>NC_055992.1:27398376-28648376 GCF_018446385.1 Zingiber officinale | reverse complement strand
ACTACCTAGCCTATAGTATAATGAACATTTTCCTCTTTTTGATGAAGGTAAATTGTATTAATAGAAGCTCATGAGCTTACGTGGAAACTACTCAGAAATCAAAAGACATGCATTTGAACCTTTCTAAACACCTTGTCAATATTTGGCACATCACCATCAAATTGACATCTATTGCGGGTTTGCCATATCAAGTACACCGTGCAAGACATGCCTAGTGTGCGGGCTTTGTTGAGTATGCTATCCCTTTGGAACTTGGTGCAGCAAATGTCCAACAATGCGACCCTGAGCCGAACTGGTGATCTATGCGCAGCTAGCACTTGACCGTAGTCTATAGAGGTATAATGATGTTGCATCTGAAGAAAAGATGCTCGGAGGTCTCATTTGCTCATTGGCAAAGTGGGCAGCAAGCTACATAGGGCAATCTGTCCTTCGTGTGAATCCTGCTGTGCGCAAACCACCAAAGCACAAAACAATGCTTTGGCATGATGAATGCCTTCCATACCACCGATGACCACTCTTGTTGCTGCTCTGGGGCTTGAAGAAATTGTATGCTGCCGCAGCTCCTGCTTGAACTAGGAGCCCAACAGCGTGGCGCCCTGCTGTGCGGTGCTGCCTGCTTGGATATCCTGCCAAATCTGGGGCAAGCGCTTGATTAGCGGTGAATCTGTTACCTTTGCTTGCCAAGCCCAGAAAATGAACATTTTTTTGCTGGCACGTAGTCAAGTTATTTTGGCCTCTTGATAATATGAATCAGATATGGTATCGTAGTGCATATTGTTTGCAGATGATATTTTTTGATAGATGAGACACATGAAGGAGTAAATGCTAAACTCGAATTTGGGCGAGAAACGTTAGAAGCGAAATGTTTTAGGCTTAATAGAGTAAAGACATAATATATCGAATTTAAGTTTAGCAATATTAGATGTAATTAGACAATTGTTAATATAGGAGATGTTGAGTTGTTAACTTAAAGTTTTAAGTATTTAGGATCATTTTTGCAAAAGGATGGAGGGATTGAGAGATGTCTTACATAAAATACAAGCAGGATAATTTAAATGGAGGAGAGCGTCTAGTGTTCTGTGTAATTGTAAAGTACTTTTAAGACTTTTAGGAAAAAAGAAAGTTTTACAAAGATAAGGATGTTAAGGTGGACATATGGATGTACATCATAAAAATGAAAATATTAGAGGGAAAATCGGGGTTACACTTATTGAGGAAAACTTCGGGAGACACGTTTAAGATGAAACAGAGTTAGACGATATGAAACTATGATAAATGTGCATATCAAACGAGAAAGAGGAAGATAAAAAAAAGCTAGCAACAATAGAATAAAATAAAATTTATTTAAATATAAATAATGATATAATAAGGGATAGAGTCGAATGGGATAGAAGAATTCATATAGCCAATTTCATCTAGTGGGATAAAACTTGAATATTGTTGTACTGTGCACTAAACCATATATCATTTCTTTCATACTTGCAACACCAAACAGTTTGTAGTGAATCCTAGAGCTTGGATCTGTGGTATATACCGCACATATTCTTTCTTACTCAAATGTATTTATGCATTGGTTTTTTTTTTTTTTTTGTAAAGAAACAAGATTGCTCGCTCTGCATTTTGACTAAAGAAAACTTGTATCAAGAAGAAAGATCAACTATTTTATGTTATACAACTTATTAGTGAATATTTTATAACACCAAGAATCACATAAGCAATAATAGTCTGGGCATTATTGCTTGTTTGATATTATGTAACATCCATTTGTTCAGTGTACTTGTCTGGTTCTCTGGATCCTGGGCTGTTGCAAGGCAAATGTTATATAATTGTTGCCTTAGACAGGAGGATAAATTTCCACATTGTAGTTTCCGTTCATTCTTGCTCATATTTTGAATTTTCGTATTAATTTTGTTTTCTATGTACAGATTTCCTCATATTATTCTTCACAGAAGCTCTTTTCTACAGTGGAGTTGCAATCTTTGTTATGTTAATTGATGGTCTGTGGAGACCTATTCAAGCTAAATTACCTAAGAAATTATACGTGTTGAAAATTCAACGTCTTCCTTTAACTTCTGTAGTTACATCTGCTATGCCACTAATAATACCTCTCCTGACAATGGGCTTGGTTTGGCCTTGGACTGGACCAGCAGCCTCTGCTATTCTTGCACCATACTTGGTCGGCGTGGTGGTACAATTTTCTTTCGAGCAGTATGCTTCTCGTAAAAAATCACCTGCATTGCCTGTTATTCCCATGATTTTTCATGTGAGTATATAATGGCTGATTGTTTTGCTCTTAGAATTTCTTATCCGCTAATGGTATGTTATGATAGTAAATAACTATTTTCATGATTTCAGATATACAGGCTGCACCAGTTGAATAGAGCAGCTCAGCTAGTGTCGGCACTATCTTTGTCAGTTAGAGGCACTGAGTTAACATCGCAAACGACAACCATAAGCAACTCATTAGGGGTGCTGTTTACCGTTCTCCAAATCCTCGGCATAATTTGCATTTGGTCACTTTCAAGTTTCCTGATGAGGTTCCTTCCTCCTTCAGAAGCAGTTTTCTAGTCATTACTTCATTTGAAAGTGTTGCCGAAGAACTAGTCAGCTTCCAATAATATTACTGGTTTACATCTCTCTGGGTGATTTGTTAGAATGGCTGAGATCGAAATCTGCAAGTGTACCAGATCTGGCAGCCGTGCTACTTTAGTATAACCTTGATAAGTCTTTCATGGGGTCAATAACACACACCAAATGCCGATCTTTGGAGAACTGGTGCCTGGTAGCCGTCCAAGGGATGCAGAATCATCGAACAGCAATACAAGCACAGAGCTAAGCTTTAGCCAAAATTCTGTTTTTTTTTCCTAAATCGATATGGACTTCACAAATTGTAGCGTGTGCAATAATGGTCTTCTTTGAAAATGAATATGTGATTACAGAAGCGGAAGCAGTGTTTTTTTTTTTTTTTTACTTTTATTTCACTACCGTTGTATTAAGTGTTTCGTTTGTTGGTGTGACAATGTGGTATTAAATAACACGACCAGATTCATTAATTAAGAAAAATAATATTGAGAAATTATGATCTCCTTTCCTTACACCCAGCTTTGCCTGCAAACTGCTACCTGGACACTATTTTTTAAAGTTCTTTTATTTAAGGACGCATTGTGATAAAAGCAATAATTTAAATATCTGATACAGGCGGTTATAAACGAATCTAACTATGACGTGATAGTTAAAATTGGGATGATGGAACACTTAAAATCAAAATGAGTTGGCGGGGGAGATGATAGTCAAAAAATCACTTTCAACATAGTCTGATTCCTCATCCAGCGCTAAAGTTAAAATTGGGATGATGGAACACTTAAAATCAAAATGAGTTGGCGGGGGAGATGATAGTCAAAAAATCACTTTCAACATAGTCTGATTCCTCATCCAGCGCTAAGGGTCCTATTATAAGGACGACCGACCCTAGTACTGACTGAGCTTGAGGGACTTAGTGCGTCGCTCTTATGCTAGGATACTTAGCATATAACTGATTGTCCTCGCCCGTGCCGCTCGGGTTTAATAAAGGACCCACTTGCCACAAGGACGTCTTGGAATACATTCGTCTGAGTTTTAGTGATCCAGCCTTTCATTCTTAGAGTACAACCTAACATACAGCCGGCCAAGCATATGGACTTTTACTATTCATTCCTCCTTTTGTACATGGATAGTCGGGTATACAGTTGACTAGAGTTAAAAGGCTCAATATCCTTATCTTCACTGAGCAAACATATGAGGCAAATCTTAGAAGAAACCCAACTAGATTTCTAGAGGTCAGATATCACTTCAGGGACAAGCCTCCTAATACAAGGATGATCGACTGAAAGTATTGGTCGGACCTCTCAGTGTTGGTGTGGGAAGCATCAGACGATCGAACCTAAGTTTTGATAATGACAAAGGGTTCAAAGTTAAGTCGTTTTGTGATCTAACAAGTTCATGGAGCTTGTAGGAAATGTTGGTTAGTCCTAGGGAAACGTACCGGTTCTACTGTATAAAAATTTTTGTACAAGTGTCGAACATTTCCTTAAATAACCTATTGTGTTCTTTAGAAGTTAAATTAGGAATTGCAGACGGAACTTAACATCATTGAATCCAAATTTAACTTATATGTTCTTAATGGTTTAATTTGAATCGCAAGCGGAACTTAACACTATTGATTCAAATCTACCTAAGTTATTAATTTCATAAATATTAATTTCCAAAATTGGCTTCCAGGACTGTATGGCGAGGCACATGGCCTTCTTGGATATGGGAGCAACCACCACCGCCTAGGCAAAGCCTTTTAAGGAAAGCTAATATTTATTTCCTTAAATAACTCTAGGTTAACCAAAAAGAACAATCATATCACAAATTCGAAAAAGAAGAAAACACAAACTTGAAAAACTATTTTGAAAAACTAGATCTAATTGTCTCTTGTATTTAGAATTCTTATAAAGAAAATAACTAGTATGATGCGGAAGAAAATTACTAGTTATACCTTCTCATTGTAAGCTAATGACCTCGAGATCTTCTGCCGTATTCCTCGCCTCGCCTTGGACGTCGTGTGGGTGACGATCCTCCAAGATGAACACCACCCAAAAGAGCTTCACCTCTTCTTCTAAAATCCGACCACCACCACCACCAAGGAATAGAGAGCAAAGGGAAAGGGAGAAGGGAGAGGGCCGACCACCAAGAGGTCTCCAAGCAAGAGAATAAGAGTTGTGTCTCATGAAGTCCCCTCACCCCTTCTTTTATATTACTTGCCTAAGGCAAATAAGGAAAAACTTTTACAAAAAATAAAATCATCCAAGAGTTTTTCCTTTTCCCTTTTAATTTTTCCTTTTCTTTCCTCTTGATTGAATTAATCACCAAAATTAATTTTTGTGATGATTTTATATTTTTTATTATGGCCGGCCCCTTGCTTGGGCACCAAGCAAGGTGGTCGGCCACCTCTTCAAGAGGAAAAAGGAATAATTTTTTTTATAAAATTTTACAAGGAAAAACTCTTATAAAATTTTACAAGCTCTCTTTCCTAAAGTAGGAGTTAAAAAAGTGTAACGACCACCCTTCTTACAGCTACTACTACTCTCTAAAAGTGACCGTTACTTAACTACTAACTCTACTTAACCGGTATAATTAAAAAAAACACGAGGAATCCCTACCGAAAAATTTTGGCAGAGTCTCCCCTGTACCGCTGACCAAATCAACAATACAAATAATATATACTCAGCCACAGGCGGCTGGAACACATTTTTTCACAACCACGCAGTAATAATAACACAATAACTCAAAGGAAACTATTCTAGCAATGGTAAGCAAGTATATAACTCCAACAATAGGACATATCAACCTACAAATATGGAATAAACTCAATTACAATCTCAACTTCATCATAGCATTAAGGAGAAAAGAAAAGGAAACTCTAAACAGATAAGTTTTAACAACTCCTTAGCAAACTCTTGATCTCTCCATAGTCCAGTCATCACATACCTTCATCACCACCACCACCTTGTCGCCTTCCTTTCATACTTTAGCTTTTCCTTTATCTGCAGTAGGAGGAAATGCAGTCTATAAGCATAAAGCTTAGTGAGCGCTATCTAACTCACAAAAACTCGATATGCATGTATATAAATAAAAACATGCTAAAACTGAATGCTAACATATAAAATTACTCATGCTTATAAATAACAAAGGAATCATACTAACTGAAATACTAAACCTGTATAGCTAATCATGCTCATAAACCAATAAAGGAATCATACTAACTGAAATACTAAACATGTATAGCTAATCATGCTCATAAACCAATAAAGGAATCATACTAACTGAAATACTAAACATGTATAGCTAATCATGCTCATAAACCAATAAAGGAATTATACAAACTAATACCGCATGCTGGAAATAAGAAGAACTAAACTTACTGATTCTAAACATATGTGAAGCTTGTCTCACTTGTTTAATACTTATACTTTAATACTTTTATACTTCAAAATAATAATAAATTCTCTTGGGCCCGACATTGTACCAATTTGCGCGCATCCTTAATAAGAGTCGAGGTAGCTAATCCCGAAACTACTAAGGTACTTCTAGGCGATCTTGTGCCTAGGGGCGATCTAGGAGCCCACCCAATGGACCTTGTGTCCGGTACATGCCATTTAAAAGTAAAATAATTATTTTCTTTTTAACTATTACTTCCTTATACTTGTTATTCTTTAATTCTCTTATAATAAAATGCTTTGGCATTTATTTGAGCACTTGATATGCTACTGATCCCAACTCTTAAAATTAGGGATCCTATTAAGACCTTGGTCTCTCTTTCTTATAACTTCTTATAAACCTCTAAAGAATTTATTAAAACTCTTATTTTTCCCACCTACAGGTAGATACTAGAGTTTTTATAGAGCAACAGGACTCTTTAAAAATGTATCAACAGAATCAAGCAAAAGAAAACAAATCAAACTTCTTTAAACATGCTACAATAAACATAAAATAAAGGGAAGCAAACTGAGCTCTCCAAGCATGCTATAACAGATATGAATCAAGAAAAACTGAATTTGATTTCTTTAAGCCTACTCTAAAATAAAACTGCTCATGTTAAACTGATCATGCTTAATTATTAGCAAATGAAAAAATTGCTCATGCTTTACTAACAGCAAGGAACAACGAAAGATACAATCAACAAGCTTGAGGTAAAATCATCAAGGAAATCTAAACCTAAGCTTAAGGTCTGTTCATGTTCATCTAATGGCAAGGGAAATCTACTCGTATACTAAACTGCATGGTTATTATTGTTTAAGAAACCAAAGATATGCGCTTGGAATAAGAGAGCTGTTCTTGCTCCTTGCCGTGGCATCAAGAAATTCAAGCACTAATTCTAATGAGAAACCAATCGGTCTTGTTAAAAACATAGCAAGGAAATCTACTACATGTCTAAGCAGTAGTCCTTAATGAGAAACTGATCAGTCCTGTCAAAACATAGTAAGGTAAAACCTAACTACATATTTAAAACAACTATCCCTTCATGTTATTTGCATAAGAACCATACTATATTACATATTCATAACATCTATTTGGATTCTAGAGATTGTATTCTTCACAGATGTGTGTAGATATTGTATTCTTCACAGATTAAGCTTCACAGAAGGATCTTGTTAGTTTTTTTAAGGTACACGGTAGAAAAAAACTTAACCATCAATCTAATTGTAACCCTTTCACAGCTTAACCTTATTTGAAACTCACGGCAGCAACCTGACAGCAAGCTTCACAGAAAATTCGAAACAAAGGAGCACGCTGTGGATGATAAGGAGTGAAATCAAATTCTGAAATCAAAAGAAAAGAAGATCAATGTCGCGGAACCACTCCTACTGCAGGTGAGAAGCAACTCACCGAGCGTTATTGGACTTACAACCGAGAAGGAAGCCCTTAGGGTTTGCGGAAAGGTGAAAATTCCAGTGATCCCTTGCGGCAACACCTTCTCCTCGATGAAGGGGTCTCGCGAGTGTGAAGATCTCACAAGGAAAAGCCCTCGCCGGCCGCCCGAGATGAAGCTAGGGCTTCGTATTTCCTTCGCTCGGGCAGAAGCGGCGCCGTCGCACGCAAGGAGCAGAGGAGAAGATTTTGAGAGGAATTGTTTGATTTTCCGGAAAAATCAAAACCTAATTCCTTTCTTATATCCGGGTGTAATCAAAACTTTGCTATAAACTTAATTCTCTCCATATAAGGTTAACAAAACCGTGTAGCTCAGCTGGTTGGGTTGGTTTTGCCCGAAGTCACCAATTGCAAGTTCAAAACTCGCTGCAACCCTTTTTTTTTCCGAGTATTCTCTATACTAACTTTTACCTTATATATATTTTATTCCATATATAATTAACAAAACAACTACAGACCGGTTGGTTGGGCTGGGTTCGGCTGAGGTTCGGCTCGGGTCAAGGTCTCGGGTTCGAGTCTCACCTTCAACGTTTTTATCAAAACTTCTTTCTTTTTGTAACCCTACTAAACGACCTCCAAAAATTACGTAAAAATACTCTAAAAATTTCTAAAAATCTCTAGAATATTTTAAAAGTATTTCCAAATATTTTTATGGACTTTTAGAACTTGAAATAGGGAAAATTGGGTCGTTATAATTCCCCATACCTTATAAAAAGTTCGTCCTCGAACTTAGAAGAGTTCTGAATATTTCTGTCTCATACTGTCCTCACGCTCCCAAGTGACTTCCTCGTGCTTCTCGTTCTACCAGATGACCTTCACTAGTGGTACTTCTTTATTTCTTAGTCTCTTGACTACTCTATCCACTATCTGTGTAGGTCTGCTCTCATAACTAAGATCCTCTTGGATCTGCACTGACTGAGGCTGAATCACTTGGCTAGGATCGTGAAGACACTTCTTTAGCATGGAGACATGAAATACATTATGTATTGCCAACATGTCCTGTGGTAAATCCAGCTTGTAAGCTACTTTCCCAATCCTTTCTGTGATCAGGTAAGGTCCCACATAACGAGGACTTAATTTACCCTTCTTGCCAAATCTCATCACTCCCCTCATAGGAGCGACCTTGAGAAAAACTGAATCCCCTACTTGGAATTCAAGTGGCCTACGGCGTGTGTCAGCATAATTCTTCTGTCTACTCTGGGCAGTCTCAATCCTCTGTCTAATCTTCTGGATAGCCTGAGTAGTCTCATCTATCAGTTCTGTCTGAATGCCCAGTTCTACTTCCATTTCTTTTCTCTCACCTGCTTCTTGCCAACAAATGGGTGATCTGCACTTCCTGCCATACAGTGCCTCATAAGGTGCCATCTTGATAGTGGCCTGATAGCTATTGTTGTAGGTAAATTTAGCTAAGCATAGATACTTGCACCAACTTCCTTTGAAATCTAGTGCACAAGCTCTGAGCATATATTCTAGAATATGATTTACTCGCTCTGTCTGTCCATCAGTCTAAGGATGGAAGGTTGTGCTGAACTTGAGTTTGGTGCCTAGTGCAGTCTGAACACATTCCCAAAATTGTGAGGTGAAGTGTCCATCTCTGTCAGACATAATAGATTTAGGAACTCCGTGAAGTCTGATCAGCTCCTTAACATATAACTGTGGCAACTGCTCTATAGAGTGGGACACCTTGATGGCTAGAAAATGAGCAGACTTGGTCAATCTGTCCACTATCACCTATATCGCATCATATCCATTTGTGGTTCTTGGAAGACCTGTTATGAAGTCCATGGATATGTCTTCCCACTTCCACTCTGGTATAGGAAGAGGCTGTAGAACTCCTCCTGGTCTCTGGTGTTCTGCTTTGACCCTCTGACATGTCAGGCAGGTACTGACATATTTAGCTACATCTCTTTTGAGTCCAGACCACCAGAATCTCTGTTTCACGTCTTGATACATCTTGGTAGAACTAAGATGCATGGAATAAGGTGTATTATGAGCTTCTTCTAAAATTTTCTTTCTCAGTTCTTTATCATTGAGCACGCAAATGCGACTCCCTTGATAAAGAATCCCGCTGTCCGTTACTCGAAACTCTGATTTGTCTTCTTTCTGTATCCCTTGCTTGATCTTTTGGATATCTGAATCCTCACTTTGCTTTCTCTGTATATCCTCAAGTAGGGTTGACTCTAAGGTCAATGCAGGGAGTTGCCCATAAATAATTTCTATTCCAAAATCTGACAACTCCTTCTGCAGTGGTAGGGCTAATCATGATAAAGACATCAGGGATGCATTGGATTTTCTGCTTAGTGCATCTGCCACTTTATTAGCTTTGCCTGGGTGATAGAGGATTTCACAGTCATAATCTTTGACCAACTCTAGCCACCTACGCTGTCTCATGTTTAAGTCCTTCTGAGTGAAAAAATACTTAAGACTTTGATGGTCTGTGAAAATTCTGCACTGAATGCCATACAAATAATGTCGCCAGAGTTTTAGTGCAAAGACCACAGCTGCCAGCTCAAGATCATGAGTGGGGTAGTTCTTTTCATAATCTTTGAGTTGTCTGGAAGCATAAGCTATCACTTTTCCTTCCTGCATGAGTACAACTCCTAAGCCCATCTTGGAAGCATCACTGTAGATGTCAAAACTCCTGTCACTTTCTGGAACTGTCAGGATAGGAGCACTGTTCAGTCTCTTCTTGAGCTCTTGGAAACTCTGCTCACATTTATCTGACCATTCAAACTTCTTGTTCTTCCTGGTGAGGGCTGTTAGTGGAGAGGCTATCTTGGAAAAGTCCTCCATGAATTTCCTGTAGTACCGAGCTAAACCAAGGAAGCTTCTGATCTCCCTGGCATTCTTGGGTCTGCTCCAGTTGTTGACTGCTTCTATTTTGGCTGGATCCACTTGGATGCCTTCTTTAGAAATTATGTGACCTAGAAATGCCACCTGATCTAACCAGAACTCGCACTTTGAGAACTTAGCGTAAAGCTGCTTTTGCTGAAGAGTCTGCAGTACTATCCTCAAGTGTGTGTCATGCTCCTCTGGGGTTCTGGAGTAGATTAGAATGTCGTCGATGAACACAATGACAAATTTGTCAAGGTATTCTCTGAACACTCTGTTCATCAGGTCCATGAAAACTGCAGGTGCATTAGTCACACCAAAAGGCATGACTACGAACTTGTAGTGTTCGTATCTGGTCCTGAAAGCCGTTCTGGGTATATCCTTTTCCTTCACTTTCAACTGATGGTACCCAGAGCGCAGGTCTATCTTGGAGAACACTGTTGCCCCTCTCAACTGATCAAATAAGTCGTCGATTCTGGGCAGTGGATACTTATTTTTGATGGTCACTTGATTCAGAGCTCTGTAATCTATGCACATCCGCATAGATCCGTCCTTCTTCTCGACAAACAACACAGGAGCTCCCCAAGGTGAGTGACTAGGGCGAATGAAGCCTTTGTCAAGTAGCTCCTGGAGTTGTTCTTGTAACTCTTTTAGTTCTGCTAGAGAAATTTGGTACAGAGCTTTTGAAATTGGGCTGGCATCAGGAACCAATTCAATTTCAAACTCCGCTTCTCTGTTGGAAGGTAGTCCAGGTAGCTCTTCTAAAAATACCTCTTCGAACGTCTTCCTGCTTGGGTCTTTCTTGTTATCTTTGTCCTTCCAGTTCTGATTACTTGACTGGGGTCCCTGTTTCTCCACTGTCTTATCTTCCATCTTGACTGACTTGTGTTGCGTTTGTTGTGCCTTGATGTTGTTAAGATAGTGCTCACTAATACCCTGCTGACCAGCTCTTCACCAATCTGTGGTCGGTGAGTTTCATTACTCACATTAAGTGTTATTTCTGATCTCAGCATTCAGAGCGTCAGTCTGACTCGTTCTTTCACTGTACTTACTAACTCTAGGCAAATGTGAGCTAGCCTGTTAAATCTTTTGACCGCTTCTTCTACTGGTAGGTCACCTTGTCTGAATCCCTTAAGCTCCTCATACTGTTTATTGGTGATCCATTGACGGAAGACTTCATCATAAAACTCTATCTCGAAGTCAACCCAGCTCATCTGGTTGACTGCTCTCTTACTCTTAACTCGCTCCCACCGCATACAGCATCTCCAGATAGGCAGGAAGAGGCACACTTATCCTTCTCGACTTCTGGTCAGTCAAGAAGCTCCATTGTGCTCTCAAGTGTCTTAAACCAAGCCTGGGCACCCCAGGGCTCAGTCGTGCCTGAGGATCTTTCTGGTTTCAGCTTCAGCCACTGGATGAGGTATGCTTCTTGTCTTCTAGGTGTTGTGACGACTTCTAGGGCAACTGATAGGACTTCAGTCACCCCTGGAGTCTCCACATTAATGGTTGGGGGAGTGGGAGGAGCTGGCTTCTGATTGGCCATTAGATTGGCAATCACTTGCTGCTGCTCGCTACTTGTCTCTGGAGTTGAGTAACAACTTCAGAGAGAATAGGCCCAGGGGTTCTGGGCTCTTCGTTCTCCTGAACTCGATCCTCAGTACGAACGGTACAGGGACGCCGTCTTCTTGACATCTAATTATGCAGAGGAAAAAGACTAAATAGCTTCTCTAACCCTTCTAATCATACTTATATATGAATATAGAAAAGGGAAACAAAATCTTCTATCTTACTTAAGAATTCAAAAACAAATACTCTATACTGCAGTTAATAATAAGGAAAGCAGAATAAAGAAAGAATTTAAATACTTTCTTACTTGGAGACGGCAAGGATGATGTTGATGTGTGTGTGATGCTGGAGAATGGGAACCGCTCTGATACCAACTGTAACGACCACCCTTCTTACTACTACTACTACTCTCTAAGAGTGACCGTTACTTAACTACTAACTCTACTTAACCGGTATAATTAAAAAAAAACACGAGGAATCCCTACCGAAAAATTTCGGCAGAGTCTTCCCTGTACCGGTGACCAAATCAACAATACAAATAATATATACTCAGCCACAGGCGGCTGGAACACATTTTTTCACAGCCACGCAGTAATAATAACACAATAACTCAAAGGAAACTATTCTAGCAATGGTAAGCAAGTATATAACTCCAACAATAGGACATATCAGCCTACAAATACGGAATAAACTCAATTACAATCTCAACTTCATTATAGCATTAAGGAGAAAAGAAAAGGAAACTCTAAACAGATAAGTTTTAACAACTCCTTAGCAAACTCTTGATCTCTCCATAGTCCAGCCATCACACACCTTCATCACCACCACCACCTTGTCGCCTTCCTTTCATACTTTAGCTTTTCCTTTATCTGCAGTAGGAGGAAATGCAGTCTATAAGAATAAAGCTTAGTGAACGCTATCTAACTCACAAAAACTCGATATGTATGTATATAAATAAAAACATGCTAAAACTGAATGCTAACATATAAAACTACTCATGCTTATAAATAGCAAAGGAATCATACTAACTGAAATACTAAACCTGTATAGCTAATCATGCTCATAAACCAATAAAGGAATCATACTAACTGAAATACTAAACATGTATAGCTAATCATGCTCATAAACCAATAAAGGAATCATACTAACTGAAATACTAAACATGTATAGCTAATCATGCTCATAAACCAATAAAGGAATCATACTAACTGAAATACTAAACATGTATAGCTAATCATGCTCATAAACCAATAAAGGAATCATACAAACTAATACCGCATGCTGGAAATAAGAAGAACTAAACTTACTGATTCTAAACATATGTGAAGCTTGTCTCACTTGTTTAATACTTATACTTTAATACTTTTATACTTCAAAATAATAATAAACTTCTTTTGGGCCCGGCATTGTACCAATTTGCGCGCATCCTTAATAAGAGTCGAGGTAGCTAATCCCGAAACTACTAAGGTACTTCTAGGCGATCTTGTGCCTAGGGGCGATCTAGGAGCCCACCCAATGGACCTTGTGTCCGGTACATGCCATTTAAAAGTAAAATACTTATTTTCTTTTTAACTATTACTTCCTTATACTTGTTATTCTTTAATTCTCTTATAATAAAATGCTTTGGCATTTATTTGAGCACTTGATATGCTACTGATCCCAACTCTTAAAATTAGGGATCCTATTAAGACTGTAACGACCACCCTTCTTATTACTACTACTACTCTCTAAGAGTGACCATTACTTAACTACTAACTCTACTTAACCGGTATAATTAAAAATCATGAGGAATCTCTACCGAAAAATTTTGGCAGAGTCTCCCCTGTACCGATGACTAAATCATCAATACAAACAAACTATACTCAGCCACAGGCGGCTGGAACATATATTTTCACAACCACGCAGTATAATACCACAAATAAAAGAAGGAAACTACCCTAATAATAGCAAACAACAATATCACTCCATCAATAGAACCCAACTACAAATGTGGAATAAACTTAATTACAATCTTGACTCATAATAGCATTTAAAGAAAACTAAAGAACTCTAAACAGAAAAGTCTTAACAATTCCTTAGCAAACTCTTGATCTCCCCATAGTCTAGCCATCACACACCTTCATCACCACCACCTTGTCGCCTTCCTTGCTAAATCTTTTCCTTTCCTTTATCTGCAATAGGAGGAAGTGCAGTCTATAAGCATAAAGCTTAGTGAGCTCTATCTACTCACAAAAACTCGATATGCATGTATATAAATAAAAACATGCTAAAACTGAATGCTAACATATAAAATTACTCATGCTCATAAATAGCAAAGGAAATCATGCTAACTGAAATGCTAATCATTGTATATCTAATTATGCTCATAAACCAATAAAAGAAGCATACTAAACATGTAAAGCTAAACATGCTGAATAATCTAGTAGCAAGGAAACAATTGAAACTACCACTGCATGCTTCAAATAACAAGAAACTAACTTTCTAATTCTAGACAGATTTGAAGCTCGTTTCATTTGTTTCAAAAACTTATACTTTAATACTTCAAAATAATAATAAACTTCTTTTGGACCCGACATTTAACCAATTTGCGCGCATCCTTAATAAGAGTCGAGGTAGCTAATCCCGAAACTACTAAGGTAATTCTAGGCGATCTTGTGTCTAGGGGCGATCTAGGAGCCCACCCATTGGACCTTGTGTCCTGGACCTTGTGTCCGGTACATGCCATTAAAAAGTAAAATACTTTCTTTTTAACTATAATTTCTTTATACTTGCCCTTACTTGGCATTTAAGCAAATACCTTGTGTGCGCTTTTGATATTCAATCTTCTGGAATTGAAATCAAGTCTAGACCTTAGTCTTTCTTACTTATAGTTCTTAAAGACAGAAACTCATGCTTATGTAATAGCAAAGAAACTAATAATTGCATGCTCAAGATATTCTAATAACAAAAGAGACTAGAAAGTATCACCGTGCACATCTAATGGCAAAGGGAACTGATCGTGCTTAATTATTAGCAAATGGAAAATTTCTCATGCTTTACTAACAACAAGTGAAAACTAAACAGCAAGAAAATAAATCTAAACAGCGAAGGAAAGTCTAAACGACATGCTGAATCCATTCGAACTCCTTCTCCTCTTCTTTAACAAACAGATTCAAGAATAGAAACTTCAACTCATAGCAGTAAGTAAAGGTATCTGAAACTACTCCTCACTGTGACAAATGAAATGAAGTCTACATGCTCTAAAGGACTAAACTACCTCATGCTCAGATTTAACAAAGAGATTAAATCTAAAGACATCAACAAAGTGGAGCTAAGCGAAGCCAAATGAAGCAAAGTGTAGCAAAGTGAAGTGAAATCAACCTCACGGCAGCATTAATCCAGAAAATTCTGGAAATTTGCTAGAAATAGTTTTAACTAGAAATAGTCTCTAGTACTACTACTACAGCATTTGCTAAATCTATCCTAAATGATAGTAGGGTGACCGGTACATTTTAAAAGTACCAAGAAGAAGATCTTCTGGTTTTGAAACCCTTCTTGTATTGTTCTATTCAAAATCAACCATGCAGATATTAACTGAAATCAACCAAAGACAAGTATTAAAACAGGACAATGCTACCAACTGTAAAATGCCATATTTCCTGCTATAATTAAGTAGATCCCTTTAGGTGATTCACGACAGCAAAACTAATCCCATCATAATCCACAGAAATGCAGCAGATCATTGGGCATGTTGAAACTAAATTGCAAAGTAAATTAATTCACAGCAAAATCCTTTACTCAATGACTTACACGACATCTACACAAAAAGGAACCCAATCAGCGACTACATGGCACAAACTACCTCACGGCAGAAGCATGGATTCCCGATCATCACAAAGAATTCAAAAATTTGAAAACAAGAACAGAAACTAAATCCCTAATCAATCTCAATTCTGTACAACATGATCTGTAGGCAAGGATGAATTAAATCAAAGCTTAAAATTGATTAGATCATCTACATGTTCCGAAACAAGCAGGAAAAGAGAGTTAAATCCCTAACCACTAAATTCGGTACAAACCCAATCCAAGGCAAGGGAAAACAAATTGAAACTCGGAACAACTCCTATTGCAGGTGAGAAGCAACTCACCGTGATTTGCTTGGACTTACAACCAATCGGGACGAACTCTAGGGCTTCGGAAAGATGAAGTTCTCGGCTTCCTCTTGTGCTCACGCGTGCTCCTCTCTGTCGGGATGACCACCACGGATGAGGTTGGCCGGAAGACAGCTTCGCCGGTGCCGGAGGGAACCCTAGGAGACGCCGCGGTTTCGCCCGTGGGTTTGTCGCCGTCACGCGGCCGAGAAGAGAAGGGATTTTTTTGAGAAAATATTGATTTTCCGAAAAGAAACCTAAATTCCTTTTCTTGTACTAGGGTTTAAACTGAACTATACCTTAAATATAATCCGTTCTTTCCTTAATTAACAAAAACTCGCCGGCACAGCTGGTCAACCGGCTTTTAACCGAAGCAAGGGGTCTTGGCTTCAATCCCTCAGCCGCGGACTTTTTCCCAATTTATTCCCTAATCATTAACTATGCTATAAACTTAATTCTCACCATATAAGGTTAACAAAACCGTGTAGCTCAGCTGGTTGGGCCGGTTTTGCTTGGGTCAGTCCGACCCGAGGTCGTGGGTTCGAATCTCACCTTCAACGTTTTTTCTTAAAACTTCTTTCTTTTTGTAACCCTACTAAACGACTTCCAAAAATTACGTAAAAATACTCTAAAAATTCCTAAAAATCTCTAGAATATTTTAAAATTATTTCCAAATGTTTTTATGGAATTTTAGAACTTGAAATAGGGAAAATTGGGTCGTTACAATCCCCCATACCTTATAAAAAGTTCGTCCTCGAACTTAGAATAGTTCTGAATATTTCTGTCTCATACTGTCCTCACGCTCCCAAGTGACTTCATCGTGCTTCTGGTTCTGTCAGATGACCTTCACTAGTGGTACTTCTTTGTTTCTTAGTCTCTTGACTGCTCTGTCCACTATCTGTGTAGGTCTACTCTCATAACTAAGATCCTCTTGGATCTGCACTGACTGAGGCTCAATCACTTGACTAGGGTCATGGAGACACTTCTTTAGCATGGAGACATGAAACACATTGTGTATTGTTGACATGTCTTGTGGTAAGTCCAGCTTGTAAGCTACTTTCCCAATCCTTTCTGTAATTAGATAGGGTCCTACATAGCGAGGACTTAATTTGCCTTTCTTGCCAAATCTCATCACTCCCTTCATAGGAGCGACTTTGAGAAAAACTGAATCTCTTACTTGAAATTCCAGTGGCCTTCGGCGTGTGTCAGCTCACTCCGGGTAGTCTCAATCCTTTGCCTGATCTTCCGGATAGCCCGAGTAGTCTCATCTATCACCTCAATGCCCACCCACTTCTATTTCTTCTTTCACCGCTTCTTGCCAAAGAATGGGTGATCTGCACTTCCGCCATACAACGCTCATCTAGTGCCATTTGATGGTGGCCTAATAGCTATTGTTGTAGGCAAACTCAGCTAAGCATGATACTTGCACCAACTGCCTTTAAAATCTAGTGCACAAGCCCCGAGCATATCTTCTAGGATCCGATTTACCCGCCTGTCTGGCCCATCACCTAAGGATGGAAGGTCAGGGAACTTGAGTTTGTGCCTAGTGCCTAAACACACCCTGTAAGTGAGAGGTGAGCGCCCATCTCTATCGTAAACAATAGATTTAGGAACTCCGTGAAGTCGATCACCTCTTTAACATACAACTGTGCTAACCGCTCTATAGAGTGAGACACCTTGATGGCTAGAAAATGAGCAGACTTGGTCTGTCCACTATCACCCATATTGCATCATATCCATTTGTGGTTCTTGGGTGACCTGAAGTCCATGGATATATCTTCCCATTTCCATTCGTATTGAAGAGGTCAAGAACTCCTCCCGGTCTCGTGTTCGCTTGACCTCCGACATGTCAGGTAGGTACTGACATATTTAGCTACATCTCTTTTAAGTCCAGACCACCAGAATCTCTGTTTCTCGTCTTGATACATCTTGTTAGAACCAGGATGCATGGAATAAGGTGTACTATGAGCTTCTTCTAAAATTTTCTTTCTCAGCTCTTCGTCATTGGGAACACAAAGGCGGCTCCCCTGATAAAGAATTCCACTGTCTGATACTCGAAACTCTGAATTTCCTTTTTCTTGTATCCCTTGCTTGATCTTTTGGATATCAGGATTTTCACTTTGCTTTCTCTGTATATCCTCAAGCAGGGTTGACTCTAAGGTCAATGCAGAGAGTTGCCCATAAATAATTTTCATACCAAAATCTGACAACTTCTTTTGCAGTGGTAGGGCTAATGATGACAAAGACATCAAGGATGCACTGGATTTTCTACTTAGTGCATCTGCCACTTTATTAGCTTTGCCTGGATGGTAGAGGATTTCACAGTCATAATCTTTGACCAACTCTAGCCACCTACGCTGTCTCATGTTTAAGTCCTTCTGAGTGAAGAAGTACTTAAGACTCTGATGGTCTGTGAAGATTCTGCACTGGACTCCTTACAGGTAGTGTCGCCAGAGTTTCAGTGCAAAGACCACAGCTGCCAGCTCAAGATCATGAGTGGGGTAGTTCTTCTCGTAGTCTTTGAGTTGCCTGGAAGCATAAGCTATAACTTTTCCTTCTTGCATGAGTACAGCTCCTAAGCCCATCTTGGAAGCATCACTGTAGATGTCAAAACTCTTGTCACTCTCTGGAACTGTTAGAATGGGAGCACTGGTCAGTCTCTTCTTCAACTCTTGGAAACTCTGCTCACATTTATCTGACCATTCAAATTTCTTGTTCTTTCTGGTGAGGGCTGTAAGTGGAGAGGCTATTATGGAAAAGTCTTCCACGAATTTCCTGTAGTACCCAGCTAAACCAAGGAAGCTTCTGATCTCCCTAGCATTCTTGGGTCTCTTCCAATTGCTGACCGCTTCTACTTTGGCTGGATCCACTTGAATGCCTTCTCTAGAAACGATGTGACCTAGAAACGCCACCTGCTCCAACCAGAATTCGCACTTTGAGAATTTAGCATAGAGCTGCTTTTGTTGAAGGGTCTGCAGAACTATTCTCAAGTGCGTGTCATGCTCCTCTGGGGTTCTGGAGTAGATTAGAATGTCGTTGATGAACACAATGGCGAATTTGTCAGGGTATTCTCTGAACACTCTGTTCATCAGGTCCATGAAAACTGCAGGTGCATTAGTCACACCAAAAGGCATGACTACGAATTCGTAGTGTCCGTATCTGGTCCTGAAAGTCGTTCTGGGTATGTCTCTTTCTTTCACTTTTAGCTGATGGTACCCAGAGCGCAGGTCTATCTTGGAGAACACTGTTGCCCCTCTCAATTGATCAAATAAGTCATCGATTTTGGGAAGTGGATACTTGTTCTTGATGGTCACTTGATTCAGAGCTCTATAATCTATGCACATCCGCATAGATCCATCCTTCTTCTTGACAAACAACACAGGAGCTCCCCAAGGTGAGTGACTAGGACGGATGAAGCCTTTGTCAAGTAGCTCCTGAAGTTTCTCTTGTAACTCTTTTAGCTCTGCTGAAGACATGCGGTATGGAGCTTTTGAAATTGGACCGCACCGGGAACCGTTCAATCTCAAACTCCACTTCTCCGTTGGGAGGTAGTCCGTAGCTCTTCTAGGAATATCTCCGGATACTCAGCATCACCCGAACTTCCTCCCGCTAGGTCTTTCTTCTTCTTCAGACTCACAATGAATGAAGAAACCAAAGACACCCTTTAGCTAGCATCCGTGAGTCAGGAGGGAAGAGAGGAATTTCGGTCTTCCTTGGCACTCAGAATTCAAAGGATGGTTCACCTTCCGACTAAAGATCACTTTCCTTCCAATCCGAAGCACCATACTTGCTAAGGAAATCCATACCCAAAATGATATTGAAACTCGCATGGCGAGGACTACAGATTTACACTTAGCTCACTGCCCGAATTCGACTGCATGCATCAAACCATCGATCGATTCCATGACTTCCTGCAAGGTAGGGTTGTCAGGAACTTGGAATTCATGCTTTCTGTAGGTACCTGTAATTCTTTGGCAAAAGGAATGGATACAAAAGAATGGGTCACCCCAGTATCAAATAGTGCAGTAGCTATATGCTGAAAAATAACTACTTGACCTGTTATGACCGTGGAGGCACTAGCAGCTTCCTCTTTAGTGAGGGAGAATACTCTAGCATTGGCTGGAACTGGTGGAGCTTCCAACCTTCCTTGACTGAGTTGAGGTCCTTCCAGAGTTGCAGGCATGTAATGTAACTGAGGCTTGCCTCCATATTGTATTGGCTGTGGCTGAGGTGCTTTGAGCTTGTTAGGACACTCCCTAGCCATATGTCCTTCCTGCCCACACGAATAACATCCAGTCTTACCCAAAAGACAGACTCCTGGATGTATTTTCCCACATTTAGGACAGGGAGGGAACTTAGTCTGCTTGTTTGCTGGTCCTCCCTTCTGGTTACCTCCTGAGTTCCACTGCTTTCTCTTGTTACCCTTGCCTTTCCAGTTCTGCTTATTTGTCTGAGGTTTCTGACTCCCAACTGTCTTATCTTCGATCTTGACTGACTTATGTTGCGCTCGTTGTGCCCTGATGCTGTCCAGATAGTGCTTAGCGACTAATGCTCTGCTGACTAGATCTTCGCCAGTCTGAGGCTGATGAGCTCCACTACTCACATTAAGTGCTATCACTGGCCTCAGCATCCTGAGCATCAGTCTGACTCGTTCCTTCTCCGTGCTTACTAGCTCTGGGCAGAGACGAGCTAGCCTATTGAATTTCTTTACTACTTCTTCCACTGACAGGTCACCTTGTCTGAATTCTATGAACTCCTCATAATGCTTATTGGTGATCCGCTGACGGAAGAATTCTTCATAAAACTCTGCTTCAAAGTCAGCCCAGCTCATCTGATTGACTTCTCTCTTGCTTTTAACTCTCTCCCACCACATACGAGCATCTCCAGATAGGCAGAATGAGGCACACTTGACCTTCTCGACTTCTGGCCAGTCAAGAAGCTCCATGGTGCTCTCCAGTGTCTTGAACCAAGCCTGAGCATCCCAGGGCTCAGTCGTGCCTGAGAAACTCTCTGGCTTCAGTTTCAGCCACTGTATCAGATATGCTTCTTGTCTTCTAGGTGCTGTGGGGACTTCCAGGGCAGCTGGTGGAACCTCAGTCACCACGGGAGTCTCCACATTAATGGTTGGAGGAGTGG
Source organism: Zingiber officinale (assembly GCF_018446385.1). NCBI lineage: Eukaryota > Viridiplantae > Streptophyta > Magnoliopsida > Zingiberales > Zingiberaceae > Zingiber > Zingiber officinale. Next base: position 28,627,260 of record NC_055992.1, on the reverse strand, counting down.
GAGGGATTGGCTGCTGATTCGCCATCAGATTGACGATCACTTGCTGTTGCTCTGCTACTTGTCTCTGGAGTTGAGCAACAACTTCAGAGAGATTTGGTTCAGTTGCTCCTGGCTCTTCGTTCTCCTGAGCCTGGTCCTCAGTACGAGCGGTACGGGGACGCCCTCTTCTTGACATCTAATTATGCAAAGCAAGAAAGACTTGATATATTCTTTATCCTTTCTAACCAAACTTAGGTATATGAATAAAAGAGAAACAAACTTCTATCTTACTTAAGCACTTAAAAACAAATACTCTATACTGCAGTTAATAATAAGGAAAGCATAATAAAGAAAGAATTTTAAATACTTTCTTACTTGGAGACGGCAAGGATGATGCTGATATGTGTGTGATGCTGGAGAATGGAACACTGCTCTGATACCAACTGTAACGACCACCCTTCTTACTACTACTACTACTCTCTAAGAGTGACCGTTACTTAACTACTAACTCTACTTAACCGGTATAATTAAAAACCACGAGGAATCTCTATCGAAAAATTTTGACAGAGTCTCCCCTGTACCGATGACTAAATCATCAATACAAACAAACTATACTCAGCCACAGGCGGCTGGAACATATATTTTCACAACCACGCAGTATAATATCACAAATAAAAGAAGGAAACTACCCTAATAATAGCAAACAACAATATCACTCCATCAATAGAACCCAACTACAAATGCGGAATAAACTTAATTACAATCTTGACTCATAATAGCATTTAAAGAAAACTAAAGAACTCTAAACAGAAAAGTCTTAACAATTCCTTAGCAAACTCTTGATCTCCCCATAGTCCAGCCATCACTACTAACTCTTGGTCTCTCTTTCTTATAACTTCTTATAAACCTCTAAAGAATTTATTAAAACTCTTATTTTTCCCACCTACAGGTAGATACTAGAGTTTTTATAGAGCAACAGGACTCTTTAAAAATGTATCAACATAATGAAGCAAAAGAAAACAAATCAAACTTCTTTAAACATGCTACAATAAACATAAAACAAAGGGAAGCAAACTGAGCTCTCCAAGCATGCTACAACATATATGAATCAAGAAAAACTGAATTTGATTTCTTTAAGCCTACTCTAAAATAAAACTGCTCATGTTAAACTGATCATGCTTAATTATTAGCAAATGGAAAAATTGCTCATGCTTTACTAACAGCAAGGAACAATAACTTCATAAATGGCACGAAAGATACAATCAACAAGCTTGAGGTAAAATCATCAAGGAAATCTAAACCTAAGCTTAAGGTCTGTTCATGTTCATCTAATGGCAAGGGAAATCTACTCGTATACTAAACTGAATGGTTATTATTGTTTAAGAAACCAAAGATATGCGCTTGGAATAAGAGAGCTGTTCTTGCTCCTTGCCGTGGCATTAAGAAATTCAAGCACTAATTCTAATGAGAAACCAATCGGTCTTGTTAAAAACATAGCAAGGAAATCTACTACATGTCTAAGCAGTAGTCCTTAATGAGAAACTGATCAGTCCTGTCAAAACATAGTAAGGTAAAACCTAACTACATATTTAAAACAACTATCCCTTCATGTTATTTGCATAATAACCATACTATACTACATATTCATAACATCTATTTGGATTCTAGAGATTGTATTCTTCACAGATGTGTGTAGATATTGTATTCTTCACAGATTAAGCTTCACAGAAGGATCTTGTTAGTTTTTTTAAGGTACACGGCAGAAAAAAACTTAACCATCAATCTAATTGTAACCCTTTCACAGCTTAACCCTATTTGAAACTCACGGCAGCAACCTGACAGCAAGCTTCACAGAAAATTTGAAACAAAGGAGCACGCTGTGGATGATAAGGAGTGAAATCAAATTTTGAAATCAAAAGAAAAGAAGATCAATGTCGCGGAACCACTCCTACTGCAGGTGAGAAGCAACTCACCGAGCGTTATTGGACTTACAACCGAGAAGGAAGCCCTTAGGGTTTGCGGAAAGGTGAAAATTCCAGTGATCCCTTGCGGCAACACCTTCTCCTCGATGAAGGGGTCTCGCGAGTGTGAAGATCTCACAGGGAAAAGCCCTCGCCGGCCGCCGGAGATGAAGCTAGGGCTTCATATTTCCTTCGCTCGGGCAGAAGCGGCGCCGTCGCACGCAAGGAGCAGAGGAGAAGATTTTGAGAGGAATTGTTTGATTTTCCGGAAAAATCAAAACCTAATTCCTTTCTTATATTTGGGTGTAATCAAAACTATGCTATAAACTTAATTCTATCCATATAAGGTTAACAAAACTGTGTAGCTCAGCTGATTGGGTTGGTTTTGCCCGAAGTCACCAATTGCAAGTTCAAAACTCGTTGCAACCATTTTTTTTTCCGAGTATTCTCTATTACTAACTTCTACCTTATATATATTTTATTCCATATATAATTAACAAAACAACTACAGACCGGTTGGTTGGGCTGCGTTCGGCTGAGGTTCGGCTCGGGTCAAGGTCTCGGGTTCGAGTCTCACCTTCAACGTTTTTATCAAAACTTCTTTCTTTTTGTAACCCTACTAAACGACCTCCAAAAATTATGTAAAAATACTCTAAAAATACCTAAAAATCTCTAGAATATTTTAAAAGTATTTCCAAATATTTTTATGGACTTTTAGAACTTGAAATAGGGAAAATTGGGTCGTTACAAAAAGGAAAGTTTCTAAAAATTAAAACCATGTTTTAAAATTTAAAAACTCTCTTATAAAATTTCTTTTTTTTAACATGATGATAGAAAATTTTAATTTTAAAACTTATCTCCCTTTTTTTTCTTAAACCACGAGGATAGTTAAAAAAGGAAAGTTTTAAAACTTTTAAAACTCTCTTTCAAAACATGTGGTCAAATTCAAATAAGGAAAGTTTTAAAAAAATTAAAATCTCTCTTTTAAAACTTATAGTTTTCTACAAAGAGAAGATTTTAAAAATTCAAAACAACCCTCCTATTTGAATTAATATTGGCTAACCCCTACAAGCTTGGTCACCAAGCAATAGGGTCGGCCCCTATATGAGGATGTGGTCGACCATTGCTTGGTCACTAAGCAATGGTCCGACCCCCTTCTTGGACACCAAGAAGAGCCTTACATTTGGATGGACTTGAGGCTATAATGAGGCTATGACAGGGACCTAGAGGAGAAATTGGTTTTGGCCTTCCGATGAGCTTGAGTATCCCGTGTTCGCCCCAAACACACAACTCAAGTTCATCGATAATAACTCATTCCACTAGAGAGTTATTACCGCACTACCGCACCAATCCCAAATTACATTATGGGCTCCTTCTTATCATGAGTGTGTTAGTCTCTCTGTGTTTAAGATTACGAATGGCCACAAATTAAGTTACTGTCAACTCACTTAATTAATATCTAGCTCCAAGAGTAGTACCACTCAACTTCATTGTCATGTCGGACTAGGTCCACCTGCAGGATTTAATATGGCAATCCTTATGAGCTCCTCTTGGGGACATTCTCAACCTAGATGACTAGGACACATATTCCTTCTATAATCAACAACACACACTATAAGTAATATCATTTCCCAACTTATCGGGCATATTGATTTATCGAGCTAAACCTCACCCTTTGATAAGTCAAAGAAATAAATATTAAATATATGTGCTTGTTATTATATTAGGATTAAGAGCACACACTTCCATAATAATTAAGGTCTAGTTCTTTTACTAAGTCAGTACAAAAAGAACTTACCTAAATGGTCCTATTCAATACACTTAAAGTGTATCAGTGTAATTTATTAGTTAAGATAAACTAATACTTAATTACACTACGACTATTCTGATGGTTTGTTTCTTTCCATCTTAGTCGTGAGCAACTGTTTATAATTTATAGAGAACCGACAGCATGATCTTCTGAGTGTGACACCACACTCCATGTTGTCTACTATATAAATTAATTGAACAATTATATTTAACAAATAAATGCTCATATTGACCAATGCGATTCTTTTATTTCAAAAATAAATGTTTACAAAAGCTAGACTTTTAGTATACACTCCAACAATCTCCCACTTATACTAAAAGACTAAGCTGCCATATCTGTTGCCATACATCTGATTCACATCCCCTCCACATGCCGATCGAAAGCTTTCGCCGGAAGGGCCTTAGTGAAAAGATCTGCTAGGTTATCTGCTGATGCAATCTTGGCGACGACAACTTCTCCTCGCTTGACGATGTCTCGTATCAGGTGATACTTGTGCTCTATATGTTTACTTGCTTTTTGGGCTCGTGGTTCCTTCGAGTTTGCAATTGTACCGCTATTATCACAATAAATTGTGATGATCTTGGACAAACCAGGAATCACATCTAAATCCATTAGAAAGTTCCTGAGCCATACAACTTCTTTGGCTGCCTCAGAGGCTGCCACATACTCTGCTTCCATGGTTGAGTCTGAGACGCATTTCTACTTAACACTCCTCCATGTAATGGCTCCACCTCCTAGAGTAAACATATAGCCTGACGTAGACTTTCTATTGTCCCTATCTGATTGGAAATCCAAATCCGTGTAACCCACAGGGAGCAAATCATCTGCTTGGTAGACTAGCATATAATCTCTAGTCTTTCTCAGGTACTTTAATATATGCTTTACCGCAGTCCAATGTCCTTGTCCAGGGTTACTCTGATATCTGCTAACCATGCCCACGGTAAAACAGATATCAAGTCTCGTACACAGCATTACATACATAAGGCTTCCTACAGCCGAGGCATAAGGAACTGCCTTCATGTCCTCTATCTCCTTTGATGTCTTTGGAGGCATCTCTTTAGATAAAGCTACTCCATGCCTAAAAGGTAAGAAACCTTTCTTGGAGTTTTGCATGCTAAAACGAGCAAGGATTGTATCTATATATAAAGCTTGGGATAGACACAACATTCTCTTTTTGCAATCCCTTATAACTTTGATCCCAAGAATGTGTGCACATTCTCCTAAGTCCTTCATATCAAATTGTTTGAACAACCATACCCTTACGTCCAATAATACCTTGACATTGTTGCCAATTAACAAAATATCATCTACGTATAGTACAAGAAATACCACCACGTTTCCGTTACACTTCTTGTATACACAAGACTCATCCAGACACTGAATAAATCTATATTACTGGATTACTTCATTAAACCGGATGTTCCAAGATCTTGAAGCTTGCTTCAGTCCATAAATGGACCGATTGAGCTTACACACTAGATGCTCTTTGCCCTTTTCAATGAACCCTTTTGGTTGCTTCATATGGATGTTTTCTTCAAGACTTCCGTTAAGGAAAGCTGTCTTGACATCCATTTTCCAAATCTCATAATCCATATGAGCGGCAATGGATAAGAGTATCTGGATAGACTTAAGCATAGCTACCGGCGAAAAAGTCTTCTCATAATCGATTCCCTCTTTCTGAGTATACCCATTCACAACAAGCCTTGCTTTGAAGGTTTCTACCTTTCCATCTATCTCTCTTTTCCTTTTGTAGATCCACTTGCATCCAATGGCTTTTACACCATCAGATGGTTCTACAAGCTCCTAGACGTTATTAGAATACATAGATTCTATTTCGGAATTCATTGCCTTTTGCCAAGATACTGCATCTATATCTTGGAGTGCTTCGTCATATGTACGGAGATCAGGTTCATGTTTACCTGGGATCAAGTCCGAGGACTCTCCCAAAAACATGAATCTCTCAGGTTGCCTCACAACCCTCCCACTACGACGAGGCACTGTCTATGGCTGTGTATCATGTGTGACTCGTGTTGCAGTTTCTTGTGGTACTTCATTTTGTACTGTTGGTACTAAAGTAGACGTGTCCTCTCTAATTTCTTCTAGAACTATTTCACTCATGGGCTTATGGTTCATTACATAATCTTCTTCTAAAAATCGAGCATTGGTGCTAACAATGATCTTCTGATTTTTAGGATTATAAAACAAACCACCTTTTGTTCCCTTAGGATATCCCACAAACAGACAAACTTCTGTACGTGATTCCAACTTGTCAGTATCTCCCTTCAGCACATGTGTTGGACTACCCCATATCCAGATATGATTCAGACTAGGCTTACACCCATTCCATAATTCCATGGGAGTAGAAGGAACTGTTTTAGAAGGTACCATATTTAGAATGTACACTGCTTTTTCTAAAGCATATCCCCAAAACGAATTCGGTAATTCCGAATAACTCATCATTGATCTAACCATTTCCATAAGAGTCCTATTCCTTCGTTCTGCCACACCATTCTGCTGGGGTGTACTAGGTGCAGACAATTGGGATTGAATCCCGACTTCTGATAAGTAATTCCTAAACTCTCCAAAGAGGTATTTGCCACCACGGTTAGATCATAGTGTTTTGATACTTTTACTAAGACGTTTCTCCACATCAGCCCTATATTCTTTGAATTTGTCAAAGCATTCAGACTTGCAGTGCATCAGGTAAATGTATCAGTATCTTGAATAATCGTCTATAAAGGAGACGAAGTATTCATAACCACCTCTTGCCTGGATAGACATAGGACTACACAAATCAGAATGAACCAGTTCTAACGCATCTTTGGCTCTATACCCCTTGGCCTTAAAAGGTCTCTTGGTCATTTTACCTTCCAAGCAGGATTCACATGTTGGAAAGTTTTCCAACTCTAATGAACCCAAGAGTCCATCGGCTACAAGCCTTTGAATCCTACTTAAGTTAATATGACCAAGCCTTAGATGCCAAAGATATGTTTGGTTCATTTCCGAAGGTTCTTTTCTCTTATTAGAGTTAGAAGATGTGTTATTAATTTCCATATTTTGCTTTGTAGGATAAATTGAATTTAAAGTATATAAATTGCCTACCAATGCACCAGAACAGATAATCACTTTATTTCTCTTTATAACCACATTGTTACTAAAAGAAACTGAATATCCATCCAAATACAGTTTAGAAACTGAAATTAAATTCTTTATAAAACTGGGTACATAAAGACAATTTCTTAAAATCAAATTTCTATTCCTATCAAATGATAAGTAGACATCTCCCACTGCAACAGCCACCACCTTAGTAGCATTGCGCATGTAGACGGTAATCTCTCCTTCAGATAGTCGTCAAGTTTCCTGGAACCCCTGTAAGGAATTGCAGACATGATCAGTGGCTCCCGTATCTATACACCAGGTGCTGGTAGATAACACCGCTAAACATGTTTCAACAACTAGAGCATGAGATATACCTTTATTGTTCTGATTCCTACGAGGACAGTCCGCCTTCTAATGTCCAGACTGCTTACAAATGAAGCACTTGCCCTTCGACTTCTTCATTCCAGCTTTTTGTCTCTGAGGTTTATTCACTCTCTTTGCTGAAAAGACCTATTTCTTCTTCTTCTTGCCTTTCGGCTTAGAAGTAGAACCATTTTCAGCATAGTGAATCTGAGAACTTTGACGAAATATACCTTCTACTGCCTATAGTTCTGTTAGAAGTTCCGCCAACGTATACTCTCTTTTGTTCATATTATAGTTCAGGCGGAACTGCTCAAAACTTCTGGGTAGCGTTTGGAGAATTATATCGACCTGGGTTTCCCCATTGATTTCTCCTCCAAGAACTTGTATTTCGTTCAGATAGGCCATCATTTTGAGGATATGATCCCTTACGGGTGTCCCCTCAGACATGGTGGCTGTCATTAGCTTTCTCATTGCCTCTTGTCTAGCAGTCCGACTCTGGTGCCCAAAGAGTTCTTTGAGATTGTTCATTATATCATAAACTGTTGGTAAATCTTGATACTGATGTTGCAATACATTTGACATTGATGCCAAAATGTAACACCGCGCCCTAAACCCTAAACCCATTTCTTATGATACTCAATCTCCTCTGGGGTAAAGTCACCATCAGGTGCATCAGGGCAAGCCTCAGTCAGTACAAACTTATAGCTTTTAACAGTAAGAACAATGCCCAGGTTTCTTTTCCAATCAATATAATTGGGACCAGTAAGTTTGTTCTATTTCAGTATAATGGCCAGTGGGTTGAAAGTCATCCTAAGAATCACAAAAATAAACTTTGGTCAAGACTCTAAATTTAGAATAATATTGATTCCTCAAACAATACTATTTTAAATTAACCAACACCTCAAATCATCGTGAATATTGCATGCCACGTTAGTGTGGACGTATACAAATTCAACATTTGTAAGAGGAGGGTGTGACCCATTAATTTTATTATCTTGTCATCATAACTTTATGACAAATAAAATTAATAGTTGGTTTCACTTTGGTCACACAAAACAATAGCAGTGACTCTATTGGGGAGGATACTATTTAATGCGTCTAAGTGTATACCATTACTTGATACTAAGTCCATTAAATAGGATTGTGCCCCTTCAGTTGGAGAAGATCACACGCTCCTAAATAATTTCCTATAAGCATCCATAAAAGGAAGTTTGATCTAGTGATCTGCAACAAACCCATCCGTTGTGGAGGGAGGCACTCAGATCTAACACGCAAGCTTGTTGCATCACTTACAAACCAGTAATGGAGACCATGAGATATATTAAAATCCCTCCCCCACTTAGTTATTTAAAAATGAGGATTTTAACCTATGCTAGCATACATCACATGCATACACACACATCACAGTAAATAAAAGCAATAAATATGGAAATCATTTTCCAACTATTATGGCCTTTTTCTGTTACTGTTCTCTATGTGCTCCAACCCTAGCTGCTGCCATCTTTAGCCACCGCCATCGGGTCGAGTTATCATATCTATCTTGCTTCTTATTCCGCTGCGCCTCTGGTGCTCCAAAAGTACCACGTCTCGCAAGAATCCGATCCGCGACAAAAATAAAATTTTACATATATCGATCCTATATTCCACATGGGAATGTACATGTATTCTAGATCGAACAAAAAATAAAATTCTAAAAATAATACAGCTCCTGCTGTATTTTATACATACAATCATGCACACAAATAATGTCCTTGACATGTCCAAGGGTTCAATCACACACAATATCAATAAGCCATAATAGTTGGAGCCTGCAACCAAAGAGTTAGTACATCCTACTACTATCCTGCCTAAATTATGTATGACATGTGCATAACCTATTTAAATTCTAAAAATACACAGAGGCAAACCCTAGCTCTGATACCAATTGTTGGTTAGTCTTAGGAAAACGTACCGGTTCTACTGTACAAAATTTTTTGTACAAGTGTCGAATCTTTCCTTAAATAACCTATTGTGTTCTTTAGAAGTTAAATTAGGAATCGCAGACGGAACTTAACATCATTGATTCCAAATTTAACTTATCTGTTCTTAATGGTTTAGATTTGAATCGCAAGCGGAACTTAACACTATTGATTCAAATCTACCTAAGTTATTAATTTCATAAATATTAATTTCTAAAATTGACTTCCAGGACTGCATGGCGAGGCACATGACCTTCTTGGATATGGGAGCAACCACCACCGCCTAGGCAAAGCCTTTTAAGGAAAGCTAATATTTATTTCCTTAAATAACTCTAGGTTAACCAAAAAGAACAATCAAATCACAAATTCGAAAAAGAAGAAAACACAAACTCGAAAAACTATTTTGAAAAACTAGATCTAATTCTCTTATATTTAGAATTCTTACAAAGAAAATAACTAGTATGATGCGGAAGAAAATTACTAGTTATACCTTCTCTTTGTAAGCTAATGACCTCGAGATCTTCTGCCGTATTCCTCGCCTTGCCTTGGACGTCGTGTGGGCGACGATCCTCCAAGATGAACACCACCCAAAAGAGCTTCTCCTCTTCTTCTAAAATCCGGCCACCACCACCACCAAGGAGAAGAGAGCAAAGGGAAAGGGAGAAGGGAGAGGGTCGGCCACCAAGAGGTCTCCAAGCAAGAGAATAAGAGTTGTGTCTCATGAAGCCCCCTCACCCCTTCTTTTATATTATTTGCCCAAGGCAAATAAAGAAAAACTTTTACAAAAAATAAAATCATCCAAGAGTTTTTCCTTTTCCCTTTTAATTTTTTCCTTTTCTTTCCTCTTGATTGAATCAATCACCAAAATTAATTTTTGTGATGATTTTATATTTTTTATTATGGCCGGCCCCTTGCTTGGGCACCAAACAAGGTGGCCGACCACCTCATTAAGAGGAAAAAGGAATTATTTTTTTTATAAAATTTTACAAGAAAAAACTCTTATAAAATTTTACAAGCTCTCTTTTCTAAAGTAGGAGTTTAAAAAGGAAAGTTTCTAAAAAATTAAAACCATGTTTTAAAATTTAAAAACTCTCTTATAAAATTTCCTTTTTTAACATAATGATAGAAAATTTTAATTTTAAAACTTATCTCCCTTTTTTTCTTAAACCATGAGGATGTTTAAAAAATGAAAGTTTTAAAACTTTTAAAACTCTCTATTAAAACATGTGGTCAAATTCAAATAAGGAAAGTTTTAAAAAATTAAAATCTCTCTTTTAAAACTTATAGTTTTCTTTAAAGAGAAGATTTTAAAAATTCAAAACAACCCTCCTATTTGAATTAATATTGGCCGGCCCCTACAAGCTTGGTCACCAAGCAATAGGGCCGACCCCTATAAGAGGATGTGGCCGGCCATTGCTTGGTCACCAAGCAATGGTCCGGCCCCTTCTTGGACACCAAGAAGAGCCTTACATTTGGATAGACTTGAGGCTATCATGAGGCTACGACAGGGACCTAGAGGAAAAATTAGTTTTGGCCTTCCAATGAGCTTGAGTATCCCGTGTTCGTCCCGAACACACAACTCAAGTTCATCGATAATAACTCATTCCACTAGAGAGTTATTACCGCACTACCGCACCAATCCCAAATTACATTATGGGCTCCTTCTTATCATGAGTGTGTTAGTCTCCCTGTGTTTAAGATTACGAATGCCCACTAATTAAGTTACTGACAACTCACTTAATTAATATCTAGCTCCAAGAGTAGTACCACTCAACTTCATTGTCATGTCGGACTAGGTCCACCTGCAGGATTTAACATGACAATCCTTATGAGCTCCTCTTGGGGACATTCTCAACCTAGATGATTAGGACACATATTCCTTCTATGATCAACAATACACACTATAAGTAATATCATTTCCCAACTTATCGGGCATATTGATTTATCGAGCTAAACCTCACCCTATGATAAGCCAAAGAAATAAATATTAAATATATGTTCTTTTTATTATATTAGGATTAAGAGTACACACTTCCATAATAACTAAGGTCTAGTTCTTTTACTAAGTCAGTACAAAAAGAACTTACCTAAATGGTCCTACTCAATACACTTAAAATGTATCAGTGTAATTTATTAGTTAAGATAAACTAATACTTAATTACACTACGACTATTCTGATGGTTTGTTCCTTTCCATCTTAGTCGTGAGCAACTGTTTATAAATTATAGAGAACCGACAACATGATCTTCTGAGTGTGACACCACACTCCATGTTGTTTACTATATAAATTAATTGAACAATTACATTTAATAAATAAATGCTCATATTGACCAATGTGATTCTTTTATTTCAAAAATAAATGTTTACAAAAGCTAGGCTTTTAGAATACACTCCAACAGGAAAGTTCTAAGTGGTACTTAGGCAAAAGTCCTAGCTGCGGTTAGGTAGGTGGAAAACCCTAGGGGTGGTAACCCTTGGTCATAGGGGGTGGTAACCCTAGGTCATAGGGGGTGGTAACTCTATGCGGAAAGTCTTAGCAGGTCAAGAGCTTCAGGCAAAAGTCCTAGGGGGGGGGGGGATAACCCTAGGTGGAAAGTCCTGGTGTCGCGAACCAGGTGAAAGACTGGATGGGCCGGGAAGCGGAAGTCCAGCAGAAAGTCCGGAAGCTCGAGCGCTGAGCAGAAGTCCAGTCGATCTGGAGGATCACACTAGTAATAGGTAAATATCCTGAGTGGAGTAGGTGAGGACGCGTTCCCCGTAGAGGGAACAGTAGGCGTCAGGTCGACCTAGGGTTTCCGGTTGGAAATCCGAAGTCAGACCCGGACAGTCCGACGATTGTCGATTATATCACTTATAATATGTCTGTGCTAACTTTGTTTTGCAGGGTTTTGTGTTTGGAACTAACACATTTTGCAGGAACAAAGAAGCACATTTTGACCTCGGATGAACAGTGCTTGAGGCGCCTCCATGGGGCTTGGAGGCGCCTCGGGTGCTAGCCGAAGCCAAGTGTCCAGAGAAACTGGAGGCACCTCGGAGGAAGTTGAAGGCGCCTTGGACCAGGCATTGGAGGCGCCTTAGAGCAGCTTGGAGGCGCATTCAAAGGGATAAGGCGCGACCAGATCAAAGCTGATCCACGCGTGCGACTCGGTGGCCTAGAGGCGCCTCGGACAGGCTTGGAGGCGCCTCCAGGATTGTATAAAAGGGGTTTTCGAGCAGCAGCTTAAAAGAACACATTCTAAGCGATCTTTCTGCTACAAACTGCTACCGAGACAATCCCGAAGTGCTGCAATGAGATCCCGACGACCTGAAGCTTCGAAATTACACATTCTTGTTGTCGGTATACTTTCTCATTTCAAGTAGATTGTAATAACTTTGTAACCATTATTCGAGCTTATAGTTGTTGCCCACCGGAAGCGATCAACGATCGCGGGCCTTGGAGTAGGAGTCGCCACAGGCTCCGAATCAAGTAGCTCCTCGTGTCTCTTTGTGTTGCTTTATTTTCTTTTCGTTATTCCGCTGCATTTAATTACTCGTATTTTACGATTCCGAATTGAACAAAATAGCCACGAGCACTATTCACCCCCTCTAGCGCTTCTCAATCCAACAATTGGTATCAGAGTGGGGTCGTGTTGATCTGGTGCAACCACCAATCGCGCAATTTTTTCGTGGTATTTTCAATTTTAACGGAGTCAATTAGAATCTAGCTTAATAGCTACATTCTAATTATTTGTTCGAATTGGTTTTTGCTCGAAGTTGGTGCAACACCACTCAAGCTTGTGATCTTAATTTTATTTCCCGCACTGTTAATCCAAGACCTAGTCTTGGGGCATTTATGTTTTTTTTTCCTTTTTGCATATTATCAATGACCCAACAAGAGGGATTCAGCACCGTTCGTCCCCCTCTCTTCATCGGAGAAGACTTCGGGTACTGGAAGGGACGAATGGAAACCTTCCTCAAGATCCAATTTGATACCTGGATAAATATCAAGACTGGAATACAACTACCAACCGACGAAGATGGCAAGCCGACACCCTGCGAAAAATGGGAACCGACCTTGATCAAGAAGGTGCAAGCCGATGCCAGAGCAACCTGTACTCTTCAGTGCGGACTGACCAAGGAAGAGCTCAACAGAGTTGGACCGTTCTCCAACGCAAAAGAGCTATGGGAGAAACTGATCGAACTCCACGAGGGCACCTCCGACACCAAGGTGAGTAAAAGAGATCTTTTATTTAATAAATTATATAATCTAAAAATGCAAGACGGAGAGACAGCTAGTCAACTCCACACACGCATACAAGACATCCTCAACTCCCTCCATGCGATCGGGCAAAGAGTCAAGAATCGGGACATCATAAGGTACACTCTAAACGCTTTTCCGAGGAGCACATTGTGGGCATCGATGGTAGATGCCTACAAAGTCTCCAAGGACTTATCTTCCATTAGATTAGATGAATTGTTTTCAGAATTCGAACTGCATGAACAGACTAATACATTGCCAACCAAGAAGGGTATTGCTTTGGTTGCAGGTATCAGTCGAACACGTGAACCAAGATCACGACGAAGAACTGAACCGGAGGAGGAAGACGAACCCGACTCAGACGATGAAGATGACGAATTAACCTTCGAGCTCGTGAACCTAGTGAAGAAGCTTTACAAGCAAAGAAAGGCTTCAACAAGAGAGATCTAAAGAAGGCAGTACAATCCAAGGAGGTTCAATCTAGTTCAAAAGTCAAGCTCAAAGTGATTTGCTACGGATGCAACCGGAAAGGGCACATCAAGGCCAACTGCCCTAATAAGAAGGATGCAAAGAAGCAGAGGAAAAAGAAGGTGCTAAAAGTGACATGGGACGAATCTTCCTCAGAAGATGACGAAGACGAACTCGATCAGACGAGTCTACTTGCACTGATGGCCCGGGACCAGATCAACCTGTCCGAGAGCGAGAGTGAGAGCGAGTCGGAAGCTGAGTCCGAGCAAAGCCATGAATCCGTTTCCATTTTCGAAGGGCCAGACCCCGCTGTAAGTGTTCCTCGACTTAATAATTTAGTCAATTACTTATTACACAAATTAGCAAAATCAAATCTTAAAGTCAAGTCACTTCTAAAGGAAGTAGCAGTCCTGAAAGAAGTGACTAACCCCAAAACCTTGCCTGACCCAACTCATACTAGAAATTCAACTCAAGTTCAAAAACTTGAGGAAGAAAACTCCAGTCTGAAAGCTCAAGTTAAGGACTTAAAAAATACATTAGAACGGTTCTCTTTGGGCTCCAAGAAGCTTGCCCTAATTCTTGGGACACAAAGAGCTATTTACAACAAAACTAGGCTAGGTTATAAAACTAAAAGAAAATATAGATCTTACATGTCCTTAGTAAATAGATAAAATAATAAATCAGTCCAAGCATGGGTACCCAAGTCCAACCTGGTTAATCAAGTTGGACTAGGTCAATATTGGGTCCCTAAGGATCAAATACATTACCTCGATAGAGCATATCGAGGCTATAATCCAGGGGGAGCTAGAATAAAAACAATAAAAATAAAAATAAAATAAAATAAAATTAAAATAAAATAAAATTAAAATTAAATAAAATTAAATTAAAAGTCAAATTAAATTAAAATCCAAATTAAAATTAAATTAAATTCAAATTAAATCAAATTAAAATCCAAGGGAAGGCTCCAGAATAGCTGGCACCTCCTAACTTAATCCACCTGATAAGGGTAACCAAGAATAGACTACCCGGCAGGGTAATTAAGGTTAGATTAAAATGTGTTAGGTTTAACTTGACTCACAATACTGGTGAAGTATTGGATGATAGTACGTTGGGGAAACTTAATCATCGCATGTCTAGGAAGATATGGCTTCGACCTTGTGCATTTGGCTAAGTGGAACTGACCGAAGCTACCCTTTATGGATCCTAACCAGTTAGACCAAAGTTTTATATTAAGTTCAATGGGTAGGACTATTTGGAAAACCTCGAAGGCATGATTACTTTAATGATATCCTTGTGACTCACCATAGCCCAGAAGTTTATCCAAAGAATGTCTACTTGTTGAACCCAAAGCTAAACTTGAATCTAACACAAAATTAAACCAAACCCTAAAATTGAACCATAATTCATCTCACAAAAATTATAGGATTCCCTGATTGAAAATTTAGATCGGGTGAGATGACTAAGGAATAGAAATTAAAAGAAAATCAAATTTGAAATTCAAAATTAAATTCGTAATTAAAATTAATTCAAATTCAAATTCAAAATTAAAACTTAATTAAAATATTGTTCAAAAATTTAATCAACTTAAAATATTTTCCAAAAATTTAATTAACTTAAACTATTTTTCAAAAATTTAATTAACTTAAAATATTTTTCAAAAATTTAATCATCCTAATACTTTTCAAAAATTTAATGAACCTAATATTTTTTGAAACTTAATTAACTTAATTTTCTTTCTTAATTAACCTAACCTTTAAAACAAATTAATTTAATATTAAAAAAAAAATTGTGTGACACGTAGGCGCACTGCGGAGGCGCCTCCCACACGAGGGAGGCACCCTTAATCACGGCGGGAAATTTCCCGCCGCCTTAACCAAAGGCGCCTTGGATGGTCTCCAGCACTAGTATACAGTAATCAAGTCAAGTCATCCAACCCTAGTCAATCTAACTGGAACTATTGACTTAACTTGACTAACCAAGTGAAAGCTGTTGTCCTCTAGACAATCAGCTAGTAGCTAGATGGTTAGACCTGTGGCCAAGAAATTAAGTTACTCAACTTGCATATTAGGGCTCTGATACCTTACTAAAATAACTTAGTTAACTTACAATCGAATTAATTCAACTCATGCTTAATTGGACATTAAGGTTAACCTTATTTTACTCCTCTTTGGCCGTTAAGTATTTTGGAATTCATTATTCATTTAAATATTTTTTTCAAACTTTATTAATATCTTTCTTAAAGTTTATTTTTCCCTTTTCAAACTGTTATTTAAAAAAAAACTTGTTCAAAATTAAAAGAATATTAACTATAAAACTATATTTATTTTTCCCCAAAGATTTCACTAAGTTATTTTTTAAAGTAAACTTTTTACTAGCTCTTTAAACTTAGTTGAAAGATAATTATCTCTTTAGCTAAGAGGTTTACATTGAATATTAACTACAAAGCTAAGTGTTTGAAAGGTTCCTTAAATATCTTGTCTTTAAAGCTAAGTGTTTTCTTTAAAAGTTTTTTCCAAAACTTAGTTCAGAAAATCCCTTTTTAAGACTTTTAAGTTTAATGAAAAATCTTTAAATAAAGTATTTAAAAACTTAAGTTTTCAAAATTTTGGCTAAACAGAATTGTTTTGCACTTAAACTATGTTTACTTAGCCAAGTTTTTTTCTACAAAATTTTAAAAGCCAAGTGTTTTAAATGTTATTTTTTTGGCTTTCAACATTCTTACCAAGTTTTTCTACAAATTTTTTTGATATATGGCAAAGGGGGAGAGTAGGACAAAAAATTCAAATTAAGGAAAGTAGGACAAAAATTCAAATTAAGGAGTAGGACAAAAAATTCAAATTAAGGATAAAAGTTCTCTTATTAAGGGGGAGCCTTAACTTTGAATTTTTTAAATTTACCTTAACTTTTATAAAATTTAAAATTTCTTTAGCTTGTACTTAACTTGTTTCTTAAGTATGCTTACGTTTATGCTTAAACTTCCTATTTAAAAGCATGCTTATGTTTATTTATGCATTATGTTTTACTTAACTTTGAATTTGAGTTGCCATAATAAAAAAGGGGGAGATTGTTGGTGCGGGAAGCATTAGACGATCGAACCTAAGTTTTGATAATGGCAAAGAGTTCAAAGTTAAGTCGTTTTGTGATCTAACAAGTTCATGGAGCTTGCAGGAAAGTCCTAAGTGGTACTTAGGCAAAAGTCCTAGCTGCGGTTAGGAAGTTGGAAAACCCTAGGGGGTTGTAACCCTAGGTCATAGGGGGTGGTAACCCTATGCGAAAAGTCTGGGCGGGTCGAGAGCTTAAGGCAAAAGTCCTAGGGGGTAACCCTAGGTGGAAAGTCCTGGTGTCGCGAACCAGGTGAAAGACTGGACGGGTCAGGAAGCAGAAGTCCAGCAGAAAGTCCGGAAGCTTCGAACGCTGAGCAGAAGTCTAGTCGATCTGGAGGATCGCACTGGCAACATGTAAATCTCCTGAGTGGAGTAGGTGAGGACGCGTTCCCCGTAGAGGGAACAGTAAGCGTCGGGTCGACCTAGGGTTTCCGGTTGGAAATCCGAAGTCAGACCCGGACAGTCCAACGACTGTCGATTATATCACTTATAATATGTCTGTGCTAACTTTGTTTTGCAGGATTTTGTGTTTGGGACTAACACATTTTGCAGGAACAAAGAAGCACATTTTGACCTCGGATGAGCAGTGCCCGAGGCGCCTCCATGGGGCTTGGAGGTGACTCGGGTGCTAGCCGAAGCCAGCTGTCCAGAGAAGCTGGAGGCGCCTCGGAGGAAGCTGAAGGCGCCTTGGACCAGGCGTTGGAGGCGCCTTGGAGCAGCTTGGAGGCGCCTTGAAAGGGATAAGGCACGACCAGATCAGAGCTGATCCACGCGTGCGACTCGGCGGCCTGAAGGTGCCTCAGACAGGCTTGGAGGCGCCTCCAGCATTGTATAAAAGGGGTTTTCGAGTAGCAGCTTAAAAGAACACATTCTAAGTGATCTTTCTGCTACCGAGACGATCCCGAAGTGCTGCGACAAGATCCCGACGACCTGAAGCTTCGAAATTACACATTCTTGTTGTCGGTATACTTTCTCAT
Source organism: Zingiber officinale (assembly GCF_018446385.1). Classification (NCBI taxonomy): domain Eukaryota; kingdom Viridiplantae; phylum Streptophyta; class Magnoliopsida; order Zingiberales; family Zingiberaceae; genus Zingiber; species Zingiber officinale. The sequence continues at coordinate 28,609,304 of NC_055992.1, read as the reverse complement.
TTCAAGTAGATTGTAATAACTCTGTAACCATTATTCGAGCTTATAGTTGTTGTCCACCGGAAGCGATCAACGATCGCGGGCCTTGGAGTAGGAGTCGCCACAGGCTCCGAACCAAGTAACTCCTCGTGTCTCTTTGTGTTGCTTTATTTTCTTTTCGTTATTCTGCTGCATTTAATTACTCGTATTTTACGATTCTGAATCGAACGAAATAGCCACGAGCGCTATTCACCCCCCTCTAGCACTTCTCGATCCAACACTCAGGGAATAGTTCCCCATTTTTCAGAAATAAGTATCCTTGCACATGGTCGACCGGTCACAAGAACCGTCTGGACTTAGGAGACTTGGTTTCCCATTACTTTATAATCAGGCCTCCAGCATCACACGACATATATCATCGTAGCCCAAAAAATTGAATGTCTTACCATACTCAGTACTCTTCTTTTATATGTACACCTGGTTAGCTGAATATCCTATCGGGATATCTCCCGGGGATCACATTATCAGAGAATCGCAACAATCTATCAGAGAATAACAACCGCTTGTCAGAAAATATTCTTTCGTTATTACATGGGCATTCAATAGAACCTTCCTCAAAGGTGACTCTACATTTTTCATTAGCCGACACATTATGAGAGCATATTCTTTCAACTGCCTCATTGATGGTGCCAATTACAAAAAGGGTATACACGGGTAACGGAAGATTCCTTGAACGGTGACTATATGCCTCCTAGAATACATGTTCCTTTACTGGACAACTTCTGACACCCGACATTCTTTGTCACTTCATAATTGTGGAGGTTATTAGAGGTGGTATATAAAGTGGGAGTCCTCTCCGATGGCACGGTACGGGTTGGAACATATTTTGAATAAGTACACGCTCTACTACACATCTACTATTCGATTTCCTGCTCGGGCATTACACTGACTTGAGCGTCGGAGGGCTTTCGCCAGGGACCCCTTCCCTGGTTTTGGTAAGGATATTTGTTTGCTCTCTCGAGTGTGCGCAGGAAGGATTTTTTGCTTCCATTCGCAACCCCTGCTCCAATCTAAAGTCTTCGTTTAGTTAACTTCACAACCACCTGCTAGGATATGCTTGATGAGGAGTGTGCTAAAAACATGTTTCGTAAACATGTATAGCGGAAGATTTAACGATAAATATACTAATTTATTACATCACACACACACACACACACACTATATGCATTCAAGATACAATCGCACAGACAAGATCATAAAACAAAATGAAATCGAATAACAATTATTCTAGGTATATTTTACGGATGACTTGTAACTAGAAGAGCATCAAACTTTTGTGACATTATCAAACCTTGCCTCTATTTGTATCCACGTCGATCTCTTCAAGACAAGTCCAAGAGAACAAGCTTTGCCTTTGGAAGGTACTAGCCATGAGTGAAGGAGAAGGATCAAGAGAGGAAGAAGAAGCAAAAGGAAGATCTTCTTCCTTGGGTGGCACACGACAACAAGAGGAGACCCTCTTGTTGTGGTCGACGGCAAGAGAGAGAGAGAGAGAGGGAGAGGTGTTGGGTTTATGTTTCTAAAATCTAATCAACCCAATAATGAATTCTCTCTTAATCATATCAATATATAGTCCTCTTTAATGGGATTAATTAGAAAGCCCAAATCCAACCCATTATGCCTTAATAAAAAATTAGCCCATTAACCCTTGGTTCACAACTTAATTAAGTTGGTTCATGGCTAAACTAAATTGGTTCATGATTAATCCAAATAGGGTCCAATTCTTTCATAAGAGTGTGCCCCATCCATGCTTCCGTTTCGACAAATATTTTCATATTTATCTTATGTATGGTTCAACAAAATATTTATCTCTTGATATAAGAATCCTATTCTTTAACTTATTTTATGTCTTTTAGAGACTCGTAGTGCGTGTGACCCAATAGATTTTCGATTTATCTTAATCGCCAATAATTAACTACTTAATTATGGAACCATTATGAGTGATGCCTAGTAGTACACCATGATCCCCAATTAATTGAAAAAATCATAGTTGATCTCAAAATAATTCTAAACCCTTCAGTAGCTATAGTGAGTTGTGCCTCGTTCCTTTCACTCATCTTATATCCACTTAGTTTCGGACATAGTCTATGTGTTTGTCCCCACTAGGCTGACTACATCACATATAGTCCAAGTAATATTTTCTAGTTCTATGAATTCAAATTACTCGTACATGTGCACAAGAGTCTCATACTCTTAACATGTGATGCTTTGGCCAAAAACTTTGAGTAATAATCCTAATGAGTAACCATAGGGTATACATTTTCTTGTAAGTGTTGGAAACCCAAGGTTGTTTTGGTGTGATCAACAAGTTAAGTTAGGTCCTGTGTGTTTCTAACCTTGTGTCTAAGTGTGCAGGAGCTTAGGAACACAGGTAGTCAAGCGGAAGATTGCTCGGGGAGCAAGAGACGCAGCTAGCGTGAAGGTCGGCACGGGGTGCGACTGAGGGATGAAGTCTGCGGATGAGTACGCTGGTGGACGAGAAGGGACACGCGGAAATTTCGAGGGACGAGAAGCCGGAGGGAAGCATGCTCGAGAAGACCGGAAGATGGGTTCGGGTGAGCCCTATTCCGGATGTCAGAGATCACCCAAGCAAGCGGAGCCAGAGTAGAAAGACCCGGCCCAGAGGCGAGCTGAACCGGAGAAGAGAGCACGGACCAAAAGTCAACTGGGCTGACTTTTGGCTACGGGGCGCCCGGAACTGTCCGGGGCGCCCGGAGCAGTCCGGGGCGCCCGGAACCCTTCCGGGCGCCCGGAAGTGACTTTTTCACAGGATCGAGCTTTGACTCGATCCAACCGTTGGGGGATAAATACATGAGCGCATCCATTTCAACATCTTTGTGTTGGTAAAGAATTTCTTATTGTGCATGCTTAATATACTTGCAAAAGAAAAGTGTAGAGTGTTACACTCTCCTTGTATTTTGTATTTGAGATTCAAAGTTAGTGGATTACCCATCAGAAAGGTCCAAAGGGGGTCTTGAAGTAGGAATCGTCAAAAGCTCCAAACTAAATAAATCATGTGTCTTGCTCTCTCTTCTTTCTTACTTAACTGTTTTGATTTCCGATGTCCACTTGTTTTTCAAATTCAAAATAGAAACATTTTTTAAAAACACATGATTCACACCCTCTCACATGCCATCGGTCCTACAAGTGGTATCGAGTCAGGTTCGCTCTAAAATAGTGTAACCACCATTCGAGTAGGGGGTTTTTCTGGTTGCTTTTTCGCTTCATTTTTTCCTTTTCGGCTTTGAGCCTTTTCAACTTAATCTGAATTGGAGCAATCACCTCTTCGGATAAACTTTTCGTTTCGATTTCTTCGAATTACTCAAAATTAGTGCAACACCACTCGAGCTTTCTCTCCGTTCTTTTTTCTCTCCTCACACACCACTTACCCGAGCTGCATGAAGGTACGTCCGAAGCCAAACTCGCTAGACGAGATCTGCTTCGCAATCAGCTCACTAGCCTGCGACTTGGGGAAGACGAGACAGTCGCACATCTGCACTCCAGAATAAAAGAAATCATCACCGGACTCACGAATCTCGGAGAAAAGGTAAGTAACCGAGATTCGCTCAGGTACGCCTTAAATTCATTTCCAAGAAATTCAAAATGGGCATCACTAGTAGATGCTTTTTACATTTCGAAGGACTTAGAAAAAATTTCATTAGAAGAATTTTTTTCAACATTTGAGGTGCATGAGACAAGATGTGTAGGAATGAAGGAGCCCAAGAACAACGTCACCCTCAAAGCTTCGAGAGACGAACCTGAGTCGGAATCTTCTCTCGACGACGAGGAAATGGTAATGATGGTAAGAAGATTCAAGAAACTTTGTAAATCCAGATCTACTAACCATCCGCAGGGGAAGAAGAAAAGGACGATCCGCTGCTATCATTGCGACGAAGAAGGGCACGTCAAGGACAATTGCCCCAAGCTGAAGAGCAAGAACAAGGAAAAGGATAAGAAGCCTATCCAAAAGCGAAAAGCCCTAAAGGCGACGTGGGATGATACGTCGTCGGAGTCGGAAGTCGAGGCATTCTCCGGACTTGCTCTAATGGCAAGTCATCAAAATGACGACTACGAGTCAAGCTCTTCCGAAATGAGCATCGAGAGCATCGATGAAGGGGGAGCGTCGTCAGAAGAAAGCAGCAGTTCAGGGGGAGACACGAAAAACGAACTCGATAAGGTAAGTCAGGTACGTTCTCTTCCTCCCGATAAACTTTATAAATTTGTTAAGTTATTAACTAAAGACTGCTGTAAATTATAAAAAGAAATAAAAAATTTAAAAATAATTTTAGTTAAGTCTTGCCCTCTAGAAGAATTAGATAAATCAAAATTGGAAAATAAAAAATTGAAACTTGAAAATAATGACTTGAAAATTCAAGTAGATAATTTGAAAAACCATGCATGTTCATTTAAAACCAATGGTAGAAGATTTAATAATTTAAATTGGTACTTTAAATATCACCCTGGACAAATTAGGAACATTTCAAGAAAATATATTCCTAAAAACGTTTTAGTTAATCTAGTAGGTTGGAACCTATATTGGGTTCCTAAATCATGCTTAAACTGAATTTTAAAATTAAAATTAGCGCTTTAAGTGAGAAAATTAAACAAAGAATTTCTTTATGAGGCTTTGTCAAGGAAGTGGTTGTTGCTCCAATAACCAAGAAGGCCTCGTGCCTCGCCACGACCTGGAAGCCAAAATATTGAAATAAATGTTTAATTAACTTACTAATGAAGCATTAATACAAGAATTAATTAGTACTTTAAAAAGGGTTATTCAAAGCATTTTATTTCAATTTAGAAATTTACTTACTTAGAAATTTTTAATTACCTAGTCATTTATGTGCTTAAACATTCTCAAAAATCATTCTTTCTTAAGTTAAAAGATTTTCTGAAATTAGAAATTTATGCTCAAATTACTTAGAAATTTTTTTAAGTTAGAAATATTTAAAAAAAAAAAATAAACTTAGATTGTTTCTCTTGGAACCCCATTTTTTTTGTGATCAAAGGGGGAGAATGGAAAGTATAAGTCTAGGGGGAGGTAGATAGATTTAATTTTTTGTCTATCTTTTTTTACTGAGGTAGATAGAGTTATTTTTTTTCCTATCTTTTTGTACTTAAATTGCAAATTAAGTTAAGTTATTTAATTTTATTTAAAGTCTATTTTACCCTAGCTTAACTTGGGTTGATCACACCAAAAAGGGGGAGATTGTTGGAACCCCAAGGTTGTTTTGGTGTGATCAACAAGTTAAGTTAGGTCCTGTGTGTTTCTAACCTTGTGTCTAAGTGTGCAGGAGCTTAGAAACATAGGTAGTCGAGCGGAAGACGCAGCTAGCGAGAAGGACGACAGTCCGAGGGACGAGGTGCTGCGGAAGAGTACACCGGCGGACGAGAAGGAAGTGCGCGCGGTAGTTCCTGTAGGACCGTTAGATTCGATAGAGGGGGGGGGGGTGAATATCGATTCGAAAAACAAGAGTATAGGCGCAGCGGAAAAGTAAAATAGACACAGTTGTTTTACTTCGTTCGGAGCCTGTGACGACTCCTACTCGAAGGCCTGTGGTCCTTGACCACTTTCGTTGGGCAATCACTAGCAATTCGAAATAATGATTACAAAAGAACTGTACAGTGAATGCTAATGAAAACTAAAAACAAAATACCGACAAGAAGGGAAAAGAATGGAGCGTAGTGTCGGAGCTTTGTTGGCGTCGCACTAAACGTTGAGCAGCAAGACCAGCAGCAGAAGAATTCTCAGCTTGATTGATTTTGAAGCTCCTGCCTGGGGCTTCTTTTATATGATGTTCCGGGCGCCTGGATTCCTTCCGGGCGCCTGGAATGTGACGTAGCTGCACAACCCGTGATGCTCCACGTGGCGACGACTCGGTTGGATATAATTTGCATTCCGGGCGCCCGGATCCCTTCCGGGCGCCCGGACCTCCGGGCGCCCGGATCCCCTCCGGGCGCCCTGACCACCTTGTTCCAGAAATCTCCTTTTTCCTGCAAAACAAAGTTAGTCCGAGGCAATATATATCCTGCAAAACAGATTATTAGCACATTTATAATAGTATGAATTAGCATAAGTTAGTATGACTTAGATTCCGTCTTTCCGAGACCGGAATCGAGTCACGATCTCGACTTAGACATCCGAAATGGATCTAAGCTGGATCGACGCCTAATGTCCCCTTCCCGGGAATGCGTCCTCACAGTCACTCCCCTCCAGTGACTTACCTCACTTACCTGCCAGACGTCCGGTCAGCCCGTCGACCCGTCGACCCGTCGACCCGTCGACCCGTCGACCCGTCTGGACTTCTTGCCAAGCGTCCGGTCAGCCCGTCGACCTGGCGTCCGGTCAGCCCGTCGACCCGCTTGGACTTCTTGCACACTCGATCAAAGTGTCAGACAACAACAAGACTAACTTAACCTATTTGTCATTCATCAAAACCTGGGTTAGACCGTTAGTGCTACCTGCACCAACAATCTCCCCCTTTTTGATGGAATGACAACCTGGTTAAGTTAGTGAAAACATATGCAAGAAACAACATGCATTTATGTGGTTTTAAAGTTTGTTAGTTTGTATTTTTAAATTGATTTAGCTAACTTAACCACCTAACCCTCCTCCCCCTTTGGCATTCATCAAAAAAATGAACAAAGGTAAACAATCATAGTGAAGAGTTATTTCTTTCAAAATTTGAAAAAAGTGCAATTTTTGACACCAAGTTAAAAAATAGTCAAGTTGACTTGGGGGAGACAAGTAGTTTTTAAAAGTTAATCAAGTTTAACTCTCAAGCGTGTGGTAATTTTCAAAATAGGTTTTTCAAATTTTTATCTACTTTTTAAAAAGGTAAGTTTTTCAACTTTGATTTTTCAAACTAAAAAAGAAAATTAAGACTAGGGAAATTTGACGATATCCGAATGCACCAATTTGACGACTAGGGAAATTCTAATATGTTCATAATTGTACATGTAGAGATAATCACAAGTTGTGATCTAATCACAAATTCTCAAATGCTATTAATTTTATTACAGATATTCAGTAAATGAGTTTAAGACTATTTAAACATATAATATACACTCAAATAGTGGGTCTATATTTATCAAATAAATAGTAAAATCATAAGGTGATTGCCTTAGGACATTCCTCAAAATCGAACACTTCTACTTGGCTTTATGCCAATCATCACAGTATCCTAAATCATAAGCATGGAGGTGACTCTCAAACTTTCTTTGTGGTAGAGCCTTTGTCAAAGGATCTACTAGGTTTCTTTTAGTGGAAATTTTTTCGAGTTGTATTTATTTCCTACTAATAATCTCCCTAATCAGATGATAGTAGCGAATCATGTGTTTGGATCGTTGATAAGACAGGTTCCTTTGCTTGTGTAATGGCTCCAATATTGTCACAATAAACAGGTAATACTTCAACAGTGGATGGAACCACACCAAGTTCGGTAATGAACTTCTTAATCCAAACTGCTTCCTTTGCTACTTCTAAAATTGTAATGTCACTACAAGAATTTTTGCATTCAACAACACCCAATAGACAACGCTTTTTAATAAAAACGTTGTCGTTCTTTGTTTTACAACGCTTTTAGTGAAAAGCGTTGTCTATGGTATTTACTTTTTACTAAAGACAACGGTTTTTAATGAAGTGTTGTCTTTAGTGTTGTTGTTTATGGTCAAAGACAACATTTTTTTAAAAAACGTTTTTTAAAGTGTTGTGTATGTTTCCCCTAAACTCACTTAAAATAAATTCGCAGCCCTCGCTTTGCTAAACTCTAAACCCTCAACGCGCGCGCGCCTTCTCCTCACCACTCCTCTCCACGAGTTCTCCTCTCCACTCCTCTCCACGAGTGCCTTCTCCTCTCCTTCTCCTCTCCACGAGCGCCTTCTCCTCTCCACGAGCGCCTTCTCCTCTCCTTGTCGCGTGATCTCCTCTGAACCCTAATCTCGACCCAAACTCCTCACGCCGGCCCAACTCCTCCAAGTCGAGATCCCTAATCTCGCATTTCCCCATCTCCTCAATCAAAGTCAGCTTACCCTTCCTAATCCGCCACCATCTCTGACGCCGGCCGACGCCATCTCTGACGGCAGATCTAGCCGCTACCTCTGGACGAAGCCACCGCATCCGCCGCCAGAGCTGCCCCCTTTTCCCTCTGCACGCTGACGCGTTGACGGAGCATCCGCCGCCGGAGCCACAACGGCGCTCCACGGACTTCCTGTTCTCAGCGGCGGCCTGTAGTGTTCTCTTTGATTCTTGGTCCCTCGTTTCTTGCTTTGTTTCGCGTCGCCGTTGCGGCTGGTTGACTTGCAGATCCACGCTGAGGCTTCGATTTTGTCGTTTCTGTTTTTGTCTTCGAATCTTTTAGGCAATGAAGTTTCTGGATTGGTACTTGAAGATTGGCGCGGTATCGGCGCTGATCGGAGCGTCCATGGAGGTATTCATGATCCACACTGGTTTCTGTAAGTCGTCATCCTTCTTTTCGCCCTGTACTGTTCTTATTCATTTATTTGATGTCTTATGTGGTCTTCCTGCGCTTTGCTTTACCCTAGTGGCGAAAATCGTGTAACCTCTCTTGTCCTAAGCTCCTTGTTTTTTCCCCCTCCACAAGGGGAAGTTCCTGCACTATAGGTCTGTGAATCCGGAGAAAGTTATTGTTTGATTTAGTTAAAGTTGTCCTTTTTTATGTTGGTTACAAATTGAATTCCTATGATGAAGGCAATCATGGAATTGGTTTGGGATGGATTGGGAGTAGGGGCGTTAAACTTCTGAAAAGAGGTACATAGTGAGGGTAACTGGGTACACCTCTATCGAATGAATTGACCATTGTTCAGGTTTTGGCAATGCATTCAGGAGCTTACTCTTCCAAACATTTTATATAGCAAAAGGATCGTTATAATTAATTCCTGATGTTTTATTGAATTAGGAAGTTCCTTGGTGGCTTACCTTGTCTTCGCTACTACCTGAAGCAGCGCAGCAGCCGTGGTCGAGGCAAGGCCTAGTCCCAACCAATCTCAGCATCGCCATTCCCAGTAATGCCAGTCCCCCACCTGTTCAATGAAATGTCAATGTGGGAGTTTTACTTACTGATGGCAACTTGGAAATGGTGTTATAGCTTCAAGATCTGGAAGCACTCAATCGACGTGGGCTCAAAAGGTGTGTGATGCCATTAAACATAGCTTGCATTTTCTGCTCATCAATCATCATGCTGATGAAATATCGTCTCTGCAACTTACCTTATAATATGCTTTGGTTGTGAAATCCTTGCTGTTTTACTTCCTTCAAATGTGGTGCTTTTGGTGCATTGAAGAATGGCATTTAGGTTGATGAATCGTTTACATGTTTGTCACATGTGTTGTTCCTAGAAGACCAAATTGTATACCATAGAAAACCATGATAATCGATTAAAATTCAATTTTTATGGCAATTTTTAGAGTACATAACTTCTAGAGTGAAGTGCAATTTTCACTCTTATTGTCATATTTTTATATCAACTTGGCTTTGGCTAGACTTATTTTGTGTTGAATCGACCTTACCTATAGACAATTTTGTGTCTCCATGTGAAGAGTGCAGATTCATTCTTTTCAAGTTTTGTATGATTTAAACTTCACCCATTATTGCTTTTCTTTTGTAATAATGCTTTCAATTTAATTTCTAGTAAATTAGATTAATTCTTTACTTTCAATTAGTTTTATTTACTTTTTAATAGTTTTTTATATCTTAGAATCGTATAAAACAAAATTTGTATCAAATCATATCGAATAATACCACATTCGTATGATTCTCTTCTATTTTAATACACATGTTCGAACTCCTAAATTCCAAAATGTCAAAGCATTCAGGAGGAAGATCTTTTAATATCATCGGTACCACAAACATCAAAACTATGGAAGCTGATTATACCAATAATCTTCCTATTATTTGGTTTGTCAGTGATCTTAATATTTGGTAATATTTGGTCTTTGATGCTCACGACAGAGTTTCAACGCTGCATGATTACCTTGTTCAAGCAGATTGCTCGCTGCCTCAGTAGCTCGCATTTTTAGAGTTCCACAGCTCTTCTTTCTTATGATGATCTTGTTCTTGCAGATTTGTGTTTCCTCTGTGGACCCTTTGGCATTTCCTTCTGCAGTGGAAGCAGGTGCCCAAATGGTTAGGATGCGATGAACTTGACTGGTTTCGATCGGATTGTCTGTCATACCAAACATTAAAATCCTTGTGCTAAATGCAGGTGGAAATTGGAAATTATGATTCTTTCTACGAGATGGGAATTCAGTTTTCCCCTGAACAGGTATATGAATCATGATCGTACTTTTCCTTGCAGTTCCTCGAGTATTTTCAGCTATTTCTATCTCGTCACTATTCTGTGGTGCCATTGTCAGATTCTAAAGCTCACTAGAGAAACTAGAAGGATTCTTCCATCCATTACACTGTCTGTAACCGTGCCACACATGCTTAGTCTCCCTGATCAGGTAGCTCATTTATTTCCTCGTAAACTGAGATTTGTCACTAACACAATCTCTCGTTGTTTTTTGTTCAATTTAAAAAGGTGAAGCTAGCAGAGTTGCTGGAACAGGAAGGTGCTGATATAATCCAAACTGAAGGAGGGAAATACTCAAGTCCATCAAAACCTGGTGTCCTTGGTTTGATCGAGAAGGTAACAACAGTACGAATAAGAAATCTTAGCACACTTGTGATGAAAAATGTGATATTTTTCCTCTTTAAAATGTAGGCCACACCAACGCTAGCAGCTGCATACTCCATTTCCCGAGCAGTTCAGATTCCAGTTATGTGCTCATCTGGATTAAGCGCTGTCACTGCACCTATGGCTTTAACAGCAGGAGCAGCTGGTGTGGTATGCGTTCTTTTGCTTTCTAATCTAATCATTATCTGCTACTAGTGAAAGAAATATAGACTCTTTCAGATTCTCTTGTGTTCTTGATTATCTGCTACTACTTCATTGTCAGAAGTAGTTGAACACTAACACTTGGACGTCAACATTTTTGAGTTGGCTGGACTTAAAGAAGCAATTCCATGCGATGGACACCAACAACAGCGGTTAGTCAATGATGAGGTTTTGTAAAACTTGTGTGTTTGAAAAATTATTGTCATGAAGTTAAGGATAACTTGTATGATACAAATTTAATTTGTGGATCAATATGTATACATTTTGTTTGTATAATATAAAGTTTTATTTATTTGTTAAATAGTCTTATTATAAAAATGATTGTGGTTGTGGATATTTAATTATATGTAAATTTTGAGTATTTTTTTATAATTTTTGCTATTTAATTAAGAAAAACACTATTTTTTATAAATTTAAAAAGACAACGTTTTTAAGTAATAAAAGACAACGCTTAAAAAACAATGTCTTTAAGACCAACCACAACGCTTTTAAAGCGTTGTCTTTGATATGTGCATTTTTACAACAGCATCTATAACAACGCTTTTTAAGAACGAAAAGACAACGCTTAAAAAGCGTTGTCTTTGTGACCAACCACAACGCTTTTAAAGCGTTGTCTTTGATATGACTTTCTACAACACCATCTACAACATCACTTTTTAAGTACATACGACAACGCCAAAAAAGCGTTGTTGTTTAGCTTTTTTCTTGTAGTGTGTATTTCGCTTCATAGGTAGTAGAATCTAGAACATTGTCTTGCTTGGAACTCTAACAACTAACTTCATTTAATATGAATATGAATCCAGACTGAGACTTGGAGTCATCCTTGTCCGTCTGGAAACTACATCCGTATGCCTGTGTATGATCATATTGTTGGGATATGCCCGATGCAGTGTATGTGCTAAAAAAACACGTTTCATAAACATGTACAGGGAAATACTTAATAATAAATAAACTAATCTATTACATCACACACACACCATATGCATGCAGTATATAATCGCGTAGATAAGATCATAAAATAAAATAAAATCGAATAACAATTATTCTAGGTATACTTTACGGATGACCTATAATGAAAAGGACATCAACCTTTTGCGGCATTATCGAACCTTGCCTCTATTCATATCCATGCCGAGCTCTTTTAGATAATTTTAAGAGAATAAGCTTTTCCTTCAAAAGGTACTAGCCACGAGCGATGGAGAAGAATCAAGAAAAGAAAGAAGAAGCAAAAGGAAGATCTTCTTCCTTTGGGTGGCTCACGACAACAAGAGGAGAACCTCTTGTTGTAGCCGACGACAAGAGAGAGGGAGAGGGAGAGGGAGAGGGAGAGAGAGGTATAGAGTTTAAGTTTTCAAAACCTAATCAAGCCAATAATAAATTGTTTATTAATTCTATCTTAACCGTATCAATATATAGTCCTCTTTAATGAGTTGGATTAGAAAGTCCAAATCCAACCCATTATGCCTTAACAAAAAATTAGTCCATTAACCCCTTAGTTTAATTCACAACTAAATCAAATTGGTTCATGGCTAAACCAAATTAGTTCATGACTAATCCAAATAGGGTCCAACTCTTTCATAAGAGATGTGACCCATCCGTACTTCTGTTCTGACAAATATTTTCATATTTGTCTTATGTATGATCCAACCTGTTGGTATAGGGAGCACCAGACGATCGAACCTAAGTTTTGATTATGATAAAGGGTCCAAAGTTAAGTTGTCACTATGTGAAAATCGATAATAGACTTCGGATATTATCCGAAGTAATAGGTAGATAATTATCAAAGTAGATGCACGTGAAGTAAAAGGGTTAATTTTTTACTTCACCACACGTTTACCGAAGTCTATCACCGGTCCAAAAACGGTTCAAAATCGGACCGTTTTCGAAGTAAAAAAACTCTATTACTTCATCGAGACTAGTAAAATGACCGAAGTAGTTGATGATTTATTACTTCATAGGTTTCGTTTTTGTCGAAGTAAAATAGGTATACATCTTCACAATTTTTGAATTCTGGTGCAGTAAATGTTTAATTTTACTTCTGCATAATTTGTCTTGGTTGAAGTATTTATTATTGTATTACTTCATCGTAGTATAGAAGTAATAGAGTATATTTTACTATAATAAAAAATTAAATATAACGAAGTAATTTATACAAACTACTTCCTAAATTTGATCAGTAGTGAAGTAAATAGTTTTTTTAACTACACGACTATTTAAATTTAGTGAAGTCTTTTTTGTTGTATTACTTCATCATTTATTTATAGTATCAAAGTAATTGACCATATTTTACTGCAATAAAATTTTAATTGACAAAAATTTATATTATAATATTTTACTAAAACACAATATTTTTTACCACCAAAATTAAACAAATATATCACAAATATGTATCAAATACAATCCAAAAGTGTATTCATAAAAGACATGTTTAACCATAACCCAAAAACTTTTGTATCCATAAATCTCTAAATACATGTCTAAAATTTATATCACAGCCTACACTTAGGCACCCACATAGAAGTAGACGAATTCGCTCCATTCATTTTTGACTTCATCATACTGAGATTGATTGTAATACTGTTTATTTTTTAATGCTGCAAACTGAAACATTAACAAAAGTTTGAGGATCAATAAAAAATGACTCAATATTTTCTAAATAAAATATTTCATAAAGAAGAAATTCACCTTTCTCTCTAATTGTGGATCTTCATCCAAGATTATCTCTTTCATGTACTGCATCACACAATATCCATATTCAACACCACCATTTTGTTTAAAATTACCCTAATAAAATTGAAAATGTCATGCAAGAAGTCACAATCCAAATAATAAAAATTATTAATTGTTGTCTAAATACATGGTCACAATACATACTGTCAATTGTTTAACACCTGGTCCTTTTGAAATATCCCTTGATGCATTGTATATCTTGACCCCACTACATTCTAAATAATAGAGCATTATTTTTATAACCTATAATGAATTGAATGCATTCAAAATTAGTATAATCTACTACTTACTTTGTCACAATAGTTTGTCAAGCATAGTCTCGGTTCCTATTACTCAAAGAGTCCAATAAATATATCATATTCTTATTTTCATTAATTATAGTCAAGATCCAATGATACCTCTACAAATGAAAATATAACATTGACTAACAAGTAGTAGGAATTGATAAATAATTAAAATCTTACCCAGTATTATATGGGATGAAGCAGATGTTATCTCCGTTCGATACTCTCAACTGAGCAGCAATATGTTGTGATAATTTACTGCCTTCTTCACCCACACCGCATGTAGGTATGTGACCAGGATCCACAAATGACACATACTCAGCTCTTTTTCCTTTCTTCAAGTATGTGTAAAGGTAACTGTAAGGAAATTAGAAGGTAATGACAAAGTAATGAAAAATATATGATCTAAGAAACTAACTCATAGACGGATGTTATATATAAATATTATGGGAGGTTTCATCAATAAATTGAACAGGTCAAAATATTTGTTTGTTCCTTTTTTTTTTTAAAATGTGCTCCATATAAAGAATGAAGACAAACTTGCCTAAACCTGATGGTCGATATTAGATATATGTGCATTTCTTCTGATATTGGCACTTGAAGGGGATGAACTTGGATACAAAAAAAATTACCATGAAAATAGTGATGTTAACTTTTTGGGGAACTGCAAGAATAAGAAATTGTCAGAACATAATCGACAGCAAGAGATGAAAGATAATAACAAAGATGAAGTAGATAATCTTATGTTTCTCAGACTTTGTCTATCCTTGATCCTTGACTATATCTATTCAACAAATGCTTAAATTCCCTTTAATATTAGTATTTTTTTTTCTCTAAATCATGATACCATAGTTGCCACCATAATGAATATTTATTATATTCAAATATGCTTGCCTGGTTCATTGCATTGTACCTGCAACAAGTTCACCACTCATTGATTTTTCTTTTCCCAAATGGTAATTTGTTGTATTCATGTGCAAAAAGAAATCTGCACGTAATCAAATCCTTCGTTCACATACAAGTGTAAAGAACCTCCAATAAAGAAATCTCACACACCCACACCCTCCCACAAAGGATACCTGGCAACCCGACTAGGGATGAATCATTGATTTCTTTCAAACTGATAAATTTTATTATCAGCCTTTTGTTTGTTGTGCATGCAAAAACCATAAGACAATTCCTGAACAAAAGAACAGTTTCTTAATTCTATGTATGTGAACTTTTAGTGAAAGTTTCATAAACTAATGCAATGACAGGAAAAGGAGCTTAATTTAACAAACATAAATAGTTCATATATTTGAGAAAAAAAAATACAGAAACTAATGTAATGGCAGTAAAAGAAGCTTAATGTTCACACATGGTCCCATAAGTGAAAGTGGATCAACATTAGCAAATTCAAATTGAAAATTGTGATAACCTTAAGCTTACAGATGCCAAATAGATTGGTTCGGAAAACAAAACTAGCAAGAAGACCACTTATGATTGGTATAAATGACTTCCAGGCAGATAAAACATCCTTGCCAATGTACGAGCAAGGATTTGCTTCGGATACCAAATACAAAATACTAATTATGCTTTGGATAGCAAATTACATCTTCACTGGTGTTACTACAAGCACTATAAAAAAATTACAATACCAAATACAAAATCAACAGAATCATCTATTGACAAGGAAAAAAATCCCTAACAAGAATAAGAACTAAAGCACTTTATGAATGATAAAAAAAACTAAATAATAGGACCTTTGGAGCATCTTAGTGGCTCATTATACAAAAAATTCCATGAAAGAATCATAAACCTAATGGAGAGGTAGAGATGAAAGGAAAGAAGGGGTCGGAAAGGGAACAAAACCTAGCATTGTAGAGAGGAAAGGATATCCGTGCATCGGGGAGGGAGGGGGGACTCGAAGGTCGCTGGGTGAAGTGGATCTCCGTACGTCGTGGGGGGAGTCGAAGATCGCCGGGCAAAGGGTGCGTCGGGCAAAAATACACGAAAGAGGGAAGAGGCGCAAGGTGATGAGAAGAGAAACGACAAAAAAAAAAAAAGGTTAAGAGGGCATAGGGTTTGGTTCACGTGTGGAAAAAATTAACCGGTTCAACAAGGAAATTTTTTTAAACCGGTTCAAAGTTATTACTTCAACACTTAGATATATTAGTTTGATATTGTGACTTATTACTTCATCAAATTTATATTACGAAGTAAAATGTTAGATAAAATTAGAAGTGAGACCCACATTTTTTAATCTATAAAGTCTAAAATAGTATTTACTACATCAAATTTATTATCGAAGTTGATTGTAATATATTACTTCACAAATACTGATTGTCGAAGTAAATAGTTGCGAAGTCTATTCCAAATTTTCACATAGTGTGTCTTGTGATTTAATAAGGTTGATTGAGTTTGCAGGAAAGTCCTAAGTTGTCTTAGTCCTAGTGGATTCTAGGTAGGTGAAAAACCCTAGGGGGTGGTAACCCTAGGTCCTAGGGGGTGGTAACCTTAGGTGATGAAAAGTCCTAGCCGCGGTTAGGCAAGTGGAAAACCCTAGGGGTTGGTAACCCTAGGTCCTAGGAGGTGGTAACCCTAGGTGGAAAGTCTTGGCGGGTCAAGCACTTTGGGTGAAACCCTAGAGTCGGGGACTCTAGGTGAAAATCTTGGTGGTTGCAAACTAGGTGGAAGACTGGACGGGTTGGGGATTGGACGTCCAGCGAAAAGTTTTGAAGACTCAGACGCTGAATAAAAGTCTAGTCGATCTGCAGGACCGATCTGACAACAAGTAAACTCTCCTGAGAGGAGTAGGTGAGGATGCGTTCCCCATTGAGGTTGAGGGAATAGTAAGCGTCGGTTCGACCTAGGGTTTTCGAAGGAAATCTGAAAGTCAAAATCAGACAGTCCGGTGACTATCAAATACTTGTATTCATTCATATTTTATTGTGCTAAATTTATTTTATAGGTTATGTTTGTTATTTTGGTCTAACGTATCTTGCAGGGAGCAAAAAGGACTTAAAAGGCTCGGATAAACAGTGTTCAAGATGCCTCCAGGGGAGCAGGAGGCATCTCGAAAGGCTTGGCTGAAGAGCTCGCATGGAGAGGCGCGATGAAGCCTTCCAAGGAGCTTGAAGGCGCCTTAGATGTTGGATGGAAGGTGCCTTTCATGGAGCTTGAAGGCGCCTTCGGAGGGATAAAGTTCACAAAAAGCGGGAGTTATCATCTCCGTGGATTCGAGAATAAGAATCCAAGCTGGAGGTGCCTTCCATGGAGGTGGAAGGCACCTTCAACAGCCTATATAAGGTTGGTTCGAGTAGATACAAAAATACAACTTGTTTTTCACAGTCTTTCTATTGCGCGCTACTCAAAAGATGATCCAACGAAGCTGTAACACAACTCCAACAACCGGAAGCTCGAAATTCCTTATTCATAGTTGTCGGTATACTTTCAATTATTGTACTTTAATTATTGTACATGTAATTTCCGGATTGATAGTGAATTGCCCAAAGTAAACACTCAACGAGTGTGGGCCTTGGAGTAGGAGTTGCCACAGGCTCCGAACTAAGTAAAAGAAAAGTGTTAGCGCTTGTTTTGCTTCCGCATTATTTCTTATTTCCGCTGTATTGCTCTGTGCTTTCTAAAATGAGTGAAAAAGTCATGAGTGTTATTCACCCCCTCGAGCGCATCTAGATCCTACAATTGGTATCAGAATGGGGCCGCTTTGAATCGGTACAACTACCGTTTGAGCATTTTTTTCATAGCTTTTTCGTTCATTTTTGGTAAAAATAAATTCTTGCACCTTTCATTTTTTTTCCCTCCAATTTTTTTGAAAAATCCATTCTCTAATTTTCACCATTAGTTAGAATTGATAAAATATCTCATTTAACAAAATTTGTCACAATATTTTTTAATAATATTATTTTATTATTTTTTCTTGAAATTCATAAAATACTCTTATTTTATCTTCTCTAGCATTACTAATCCAAGACTGAGTCTTGGAACAAGTTTTATTATTTTTTATTTGTAGGAGACTTTTCCTAAATGACCCACCAAGAAGGGTATATCACTGCACGTCTTCCCCTCTTCTTCGGTGAAGAATTCAGCTACTAGAAGAGCCGAATGAAGTACCACTTGAAGACACAGGTCGAGATGTGGATAATCATCCAAACTGGCCTTGTGCTCCCTCTCGATGACACTAGAAAACCAGTATCATGCGAGAAATGGGACACAAATCTCATGAAGAAGATAGAGGCCGACGCCAAAACGACATGCACTCTCCAATGTGGCTTAATAAAAGAAGAGTTGAACCGAGTAGGCTTCTTCTCAAGCGCCAAAGACTTGTGGGAGAAACTAATCGAGCTGCACGAAGGGGTCTCTGATACTAAGGTAAGTAAAAGAGATCTTATTTTAAATAAATTATATAACATAAAAATGCAGAATGGTGAATCGGTGAGGCAGTTGCACGCATGCATCTAAGACCTGCTCAACAACCTCCACACAATTGGTCAGAAGGTGGAAAACTGCAATGTTATAAGGTATGAGCTCAATGCATTTTGGAGGAATACATTGTGGGCATCCATGGTAGATGCTTATAAAGTTTCCAAGGATCTTTCCTTAATTAAGTTAGACAAATTATTTTCTGAATTCGAATTACATGAACAGACTAATACACCCTCGGTCGAGAAAAGTATTGCTCTTGTTGCAGGTACAAATAGAAAAAAGGAACCAAAAGTCAAGCGCCGAACTGAACCCAAATATGAAGACGAGTCATACTCAGATGACAATGATGAAATCACCTCGAAACTAGTAAAACTAGTTCGGAAAGCACTTAAGAAGAAGAAAGTGACTCAATCAAACACGAAGGCCAAGTCTGGAGTTACCTGCTACGACTACAACAAGAAGGGACACTACAAGCCTGACTGTCTAAACCAGAAGTAACAAAGAAGGAAGGCCTTGAAAGCAACATGGTCAGAATCCTTAGAAGATTTTGACCAAGAACACGAGCAAGCAAGCTTCCTTGCTCTACCAGTAGAAGCATACGCTGTCGAAACAGAGCCTGAATTAGAAATCAGAGCTGAATCAGAAACCGAGTCAGAAAGAAGCCATAGATCAGTATCCATTTCTGAAGGGACAAATAATATTGTAAGCTCCCTAATTTTTGGTACTAAAGTAGATGAATTACAAAATTTAGTTTCATATTTGTTATGAAAGTTGACAAAATTCAACCTCCGAGTCAAGTCACTCTAAAAGGAGGTAACAATCCTTAAGGAGGAGACCAACCTAAGTCCTTTGATTGAGCCAGTTCATAGTGGAAGTTCAACCCAAGTCCAACAACTTGAGGAAGAAAATTCTCACTTGAAAACTCAAGTTAAAGAACTTAAGAACACGTTGGAACGGTTCACCTTGGGTTCCAAGAGTCTTGATCTAATTCTTGAAAAACAAAGGATCATATACAATCAAACTGGACTTGGATACAAGGTCAAACAAAGATTTATATCGTACTTATCAATAGTAAATTCATCAAATAGAAATCTAGTTCAAGCATGGCGCTGCCAAGGCGAGGGGAGGAAGCACGACGAGATCGTGATTCATGTGAAGGCCGGCGTCTACGAAGAGTACGTGGAGATTCTAACTCGATGGAGAATTTAATGATGACCGGCGACAGGATAGATGCTACTGTAGTGATGGGGAATAGGAGCGTTAAAGACGGCTACCACACCTTCCAATCGGCCACCTTCGGTTAGTTATAAATAAATAATCAATTGATTTAATTTACTTGGTAAGAAATTAACTAATATGAGAATATATATATATATATATATATATAGATAGATAGATAATATGTTTACATCAACTAACTAACAGTTAGTTGTAGTTTTTTTTACCATCGATATAAAGTACTAGTTTAATTAATTTCAAAATTAAACAATCATACAAGAAATAGATTTTCCCTTTGCTAGCTTCTAATTAATCAATACTTTCTAAAACTATTTGATTTCATTTTACTCGATGTATCAATAATTTTTAGGACCTACGTACTATTGATCTATTTAATTAATATTTCTTCACATTGGTCAGGATCCATTTAATGTTTGTAATTCAATGTACATTGATCAGGCGTATCATGCCACAGATTCATCGCCCGCAACATGACGTTTGAAAACATGGTTGAGCTAGAAAAGGAACAGGCGGTGGCGCTCCTATCCAAGTCCGACCACTCCGTCTTCTACAGATGCAGCTTCAAGGGTTACCAGGACACCCTCTACGTCCACTCCCAAAGACAATTCTACCGAAACTGCGACGTCTATGGAACCATCGACTTCATCTTCGGCAACACCGCTATTGCCTTCCAGAATTGCAACCTCTACGTGAGGCGACCTATGAACGACCAAGAGAACGTCATGACAGCTTGTAAAATACTGGAAAAATAGCGGATAATGATAAGGGAAATTTTTGGAATTTTTGGAAATTTTTCGGGAATTTTTCGGAGCTCGTATGGACGAGTTAACGGGGATAAAAACAGGGCCCCGGGAAAGCCTGTTTAGGCTACCCATTTAATTGAGGAAATGTTTAATTTTCCATTTAAATTTCTTTTCTTTTTCTTTTATTTCTTTTTCCCGTTTCTTTTCCCGATCCTCACCGAACCTGCGCCGCACCCTTGCGGTTATCTTCTCCCAAGCCAACCCGATCCCCACTTCTCCCCTCTTCTCATGTTCTTCCTCACCGATTCTGCCCTAGGTGTCGGAGCAGAGCCAATCCTCTTCCCTTGCTTCTGTGCCCTAGTCGCCAGCCACCCGAGTCGCACACCGTCGGCTGCTTGTCCTCAGCAAAAGAGCGCGCCGCCGACTGCCTCCTCCGCCGGTCATCTTCACCTCTTCATCTAACAGCGCTACCCTAACTTTGCTGGGCCAATCGTCGCTGGAAGGGAGCTCCTAGCCTCACCGGCACTGATCGTCTTCCTCTGCTGCCCTAGTTGTGTTCATCGCTGCTCCTCTTCAGCCCTAGCGCCGACAGCTGACTTCACCGTGCCCTAGTACTGACACAAATCCAGCACACTCCTCTTGAGTGTGCCCTAGTGTGGAATCCAAGCCCTAGTTCTTCCTCTTGCTGCCACTACCGAGCGAGCTTGCTTCTTCCCTCTATTTTCGGCAGTCACCTCTGTGCCAGCCACCAAACCTGCCACTGCCCTTGATCAATCCACGGTGAGGTTCGATTTTTGGTTGGCAATTCTGTAGACTCAAGGATTTTGATGAATCGTTTCCCTTTGTGATGATCTACTGTTCTTGATTAGAATGTTTGTGTTGTATTGTGGGATTGATCATTGTGGTACTGTCATTATTTTTCCACAGCAGCTGTGATTTGTCCATTCATAATTACCAGCAATACCCTTGCTGTGAGAAGAGGAGGTAAGGGGAATAAGGAGTATTTGCTGTGGTTTTCTTGGTTTCGGCAGAATTCCATCTAGCAACACTTTGTTTCTGCAGCAGCTGTGAGTTTGAGGTATGTTGTAGGAATTTGGCTACATGTTGTAGTTAGATAATGAATCATGTGTAGATTGATTAGATTTATGTGTTGAAGTAGGTATGATTGGATTATGAATAATTAGGGTTAATGAAGCTAACCCTAGATGGTCGGTGGATTTGGAATTTGTTTAGCTATTTGTTTATAATTAAACTTAGCTAAACTGTACCATTTACTACAGGACTTTGACGCGAGACGAGTATCTCAACGTCATATTTGAACCAGATTGGACTTTTCGATTGGAGGCGGGTACCTCTTGACTTATCTTTTATGATATTGTCAATTGGATATGCATAGTATTTTATAGCTACAAGCAATGATCATGTTTGCCTTTGGTATGTCACTGTTTGTTACCCATAGTGTGTTCTATTGGGCGTTTGTTATGTATCCATGTTTACGTCTTGTGATTATTGCCTTGTGTACCTTAGTTCCTAGAGTAAGTGACATACCATACCTTACTAAGGTTAGGACTAGGTTCTGGATTTTATTTTCTGGCATGTGTATCTAGATTATCTGATACCTAGGTTTTATACCATACCTGACTTGTGTACCTTAGATCCTCGAATCTGATCATCGATACTGTGGTACCCATTATATATATATGGATTTTTCTATGCTGATCAGGATATTGCCATGCTTAGTGTCATGCATCATGCTTGCATGCTGAGCGATAGTCGACTTCATTATTGTGAGTATATAGCCAGTTACATGGATCTGCACACACGACCACTCATGGGTTAGTGGTATATTCAGGCAGGGTGTGTTGCAGCAGGTGCTTTGTCAAGGGTTCGTTTGGTCCACTCATGGGTTAGTGTGACGCAGCGTTGTAGCAGAACAGAGATCCATCCACGTCATCGTGTACTGGGAGATGAGAGCATTGAGCTCCCCCATTTATGATTTGGGGTAGGAGGAGAGGTGTACTCTGACAGCATCTCGTCCACTCGGTCACTCATCAGGAGCAGTGACGTCAGAGTGCACGGTTGTCACAACCCTACCCACTCGGTCTCACCATCATGTGTGAGACGGCTGACTGGAGAGTAGGGGTGACCAAGACATGTCATTGGCATCATACTCATTGATGCATTTATTGCTTGTGTTTGCTGCATTTATTTGTTGCATTTGGTTGGATGCATATGTTTGACATGCATACAGGATTTATGACACTCTCGGTTTGACGACCCTTTTGTTCTGGATAGGAGTTCCTGGTGAGTACAGTTTCCTCAGTTACCTTTCAGTTTTGAATATTTCCTATATATGATTAGGAAGCTGTATTCCATGTTTATTGATGTTAGATATATCTTACTAGGCATGTCTATTGGCATTCGCTGAGTTGTTGAACTCACCCCGTGGACACTATCTTTTTCAGGTACCAGGTTGGTTATGATGTCGCTTGGAGTATCCTGTCTGCTGGTCCCCACGTCACCTCAGAAGATCTATCGGTTTCATTTATGTTTTGTTTGTTTTATGTGTCAGTGTGTTTTGTTTGTGCTCCGATTTTGTTTCTGGAGTTTTGAAGTTGTTATGTGGTATTTTGTATTATTGTTGGTTGTGTAAGCCTAACCGACTAGCAGTTTTGTATTTGGTTTGTATTTGGTTTTGGTACAGTCGAGTGGGCTGCTTTACATATAACTGAGTGGTTGTGTTTTTATTGTATTAGCTGAGTAGGCTGTATCATATAACTGCGTGGTTGTGTGTATATTCCAGTCGCCTGTGGCTGATGTATATTGTGCATGTAGAAATGATTCAGATTGTCAGCCGTACAGGGGAGGTGCTGCCGAAATTTCTTTGGACAGGGACTCCCTCGAGGCATGATAATTTAGTGGTATCAGAGTTAGGTTACGATACTTGCTATGTGTTCTGGATTTTCGAGATTTATGTGATACCAATTTATTTGGTATCAGAGATCGGCTTATGAGTCTTATTTTCCCTGTGTTTCGGATTTTGTATTTTGTTCTTCTCGATGTGACTTTTTGGGTTTTGGGACCTGGCAGCAGTAGGACATCTTCAAGCTATAGGAGGTATGTTGGTATACTGTTATCCTACCTTTTTGTTAGTATATGCACCGTTGACTATTACAGTTTATGACATATATTAGCATTCTTTATTAGTACCTGTCTAGTTGATATAACATATATTTTATGTGTTAGGTAAAGCCATGAGCATTCTTTATTAGTACTTGTCTAGTTGATATAACATATATTTTATGTGTTAGGTAAACCCCTGATCATGGTCGACTTTAATAGAGATCGAGGATTACAGTCTCTGGTGATTTTCCATATCATATCACCAGTAGTTTTAGCTTCTGTTACTACTAGTTGGTTAGAGGTTGGAGACATACCAGTCTCTGTTGTTATTGGCTAGGTGCTAGGTAATGACTAGTAAGTACATATTTTTATTGACTCAGCCAGTAGTGTACTGATATACTTTAGTTAGTTTCGTCAGTAAGTAATTGATCTACTCTTATTAGATCGGTCAGTAGAAGTTTGATTTACCATAGTTGCTTGAAAAGGATTAATGTAATCTTGATCAGTTGGTAGATAACCGATTTAGTTTTGTGGGTTCGAGCAGTAGAGGACCATCATACTCTATTTTATAGAGATGATGATCTTTGGGCTATTCGTGCTTAGTTGGATATTTTGAGCACCTTTGAGTACAGGGCTTGTACCGACGTGGAAAAGACTGAATTAGCCGTATACCATTGTCGGCTTGGTCAGTCTATAGAGGATCAATGTATCCTATTCGATGGGTACTTTAATTTTTAGACTTTATGTACCTGGTTGGATAACTTAGATGTAGCATAGGAAATATCAGGTTGATTGGATTAAATATGCTGATTCTGTATATCTATGTGGTGTGTACATATAATTATTATGTGTGTAGGAGTGTTATGATGGACGGTCTGATTTCATGTAGTGGGTGTATTTTTCCAGTTATGATTGTTGTGGGTTTCTAGTAGATTATACTCGAGTGGTCTGATTGGTTTATTGGAGGTATTTTGTCGATTAAATCTATGTTGTGAAATGCGCACATGTGTTTGAGTGTTGTATTGGAGGTATCTTATCGAATTAATCTGAGTTGTGATATGAGCAGATGTGTTCGGTGTAATATTTGAGGAATCTTGTTCATTATATTTGTTCTGTGTGTACACTCGTGTCGATTATGATTTGTTGGAAGTATTACGTTGATTATACTCTTGACATAGGTGTATATTATGTCATGTGAGTGTTGTTTGAGGTGTATTATCGATTATACCTATATTGATATGTGCACACGGGTTCAATATGCATTGTTGGAGGTATCACGATGGTTTATACCTTTGTTGTGAGTATGTTTGGTGTGTACTAATTGGAGGATTATGTCGATCATACATATGTTGTGTGTGCATGTGTGCCAGGTGTATGGTTGGTAGCATCATGATGATTCTACCTATGTTGAATGTAGAATGTGAGTGTCTACATTATGTCATTGGTTGTATTACCCTGTCAACTAATTCTCCTATTAGTGGGTGACCGACTCACTAGGATGATGATAGAGTTGACTATGGATTTGATTTGCTTACTGGGTTATTATACCCTAGGTTACCCACAGTGATCTGTGGTAGAGAGATCTCGTGTAGTCTCTAACTGGATAGTTAGGTGCCTTGGGCACTTATGTATTGGTTGTTGTGGAGCGTTGCTCCCATACATGTTATGGATCGTTTGTGGTGGAGCATTGCTACCACATATTGTGGATTGCTTGTAGTGGAGTATTTCTCCCATATATATATTGTAGATACATATTTTGGATTAATTATAGTGGAGCGTTGCTCCCACATATGGAGGATTTCTTGTGGTAGAGCGTTGCTCCCACATATGTGGTATTTCATGTGATGGAGCGTTGCTCTTAAACTGGAGGATCTATTCTTTGGTGATTTATATCGTTGGTGATCAGATCTGTTTATTGTCGAGGATCTTATGGTTAGGAATGTCTATGATACGGACATTATGTGTCTTGGTTTACCATTAGGGCTTGCGGAGCCTTAGATGTTTTCATGGACTCGATGATTTGGGTATCCCTAGGATATTGGATCAGAATTCGTTATCGTTATTGACGACGTGGTGTTTTATTCCTGATCTGAGGTGTATCACGTACACTATCTTCGCATAGTTCTAGTGATGTTTCGACTGAAACGTCTATATGTGAAGATCAGTAGTGCGTATTTTGGTTGTCTTTTGTGAGATGTTTGAGACACATGGTCACCAGTAGGAGTATACCGTGGTTCCACAGGAGATAGAGGTTGTTACCATTGTGAGTAGACGGAGTCTATAGAGAAGGCTTGCAACTTCCTTGGTTTGGCTCGATATTTCCGGAGATACGTTGAGGGTTTCTCTCGGATTGCTATGCCACTTACACGCTTGACCAGGAAAGGCGTGAAGTTCACTTGAACTGAGGATTATGAGATCAGCTTCCAGGAGCTGAAGTGGAGACCAGTGTCGGCTCCGATTTTGGTTTTACCTTCTGGAGAGGACGGATTCGTGCTCTATATCGACGCCTCTCTTCAGGGTTTGGGCGTTGTTCTGATGCAACACGACAGGGTAGTCTCCTATGCTTTTTGACAGTTGAAGGAGTATGAAAAGAACTACCCAGTACATGATTTGTAGCTGGCCACCATTATTTTTGCCTTAAAGATTTGGTGACATCATTTATACAACATTACATTTGAGATTCTCATTGATCATAAGAGTCTCAAATATATTTTTACATAGAAGGAGCTTAATCTTCGACAGAGGAGATGGATGGAATTCCTAAAAGATTATGATTTGTACCATTAGCTATTACCCGGGGAAAGCCGTTGTGGTTGCCGATGCTCTCAGCAGGAAGTCCATCGAGTAGTGGTCACAGACTTGGTTCAGGGTTTTGCTGAGTTAGGCCTTCAGGAACAGGGACAGACAGAGCAGGGTATGTTGGTTACCATGGTTGCTTAGTCGTCGATCAGTACGAGGATCTGAGAAGCCCAGGCCGGTGAACATCATTTGTAGTTCATTGACAGTCAGATAGCTTTCGGGCAGCAGACCGAGTTCACACGAGACAAGGAGGGTATTTTATACTTCCGAGGCAGATTATGCGTACCTCAGTCTCATCCAGTCTTACAGGAGCTACTTCAGGAGGCTCATCGCTCTTGATTTGTGGTCCACCCAGGCGGGACCGCATGTATCGAGATTTGAGGCGTTTCTATTGGTGGAACGGTATGAAGAAAGACATCGCGTAATTTGTAGCGAGAGCAGGTGAAGGCAGAGCACCAGATACCTGTCGAATTCTTTTAACGGATCCCTATTCCTGAGTGGAAATGGGAACATATTACCATGGATTTTGTGGTGGGTTTGCCTAGGACACGACGGGGCTATGACACGATTTGGGTAATCGTGGATCGATTAACCTAATCCGCGCACTCCTTAGCGATCCGGAAGACTGATTTCCTGGATCGATTAGTAGATCTGTATTGCCGGGAGATCATCAGATCACGTGGTGCCCCGTTGACTATTATTTCGGATAGAGACCCCCGGGTTCACGTCTCGTTTTTGGTAGAGTCTGTAGCAGGCCTTGGGCACTCAGCTCTGTTTCAGTACAGCTTTCCATCCGCAAACGGATGGATAGTCAGAGCGGACCATTCAGACTCTAGAGAACTTGTTGAGGACATGCGTATTAGATTTTGGAAGTAGTTGGGAGGACCATTTGCCATTGGTAGAGTTCACCTACAACAACGGCTTTCATTCGGCTATCCAGATGGCACCGTTTGAGGCGTTGTAAGGTAGACCCTATCGGACACCCACCCTCTGGGAAATGGTTTGGGAGGCCCAGCTGTTGGGACCTCATAGAGCTCAGCATGAGGCAGAGTTTGTCCGTACTATCAGACGGAGGATGTCAGAGGCGCAGGACCGCCAGGAGAGTTATGCTGATCGGGGACGCAAACCCCTGGAGTTTTCTACAGGCGACCATGTATGTCTGCGAGCTTCACCCACGAAAGGGGTGAAGAGAATTGACCTCAGAGGTAAGCTAGCTCCGCGATACATTGGACCTTTCCAGATCTTGGAGAGGATTGGAGCGGTAGCTTACCGGTTGGCACTACCCCCGTCCCTGGCAGGCGTTCACGACGTATTCCATGTGTCTATGCTGAGGAGGTATATATCCGACTCGACATATGTGTTGACCAATATCTCAGTTCCCGTTCAGCCTGACGTCACTTATAAGGAGATTCCGGTACGGATTTTGGACCGGAAAGAGCGTCAGTTGCGGAATAGGACTATCCGACTTGTTAAAGTCGGATGGCAGCATCATTCGGATGAGGAGGCTACTTGGGAGCTCGAGGATACGATCCGAGCTCGATACCCCCACCTTTTCACTTGAGGTATGTGATTTAATTTACCGTTCATCATTTATACGCTTTACCTGTTGTTAGTATTTGCTGATGGTAGATAACGAAATTTGGGGACCAAATTTTTATTAGTGGGGGAGAATGTAAAATACTGGAAAAATGGAAGATAATGATAAGAGAATTTTCTGGAATTTTTAGAAATTTTTCAGGAATTTTTCGGAGCTCGTATGGACGAGTTAACGGGGATAAAAATAGGGCCCCGGGAAAGCCTGTTTAGGCTACCCATTTAATTGAGGAAATGTTTTATTTTCCTTTTTAATTTATTTCTATTTCTTTTATTTCTTTTTCCCGTTTCTTTTCTCGATCCTCGCCGAACCTGCACCGCACCCTTGCGGTTATCTTCTCCTAAGCCAAACCGATCCCCACTTCTCCCCTCTTCTCATCTTCTTCCTCATCGATTCTGCCCTAGGTGCCGGTGCCGAGCCGATCCTCTTCCCTTGCTTCTGTGCCCTAGTCGCCAACCACCCAAGTCACACACCGTCGGCCGCCTGTCCTCAGCAAAAGAGCGCGCCGCCGACTGCCTCCTCCGCCGGTCGTCTTCACCTCTTCATCTAACAACGCTACCCTAACTTTGCTGGGCCAATCGTCGCTGGAAGGGAGCTCCTAGCTGCACCGCCACTGATCGTCTTCCTCTGCTGCCCTAGTTGTGTTCACCGCTGCTCCTCTTCAGCCCTAGCGCCGGTAGCCGACTTCACCGTGCCCTAGCGCTGACACAAATCCAGCACACTCCTCTTGAGTGTGCCCTAGTGTGGAATCCAAGCCCTAGTTCTTCCTCTTGCTGCCACTGCCGAGCGAGCTTGCTTCTTCCCTCTATTTTCGGCAGTCACCTCTGTGCCAACCACCAAACCTGCCATTGCCCTTGATGAATCCACGGTGAGGTTCGATTTTTGGTTGGCAATTTTGTAGACTCAAGGATTTTGATGAATCGTTTCCCTTTGTGATGATCTACTGTTCTTGATTAGAATGTTTGTGTTGTATTGTGGGATTGATCACTGTGGTACTGTCATTATTTTTCCACAGCAGCTGTGATTTTTCCATTCATAATTACCAGTAATACCCTTGCTGTGAGAAGAGGAGGTAAGGGGAATAAGGAGGACTTGCTGTGGTTTTCTTGGTTTCGGTAGAATTCCATCTAGCAGCACTTTGTTTCCACACCGGCTGTGAGTTTGAGGTATGTTATAGGAATTTGGTTACATGTTGTAGTTAGATAATGAATCATGTGTAGATTGATTAGATTTATGTGTTGAAGTAGGTATGATTGGATTATGAATAATTAGGGTTAATGAAGCTAACCCTAGATGGTCGGTGGATTAGGAATTTTTTTAGCTATTTGTTTATAATTAAACTTAGCTAAACTGTGTTGGAACCCCAAGGTTGTTTTGGTGTGATCAACAAGTTAAGTTAGGTCCTGTTTGTTTCTAACCTTGTGTCTAAGTGTGCAGGAGCTTAGGAACACAGGTAATCGAGCGGAAGACGCAGCTAGCGAGAAGGACGGTAGTCCGAGGGACGAGGTGCTGCGGAAGAGTACACCGGCGGACGAGAAGGAAGCGCGCGGTGGTTCCGAGGGACGAAAGCCGGAGCGGAAGATTGCTCGGGGAGCATGAGACGCAGCTAGCGAGAAGGTCGACGACCGAGGGACGAAGACTGCGGATGAGTACGCTGGTGGACGAGAAGGAAACACGCGGCAATTCCGAGGGACGAGAAGCCGGAGGGAAGCCCGCTCGAGAAGACCAGAAGTTGGGTTCGGGTGAGCCCTTTTCCGTATGGCAGAGATCACCCAAGCGAACGGATCCGGAGTAGAAGACCCGGACCGAGGCGAACTGAACCGGAGCAGTGGTCCCCGAATGAAAAGTCAACATCGGTTGACTTTAGGCTCCGGGGCGCCCGGAGCAACCCGGGGCGCTCGGAGCAGCCCGGGGCGCCCCGAACCTTTCCGAGCGCCCAGACCTGGTTTGTTGACCAGATCGCGTCAAGCGCGATCTAAACATTGGGGGATAAAGTTTTATCCCCCCAGGGCGCCCGGAACCCTTCCAGGCGCCCCGACCAAGGCTATAAATATAGCCTTGGTCCAGAAGCTAATCATTAGTTCAGAAATTGTAACAACACTTTTGTGCTTCCACTGCTTTGATTAGTTTCTTTCTTTTTGTGCCTACACTGCTGTAAATGAGGCTTCTCCGCCTGAAGGAGTTCTTAGTGCAATCATCTTCCTTGGATTAACAACCTCCCCGGTTGTAACCAAGTTAAATCCGGTGCCTCATTTTTATGCTTTATTTTCTGCTTAATCTATTTTTCAAGTGTTAGCTTAATTGTTCGAGAAAGGGTTGTGTTTTTGCAGGGCTATTCAACCCCCCCTTCTAGCCGGCCCAACGGTCCTACAAGTGGTATCAGAGCCGAGGTGCTTCAGGAGGACTAACCGCCGAACGAAGCAACGAGATGGCCGGACCAAGCATTCACCCGCCGAAATTCGTAGGGGATTTCGCCACTTGGAAAAAACATATGCAGGTATTTCTTACAACAGATATTGAATTATTTTTAACAATGAAACTTGGCTTTCAAGCTCCAGAGGACAAGGAAATAGATAAATGGACAAAAAAGGAGCAGGCCGACTTCGTAGCGAACGACAAAGCAGAATACCATCTGCTAAGCGTTCTTCCGCCTCAAGAAGTCAACAGGATCGATAAATACAACTCTGCAAAGGAACTTTGGGAGAAGTTCCTCGAGCTGCACGAAGGAACGTCCGAAGCTAAGCTCACCAGAAGAGATCTGCTTCACAATCAGCTCACCAGCCTGCGACTTGGGGAAGACGAGTTAGTCACGCATCTACACTTGAGAATAAAAGAAATTATCATCGGTCTTTCGAATCTCGGAGAAAAGGTAAGTAACCGAGATTTGCTCAGGTACGCTTTAAATTCCTTTCCTAGAAATACCAAATGAGCATCATTAGTAGATGCATTTTACATTTCTAAAGATTTAGAAAAGATTTCATTAGAAGAATTCTTTTCAACATTTGAAGTGCATGAGTCAAGATGTACAGGAATGAAGGAGCCTAAAAATAACGTCACCCTTAAAGCCTCGAGAGACGAACCAGAATCGGAATCCTCTCTCGACGACGAGGAAATGGTAATGATGGTAAGAAGATTCAAGAAACTTTGTAAATCCAGATCTACTAACCATCCGCAGGGAAAGAGGAGAAGAACGATCCGCTGCTACCACTGCGACGAAGAAGGGCACGTCAAGGACAACTGCCCGAAGCTGAAGAACAAGGACAAGGAGAAGGGTAAGAAGCCTATCCAAAAGCGAAAGGCCCTAAAGGCGACGTGGGACGATACATCGTCCGAATCGGAAGTCGAAGCTTTCTCCGGACTCGCACTGATGGCGAGTCATCAAGATGACGACTGCCATTCAAGCTCTTCCGAAATGAGCATTGAGAGCATCGATGAAGGGGGAGACACGTCGGAAGAAAGCAGCAGCTCAGGGGGAGAAACGGACAACGAGATCGATAAGGTAAGTCAGGTACGATCTCTTCCTCCCGATAAAATGTTTAAGTTCATTAAACTTTTAACAAAAGATTGCTGCAAATTAGAAAGTGAAAATAAAAATTTAAAAGTAATTCTAGCTAAGTCTTGTCCCTTAGAAGAATTAGATAAATTAAAACTAGCAAATGAAAAATTGAAACTTGAAAATGATGATTTGAAAATGCAAGTAGATAACTTGAGAAACCATGCATGTTCATCTAAAACCAATGTTAGAAGATTTAATAATTTAAATTGGTACTTTAAATATCACCCTGGACAAATTAGAAACATTTCAAGAAAATATGTTCCTAAAAACTTTTTAGTTAATCCAGTAGGTTGGAACCTATATTGGGTTCCGAAGTCATGCTTAAATTAATTTTAAAATTAAAATTAGCGCTTTAAGTGAGAAAATTAAACAAAGAATTTCTTTATGAGGCTTTGTCTTAGGAAGTGGTTGTTGCTCCAATAACCAAGAAGGCCTAGTGCCTCGCCACGACCTGGAAGCCAAAATATTGAAATAAATGTTTAATTAACTTACTAATGAAGCATTAATACAAGAATTAATTAGTGCTTGAAAAAGGTTATTCAAAACATTTTATTTCAAATTAGAAATTTACTTGCTTAGAAATTTTTTTTGCCTAAGTCAATTTAAAAAATATATATATATATATATACTTAAAAATGTAAGTTAAGATTTTTTTTACTTAGAAATATTCTCAAAAATTATTTTTTCCTAAGTTAAGAACTTTTTCTTGAAACTAGAAATCTCAGCTTAAATTATTTAGAAAAAATTTCTAAATCTCTTAAAAACTTAGGAATTTTTTTTAGAAATATTTTTTCTAAGTCTTTAACCCTTAGATTGTTTTTCTTGGAACCCCATTTTTTTGTGATCAAAGGGGGAGAAGGGAAAGTATAAGTCTAGGGGGAGGTAGATAGATTTAATCTGATTTAATCTTTTCTATCTTTTTACACTTAAATTGAAAATTAAGTTAATTTACTTAATGTTATTTAATGTCTATTTTAACCCTAGCTTAACTTGGGTTGATCACACTAAAAAGGGGGAGATTGTTGGAACCCCAAGGTTGTTTTGGTGTGATCAACAAGTTAAGTTAGGTCCTGTTTGTTTCTAACCTTGTGTCTAAGTGTGCAGGAGCTTAGGAACACAGGTAGTCGAGCGGAAGACGCAGCTAGCGAGAAGGACGGCAGTCCGAGGGACGAGGTGCTGCGGAAGAGTACACCGGCGGACGAGAAGGAAGCGTGCGGTGGTTCCGAGGGACGAAAGCCGGAGCAGAAGATTGCTCGGAGAGCAAGAGACGCAGCTAGCGAGAAGGTCGACGACCGAGGGACGAAGACTGCGGATGAGTACGCTGGCGAACGAGAAGGAAACACGCGGCAATTCCGAGGGACGAGAAGCCGAAGGGAAGCCCGCTCGAGAAGACCGGAAGTTGGGTTCGGGTGAGCCCTTTTTCGGATGGCAGAGATCACCCAAGTGAGCGGATTCGGAGGAGAAGAACCGGACCGAGGCGGGACTGAACCAGAGAAGAGGTCCCGGACGAAAAAGTCAACGGCTGTTGACTTTGGGCTCCATGGCGCCCGGAACAGTCCGGGGCGCCCGGAGCCCTCCGGGGCGCCCGGAACCCTTCCGGGCGCCCGGACCCTGATTTTGACCAAGATCGCGATTTACGCGATCTGAACGTTGGGGGATAAAGTTTTATCCCCCTAGGGCGCCCAGAACCCTTCCAGGCGCCCCCACCAAGGCTATAAATATAGCCTTGGTCCAGAAGCTAATCATCAGTTTAGAAATTGTAACAACACTTGTGTGCTTCCACTGCTTTGATTAGTTTCTTTCTTTTTGTGCCTACACTGCTGTAAACGAGGCTTCTCCGCCTGAAGGAGTTCTTAGTGCAATCATCTTCCTTGGATTAACAACCTCCCCGGTTGTAACCAAGTTAAATCCGGTGCCTCGTTTTTATGCTTTATTTTCTGCTTAATCTATTTTTCAAGTGTTAGCTTAATTGTTCGAGAAAGGGTTGTGTTTTATTCAGGGCTATTCAACCCCCCTTCTAGCCAGCCCAACGGTCCTACAAACTGTACCATTTACTACAGGAATTTTACGCGAGACGAGTATCTTGACGTCATATTTGGACCAGATTGGACTTTTCGATTGGAGACGGGTACTTCTTGACTTATCTTTTATGATATTGTCAATTGGATATGCATAGTATTTTATAGTTACAAGCAATGATCATGTTTGCCTTTGGTATGTCACTGTTTGTTACCCATAGTGTGTTCTGTTGGGCGTTTGTTATGTATCCATGTTTACGTCTTGTGATTATTGCCTTGTGTACCTTAGTTCCTAGAGTAAGTGACATACCATACCTTACTGAGGTTAGGACTTGGTTCTGGATTTTATTTTCTGGCATGTGTATCTAGATTATCTGATACCTAGGTTTTATACCATACCTGACTTGTGTACCTTAGATCCTTGGATCTGATCATCGATACTGTGGTACCCATTATATATATATGGATTTTTCTATGTTGATCAGGATATTGTCATGCTTAGTGTCATGCATCATGATTGCATGCTGAGCGATAGTCGACTCCATTATTATGAGTATATCGCCAGTTACATGGATCTGCACACATGACCACTCATGGGTTAGTGGTATATTCAGGCAGGGTGTGTTGCAGCAGGTGCTCTGTCAAGGGTTCCGTTAGTCCACTCATGGGTTAGTGTGACGCAGCGTTGTAGCAGAACAGAGATCCCTCCACGTCATCGTGTACTGGGAGATGAGAGTATTGAGCTCCCCCATTTATGATTTGGGGTAGGAGGATAGGTGTACTCTGACAGCATCTCGTCCACTCGGTCACTCATTAGGAGTAGTGACGTCAGAGTGTACGGTTGTCACAACCCTACCCACTCGGTCTCACCATCATGTGTGAGACGGCTGACTGGAGAGTAGGGGTGACCAAGACATGTCATTGGCATCATACTCAATTGATGTATTTATTGCTTGTGTTTGCTGCATTTATTTGTTGCATTTGGTTGGATGCATATGTTTGACATGCATACAGGATTTATGACACTCTCGGTTTGACGACCCTTTTGTTCTGGATAGGAGTTCCTGGTGAGTATAGCTTCCTCAGTTATCTTTCAGTTTTGAATATTTCCTATATATGATTAGGAAGCTGTATTCCATGTTTATTGATGTTAGATATATCTTACTAGGCATGTCTATTGGCATTCGCTGAGTTGTTGAACTCACCCCCGTGGACACTATCTTTTTCAGGTACCAGGTTGGTTATGATGTCGCTTGGAGTATCCTGTCTGCTGGTCCCCACGTTACCTCAGAAGATCTATCGGTTTCATTTATGTTTTGTTTGTTTTATGTGTCAGTGTGTTTAATTTGTGCTCCGATTTTGTTTATGGAGTTTTGAAGTTGTTATGTGGTATTTTGTATTATTGTTGGTTGTGTAAGCCTAGCCGGCTAGTAGTTTTGTGTTTGGTTTGTATTTGGTTTTTTGTCATTTTCCGTTGTGTTTTGGTTTTGGTACAGCCGAGTGGGCTGCTTTACATATAACTGCGTGGTTGTGTTTTTATTGTATCAGCCGAGTAGGTTGTATCATATAACTGCGTGGTTGTGTTTATATTCCAGCCGCCTGTGGCTGATGTATATTGTGCATGTAGAAATGATTCAGATTGTCAACCGTACAGGGGAGGTGCTGCCAAAATTTCTTCGGACAGGGACTCCACCGGGGCGTGACACGGCTCAGGGAAGGAGCAGCTCGAACGAGTCCATCGGCAAATCGATCCACAAATCCGTCGTGGCTACAACATCCGACCTCGCGCCAGTGCAGGGGTCGTTCAGGACGTACCTCAGCCGACCATGGAGGGAGTATTCGAGGAGGGTGGTGATGAAGACGAAGCTGGGGGGTTTGATCGACCCCGCGGGGTGGTTGGAGTGGAATGACAGCTCCCCGCTGAGCATGTTGTACTACGGGGAGTTCCTGAACGCTGGCGCCGGCGCCGACACGAGTAGGAGGGTGAATTGGAGTGGTTATCACGTGATTAATAACTCGTCTGAAGCTGAAAAATTCATCGTCGAAAGCTTCTTGTCCGATGACTCGTGGATACCAGTCACCGACGTTCCTTACACGTCGGGCCTATAAATTAATTATACATGGTGCTATATAAATAAAGGGGCACACCGGAATAAATTGTGTTTCTAGGTAAAAAATTAAAATTTACTTTGTTCTATCTTCGAGTCATGAGTCATCGTATGTTTATCATTACCCAATTCATTATTGCAAACCCTCCATCTAATCACGTGGCTCCTAATTAAATGAGTCGGTGGGTTAACTTAATTTTAAAATTGATTAATTTTAAAAATTAAATATCCCTTTAATTAGGAGCCATGACGATAGAACAAGCTAGCACAGGAATCTTCCCATGCTACCACCTTCCCAAGCTAGCACAGGAATCATTGGATTCAAAATTTAATAGTATTACAACCATCATCGAAGAGACCAAGGATCTATAGGCCACGACGATAGAACAACTCTTGGGTTCATTATAAGTCTATGAAGAAAAGAAAAAGATAAATGAAGAAATTACTCAACAACTCCTAAAAATGACTCTTCAACTGACAAACAAAGATTAAAGCTTCAGTAAAAATAGAAGCCAACGTGGAAGAGGTTGTGGATATGGAAGAGGTTTTCCTAATGAGTAAGGATGAGGTTCCAATAACAACAATGAAAGAGAAGAAAACTCAACAAGAGGGAAGAGGACACACAAACTGGAGGTATGACAAATCTCAAGTTAAGTGCTATAATTATAATAAGTTTGGGCATTATGCTAGAGAATGCAAATCACCTAAGAATAAAGTATATGAAAAAATAAACTATATGAAAGAAAAAAAAAGGAAGAAGACATCCTATTACTATCGTATAAAGATAATGAAAGAGGCGAAGATATAATGTGATATCTTGTTACTAGTGCAAGCAATCATATGTGTGGAAAAAGAAACATTTTAGTAGAGCTTAATCAATTAGTTTGTGGTAATGTATCCTTCAAAGATAAATCAAAGATCGAGGTGAAAGGCAAAGGTAACATTCTCATCTATTTGAAGAATAGAAAATCTGCATTTATCTTGAATGTTTTCTATGTGTCAAATATGAAGAGCAACATCTTAAACTTAGGACAACTTTTGGAAAAAAATATAATATTCAACTAAAAGATAGTATGCTCATCTTGAAAAATGATATTGGTTGCTTAATTGCTAAGGTATTTATGTTAAGAAATAGAATGTTCTTGCTTAAATTTCAAAATGATGTTGTCAATTGTCTCAAAACTTGTTATAAAAACATCACTTAGCTATGACATCTTCGATTTAGGAATCTCAATTTCAGAGGACTAGAATTACTTTCAAATAAGGAGATGGTGAGAGGACTAACTTGCATCAAACATCCTGATCAATTATGTGAAACATGTTTATGTGGGAAGCAATTTAGAAAAGGTTTTCCAAAGGAGTCAAGTTTAAGAGCCCAAAAGTCGCTTGAACTTATACACACAAATGTTTGTGGTTCGATAAAATTAAGTTCACTTGGTAAGAGTAATTATTTCATTCTTTTCATAGATGAATTTTCTTAGAAAACTCAAGTGTATTTTTTAAAGCAAAAATCGAAGGTCTTTGGTGTTGGTGCGGTTAGCACTAACGGTCTAACTCAGGTTTTGATAAATGATAAAATAAGTTAAGTTAATTTCATTGTGATCTAATACTTTGACTAAGTGTGCAGGAGAAGCCCAATTAGGTCGACGGGTCGATCAGATAGCTGGCACGAAGCCCAGCTAGGTCGACGGGCCTACCGAATAGCTGGCACGAAGCCCAGCTAGGTCGACGGGCCGACCAAGTAGCTGACATGAAGTCCAGCTAGGTCGACGAGCCAACCAGGTAGCTGGTACGAAGTCCAGACAGGTCGACGGGCTGACCGGATGTCTAGCACGATATCCAGCTAGGTCGACGGGCCGACCTGATAGCTGGCATGAAGTCCAGACGGGTCGATGGACTGACCGGACGTCTGGCAGGTAAGTTAAGGTAAATCACTGGAGGAGAGTGCCTTGGTAAGGACGCTCTCCCCATTTGAGAGAACAGTAGGCGTCGATCCAACTTAGAACCATTTCAAAAATCTAAGTTGAGATCGTGACTAAATTCTGGTCTCGGTGAGACGGAATCTAATTACTACTCTTTACTTTAATTGTGCTAACACTTTGTTTTGCAGGATAGTATAACTTTTATTTTGTCTCGGACTAACATTTTCTTTTAGGAAAAGGAATTTTTGGAAAATGGTGGTCCGGGCGCCCGGAAGGGATTCGGGCACCCAAAGTTGGTCCGAGTGCCCGGAAGGCAAAAGCTTATCTCGTCGCAATGTGGAGTGTGCTAGTTGGCCGGGCCTACATCATGGTCCAGGCGCCTGGAGCATCCTATATAAGGAGGTCTTGCCCTGAGCAAAACACAACAACTTCTTCCTACGACTGCTTTATTGCGCACTGCTCCTGTGACAATGCGAGACTTCTCCGACAACCTGCGACTCGAGTCTATTTTTTACCGTCGGTAGTTTTTTTTATTATACTTGTACTTAACTTTGTAATCACATTTTTGAATTGCTAGTGAATTGCCCAACGAAAACACTTGACGAGTGCTGGCCTTGGAGTAGGAGTCAACGAAGGCTCCGAACCAAGTAAAACTGGTTCGTGTTAGCATTGTGTTTTCTTTTCATTTATTCCACTACGTACTCGACTTAATTTCACTACGAATTTTTCTATCGCTATTCTCCCGCCTCTAGCGACTTCTCTGATCCAACAAGTGGTGTCAGAGTAAGTACCGCTCTGATTTGGTGGAACCACCAATCAGATAGAAGGGATGAAAATTTTTTATTTTTTTCTCAGCTTTAAGTTTTTCGATACAATCCAAACTAGTATCATTGCCTTTTTGGATTTCTTTTCCATAGCAAATTAAACTGAATTGGTGCAACACCAATTCAGTCCTAAATTCTTTTTTTTTTCTCTCCCACACTGCTAATCCAAGACCAAGTCTTGGGATTTTTTCCCTTGTTTTCTTGTATGCAAGATCGATGTCTCAAATCGAAGGTTTTAGTACAGTCTGTCACCCTTTATTCAACGGTGATGATTTCCCCTACTAGAAGAAGCGAATGGAGGTCTATCTAGAGACCTCGGTTTAGCGTCACCAGAGGCTACAAGGCGTCGGTCGACAACTCCGAAAATCCATTGGACCTGAAACAGTGGAATCCAGACAAGAAGAAGAAACCCCAGACAGACTTCAAAGCCCTCAACACCCTGCAATGTGGGTTGATGAAGGAAGAGCTGAACCGAGTGGGCCACACCAAAATGTGAAGCAACTATGGCACAAGCTCGTCGAACGACACGAGGGAACTAGCGACGCCAAGGTAACCAAATGAGACCTTCTTTTAAATAAATTGTTTAAAAATGTAGGAAGGAGAAATGGCAAGTCAACTTCACGCGAGGATCAAAGAAATCCTCAACGGGCTTCACGCTATAGGCTACCAAATGGAGAACCGTGATTTGATCAGGTACACTTTAAACGCGTTTCCTCGAAATACATTGTGGGCGCCAATCATGGATGCCTACAAGATTTCGAAGAATCTTTCAAAGTTAAAATTAGATGAGTTGTTTTGTGAACTTGAGCTACACGAGCAAACTAATGCAAGAACCAAGAAAGGTATCGCTTTATTTGCAGGTTCAAGGAAAAGACAAAGACCAAACCTGAACCTGAAGATGAGTCTGACCAAGATTCAGATAAGATGAAGAGTACTTGGTGAACTCGGTAAGGAAGATGTTAACCAGGAGAAAGAAGAACTTTAGCAGAAAAGACCTGCAGAAGATCAACTCCATAACTGAACCAAGAAATGTGACCTGCTTCGGGTGCAACAAGAAGGGCCACTACAAGAACGAGTGCCCAAAATTGAAGAACGACAAGTCAAAGATAACCAAGAAGAAGGCACTCAAAGCAACGTGAGATGATTCATCTTCAGAGGAATCAGAAGCTAAGGAGTAGAAGCACCAAAGCCACCTTGCGTTGATGTCCCGCGAATTAGAATCGGAGGATGAATCGGAAGACGGGTCCGAACCCGAATCGAGTCACGAGTCCGTACTCATTTCCGAAGGTCCCGAGGAGGTATATCTTAGTTTAAATAAGAAGTTTTTTTTTTAAAGTTATTACATATTTAGATAGAAATTTAACTACAACTGAAAATGAAAATAAAATGTTCCATGAGGAAAACCAACACCTCAAGGAACAAATTGAAAAATCAAATCCAAATCAAGTTTTAACACCTGAGGAGGAAAATTCAACACTAAAAGCTGAAATTAAAAAACTAAAAGGACTTTTAGAAAAATTACAACTAGATCAAAAAACTTAGATCTTATCTTAAATAATCAAAAGGTTGTTTATAATAAATCTGGACTTGGATATAAGTCAAATTCAAATAAATCATTTATGTCACTAATAACTCAACACAAACAACAAACTAAAGCTTGGGTTATGAAAGCGTGCTTAACCACGCAAGTAGGAATTAACCAATATTATATACCCAAAGATAAGATATATTATATAAAATTAGATCAAAAGCCAAAACACAAACCTAGACCAACTAAACCAAAATCAAACTATTTTAGAACCTACCCAAAATCAAATTATCATCAAGTCAAATATAATTATAAAAGTAATCAACATAAACCCAAAATTAAAACCCAAATCAGATCAATAATTCAGGGGGATGCTCCAGAATAGCTGGCACCTCCAAAACTAACCTACCCTATAGGGTAATTAGGACTAGTAAAGTTTGGATCTACGACACTGGTGAAGT
The DNA here is from genome assembly GCF_018446385.1 of Zingiber officinale. Taxonomy (NCBI): domain Eukaryota; kingdom Viridiplantae; phylum Streptophyta; class Magnoliopsida; order Zingiberales; family Zingiberaceae; genus Zingiber; species Zingiber officinale. Next base: position 28,569,019 of record NC_055992.1, on the reverse strand, counting down.
TTGGATGATAGTATGTTAGGAAAACTCTGTCTATGCATGTCTAGGAAGATATGACTTTGACCTAGTGTATTTGGTTTACTGGAACTAACCGAAGTAACGCCTTACAGATCCTAATAGTTAGACCAAGGTTTTGTACTAAGTTCAGTGGATAGGACTATTTGGAAATCTCGAAAGCATGATTACTCTAATGATATCCAAGTGACTCACCATAATTCAGAAGTTTATCTAAATAATGTGTGTTTGTTGAGCCCAAAGCTAAACCTGAATCTAACATAAAGTTAAACTAAACCCTAAAATCGAACATAACTCATCTCACAAAATCATAGAATTCTCTGATTCAAAATATAGATTGAGTGAGATGACTAAGGAAATTAAATTAAATTAATTTCAATAAAAAATAAATAACTAAATTAAATTCAAATTAAATTAAATAACTAAATTAAATTCAATTGAAATTAAATAACTAAATTAAATTTAACTTAAATTCAATTCAATTGAAATTAAATAACTAAATTAAATTCATTTTTTTTAAAAAATATTTTAACTTTAAAAAATATTTTAACTTTAAAAAATTTATTTTAATTTTAAAAAATTATTTTAACTATAAAACAAATTTTTTAATTTTACAAAATAAAATTATTTTAATTTTACAAAATAAAATTATTTTAACTATAAAAAAATATTTCAACTTTAAAAAATTATTTTAATTTAAAAAAATTATTTTAACTTTAAAAAATTATTTTAATTTCAAAAAATGATTTTATCTTTAAAAATTATTGTAACTTTAAAAAAATTATTTTAACATTAAAAAATTATTTTAATTTTAAAAATGTATTTTAAATTTAAAAAATCACTTTAACTTTAAAAATTATTTTCAATTTAAAAAAAATTATTTTACTTTAAAAATTATTTTAATTTTTTTTAAGAAAAATTATTTTAACTTTAATTTTTTTTTAAAATTTTAAAAATTTATTTTAACTTTAAAATTTAAATTTGAATTTTAACTTTGAAAATTTATTTTAACTTTTAAAAAAAATTAACTTTAAAAAGTTATTTTAAACTTTAAAAATTTTAACTTTAAAAATTTTATTTAAATTAAAAAAAATTTATTTTAACTTTAAGAATTATTTTAACTTAAAAAAAACATATATATATTTTAACTTTAAAAAATTATTTTTTATAAAAAAGATTATTTTAATTTAAAAAAATTATTTAGACTTAAAAAAAATTATTTTAATTTTAAAAATGATTTTAATTATTTCAACTTTAAAAATTACTTCAACTTTTAAAAGAAATACTTTAACTTTAAAACATTTTTACTTTAAAAAATTATTTTTAACTTTAAAAATTATCTTATTTTTATATTTACAAATATTTAAAAGTTCTTAACTTTAAAATTATGTTAACTTAAAATAATTAATTTAAAATTTATTTAACTTAAAAAAAATTACAGAAACCGGTCAGAAACTAGGGGAGCTCGCCCCTGGTATTGCCTCCCGGGCGCCCGAGAGATCATGTGGGAGCCCCGCCCAAGCACCCTGCTCCAAGCGCCCGGAGCCGGCATGTAACGACCCAATTTTCCCTATTTCGAGTCCTAAAAGACCTTATTAAAATTTAGAAATGCTTTAGAAAAATTCTAGAGATTTTTAGAAATTTTTAGAGTATTTTTATGGAATTTTTGGAGTTCGTTTGATATTTTTACCAAAAGAAAGAAGTTGTGACAAAAAAATGTTGAAGCCGGGTTTTGAACCCAAGACCCCGGACCCGAATCCGGACTTAGCCAACCAACTGGTCTGGAAACGTTTTGTTAATAATAAATGAGATGAAATGTATATGATGTAGAACATGGTAATGGAGAATAATAAGAAGGAAAATAAGTTGAAGAAGCTGGGTTTCGAACCGAGCTCCTCGGCCCGAGCAAAACTCGGCACGACCAACCGAGCTGTGCTCGATTTGTTAACTAGATAGGAGAACAATTATATTTAAGCATGAGTTGGAATATTTAAAATAAATTGGAAAAAAAGGTGCGCGGCTAAGGGATTCGAACCCGAGACCTTCGGGAATGTTTCTTTTCCAACGAACCAACTGCGCCAGCAGACTTTGTCAATTTAGAAAGGAACAAAATATATTTAAGTAGTACTAGTTAACAGAAACTTTAGGGTATTAAAAGGAAGAACTTAGGGATTAATCACAAAACCTAAATTCTTCCTCCCCTTTCTCTCGGCGACGGCGTTTTCTCTCGGGCGAAAAACGCAGCGAGCTTGAGGGCGTCTCCGGCGGCCGACCAAGGCTCGATTCCAAGAGATTTCTTCGCCCTCTCGATCCTCTCGACAAGGAGAACTCGAAGACGCGAGGAAGAGGCCGAGATCGTGAGTTTCTCCGAAGCCCTAGAAGCTATCTTGCTCGGTTGTAAGTCCAAGAACCGAAGGTGAGTTGCTTCTCACATGCAGTAGGAGTTGTTCCGAGTTTTAAGTTGATTCTGTGTTTTCGGATTGTATTTTATGGCATTCATGTTGTTGCCGAAGCTTTGCATTCTTTTATTGTTTTCTTGCCGTGGCACAAGATGTGGGAAGTGATGGCTGAAGCATGTTTTTAGGAATTGGAAGCTTGAAGGGAAGTGGATAGATTTAAGATTTTTGATTGCTTTGTTGCTAACCTGTTGAAGTGTGTTTAGAGCTTAGAACAACATGTTTTAAGGAGCTTTTGATTCCAGGTCATGTTTACCCTTTTTGTTGAGGCATACGATTCTTAGATTCTTGGTTACTGCTGTGAGCATGAAGTGGTCTTCATCTATAGTAGCAAGTTTTCTTTAAAGGATTTTATTACCCTAAGTAAATCCTAAAATCTGTGTGCATGTGAAACCTAGGTATTCTGTTAAAACTTGTTGAGGCTTAAGAGCAGTTTTGAGATTTTGATTCTCCTTCTTTACTGTAGTAGTTTGCTATAGAGATTTTGGTTGCTCTATGGAAACCGAATTCCATTAAGTTTAGTTAAGGAGGTTCAATTGCAATTATGTGTTGAATAGGTTCTTATTAACAACATGCATGTGTAGAACCTTCCTTATTCAAAGAATATGAACAACCTAGCATTTAGTAAGCATGAACAGCCTTAAAATTAGCCTTGCGGATTTAGTTTCCTTGCATATTAATAAGCACTAAACATCCCTTTATTTTGAGTAGATGGTTTTAGAAGTTTGTTAGTTTAACAAGCATGAATAGACTCTTATTATGTTGGTATGAATAACATTTTAGTTAGATGTTCCTTGGAGTTCAAGTTTCTAGTTTTAGACTTCCTTGCTTTAACAAACAGAATTGTTTTGTTTTCTTTTTAAGCAAATGCAGATTTTAGTTTTGTTCCTTGCTATTTCCAGTAAGCATGAAATGGGTAATCATATTTGGATCCTTAGTATGTTTAGCATTTTTAGTCTTGGATCCCTATGCTCAACGAACATGAACAGCTTAAGCTTAAAGTATGCATAGTTAATTCTTTTTTTTTTAGCAATTCAATATCTATTTCTTGAGCATTTTACAAGTACGAACAGCACCTTGTAGCATTTCAGATTTAGTACTTATTGTTGATTTAGTAGCATGAGCAGCCCTGCCATTTTAAAGTATCAGTTTAACATAAGCAGTTTTAGTTTTCATTACTGTTTAGTATTTCCTGATGAAGCATGATATTCTGTTAATTCCATGCAGCAACGATTCCTTTATTTTCTAGATTCTATTGCATGCCTAGTAGTTGAATTTGTTTTATTATCACAGCATGCTTAAGTTGTTCTAGTTTCCTATTTGCTATTGGAATAACATGAGCAGTCCTATTTTTATAGCATGCAGATTTTAGATAAATTTAGTATGCAGATTTTGATAAGCTTAATATGCAGATTTTTTGTTAAGCTTTGTATACAGATATTTAGTACGTAGGGTGTGTTCTAGTGCACACCAAGTGCTTGATAAAATGCTTAGCTCAATATAATGCTACAGTAGACATTTTAATAGCTCAGTTAATGCAGTAGAAGCATTTAAAATAACTTATTTAGTCTTGCTTCAGCTTATATGGGACTACGGTCCAATGGGTGGGCTCCCACAGTCGCCTCTAGGTTCAGATAACCTAGTTCTAGGTTCAGACAACCTAGTTAAAGCAAGGTAAGAAAATTAGCTATGAAATCAGTATTTTATTTTCAGCAGTGGCACTGTACTGGATTAGATATCCATTGGGTTGGGCTCCCACAGTCGTCCCTAGGTTTAGATAACCTAGTAAACCCTACTAGACTCGGAACTTGCAATCCCGGGTTTAGTTAGGGATGCGCGCACAGCAAGTACAGTTGCCGGGCCCATCAGCAGCATGATTATTATTTTAATCTATTATGTAAATAGTTTTCAAAACTTCACAAATTAGTTATGTGAATAAAAGTTAGACTCAGTTTAGCATTAATTAGTTTAGCTTAGGTATCAATTCAGTTTCTTATTGATACACATGATAGTTCTATGATTAGCTTTACATGTTAGCTTTTTAGCTAGTTTCTTCACTATTTATGAGCATGATTAGTTGTACATGTTTAGTATTTCAGTTAGTTCCTTTGCTATTTATGAGCATGATTAGCTATATATGTTTAGTATTTCAGTTAGTTCCTTTGCTATTTATGAGCATGATTAGCTATACATGTTTAGTATTTCAGTTAGCATGATATGATTTCTTTGCTATTCATGAGCATGAGTAGCTATACATGTTAGTTTTCCAGTTAGTTGATTTCTTGGCTATTTATGAGCATGAGTAGCTTTACATGTTAGCATTCAGTTTTAGCATGTTTTTATTTATATACATGCATGTCGAGTTTTTGTGAGTAGGATAGCGCTCACTAAGCTTTTAGCTTATAGATACTATTTTCCTCCTACTGCAGATAAAGGAAAAAGCTAAAGTATAAGGAAGAAGGCGACAAGGAGGTGCTGTGACGGTGTGTGATGTGTGGACTATGGAGATTGTCAAGACTTTTCTTTTAGTTCTTTTTAATGTTATATTGAAATTGAGTTCATTTCCGCATTTGTAGTTTGATACCTCCTATTGTTGGAGTGATATGGTTGTTTGCCATTGCTAGAGTAGTTTCATAATTTTATTGTGCTATTATACTGCGTGGTTGTGAAATTACATGTTCCAGCCGCCTGTGGTCAGCTATACCAGCGGTATTGTTAATCAGATAGGGACTTCCGAAATTTTCGGTAGGGTTTTCCTAAAGATTTTAATCATACCGGTTAGTTAAGTAACGGTAATCCTTAGAGTGTAGTAGTAGTAAGAAGGGTGGTCGTTACTCAGATCAGTTCCCATTCTCCAGCATCACACATCAGCATCATCCTTGCCGTCTTCAAGTAAGAAAGTATTTAAGTTTTCCTTTCATGCTTTCTTTATTATTTGCAGTATAGAGTATCTGTTTATATGCGCTTAAGTAAGAAGAAGTTTCTTGTTTAATTTTCCTATGTTTTGATACATATGCTTAGGAAGAATAGAGACATTTTTAGTTTTATTTCTCTTATATACATATGCATAAGTATGTTTAGAAAGGGTAGAGAAGATATCTAGTCTTTTTTTTGGCATAACTAGATGTCAAGATAGAGGATAAGACAGTAGAGAGTCAGAAGCCCCAGTTAAGTAATTAGAACTAGAAAGATAATGATAACAAGAAAGCGATACACCCAGAACAGTTTTCAGGACTAGATATGGACACTACAAATTTATAGTCATGTCATTTGGTGTGACTAATGCACCTATGGTCTCCAGAGACTTTATAACAGGCCTTCCAAGGACCACTGATGGGTATGGTGCGATATGAATGATAGAGGACCGAGAAGTTAAGAGACTAAGGAACAAAGAGTACCGTTAGTGAAAGTCATTTAGAACCAGGAGCACGAGGAAGTTACTTAGGAGCGTGAGGAAAGTATGAGATAGAAATGCCCAGATTTATTCTAAGTTCGAGGACGAACTTTTTATAAGGGAGGGAGAATTGTAACGACCCAATTTTCCCTATTTCGAGTCCTAAAAGACCTTATTAAAATTTAGAAATGCTTTAGAAAAATTCTAGAGATTTTTAGAAATTTTTAGAGTATTTTTATGGAACTTTTGGAGGTCGTTTGGTATTTTTACCAAAAGAAAGAAGTTGTGACAAAAAAATGTTGAAGCCGGGTTTTGAACCCAAGACCCCAGACCCGAATCCGGACTTAGCCAACCAACTGGTCTGGAAACGTTTTGTTAATAATAAATGAGATGAAATGTATATGATGTAGAACATGGTAATGGAGAATAATAAGAAGGAAAATAAGTTGAAGAAGCTGGGTTTCGAACCGAGCTCCTCGGCCCGACCAACCGAGCTGTGCTCGATTTGTTAACTAGATAGGAGAACAATTATATTTAAGCATAAGTTGGAATATTTAAAATAAATTGGAAAAAAAGGTGCGCGGCTAAGGGATTCGAACCCGAGACCTTCGGGAATGTTTCTTTTCCAACGAACCAACTGCGCCAGCAGACTTTGTCAATTTAGAAAGGAACAAAATATATTTAAGTAGTACTAGTTAACAGAAACTTTAGGGTATTAAAAGGAAGAACTTAGGGATTAATCACAAAACCTAAATTCTTCCTCCCCTTTCTCTCGGCGACGGCGTTTTCTCTCGGGCGAAAAACGCAGCGAGCTTGAGGGCGTCTCCGGCGGCCGACCAAGGCTCGATTCCAAGAGATTTCTTCGCCCTCTCGATCCTCTCGACAAGGAGAACTCGAAGACGCGAGGAAGAGGCCGAGATCGTGAGTTTCTCCGAAGCCCTAGAAGCTATCTTGCTCGGTTGTAAGTCCAAGAACCGAAGGTGAGTTGCTTCTCACATGCAGTAGGAGTTGTTCCGAGTTTTAAGTTGATTCTGTGTTTTCGGATTGTATTTTATGGCATTCATGTTGTTGCCGAAGCTTTGCATTCTTTTATTGTTTTCTTGCCGTGGCACAAGATGTGGGAAGTGATGGCTGAAGCATGTTTTTAGGAATTGGAAGCTTGAAGGGAAGTGGATAGATTTAAGATTTTTGATTGCTTTGTTGCTAACCTGTTGAAGTGTGTTTAGAGCTTAGAACAACATGTTTTAAGGAGCTTTTGATTCCAGGTCATGTTTACCCTTTTGTTGAGGCATACGATTCTTAGATTCTTGGTTACTGCTGTGAGCATGAAGTGGTCTTCATCTATAGTAGCAAGTTTTCTTTAAAGGATTTTATTACCCTAAGTAAATCCTAAAATCTGTGTGCATGTGAAACCTAGGTATTCTGTTAAAACTTGTTGAGGCTTAAGAGCAGTTTTGAGATTTTGATTCTCCTTCTTTACTGTAGTAGTTTGCTATAGAGATTTTGGTTGCTCTATGGAAACCGAATTCCATTAAGTTTAGTTAAGGAGGTTCAATTGCAATTATGTGTTGAATAGGTTCTTATTAACAACATGCATGTGTAGAACCTTCCTTATTCAAAGAATATGAACAACCTAGCATTTAGTAAGCATGAACAGCCTTAAAATTAGCCTTGCGGATTTAGTTTCCTTGCATATTAATAAGCACTAAACATCCCTTTATTTTGAGTAGATGGTTTTAGAAGTTTGTTAGTTTAACAAGCATGAATAGACTCTTATTATGTTGGTATGAATAACATTTTAGTTAGATGTTCCTTGGAGTTCAAGTTTCTAGTTTTAGACTTCCTTGCTTTAACAAACAGAATTGTTTTGTTTTCTTTTTAAGCAAATGCAGATTTTAGTTTTGTTCCTTGCTATTTCCAGTAAGCATGAAATGGGTAATCATATTTGGATCCTTAGTATGTTTAGCATTTTTAGTCTTGGATCCCTATGCTCAACGAACATGAACAGCTTAAGCTTAAAGTATGCATAGTTAATTCTTTTTTTTTTAGCAATTCAATATCTATTTCTTGAGCATTTTACAAGTACGAACAGCACCTTGTAGCATTTCAGATTTAGTACTTATTGCTGATTTAGTAGCATGAGCAGCCCTGCCATTTTAAAGTATCAGTTTAACATAAGCAGTTTTAGTTTTCATTACTGTTTAGTATTTCCTGATGAAGCATGATATTCTGTTAATTCCATGCAGCAACGATTCCTTTATTTTCTAGATTCTATTGCATGCCTAGTAGTTGAATTTGTTTTATTATCACAGCATGCTTAAGTTGTTCTAGTTTCCTATTTGCTATTGGAATAACATGAGCAGTCCTATTTTTATAGCATGCAGATTTTAGATAAGTTTAGTATGCAGATTTTGATAAGCTTAATATGCAGATTTTTTGTTAAGCTTTGTATACAGATATTTAGTACGTAGGGTGTGTTCTAGTGCACACCAAGTGCTTGATAAAATGCTTAGCTCAATATAATGCTTCCGTAGACATTTTAATAGCTTAATGCAGTAGAAGCATTTAAAATAACTTATTTAGTCTTGCTTCAGCTTATATGGGACTACGGTCCAATGGGTGGGCTCCCACAGTCGCCTCTAGGTTCAGATAACCTAGTTCTAGGTTCAGACAACCTAGTTAAAGCAAGGTAAGAAAATTAGCTATGAAATCAGTATTTTATTTTCAGCAGTGGCACTGTACTGGATTAGATATGGTTGGGCTCCAACAGTCGTCCCTAGGTTTAGATAACCTAGTAAACCCTACTAGACTCGGAACTTGCAATCCGGGTTTAGTTAGGGATGCGCAGCATGATTATTATTTTAATCTATTATGTAAATAGTTTTCAAAACTTCACAAATTAGTTATGAATAAAAGTTAGACTCAGTTTAGCATTAATTAGTTTAGCTTAGGTATCAATTCGGTTATCGATACACATGATAGTTCTACGATTAGCTTTACATGTTAGCTTTTAGCTAGTTTCTTCACTATTTACGAGCATGATTAGTTATACATGTTTAGTATTTCATTAGTTCTTTGCTATTTATGAGCATGATTAGCTATACATGTTTAGTATTTCATTAGTTCCTTTGTTATTTATGAGCATGATTAGCTATACATGTTTAGTATTTAAGTTAGTATGCTATTTATGAGCATGAGTAGCTATACATGTTAGTTTTCCAGTTAGTTGATTTGCTATTTATGAGCATGAGTAGCTTTACATGTTAAGATTCAGTTTTAGCATGTTTTATTTATATACACGCATATCGAGAATAGCGCTCACTAAGCTTTTAGCTTATAGATACTATTTTCCTCCTACTGCAGATAAAGGAAAAAGCTAAAGTATAAGGAAGAAGGCGACAAGGAGGTGCTGTGACGGTGTGTGATGAGTGGACTATGGAGAGATCCAGAATTAGTGGCAAAATTGTCAAGACTTTAATGTTATATTGAAATTGAGTTCATTTCCGCATTTGTAGTTTGATACCTCCTATTGTTGGAGTGATATGGTTGTTTGCCATTGCTAGAGTAGTTTCATATTTTTATTGTGCTATTATACTGCGTGGTTGTGAAATTACATGTTCCAGTCGCCTGTGGCTGAGTATACTCTGTATGTATTTACGGATATGGTCACCGGTAGAGGGGAGATTCTGCCGAAATTTTTCGGCAGGGTTTTCCTAAAGATTTTTATCATACCGGTTAAGTAGAGTTAGTAAGTCAAGTAACGGTCGTCCTTAGAGTGTAGTAGTAGTAAGAAGGGTGGTCGTTACACGGCACGGACGCCCGGAACCGGTTCGGGCGCCCGGAGCACCCTGTATAAGGGGCGGCAGGGGTGTCCCCAAATACTTGCATCTCTCCTTTCCACTCTTGCAATGGTTCTCACCGAGCTTTAACGCAAGAAGGATTAAATCTAAAATTTTTACTTTCTTCTTCGATTATTACGCCGCTGCGAAGCATCCGAGGTCGTCATTTCTAGTATTTTTATTCACAATGCGTTGGTAAACTTTCTTTTCTAAATTTTCTTTAGTAAATATTTCTTATAATTTATTGCTTAGTCTAGCTTTTCTTTGATAAAGTAGGAAACGTCCTAATACTGGTGCTGGACCCTCTACTGCTAGTACTGACCCTAGGTTCCCTACTAAAGAACTTAGTGCAAGATACGATAATTAAATAATAAGTATTATTTGAGAAATAACCTTACATAAATTTCTGAGAATTTTTAGAAATTTTTCAGGATTTAAATAGGGTCCATATGAAACATTTTAAGGGGTTATATCTATTTAGCTAGAAAAAAGGTTTAAAATAACCCTTAAGTGGAAGTTGATTAATTTGATTAACCTAAAGTGGTAAATAATTAACCTAACTATAAAAATCTAAACTTAAGTATATTATGACCTAAGTTTTACCTCTATGATCCATTCTCTCCCCCTCGTGTCGCCTCCCTCCCATCTCCTCTTCATCGCCGACCACCAGCCCAGCCATAATCACCCTTCTGTTCCCAAAGTCGTGGTCGTCGTCAGCTGTTGAGGGTGTTGCTGGTCACTCCTAGTCACTGCCGCCCTTTCCCCTCTTCCGTGCCCTAGATCGCCGACCACTGATCCCTATTGTGACCTTGCTCATCGCCGCGAGTAGCCAACGCCCAATCGTCGTGTCGTGTAGACCCTGAAAAGTCGGTGCCTTATGTTGTCATTCGACGTTGTTCACCACCGTTGCCACCCCTTCCTCCTTCCGATCCAGACACTGGATGAGAAAGAGACCATCATCGCTCTCTTCACCTCGATCGATCTACCACTATGGCCACCCTAGTCAGCCACAACCATGACTCGCCATCTGCTCAGTTGCTCACACAAGTAAATGTAGCGGTTTTCGATAGCAGCAACATAGACATCTCAGCTGCCTCTCTCATTGTCGGTTGAGAGCACTACATAAGACAGATGATGTCACTTCACCCTTGCTCCAGCCATCGTAGTCACTCTGGCCACTACAGTAGGACGTGGACCTTGAAGTTGTGAGTTTGTATTGACATCCAACTCACTTTTGTCGGCCATTTCTCCGATGACCGAGACAGAGTCGCTGTTGCTAAGCTGCAGTCATTGACCGTGAGTCACCACTCGCCACCGCAGAACTAGGACTTTGATTTATGACAAGCATCTTGTTGTGGAAATCGTTGGCACAAACTATACTCGAGGCGGGTATTTCTTCCTGGACTCTTTAAAGTAATAACTCTATTTATCTTGACTCTATTCACATGCTATCTGATGGTTGATAGTTGTTTGCTTGTACTTTGAGTCAATCAATTTATATCCAAGCAATCTCCTTTGTTTTCATATGATTGTAGATGTATACACGTGCATGGCATGTACTCTAGGAGATTCAGCATAGTTGTGAATACATGATTTGTAGATGTATACACGTGTGTGGGGTGTACCCTAGGAGATTTACCATGGTTGTGTATACATGATTTGTAGATGTGGACTCGTGTGTCGCATGTCCTTTAGGTTATCTATCATGATTAGTCATAAAGTACATTTCTAATTTGTAGTTGTAGACACATGTGTGACGTGTACTACAATTGATCTGTCTGGTTGGTTGTGATTGTGTACATTGCTTAGGTATACATATACGGTGATAGGATTATTTGTACCCTACTCCCTAAGGTGATGCATGCATGTTATTGACTACTTCTCCCTTCGGGTGTAAGAGCGTCATAGTCGTGTTATTTATTGTTGCATGCATGCTATCGACTATTTCTCCCTTCGGGTGTAAGAGCATCATAGTCGTGTTATTTCTTGTTGCATGCATGCTATCGACTATTTCTCCCTTCAGGTGTGAGAGCATCGTAGTGATACTATTGTTTGCTCATTACTTGAATAGATACATATGGTCTGTGAATGAGCCATTCCTCTCTCAGATATGTGTTGTTATACCTCGGATTGCCCACGAGTTATTCGTCATAGAGCGTTCTCCCACAGCCCGTACCTAGATAGCTACATCTTGTCTGCCCATGAGTTATTCATTGTAGAGTGTTCTCCCACAGACAGTGACCTTGACATTTCAGACTGCCTATGAGTTATTCGTGGTAGAGCGTTCTCTCGCCATCCATAGCCTGATCAGCTAGGTGTCTTGGTCAACTTTATATCTTGTGGTGGAGTGTTGCTCCCACGTATGTTGATGTTCTACTGATACTTGTACTGCTACATGGCTATGAGATGTTGTACCCATGTTGATGATTACCTGCCATTACTCATAGTATTATTTGCAATTGAGTGGGTTTGGGTTTGTTACGTAGTAGACATATGTTATCATATGATGGTGAGTTCCTACTTTTCCTTTGAGACTGTATATCCTGTTGTACTCTTTACCTATATTGATCATGCACCTTTCTATATTCGTTGAGTATCCTTTTGTGCTCACTACCCTTTACTTTCTATTTTATCTCCAGGTTAGCAAGCAGATGCTGAGTGAGTCGCTTGAAGGATCTTGTCCGTGCCGTCCCATTCACATCAAGGGGTCTTCTGCTTTGTGTTTTACTTGTTATATTACATATTTGGTTTCTACACTTATATTGTAATAAGTGAACTCTTGCATGGATTTGGATTTCCATTTGGTATTCGTTTTGGTGATTAGTTGGGTTGTTAAGCTGTGTCGGCACGCACATTATGCTTTATGCATTTGGATTACTTTTGTTATGTTTGGATTTTCATTTTGGCTGATATATTTGCATGGTTTTCTTTATATCAACTATGTGGTAATGTATCAAGTTGTATCATTGATTGTTGCAAGGGAGTTCTGTCTGATTTTTTTTTGTTGGGCAGATATACTTATGGGGCGTAACACTTAGGATTAGGTTTGACTCTACCAATTATATGCCTATATGGACTAGGTGTATAGATAGACAATTTTTTATGCGCTCTTGCATCCCAACTGTAGAGGTCATTTACTTCTATAGCTTGCAGCGCCTTGTTTATTGTACCAGTTTAGTTAACATAGGTTTATGTGCTGAACTAAACAATAACTTAATTAGAGTAGATGACCTTACATATACTACTAGGGTAACTGGTACTGATATCACGCTATCCCCCACCATCATCCAGACCTTTTTAGGTCTACGACCATCTACATGCACTTGTCAGTGCTATCCACCTAGGGATCTACCATTTGGTGATCCTTACTCGCATATTACTCTTGATATGATTTATTCATATTTTTTGGGGGGAGAGCGAGTACTCATTGTTACCCAGTTTAGGTCCGTCTCCCTTCGAGTCCAGGATTATGCCCTCTATAGGGTCTTAGTCTCTTGTATTTGTAGGACCGTTGGGCCGGCTAGAGGGGTTGGTAAATAACCTGTCAATTAAAAACAAACAATCCTTCCTCGAACGATTAAGCTAACACTTGTAAAATGAATTAAGTAGATAAATAAGAGCATAAAAGAAAAGACGAGGCACCAGATGTTTACTTGGTTACAACCGATGTGGTTGTTAATCCAAGGAAGATTAAGCTCAAAAACTCCTTCAGGCGGAGAAACCTCTTACAGCGTTTAGGCACAGAAAACAGAAGCTTAACTACAACTAAAGCACACAAGTGTTTGGAAATAGAATGATCGTGATTGTTGAAAAGCTTCTGGACCAAGGCTATATTTATAGCCTTGGCCTGGGCGCCTGGAAGGGTTCCGGTGCCTGGGGATAAAATTTATCCCCATGGTTGGATCGAGTCAAAGCTCGATCCTATGACAAAACCGCCCGGGCGCCTCCGGCGCCCGACAGCCCGGCGCCGGACAGCCCGGCACCGGGCTCGCGCCGGAGCCAAAAGTCAACCGTTGACTTTTGGCCTGTCTCTTCTCCGGCTCACCGCCTGTCCGGGTTCTCCCGGCCCGCTTGCTTGGGTAATCTCGACATCCGAATAGGGCTCACCCAACCCATCTTCCCGTCTTCTCGAGCGTGCTTCCTCCCGGCTCGTCCCTCGGAATTGCCGTGTCCTTCTCGTCCACCGGAGTACTCATCCGCAGCCTTCGTCCCTCGGACCTTCGCTAGCTGCGTCTCTTGCTCCCGAGCAATCTTCCGCTTGCTTTCGTCCCTAACTACCGCTTCCTTCGTCGTGGGTACTCTTCCGCCTCGTCCCTCGGACGCACAACATGCCGTCCTTCTCGCTAGCTGCGGCCGAGTACCTGTGCTCCTAAGCTCCTGCACACTTAGACACAAGGTTAAATACAACGCAGGACCTAACTTGACTTGTTGATCACACCAAAACAACCTCGGGGTTCCAACAATCTCCCCCTTTTTGGTGTGATCAACCCAAGTTAAGCTAGGGTCAACAATAGATATGAAATTAAACAGTTTATTGCAATAACATGCAACATGATAGAAAAAATTAAATTTCAAAAAATTTCAATTTTTAATTTTCAATTTTTTCTACCTCCCCCTAGACTTATACTTTCCCTTCTCCCCCTTTGATCACAATAAAAATGGGGTACTAACGAAATCTAAGGGTTGACATTAAAAAAATTGAAAATATTTTTCAATAATTTTCAGGGAAATATTTCTAAGTCAAGACAAATTTCTAAGTCATTCGACTTCAAGATTAAGAAGTTTCTAAACAGAAAGCTTTATGCAAGAAAATTTCAGAGAATTAATAACATAAAGAGAAATTTTCTATGCATTTATTTATTTATATATATTTTATGCTTTAATCAGAAGGTTTAAATTTTCATTTTAATTTATCAAAAATTCTTAAGTCACACTTTTTCAGATTTAAAGCAAAAAATATTAAACATGCAACAATTTGTATCATGTTAATTTCTATTATTTTTTGAATTTCAAGTTCACAAAAATATTTCGATAGTATAGATTCTAACTTGATAAAATTTTTCGACGCTATAAAAAATTCTTTCGACAATGTGCAAAATTAGTTTTAAAGAATATTTTGTAATTTGCAAGAATTTTTTAATAAAAATTCTAATTTACAGGAATTTATTAATAATAGATTTCTTAATCCGAAACACTTTTTCGATGACTCATTTTCTGAATTGCAAAACTCTTTCGAGAAAGTAATTTGTAATTCGAAAAAATATTCGAAGAAAGTTTTTGACATTATTTCTAATTTGCATAATTCTTTCGAAAAAATATTTTGTAATTTATAAAAGTTTTTCGACAAAATTTCTAACTTGCAAAATTCTTTTAATAATAATTTGCAAGGCAAGTTTGACAATTGATTTTCTAATTCGAAAAATGCTTTCGATGATTCAATTTCTGATTCGAAAGACTCTTCAGGCAATTTTTCGATTGTGTCATTTAATTGATCAGAGGTTCGAGTCCATACCTGACTTACCTTTTCGGTAGTTGATTCTCCCCCTGTCGAGTTGCTTTTATCCGAAGATTCTCCCACTTTATCACTCTCGGGATGTACTTCGGCTGTTGGGGCTGTCTCGGTAATTTCTTCCATCTCAGACTATTCTGTCGGCAGCTCGGTGTCCATCAAACAGTCGGATTCGGCTTCAGTTGGTTCTTCGTAGAGTTTTAAGAACTTTTCCCAAAGTTCTTTTGCGCTGTTGTATTCGCCAACTCTATCGAAATCTTCATTTGGTATTGCGGTTAAAATGTGAAACTCTGCCCGACCGTTTGCCATTGACTCGTCACGCTGCTTCTTGTTCCAGAGGCGTAGATCGAGTCTTTCTCCGTTCGTGTTCTTCGGTGCTTCATAACCTGTTTTCATTATTAGAGAAATACCAATATCAGAGTTAAGAAATACCGTCATTTGTTGCTTCCAAGAAGCAAGCTCCCCCTCGAACGCTGGTGGGTAGTCGCTAGCTCCGGCCATCGTTTTGTTGCTTCAGACGGCGGTTAGTCCTTCTGAGGCGTACTCGGCTCTGATACCACTTGTAGGACCGTTGGGCCGGCTAGAGGGGTTGGTAAATAACCTGTCAATTAAAAACAAATAACCCTTCCTCGAACGATTAAGCTAACACTTGTAAAATGAATTAAGCAGATAAATAAGAGCATAAAAGAAAAGACGAGGCACCAGATGTTTACTTGGTTACAACCGATGTGGTTGTTAATCCAAGGAAGATTAAGCTCAAAAACTCCTTCAGGCGGAGAAGCCTCTTACAGCGTTTAGGCACAGAAAACAGAAGCTTAACTACAACTAAAGCATACAAGTGTTTGGAAATAGAATGATCGTGATTGTTGAAAAGCTTCTGGACCAAGGCTATATTTATAGCCTTGGTCGGGGCGCCTGGAAGGGTTCTGGGCGCCCTGGGGGGGATAAAATTTATCCCCCAATGGTTGGATCGAGTCAAAGCTCGATCCTATGAAAAAGTCAGTTCCGGGCGCCCCGGACAGTTCCGGGCGCCCCGGACATCCGTGCTCTCTTCTCCGGTTCAGCTCGCCTCTGGTCCGGGTCTTTCTACTCCGGCTCCGCTTGCTTGGGTGATCTCTGACATCCAGAATAGGGCTCACCCGAACCCATCTTCCGGTCTTCTCGAGCGTGCTTCCCTCCGGCTTCTCGTCCCTCGGAATTGCCGCGTGTCCCTTCTCGTCCACCAGCGTACTCATCCGCAGTCTTCGTCCCTCGGTCGTCGACCTTCTCGCTAGCTGCGTCTCTTGCTCCCCGAGCAATCTTCCGCTCTTGCTTTCGTCCCTCGGAACTACCGCGCGCTTCCTTCTCGTCCGTCGGTGTACTCTTCCGCAGCGCCTCGTCCCTCGGACGCACAGCGTGCCGTCCTTCTCGCTAGCTGCGTCTTCCGCTCGAGTACCTGTGCTCCTAAGCTCCTGCACACTTAGACACAAGTTTAAATACAACGCAGTTCCTAACTTGACTTGTTGATCACACCAAAACAATCTCGGGGTTCCAACAGTATTCTGTCGTTGACCACTCGCGACGTTGCGATGATGCCTCCATTTCACTCTTTTCTCCTTTATGTCTTTTTCCATAGATTAGATATAGATATTAGCTTACATATCTTTCATGCCATTATCTACTCAGTCGGAGTCACCACTAGCGGATGGGTTCATATGCCGTACTGCCACATTTTGATGGCATATATTGCCTCTTTACATATTAACATCACTAGAGGTGATGTACGAGTTCTAACTGAGTTTGATGTCATAGGATCTAAGAACTTCTCTTTAGGAGGTATCTATACTAATGATGAGGATGTCCTATCCTGGCAGAGGGGGGCACAACACTAGCCCGACCCAGATGTAGAGCCAGATGCCCAGGAGGAGGAGGTAGGGCAGGATGAGTTTATGGTCGCACTATTGGGCGAGACCGCTCTTGCCCCAGCATTGCCTCCAGCTCGAGTACCATGTCCCACTCCTCACAGTCTAGGCGAACAAGTTGCCAGACTAAAGCTATCTATGACGAGTCTCCGCCAGGAGGTCTCCGATTTTTACCGAGGTATGTGGCAGGAGGTCTTCGACTTACGACGGGAGATGCGACAGGAGGTCTCTGACTTGCGACGGGATATGCGACAGGAGATCTCCGACCTTCGACGTGACCTATCCAGCTCTCGAGAGGATAACTGGTCCCATCACGCTGAGTTGATAGAGATGTTACGCTCCTTGGGATCCAGACCACCCTCCTCATCATCCTGATAGATTAGATTGCTACTGTCTATGTGTACTTTACCTTGACTATTGTATTTATATATTGACTTATTTATATTTCATCTCAGATATTGACTTGTGTTGTTCTGATTAATAGACTAGGATTCTTAAATTGTAAAAATTATTTCAAAAATGTTTTTTAAATTCTAGGATAAAACTTTTATATTTTTTCAAAATTCCATATTTTTAGAATTTAAGAAATCAGTTTTAGCCTTAGACTAGCTCAATCCCTTAGAAAGCATGCTCCTATAGGTCTAGAACTTGAGCATCTCACCAACACACTAGGATTACCTTGTTTGTGGATTACTGAACTTAGAAAGAGGTGAGATGTATAGGCAAATTGCCTAGACTTAAGATACTTATATCAGTGCATCGACATAAGTATGGGCATTAAATACAAAATAAATATCAATCATGTTAAGTTATTCAGCTTAGTCAAACACTAACTGAATACAATTAACCTGACTAACCAAGTGAAAGCTGCTATCCTCTAATAGTTAGTCAGTAACTAAATGGTTAGACAGCATGCTCCTATAGGTCTAGAACTTGAGCATCTCACCAACACACTAGGATTACCTTGTTTGTGGATTACTGAACTTAGAAAGAGGTGAGATGTATAGGCAAATTGCCTAGACTTAAGATGCTTATATCAGTGCATCGACATAAGTATGGGCATTAAATACAAAACAAATATCAATCATGTTAAGTTATTCAGCTTAGTCAAACACTAACTGAATACAATTAACCTGACTAACCAAGTGAAAGCTGCTATCCTCTAATAGTTAGTCAGTAACTAAATGATTAGACAGTTGTGGATTTTTTTTTTATTTTAATGTCAAGTGAAGGGGGAGGATTAATTTAAAAATTATTTTCATACTTAGTAAAATTATTTGTAACAAAATTATTTTCTCTTCAATATTTTATAAATTGATTTTTGAAAAGTGATTGTCATTTCCTTAAAAATACTTTAAAATTGCTTTACTCTTGTAAACTTATTTTTAATAATTAGCTTTTATAAACTTATTTTTAAAAGTTGGCTTTCATAAACTCATTTTTGAAAATTGGCTTTTTGAAAATTAGCTTTTATAAACTTATTTTTAAAAATTGGCTTTTATAAACTTCTTTTTTGAATTTTGAATTTTGAATTTTGAATTTTATAAACTTATTCTTAAAAGTTGGCTTTTATAAACTTATACTTAAAAATTGATTTTAAAATTGCCTTATTTATGTAAGCTTATTTTTGAAAATTGGCTTAATTTTGCAAAATTATTTAAACTTACTAAATCAGTAAGTTTTTTCCTTAATACTTTTGATAAAAGGTTAACTATTTTTCAAAACATAGCTATTTTGAAAAGTTTAAAAATGTTGAATATTATTTTTGATATCAAAAGTTTAAAGTTTATCTTTTTGCCTTACATGACTTTTTCGAAATTTTCTCTAACTTATTTTCTACATTAAACTCCCCCAAGTCACTTTGACTTCCGTGCACATTCTCTATTGCATTTTTTTTTACTTAGCCGCTTATTCCTATCTTTTCTATGTTTCCATTCTTTTTTTTTCTTTTGATGAATGCCAAAGGGGGAGGGTCAGGTGGTTTAAGTTAGTTAGCAACAAAATACCAAACATAAAACAAGACCAACTTAAAAAACCATGTCGTTGCTTATAATTACTTACTTTTTATATATTTTTTCATAACTTAACTCAGGTTGTCATTGCATCAAAAAGGGGGAGATTGCCGGTGCGATTATAACAAACGATCTAACTCAGGTTTTGATGAATGATAAAGTAGGTTAAGTTAGTTTTATTGTGATCTGACACTTTGACTAAGTATGTAGAGAAGCCCATATATGTCAACGGGTCGACCGAATAGCTGGCACGAATCCCAACTAGGTCGACAGGCTGACCGGGTAGCTGGCACGAAGTCTAAACAGGTCAAAGGGCTGACCGGATGTCTGGTACGAAGTCTAGCTAGGTCGACGGGATGACATGATAGTTGTCACGAAGTCCAGATGGATCGACGGGCTGATAGGACATCTAGCAGGTAAGTTAAGGTAAGTCACTAGAGGGGAGTGACTTGGTGTGGACGCGTTCCCCGTTTAAGAGAACAGTAGGTGTCGATCCAAGTTAGAACCATTTCGAAAATCTAAGTTAAGATCATGACTAGATTTCGGTCTCGGTGACACAGAATTTAATTACTACTCTTTACTTTAATTGTGCTAACACTTTATTTTACAGGGTAGTATAACTTTTATTTTTCTTTGGACTAACATTTTCTTGCAGAAAAAGGAATTTCTGAAAAATGGTGGTCCTGGCACCCGGAACTGGTCCGGGTGCCCGAAAGGCAAAAGCTTATCTCGTCGTAATGTGGAGCGCGCAGGTTGGCCAGACCTACGTCATGATCCGGGTGCCCAGAAGGGATCCGAGCGCCCGGAGCATCCTATATAAGGAGGTCTCACCTGGAGCAAAACACAACAACTTCTTTCTACGACTGCTCTGTTGCGTACTGCTCCTGCGACACTGCGAGGCTTCTCCGACAACCTGCGACTCGAGTCTATTTTTTGTTGTCGGTATTTTTTTATTATACTTGTACTTAACTTTGTAATCACTTTTTTGAACTGCTAGTGAATTGCCCAATGAAAGCACTCAACGAGTACGGACCTTGGAGTAGGAGTCGACAAAAGCTCCGAACCAAGTAAAACTAGTTCGTGTTAGCATTGTGTTTTCTTTTCATTTCTTCCGCTGTGTACTCGACTTAATTTTGCTACGAATTTTTTGATCGCTATTCATCCCCCCACCCCCACCCCCACCCCACCCCGCCCCTTTAGCAACTTCTACGATCCAACATTTGGCATATTCAATAAATTTAAAGCTAATGTAGAAAAGGAGAACAATCTTGACATCAAAGCTATATGATCTAATCGAAGAGGAGAATTTACCTCAAAATAATTTTAAGAATTCTGTGAAGCCAACTAAATACAGCGATATCTGATTGCTCCAAGATCACCTCAACAACATAGAGTGGAGGAAAGAAAGAATCAAACTATTCTTAACATAGCAAGGAGCATTCTTAAAATCAAGAGGCAACCAAAGGAACTTTGGGTAGAAGTGGTTGCATGTGCAGTATATTTGTCCAACTAGTCACCAATAAGGAGTGTGTGGGGCAAGACACCACAAGAAGAATGGAGCGAAAGAAAGCCTGAGATTTCTCATCTAAGAGTTTTTGGGAGTATAGCACATATTCATGTGTCTGACGAAGCAAGAAGCAAATTGGATGATAAAATTAAAAATTTTATTTTTATTGGCTATACTACTAACTCAAAAGGGTATAAGTTATACAATTCAGATACTAGGAAGAAAATCATCAGCTGGGATGTCATATTTGATAATCTCAAAATGAAGATTATAATTTCTTTCCATACTTTGAAGAAGAAGATGTGGAGCAACCAAGGATAGAACAAAATAAGAGAGGAGCCTACTACACCACTAGTAACACCAACATTAAGTACTCAAGGAAATTCATCTGCATCAATATCAAGTGAAAATTCAAGAGTACCACTCTGTAGGAGCTTCAGGGACATTTATGAGGTAACTGAGAATCAAGAAAATCTTACTCTATTTTGTATCTTTGTCGATTGCAAGCCTATGGATTTTCAAGAAGCTATAGAGTGAAAAAGGTGGAAAGATGTCATGGATGAAGAAATTAAGGCAATCGAGAAGAATGATACATGAGAGTTAACTCCACTTCCTGAAGGACATAAGGCGATTGGAAGTTGGAAGATACAAAGATTTGTGACAAAAGGCTACAGTCAAAGATCCGACATTGACTATGATGAGGTATTTGCTCTCATTGCTCAATTAGAAACTGTCAGACTAATAATTGTTTTAGCATCTCAAAATAAGTGGAGAATACATCAAATAGATGTAAAATCTACTCTTTTTTTTAAAATGGAATTCTCGAAGAAGAAGCTTATGTTTGGCAACCATCATGTTATGAAGTCAACAGACAAGAAGACAGAGTTCAAAAATTGAAGAAGGCTCTCTATGGACTAAAGCAAGCACCAAGAGCATGGAATAGTCGGATAGACAAGTACTTGCAAGAGAAAGACTTCATCAAATACCCTTATGAACATGCACTATACATTTATAATAAGGATAAAGATATTTTGATTGTATGCCTATATGTCGATGACTTGATCTTTACAGGAAGCAATCCAAGTATATATGGAGAATTCAAAGAAGCGATGACTAAGGAGTTTGAGATGACTGATATTGGGTTCATGACATACTATCTGGGCATCAAAGTGAACCAAAGGGATATGGAATCTTCATTTCACAAGAAGATTATGCAAGAGAGATATTAAAGAAGTTCAAGATAGATGATAGTAAGCCCATAAATACCCTAGTAGAATGTGGAGTCAAGATATCAAAACATGATAAAGGGGAAAAAGTTGATCCAACCTTTTTCAAGAGCTTGGTTGGAAGTTTACGATACTTGATGTGCACAAGACCTAATATCCTTTATGTTGTTGGACTTGTTAACCACTACATGGAGGCTCCAACTACCACCCACTTTAAGACCACTAAGAGAATTTTACACTATATCAAAGGTATGACAGATTTGGGATTACTTTATTCATCATCTAACAATTTTAAATTTGAAGGATATAGTGACAGTAATTAGGGTGGAGATATGGATGATAGAAAGAGTACTACGAGATTTGTGTTCTTTATGAGAGATGCAACTTTCACTTGGATGCCAAAGAAACAACCTATTGTCACACTTTCTACTTATGAAGCGGAGTACGTGGCTACGACTTCATTTGTTTTCCATGCTATTTGGCTTAGAAATTTATTGAATGAGGTAAGTTTATCACAAGAAGAGGCAACCAAGAATCGAGTTGATAACAAGTCAACAATAGCACTAGCAAAGAATCTAGTTTTCCATAATAGAAGCAAGCACATCGATACACACTATCATTATATCAGCGAGTGCATTATAAGAAAAGAGGTGCAAGTGGAATACACCAAGTCTCAAGATGAAGTTGCTGATATCTTTACCAAGCCTCTTAAATTTGAAGACTTCATCAAGATACGAAATGTGCTTGGAGTCGCAAAATCAAGTTTAAGAGGGGGTGTTGGAGATTAAACTTATTTTTGGATAGAGATAAAGTTAGAAGATAGAGATAGAATATTATGGATAGAGATAGAATAGATGAAGTGACAATTGTTGATAAGAATGGGGGTTCGGGATAAAAATAAAATGGTCTAGATTTAATGTATTTGAGAATAGTGGTTATCCAATAAGCCTATAAATATGTTAACCTTTTCAATAAATGAAAACAAGTTGAGTTCACATTTTTTTTTTATTTTCCTCTTCCAAGTAGAGTGTATTTTTTTCTCCCATAATTCTTTTCTCCAATAGGATTCAAGGACTAATTGGGGTTTGCCTTTGACATGGGGTTGGCTGGGTGGCATCAAGTACTAGAAGCCGAGCGAATGTTATTCTGGGCCTGCACGAGAGACAAGAAGCTAGCCATCTGATGATGACAGAGAGTATGGGAAAATTAAATTGGTCTAGATTTAATGTATTTGAGAGTAGTGGTTATCCAATAAGCCTATAAATATGTTATCCTTTTCAATGAATGAAAACAAGTTGAGTTCATATTTTTTTTATTCTCCTCTTCCACGTAAAGTGTATTTCTTCTCACATAATTCTTTTCTCTAATAGGATTTAAGGACTAGTTGGGGTTTGTCTTTGACATGGGGCCAGCCGGGTGGCGTCAAGTACTAGAAGCCTGGCGAATGTTATTCCGGGTCTGCATGAGAGACAAGAAGGTAGCCTTCTGACGGTGACAGAGAGTACGGAAAAGGCTGGGTTAACAAGTCATACCTCTCTGAAGCATGCATAGTGGTTCGAGGAGAGATCAAGTAGCTCATGCTTCGCCAAAGCTAGCGTGGGTAGAAACCACAATGGGGGCAGAGATGAAGCAGTAGCTATATAACTTAGGTCATGGGCAAGGACAATGTCTTGCAATGTGATGAGAGGAATATTGTTGCATCCACCGTATGCTCTTTCTTTTGGCCTACAATAGATCCTTAGGTTGATTAATTAATGGAGATTAGGAATAGAACAATGAGTAGTTCATAGATAATAAATTATCGATGTTTATGTTGTTGTTGTTGGAATAAAAAGTACTTTGTGGAAGAGGGAATATTAAGTTAGTGAACTTGAACTTGTCTTGAAACCTTTGTTTTACTTGAAATGTTAGCTTGGTTACAAAATGAGATCTAGTTCATCCCTATTAGTTCTAGTTTCACCTCCTAACCAATTGTTAAGATTACACTAGCACATATTCATCTAAAGGCTAGCTACTAAAGCATATATATCTAGAACTTTCTAAACTATTCTGCTATAATCCACTCCCATATATATCTGTTGAGATTATTCTCTAATATTCAATTAGAACCCGTGTTGCCGACAAGATGGTGCCCCTGAAAAAGAAAAATCAACATTTCTCGTTCTTTTGAAATAATAAAACACTTGTATAAATAAATTAATAAATGAAAAGAGGCACGATAGTTTACTTGATTTGCAAGCATAAGATTGATAATCCAAGGCAAGTAAAAACTCACTATGAAGATCTCCTTCGAGAAGAGTAGTCTCTTACAACGATGATTGCTCACCAACAAAGTAGTAGAATAGTAAACAGATTTGTATACAAGTTGTTGTTATGAACTACTAGGATCATGGTTGTATTTATAGCCCTGATCTGGGCGCTTGGAAGGGTTTTAGACACCTGAGCGTTGATAAAGATTTATCCACGGTGCAATGGATCACATTACAACATATCTGGATAAAATCTTTGGTCTGGGCGCCTAAAAGGGTTCCAGGTACCCGGACTGCCTTCGCACAGAGGCGCCTCGCCAAGGCACCCTGGGTAAGCTGGTCTGGGTGCCCCGACTTCAGTCAACTCTATGTTGACTTTCTGTCCAGGTCTTCTGCTCCAGCTCCGCTCGCTTGGATGATTTCACCCATCCGGAATAGGGCTCACCCGAACCCTTTTTTCGGTCTTCTCGAGTAGCCTTTCGCTCTAGCTTCTCCTTCCTTGGAAACACCACGTGCATCCTATTGGTGCAGTAGGGACCGACAAGAGGGGGGGGGGGGTGAATTGCCTGCAATAAAAAGTAAACCCTCCTCAAGGCTTTCAACTCAAAAATAAAACAACACTAATAATTAAAGTAATTAACAGAAAAGAAAAGAGAGACGACTTAGCTATTTGACTTGGTTACAACCGAGACGGTTGTTAATCCAAGGCGATGGAAAAACGCACTAAAAGAGTCTCCTTCTTTGAAGGCGAAGAAGCCTTTTACACTTTAAGAGCACAGAGGTTGCTTAGACAATAATTACAAAGTTGTATCAATTTCGTTGATCTTGAACAGCTATTCGAGACACCTTTATATAGGGGTTCCATGACTTATCAAATAACCTGATTTTCGGGATCAGGTTTTGACTCGAGAGGAATCGGTCGACCGATCCCCAGGTTCGATCGACCGAACCTGCTGTACCTGCCCAGCCTTCCTTCCAGGTGCAGTCTCTCTAGATCGAGCTTGGGTTCGGTCGACTGATCCTTGTGTTCGGACGATCGATCAGCCAACGGTCTCTCTGAGCTGGCCCGATCAGTACGTTTGACGAAGTCTTCTGGTTTATCTTCAGTTCGGTCGACGGATCAGCCATTGATTGCAGACGTGGCTGCTGACGTGCCTCCAACGGCTGGCTTCTGTTGAAAGGGGTTCGGTCGACCGATCAAAGGGTTCGGTCGACCGAACGCTTGTCAAGTCAACTTCCCGGTTGACTTGCTTTAGTTCGGCTCTCTTGGGTGATTTCGACCATCCGGAATAGGGCTCACCCGAACCCAGTTCCCGGCCTTCTCCTCGAGCAGTCTTCCATCCCGGCTTTACATCCCTCGAACGCCGCACACGTTCTTCACGCCCACCGGTGTACTCTTCTGCAGCTCTCTCGTCCTTCGGACGCACCGAGCCCGTCGGCTCCCTTCCCGTGCCGTCCATCTCACTAGCTGCGTCTTCCGCTCGACTTCCTGCGCTCCTAAGTTCCTGCACACTTAGACACAGGGATCAGACAAACAAGACCTAACCTAAACTTGGTTGATCACATCAAAATAATCACGGGGTACAACACATCCTTCTCGTCTGCCAGCGTACTCTTCCACAGCGCCTCGTCCCTCAGACGCATTGAACCCGTCGACTCTCTCCCATGTTGTCATTCTTGGTAGCTGTGTCTTTCTCTTCACTTCCTGTGCCCCTAAGTTCTTTCACACTTAAATACAAGACATCAAACAAACACAGAACATAACTTAATTTGGCTAACCACATCAAAACTATCTCGAGATACCAACAATCTCCTCCTTTTTGATGTGCATCAATCCGAGTTAAAGTTAAAAAAAAATTAAAACTAGAATTTTACAATTTACAAAATTAACATCCCTCTAGACTTAAGCTCTCGTCTCTCATTCTCCCTCTTTGATCACAACAAAAATAAAGTCGGGGAAAAGTTAAAAAAAAATTAAACTATTTCTAAGGTTTAAGGAAACAAAAGTCAAGGTAAAAAACTTTTATAAACTAATTTTAAAAAAAATCTAAATTTTTCAAAATTTAAGACTCATATTTGAAAATTTAATGTTAAATTTTAAAATTAGTTTTTTAAATAAATAAATTTTTAAAATATTTCTAAGTATTGAGAATAGAATGCACAATAAATAAAAATTTAAATTTCCAAAAAAAAAGTTTTTAGGATTTTTTTAGCTTTAAAAATAATATTTTTTGTAATTAATCCATAGAAAATTTACTATTTTTTTAAAAATTTACAAAAATATATATTTCCAAATAGAATTATAAGGGATTCATCACTATAAAAAATTTGGACAAAAATTTCAAAAAAAATGATTGTACGAAAAATGTTTAAAATAGACATGATTCTTTTCAAAAGTAAATATTTAAAAATAATTTTATTAATCTAAAAATCATGCTGATTTTTCCCTTTATTCAAAATATAACAGTAATTTTCCTAAAAATTGGTTTTATCAAAATACATATTTGAAATATTTTAAATTTTAAATTATGACTTTTCAATAAAATAATTTTTAATCAAATAAATATTCTGAAAAATTTAATAATAAGAGATTTTTCATTCTGGTAATAGAGAGAAACATTTTAATAATAAATATTAAGAGTAAGCATGAAAATGAAATTAATATTTCTAAATATAAAAACTTGTATAATCATTTATTTAGACTAAACAAGATTTTGGGTCCCAAAATAAATTTTTACCTACTGGGTTAACAAGAAATTTCTTG
This sequence comes from Zingiber officinale, assembly GCF_018446385.1. Taxonomy (NCBI): domain Eukaryota; kingdom Viridiplantae; phylum Streptophyta; class Magnoliopsida; order Zingiberales; family Zingiberaceae; genus Zingiber; species Zingiber officinale. The sequence goes on along the minus strand of NC_055992.1, from coordinate 28,542,150 downwards.
GGTATATATTTTTATGATACTTTTCTAATTTGGTCCTTATGATATTTAAGATGCCAATTTAGTATTCTATAATTTTTTCAGGTATTTTGATTATCATATGCAAAGTTTCTTGATTTTTTAATTTGGTCCTTCAATTTTTCATTTTCATCTTTTAATTTATCATACATTTCTAAGGGATATGTATTTGCTAAGATTGTTTTTAATTCAAAAACTTCCTTTTTTAAATTATTATTTTTTTACTTTTAGCTTACATAACAATCTAGTCATAAATTTAATACCTGAATATAACTGGTTAGAAGATAGTAAACATATCTCACTTACTAGATCTGCTCTGAAGTTTGTTTCTTCCTTGCTGCAACTTTCTTCTTAGGAATTGTTGGATTGATCGCACGTGAGAGGGGCGGTGAATCACGTGATTTTCAAAAACTCGTTTTCTCGTTTTGAAATCAAAGTATATGAATGTAGCGGAAAAACTAAAAAGAACGAGAACACAAGAAGTCACGAACGGTTTACTTGGTTCAGAGCCTTTGGTGACTCCTACTCCAAGACCTAGGTCCCGCGGACCTATCGATGGGTAATCCATTAAAGGCCTCTTCCGGTACCTCCGGAAGAGGAAATTGAGTATAGAGAAAGTTGAACAAGTGCAACACACTGTGTCACGCCCCAAAGAAGTCTCTGCCAGACAAAAATCTAGCAACATCTCCCTTGTACCGGTGACAATCTGAAGCATCAATACTTACAAAATATACATCAGCCACATACGACTGGAATATATACACAACCACGCAGTTATAATCGCAACCCACTCAGCTGGAATAAAACAATCACAACCACGCAGTTATATATAAAGCAACCCACACGACTGTACTAGAAACACAGTAGAAAAACGAAGGAAAGTCCACACAAACCAAATAAATACAATGCATTCCGGCACGGCTTAAACACAAATACAACACCAAAACCATAAGATAGCCACATGGCTACACACAAATACAATGCCAAAAATAATAAAAGGATATACAAAAAGAAAACAAACACTAGATGAAACCATCTTCGGATGTGACGTAGGACCCGACATACAGGATACCCCGAGCGACACTCTACCATCTACCTAAAAACATAAAGATATAAATGCGGTGGCGAGTATAGGTAACTCAGCGAGTAATAGACAAGATAGTGCATGTCCCATAAATAAAACATGGAGAACAAAAAGTATACAGTCTCAGTAGGGAATAAAGAACATGATCATACTATCATAATCAATGCACCTAAACATATCTGACATAATAACCTGACATATAAACTGTACAAACCACAACTAACATAATGACAGATACATACCCAATCTGGAACCGACACAAGGTACAAAAATCAGTACACTCACCAGATCTGTAACAGACATACCCGTGACATCTGTGCAATATAAATACAACTGCATATACATGTAAAATAAATGACATGTATGCAGCATGACAACCATATGCAACAAACATATATCAAACAAGTGCAACAACCACAATCACATGAAACTAGTATATACTAGGCATGTATGCAAATATATATCCACAGATGCACCGCGCATCATATGCAAATGTGCATGCATGCTCCATGGTCACCCCGCCACCTCTCCAGACACCATGATCCCGGTATGGCCGAGAGGCTTGGGTCCGTGACAAACCGTACAAGCCTCACGCACGTAACCGCTATAAAGCGACTGAGGCGGCAGTATACTATGTAGTTATCTAACTACATAGCTAAGGGTCCCTGACCACTCACAACTCAAGCCCCCTGACTATTGTACACTCAAGATCCACTACTCCAGAGTGGTCGAGGCTGGCAGAGTAAAAACACTAAGCAGCTGAGTAAGCGCGACAGGACATGACATAGCTCCACTCCTCAGCTACCACTCTCCATCAGTGGTCGAATGGACAGCTATAAAAGATTGACGAGCCTCTCAAACACAAGGGAAACAATAATTGTCAGATGCAATGAATGATGAACATGATATATATATAATCATGATAGTAACACTGTCATCATCAATCCAACCTCCAAACCACATAAGCACTCCACAACATGAATATAATCGTCATGATAAATCCACACATCCCACCAAACACATGTACACAACTACACACGTATAATCAAGCAAAAATCTCCAATAATCCCACTGGACACATATACACAAAACATAAGTACAATCAACATGTATCCTCCAATAATAAACACATCAAACACGTGTATAAACCACAAACATACAATCAACACAACTCCTCCAAAACTACATAACCAAACACGTGTGTGCATACAACATGCAAATGTACGGTCAACATGATGACTCCTAAAACACATACCAAGCTACGTACAATCCATATTATATGCAAAATCAGCATGGTAAATCCAACAACTCAACAATTCCTACAATACATACTCTACATGCGTAGTCATAGCCGAGTAGAAATCAAGAGTAGAGACTGCATATGATGTAAATAGGATATCTCAAAGATCAAGCATAAGTATCAAGCAGGAAGGCAACCAACAAATACGATATAAGGAAAAGCAACCTAATCCATCACATAAAACCATGCACTAAGCTCAATAAAAATCTATATAGAGCCAAGGAAGAAATACCCGCCTTAAAATTTAGATCGTGTAAAGTAATCTCGCGTCGAGACGCTCGTCCCAAACCCAATGTCCTGCAGATCACATAATGTATTTAGCTATTTTGTAAAATACTGAAAATAGACGAATATTAATAAGGGAAATTTCCAAAATTTTTGGAAATTTTTCAGGAATTTTTCGGAGCTCATACGGACAAGTTAACGGGGATAAAAACGGGGTCTGGAAAAGCCTGTTTAGGCTACCCCGTTTTAATGAGGAAAAGTTTTATTTTATTTTATTTTTTTTCCTTTTTGTTATTTATTTTCTCTCGTTACTGTGCTTCTTCCCCCGCGTGCTCGTGTGCCCGAGCCCCTCACGCGATTTCCCTTCTCCTCCTCGCGCCGAACCATACGTGCCCTAACCACCTCTCCCAACCGGTGATGCAAACCGTCGTTCCCTTTCGCGGATAAACCCTCGGCCAAGCTTGCTTTCCTCTTCTTCTCCTCTGCCGACGCCGACCACCTTTTGCTGCCCTAGCGCCGGGTCGATCTTCTTCCCCCTGTTGTCGAAGCCCTAGTAGCACCTCTTGGTCACGGAGGTTTTTCACTGCACCGACGCCCTCTCCGACAGTCACCTCTCGCCACCACCGAACCTCCTCCTCTGCCCGTGCCCTAGGTCTGGACTCACCGCCGGCCTTGCCTCCTTTTTCTCGGAGACGCCCTATTCACGGCAGAAGCAAGCCCTAGATAAGCCCTGCCGATCTCCAGTTGCCAGCCACTGAGATTTTTCCTAGTCGGCCAAACATTTCTGCCCTAGACCTCACCATCGGGTCCTTCTTCTTTGCCACCAGCCGCCGGCAGTGAGGAGAACGAGGGGTAGCGAGTTAGGTAAGGAAAAAATAGGTATTTGGATTTTTGATTTGGATCATTTTCTTGCTGCTTCCCCTAATCGGAGCTCAGACTCCTTCCTTGTGGAAGAAATTTAGGGCTACTGGTTGGAGGTAAGTGCCATACTTAGCTGTGGATTTGGGCTTGATTCTCTGTTTGGGTGTTGATTGCTCGATCTCACCTTGATCCGGAATCACAGCAGATTGGCTCACGGCTCACTCTGTTCCAACAGCTGCTACCTTGAATTCCAACAGCAAATAACCTTTGTTCCAACGACAACAGCGGCTGTGAATTGAGGTATAGTGCAAATTTTGATACATGATGAATTAGGTTTATGTATAGAATTGGATTGGTATTGAATTTAATCCATTGCTTTGTTTTGTTAGATGGGATCAATTCCATTTTTAAGGAAGGATAAGATTATTAAATAGGTTTGGAGATTTTTATTTAGCTATATAGCTAAATACATTATCTGTTTGATATCACAGGATTTTGACGCGAGAGGAGTATCTCGACGCCAAATTTGGACCGGATAAGATCCTTTTCTATTGGAGGTGGGTACTTTTGACTTTATGTCTTTGATATGCATAGTAGTGAATTTAACAAATAGCAACAATTATGTTTCTTAATTGTTTCGGTTAGTCACTACCCGATACCTGTTACATGTTTGGTTGATTGCTTGTTTTGCATCTCATGTTATTGCTTACCTGATTATACATATTTAGGGGTAGTGATATAACCATGCTTCACCATGTTCAGGACCTAGGTGTGATACCTTATCTGATCTGTGTACCCTTGATATGATTTATTGACTATGGTGCACATCATATATGTATATAGATTGGTTCAGTATATTACCATGCTTAGTGTCATGCACCATTTGCATGATTGCATGCTGTGTGATAGATCGCTCCATTATTGTCGAGCACATCGCCAGTTTCATCACTATTCGGTGCTCCGTTGTTGACGCTAATGGGTAGCGTGACACAGCGTGATAGCACGTCAATTGTGCTCTGTTCGGTGCTCCGTTGGTCCGCTCATGGGTAGTGTGACACAGCGTGGTAGCACGTCAGGGATCCCTCCCCGTCATGGTGTACCGGGAGATGAGAGCATTGCTCTCCCCCATTTATGATTTGGGGTAGGAGTATGTGTGTACTCCGATAGCATCCCGTCCACTCGGTCACTCATCAGGAGTAGTGATGCAGAGTGCACGGTTGTCACAACCCTACCCACTCGGTCCCACCATTGGGTGTGAGATGGCTGACTGCGTCAGAGGTGACCATGACTGCATTGGCATCATATGCATTGATGCATTTATTTCTTGTGATTGTGTTTGCTGCATTTATTTGCTGCATATTGGTTGGATGCCCATGCTTGACATGCATACATGATTTCTATACCTCTCGGACTGTTTATCCTTGTACCAGGTCCTGGTTAGTACAGTATTCTCCTGGTTATTTCAATTTGCATTTACCTTCATTACGTCAGGAGACAGTACGCATGATTAGTGTTAGTTGTTATTTCCTTACTATGTATATCAGTTTACCTGCTGAGTGTTGGACTCACACCCTCCTCCGTTGCTATTTCAGGTTGATGCTGTCAGGAGAGAGTTCCAGTTGCTAGTCCCCTGCAACCCACGAGGCTGTTATTTGTCTTTTGGCTTTATGTACTAGACTATGTTTTGAACTTGTTATGTTTTGAATACTTTAGATCCTGTATGGATTGCTTTATTTAGTCGATGACTTTCATTCGGATTTGTTTTACTACATGCCTGCCAAGACGGCAGAAGAGGTGAGTGGATTTATTCCGTCGGATTTGTGCTTTATAGGTGCAGTGGAGTAGGGTTATTTTCGAGTCATCGTATTTTTGTTCTGTTTGTTTACTACTAAACTGCGTGGTTTTGTCAGTCAGAGGCTGAAAATTTATATAAACTGCGTGGATGGTGTGCTTGTTTGCTTATTATTATTGTTATTATTCCAGCCGCATGTGGCTGAGGTATATGGTGATGTTGTAAAGTTTCAGATTGTCCGCCGTACAGGGGAGACGCTGTCGAAATTTCTTCGGACAGGGACTTCTCCGGGGCGTGACAATTTAGTGGTATCAGAGCTAAGTTTTACGATCTTTGTTTTCATATTTTGGATATTTGGGATAACCTGATACCAATTTATATGGTATCAGAGTGCCAAAGTTTGGCGATACTTGTTTGATTTTCGTGTGTTGGATTTTCGAGATTTATCTGATACTAATTTATTAGTATCAGAGCAGGGTGTGATACCTACTTTTAGTATTCTGGATATTTTGTGCTACCCCAAGTTTGCGAGTCAAACTGGGTAGTTATTTTGGTTGCACGGGTTTTCCATTACGTATATGTTTTGGACTTCCGTTTTAGATTTATATGAATTTCCGGTGATTTTCTTGTACGGAATTCAAAGGTCAATTTGGGGACTGACAACGACGGAACATCTCCAGACAGCAATTAGGTATGATGTTATTTTGTAATTATTTATACTTGTAGTAATATCTGTGATATAATTTAATAGATATGAGGAGATCTACACGTATTGCTGCGAGACGTGGTGCTGGACGATCACGTACAAGGACCTTGGGATCTCTGAATTTGCCAGAGATGCCTACTGAGGTTGAGCCTGTCAGTCAGAGACAAACTCAGGATACTGCAAGCGTGTCGGGCTCTCAGATCCCGATGGCTCCTTTAGAGGTACCTACCTCGGTTGTACCAACTGTACCCACTCCTACCGTATTTACGGTACCACCAGGGGTACTACCGGCATACCCCGCACCTGCTCCGGCCCAGCCTACGGTGTACCCGGCACCACCACTACCTAGACCTATCAGGTACCCAACACAAGTGGCAGGCTCCTGCCCAGACGCAGCCGTCGCAGGCAGCGTTACCACCTCTTCCTCCGCTAGAGATTGAGCGTATTCATGCGGTCACTAGAGAGGATGTGCAGCGTGCCGACGGATCCGTTTTTTGCGGTATGATTTTTATTTATGCATTATCCACTGATATACTAATAGATATTGGTAGCTCGCATTCATTTATATCTCATACTTTTATGCGGGAGATTGGTAGATTACCCACTTTTAGACCCCAGCGACTGCCCGTCTCTCTACCATCCGGTGATACCATGGACGTCACCCAAGAGGTCAGAGGTTGCCCGTTAGATTTTGGCAACTTAATACTTACGGTGGATCTTTTAGTATTGGAAATGGTCGATTTTGATATTATACTTGGTGATCCTGTCCGAACGCTGAGTCGACTGACACTGGGAACGTGGCGCTCTCCGCTATCTCCGGCTGGTGACGTGGATCTTCGCCGCTACCTGCAAAGAAGTCGGGTCGGGAGGAGTTTCCCGGAGACGACCCTCCGACGCTCAAGTCAGGCAAGAGGAAAACGATGAAGTGGCTCCAAAGATGAGAGATCGCGTACCTCTGGCGAAGTCTGAGGGCTCATATATAGAGCTGTGGGGAGGCTTATCCACACCTACCGAGGCGTACACGTGTCTTTTACCATACCTTAGTATGGGCTTACCAGAGGAGCATGTCTGACACCATATTGCTACAGTCCGAGCACCTCTCTGATGGGACAGCAGAACCTTCCGTCGTATGATTCTGCGTATGGCTTGGTCGTCGAACATGCCTGTTGTCAGAAGATATTCCCCTGTCCTTGTCTCTTTTTTTCCCCGAGCTGAGCGTCCATCCGCTCGGCAGGCATCGGTCCGACCGGGCGTAGGTATCGGTCCGACCGGGAAGATTTCACTCCATCGCGTGCTCGGCTGAGACTGTTCCTTCACAGCATTGTTGCTTTACGCCTCGGTCGAGCGGGCTACCCGCTCGGCCCGGCGACCTTGTTCACCATGAGCGTCGGAAACCCGACTCACCGTCGGGTTGTCTTTGATTTCGCCCGGACCCGTTCGACCGGTTGACCCGACCCTTCTCCGATTGGATGGACCTCATGTTGACCCTTTTGACTTCTGACCTTCACGCGCCACTGGCTCCCCACAAAGGGGGCCCCCCGTCCTTATTGCCGGATCACTTGGCATAGATTGTTTGTCCGCATATCATGCCACTGTTGATTGCTAGACGAGGGTGGTCACATTCTGGCCATTTTGAGTTTTTGGTAATGTCATTTGGGCTTACCAATGCTCTAGCGGTATTTATGGATTGTTGTGGTGGGGCATTGCTCCCACATATTAAGGATTTCTTGTGGTAGAGCGTTGCTCCCACATATGTGGTATTTTCTGTGATGGAGCGTTGCTCTCACACTGGAGGATTTATTCTTTGGTGATTTATATTGTTGGTGATTAGATTTCAGACTTATTGTCGGGGATCTTATAGTTGAGTATGTCTGTTGTACGGGCATTATGAGTTCTAGGTTTTACCATTTAGGCTTACAAAGCCCTAGATGTTTTCATGGACTCGATGATTTCGGTATTCTTAGGTTGTTTGGATTAGTTTCCATTGTCCTTGTTGACAATGTTGTAATCTATTTTTTTGATCCGAGCTCGATACCCCCATCTTTTCATTTGAGGTATGAGATTTATTTACCGTTCAACATTTATACGCTTTACCTGTTGTTAGTATTTGTTGATGGTAGATAACGAAATTTGGGGACCAAATTTTTATTAGTGGGGGAGAATGTAAAATACCGAAAATAGACGAATATTAATAAGGGAATTTTACGAAATTTTTGGAAATTTTTCGGGAATTTTTCGGAGCTCATACGGACAAGTTAACGGGGATAAAACGGGGCCTAGAAAAGCCTGTTTAGGCTACCCCGTTTTAATGAGGAAAAGTTTTCTTTTATTTTATTTTATTTTTCTTTTTCTTATTTATTTTCTCTCGTTACTGTGCTTCTTCCCCGCGTGCCCGCGTGCCCGAGCTCCTAACGCGATTTCCCTTCTCCTCCTCGCGCCGAACCGTCCGTGCCCTAACCACCTCTCCCAACCGGCGATGTAAACCGCCGTTCCCTCTCGCGGATAAACCCTCGGCTAAGCTTGCTTTCCTCTTCTTCTCCTCTGCCAACGCCGACCACCTTTTGCTGCCCTAGCGCCGGGCCAGTCTTCTTCCCCCTGCTGCCGAAGCCCTAGCAGCACCTCCTGGTCACGGAGGTTTTTCACCGCACCGACGCCCTCTCCGACAATCACCTCTCGCCACCACCGAACCTCCTCCTCTACCCGTGCCCTAGGTCTGGTCTCACCGCCGACCTTGCCTCCTTTTTCTCGGAGATGCCCTATTCACGGCAGAAGCAAGCCCTAGATGAGCCCTGCCGATCTCCGGTTGCCAGCCACTGAGATTTTTCCTAGTCGGCCAAACGTTTCTGCCCTAGACCTCACCACCGACAGTGAGGAGAACGAGGGGTAGCGAGTTAGGTAAGGCAAAAAGAGGTATTTGGATTTTTGATTTGGATCATTTTCTTGCTGCTTCCCCTAATCGGAGCTCAGACTCCTTCCTTGTGGAAGAAATTTAGGGTTGCTGGTTGGAGGTAAGTGTCATACCTAGCTGTGGATTTGGGCTTGATTCTCTGTTTGGGTGTTGATTGCTTGATCTCACCTTGATCCGGAATCACAGCAGATTGGCTCACGGCTCACTCTGTTTCAACAGCTGCTACCTTGAATTCCAACAGCAAATAACCTTTGTTCCAGCAACAACAGCGGCTGTGAATTGAGGTATAGTGTAAATTTTGATACATGATGAATTAGGTTTATGTATAGAATTGGATTGGTATTGAATTTAATCCATTGCTTTGTTTTGTTACATGGGATCAATTCCATTTTTAAGGAAGGATAAGATTATTAAATAGGTTTGGAGATTTTTATTTAGCTATATAGCTAAATACATTATTTGTTTGATATCACAGGATTTTGACGCGAGACGAGTATCTCGACGTCAAATTTGGACCGGATACGATCCTTTTCTATTGGAGACGGGTACTTTTGACTTTATGTCTTTGATATGCATAATAGTGAATTTAACAAATAGCAACAATTATGTTTCTTAATTGTTTCGGTTAGTCACTACCCGATACCTGTTACATGTTTGGTTGATTGCTTGTTTTGCATCTTATGTTATTAATTACCTGATTATACATGTTTAAGGGTAGTGATATAATCATGCTTCACCATGTTCAGGACCTAGGTGTGATACCTTATCTGATCTGTGTACCCTTGATATGATTTATTGACTATGGTGCACATCATATATGTATATAGATTGGTTCAGTATATTACCATGCTTAGTGTCATGCACCATTTGCATGATTGCATGCTGTGTGATAGATCGCTCCATTATTGTCGAGCACATAGCCAGTTTCATCACTGTTCGGTGCTCCGTTGTTGACGCTAATGGGTAGCGTGACACAGTGTGGTAGCACGTCAATTGTGCTCTATTCGGTGCTCCGTTGGTCCGCTCATGGGTAGTGTGACACAGCATGGTAGCACGTCAGGGATCCCTCCCCGTCATGGTGTACCGGGAGATGAGAGCATTGCACTCCCCCATTTATGATTTGGGGTAGGAGTATGTGTGTACTCCGATAGCATCCCGTCCACTCGGTCACTCATCAGGAGTAGTGATGCAGAGTGCACGGTTGTCACAACCCTACCCACTCGGTCCCACCATTGGGTGTGAGATGGCTGACTGGCGTCAGAGGTGACCATGACTGCATTGGCATCATATGCATTGATGCATTTATTTCTTGTGATTGTGTTTGCTGCATTTATTTGCTGCATTTTGGTTGGATGCCCATGCTTGACATGCATACATGATTTCTATACCTCTCGGACTGTTTATCCTTGTACCAGGTCCTGGTTAGTACAGTATTCTCTTGGTTATTTCAATTTGCATTTACCTTCATTATGTCAGGAGACTGTACACATGATTAGTGTCAGTTGTTATTTCCTTACTATGTATATCAGTTGTACTTGCTGAGTGTTGGAATCACACCCTCCTCCGTTGCTATTTCAGGTTGATACTGTCAGGAGAGAGTTCCAGTTGCTAGTCCCCTGCAGCCCACGAGGCTGTTATTTGTCTTTTAACTTTATGTACTAGACTATGTTTTGAACTTGTTATGTTTTGAATACTTTAGATCCTGTATGGATTGCTTTATTTAGTCGATGACTTTCATTCGGATTTGTTTTCCTACATGCCTGCCTAGACAGCAGAAGAGGTGAGTGGATTTATTCCGTCGGATTTGTGCTTTATGGGTGTAGTGGAGTAGGGTTGTTTTTGATTCATCGTATTTTTGTTCTGTTTGTTTACTACTAAACTGCATGGTTGTGTCAGTCAGAGGCTGAAAATTTATATAAACTACGTGGATGGTGTGCTTGTTTGCTTATTATTATTGTTATTATTCCAGCCGCATGTGGCTGAGGTATATGGTGATGTAGTAAAGTTTCAGATTGTCCGCTGTACATGGGAGATGCTGTCGAAATTTCTTCGAACAGGGACTCCTCCGGGGCGTGACAAATTTCATATGAAGTAAATAGCTAAATAAAATCATCGGTCTATTTATGTAAACCCTAATCGATCCATTAATCGTCAACTAATCAAATCTAAAGTAGATATAAAATCGACTTAAAAACTCACCTATATCCATGTACTTATTGTTAACTCACCGATAGAGCACCCGCTGCTAGAAAACGGTGGCTGGAACTAGAGTATCCCATAGTCTTCAAATCTAGCACCCTATATCACAAATCAAAATTATTCCACAACTAAAATCAAATCCAATTCATATAGGAAATTACCTCCATGACTTATCCAAATATGATGGCATTGTTGTTAACCCATAGCCGGAGAAACTTGCTACAACGAAGCTACTGCCGGCTGATCCAATAATTCAATCATCAAATCTTCATATCCCCAAACAAATATAAAATCACAACCATACTCATCCATACTGATAAGGACTTACCCCTGAACAATCTCCATGATCCCTCTCAGAGGAAATCAAGATGCTACGATGGCAGTGAGCCAGGGCAGTGAAGGAACGACGACAGCTGGAATTGGCACCATCAAAGGGGTGACAATGCCTGTGCTCGTAGTGACCAGATGATGGAGCGGCAGTGAAGACACAATGGCTATTCGACCAAAGGCAAGGAGGAACAAAGGTGGATGAGTAGGGCACGGACCTCAGCGTTGAATAATCTCCACTGAAATCGGGAAAGAGGCGACGACGAGTTCGAGCTGCTTCAATCGGAAGAAACGACGACCAACCAAAACCAAGAATCAGGAATCAGAGAAATCGCAAAGAAAGGACAAAAGCCTTAAGAAACCTACTGTCACTGGCTCAAGCGCTCGATTTCCGGTGAGTTCCTGGTGTCCCCGGCTAGGGCTGGAAAGACGACAGCCGGATCAGAGCTCGAGTGGTCCGCACCGAGGATCTGAGGATGGTTGGCGTCGATCTAGCAAAAGAGGGGAAAGGAGTCGGTGCGAGAGGGGAGAGGGGAGAGGGGAGAAGGGAGACTCGACCGAGGCATGCTGGAGGCAAGGTCGCTGCCGGCGGTGAACTCGCAGTGGCCGGCGATCGGGCGCAAGAGGAAGGGTTTGGGATTGGGATCGGGATCGGGGAAGGAGGGAGTTCGGCGATGATGAGGAGAAGAAAGAGTTAGGGCATGATTATAAACTTAGGTTAATTAATCCAACTTTGGGTTAATTAAACCAATCAACTCCCACTTAATTCGCGTATTCCAAACAGACATCCTCTGTACCCGGAATCCATCCCCTCAAAACAGATCATACGGAGTCCGTTTAAATCCAAAAAAATCTCTAAAAATTTCTGAAAAATCCAATAAGATTTTCGTCCAATAACATTTATTATTTTATTTTATGGTATCTTACACACTGCACTTGTCCTTTTACAGTAATTAATTACAAAAGTAAATTATCGACACTTAGAGATTAAAGTGGGAGCGCTTGTGTTGACGTTGGTCTACTGGCCATGATCGGAAGTCCTCGGAGTAGTCGTCGGGCGCAACAGCTTTGCATCAGAGTTGTAGCAGGAGTCTGGAGCAATAGAAACCTCAAAAGAACACGTAGTAGCTCGAATATGTGTTGTTTTTGGCTGCTTGGTCGAGTCTGCCTTATATAAGCTGTGGAAGGCGCCCTCCATAGGCTTGGAAGGCACCTTCAACTGTCAAACTCTATCATAAATGGCTTGGCTCTTATCTGCGACGACATCCAAGTTTATCCTACAGAAGGCGCTTTCCATGGAGGCTTTTGAAGGTGAACTTGTTTTTACTTAAGAAATCGATGCCAGATATTTTAAAGTGAATTTTTATCTTCTTAACTTTTGTTTCACTCTAATATAGTTTACTTTTTCAACAATGTTAATATTCTTTTGTTACAGAGTGTAGATGACATACTAGTACCAGGAGGTTTTGGAGATAGAGGGGTGGAGGGTTAAATTCTTGCTGCTAAATATGCCAGTGAAAACCAAGTCCCATACCTGGGTATTTGTCTCAGGATGCAGATTGTTGTCATAGAATATGCTCACTTGGTCATGAACTTGAGGGATACAAATAGCACAGAGTTTGATCTTCATGCAACAACTCCTGTTGTTTTTATGCCAGAGGTAACTCTAGATTTCTACATTTTCCATCCTATTTTTTGAGGTAATCTTTCATGATCTTTTTATACTGTACAACATAAAAGGATTCCAAAATTCACATGGGAGGCACAATGAGACTTGGATCAAGGAGAACTTACTTTGAACTAGCTGATTTACTTCCAATTTTCTTTGAATATTTTGGTTCTTTAAGAATTACTATTATACTCTTCTCATAATGTTTCTATTTCTGGTGAGTCATGTGATTGCTCTTCTCTAAGTCGGCTAGCTCATTGCCTCACCAAGCAACGAGCGTGGAAAGTAGTTGTGTTACATGATTTTAAAATGTAGTTTGTACTGTAATAATTTTTAATAAAATTTTTTTGAACATGAGATAATCTACCTGACTTTAAATATGATACAGATTTTCTTTACACCTTTACAATTTTGACAATTAGTTCATCAAAGTCCTTGCAGTGGCCTCATGGTATGCTCGTGTTCTTTTCCTTTAGATTTTCTCAGATACATCAATTTCTTAATTGTTATGGAAGAATCTAATTTGCAAGTTAGTTACTCATCAAAAGGAATCACCTTTATAGAACTTCAAAACAATACTTTAGAAGACTTTGGATAGATGGAGACACTAGAAGTGCTAGAAGCAACTCTCATGATTCTTAGTTAGTTAGAATAAAAATCTATAATTTATTATAGAAACTGTTAGAATATGTCCAATATGGTATGTGCTAAAACACGTTTCATAAACATGTGCAGTGGAAAATAAAATAATAATAATTCCTAAATTATTACATCACACACACCACACGCATACGAGGATACAATATATCAAACATGATCACATAATTAAATTTTTAACAGAAAGTAAATTTACGCTAGGTGTATCCTACGGATGATCTGTAATGAGAAGGACATCAACCATAGCGACGTTATCGGACCTTGCCTCTATTCGTATCCACGCCAAGCTCCTCAAGACAACTCCTTAAGTTTAAGCCTTTCCTTCAGAAGTTACTAGCCACGAGCAAAGAATAGGAATCAAGAGGAAGAGGAAGAGAAGCACACAAGGGAGAGTTTTCTCCCTTGTGGTGGTCACGAAAACAAGGGGATAAAGGCTTCCCCTTGTTGGCGGTGGCAAAGAGAGAGGGGAGAGGGAGAGGAGAAGAGAAATTGGATTAAGGGTTTCCAAAAACCTTATAAGCCAATTAATGATCTCATGTGCATAATTTTCTCTTAACCATATCAATATATATCCCTCATTAATGAGTTGGATTAGAAAGCCAAATCTGACCACCCATTATCCCTTAACCAAAAATTAGCCCATTAACTCCTTTATTTGGTTCATAACTAAACCAAGTTGGTTTATGACTAATTCATGATTAAACCAAATATGGTCCAACTCTTCCATAAGAGATGTGACCCATCTACGATTTTATTGCGACAAATGTTTCCATATTTGTCTTATGTATGGTCCCACCAAACATTTATCTCTTGATCTACGAATCCTATTCTTTAACTTGTTTCACATCTTTTAGAGACTCGTTAGTGCATGTGACGCAATAGGTTCCCGATTTATCTTGATCCTCCATAATTAACTACTTAATTATCAAACGATCATGAGTGGCATCTAGTAGTACATCATGATCCCCAATTAGTCAAAAAATCATAGTTAATCTTAAAATTAATTCTAAACCCTTCATCAGCTATAGTGAGTCATGCTCCTTCCTTTCATTCGTCTTATACCCACTTTGTTTAGGACATGGTTTACATGTCTTGTCCCCACTAGGCTGACTACATCACACCTAGCCCAAATAATACTTCCTCATTCTGTGGATTCAAATTACTCGTACATGTGTACAAGAGTCTCGTACTCTTAACATGTGATGCTTTGGGCAAAAACTTTGAATAATAATCTTAATGAGTGGCCATAGGGTATATGTCTCCTCACAAGGAGCGGTGAATCCTTTGTGGGCTATCCAAACACCTTCGGTCACATCAATTTATACCCAATCATCCTGAGTCCACACCTCAATGAGATGCTTGCTTAAAATGTTAAAGTATAAGTCTCCATTACCAAGATAAATTACATACTCAAGTCAAAAGAAACTTGCACTCGTGCTGTAGTAAAAATTTCACAGACGTATCTATATATATGTAGAGAATCATATGAAGTCTTATAGCGAGTCACTCCAATGAACTAGTTACCATAATAAGTATCCACGTTTAACTCTTGACATCCCAATGTGTCCAGCTAGTAAGAAAATAGCTGCTTAGCCGAACCAGGGAGTATAACCCATGCTAGTCTTACAGAATTGATGGTCCGAATACATCAATTCGACGGCTAGGAAAATTTTAATATATTCATAATTGTATATGTAGAGATAATCACTAGTTGCGATCCAATCACAAATTCTCTCATGCTATGAATTATATTACGGGCATTTAGTAAATAACTTTAACGCAATCAAACATATAATATGCACTCAAATAGTAAATTTATACTTATCTAAATAGAAAAAAATGTAAGGTGATTGCCTTAGGACATCCCTCAAATTCTAAAGGACACATGATTTGATTTATGATCATTTAGTACTACTATGTTGAACAAAATATTAAGCATTTATAAAATGTAATTAGTACATTTCCTCTATCTCAAATGATTTATTCTATATGCTCAAGGCACTTTGAACAAAGAAATCAACATTAGTGCAGTGGTTTCATAGTGCAAAATTAAGTTTTAGTTGTGATATGTTTTGTCATGTCAACATTTTCTTATCAAATTAACTTCAACAAATAGAGAAAGTTATGAGAAAATGAGACAAGAAGATGAAGTTTAGGTATGAATAACTCCTAGATAGCTCATGGTTGTTAAGTCTTTACATGGATTGCACTATCTACATTTACAAATTCTCTTTGGCGACAAAATGATAATTGGAGTATTATGTGTATTTGTAATCTTCTATGCCATTGATCTCATTGTTTTCTTTATTAGTATTTTACTTTATTTAAATAACACACGACATCACGTCTACACTTACATAGAGTATTGAAGTTTCAAAGCGTCAGATGAGACTACGGGAAGGCCATGGTAATGTTGACAATAATTCAAAATTGGAAGCAACTGAAACAAGGCTTCAAGAACTTAAATCAAACATGGCAATGTTAGGCAAACAAGCTATAGAAACAATGACTATTGTCGAAGCTCAACAACAAAGGTTGACCTTGCAGCGACTTATTGTAAAGGTATACGTATGTCAAATTCATTATGGAGCTTCTTTGTTTTATTTTAGAATTAGATATAGCCTAGATAATTGGTATTGAAGGTTGAATCAAAATGCAATTACCATCAGAAAAACCATCAAATCTTAGATTAGCTTGTTGGACAGGCAAGTGAATTTGTTTCAATTTTTACATGGATAATGTTGCTTTTAGACAAAGAATGATTTATTTATTTATTTATTTATTTATTTAATTTTGGTTGTTCGTTTGTCGCTTAGATTTGACTATTTTTTTATGACCGTCTCTTTGTTAGGATGTATACTAAAAACTTAGCTTTTGGTATAAACATTTATTTTGAAATAAGAATCACATTGGTCAAATATCTACATTTATGTTAAATACAGTTGTCTAATTAATTTATATTATAGATAACATGGTGTGTGGTGTCACACAGAAGATTATGTTATCAGTTCCTTATAAATTATAAATAGTAGCTCATAACCAAGATGGATTGGGACAAACTATTGGAATGGTTGTAGTGTAATTTGGTATTAGTTTATCTTGACTATAAAATTACACTAGTACACTATAAGTGTGTTGGGTAGGATCATTTGAGGTTGTTCTTTTTATACTGACTACATATAAGAATAAGACCTCTGTTATTATGGAAGTATGTACTCTTAATCCCAATATAATAACAAGCACATATACTTGGTATTTATTTCTTTAATTTATCAATGGGTGAGATTTATTCAGTTGAATCAATAAGCTTGATAAGTTGGGAAATAATATTATTTATATGGTATGTTGTTGATTATAGAAGGAAACTGTGTCCTAGTTATCTAGGTTGATGATGTCCTCTTGAGGAGCTCATAAGGATTGTCATGTATGTTGGATCGTGAAGAATCGATAGAGGGGGGGGGGGGGGGGGGAATATCGATAACAAAAAATTGTCAAGTAAAGTACGCAGCGGAAACGTAAAAACAAAGCTAACACAGGTCTTTTTACTTGGTTCGGAGCCTGTGTCGACTCCTACTCCAAGGCCCGTACACAAGGGTGCTTTCGATGGGAAATTCACTAGCAGTTCAAAAGTTGTTACAAACTAAGTACAGAGAAATGCCAATGAAAAATTAAAGTAATACCGACAAAGTAGGAGACCAAAAGAAAAATAGCGCGTTTGTCGGAGCTTCGTAGCGTCGCAGGAGCACAAGAGAGCGAATTCTGAGTTGTGTTGGAGCTTCAACCTTGACCTTCCTTATATAGGAGGTCCGGGAGCGCTTGGAACCTTTAGGGCGCCCCGGTGTGACGTAGCTGACCCAACCAGGAGCCTCCATGTGGTGTTGACGCGAAGGGGATAAAATTTTGCCTCCGGGCGCCCGGGTACCTCCCGGGCGCCCAGACCCACATTTTCCAACAGACTCCTTCCTACAAGAAACATGTTAGTCCGAGGCAATTATACCCTGCAAAATAGATTATTAGCACAATTCATTGTTTAACAGAAATGAGTATAACTTAGATTCCGTCTTTCCGAGACCGGAATCTAGTCACGATCTCAACTTAGATTTCCGAAATGGATCTAAGTTGGATCGACGCCTAAGTTCCCTTCTCGGGAACGCGTCCTCACAGTCACTCCCCTCCAGTGACTTACCTTTACTTACCTGCTAGACGTCTGATCAGCCCTTCTACCCGTTTGGACTTCTTGCCAGCTATCCGGTCAGCCCGTTGACCTAGCTGGACTTTGTGTCAAATGTTCGATCAGCCCGTCGACCCGTTTGGACTTCGTGTCAGCTATCTGGTCGACCCGTTGATCTATCTGGGCTTCGTGCCAGACATCCGGTCAGTCGGTCGACCTGTCTGGGCTTCTCTTGCACACTTGGTCAGAGTGTTAGATTAACAACAAAAACTAACTTAACCTATTTTGTCATTCATCAAAACTTAGGTTAGACCGTTAGTGCTAACTGCACCAACAATGTAAACCCTGCAGGTGGACCTAGTCCGGCATGACAATGAAGTTGAGTGGTACTACTCTTGGAGCTATATGTTAATTAAGTGAGTATTAGTAACTCATTTAATTAATGGACATTTGATATCTTAAACACAGGGAGATTAACACACTCATGATAAGAAGGAGCTCATAATGTAATATGGGATTGGTGCGGTAGTTCAATAATAACTCTTTAGTGGTATAAGTTATTATTGATGTACTTGAATTGGGTGTTTAGGTTGAACACAGGAAGCTCAAGCTCATCAGGAGACCAAAACCAATTCCTCCTCTAGATCCCTATTGTAGCCTCTATAAAGTGATGTGTGTAGATTGTATACTCTTGTTTAGCATGATTTGATGCACATTCACATACTTTGAGCATGCTTTGTCTATGCATTTTCGTACTTTCAGCTTTCCTTTTAGCATATTTACTCGTTTTGTTCGAAGATCTGCTTTTGTGTATTTTCTGTACATAGGAGTCGAATTTGGTGAAGGATTCATGTTTAAGGCCAAATCTGCAAGCGAAGCAAAAGAGGAAGGTACTATTCCTGAGTGCCACATGGCCCTGCCATGGGGGGTTGCCCAGGCCGTGTGGAGATTCTTGACCGTGTGGTTGCAGCAGAGGTGGAAGTGGCCTCGGCCGTGTCAACCTCACACGACCATGAAAGATTTGAAGCCAAAAGGACTCGGGTCGTGTACATCACACGACCATGCAAGCCATCTAAAGTTATAACATGCCATGGCCGTGTACGCCACACGGTCGTGCAAAGTTTCCACAGACCAAGAAAGCCCTGGCCGTGTACACCACACGACCGTGCAAGGTTTCCAGAGGCAGAGGCAGTGCAGGCCGTGTAGATCTACACGGCCATGCAAGGGGAGTAGTGGCGGAAGCATGCCATGGTCGTGTCTCACACACGACCGTGTGAGACAGGCAGAGAGGGGAGTGAGCTAGGTCGTGTGAGCTTCACATGGTCGTGTCTCAGGGCCTTGTGGCGCCGAAACCCCCCTTCTATATAAAGCCTTCTTCAAGATTTGAAAGGGGATCTTCTCCCTTGTGGGGGGAATCAAGATTTGGGCGATTTCTCTCTATCTTGGAGGGATTTTCCGGCGATCTAAGGGCGGATCTTTAATGTTTCGACTCCAAGAATGTGGATTGGATCCGGAGATGGTTCTTCATCATAGATAAACTTTCTTTCTTCCTTTTCTTGGATTTGGGATCAAGAATGCTTGTAATCTTCTTCTCTTCGGATTTCTTTCCTCATTTTATGGAGTAGATTTCTTGTTTTAGGATGGAGGGAGTAATTGTAAGGATGATTTGATGTAAAACTCTTGTGGATTTACCAATATCCTATTTCTATAATTTTACCCTTTTTGTATCCATTTGATCTTGTGTGGATTGTTGTGTTTGGACCTAATTAACCTGCTTGGTTGAATGTTTGAATATCTTGTGGATCTTGTAGAGATTGTTTCTCATTAGATTTTTTGAGGGACGTTTGTGACAAGAACAAGCTCGTGTAAGGACGTTTGAGGGGTAATCTTGAAGGGGAAATTAGGTTATTCAAGAGGGTAGGATAGATTGTATGCATAAATCTTTATATCTTAATGAGATTGAGAAGAGATGAATTCTTATGTTGATTATCCGAGGGACGCACGTGATAGGCAAGCCCGTGTAAGGACAACATAGGTTTCATTCCTAATTAATCACATTTAGGTATAGATTTAGTCCTAGGCCGGTTGTCTATTGTAAGAGAGAACCGACAACCTTCTACAAATGATGGATAATTGAGGAATAAGATTTGGTAGATCATTTACATTGAACAACCTTACAAAGAAACCAAAACTCCTAGAACATCCTTTATCATTACCCTTATTCTTGTTTCTTATTCTTTTATTTCTATCTTTACTTTTCATAGTTACACTTTGCTTTTGTGAATCAATTGATTAGTTGTTTAGCTAATTCGTGTTGAGAAATCTTTAGTGGTTATTCCAGTCCCTGTGGATATGATATCTTTTATTATTACTTACGACATTTCCATACAATTACGGAACGTCAACAAGTTTTTGGCGCCGTTGTCGGGGACTGCGCTATAACATTAGGGATTATCAATTGAGTTAGACTAAACATAACTTTTCTTTTCTTTTCATTTACATAGTTGAACCTAATTTTTTGAATTATGTTTTCATAACTTTTTCTTGTATTCTTTTCTACTTCTTGCTTGTTGCAATTCTAATTCTGCATTTTTGATTTCTAACAATCTAGTCTAATTTTTCTCTGTTTTTCTTTTGATTTAGTTTCTTTTTCTTTTTCTTTTATACATATCTTGCAATCTTGTTCTTGTGTATGTAAAGATCTAACTTTGCAGGAGAGCTTCTTCCTCTAGATCCTGAGATAGACAGAACATTTTATAGAAGAAAAATTCTGCAAAGACAACAAGAGGAACAAGTACATTTTAGCATGGCAAATAGACCACTAAAGGATTATGCAGCACCTTATGCAAGGGGGTTTTGATCTAGTATTTCAAGGCCTTCAGTTGAAGCAAATAATTTTGAGATCAAACCTATAATTATATCTATGGTGCAGCAAAATCAATTTGGTGGAGGACCGCATGAAGACCCAAATTAACACTTGGAGGTCTTCTATGAGATATGCGACACAATGAAGATGAATGGTGTTCCTTCAGAAGCAGTGCACTTTTTATTATTTGGGTTTTCTTTGAGAGATAGAGCTAAGCAATGGTTAAATTCCTTAGCTCCAAATAGCATCACCACATGGGAGCAATGTGAGCAGCAATTTCTTGACAAATTCTATACTCCTAGTAAAACAGCTCATATAAGGAATCTCATTGCAAGTTTCAAACAAGCGGACTCAAAATCTCTATTTGAAGCTTGGGATAGATATAATAGTATGCCCAGACAATGCCCACACCATGATTTGGAGAAATGGCTTGTGTTACACACATTCTATAACGGTATCAATTATCACACTAAGGTGTCCCTTGATTCAGCTGCTGGAGGGGCACTCATGAATAAGAGATTGGATGAAGCAGAGGAAATCATTGAAAGCGTAGCACAAAACCATCATCAATGGGAAAATGAAAGAAGTGGTGGCTATTCTTGTGCAAACCCAATAAAAGCATCAGGGAAGTTTGATGTTGATGCAGTTACTCTATTGGCTGCAAAACTGGATACTCTTACAAAGAAATTTGAAAACATAGGAGCTACTTCAAGTACGGTCAATGTCATTGTTTCATCTTGTGAAGTATATGGAAGTTCTGAACATTCTAATGACTCATGTCCATTGGGGGCTATCACTGCACAAATTAATCAATTGGAACAATGTGATGCAATTATGGGTTTTAATTAGAGGCAGAACAACCCATACTCGAATACTTATAACCCTGGGTGGAAATGCCATCCTAATTTTTCTTATAGAAATAATCAAGATCAAGGACCATCTATGGGGGCAAGACCTAATTTTCAGTCTGGGCAGCAGAATTTTCAGCAACAATCTTCTTAAGGCTTTCATATGTCTAAAATCGAAAAGATGTTTGAAGAAATTATCTCTAATCAGAATGAAATGAAGCAGGATATTTTGAAGCTTACTCAGAGAATGGATAATTCTGAAAGACATCAAAAGATTCAGGATAGCCAGATTGCCCAATTAGCTTCCTCATCTTCTAGAGCACCAAGACAACTACCTAGTAAAACTGATGTCAATCCTATGGAGCACTGCAATAGAATTGAGCTTAGAAGCGGACGGACCTTAGAAGATTCCCAAGTGACTGTTCCAAAAGGGATGCAAACTGAAGAAGAGCTCTCTCCTCCAACACCAAATCAGATTCAAGATAATGAGGAGAATACCACTAAGGTTGAAGAGACTCTTCCACTTAACCATCAAAGTAAAGTAGTCCCTTTTCCTCAAAGACTTGTTATGTTGAAGAAGGATGAAGAGTTTGATAAATTCTTGGAGAAAGTTAAAGAGATATGTGTTGAAGTGCCTCTTATTGATGCTATCTTACAAATGCCCAAGTTTGTCAAATTCTTGAAGGACATCATGTCAAGCAAGAGGAGAAGAGGAGATATAGAGACCATAGCACTTACAGAGGAATGCAGTGCTCTTTTTGAGAAGAATACTTCCCCAAAGTTGAAGGATCCAGGAAGCTTATATATTCCTTGCAATATAGGAATTGAATTTATTGAGAAACCTTTTTGTGATTTGGGGGCAAGTGTTAGCCTCATTCCTTATTCTATTTGTAATAAATTAGGTCTCAAAAACTTTAAACTTACTACTATGGCACCACAACTTGCTAATCATTCCTCCAGGTACCCTATGGGTATTGTAGAGATGTTCCAGTAGAAGTTGGTGGGAGTATAATTCGCACAGATTTTATTGTGCTAGACATGGAGGAGGATCCAAAAATCCCTATCATATTGGGAAGATCATTCCTTTCTACAGCTGGAGCTATTATAGATGTTAAAAATCATAAACTTTCTTTGGTAATTGGTAAGGAACGGTTGGAGTATGATTTATCTAATGTCTCTAACCATGTCTCTTCTCTTTTGAATGCTTGTATCAGGACAAGCATTTATAAACTTGAGGATTGGAATTTCCATCCTCATGGGAGGCCACCAAATGAAGAGAATAATGTGGTGGAAGATGTTGGGAGGAGACCTCCCAACAAAAATGAAAAATATGTCTGCCCTCCAAGAGCTAGAAAAAGAGAAGAGTGATCAGATTGGTCGAGCTAAAGACCTTAAACAAGTGCTTCTTGGAAGGAAACCCAAGGGTTCTTTTTAGTTAGTTCCATTTCATGTTTCTATTTTTTATTGTAGTGTTTTTACTTGATTTTTTGCTTTGTTTTCAGGTTAAATTTCACTTCCATGAGCTATCCATGATGTTTTCATGGGCATGGAAGTGTTGGAGAAGCAAGGAAGAAGAGGAACTTTCTTTTGGAGCAAAACAGAGCATGGTCGTGTGTCATACATGGCCAGGGATATCCTGTAGAGGAGGAGGTTGCATGGGTCGTGTCTACATGACACGGTCGTGTAGAGTCCCCAGAGAAGAAAACTCGTAGGGTCGTGTCCCAGACACGGCCATGTGAAGATTCCAATGGAGAAGTATGCATTGGTCGTGTTATTCAACACGCTCGTGTATGGTTGCCAATAAAGGAAATGACACTAGTCGTGCCAATTGGCACGACCGTGTAAAAGCACCCGAGAAGAGGATGGTCGAGGCCGTGTCTAAGACACGGCCGTGTGTGGCAATACACGGCCCAGTCCACACCCTTACAAGGGGCTAGGGCACGTGGTGTGGGCAACACACGGCCGTGTACCGCCGTACACTCCTTTCTTTCTCCTCTTCCCTTTTCACTTCCTTATTTCTAGGGTTTCAAACTACCTCTTCTAATTTATTCATCTCATTTTTCTTTTAAAGACTAAAATCTCTTCTACTATGGCAAATGTGATCAAGGAGAGTTCACTCAAAAGAAAAGGGAAGGAAAAGATGGTTGCAACAAAAGAAAGAGACTCTTGTTTCAAAGGTATCTCTAACAACTTTGGTATCATTTTTTCTACTAATGAACAACAACTTAGATACTTTTCCTTATGTAAGCACTCTCTTTTAAGTACTAAATTTGTGGATGATACAACTTTGGATATATTGGGGTTTAAGGATGATATAAATTGGTTATTTGGAAGAATAGGTTGGAGTGGGATAATAAATATGAAATACCCTACTTACCCTAGAATTGTTTTCAAATTTTTGAGTTATATAACAGTTGATAATGTTCAAGGTGGGGGGAAACTAAAATTTCAATAACTTAATGAAGATTATGAATGGATGTTAAGTGATTTTAATACATTTTATGAATTGCCAAAGAATGAGATGTGTATAATCTTACCTAATTTTTTGAATTCAGGTTTTTGGCAATAAATTTCTGAACAATCACATTTTAACCCTCACAGTTCTAGATCTTCTCATATTATTAATCCCATTTTTAGATATGTTCATTTAGTTATGAAAAATACTATATTTGGGAGAGAGGATAAAGAGGGATTAGTAAGACTTGTGGACTTGTATTGTTTATGGGCAATGGTTGAAAACGTTGAAATTAATTCTGGATTTTTCTTTCTTAAGTATTTGGTAAAATTGGAGAAGTCAGACTCTACCACACCTATTGTATTCGGAGGGTTCTTGACCAAAATAGCTTTGGTGTCTGGGTGTGATTTAAGTGAATTAGAAATGATTGATAATTCTTGTAGATTAGACTTGAATTCATGTTTATCAATAAAGATGATAAGGCGTGAAGAACATGGATATAGTCTTCTTATTAAGGACAATTTCCCTTTAAGATTGCCAAATCATGATCTTACTACCATTCATGTTAAGGAAAATTGGCGTTTGAAATTAGCAAGTCAACGTTCTAAAACATTGTCAACTTTAGCTTCACAAAGAGTTCCTTTGGTTAATCGTGATGTTCATAGTTTTAATTTCCAAGAACTTCATTCGGTTCTAGACAATATTTATAATGATTTAGATTTGACTAGAAATTTTCTTACAAGTAAAGAACGCATGGAAGAGGAACAATTTAAAAAACTGCAAGAATGTTTTAAAAGTGAGAGAGAATTGTGTGAAAATATTTCTTGATTTATGAATTCTTATAGAGCTCATATGGAATTTAATGAAGATTTTAGAGGCTCTATGAGATTGTTATAAGATGATATTAATAAATTGTTTGAATATAATAAGTTTTTTAGAGATGAAGTGAAATGGTTTATTAATGCTTTTCCATTTCCCCTTCCTGAATTTCATGAATAACCACCCTTTCCACCATTTTGATTTCATCGGGACAATGAAAAGTTTAAGTCGGGGGGGGGGGGGGTTGAAAATTTGTGCATTTTTTTTAATTTTTTTCTCTGTTTTCTTGCATTTGCTTTTCATTTGTTCTTGTTTTGATTGCTTGATTTTGATAGTCATTTGACTGTTTTTTTTTTTAAACTTTGTGGCATACATCTTGAGAACATTAAACTTCACTTATATGCTTTCTTGTCTTTAAGTGAAAATATTAGCACGTTCATTATCTAGATTCATGATGTTTAAATGATGCTAGTAGTTTACTTAATGAACTTCTTTTCTCTATCTTGAGTAGCATGAAACAAGCTAAGTATCATATGGAGATAAGTTTTAGTTTTGGCTTGACCTTAAGGATCTTACCTTCACTTCACCTTTACTTGATGCTTGAATAGTTGATATCATTGAAATAATCATGATTCATCTTGTCTGTTTAGTAATTGATTTCCATGGTGATTTCTCAATCTTCATTTTTGTTACTGGATGAGGCTCAAATCATGTAAGCTCATTTGGAAAAATCAAAAATATTCCAACAGTTGTGCTAAAAGTACATTTGTGAATAAGGTTTACACAATGCAGATGCTTATGAAAAAAAAAAGTGAAAAGTGAAAAAAAAAATGAATAAGGGATATAAAAAACAGTTGTTGTGAGTGGAATCTAGCATGTCATCCCTTTGAGACCGAGTTAGGTTACTAGGGAAATGACTGCTTAGCTTCTCCTGAGATTGAGCACGCCTTTGAGACCTTAGGTTGATTGAGAAATATGAACCAAGTGTGTGGCAAGTAAGTGTCTATCACTGGTTACTTGTCTATCACCGGAAACATTAGGAATTCAAATTTGATGACAACTTGACTAGGACATAGATTGAAACTTGAAGGGTTTTGAGTACTTATTGCACTGTACATAAAAGACTTATGCTTGAGCCATACTTAACTTAATTCCATGATCATACTTGTTAATGAAACTTTTTGATAAAGTTAGGAAAATGCATTAGGGATATGAGTGCGTTGTAGAACATATGAATTTAGATTGCAGCATTGTAACGACCCGCCTCCTACTGACTAGACTGCGAGGCCGATCGTTACGTAATGCTGTACTAAATTACTATTGCGGAAAATCTGGATTTATTAAAATTTTACTAAACTGATTACTGTAACTGAACTTAATATTCTAGGTGTACCTAGGACTTGTACACATGCTAGGGAAGTTAATCTATGCCTCTCGGATGGCCTGCTAGCTGTAATCAGGCATTTCAATCGATCTATAGATCGATTGGCCTGTCGGATCGATCCCGTGATCGATCCAGCTTGTCACTGGCACAAAAAACTCTCTGGATTAGTCGGCAGACCGACCCATATGCTCCCTCGCCTCTGTATGCGGCTGGATCGGTCTACCGATCCAGAGCACACCTGATCGGTCGGAGACCGATCGGATTCTCACCGATCGGTCGGCTAACCGATCGGTGGCGTCTGCTCTGTTACAATGGATCGGTCGGTGACCGATCCATGACTTCTCTGTTCGCTCATGGATTGGTCGGATGACCGATCCGGTGGCACAACCTCTCCGATCGGTCGTCAGACCGATCGAGATCTGACACGAAACTCGATTTCAACTCGAAACTCGATTTCAAGACGCGTGCCAAAATCTCACATATGAGTTATACACCACATGAGAAACATTCTAATGACATAAAACTAGTATTCTAAACTTGACATGATTCATAGTTCACTAATTCATAGCATTACACAACTAAACGTGCATGAAAGTAAACACTGAAGAGTTCTACGGTTTAAACTCGCTAAGTCCCCTATGAATCTTTTATTCCAGTTCCTGCCACACACACCATCTCTGCATTGGCCTCCAGCTTCCTCTGCTAGTCCATTTTTCCCTTACCTTTATCTGCAGTATAAGGAAAATAGAATCTGTAAGCTTAAAGCTTAGTAAGAAACCAACTACCTCACTAAAACATGCAACGATGCAAACATGCTTTTAAAGAATGCTATTTGAAAACATGTACTGGCATGGCATACTATGGTTGCAAGCATAAACTGAAATAACTGAACATGCATACTGAACATGGCATAGCAACTAATCATATGAATCAATAAAGATAACCGAACTGAACATATAGTAAGCTAAACAGATACTGAATTCCAACTCAACTAACATAACTAATTTGAGCTTTGAAAACTACTTCATAATAAGTGAAAATACATAATCATGTTGTTTGGGCCCGGCAACTGTACTTGTTGTGCGCGCATCCCTAATTAGACCCGGGTTTGCAAGTACCGAATTTAGTAGGGTTAACTAGGTTATCTAAACCTAGGGACGACTGTGGGAGTCCAACCCAATGGATATCTGATCCAGTACAGTGCCACTGAAAATAAAATACTGAATATAGCTAACTGTTTTAACTTGCTGTTTCTAGGTTATCTGAACCTAGAGGCGACTGTGGGAGCCCACCCATTGGACCGTGGTCCCATATAAGCTAAAATAAACTGATTTACTGATTTAAATGCTTCTAACGCATTTACTGAGCTATTAAAATGCCTAATTTGTATTTTAACTTAACTAGCTATTTTATCGAACACCTAGTGTGCCCCAACTCTCCTCTCTATTAGGGAGACCACTTCTAGGCACCCGACAACGTCTAGAAACCCCCACTGAAGAGGGATTACGTGTCCGACCCATCTAGAAGTGCTCACTAAATCCCTAAACCTGCGAGGAGGGTCAATTTCACGCTATGCGTCGATAAAAATCTGCATATAGTTAAACTAATGCATAGAAAACCCAAACGGAGCTACTTATACTGCAGGTGAGGGGTTTCTTACCTCGTATATGAAGTTTCTTACGATTTTAATCGCTGAAATTCCGGTGGAGGTGACCCCTTCGACAAACTTCCCGCGTTTATGCGTTCCTATGGGCGAAGGAGTGCGTCCTCGTGCCGGAGTTATCGTCGGAAGGTGTCCTTAGGGTCCTAGGGAGAGAACCCTAGGTCTCCTTGTGGTTTGTTCGGGCGCCGAGAGGAAGAGGGAGGAGAGGGGCGGCGTGAGGTCTCGGTGGAGAAGGTTTTTACCGAACCAAAGAATAAACCCAAACCAACTTATGTTTTCCTATTTATATTAAGTGGGTATTTTGGCCCAACTCAATTATAAATATATTTGATTCTCCTTTCTCTCAGCACGGCCCTGCTGGGTTCACCGGTTACTAAGGCTAACTAAAGGTTTAGCGGACCCGAGAGGTCCCGGGTTCGATTCCCGCTTAACCCATTTTACTTTTCTATTCATTTTTGCTACCTCCGATACTCTAAAAATTCCAGAAAAATATCTAATAATTCCAGAAAAATCATAGAATATTCCTAAAATAGTTTTGAGAATTTTCAGGAAAAATCATAGAATATTCCTAAAATAGTTTTGAGAATTTTCGGGCGTTACAATCCCCCATACCTTATTAAAAGTTCGTCCTCGAACTTAGAATAATTCTGAGTACTTCTGTCTCATGCTGGCTTCTGTCTCCCAAGTTGCCTCTTCTGCTGTGTGACTGTGCCAAATGACTTTGACTAAGGGTACTTCCTTGTTCCGTAATTTCTTAACTGCTCGGTCTATTATCTGAATAGGCCGACTATCATAGCTGAGGTCTTCGCGGATTTGTACCGACTGGGGCTCGATCACCTGGGTGGCATCTGGGGTATGCTTCTTCAGCATAGCGACATGAAATACGTTGTGGACAGCTGACATTTCCTGGGGTAGCTCTAGCTCATATGCTACCTTGCCCACTCTTCTACTGATAAGGTATGGTCCCACATATCTAGGACTAAGTTTGCCCTTCTTCCCAAAACGCATCACTCCCTTCATGGGAGCTACTCTGAGGAAAACTGTATCCCCGACTGAAAACTCTAAGGGTCTGCACCGTGTATCAGCATAGCTTTTCTGGCAGCTCTGAGCTGTCTCTATCCTCTGGCGGATCTGCTGTATAGCTGCTGTGGTATCTGCTACTAGATCTGTCTGAAGTTCTAGTTCTTTCTGTTCACCACTCTCATACCAGCAGATTGGAGATCTACACCTCCGCCCATAGAGAGCCTCATAAGGTGCCACGCCGATAGTGGTCTGATAGCTGTTGTTGTATGCAAATTCTGCTAAGCTCAAATATTTGCACCAACTTCCCTTGAAGTCTAGGGCACACGCTCGGAGCATATCTTCGAGTACCTGATTTACTCGCTCCGTCTGACCATCTGTCTGAGGATGGAATGCTGTGCTGAACTTTAACTTAGTGCCCAACGCTGACTGTACACACTCCCAGAAGTGTGATGTGAATCTGCTGTCTCTGTCTGAAATGATGGTTCGTGGGACTCCATGTAGTCTGACGATCTCCTGGAGATACAACTGAGCTAGCTTCTCCATGGAGTAGGATATCTTGATAGCTAAGAAGTGGGCTGATTTAGTCAACTTGTCGACTATTACCCAGATGGCGTCAAAACCATTCGTGGTTCTGGGCAGTCCCACTATGAAATCCATAGAGATATCCTCCCACTTCCATTCTGGAATCTGTATAGGCTGCAGAACTCCTCCTGGTCGCTGATGTTCTGCCTTGACCCTCTGACAGGTGAGGCAAATGCTAACATATCTGGCGATGTCTCGCTTCATCCCGGGCCACCAAAAATGGTTCTTCAGGTCTTGATACATTTTGGTGGAACCTGGATGCATCGCATAGGGAGTCTTGTGAGCCTCATCTAAAATCTGTCTCCGTAGCTCCTCCTGATCTGGAACACAGAGTCTGTCACCAAAATACAACACCCCGCTATCGGACACTCTGAATTCTCTACTTTCTGATTCTACTAGCCCTTGCTTGATTTTCTGAATTTCAGGGTCCTGCTCCTGAGATGACTGAACATCACCAAGCAAGGTAGACTCTAAGGTCATAGTAGAGAGTTGTCCAACGATGAGTTCAAGACCGAAATCTACGATCTCCTTCTGTAGGGGCGGTGACATGGCTGTAAGAGATAATAAGGTAGCACTGGATTTTCTGCTAAGTGCGTCGACCACCTTATTGGCTTTCCCTGGATGGTAGAGGATATCTATTTCGTAGTCTTTGACCAGCTCAAGCCATCTGCGCTGTCGCATGTTCAGATCCTTCTGAGTGAAGAAGTACTTCAGACTTTGATGATCTGTATACACTCTGCACTGAGCTCCATATAAGTAATGTCTCTAAATTTTGAGAGCGAACACTACTGCTGCAAGCTCAAGGTCATGAGTAGGGTAATTCTTTTCATAATCCTTGAGTTGTCTGGAGGCATAGGCGATCACCTTGCCGTTTTGCATCAGTACTGCTCCTAGTCCCAACTTAGAGGCATCACTATAGATGTCAAAGCTGCTGGTGTTGTCTGGTAGAGCCAAAATGGGAGCACTGGTCAATCTCCTTTTTAGCTCGCTGAAGCTGTTCTCACAGTCCTCTGTCCACTGAAATTTCCTGCTCTTCCTGGTAATAGCTGTCAGTGGGGAGGCTATCCTGGAGAAGTCCTCTACAAACTTTCTGTAATATCCTGCTAATCCTAGAAAGCTCTTGATTTCGCTGGCGTTCTTAGGTCTCTTCCAGTTACTTACTGCTTCTATCTTGCTGGGATCTACCATAATACCATCCTTTGAGATGATGTGACCCAGGAAGGACACCTGATCTAGCTAAAATTCACATTTTGTGAACTTGGCGTATAGCTGGTTCTGCTGAAGGGTCTGCAATACTGTCTTCAGGTGCTCTGCGTGTTCTTCCTGAGTTCTGGAATAGATAAGAATGTCATCGATGAACACGATAATGAACTTATCTAAATATTCCCTGAATATCCTGTTCATGAGGTCCATGAAAGTAGCTGGAGCATTTGTCACGCCGAAGGGCATGACAACGAACTCATAGTGTCCGTATCTGGTCCTGAATGCTGTCTTGGGTATATCCCCTTCCTTAACCTTCACCTGATGATAACCTGATCTGAGGTCTATCTTAGAGAACACTGCTGCTCCCTTTAGTTGATCGAACAGGTCATCAATTCTGGGAAGAGGATACCTGTTCTTGATGGTAACTTGGTTCAACGCTCTGTAATCTATACACAGGCGCATGCTCCCGTCCTTCTTCTTCACGAACAATACTGGCGCTCCCCATGGTGAGTGACTAGGGCGTATGAAGCCTTTGTCAAGTAGCTCCTGTAATTGCTCATGAAGTTCCTTCAGTTCTGCTGGAGCCATGCGGTAGGGTGCTTTGGAAATAGGGTTGGTACCGGGAATGAGCTCTATTTCAAATTCAATCTCCCTGTCTGGTGCTAGTCCTGGTAACTCTCCAGGGAAGACTGCTGGGTAGTCACATACGACTCGGACCTCTGCTAGCTGTGGGTCCTTATCCTGACTGGTACTGACTACGTGTGCTAAAAATCCCGTACACCCTGAATCCATTAATCTCTGTGCCTTCATAGCTGAGAGAAACCTCTTGGCCTTTCTCTTCGGTTCTCCGACGAACTCGAACTGTGCTTCTGCTTCAGGTTAGAATACGACTTTCTATTTACGACACTCTATAGAAGCGCCGTATCTGATCAGGAAGTCCATTCCAAAGATGACATCATAGTCAGTCATATTTAGCACTATCAGATCACAAGAGAGCTCTCTGTCTGCTATAATGACCGGCACTGCTCTGAGCCAGTGCGTGGATGCCATGATCTCTCCTGAAGGTAGTGCCGTAAAAAACTGACCACTGAGTACCTCTGAGGGTATTTCTAATTTTTCGGAGAACATCCTGGCTATATATGAATGGGTTGCCCCAGTATCAAATAGAACAGTAGCGCTATACTGTAAAATGCTAATCTGACCTGTGACAACTGTCGAGGCATTGGCTACGTCCTCTCTGGTGAGTGAGTAGATCCTCGCATTCGCCATAGCTGGAGGGGCTTCTAATCTGCCCTGGCTGATAAGTGGACCTTCTAGAGCGGCCTGCATCTGATATAACTGAGCTGGCTGGCCTGCATATTGAATTTGCTGTGGCTGAGGAAGACCGGTCTTGTTCGGGCACTGCTTGGCCATGTGCCCTTCTTGTCCACATTCAAAGCATCCTCGTGTGCCCTTGCGACAAACCCCTGGGTAGAATTTCCCACAAGTAGCACACTTTGGATAACTGGGTCGCTTGCTAGATGGTCCTCCTTTTGGGTCACTCCCTGATTTGCACTTGCTGTTGGAGTTCCCTTTCCAGTTAGAGTTGTGGCCTTGCTGTTTTTGAGTGTGAGGGTTTCCTTGGCCTTCTGCTGTTTTATATTGTTCTGGTAATGCTCTGTGGTCAAGGCACTGCTCACTAACTCCTCCGTGGTTTGTGGCCTATGTATGCCACCACCCACGTTCATCGCTATCTCGGCCTCGGCATCTTAAGCATCAACCGATTCGTTCCTTCTCTGTGCTGACTAGCTCGCATAGACGAGCCAACCTGTTGAATTTCTTCACGGCTTCCTCAACTGAAAGGTTGCCTAGCGAAACTCGGTGAACTCGTCGTAGTGGCGGTTTGTAACCGCATGTGAAAGAACTCCTCAAAGAATTCTTTCTCAAGTCGCCCATGTCATCGATTCTGGGCGCCGCTCTAATTCTCTCCACCACATCGTGCATCTCTGCCGAGAAGGAGGCGCACTTCACCTTCTCATGTTAGGCCAGTTCGAAGCTTCATCGTACTCTCCGGTGTTTTTAATCATGCCCGAGCATCCCATGGTTCACCGGTGCACGAGAAGTTCTCGGGCTTGACTCTCGCCATTGGATCAAATAGGCTTCTCTCTTTGCCTCTCACTGCTGCTGAGACTCGTGAGGTGGATGTGGAACCTCTAAGACCACCGGAGTCGTCGGTTGGTTACGGGGTGTGGGGTATTCTCGATTAGCCCGAGGGTGGCTATCTCCTTGTTCACTAGGCTGCATGAATCGAGCCACTAACGCCTGTAGGTGCAGGGGGGGCCGCCGCCTCATGCTGGAGCTCAGTAGCTGGTGTCCTTCTAGCTGGGCGTCCTCGTGCCATTTCTAAAGACATGGAGGACAGGACATGCATAACTAATACAATTATAATTGTATAACTATTGCTATCATGTTATATACTATCACATACTAACATGCATCAGATATCTATAAACATGAGCTATAACAAGAAAGCAAGATACATAAATAAAGTAGAGGTATTCTTACTTGGAAGCTGCAGGTTCAATGCTGATGTGTGTGTAGGAAGTATGGAACACTGCTCTGATACCACTCTGTAACGACCCGCCTCCTACTGACTAGGCTGCGAGGCCGATCGTTACGTAATGCTGTGCTAAATTACTATTGTGGAAAATCTGGATTTATTAAAATTTTACTAAACTGATTACTGTAACTGAACTTAATATTCTAGGTGTACCTAGGACTTGTACACATGCTAGGGAAGTTAATCTATGCCTCTCGGATGGCCTGCTAGCTGTAATCAGGCATTTCAATCGATCCATAGATCGATTGGCCTGTCGGATCGATCCCGTGATCGATCCAGCTTGTCACTGGCACAAAAAACTCTCTGGATTGGTCGGCAGACCGACCCATATGCTCCCTCGCCTCTGTATGCGGCTGGATCGGTCTACCGACCGATCCAGGGGCACACTGATCGGTCGGTAGACCGATCCAGTGACTCACTGATCGGTCGGCTGACCGATCAGTGAGCGTCTGTGCTCTCTGTTCGCACAATGGATTGGTCGGCTGACTGATCCATAACAGAGGCTAACTCTCTGTTCGTGCATGGATCGGTCAGCTGACCGATCTAGCGGCACAACCCCCTCTCTGATCGGTCTGTAGACCGATCAGAGTTCTGATTTCAGCCTGAAACTCTGATTTCAGCACTTGGGCGTGCCAAAATCTCACATATGAGTTATACACCACATGAGAAACATTCTAATGACATAAAACTAGTATTCTAAACTTGACATGATTCATAATTCACTAATTCATAGCATTACACAACTAAACGTGCATGAAAGTAAACACTGAAGAGTTCTACGGTTTAAACTCGCTAAGTCCCCTAAGAATCTTTTATTCCAGTTCCTGCCACACACACCATCTCTGCATTGGCCTCCAGCTTCCTCTGCTAGTCCATTTTTCCCTTACCTTTATCTGCAGTATAAGGAAAATAGAATCTGTAAGCTTAAAGCTTAGTAAGAAACCAACTACCTCACTAAAACATGCAACGATGCAAACATGCTTTTAAAGAATGCTATTTGAAAACATGTACTGGCTTGGCATACTATGGTTGCAAGCATAAACTGAAATAACTGAACATGTATACTGAACATGGCATGACAACTAATCATATGAATCAATAAAGATAACCGAACTGAACATATAGTAAGCTAAACTGTAGCTAAACTGATACTGAATTCCAACTCAACTAACATAACTAATTTGAGCTTTGAAAACTACTTCATAATAAGTGAAAATACATAATCATGCTGTTTGGGCCCGACAACTGTACTTGCTGTGCGCGCATCCCTAATTAGACCCGGGTTTGCAAGTACCGAATTTAGTAGGGTTAACTAGGTTATCTAAACCTAGGGACGACTGTGGGAGTCCAACCCAATGGATATCTGATCCAGTACAGTGCCACTGAAAATAAAATACTGAATATAGCTAACTATTTTAACTTGCTGTTTCTAGGTTATCTGAACCTAGAGGCGACTGTGGGAGCCCACCCATTGGATTGTGGTCCCATATAAGCTAAAATAAACTGATTTACTGATTTAAATGCTTCTAAAGCATTTACTGAGCTATTAAAATGCCTAATTTGCATTTTAACTTAACTAGCTATTTTATCGAACACCTAGTGTGCCCCAACTCTCCTCTATATTAGGGAGACCACTTCTAGGCACCCGACAACGTCTAGAAACCCCCACTGAAGAGGGATTACGTGTCCGGCCCATCTAGAAGTGCTCACTAAATCCCTAAACCTGCGAGGAGGGTCAATTTCATGCTATGCGTCGATAAAAATCTGCATATAGTTAAACTAATGCGTAGAAAACCCAAACGGAGCTACTTATACTGTAGGTGAGGGGTTTCTTACCTCGTATATGAAGTTTCTTATGATTTTAATCGCTGAAATTCCGGTGGAGGTGACCCCTTCGACAAACTTCCCGCGTTTATGCGTTCCTATGGGCGAAGGAGTGCGTCCTCGTGCCGGAGTTGTCGTCGGAAGGTGTCCTTGGGGCCCTAGGGAGAGAACCCTAGGTATCCTTGTGGTTTGTTCGGGCGCCGAGAGGAAGAGGGAGGAGAGGGGCGGCGTGAGGTCTCGGTGGAGAAGGTTTTTGCCGAACCAAAGAATAAACCCAAACCAACTTATATTTTCCTATTTATATTAAGTGGGTATTTTGGCCCAACTCAATTATAAATATATTTGATTCTCCTTTCTCTCAGCACGGCCCTGCTGGGTTCACCGGTTACTAAGGCTAACTAAAGGTTTAGCGGACCCGAGAGGTCCCGGATTCGATTCCCGCTTAACCCATTTTACTTTTCTATTCATTTTTGCTACCTCCGATACTCTAAAAATTCCAGAAAAATATCTAATAATTCCAGAAAAATCATAGAATATTCCTAAAATAGTTTTGAGAATTTTCGGGAAAAATCATAGAATATTCCTAAAATAGTTTTGAGAATTTTCGGGCGTTACAAGCATTATGATTGAGGACAAGCAAAGGTTTAAGTCTGGGGGTGTGATGTGCGTAGATTGTATACTCTTGTTTAGCATGATTTGACACACATTCATATACTTTGAGCATGCTTTGTCTATGCATTTTCGTACTTCCAGCTTTCCTTTTAGCATATTTACTCTTTTTGTTCGGAGATATGCTTTTGTGCATTTTCTGTACACAGGAGTCAAATTTGGTGAAGGATTCATATTCAAGGCCAAATTTGCAAGCGAAGCGAAGGAGGAAGGCACTATTCCTGAGTGCCACACGGCCCTGCCATGGGGGGTTGCCCAGGCCGTGTGGAGATTCCTGGCCATGTGGTTGCAGCAGAGGTGAAAGTGGCCTTGTTCGTGTGAACCTCACACGGTCGTGCTAAGATTTGAAGCCAAAAGGAGCCAGGCCATGTACATCACACGACCATGTAAGCCATCCAGAGCTGTAACATGCCACGACCGTGTACACCACACGACCGTGCAAAGTTTCCAGAGACCAAGAAAGCCCTGACCATGTACACCACACGACCGTGCAAGGTTTCCAGAGGTAGAGGCAGTGCAGGCCGTGTAGATCTACACGGCCATGCAAGGGGAGTAGTGGCGGAAGCATGCCACAACCATGTCTCACACACGGCCGTATGAGACAGGCAGAGAGGGGAGTGAGCTAGGTCGTGTGAGCTTCACATGGCCGTGTCTCGGGGTCGTGGGGCGTCGAAACCCCCCCCCCCCCCTCTATATAAAGCCTTCTTCAAGATTTGAAAGGGGATCTTCTCCCTTTTGGGGGGAATCAAGATTTGGGCGATTTCTCTCCATCTTGGAGGGATTTTCCGACGATCTAAGGGCGGATCTTCAACGTTTCGACTCCAAGATTGTGGATTGGATCCGGAGATGGTTCTTCATCATAGATAAGCTTTCTTTCTTCCTTTTCTTGGATTTGGGATCAAGAATGCTTGTAATCTTCTTCTCTTTGGATTTCTTTCCTCATTTTATGGAGTAGATTTCTTGTTCTAGGATGGAGGGAGTAATTGTAAGGATGATTTGATGTAAAACTCTTGTGGATTTGTCAATTTCCTATTTCTATGATTTTGCCCTGTTTGTATCCATTTGATCTTGTGTGGATTGTTGTGTTTGTACCTAATTACCATGCTTGGTTGAATGTTTGAATATCTTGTGGATCTTGTAGAGATTATTTCTCATTAGATTTTTTGAGGGACGTTTGTGACAGGAACAAGCCCGTGTAAGGACGTTTGAGGGGTAATCTTGAAGGGGAAATTAGGTAATTCAAGAGGGTAGGATAGATTGTATGCATAAATCTTTATATCTTAATGAGATTGAGAAGAGATGAATTCTTATGTTGATTATCCAAGGGATGCACGTGACAAGCAAGCCCGTGTAAGGACAACATAGGTTTCATTCCTAATTAATCACATTTAGGTATAGATTTCAGTTCTAGGTCAGTTGTCTATTGCAAGAGAGAACCAGCAACCTTCTACAAATGATGGGCAATTGAGAAATAAGATTTGGTAGATCATTTACATTGAACAACCTTACAAAGAAACCAAAACTCCTAGAACATCCTTTATCATTGCCCTTATTCTTGTTTCTTATTCTTTTATTTCTATCTTTACTTTTAATAGTTACACTTTGCTTTTGTGAATCAATTGATTAGTTGTTTAGCTAATTCGTGTAGAGAAATCTTAAGTGGTTATTCTAGTCTCTGTGGATATGATATCTTTTATTATTACTTACGACATTTTCGTACACTTGCGGAACGTCAACATAAAGCATTATATCCACCAAGTCCACTTCTTACCCAAGTAATGTGTCGGACACATCCTTGCTTGGTACAATGGGGCCAACCAAGCATTATCTTGGAGCCCAAGTAGTGGCCGGCCAAAACATGCTTGGTGACCAAGCATGGGGTCGGCCATAGGAGAAGAGAAAATCGAGATTTTATTTGAAATAAAATTTTGATAAAATCTTTCCTTTTTTGAAGCCATCCACATGGTTTTAAAAGAGAGTTTTAAAATTTAAAATCTTTCCTTTTATAGCTATCTACAAAGGATTAAAAGAGAGATTTTAATTTTGTTAAAATCTTTCCTTTTTTGTAGTTATCTATAATGTTTAAAATGACAGATTTTAATTTTGATAAAACTTTCCTTTTTTATAACCATGATTTAAAAGAGAATTTTTAATTTTAATCTTTCCTTTTTTGTAGACATCTACAATGTTTAAAAGAGAGAGATTAATTTTTAAAACTTTCCTTTTCTAGCCATCACAATAGGAAATTTAAAAGAGAGATATTTTAATTATTATTAAAATTTCTTTTTTCGCCAAGACCAAGGATTATAAAAGAGAAGGAGAGGATGCCTCATGAGGAACACAACCTAAGCCTTGCCTCCTCTTCTATTGTGGCTGAACCCCTCTTCCTCATCTTCTCCTTATGTGGCTGGTTTTCTCCCTTTCTT
Organism: Zingiber officinale; assembly: GCF_018446385.1. Lineage (NCBI taxonomy): Eukaryota > Viridiplantae > Streptophyta > Magnoliopsida > Zingiberales > Zingiberaceae > Zingiber > Zingiber officinale. Next base: position 28,503,875 of record NC_055992.1, on the reverse strand, counting down.
CTTCCTAAGGCCGGCGGCACACCACATTGGCTTCTCTCTTTTTCTTCTTTCTAAGGTCGGTGCCTATCTCTTCTTGGTGGCTAAAACTTGAAAGAATAGTAGAAGACCTTGGTGGCTAGTTGCTTGGAGAGGAAGAAGAAGAGAAGGAAGTTTCCTATTTTGTCATCCCTTGGTGGCCGAAACTTGTAGTCAAAGAAGAAGTGGTTCGGATGGATTTCATCTTGGTAGATCGTCGCCCACACGACGTCCAAAAGGAGGAGAGGAATACAACAGAAGATCAAGAGGTCTTTGAGTTACAAAGAAAGGTATAACTAATTATTTGTTTCCGCTGCATAATTAGTTCATGTTCTTTTTATGGATCCTGAAATACCGACACAAGAGGCTATCGATTTTGTTTTTCAATTTCGTGTTTCAATTAAGTGTTTCGATCTTGTGCTTCTATTGAGGTCACTGTAGTTAAACCTAAGGTTACTGTAAGAAGTTTAAATATTCAATTTCTTTGAAAGGCTTTGTCTTGGAAGTGGTGGATGATCCCATACCCAAGAAGGCCTTGTGTCTCACCATGTTTAACCTAAAAGCCAATCTTTGAAATAAATATTTAATCAACTTCTGTGATATGGTTTAACTTATGAAGAACACATGGATTAAACTTGGAGTAAAATGTTAAGTTTCGTTTTCAATCCAAGTTTAATTTCTGAAGAACAACTTAGATTAATAATATTAAGTTTCGTTTGCAATCCAAGTTTAACTTCAGTAAAGCAAATAGGTAGCTAGGAAAAGTTCTGTGCTTGTACAAAATTTTTGTACAAGGGAACAGAACGGAATCCAGGTGTAGTAACCAACAATTGGTATCAAAGCTAGGTTTTTACCTCTGTGTGTTTGGTTTTCGGTTAAATTATGCACTTTTCATACATAAATATAGGTAGGATAATAGTAGGATGTGCAAATAGATTAACTCTGTGGTTGCAGACATCCTAGTTCCAACTATTATGACCCTATTGTGTTTGTGTGTGATTGGACCCTCGGGCATGTCTAGGGCATTTTATGTGTGTGCATGATTGTAATTATTAAATACAGCAGGAGGTGTATTAGTTTTAGGATTTTACATTCTATTCGATGTAGATTACATGTACATTTCTTTGTGAAATATAGGATCGATAAATGTAAAATTTTATTTTTGTTGCGGATCGTATCCTTGCGAGGCGTGATGTTATTTAAGGACCAGAGATGTTACACCCTAGGTAGTCCCTGCCAGAATAAATTTCAGCAGCATCTCCCCTGTACGGGTGACAATCTGAATCCTTTATACATCAATGCCCTCAAGTCCATATATACCTTAGCCAACACGGTCGGAACAATAATAATAAAATTAAACAAACACCCACGCAGTTTAATAGTAAAACTAAGCTAATGTAACGATAAGGAAAAACCATCTCAAAAATCCTACTCAACTACACCCATAAAGCTCAAATCACGATGCAAATAAATCAACTCACCTCTTCTACCGTTCAGGCAGGCATGTAGTAGAACATACCCAAATCAAAATCCATTGATAAATAGAAGACCATACAATAATCCATAAAGCAAACCAGCATAAGTTCCAAAACATAGACAACTATATAATAAGAAAAGAATGACAAAAAGGTCCATATTAAATCCTCGAAATCTGGAGGGGGGGGGGGACTAGCGACTGGAAATCCTCCGGACAGCTTCAATCTGAAAATAGTATATCAACAGGGTGAGTCAACTCCTCAGCGGATAACTACTGACATGCATAATAAGAAAATAACTAATAGCAATAATTATGCATACAGTCTCCTGATATAAGAATGATAAATGCAAATTGAAATAAATAAGGGAAAACTGTACTAACCAGGACCTGGTATAGGAATAACAAGGTCGTCAAACTGAGAGTATCATAAATCCTGTATGCATGTCAAACATATGCATCCATCCAAATATAGCATATAAGTGCAGCAAATACAAGCAATAAATGCATCAATGCGTATGATGCCAATGACATATCCTGGTCACCCCTACTCTCCAGTCAGCCGTCTCACACACGATGGTGAGACTGAGTGGGTAGGGCTGTGACAACCGTGCACTCTGCCATCACTGCTCCTAATGAGTGACCGAGTGGACGGGATGCTGTCGGAGTACATCTATCCTCCTACCCCAAATCATAAGTGGGGGAGCTCAATGCTCTCATCTCCCTGAGCCAGTCTAGAGGAGGGATCCCTGTCCTGCTACAACGTGGCGTCACACTAACCCATGAGTAGACCAACGGAGCCCTTGACAGAGCTTCCTATTGTAACACATCCTGCCTGATAAAAACCACTAACCCATGAGTGGTTGTGTGTGCAGATCCATATAACTGGCGATGTACTCAACAATAATCGAGCCGACTATCACGCAACATGCAATCATGCAAGATGATGCATGACACTAAGCATGGCAATATCCTAAACCTATCCATATATATATAATGTATACCCTAGCATCAATGGGTCATATCCAAATATCTAAGGTACACAGGTCAGGTATAATAAAAACCTAGTCCCGTATATCAAAAGGCATGGTATGCCATTACCTCTATGATCATAAGTAATCTGAAGGGTATAAACTTGATTGCTAAACAGGTAACAATCAAAGCATGCTCAGGTAATAGATAATGATATACCGATGCAGATATAAACATAACTATTACTATTTGTTAAAATCTACTATGCATATCAAATGACCATATCAAAAGATAAGTCAAGGTACTCGCCTCCAATAAAAAAGTCCAAACCGTCCAAATCCGACGTCGAGATGCTCGTCTCGTGTCAAAGTCCTATGTCACCAATATATATACATTTTTATTTAGCTACAACTCAAATGAATAGCTAAATAAAATCCTTAAGAACAATTTAGGAAAAACCCTAAACCATAAACCTCAACCTACCAAAATTAAATCCAACGGTTAATTAGGGTTAGTTACCTAATCCCAAATCAACCCATTAGATTAATAATCCAAACCTAAATCAATTTTACAAATCATGAAGTCTACCTCATACCTAATTCAAACACATTATATAATATTCATTTCATTACCCTACTCCTTACCTCAATCCACAGCCAAGTGACTGTTGGTGGAATACGGCCCAAGTGGTTCACCGCTGAAGCTAGATCGTCGGAATTGTGAATCACTCGTAATCAGTATTAACTAAAGTTATACTGACCAGACAAGCATAAAATCTAATATGAACCATACATACCCAATTCTGTGCAGACAGTCCCTTCCACTCTAAGGATCGGTAGCTAATCTCTGCCGGCAATGCCTCCGATCTGGCCACCGGCAGAAACCACGGCCTACTATCGTTGATAGATCAAAGATGGCAGCTTGGATCGAGAAGAGGGCCTCGGCTGTTAGGGAAAAGGGAAGGGTGTCAGCAAATCTCACACGGTGATGCTTCTACTGATCTAGAGATGGAGGAGAGAGAACCTTGCAGCTTTGCGAGCACGAGAGGAAGATCACTGACCTCTTGCAAGGGTCCTCAGCTTCCGGCACCGACGAACTAGGGCACGGGAGGTCAGACTAGGGCTTGGATTCCACGCTAGGGCATGCTCAAGAAGAGTTACCGGATTTGCGTTGGTGCTAGGGCACGGGGAAGACAACGCCACGCCGACATTGCTCTGAAAGGCGAATCCCGAGTGGCGCTCGGGCCGACGGTGGTGGATCGACAGTGGTGCGCAGAGACAGAGGGAGTCAGGTGGATGCGGTGTACGACGGTGGAGAGCAGATGGACTTCGGCCGAAGGTTTTGTATGAGTGGGGAGAAGAAACCGTCGCGTGGCGGTTAGGGCAGATCGGCGTGAGAGGAGGCTCAGTGCGAGGAGGCGTCGGGTGAGGGCTCGGGTATGCGGGGAAAGAGGAGAAGGAAACGGCGAAAATGAAGAAAAATGAAAAAGAAAAGGAATTAAAAAAATAAACATTTCCTCGTTAAAATGGGGTACCTTAAACAAACTTTCCCAGGGCCCAATATTTATCCCCGTAAACTCGTCATACGAGCTTCGAAAAATTCATGAAAACTTTCTAAAAATTCTAGAAATTTTCCTTATGGTGATTCACCCATTTTCGGTATTTTACAAGAGATGTAGCGGAAAAGGAAGAAAGATAGACACGACGACATGACCCGTTGGTGGCATCTAGGGTTAGCAGCATACGAAGGACAACTATGGATGAGGTCATAATAGTTTAAAAATTATTTTTCATATTTATTGCCTTTTATGCTGTGATGTGTGTGTTGTGTTTGTGTGTATGTTAAAATTCCTCATTTTAAATAACTAAGTGGGAGAGGAATTATTTAAATTCCACGGTCTCCATTACTGGTATGTAAGTGATGCATTCAAACTTGCACGTTGGCTCTGAGTGCCTTCCTCCACATCGGATGAGTTTGTTTGTGGATCACTAGATTAAACTTCCTTTATGGATGATTATAGGAAGTTATTTAGGTGCGTGCGATCTTTGTTGGTGTAGCGGGGTCGGCAAGAGGGGGGTGAATTACTTGCAAAAAAAAGTAAACCCTTCTCAAGACTTTCAACTTAAAAATTACCAACAGTTATAATATAAAAACTAAATAACAAAAAAAGAAGAGGAGACAAGAATTTAACTTGGTTACAACCTAGGGGGTTATTAATCCAAGGCAGTCGAACAGCTCCACTAGAATTTCTCCTTTACTGTAGGCGGAAAAGCCTTATTTACACACTAAGAGCGCTCAGAAGTTGCTAGGAACTTAATACAGAGTTGATTTAATAATTCCTAGCTCCAAAGGCCTTTATATAGCTCCTGGAATGTCTATCTCGAGAGTCGGAGGCGCCTCCAAGAGGGTTGAGACGTCTCCAAGGAGTTTGACCGGATAAAGTTTTATCTAAACTCGCAAACGGCTACTAGACTAGGTCTGAGGCACCTCCAACAAAGTTGAGGCGCTTCCAACAAAGTTGAGGCACCTCGGACAAGGTTGGAGGCGCCTCAAAGGGAATAGAGGTGCCTTCAAGCCTGCAGGCAGTGCAGGCGCCTTCAACACTTCGTTGAAGGCACCTCCAGCTAGCTTTTCCAACTCCTTTTGACTCCTTTTCTTCTTCCGAAGCTTTGATAGCTTGGGTGATTACGACCAACCGAAATAGGGCTCACCCGAACCTAATTTCTGGCCTTCACCTCGAGCAGGCTTCTGATTCGGCTTCTCATCCCTCGAACGCCACGCACGTTCTTCTCGTCCACCGGTGTACTCTTCCGCTTCGGACGCACCGAGCCCGTCGGCTCCCTTCCCGTGCCATCCTTCTCACTAACTGCGTCTTCCGCTCGACTTCCTGCGCTCCTAAACTCCTGCACACTTAGACACAAGGATCAAATAACAAGCAGGACCTAACCCAACTTGGTTGATCACATCAAAACAACCACGGGGTTCAACAATCTCCCCCTTTTTGATGTGCATCAACCCAAGTTCAAGTTAGGGATAAAATAGACAGGTAGTAATTTAAATAAATTACTAAACTAACATTTTAAGAATAAAAAATTACAATAATAGAATTTACAACACAAGTTAAAAAAAAAAATCCCCTATCTCCCCCTAAACTTGTATCTATCTCTCCCCCTTTAATCACAGCAAAAAGAATGAGGATAATAAGTAAAATTTTCTAAGTTAAAAATTTTCTAAGTAAAAGTAAAAAAAAAATCTAATTTTATAGAACAATTTTTGACTTAGGCAAGAATATTTTTTTTTAAGAATTTTTCTAAGTAAAGAAAATTTATGCAAAAACCATTTTTCTAAGTTTAAAAATATTTTTGAAGAATTTCCAAAAAAATGTTTGAAAATTTTTTTAAAACATTATTTATTCTAATTTTAATGCTTTTATCAGAAAGTTAATTAAACATTTTATTTCGATATTTCGGATTCTAGGTCGTGGCGAGGCACTAGACCTTCTTGGTTATTGGAGCAACAACCACTTACTTAGACAAAGTCTCATAAAGAAACTCACTGTTTAATTTCTTCTAAAAGCCTTGACTTAAAGAAATTTTAATTTAGTAAAGATTTTGGAACTCAGAATAGATTCCTTGCTACAGGGTTAGCTAAATATTTGGGTGGTATATAAATCCTGGGAATCTTTCTCAGTTGTCCCTCATGTTTTCTTATATACCAATTTAGCTTTCCATAAATTTTAAGTTTTGATTTTTGAAAAATATTTGTTTTTAAATATGTAGTAGTTTTCAAATTTTCAATTTGCATTTTCAAACTGTCATTCTCTAATTTTAAGTTGTTAAATAATTCTAAGGGGCATGATTTTTCTAATTTTAATTTCAATTCAGCATTTTATTTTTCTAATTTTGCTAGATCTTTTGTAAGCACTTTGATAAATTGAAAAGACTGAGTAGGGGTGAGATCACGTACCTTACTTACCTCACTTGGTGATGCTCCCCCCCTTTGTCGCAGCTTTCTTCTTCTGATGATCCTCCCCCTTCATCTATGCTCATCTCTTGGCTAGTTTCTTCAAAAAGATGGTGGGAAATCAGTGCTACTCCTGAGAAGGCTTCGACTTCAGATTCAGAGGATGAATCATCCCATATAGCCTTTAGACTCTTGCATTTAGAGGGCGTCGGTCTTCGAGACTTTTCCTTGTCCTTTTTCTTTAATTTGGGGTAGTCATCCTTGATGTGACCTTTCTCATTGCAGTTGTAGCATCGGACCGTCCTTTTATTGCGTTGATGCTTCCTTAACTGCGATTTAAATTTATTAGTTTTAACAAATTTATTTAACTTCCTTACCAGTAGTGCCACTTCAGTTTCATCGATAGATGCTTCGAAGTCAGGATCGTCCATCTCGGCTTGTAGGGCAACGTTGAGTTTTGACTTCTCTATAGGTTCTGCAATTCGAGACTCGTGAAGTTTAAATGTAGAAAATAAACTTTCTAAACTACTTATCTCAAAGTCCTTAGAGATGTAGTAAGCATCTACTAAGGACACCCACTCTGGAGTTCTAGGGAAGGCGTTGAGTGCATACCGAATAGAATCTCGGTTCGTTACCGATTCGCTGAAATTTGCCAGTTGCGTTATCAGCTCCTTGATTCTCGCTTGGAGTTGCGCTACCTTCTCGCTGGTGTTCATCCAGAGATTCGTCAGTTGAGTCCGGAGGATGTCCCGCCTTGCTAACTTCACTTCTGAGGTGCCTTCGTGGAGCTCCAGGAATTTATCCCAGAGGTCTTTGGCGGAGTCATAGCTTCCGATCCGACTTACCTCTTGGGGTGGCAGAACGCTGAGCAAGTGAAATTCCGCCTTTTCGTTGGCCACGAAATCGGCATGCTCCTTCTTTGTCCAGTTGTATTCTTCTTTGTCTTTTGGCACTGTAAATCCATATTTCATTATTAAAAGGATATCAAATTCGGTCTTAAAAAATACCTCCATTCGTCGTTTCCACGTAGCGAAGTCTCCGTCGAACTTAGGGGGATGAATGTTCGCTCCACCATTGTCTTGATCTTTGTGCTTTAGTCAGCAGTTAGTCCTTCTGAGGTTGTCGTGCTCTGATACCAATTGTTGGTGCAGCGGGGCCGGCAGGAGGAGGTGAATTGCCTGTAAAAAAATAGATACCCTCCTCAATACTTTCAACTCAAAAACTAGCAACAGTCATAATATAAAAACTAAATAATAGAAAAAGAATAGGAGACAAGAATTTAACTTGGTTACAAGCCAGGGGTTGTTAATCCACAGTTGAACAGCTCCACTAGAATTTCTCCTTTATTAGCGGAGAAACCTTTTTTACACACTAAGAGCGCTCAGAAGTTGCTAGGAACTTAATACAGAGTTGATTTAATAATTCCTAGCTCCAAGGGCCTTTATATAGCTCCTGGAAAGTCTATCTCGAGAATCGGAGGCGCTTCAAAGAGGGTTGAAGGCGTCTCCAAGGAGTTTGACTGGATAAAGTTTTATCCGAACTCGCAAACGGCTACTAGACTAGGTCTGAGGCACCTCCAACGAAGTTGAGGCACCTCGGACAAGGTTGGAGGCACCTCAAAGGGAATGGAAGTGCCTCCAAGCCTGCAGGCGCCTTCAGCACTTCGTTGAAGGCGCTTCCAGCTAGCTTTTCCAGCTCCTTTTGATTCGTTTTCTTCTTCCGAAGCTCCGATAGCTTGGGTGATTGTGACCAACCGAAATAGGGCTCACCCGAACCCAATTTCTGGCCTTCTCCTTGAGCAGGCTTCCGACCTGGCTTCTCACCCCTCGAATGCCATGCATGTTCTTCTCGTCCACCGGTATACTCTTCTGCAGCTCTTTCGTCCTTCGGATGCACCGAGCCCATCGGCTCCCTTCCCGTGTCATCCTTCTCACTAGCTGTGTCTTCCGCTCGACTTCCTGCACTCCTAAGCACCTAAACACTTAGACACAGGAATCAAATAACAAGCAGGACCTAACCCAACTTGGTTGATCACATCAAAATAACCACGGGGTTTAACCTCTAACTGAAAGGACACAATCCTATTTAGTGGACTAAGTATCAAGTAATGGTATACATTTAGACACATTTAATAGTATCCTCTCCATCGGAGTCACTACTATTATTTGTGTGACTGAAGAAAACCCAACTATTAATTTTATTTGTCATAAAGTTAGGTTGACAAGATAATAAAATTAATGGGTAAACCCCCCCTCTTACAAATGTTTGAATTTGTATATGTCCACACTAACATGGCATACAAAATTCATGGTATTTTGAGGTGTTGGTGTATTTAAATGATATTATTTGAGGAATCAATATTATTTTAAATTCTAAAGTATTGACCAAAATTTTGTGATTCTTAGGATTTCAAATGGCTTTCAATACTCCAACGGTTATATTAGAGAATAAACTTACCAGTCCCAATTATATTGATTGGAAACCAAACTTGGGCATTGTCTTAACTGCTCCTAGCATGCCTGATAAGAAACTTTTTGGTTACCAGAATCGGGTTGCCAGGTAGGAGAACAATAAAGGTGTATCTTATTGATTAGTTATTGAAACATGTTTAGTGGTGTTATCTACCGGTACCTGGTGTGTAGATACGAGAGCCACTGATCATGTCTGCAATTCATTACAGGGGTTCCAGGAAACCTGACGACTATATAAAGGGGAAATTACCGTCTACATGGGCAATGCTATGAAAGTGGCGACCGTTGCAGTGGGAGATGTTTATTTATCTTTTGATAGGAATAAAACATTGGGTTTGAGAAATTATCTTTACGTACCAAGTTTTAGAAAGAACTTGATTTCAGTTTCTAAACTATTTAAGGATGGATATTCTATTTCTTTTGATAATAAAGTAGTTATCAAGAAAAATAGGGTGATTATCTGTTCTGGTATATTGATTGGCAATTTATATATACTCTAAATCTAATAACTCCCACGATACAACAAAATAAAATTAATAACACATCTTCTAACTCTAATAAGAGAAAGCAACCTTTAGAAATGAACCAAACATATCTTTGGCATTTAAGGCTAGGTTATATTAACTTGAGTAGAATTCAAAGGTTAATAGCTGATGGATCTTTGGGTTCATTGGTGGTGAAAAAATTTCCAACTTGCGAATCTTTCTTAGAAGGAAAAATTACCAAGAGGTCTTTCAAGGCCAAGAGGTATAGAGCCAAAGATGTGTTGGAATTGGTTCATTCTGATTTGTGTGAACCTATGACTATCCAGGTAAGAGGTGATTTCGAATATTTCATCTTTTTTATAAACGACTATTCAAGATATGGATACATTTACTTGATATGCCGCAAGTCTGAGTGCTTTGATAAGTTCAAAAAATATAAGGCTGATATGGAGAAACGTCATGGTAAAAGTATCAATACACTACGGTCTGATTGTGGTGGCGAGGACCTCTTAGGAGAGTTTAGGAGTTACTTATCAGAGGGCGGGATTCAATCCCAACTATCTGCACCTGGTACACCCCAACAGAATGGTGTAACAGAACGAAGGAATATGACTCTTATGGAAATGGTTAGATCAATGATGAGTTATTCAGAATTACCAAATTCATTTTGGGGATATGCTCTGGAAACGTCAGTATATATTCTAAACTTGGTACCTTCTAAGTCAGTACCCTCTACTCCCACAAAATTGTGAAATGGGCATAAGCCTAGTCTGAAACATATTCGGATTTAGGGTAGTCCGGCACATGTGCTGAAGGGAGATACTGATAAGTTGGAATCACGAACAGAAGTTTGCTTGTTTGTGGGTTATCCTAAAGGAACGAAAGGAGGTTTATTTAATAGTCCTAAAGATCAGAAGGCCATTGTTAGCACTAATGTCCGATTTTTAGAAGAGGCCTATGAAATGAACCATAAGCCCATGAGTAAAATTATTCTCGAGGAAATAAGAGAAGACATGTCTACTTTAGTACCAACATTACAAGATGAGATACGACAAGAAACTGCAACACGTGTCACAAATGATGCACAATTACAAGCAGTGTCTGGTCGTAGTGGGAGGGTTTTTAGGCAACCTGATAGAGTCATATTTTTGGGAGAGTCTTTGGACTTGATCCCTGGTGAACATGAACCTGATCCCTGGACATACGATGAAGCACTCCAAGATAAAAATGCAGCATCTTGGCAAAGTGCAATGAAGCAACCAGAGGGATTCATTGCGAAGGGTGAAGAGCATCTTGTATGTAAGCTCAATCGGTCTATCTATGGACTGAAGCAAGCTTCAAGATCTTGGAACATCCGATTTAATGAAGTGATCCAGTCTTATGGATTCATTCAGTGTTTGGATGAGTCTTGTGTATACAAGAAGCTTGACAGAAACGTGATGGTATTTCTTGTACTATACATAGATGACATTTTGCTCATTGGCAACAATGTCAAAGTGTTGTCAGATGTAAGGGTATGGTTGCCCAAGAAGTTTGATATGAAGGATTTAGGAGAATGTGGGCATATTCTTGGGATCAAAGTAATAAGGGATCGCAAGAAAAAGATGTTGTGCTTATCCCAAGCTTCATACATCAATACTATCCTAGCTCGTTTTAGCATACAAAACTCCAAGAAAGGTTTTCTACCTTTTCGGTACGGAGTACCTTTAACTAAAGAGATGTCTCCTAAGACATCAAAGGAGATAGAGGACATAAAGGTAGTTCCTTATGCTTCGGCTGTCGGAAGCCTAATGTATGTGATGCTATGTACAAGACCGGATATCTATTTTTCCGTGGGAATGGTTAGCAGATATCAATGTAATCTAGGATAGGGACATTGGACTTACGTAAAGCATATATTGAAGTACCTGAGAAGGACTAGAGACTATATGCTAGTTTACCAAGCAGATGATTTTCTCCCTGTGGGTTACATAGATTCAGATTTCCAATCAGATAGGGGCAATAGTCAGTCGACCTCAGGGTTTGTGTTTACTTTGGGAGGTGGAACCATAGCATGGAGGAGTTTTAAGCAGAAATGCGGTTCATACTCCACCATGGAAGCTGAGTAAGTGACAGCCAAAGAAGCTGTATGACTCAGAAACTTCTTGATGGACTTAGATGTGATTCATGGTTTGCCCAAAATCATCACAATCTATTGTGATAATAGTGGTGCAGTAGCAAACTCGAAGGAACCACAAGTCCATAAGGCAAGTAAACACATAGATCACAAGTACCACCCGATACGAGACATCGTAAAATGAGGAGAAGTTGTTGTTTCCAAGATTGCATCAGAAGATAACCTGGAAGATCCTTTCACTAAGGCCCTTCTAGTGAAAGCTATTGATGGGCATGTTGAGGGGGTGAGAATCAGATGTATGACAGTATATATATATGGCAGCATAGTCTTTTAGTATAAGTGGGAGATTGTTAGGATGTATACTAAAAACCTAGCTTTTGGTATAAACATTTATTTTGAAATAAAAATCACATTGGTCAAATGTCTGCATTTATGTTAAATGCAGTTATCCATTTAATTTATATTGTAAATAACATGGTGTGTGGTGTCACACAGAAGATCATGTTATCAGTTCCTTATAAATTATAAATAGTAGCTCACAACTAAGATAGATTGGGATAAACCATTAGAATGGTTGTAGTGTAATTTGATATTAGTTTATCTTGACTATAAAATTACACTAGTACACTATGAGTGTATTGGGTAGGACCATTTGAAGTTGTTCTTTTTATACTGACTACATAAAAGAATCAGACATCTGTTATTATGGAAGTGTGTACTCTTAATCCCGATATAATAATAACAAGCACATATACTTGGTATTTATTTATTTAATTTAACAATGGGTGAGATTTATTCAGTTGAATCAATAGGCCCGATAAGTTGGGAAATAATATTATTTATATGGTGTGTTGTTGATTATAGAATGAAACTGTGTCCTAGTTATCTGGGTTGATGATGTCCCCTTGAGGAGCTCATAAGGATTGTCATATAAACCCTACAGGTGGACCTAGTCCGGCATGACAATGAAGTTGAGTGGTACTACTCTTGGAGCTAGATGTTAATTAAGTGAGTGTCACTAACCCATTTAATTAATGGGCATTCGATATCTTAAACACAGGGAGATTAACGCACTCATGATAAGAAGGAGGCCATAATGTAACATGTGATTGGTGCAGTTGTTCAATAATAACTCTTTAGTGGTATGAGTTATTATTGATGAACTTGAGTTGTGTGTTCGAGTTGAACACAGGAAACTCAAGCTCATCGGGAGACCAAAACCAATTCCTCCTCTAGGTCCCTGTTGTAGCCTCTATAAAGCCTTATATCCACCAAGTCCACTTCTTACCCAAGTAATGGGTCGGACACATCCTTACTTTGTATAAGGGGGCCGACCAAGCATTATCTTGGAGCCCAAGTAGTGGCTGGCCAAAACATGCTTGGTGACCAAGCATGGGGTCGGCCATAGGAGAAGAGAAAAAGGAGATTTTATTTAAAATAAAATTTTGATAAAATCTTTCCTTTTGTTGAAGTCATCCACATGGTTTTAAAAGAAAGTTTTAAAATTTAAAATATTTCCTTTTATAGCTATCTACAATGGATTAAAAGAGAGATTTTAATTTTGTTAAAATCTTTCCTTTTTGTAGTTATCTATAATGTTTAAAAATAGAGATTTTAATTTTGATAAAACTTTCCTTTTTTGTAACCATGATTTAAAAGAGAATTTTAAATTTTAATCTTTCTTTTTTTTGTAGACATCTACAATGTTTAAAAGAGAGAGATTAATTTTTAAAACTTTCCTTTTGTAGCCATAACAATAGGAAATTTAAAAGAGAGAGATTTTAATTATTATTAAAATTTCTTTTTTTGCCAAAACCAAGGATTATAAAAGAGAGAGAGAGGGTGCCTCATGAGGAACACAACCTAAGCCTTGCCTCCTCTTCTATTGTGGCCGAAACCCTCTTCCTCATCTTCTCCTTGTGTGGCCAGGTTTCTCCCTTTCTTCTTCCTAAGGTCAGCGACACACCACATTGGCTTCTCTCTTTTTCTTCTTTCTAAGGTCAGTGCCTATATCTTCTTGGTGGCCGAAACTTGAAAGAATAGTAGAAGACCTTGGTGGTCGGTTGCTTGGAGAGGAAGAAGAAGAGAAGGAAGTTTCCTATTTTGGCATCCCTTGGTGGCCGAAACTTGTAGGCAAAGAAGAAGTGGTGCAGGTGGATTTCATCTTGGTAGATCGTCGCCCACATGACGTCCAAGAGGAGGAGAGGATTACAACAGAAGATCAAGAGGTCTTTGAGTTACAAAGAAAGGTATAACTAATTATTTGTTTCTACTGCAAAATTAGTTCATGTTCTTTGTATGGATCCTAAAATACCAACACAAGAGGCTATCGATTTTAGGCTATCGATTTCATGTTTCAATTGAGTGTTTTGATCTTGTGTTTCTATTGAGGTCTTTGTAGTTAAACCTAAGGTTACTGTAAGAAGTTTAAATATTCAATTTCTTTGAAAGGCTTTGTCTAGGAAGTGGTGGATGATCCCATACCCAAGAAGGCCTAGTGCCTCGCCATGTTTAACCTAGAAGCCAATCTTTGAAATAAATATTTAATCAACTTCTGTAATATGGTTTAACTTATAAAGAACACATAGATTAAACTTGGAGTAAAAATATTAAGTTTCGTTTCCAATCCAAGTTTAATTTCTGAAGAACAACTTGGATTAATAATATTAAATTTCGTTTGCAATCCAAGTTTAATTTCGGTCGAGCAAATGGGTAGCTAGGAAAAGTTCTGTGTTTGTACAAAATTTTTGTACAGGGAAATAGAACGGAATCCAGGTGTAGCAACCAACACTCTCAACATTTTTTGCTTCAATATTGAGCTTGATACTATTAAGATTGGTTATTTTCATCTATTATTATTTCTCTAATTCAAATTTGTGCATACTTTTAGCAATTAACAATATTGTGAGGAAGCGCAAAACTAATGCTTCTGGCTTAGGTGAAAGCTCAAAATATCAAGAGACAAGTGTTTTGACATTAAAACAACTCCCCCTTATCTCGGACACTGAAGGTAAATCGCACGAGGAGTTGCAGATGCTTCAAGAGAAGTATTCATCATTTTGTAGACTATTTAGCCATGAGGATCTTGTGCAAGCAACATGTAACTTTTCTCAAGGTTTGCTTCACTAGACTTGTGATGTATAGTAGATTGTGATCATAAAAGTGTAAATTTCATCTCTATGGCACCTTCTCTGTGCGTGTTATCTGTTTTTAAGGGTGATCATTTAAAATAGGATGATATGAGTTTGTACTTCATATTGTTCTTTTTGATGATGTATGTAGATATTAATTTAGTAAGGTAATCAGATCTAAAATGGTTTATTGTTCTCTAATGTGTGTTGGGAAACAAGGACGGTTAAAACACTATGGTTAAAACGACAATGATTTCAATATAAACGATAACAGTTAAAAACCGTTATCTATGACCCAAAACAACTATGGTAAATCAATGTGTTGAGTAATATAGGGCACTCAAAGACAATGGTTATAACCTGTTGTCTTTTTACTTGAAACACGATGGTGAAAAACCGTTGTAAATTGACATGTTGAGAAATTAAAGTGCTCAAAGACAACGGTTATAACCCATTGTCTTTTCACTTAAAACACAACGGTGAAAAATTATTGTAAAAGGCCCCAAAATTTAGTTGTAAATTGAAGATTTGAGAAAGATAGGGACCTCAAAAGATAATGATTAAAAACCGTTGTCTTTTCTTTAAAGCAACAATAGTTTTTAACCGTTGTCTTTTGAGGTCCCTATCTTTCTCAACGCGTCGATTTACAATAGATTTTTGGGGTCTTTTACAATGGCTTTTCACCATTGTCTTTCAGCAGTTTTGTTGTAGTGTCAACCAGGTTAAGTTGGGTCTTATGTAGTAGATGCCTTGTGTCTAAGTGTACAGGGACTTAGGTGTTGGATCGTGATCGTTCGATAGAGGGGGGGTGAATATCGATTTAAAATTTTCGTAGATAGTAAGAGTTAAGAACAGTGGAAAGACCAAAGACAAGCCAAAGATGACACAGAGATTTACTTGGTTCAGAGCCTTTGGTGACTCCTACTCCAAGGCCCACACACGAGGGTGCTTTCGATGGCAATCACTATCAATCCGAAAATAGAATTGCAAGATTAAAGTACAAGAACTGATAGAAAGAAAATACCAACTATAGAATTAAAAATAAAAGACAACACTGAGTCGAAGATCTTTTCGCAGCGTCGCAGGAGCACAGAGAAGTGGATCTTGAATTCTGAGTTCTTTCTGAAGCTCCACCCTTGACCCTCCTTATATAGGAGGCTCGGGGCGCCCGCAACCCTTCGGGGCACCCTGAAGTGACGTAGCCGAGCCAACCAACGAACTCCACGTGTCAAGGTCGCGAAGTGATAACATTTTGCCTCCGGGAGCCCGGATCAATTTTTCTTCAGGAAGTCCTTCTCTTGCAAGAAATGTATAGTCCGAGATAAAATGCAATTTATATTACCCTGCAAAACAAAGTATTAGCACGGTTATAATAAACAGAAAGAGTATTAATTAGATTCCGTCTCTCCGAGACCGGAATCTAGTCAAGATCTCAACTTAGAGTTCCGAAATGGTTCTATGTCGGATTGGCGCCTAAGTTCCCTTCCCGGGAATGCGTCCTCACAGTCAATACCCTCCAGTGAATTACCTTTACTTACCTGCCAGACGTCCGGTCAGCCCTTCGACCCGTCTGGACTTCGTGCCAGCTATTCGGTCAGCCCGTCGACCTAGCTGGACTTCGTGCCAAATGTCTGGTCAGCCCGTCGACCCGTTTGGACTTCATGCCAGCTATCCGATCAGCTCGTCGACCTAGCTGGGCTTCGTGCTAGACATCCGGTCAGCCCGTCGACTTGTCTGACTTCTCCTACACACTCGGTCAGAGTGTTAGATCAACAACAAAACTAACTTAACATATTTTGTCATTCATCAAAACCTAGGTTAGACCGTTAGTACTAACCATATCAATATTAGGAACACAAGAAGTAGAGTGGAAGACCCAGTAGATGAGAAAGATGGCACAGAAGCAAGTCAATGGCCTCGATGCATCTGAGAGACGAGAATCAACGGAAGAGTAAACCAGTGGAGCGAGAAGGATGCACGTTGCGATCTGAGGTACGAGAAACCGAGGAGGAAGCCTACTCGAGGAGAAGGTCGAAGTTGGGTTCAGGTGAGCTCAACTCTAGATGGCCAGAGAATCACCCAAGTAACTGGAGAAATAGCAGGAGTCAACTCTATATTGACTTGTTTAGGCACCCATACTAGGTCTGGGTGATCGAACTAGCTTGGTACCGAACAAGCGCCTCTGGGCGAAAGTAGCAGCGGGGATAGAGTTTGAGTCCACAAGAGCAATAGTCCAAGTACCCGGACCGATCTAGGTGCCCCGGTACCGATAAAGGCTTATCATTGTGCCATTAAAGAGCCATTGCGAACATATAAAGTGCGCCCCTAGGGGTGCCCAAACCCACTCTAGGCGCCCGGAGATGCCACGTCATGCTACGGACGATTTCGACTAGTAGAATATAAATAGAGCCCTAGTTCTCTTCATTTATGACAACACTTTCTGTACTTCATTTTCAACTTTATTTTTCGTATTTACAATTTGTGCTTTCAAATGTTGTACGAGGCTTCTTTGCCTCCAACTTTGCTAGATGAAGGAGACTTTACTAGTGCTTACATTGCCTTGGATTAGAAACATTCTGGGCTATAAACCAAGTAAATCTCAGTAGCCTCATATTTATTTATAAACAATTTCTTTTTATTTTTAAAGTGTTAGTCTAACTCAAGTTGAAAGAACAAGAAGGGTATAATCATAATTTCAGGGCAATTCACCCCGTTGTGTCGGTTGCACCGGGATCTACGCATGAACCACACATCATAATCTGTCTCATGACAACTTTAGGTTCATAGCAAAACTACTAACAATGAGCGAACCAAGCTATCACGACCTATCTCGTAAGCAGCCAAGATATGTAAGTAGCTATCTAGCTATTGATTATAGAGGAACCACTCTACCATGACCTGTCTCGTGGGTAGTCAAGGTACATAAATAAACTACTAACTGCAATCGAACCACGCTACCACGATCTATCTCATGTGCAGTCGGGTTACATAAGTAATGTAATGAGAACCAAGTAAAGTAGCAAACAATCACACCGACCCAAGGGTATAAGCTACCAACTATCCTATGGTGCACTATTACTAACAAAATAGCAGAGTATAAATGACAATAAATGACATTGATAACAAAGACTACATGGATATCAGGTAGAGTAAAATAAGGACAAGCAACCAAGTATCAACTTAGGAAACAAATCAAGTGGAATCATGGTAAACAAGTAAATGCTACCTAATCAACACAAATCATAGGTAAATCATGTACTAAGATCAACAGAACTAAAGAGGTCAAGGAAGAGATATCCATCTCTCAACTATAGATCGTCCTAACCGTGTTCAAGTCAGAGGTCTGCATCGAGCTCAAATCCTATAAGTGCAGGATACGAAGCAAATCTAAGGATCTATAATATGTGAACTAGCAAATCAAGCTACCCATCCTATTAGTAATTCCATTGATTATTAATTACCAAGTAGTTAACTTGATATTTAATAACCTATAAATTTGATTACTGATTCAATGAGTCCTTAATCAAATTATTTAATTATAACTAATTAATTATCTTTAGAGTTAAATAAATTAAATCAGTAAACCTTTGTATTTCACAAATGCATCAATCAAGAAGGTCATTAATTAGCTAATTAATCAATTGATTAACTGTTAATTAATCAAATTCACTGACTTGTAAATTACTCATTAGCTAAATAGATTACCAATAATTGCATCTACTCAAGTCCTGTTCAATTCAATTCAATCAACTAATCTATTATTAACCATTTATTATGCATCCAATTAATCAATTAGTTATTAATCCTCTTAATTAATTAACGCATTACTGCAACCTTAATTTACATTATCATTAATCCAAACCCAAACCTAATTTACATTACCTACACAATTTAGGTTTTGATTAAATAAACCTAGCTTTTATATTCAATCAACTTGTAACTTAAATGGACTAGTCTAAATAGTCTTTATCAAAGCCTAACCCATGTATTCCAATAAAATATTTTAAAAAATCCTTTTTAAATTCTAAAAAAATCTAATAAATTATATATATTCATATAATTTCATTTCCTAGTTACTCATTAATTATATATATATATATATATATATATATATATATATATATATATATATATATATATATATATATATATATATATATATATATATATAATCTCGTCCGGAATCTGAGTCAGACGGAGGTCGGATGCGTTGTTGCTGTCATTGATGAAGGGTGGATGAAACCTCCTATTCATATGGGACCCCTCAGAAGTATTCCCCCGGGTTGCTAACCAGGGGTGATGACTAAGATGGTGGTACAGGAGCTTTGCGCACATTCAGACAAGCACACGGAACGTTAGAGGCCAAGAACTAGGGAAAAAGTCCCTAGAGCAGGCCCTCCGACGCTCAAGTCAGGTACTTTTGTTAGTTAGAGCCCTAGAGCCAATCATTTGATGATTTTTGTATGGACTCGTTGTATCATATTCTTGTAAATAAATAAAGGCATTTATTTTGGTTATTATACTTACTTGTATTAGTACCAAATAACTAAGTATAATAGCTTCCTTGAGTAGAAGGTTCTTACCTATATCAATCGATTGGTTGAATCGATAGTGAGATGATATAGGGAACACTACTCTTAATCATTCCTAGTCAAGTATTAACATTCAAGGACAATGTTAATGCGACGAGACTAGCATGTAGGTCAACTCGATGACTTGATCTCACAAGCCATGGATATGGAGATATCAAGTTGACACATGGGTATGCATTGGAGAATTTATACTGAATGACCCGCCATTAGAAAGTATCATGGATCGTTATATGAGTGTCATATATTTTCTCATGTGGCTATTAGTATGACTACTAGTCCTTGGACCTGAAGTCACCATAGTTCCCTACATAAGGAGTTACGTACTTTGGCTTCGTCAAACGTCACCCGTAACTGGGTGGACTATAAAGGTAATTACTGGGTATGTAACAAATTATGCGGAGGGATGTGAGTGATGTAGATGGGATCTATCCCTCCTATATGATGGGAGTGACATCGATATTCTTGATAGAGTGAGACCACTAAGTGCATGGCCATGCCAAATGAGTCAATATGAGATATTGAACTCATTTGATTGAGTGAGTCTACTTGGAGTTCAAGATTTAGATTGATTAGAGGATGACACGGTCTATGCGTCACATTGATCAATATAGATGTCTAGGATAGAAGGACAATGTCATATATTGTGAGGAGTCACAATTAGTAGTCACAAGGTGATGTTGGATCTCAACATTCTTATAACTTGGGTAGTAATGATGTGTTGCTAGATACCGCTCATTACTTATGCTTCTAAATTGGTTTAGGAGCATTGTCAACGTTATAAGAACCTATAGGGTCACACACAAAGGACAATTAGATGGAGATTAGGTTCATATGATGAACCAAGAGAATTAGATTCATGTGATAAATCAAATTGGATTAAGAGTAATCCTAATTGAACTAATTGAGTTGGACTCAATTTGATTCATGTGTTCAATGAGTCTAATTTAGATTATGACTCATTGAATCAATTTAATTAAATGAATTAGATCCATTATATTAAATTGGCTTGAATCAAATGGTTGGATTTGATCAACCATGAGAGTTATAATGTCAATTTTAACGTGACTAGAGAGGAAGAGGAAGAGTCAAGTTTGACTTGACTATTTGCCACCTCATTTGTGAGTTGGCATTAAGTGGCCAATAATGGTGTTACACATCATTGAGTCTAGCACATGTGTGTGCCACCTCATGGAGGTTACAAATCTCCTCTTTAATGGCCACATTAAATGAGAAAGGAGGTTACAAACCTTAATGTGGTCGGCCACTTATGGTGGAATGAATGAGTTAATTTTTCATTGAAGCCAATTCATTCCATCTTCTTCCTCATCTCATCTTCTTGCTCTCCCTCTCCTCATTCTTGGCCGAACCACCTAAGGTGCTAGCACACCTTTTGTTTGGTCTTCTCCACCTAGTTTGTTCGTGTGGATACACATAGAGAAGTGTCTACTTTGACACTTTCGATATCCGGCGAACCAAGGACGAGCGAGATACGCGAAGGGCTTTGCTTCAAGGGTAAAGATCTTCTCCTTTATAGATTTAGTGTAAATCTAAGTTAGAAACTCGTACATGTAATGTTTTGAAATTTTAATCTTCGCACGGATCCGGTGGCTGGGGGTTTCGGGGTTTCCACAACGCAAAAAGCGGTTTTTGCGGCTCGAAAAACCCAACACTTTTTTCCCAGAAGATAAGTGTAAAAAGGTAAATGAGCGTACCTGCGTAAGAGAGAGATTTCCCCCTTTTTTATGATAGTGCATACTTCTGGAATCTAACGAGTTACAGGGAATGTCGGGTGTCAGGATCTGTCTAGTGATGAATGACACGTGGCATCCTCTTATAAGCCGGAGGAAGGTTCTATTAGCAGAGAGCCACATACCATCGAAATATACCCTGACATGCAACAGTTATTCTCTGATAGGCGGTTACGATTCCCTGGCTCCATTGTCGTGTAGTGCCCTACCGACCGGGTATGGATGGAGAAGCTCCTGATGACCTGTAGTCAGAGGACTCAGCCTAGGTATAACTGAGAGGTCTGCGAGACCTCGATCGGGTGTATCAAGCTTGTATAAATATCCCAGTTTGAGAAAACCTGACCGGTAGAGATAGTTCAAGCTTTTCCTTAATTGTTCCTCATACTGCAGATCTAGAATCCCAATCTGGGTATTGATGTGCGTAGATTATATACACTTTTATGCATGTTTGGACGCACATCTACTTGTATTTCATTAGCATAATCTATGTTTATTGCACCCTATTTCATTATAATGTCATAATTCCATCATATTTTGTTCGGAGATCTACTTTTTGCTTGTTTTGATTGATAGGAGGTGATTTAGAGGAAAAACAAAGTTAAATGAAGTCTAGAGCTTCCAGAGTGACACGGGCATGTAAAAATAAGTTTTCTTCATGTTCTGGCCATGTGGCACCCACACGGTCGTGTCAAGGCCGTGTGGGGGGCGTGTCAAGGTCGTGTGAATGTCACACGGCCGTGTGAAGGTCGTGTAAGATTTTCAGCACTGTAGACTAAAAGTAAAATGACCATAATTTTGTACTCTATTGGAGTTTTGGACTGTTCTTTATACCGATTTGTAGATAACTTCAAGATATACAACTTTGATGAACACTTCAACCAGAGAAAACCCCATATTGATGGCGTAAAATACGTTGAAATCAGACATATCCATCCAGAGCCATGAAAGGGGTGTGCAAGGGCCATGCAAGGGGTGCGCAAGGGCCATGCAAGGGGGTGTGAGCTCCACACGGTCGTGTGAGCCACAGGGCCCATGGCCATGTGAGCCACATGGCCATGCAATGTTTCTAGAGGAGAAGAATGACATGACCGTGTGAATCCACATAGGCATGTAACCTTGACAGAGTTGGAGGCAGTGCAGGCCGTGTAGATCTACACGGTCGTGCAGGAGTACCAGAGCAGGAGGCAGTGCAGGCTGTGTCCCAGACACGACAGGAAGCGATGCAGGCCGTGTAGATCTACACGGTCATGCAAGGGGGCAGTGGCAGAGCATCACACGACCGCGTCACCCTGGTAGAGAGGGGAGTAGGGCAGGCCGTGTGAGCTTCACACGGTAGTGTCTCGGGGTCGTGTGGCGCCCAAACCTCACCTCTATATAAGGCTTTCTTCATGTTTTGAAAGGGGATCTTCTCCCTTTTGGGGGGAATCAAGATTTGGGGCGTTCCTCCACCTTCCTGGAGGGATTTTCCGGTGATCTAAGGGAGGATCTTCACCGAATCAACTCCGGGGAATCGAGGATTGGATCCGAAGATTGTTCTTTATCGTAGATAAGATTTTCTTTATTCCTTTCTCTTCTTGGATTTGGGATCAAGAATGTTTGTAATCTTTCTCTTTTCGGATTTCCTTTCTCGTTCTATGGATTAGATCTCTTTGTTCTAAGATGGATGGAGTATTTGTAAGATGAATTGATGTAAAACTCTTGTGGATTTACCAATTTCCTATTTCTATGATTTTGTCCTGTTTGTATCTATTTGATCATATGTGGATTGTTGTGATTTGGACCTAATTCCCATTCTTGATTGAATGTTTGAATATCTTGTGGATCTTGTAGAGATTGTTTCTCATTCAATTTTTCGAGGGGCGTTCGTGACAGGAGCATGCCCGTGTAAGGACGTTTGAGGGATGATCTTGAGGGTGAAATAGGATCATTCAAGGAGGTAGGATAGATTGTGTGCATTAATCTTGGTATCTTGATGCGGTTGATGAGTGATGAATTTCTATGTTGATTATCTGAGGGGCGCACGTGACAGGCAAGCCCGTGTAAGGACAACATAGATTCATTCCTAATTAATCAAATTTAGGTATAGATTTCAGTCCTAAGCCGGTTGTCTATTGCAAGAGAGAACCGCCAACCTTCTACAAATGATGGACAATTGAGGAATAAGATTTGGTAGATCATTTACATTGAATAACCTTACAAAGAAACCAAAACTCCTAGAACATCCCTTTATCATTGCCCTTATTCTTTTATTTCTATCTTTACTTTTCATAGTTACACTTTGCTTTTGTGAATCAATTGATTAGTTGTTTAGCTAATTCGTGTAGAGAAATCTTTAGTGGTCATTCCAGTCCCTATGGATACGATATCTTTTATTATTACTTACGACATTTCCGTACACTTGCGGAACCGTCAACAAGTTTTTGGCGTTATCTCCCATTGTGCAACCTCAAATTGAAGCAAAAAAGTTTCCAACTAGATCCAGAGTTAATTTTGATGATACAAGATCACAAATTTAGAGGAGAAGTATTAGAAAGTCCTTATTTTCATCTTGAAACATTTTTAGAGGTTTGTGATATGGTGAAATATGAAGGAATGTCAGTAGATGCAGTTCGATTGATGGCATTTCCTTTCAGTATCAAGGATAAAGCAAGGACTTGGTTATATTCTCTTCGTCCTCAAAGCATCACAAGTTGGGAATAATTGGAGAAGCAATTTTTGAATCATTTTTTCCCTCCAAGCAAAATAGTGTATATGAGGAATTGCATCACAAATTTTGCTCAAGCGTATGGAGAATCATTGTTTGAAGCATGGGATAGATTCAAGAGTCTTCAAAGACAGTGCCCTCATCATGGTTTTGAAAATTGGTTGATTCCGCATATATTCTATGGGAGAATTTCTTCCTCAGACAAGAGTTTATTGGATTCATCAGCTGGAGGTTCTTTTATGGATAAAAGTGTAGATGAAGCATTTATGTTAATTGATCAAGTGACATTGAACCTCCATGAATGGTCGAACATAAGTTGGATGAAATCTCCCTCAAACATTCAAGAAGTGCAAGCCATAAATGCTATAAAGCTTGTCAAACAAATTGTAACTCGACCATCTATGAGTTTTGAAAATCACAAGTCATAGAAAGGGGAGTTTAAACATTTGGGGGCAAAGATTAATAGCATAGTTTCAAAATGGTTCAAAGAAGAACCCCCTCCTTCGCAGACAAGATCTAGTGAAAAGTGTGATGATCTTAAGTTGAGAAGTGGCAAGAATCATGAAGAACTTCTGAAGAAATACATGTTTAGAATTGAGGAGAAGAGCAATAGAAGACCACATGAACTCAGTTCCATTATTCTAGGAGGTTCCCAAATGCCACAAGTGTCTTTCCCTCAACGATTAATCATACCAACACTAGATAAGCAAGTTGAATCTCCTCCACAAGCTAAAAGAGAATATGGGAAATAGAAGTACCTTTCCCAATACCTTCACTAAGGGTTCCTTTTCCACAAACGTTAGTGGGGGTCGATGAGAACAATGACTTTAAAAAATTCTGTGACACTGGTAAGGTTGAGTGCAGATTTCATAGTGTGTATAAAAATGAGGACTCTTCATATGAGGATTTTATTGATAATGCAGTAGTAAATAAGTTTTCAGATCTACCTCCAAATTTTATAGGGTGTTATAGTGACATTGAATTTTTAGATGATGAATGTGATGTGGTAGATCAACTTAAAACTGCAAGTGAAGTTATTGATCCTCTTTTTATTGATTCTCCTATTGAGGATATAGATGTTGGTATATTTTTTGATGTATGTGATGATGATGATGTTGGTGCGGGTAGCACTAACGGTCTAACCCAGGTTATGATGAATGACAAATAGGTTAAGTTAGTTGTGTTGTTGTCTGACACTTTGATCAAGTGTGCAGGAAAAGTCCAGCTAGGTCGACGGGCTGACCGGATAGCTGGCGAGAAGTCCAAGCGGGTCGACGGGCTGACCGGACGCTTGGCGAGAAGTCCAGCTAGGTCGACGGGCTGACCGAATAGCTGGCGAGAAGTCCAAGCGGGTCGACGGGCTGACCGGACGCTTGGCGAGAAGTCCAGACGGGTCGACGGGCTGACCGGACGTCTGGCAGGTAAGTGAGGTAAGTCACTGGAGGGGAGTGACTGTGAGGACGCGTTCCCGGGAAGGGGACATTAGGCGTCGATCCGGCTTAGATCCATTTCGGATATCTAAGTCGAGATCGTGACTAGATTCCGGTCTCGGAAAGACGGAATCTAAGTCATACTTTGCTTATCGATAAAACTGTGCTAACATTCTTTGCTGCAGGGTACATTTGCCTCGGACTAACCTTTTCTTGCAGGAGAAGGACTTTCTAGAGAAGAGGGGTCCGGGCGCCCGAAGGCAAGTTTTATCCCCAGGACGACGTTGACACTTGGAGAATGCTGGTTGGAAGTGTTACGTCACATTCCAGGCGCCCGGAAGGGATCCAGGCGCCCGGAGCAGCATATAAAAGAAGCCCTAGGCAGGAGCTTCAAAACATCAGTCTTCTGAGAACTCTGAATCCAATCACTCTGCTGCTCTGCGCTCCAACGACGCTCATAAAGCTCTGACGACTCACTCCGGCTCTCCTTCTTAATTTATTGTTTGTCGGTTAGCTTTGTTTTCCTTCTTTTCAATAGCAATATTTGTACGTAAATTGTAATTATCCGAATTGCTAGTGAATTGCCCAACGAAAGTACTCAAGGTGTACAGGCCTTCGAGTAGGAGTCGTCACAGGCTCCGAACGAAGTAAAAATCAACAGTGTTCATCTCTTTACTTCTTTACATTTCCGCTGCGTTTTAACTCGAGATTTTCGAATCGATATTCACCCCCCCCCTCTATCGAATCCAACGGTCTTACAAGTGGTATCAGAGCAGGTACCGCTCTGATTTGGTGCAACCACCAATCAGACAGGGGGTGAAATAATTTTTTTTTTTAATTCCAAACTGATATTATTATCTTTTTGGAAGATTTTTTTTGTTGCATTTAAAATCTAAATTGGTACAACACCAACTTAGAGCTTCTATTTTTTCCCGCACTGCTAATCCAAGACGAAGTCTTGGGATTTTCTTTTTCCAGTTAATTTAGTGTGTGCAGGATAAGATGTCTCAACAAGAAGGCTTCAGCACAGTGCGTCCTCCTCTATTCAACGGGAATGATTTTTCGTACTGGAAGAGGAGAATGGAGGTCTACATGAAGACAGACTACGACCAATGGATGAGCGTCACAAGGGCTTACAAAATTCCAGTAGACAACTCCGGGAACATACTAGACCCTGAAGACTGGACAAATGATATAAAGAAAAAGGCATCAATTGAAAACAAAGCCATCAATACTCTACACTGCGGACTAACACGAGAAGAACTGAACCGAGTCGGACCGCATCAAAACGCTAAGGAGCTTTGGGATAAACTGATCGAGCTGCACGAAGGAACAAGCGATGCGAAGGTAACAAAGAGAGCTGTTAAATAAAATTTTTAATATAAAAATGCAGGAAGGAGAAACGGCAAGTCAGCTCCACGCGAGGATCAAAGATATCCTCAACGGTCTCCACGCGATAGGCCACCAAATGGAGAACCGAGACTTAATAAGGTACGCGTTAAATGCTTTTCCACGAAATAATTTGTGGGCATCAATTGTAGATGCCTACAAAATTTCAAAAAATTTATCTAAATTAAAATTGGATGAACTCTTCTGTGAATTAGAACTTCATGAGCAAACTAACGCCGGGGTCGATAAAGGTGTAGCTTTATTTGCAGGTTCCTCTAAAGAAAAGAAGAACAAACCCGAATCTGAAGAAGATTCCGATCAAGACTCTGAAGACGAAGAACACCTGGTGAACCTGGTAAGGAAAATGTTCACCAGGAAAAAGAGAAGCTTCAGCAAACAGGATCTTCAGAAGATCAGTTCGCCAGCCGACTCAAGAAATGTCACATGTTTCGGATGTAACAAAAAGGGGCACTACAAGAACGAATGCCCAAGATTGAAATTTGACAAACCAAAGTCAACAAAGAAGAAAGCCCTCAAAGCAACATGGGACGATTCCTCCTCAGACGAATCGGAGGGAGAAAGGCAAAAGCACCAAAGTCACCTCGCGCTGATGGCTCGCGAAGCTCAAACGGAAGACGAATCAGAGGAATCGGAAGACGGGTCCGAACCCGAATGAAGCCACGAGTCCGCACTCGTTTCCGAAGGTTCCGAAGAGGTATACCTAAACTTAAATCATAAATTCTTTAGAATTATCTCGTGTTTAAATAAAAAATTAGTTAAATTGGAAAATGAAAGTAAATCTCTTCTTGAGGAAAATCAAAACCTCAAGGAACAATTAAAAAATTCGAATCCAACTCAAGACCGAACACTTGAGGAGGAGAATTTATCATTAAAAAATGAAATTAATAAGTTAAAAGAATTGTTGGAAAAATTCACAACAAGATCTAAAAATTTAGATTTAATTCTAAATAACCAAAAGGCATGCTATAATAAAACCGGACTTGGATATAAGTCAAACTCAAACAAAACCTTTAAATCATTATTAACCCAACACAAAGCAACCAAACAAGCTTGGGTCCCGAAAGCGTGCTTAACCACGCAAGTAGGACTTAATCAATTCTATATACCTAAAGATAAAATACATTATATAAACTTGAATAAATCAGATCAAAAACTAAAATATAAATTAAAATCAAAATTCAAAACTCAACAAAATTTAGATTATCACCAAGTTGATTATAACTATAAAAAGAATCGACACAAACCCAAAATCTAAATTAATGGCCAATAATTCAGGGGGAGGCTCCAGAATAGCTGGCACCTCCAAAACTAACATACCCGACAGGGTAACCCAAAACAAACTAACCCGGCAGGATAATTAGGATTAGTTAAAGAGAGACCAAGTTTAACTTGACTCATGGTACTGGAGAAGTTTTTGGATGATAGTACGTTAGGGAAGCTTGGATATCGCATGTCTAGAAAGATATGGTTTCGATCTGGTGCATTTGGCCAAGTGAAACTGACCGAAGCTACCCTTAAACGAATCCTAACCAGTTAGACCAAGATTTAGTACTAAGTTTCGTGGATAGGACTATTCGGAAAACCTCGAAAGGTTGGTTACTTCTAATGATGTCCTTGTGACTCACCAAGCTTAGAAGTTTATCCGAAGAATGCCTATTTGTGGAAACCAAAGCTAAGTCTGAATCTAACACAAGTTAAAACAAAACTCTGTAATCTAACTAATTTCATCTCACAAAATCATAGGATTCCTTGATTGATAATATAAATCGGGTGAGATGAATAAAACTTAAATTAATTTCAAATTTTTAACTTAAAAATTTGTTTTTAAACTTAAAAATTATTTTCAAAATTTTAACTTAAAAATTTGTTTTTAAAAATTACTTTCAAAATTTTAACTTAAAAATTTGTTTTTAAACTTAAAAATTATTTTCAAAATTTTCACTTAAAAATTTGTTTTTAAACTTAAAAATTATTTTCAAAATTTTAACTTAAAAATTTGTTTTTAAACTTAAAAATTACTTTCAAAATTTTAACTTAAAATTTGTTTTATTAAAATTACTTTCAAAATTTTAACTTAAAAATTTGTTTTTCTTAAAAATTACTTTCAAAATTTTAACTTAAAAATTTGTTTTTAAACTTAAAAATTATTTTCAAAATTTTAACTTCTTAAAAATTTGTTTTAAACTTAAAAAATTACTTTCAAAATTTTCACTTAAAAATTTGTTTTTAAACTTAAAAATTATTTTCAAAATTTTAACTTAAAAATTTGTTTTTAAACTTAAAAATTATTTTCAAAATTTTAACTTAAAAATTTGTTTTTAAACTTAAAAATTACTTTCAAAATTTTAACTTAAAAATTTGTTTTTAAACTTAAAAATTATTTTCAAAATTTCTTTTTAAACTTAAAAATTATTTTCAAAATTTTCACTTAAAAATTTGCTTTTAAACTTAAAAATTACTTTCAAAATTTTAACTTAAAAATTATTCTTAAAAATTTGGTGTTAAACTTAAAAATTATTTTTAAAAATTTGTTTTAAATTATTTGCAAAATTTTAAAAATTTCAATTTTAAACTTAAAAATTATTTTCAAAACTTTAACTTAAAATTTTTAAAACTTAAATCAATTTCAAATCTCAAAAAAAAAAAAAAAAAAGGAAGTCAAAAACCAGGGGCGGGCGCCCCTGGTATTCTCGTCGGGGGCGCCCGGAAAGGGTTCCAGGCGCCCCGCCCCAGCAACCCCGGGCGCCCGGAAAGGGTCCGGAGTCCCCTATAAATAAGGGGCAGCAGGCGCCCCCAACCTTTGCCCCACTCATTCTCACTTTTGCCAAGGTTCACTTTGAACCTCAGTGCGAAAGTACTCTAAATTAAAATTTTCGTGCGGTGAAGACGCTGTTGCGATTCAACCGAGGTCGTCAAATCTATATTTTTCGATGGCTCCTCGGTAAAATATTCTTCCCCTCTCTAAAATATTTTTTTGTTGTCTTCTAAATTTTTTTTATATATAGTAGGAAACGGACAAATACTGGTGTTGGACCCTCCAATGCTAGTACAGACCCTAGGTTTCCCACAGACGAACTTAGGATTAAGTTTGAGTCTACCATCTATAAGGCCATTAGGACTACCTGTATAGATAGAGCGTTCTTCCTAAGGTCATGTCCCTCTGCCTTAGAGGTTATAGGTCACTACAATTTAAGGAACCTTGTAGAATGTACCAGTCCAATAAACATAAGTCTATGTGCAGAATTTTGCAATAACCTAGTAAAAGTAGACGACTTCACCTATACCACTAGGGCTGCAAGTACTGATATCGTATTTTCCCCTACGACTATCCGAGAGTTTTTAGAGTTGCGTCCTTCTACTTGCTCCTTTTTGTGCTATCCTCCGAGGGATCTACCGTTCGACGATCCCTACTCACATATTACTCTCGATACGATGTATTCGTATTTTTTTGGGGGAGAGAGAGATCCCACTGTGACACAGTTTAGGTCAGTAGAACTTAGCGTCCAGGACTACGCTCTTTATAGGGTTGTAGTTCTTTGCATTCTACCACTGACCACTCGGGACATCGCTGTGATGCGCCCATTCCATTCATTCCTACTTTATGCCCTGATTCATAGGTTAGAAATTGATATTAGCCTACATATCTTCTCGACCATCATTTACGCAGCTGGATACGTGACTGACAGTCGAGTCCATATGCCATTTGGTCACATTCTGACAGCCTACATGTCCTCGCTGCACATTGATGTCACTAGAGGAGACGTTGCCCGTATGACCGAGTTCGATGTTATATCCTCTCGGAACTTTTCCCTAGCCGGCATCCAGGTAGATAGAGATGACGGGACTATGACTTGGCGGAGGGGGGCACAGCACCAGCCCGATCCAGACGGACATATGGACGAGTTCATGCTCGCACTATTTCCGGAGGAAGCCGCACCGGCTCCACCACCACCCCCAGCTCGAGCACCACGACACGCTCCCCGCACTCTAGCCGACCGTATGACCGGACTAGAGAGAGCCATGGCGAGTCTCCAGCAGGAGAACTCCGATTTTCATCGGAACATACGGCGAGAGGTTGCCGAGTTACGAGCTGCGGGGGACACCCGCCACACTGAGATGATGGCACTTCTTCGATCCTTGGGATCTGGACCACCCCCTTCATCATCGCAGTAGCTTTAGTGATGACCTACTTCTGTAGCTACACTATTTGTAAAATATTTTGGATTTATCTAGTGACATTTCAAACTTACATTGAATATGTTCTATCTCAATAGACTAGGAAATTTCAAAAATAATTCAAAAATAATTTTATCAACTTATAGGCTAAACTTGTTTGTTTTCAAAATTTCCATTTTTAGACTTTCAAAAACAGTTTTTTGCCTTAGACTAGGTTTACATCCTTAGAAAGCATGTACCCATAGGACTAGTTTTTGAGCATCTCACCAACACCCTAGGGTTACCTTACTTGTGTTTGACAAACATAGAAAGGGGTGAGATGCATAGGCCAACTGTCCGGACTTAAGATGCTAATTTCAGTGCATCAACATAAGTCTGGACGTTAAATACAATTCAGATATTAATCAGATTAAAGTTCATCAGTCAAGTCAAACACTGACTGGTTGTAATTAACTTAATCTGACTAACCAAGTGAAAGCTACTATCTTCTGATAGTTAGTTAGTACCTAATTGGTTAGACAGCTGGTTAAAGTGATGTCAGGTTCAGGGGGAGGAATTAATTAAAAATTTTCCTTTATATAAAATATTTTAAATCTTGTTTGAAAAATGTTCTCCCAAAAATTTCTTAAACCTACTTTTGAAAACTAACTCTTATAAAACTAAGTTGTTTTTAAGAATTGGGTTTTACTTTTTATTGAAAATTGATTCTGAAAATTAGATTTAACTTAGTTTTGAAAATTGTGGAAATTAGATTTTTCAAAACTTAAGTTTACAAACTAAGCTTCTCAAAATCACTTTCCTTACTTTTGAAAATCAATTTTCAATATCAACTTGCTTAAAATTGTGAAAATTCTTTGTTTTAAATCACAAACTTTTTATCCTTTTTACTTAGTCTTTGAAAACTCAACTTTTCAAGTATTTTAAACCATGGTTTTGAAAATAGTACTTTTGAACTTTAAAATTTTGATTTTTGAAAATTAGACTTAATTATTTTTACTTTATCAAAATTAGTTCTACCAAACTCCTTTGAAAACTAAAAGTAAAGTTCAAAATCAATGTTTACAAACTGAAATTTGATTTGCAAAAACTCAAGTGTTAAAAATTATGAAAGAAACTTAAATCACTGTCAAAACTTAAGTTTTAAATTAAATCGTTTACAAACTTAGTGTTGAAAAATAAATTTTTCAAACTTAGTTTTGGAATTTTGGTTTTTTGAAAACTTGTGTTTGAAAATCAAAACTTAACTAGCTTTCTAAAAGCTAAAAGCTAAATGCTTTAAACGAATTTTCAAAAGCTTAAACTCCCCCAAGTCAACTTGACTATTTTTTTGCTGTTAATTTTATCAATATCTTTGAATTTTTTTAACCAAACTTTTTATTACTCTACACTATGCTTGTTTACCCCTGCTTACTTTTTTATGAATGCCAAAGGGGGAGAAGGGTTAGGTGGTTAAGTTAGATAAACCAATTTGAAAACACAAACTAACTTTAAAACCACACAAATGCATGTTGTTTCGTACATATGCTTTCACTAACTTAACCAGGTTGTCATTCCATCAAAAAGGGGGAGATTGTTGGTGCGGGTAGCACTAACGGTCTAACCCAGGTTTTGATGAATGACAAATAGGTTAAGTTAGTTGTGTTGTTGTCTGACACTTTGATCAAGTGTGCAGGAAAAGTCCAGCTAGGTCGACGGGCTGACCGAATAGCTGGCGAGAAGTCCAAGCGGGTCGACGGGCTGACCAGACGCTTGGCGAGAAGTCCAGCTAGGTCGACGGGCTGACCGGATAGCTGGCGAGAAGTCCAAGCGGGTCGACGGGCTGACCGGACGCTTGGCGAGAAGTCCAAGCGGGTCGACGGGCTGACCGGACGCTTGGCGAGAAGTGGTAAGTCACTGGAGGGGAGTGACTGTGAGGACGCGTTCCCGGGAAGGGGACATTAGGCGTCGATCCGGCTTAGATCCATTTCGGATATCTAAGTCGAGATCGTGACTAGATTCCGGTCTCGGAAAGACGGAATCTAAGTCATACTTTGCTTATCGATAAAACTGTGCTAACATTCTTTGCTGCAGGGTACATTTGCCTCGGACTAACCTTTTCTTGCAGGAGAAGGACTTTCTGGAGAAGAGGGGTCCGGGCGCCCGGAGGCAAGTTTTATCCCCAGGACGACGTTGACACTTGGAGAATGCTGGTTGGGAGTGTTACGTCACATTCCAGGCGCCCGGAAGGGATCCAGGCGCCCGGAGCAGCATATAAAAGAAGCCCCAGGCAGGAGCTTCAAAACATCAGTCTTCTGAGAACTCTGAATCCAATCACTCTGCTGCTCTGCGCTCCAACGACGCTCACAAAGCTCCGACGACTCACTCCGGCTCTCCTTCTTAATTTATTGTTTGTCGGTTAGCTTTGTTTTCCTTCTTTTCATTAGCAATATTTGTACGTAAATTGTAATTATCCGAATTGCTAGTGAATTGCCCAACGAAAGTACTCAAGGAGTACGGGCCTTCGAGTAGGAGTCGTCACAGGCTCCGAACGAAGTAAAAATCAACAGTGTTCATCTCTTTACTTCTTTACATTTCCGCTGCGTTTTAACTCGAGATTTTCGAATCGATATTCACCCCCCCCCTCTATCGAATCCAACGGTCTTACAGATGATGATATGGAAGAATGTGTAGGGAGCTATGTTGTGGAAGCAGCATCTCAAGGATCACCACCTTTGTCCACACACCCCTTAAAGGTTTTAAGAATTGAACATGTTGTGGAACAATGTGTAGGGACTTATGCAGAGCTAGCAGAGTCTCAAGAATCATCATCATTGATATCACCAACACTTGAGCCAGAGCCAGAACCATCATTTGATTCAGAGGAAGTCACATCCACATGTTTAGAAATATCAGGTATCTCTCAGCAAAGCAAGGTTAGTACTTTTGGTGATCTTTTGGAAAATTTTATAGAGGTACCTATCATTGACTTTGTTGGATGTGATTCAGTTTTTATTTCTTATTCTGCTTATCTTAATATGGTTATGCTTCTATCTTATCTAATATGTTTGTGGGAGATTTGTATTTTCTTTGCATGTGCAGATTTCACTTGGGCTAATAATTGGAAGCTCAATTTGAACCGTCTTCGGCCACCCGAAAGAACTTTAAAGAAGACGAAGATGGAGAGAGCGATACTTCACTTTTTAACTCCTATATTGAAAGCTCCCTCCATAATAAGAGCCCTTGGTAGGAGGGTGTTGAAAATATCTTACCCCTCCAAGAGTGATATTTAGATGAATCTAATGAGGTGGTCGAGCTAATGACCTTAAACAAGCGCTTCTTGGGAGGCAACCCAAGTTCATTTTCCTTATTTTCTTTATGTCTTTAGTTCTTTATAATAAACATATATCCTCTACTTAATTTTTGTTGTTAATCTTCTTTTATAGGATTCAAAGATTTGGAGGAGTGCAACTACATGATGGAGAAGTTAATGACACGGGCATTTGGCATGCATCATTTGGTAACTTCTCTTACTTTTTATCTCCTCCACATTGTTTTTAGTTTTCATTGGGACAATGAAAAGTTTAAGTCTGGGGGGATGCATTAGATGCATTTGATTTGTTTTGTTTGTTTGTGTGTTTGCTTATGTCTTGCATTTTGTTTTGATTCCTTGTGGCATACATCTTGAGAACATCAAACTTCACTTATATGCTTTCTTGTCTTCAAGTAAAAATGTTAGCATGTTCATTATCTAGATTCATGATGTTTTAATTGATGCTAGTAGTATGCTTAATGAATTTCTTTTCTCTATCTTGAGTAGCATGAAACAAGCAAAGTATCATATGGAGACAAGTTTTAGTTTTGGCTTGACCTTAAGGATCTTATCTTCACTTCACTTCTACTTGAGCTTAGATAGTTGATATCATTGAAATAGTCATGATTCATCTTGTTTGTTTAGTACTTGGTTTCCATAGTGATTTCTCAAACTTTATTTTGGTTATTGGATGAGGCTCAAATCACGTAAGCTCATTTGGAAAAATCAAAATATCCCAACATTTGTGCTAAAAGTACATTTGTGAATAAGTTTTGCACAATGCAAATACTAGATGAGGCTCAAATCATGTAAGCTCATTTGGAAAAATCAAAATATCCCAATATTTATGCTAAAAGTACATTTGTGAATAAGTTTTGCACAATGCAAATACTTAAAAAAACAAAAAAAAAAAGTGAATAAGGGATATAAAAAAATAGTTGTCGTGAGTGGAATCTAGTAAGTCACCCCTTTGAGACCGAGTTAGGTTATTGGGGAAATGACTGCTTAGCTTCTCTTGAGATTGAACACGCCTTTGAGACCTTAGGTTGATTGAGAAATATGAACCAAGTGTGTGGCATGTAAGTACCTATCACCGGTTACGTTCTTATCATCGGAAACATTAGGAATTCATCTAGAAGAAGACTTGACTAGGACATAAATTGAAACTTGAAGGGTTTTGAGTACTTATTGCACTGTGCACAAGAGACTTATGCTTAAGCCATACTTAACTTATTTTCATGATCTTGCTTGTTAATGAAACTTTTTGATAGAGTTAGGAAAATGCATTAGGGATATGAGTGCATTGTAGAACATATGAATTTAGATTGCAGCATTTTGCTTGAGGACAAGCAAAGGTTTAAGTCTGGAGGTGTGATGTGCATAGATTATATACACTTTTATGCATGTTTGGATGCACATCTACTTGTATTTCATTAGCATAATCTATGTTTATTGCACCCTATTTCATTATAATGTCATACTTCCATCATATTTTGTTCGGAGATCTACTCTTTGCTTGTTTTGATTGATAGGAGGTGATTTGGAGCAAAAACAGAGTTTAAATGAAGTCTAGAGCTTCCAGAGTGACACAGGCATGCAAAAATAAGTTTTCTTCATGTTCTGGCCGTGTGGCACCCACACGGCCATATCAAGGTCGTGTGGGGGGCGTGTCAAGCCCGTGTGAATGTCACACGGTCGTGTGAAGGCCGTGTAAGATTTCCAACACTGCAAACCAAAAGTAAAATGACCATAACTTTGTGTTCGGTTAGATTTTTTTTGTTGTTCTTTATACCAATATGTAGATAACTTCAAGATCTACAACTTTGATGAAGACTTCAACCAGAGAAAACCCCATATTGATGGTGTAAAAGACGTTGAAATTAGATATATCTATGCAGAGCCATGAAAGGGGTGTGCAAGGGCCATGCAAGGGGGTGTGAGCTCCACACAGCCGTGTGAGCCATAGGGCCCATGGCCGTGTGATCCACACGGCCATGCAATGTTTCTAGAGGATAAGAATGACATGGCCATGTGAATCCACACGACCGTGTAACCTTGACAAAGCTGGAGGCAGTGCAGGCCGTGTATATCTACACGGTCGTGCAGGAGTACCAGAGCAGGAGGTAGTGTAGGTCGTGTCCTAGACACGGCCGTGCAGGAGTACCAGAACAGGAGGCAGTGTAGGTCGTGTAGATCTACACGGTCGTACAAGGGGGCAGTGGCAGAGCATGCCATGGCCGTGTGAGCATCACATGGCCGTGTCACCCTGGCAGAGAGGGGAGTAGGGCAGGCCGTGTGAGCTTCACACGGCCGTCTCTTGGGGTCGTGTGGTGCCCAAACCTCACCTCTATATAAGGCTTTCTTCATGTTTTGAAAGGGAATCTTCTCCCTTTTGGGGGGAATCAAGATTTGGGGCATTCCTCCACCTTCTTGGAGGGATTTTCCAGCAATCTACGGGAGGATCTTCACCGAATCAACTCCGAAGAATCAAGGATTGGATCCGAAGATTGTTCTTCATCGTAGATAAGCTTTTCTTTATTCCTTTCTCTTCTTGGATTTGGGATCAAGAATACTTGTAATCTTTCTCTTTTCGGATTTCTTTCCTCGTTCTATGGATTAGATCTCTTTGTTCTAGGATGGAGGGAGTATTTGTAAGATGAATTGATGTAAAACTCTTGTGGATTTGCCAATTTTCTATTTCTATGATTTTGTCCTATTTGTATCTATTTGATCATGTGTGGATTGTAGAGATTTTTTCTCATTCAATTTTCCGAGGGGCGTTCATGACAGGAGCATGCCCGTGTAGGGACGTTTGAGGGATGATCTTGAGGGTTAAATAGGATCATTCAAGGAGGTAGGATAGATTGTGTGCATTAATCTTGGTATCTTGATGCGGTTGATGAGTGATGAATTCCTATGTTGATTATCCGAGGGGCGCACGTGACAGGCAAGCTCGTGTAAGGACAACATAGATTCATTCCTAATTGATCACATTTAGGTATAAATTTCTGTCCTAGGCCGGTTGTCTATTGCAAGAGAGAACTGACAACCTTCTACAAATGATAGACAATTGAGGAATAAGATTTGGTAGATCATTTACATTGAATAACCTTATAAAGAAACCAAAACTCCTAGAATATCCCTTTATCATTGCCCTTATTCTTATTTCTTATTCTTTTATTTCTATCTTTACTTTTCATAGTTACACTTTGCTTTTATGAATCAATTGATTAGTTGTTTAGCTAATTCATGTTGAGAAATCTTTAGTGGTTATTCTAGTCTCTGTGGATACGATACCTTTTATTATTACTTACGACATTTCCGTACACTTACGGAACCGTCAACAGGTATCCTGACCTAGCATTATATGATTAGCGGCCTCCAGCGGTCCCACCCCCTCTGTTAACCACCTCATCCTCTTGACCTCTGACTGTCTCGTCCCCTTGGCTTCTGACAGACACGTCCCCATAACTTCTGACTGTCATGTCTTCTTAACTTCTGACTGTCACGTCCCCTTGACTTCCACTTTATTGGCTTTATCAGACCCACCATCATGCACCATATCACAAGCCTCCCCTTCAAGTCTAGTCGAAGGAGGTCCAAGTCCAACTGCCTATACCCCAATCTTGGTTTCCTCTACTTCACCCTTCTAACTTTAAATGTTTGATCCTTTTTCCTTTCTATTAGTGCTTTCTCGGGGTATGCCTCCCTTGAGGGAATTTAGTGAATGCTTCCTTCATTGAGCGGTCGTTGATCGAGAAAGCAGACTTACTGATAACTCGTGCAATGGTAAGAGTCGAGAATCCCAATTGGGAGGTCGTTGGGCAGGAGAGCATGCTCACTTATTACTCTTATTACTAGCACTAGGGCGAGAGTCTGGAACACCGACCGGTAGGTTGTTAGGCGTGAGAGCATGTTTACTTATAACTCACACTGGGCGAGAGTCTGGAACGCCGACTGGTAGGTTGTTGGGGGTGAGAGCATACTCACTTATAACTTGCATTGGGGCGAGAGTCTGGAACGTTGGCCGGTAGGTCGTTGAGCGTGAGAGCATACTCACTTATAATTCGCACTAGGGCGAGAGTCTAGAATACCGACCGGTAGGTCGTTGGGCGTGAGAGCATTCTTACTTATAACTCGCATTAGAGCGAGAGTCTTGAGGTGTGAGAGCAGGCTCACTTATAACTCGCATTGGAGCTAGAGTCTGGCGGCGTGAAGGCAGACTCACTTATAACTCGCACTAGGGCGAGAGTCTGAAACGCCGACTGGTAGGTCCTTGGGCATGAGAGCATGCTCACTTATAACTCGCACTGGGGTGAGAGTCTAGAACGCCGACCGATAGGTCGTTGGGCATGAGAGCATGCTCACTTATAACTTGCACTGGGTGAGAGTCTAGAACACCGACCAGTAGGTCATTTGGCGTGAGAGCATGCTCACTTATAACTTACACTGGGGCGAGAGTCTGGAGGTGTGAGAGCATACTGACTTATAACTCGCACTGGGGCAAGAGTCTAGAATGCCGACCGATAGGTCGTTGGGCGTGAGAGCATCCTCACTTATAACTCGCACTAGGGTGAGAGTCTGGAACACCGACCGGTAGGTCGTTGGGCTTGAAAGCATGCTCACTTATAACTCGCACTAGGGCGAGAGTCTGGAGGCATAAGAGCGGGCTCACTTATAACTCGCACTGGGGTGAGAGTATAGAACGCCGACCGGTAAGTCGTTGGGCATAAGAGCATGCTCACTTATAACTCATAGTGGGGCGAGAGTCTGGAACACCGACCGGTAGGTCGTTGGGCGTGAGAGCATGCTCACTTATAACTCGCACTAGGACGAGAGTCTGGAACATCGACCAGTAGGTCATTGGATGTGAGAGCATGCTCACTTATAATGCACATTGGGGCAAGAGTTTGGAGGCGTGAGAGCAGGTTCACTTATAACTCGCATTGGAGCGAGAGTTTGGAGGCATGAGAGCTTGCTGACTTATAACTCGTATTAGAGCGAGAGTCTGGAGGCATGAGAGTAGGCTCACTTATAAATCACACTACGGCGAGAGTCTAGAACACCGACCGATAGGTCGTTGGGCGTGAGAGCATGCCCACTTATAACTCACACTCGGGTGAGAGTCTGGAACATCGATCGATAGGTCGTTGGGCGTGAGAGCATGCTCACTTATAACTCGCACTAGGGCAAGAGTCTAGAACACCAATCAGTAGGTCGTTGGGTGTGAGAGAATACTCACTTATAACTTGCACTGGGGCGAGAGTCTGGAAGACCGACCGTGAGGTGATCTGGAGGCTTGACCAACACTTGATCTGGAGACATGACTAGGAAACAATCCGAAAGCCTAACCAAGAAGAAATCTGGAGGCTTGACCAGGAATTGATCTGGAGGTCTGACCAGGACTTGATCTGGAGACCTGACCAGTACTTGATCTAGAGACCTGACCAGGAAATAATCTGAAGGCCTAACCAAGAAGAATCCGGAGGCCTGGCAAAGAATTGATCTGGAGGTCTGACCAAGACTTGATCTGGAGACCTGACCAGTACTTGATCTGGAGACCTGACCAAGAAACAATCCGAAGGCCTAACCAAGAAGCAATCCAGAGGTCTGACTAGGAATTGATCTGGAGGTCTGACCAGGACTTGATCTTGGTAACCTGACCAGGTAGTGTCCTGGCAGCCTGACTGGGGCATATTTAGGAGTAGCATTTGTAACTTGTAATTTGAAGGGATTTTGCTCAGGACTTAGCCTAAGGCTCCTGCAACCATAAGATGTAATACATAAGATTTTAGTTAAACTTTTTAAATCTTACTCTAATTCCGAGAAAGAAAGGCAAAATAAAGGCGTCAAATTTTGATTGACGCTTCCCTCCATCTACTTCTTCATTTCTCGAGGTTTCCGCATGGAATTCCCGATCCCCGAGGTGCTGTCTTCAGGAAGTGAGGCGCCCCCTTATGCAAATCTCCCTTTATGAGTTTCCTATCACTTTCATCATAAATACCTTTCATAGGGAGGTGACACGCGTCCCACGAACTTCCTTCCTTATAATGTCTGATACGCACTTTTTGCACGCGACCCCAGATAGCTTCCATCTCTCGATCTGACGGCTGTCGTGTGCTTTACCGCTTCGATCCCTTTAGTTGCTTTTCAATGTTTCCTAGGGGTCTTGCTTTATAAACCCTAAAGGTTGTCCGCCATTGCCTTCTTACCGCTTCATTTGTCTTCGACCCTTCACTACCTTCTTGCCTTCGCCTGTTTGCCTTCTTCTTCATGTTTGCCCTCTGTAAGTACTCTCCCTTTTCCCCTTTCATTTCCATTTTCTGTCATGGCTAAGGAGATGGAAAGGCCCTGGTACTCATTTTTTATTTCAAACTTCGATAGAAGTGACCTTAGGACAATCCATTATAGCCTGCAACTATCCGACGATTACAAGCTATTGCCTCTGAAACCCGACAAACCTCCATCATCTCCTCATGCTGGATTTGTGACCTTCTTCAAGGACTAGCTGCTCGGCGGTCTTCGCTTCCCTATTCACCCATTTTTCTCCTCCCTAAGCCAACACCTTGGCATTCCACTCTCCCAACTTGCTTCCAACGCCTTCTGTGCTATATACAGGATGGCGATCCTCTACCGTTTGTATCAAATTCCCTTGACTCCACAACTTTTTCTTCACTTTTATTTCCTCAAGTGAGCTGAACCCGGTGTGTTTATGGTACAATCCTGGGTTGGGTATAAATTTTTTGATGACATGCCTTCTTCTAACAAGGATTAGAAGTCCCGTTTCTTCTTTGTTCGGTTGTCTGAGCCTATGTCCTAGCCCACCAAGTGGCGTTATACTCTCCCACCTACCACCGAGCTGTGAGAGCACCAACACCAGCCCAACTGCCTTACAACTTCAGAGAAATTGGATGGAGTGCGTCTTCAACTTTCTATGATAATGTGGGAAAGCTTTTTGCACACCTTTGGACTTAGCCCTATCCAAGCGTCTATAGGCACCCCTTTTGGTAAGATCCCATGTCTTCTCTTCCATATCTTTGCTAACTGAGGTATCTTCCTCCTGTTTATAGAAGCTGTCATGTTCCATGCATATTATGTTGATTCCTCCAAACTGCCCAGTAATATTTTGAAGAAGGTAGGAGAAGACATTTTGAAGGATTTGGCAGCTCCTCCGGTGGTTCCAGCTAGTTAATCAGCGGGGACTTCTGTTCAACCCTCCAAGGAACCCAGGACATCCGAAACCAGTTCCCTACTTGTGGAGGCAACCGAAGATGAACCAGCCCCCTCTCCTCCTCCCGACAAGCGTCTGCGCCTCCAACGCAAGAGGAAGCGAGTCATTCCTTCAGTCCAAACATCTCCCTCCCTGCCTCCTGTTAGACGAGCTTCTTCCAAGGCAAAAGCTAAAACTCCTGCCCGGGCGTCTTCTCCTCCTACCCCAGAAGTTATGACTTCTACTTTAATCCCAGTCCTAGCCCCTGGACAGGCTAGTTCTAGAGACCAACCCCAGGATTCTTCCACTCCTTCTATCCCCCCCCCCCCCCGGTCCTATCCCAGCTCCAGCTCCTTCTCGAACCAAAGAGAGTTCTAAAAGCAAATACGCTTTCTCATCCTCCTTCCACCTACTGTCCTTATCAGGGATGGACCCCCTTCCATCAGTCAGCATCCCCTCCTTTGTGGCCAGGTACAACTTCATGGAGCCCTAGCTACCTCATGGCAAGCGGCTGCTGACCAGTTCTTGGAGGGCTCGCCGTTAGAGGAGACTGATTTGTTTTCCCAACGCCTATTATCGGTAAGTCTTCTCCTTTTCTTGTTCAGATGTCTTGAGATAACTCTGACTCTTTTCTAGTTTTGGCAGGCATGTTCCATGGGTTTGAGCCTCTCTCACTTCATGGCCGGTCTGCATCGCGAGAATGATTCCCTAAAGGCTCGTCTCCGAGAGCTAGAGCTGCCTCTGACCCCTCGGTATGTATTGGACCCGACTGCCCCTAACGACTCGGTCCAATCTTACCTTCATGCTATCGGGGAATCTGCCCAAGCCGCCTGGAGCCTGGTTCATGCATAGTCAGAAAGGGTAAAGATTCTGGAGACTGCCTTGAAAACCAGCGAGTCTAAGCTGAAATCGGAGGGGTTGCGGCGTGCCCAGATCCTAGCCGACCTAGACGAGAGAGAATCAGAGGTGGCCACCCTTTCCTTGAAACTAAAGACTCTACAGGAGTCTTATGCGATCATAGAGAGGGACTTGGCGGCTACAAAAGCAGACCTGGCCACCAGCACTGATCGAGAGGCGGCTCTTAAAAGCCAATGGGAGATCGGGAAAGCCACTATCAAATCGCTGCAATCAGACCTCTCCAAGGCCAAGGAGGAGGTTCCCATGCCAAACAAGAGATGGCTCTGGCTTGAGTTGATGTGGATAAGGCTAAAGGCGAGTTGACCGACTACTGTGCAGGCGAGGTTGATCATCTGAAAGCATACAAGGTCGCTTATGTCACTTCCCCATCCTTTAGGAAGAAAATAGGCCATTTGATCGCCCAGATGCTTTGCTATTGCGACATGGGTGTTGTACGTCAACTATACGAGAAAAGGTATTTGTCATCTGCTCCTCCCGAGGACTTCCTGGATCACC
The DNA here is from genome assembly GCF_018446385.1 of Zingiber officinale. NCBI lineage: Eukaryota > Viridiplantae > Streptophyta > Magnoliopsida > Zingiberales > Zingiberaceae > Zingiber > Zingiber officinale. The sequence goes on along the minus strand of NC_055992.1, from coordinate 28,461,276 downwards.
GCCGAATTTTACAAGAAATGCTTGATGATGTTTTTGCCACCTTTAAGTAGCCTCTACCTATGTATCTAAACATCTTCTAGCTGTACCATGTTAATTTTTATTACAATTACTGTTATCTATGTTCTGAGTTTGAACGTAGTAAAGCCTAAGTAGATTAATCTAAGGCCAGGGCCCAATCGAGTTTTAAGACTTGTGAGTAGTTGAGACCAAATATTCCTGACCAGGCGTGTCATACCCGATCGGTCATGTCTCCCTACCCTTAATCCTTACAAAGAAGTGAGTTAGTTAAGTACGATAGGACTGAAGGTAGTTAGCATTCCAAAGCTAGTCTAGCTTCCTACCCCGAGCATCCTACAAGTAGTAAACACCTGATGCTAACTTTTTAATGATTTTATACGGTCCTTCCCATTAGGGTGCTAGCTTGGTTACTTCATCTACAGGCTTCGTCCGCTTCCATACTAAGTCCCCTTCTCCGAAGAACTGAGGGATCACAGAGGGATCACCCTTCTATCATATTCTGACACATCCTTTTCTGGTAAGGCGCTAGTCTGGCAGCAGTCTGCTCGCGGACTTCACTAATAAAATCTAGCTCTGAAAGCCGCCGCTCAGTATTTCCTTCATCATATAACATCCTTTTGATGGAGGGCACCCCAATCTCTATAGGCACCATAGCCTCATTGCTATAGACTAGATGAAATGGAGTAAGTCCGGTGCTTTCCCAGGGAGTCGTACGATAAGCCCAAAGGATACTAGGCAACTCCTCTACCCAATCACCTCCAACATGGTACAGCTTAACCTTCAATCCTCAAACTATCTCCCGATTGATAATTTCAGTCTGTCTATTGCTTTGAGGGTACGCCACGAATGTAAAGGCTTGACTTATGCCAAATCCCTGACACCAGGCTCGGATCTTGCGGCCTTGAAACTACCTTCCATTATCTGAGACCAGTTTATGTGGTATGCCGACTCTATAGAGGATGTTCCTCCACAAGAATTGAATGACGGCTTCCTCCGTGATCCTGGTCAGGGCTTCTGCTTCTACCCATTTAGAAAAGTAGTCCACAGCTACGAGCAAGAATCGCTTCTGACCTGGTGCCATGGGGAATGGTTCCATAATATCCATTCCCCATTGATCAAAGGGGCATGAAACGATGGATGCTTTCAGCATTTCTGTTGGCCGAATGTCCACTAATTATATTATGGTCTCCTTCTTATCATGAGTGTGTTAGTCTCCCTGTGTTTAAGATTACGAATGTCCACTAATTAAGTGAGTTACTGACAACTCATTTAATTAATATCTAGCTCCAAGAGTAGTACCACTCAACTTCATCGTCATGTTGGACTAAGTCCACCTGCAGGGTTTAACATGACAATCCTTATGAGCTCCTCTTGGGGACATTCTCAACCTAGATCACTAGGACACAGTTTCCTTCTATAATCAACAACACACACTATAAGTGATATCATTTCCCAACTTATCGAACTTATTGATTTATCGAACTAAATCTCACCCATTGATAAATTAAAGAAATAAATATCAAATATATGTGCTTGTTATTATATTAGGATTAAGAGCACACACTTCCATAATAACTGAGGTCTTTGTTCCTTTATAAAGTCAGTATAAAAGAAACGACCTCTAATGGTCCTACTCAATACACTCTAAGTGTACTAGTGTAATTATATAGTTAAGATAAACTAATTCCTAATTATACTACGACCTTCCAATGGTTTGTTCCTTTCCATTTTGGTCGTGAGCTACTGTTTATAATTTATAAGGTACTGATAACATCATCTTCTGTATGTGACACCACATACTATGTTATCTACAATATAAATTAATTGAACAACTACAAACAAATGTAGACAATTTGACCAAATGTGATTCTTTATTCAAAATAAATGTTTACAAAAGCTTAGGCTTTCAGTATACACTCTAACATAAGGAAGATCTGAGCTATTGACTTATCCAGCACCCAAGTGGTCAGAGAGCTAACCATCTTAGTTAACTCATCAGTGTTGGACCGTTGCACTCGGCTAGAAGGGGGGTTGGATAGCCCTATAAATACAAACACAACCTTTCTCGAACTCTTAAACTAACACTTGCATAAATAAAGTAAACAGAAAATAAGACAGAAAGTAAAAGGCAGACAGAGAGTTACTTGGTTACAACCGAGAAGGTTGTTAATCCAAGGAAGATGAAGCACTAGTTTCTCCTTCAGGCGGAGAAGCCTTTTATAGCAATGAAAGCGCAAAAGAAAGAAGCTAATCTAAAACTGAAGCACACAAGTGTTGGAAATGAATTGCTCTGAGTTCGTTGAAAAGCTTCTGGACTAAGGCTATATTTATAGCCTTGGTCGGGGTGCTCCGAAGGGTTCCGGGCTCCCGGGGAGATAAAATTTATCCCCCAACGTTCAGATCCAGTCAAAACTCGATCCTAGTCAAAACCCAGGTCCGGGCACCCGGAAGCATTCCGAGCGCCCCGGGCTGTTCCGGGCGCCGGGACACCAAAAGTCAACTACGATTGGCTTTTTCCTTCCGGGACCTTTGCTCCGGTTTGGTTCGGCTCGGTCTAGGTCTTCTACTCTGGATCCGCTAGCTTGGGTGATCTCTGTCATCCGAAAAAGGGCTCACCTGAACCCAACTCCCGGTCTTCTCGAGCAGGCTTCCGCTCCGGCTTCTCGTCCCTCGGAATTGTCGCGTGCTTCCTTCTCATCCACTAGCGTACTCATCCGCAGTCTTCGTCCCTCGGTCGCACCTCGTGCCGACCTTATCGCTAGCTGTGTCTCTTGCTCCCCGAGCAATCTTCTGGTCCGGCTTCTCGTCCCTCAGAACCACCGCACGCTTCCTTCTTGTCCGCCGGTGTACTCTTCCACAGCGCTTCGTCCCTCAGATGCACCGCGTGTCGTCCTTCTCGCTAGCTGCGTCTTCCGCTCGAGTACCTGTGCTCCTAAGCTCTTGCACAGTTAGACACAAGGTTAAAAATACATAGGACTAACTTAACTTGTTGATCACACCAAAACAACCTTGGAGTTCCAACAATCTCCCCTTTTTTGATGTGATCAACCCAAGTTAAGATAGGGTAAAAATAAACATAAAAATAAATTTAACTAAATTTGTAATTAAGTGCAAACAGATAAAAATTTGAAAATTTTGTCTACTTCCCCCTAGACTTATACTTTTTCTTCTTCCCCTTTGATCACATAAAAAGTTGGGGTTCTAAAAAAAATCTAGAGTAAAAACTTAGAAAATTTTGAGACCTTTTTAAAATATTTTGCAATAATTTTCACATAAACAGTTTCTAAGTAATAAAATTTCTAAGTAAAAGAAAATTTCAAAAAAAATTCTAAGTTAAAAGAAATTTTTGAGATCTTGAAAGAATAGTACATGCATTTGAAAAAAATTTGCATTTTTGATATGCATAAAAAATTCTTTTTAATAAAAAAAAATACTTTTGTAGTAAAGGATAACTTAAACATAATAATACTAGTTTATTTTCCCTTTATTTATTTATTTATTTATTTATTTATTTATTTATTTAAAAAAATTGTTCTCAAGTTACTGTCAGATATTATTATGATATCTAAATTTTCATTTTAATTTATCATAATTTCTCAAATTACACTTTTTCAAATTTAAAGCGACCAATATTAAACATGTAAAAAATTGTATCATGTTAATTTCTATTAGTTTGTCAAGATTCTTTAATCGACAAGTTATTTCTTTTAACTTAATTTTTTTTCTATATTTTGAATTTTACAAAAATATTTTGATAATATAAATTCTAACTTGATAAAGTTTTTCGACAATATTTATAATTTGTAAAATTCGTTCGACAAAATATTTTGTACTTTGCAAAATTTATTCGACAGAAGATTTTCTAATCCGAAAAACTCTTTTGATGATTCAATTTCTAATTCGCAAAATTCTTTCGGTGACATTTTGATTGATTTAACTAATTGTTCAGAAGGTGGAGACCATACCTAACTTACCTTGTCAGCTGTTGATTCTCCCCCTGTTGAATTAATTTCTTCTGAAGACTCCTCCCTTTCTCAATGCTCATCTCGGATGAGCTTTCTTCATCTTTAGGTGGATCTTCCGCTATGATTGTTGTTTCGGCAATTTCCTTGGTCTCGAATTCGGCTTCTTCTGATTATTCATGAATCTTCAAGAACTTTTCCCAAATTTCTTTTGCACTTTTGTATTATCTGATTCTATCGAGATCTTCATCTGGTATTACAGTTAGAAGATGAAATTCTGCCCGACCATTTTCCATATACTCGTTACGTTGCTTCTCATTCCAGAGGCGTTTGTCTATTTTTTTCTCCATTCGTGTTCTTCGGTGCTTCATAACCAAATTTCAATGTTAAAGAAATACCAACATCAGAGTTAAGATATACCTCCATTTGTTGCTTCCAAGAAGCAAACTCCCCCTCGAATGCTGGTGGATAGATGCACGATCCGGCCATCGTTTTGTTGCTTCGATCAACGGTTAGTCCTCCTGAAGCGTCTTGGCTCTAATACCACTTGTTGGACCATTGTGGCCGGTTAGAGGGGGGGTTGGATAGCCCTATAAATACAAACGCAACCTTTCTCGAACTCTTAAACTAACACTTGCATAAATAAAGTAAATAGAAAATAAGACAGAAAGTAAAAGGCAGACAGAGAGTTACTTGGTTACAACCGGGAAGGTTGTTAATCCAAGGAAGATGAAGCACTAGTTTCTCCTTCAGGCGGAGAAGCCTTTTACAGCAATGAAAGCGGAAAAGAAAGAAGCTAATCTAAAACTGAAGCGCACAAGTGTTGGAAATGAATTGCTCTGAGTTCGTTGAAAAGCTTCTGGACCAAGGCTATATTTATAGCCTTGGTCGGGGCGCCCCGAAGGGTTCCGGGCGCCCTGGGGAGGATAAACTTTATTCCCCAACATTCAGATCGAGTCAAAACTTGATCCTGGTCAAAACCCAGGTTCGGGCGCCCCGGAAGCATTCCGGGCGCCCCGGGCTGTTCCGGGCGCCCAGAATGGTTCCAGGCGCTCGGACTCCAAAAGTCAACTATGGTTGACTTTTTCCTTCCGGGACCTCTGCTCTGGTTTGGTTCGGTTCGGTCCGGGCCTTCTACTCCGGATCCGCTAGCTTGGGTGATCTCTGCCATCCGGAAAAGGGCTCACCCGAACCCAACTCCCGATTTTCTCAAGCAGGCTTCCGCTCCGGTTTCTTATCCCTCGGAACCACCACACGCTTCCTTCTCGTCCGCCGGTGTACTCTTCCACGGCGCCTTGTCCCTCAGACGCACCGCGTGTTGTCCTTCTCGCTAGTTGCGTCTTCCGCTAGAGTACCTGTGCTCATAAGCTCTTGCACACTTAGATACAATGTTAAAAATGCACAGGACCTAACTTAACTTGTTGATCACACCAAAACAACCTTAAGGTTCCAACAATCAGCTCGGAGATTATCTGCTCTAGGGATCTTAGTTACCGTGACTTCCTTAAACTCCTCATTCATTTTCTCATATGCCTCTCGGTATACCTGCAACTTGTCACTATTGACCTCGAAGTTGCCTGCCACTTGTTGAGCTACTAGTTGAGAATCTGAGTAAATAATTACCCGGGTGGCTCCAACATATTGAGCTGCCTACAATCCTGCCAACAAAGCCTCATATTCTGCTTCATTGTTGGTGACTCTGAAATTCAACCTAATAGCTAACTGTAAGATATCCTCTTGAGGAGATATCAGAAGGATCTCCACTCCGCTCCCTTGTTAGGTGGATGATCCATCCACGTAAACCTTCCAAGTTTATTCAGAATCAGTCTGATGAACCTCCATCAAGAAGTCTACCAGGGCTTATACTTTAATAGTAGTACGAGGTTGATATTGTTTATCGTATCCCCCCAACTCAGTTGCCCATTTGATGAGATGGCCAGTAACTTCTACATTAGTGAGAGCTTTACCCATGGTATTGTTGGTTAAGACTGTGATGGGATACGCTAGAAAATAGGGTCTCAAGCGGCGAACCATGAGTACCAATCCGTAAACCAATTTTTCCAGGGCTGTGTATCGAGACTCAGCCCCCTTCAATAAGTGGCTAAAAAAATACACTAGTCATTATACATTGTCCTGCTCTTTCACCAGTACTACCCCCACAACCTCGGGGGTGGCTAACAGATAGACCCAGAGTGGTTCCCCCGCAATGGGCTTGAATAAGGAAGGCAAGGTCTTCAAATGCTTCTTTAGCTCTTCGAAGGCTTGAGCGCATTCTTCATCTCATTGAAACTTAGCGGCTATCCTGAGCACTTTAAAGAAGGGTACTGCTCGATCTGTAGACTGAGAAATGAACCTGGATAGCGCTGTTATTCTGCCTACCAATTTCTGAGCCTCCTTTAGATTTTGGGGGACTTTCATGTCCCAGAGTGCCCGAACCTTCTTAGGATTAGCTTCAATTCCCCGCTCAGTCACAAGGTACACCAGAAATATCCCTCCTTGAGCTCCAAACAGGCACTTCAACAGATTCAACTTCAACCCATATTGTCGAAGGGTGTCGCAGGTCTCTTCAACATCCGTAATCAAATTTATAGCCAAAGTGGACTTGATGAGAATATCGTCCACGTAAACTTCCACATTTTGCCCAATTTGTTCTTGGAATATCTTATCCATTATCCTTTGATAAATAGCTCCTTCATTTCTTAGCCCAAAAGACATGACAATATAGCAGAAAGTACCGTCTGTCGTGATGAAGCTGACTTTTTCCTGATCCTCCGAGACTAGGGGGATTTGATGATACCCCTGATAGGCGTCCAGCATACAGATCCTTTCACATCCAGCAGTTGAGTCCACCATCTGGTCGATCCTAGGAAGCGGATAACAGTCTTTAGGGTTGGCACGATTGAGATCCCGGAAATCAATGCAAACTCTCCACTTATTGTTAGTCTTGGCTACAAGAACCATGTTAGAGAGACAGGACGAGAACTGTACTTCTCTAATATGACCATCCTTCCTGAGCTGGTCTACCTCAGTTCGGATGATCTTATTTTGCTCGGCCGAGAAATTCCTCTTCTTCTGCTTGACCGGCCGGGAACCAGGTAGGAGGTGTAGTTTATGCTCCGCTACCTTCGGTCTGACCCCTGATAGCTCCTCAAGGGACCAAGCAAAGATATCTCTATTACGCGTCAAACACTGGATTAGGTCCACTTTGACTTGCATGGGCAAATCACTTGATTGCGAGTAAGGCTCTTTGGGCATTCAGGATAGAGATGGACCTCCTCCCAAGGGATGAGCTCTTCTGTTGTAGAAAGAGGTTCTTCTTGGATGGCATGGACACCCCCATCCTGGGTCCTTTGTGCTTTGCGGGCCTCCACCTTTACCATATCTATATAGCACCTACGGGAGACCAGCTGCTCCCCTTTGACTTCCCCTACCTATTCTCCCACTGGGAATTTGATCTTCTGATGAAAAGTGGAGATTGTCGCCTGAAACTCATGCAGGCCAGCCTGCCCAGGATGACATTGTATGAAGAGGGTGAATCCACCACTATGAAGGTGCTACCCCTTGTTCGCACCAGGGGCTCACTGCCCAGGGAGATGGCCAGCTTGATCTGGCCCATAGGCTTTACTTCGTTGCCAGTGAAACCATACAAGGAAGTGGCCACTAGCTGAAGCTCACTAACGTCAATCTACATACCTTCAAACGCAATCTTGAACAGCACGTTGACAGAGCTTCCGATATCAACAAAAACCCTGACTACGCGACTGTTGGCTATGACGGCCTTGATGATGAGGGTATCGTCATGGGGAAGCTCTAATCCTTCCAGATCTTGCGGTCCAAAGCTGATTATGGGGCCAACAGCTTGCTCCTGGCTGCATCCTATAGTATGAATCTCCAGACGACACTCATGAGATTTTGATTCCCGACCGGAATCTCCATCTGTAGGTCCTCCAGAGATCATGCCTATCTCTTGGATGGCCATATTGCCTATATTTTCCTCCTCCCGTGCTTAGGGGTGAGCAAAATTTCAGAAAAATTAAATTAACCGAACCGAACCAACCGAATTTAGAAATTCGGTTTGTTTAATTCAGTTTTCGATTTTTTAAAAAAAATTCGGTTCGGTTTTTGATTAATTCGGTTCGGTTCCGGTTTTAAATTTTGTAATTCGGTTAAACCGAATAAACTGAATAAGAATATTATTTTAATTAATTTTTATTTTAAAAGATAATTAAATAAAATATTTTTTAAAATAAATTACAATAGGGTTTTAAAATTCAATTAATTCGGTCGAAAACTGAATTAATCGATATCTTATCGGTTTGGTCGGTTTGGTTTCATAGGGAAATTCGGTTGGTTCGGTTGGTTGAAAAGAAATTCGGTTTATTCGATTTTCGGTCTATTTGGTTCGGTCGATTCTGACCGAATGCTCACCCCTACCCGGGCTTCCCCTTGCTCCTGGCCATGACCGTGTTGCTGAATACCTGGCCCCGCCTGGTCTGGTCTTAGTCTACCTGCCTGACCTGCTACGATACAGCGGTCGTCTACCAGCCTCTACACTTGAGTGGAAAGCTCTGGTGGCGGTAGACCCAATTCGGATGCGCGTCGAGAATCACGAGCGAAGTGGAAATAGTCGTTAGTAGCATGCGTGTGGGACTGATGGTAAGTGCAGTAACATGGACCCTACAGACCAGGCCTTGGAGCTTGGACAGTGGCCACACGTTGGGCTGGCCGAGCATCCTGACCGGGAGGGAAAGGAGGTCGGGTTTCCTTGGCGCGGGAAAGAGGTTGGGTTGGTGGTTGAGGTGTCCTTTCTGGCTTGTTGATGGAAGCAGGAGCTCTATCTACTTTCCTTCGCACTGCATGTGCCTCTTCCACGTTGATATAACTGGCAGCCCTTACCAACATTTTGTTGAAGTTTTTCACGAGGTCTCAGATGAGATCTCGGAAGAACTCTCAGTTGGAACCCCAAGGTGTTTTGATGTGATCAAACAAGCTAAGTTAGGTCCTGCGTTTGTTTAACCCATGTGTCTAAGTGTGCAAGAGCTTAGGAACACAGGAAGTTGAGCATAAGACGCAGCTAGCAAGAAGGACTGTAACACCCACGAAATTTTAAGATAAGTTTATGGATAGTATTTTTTTTTTTTTTAGAGCATGAAAGTAAGAGGAATCAAAAATAAATAATAGAAATAAAAAGAGGTGAGGTCAAGGATTGAACCTTGAACCTCCCACAAATAATGAAGATAAATTGATGTATGATAACCACTAGGATAATGAATAATACATGGATAGGAAGGAATGGAAAATTTATTTAAAGAAGAGGAGAAAATAAAAGAAAACTAAGAAAAGAGCAAGAGAAAATCAAGTGACTTACCTCCTCTTCCTCTTGGTTAAGAGAAGAAGCAAGCAAAAGATGAATTGCCTTCCTCTCCTCTCTCCCTTCTCATTTTCGTGGGAATTAAAGTGAAGTAAAGGGGGGATGAATGGGGACAAGAATCTTTCCTATGTTGAATAAAAGGGATTTGAGGAAAAAAGAGAAAGAGAAATTCTAAAATTTTCTTCTTCCTCATCCTCCTTCCTTTCTCCACCGAGAACTAGAGCCCTCCTCCCTCATCTCCAAAAGCCAAGTTTAGGTTTTCTCTCTAAGGGAAAACAAATACTAGCAAGGAGTCTCAAGGTCTACCTCATACAAGAAGAAGAAAAACAAAAAGGGAGATAAGGAAGAGAAACTTCTCCTCCCTCCTCACAAGGGTACCATTTCCTTAAGGATCAACAAGCGAAAACTAGGTAAGCTTCCCCTCACCTGTGGTACAATAGCTCATGTGGTTTTCATGAAGATAGATTTCTTAAAAACCTAGGGTGGCTTCATGGAGATTTCGGCCAAGACAAAAAGAAGGATCTAAGGAATTTTTAAGACCTAACTAGATATGCTCATCATATTCCTTGTGACATGTATCTTATGGTAGAAGGTTAACCCAATGTTTCTATGCTAGAATGTTTAGTTAGAACTTAAATTCATGATCCTAGACTTTCGGCCAAACATGAACAAAAGATCTAAGTAAGCTTAAGACTCAAACTAAACATGTTCCCCTTTGTTCTTATGATATGTACCCTATGTTAATGGTGTTGTTAACACTTTCTCCTACTTGTATGTTGATTAGAACTTATTTTCATGCTCATGAACATTCGGCCATGGTAGATCTAAGAGCCTAAAAGAGGTTTTAACCTAAAACTAAGCATGCCATGATTTCCCTAAGATAGGATATGAAGCTAATATGATATGCCCATGTTTATATGTTGATTTGAACTCTATTCCATGCTTATGAAGATTCGGCCATGTTAAGATTTGAGGCCTAGGAAAGTTTAAAACAAGTCTAAGATGCTCATGACCTTCTTGATGAAATGATATGAAACCAACTTGATGTCCTTATGCTTGTTGGTTGCATAGAAATTTGGTTACATGCTCTATAACTTTCGGCCACACAAGGTTTTAAGACCTAGGATGCTTAGAACTTAAACTAAGTTTGCTCATGTTGTTCCTTGAAATAAATGCCATGCAATTTGTGTAGGGCTTCCATGCTTTTTATGTCACATGAAAACTAGTCTATGTCTTACATGTTTCGGCCACCATTAGTTTAAGGGCTTAGAGAACTTAGAACCCAACTTGGATATGCTCATGATGGTTCTTGTAATAAATACTATGAAAGTTGTTGATGGTTTCCATGCTCTTATGCCACTAGAAAACTAGTTTTCATGCTTAACAAGTTTCGGCCACCTTGGATTTAAGGGCTTAGGAAGTTTGGAACTTAAACTAAATGTGCTTATGATGTTTCTCATGATAGGTGTTATGATATTGATTTAAGGTTCAACACTTTCATGCTACTTGTAACCTAGAATCATGCTTGCTAGGGTTCGGCCATGATAAGGTTAAAAGCTTAGAGAACTTAGAACCCAAACTAAACATGCTTAAATTGTTCCTTATGATATATGATATGACATTAGTTTAGGGTTTACATGTTTGTATGTTGCTTATAACCTAATTTGATGCTTGATGAGTTTCGGCCATGACATAAGTAAAAGACCTAGGAAGCTTAGAACCCAAACTAAACATGCTCAAGGTGTTCCTTATGATATTTGATAAGATAATGGTTTGGGGTTCACATGCTTTTATGTTGCTTGCTAACCTAGGCTACAATTACATGTTTCGGCCACTACATGATATTAGGGTTAGAGACAAATTTATGATATGCTATGTGCCCAAATGTATGATATGCTATGTGCCCAATTTATGATATGCTATGTGCCCAAACTTATGGTATGCTATGTGCCCAAACTTATGGTATGCTATGTGCCCAAATTTATGATATGCTATGTGCCCAAATTCATGATATGCTATGTCCCCAAATGTATGATATGCTATGTGCCCAAGTTTATGATATGTTATGTGCCCAAGTTCATGATGTGTTGTGTGCCCAATTATGCATGTGATCATGATGTGCTATGTGCCCAAATTCATGATGTGTTGTGTGCCCAATTACACATGCTTTATGTTATGCCTAAGAGTTGCTCCCCTATCAGTTGGGACTAGGAGCACTCTTCATGATATGAATATGACATGAATGATAGGTTAAGAATTATGATATGTATGACATGCTACTTTACTTTTAAGGCTTGTACCAAGGGTGGGCTCCATAAGCGCCCCGGGGTCGATGGACTAAGAAACGGGCCTCGTTAGGGATGGGCTCCTAAGTGCCCCTAGGTCGATGACTAAGAAACGGGCCTAGTATGTATGCCTTGTAGGGTTCAAGACTTGCTACCTTGGACGTACATAGGACGCGTGCATTTATGTATGTGGTACAAGCCGGGGCCCCCCTTATGTTGAGATTATGTTTAAGTATGTATATTATAAGTTTTCAAAAGACATGTTGCATATGTTTTCATGATACATGTTTAGAAATTTACCTTGTATATACCTTATGATTGTGCCATGATATTTATGATGATGATACGATATGTCAGGGTGTATTTGATGATCATGTTATGTTATGTCATTATACTTTACGATTATGTTACGATATGCCATGATATGCTGCATGATATGATGAATTTGCCTCCATGCATTATGTCTTGTAATTTTGATATGCTATACGGTTTCTGTGAGTAGGAAAGGAACTTACTGAGCCATGAGTGCTCATAGCTTACTTTCTTGTACCACAGATAAAGGCAAGGAATGGATGGGCTAGGGGAGCAGCAGGAGGGGCTAGAAGGATGTGTGTGGTAGTGGCTTGGCTAAAGGAGAAATACCTGCTTTTGTTTAATAAGAACTATGCCTACTTTATGTTACTACTTTATGACTCCATGACATTTAATTTTTTGTTTGGGTATTATGACTTAAAAATCATGTTAAGTATGCTATGTGGTTTTATATGCCAGGTGATTAGTCATGGTGATTTTAAAGAAAAGAAAAATTTTTAATTTCTATAAATAAGACTTCCGCTGTAGTAAGTAGGTATGTATGTTAAAGTAACCCCCGTCGCCTTAGCAGGAGGGGCGGTGCATTGCAGGTTGGTATCAGAGCCAAGTTAGCCTTTTCACTACACACATGTCAAGCCTTCATCCTGCCGCTTCAAGTAAGAATTTATATGCTTAATTTAAATTTTCTTTTATGATGCTTTAATATTATGCATGTTTACTTATTCTTTTGATTTAGTTTTGGTATGCATGATGGTAGAATAGGAATAGTAATAACATTATGACAGCCGAATAGGAATAACGATAATTTATTATTATGAAGATAAGCATGGCTAGGAGACGTACTACCCGAGCAGACGAGACAGTAACTCCACCAGATCTGACTCAAGTAGTTACCGACCTCCAACGACAGATCACGGAACAACAACAGCTGATCACGACTTTAATGGGTCAACAAGGAACTCCTGCCACCCCGCCAGTAAATCAGAATGCAGTGCCCGTTGTGCCAATAGTTGCACCAGTACCACCGGTAGCCCCTGCCCCAGTGGTTCGATAGGAGACCTACTTGATACAGTGGCTGAGGCTGAAGCCGGAGAATTTCTCGGGTACTTGCGAGTCATGGGATGCCCAGGCCTGGTTCAAGACAGTAGAAAGTATAGTGGAACTACTGGACTGGCCCGAATCGGAGAAGATCAAATGCGTATCTTTCTGTTTTTCCGGAGACGCGAGAATGTGGTGGGAAAGAGTTAAAGCTAAGAGACAGATTAATCTGATGAATTGGACGGACTTTGAGACAGAGTTTTTCTAAGAGTTCTTCCATATGCAAGTGACGAACCGGCATTACGACGAGTTCACCAAGTTCCGACAAGGTGACTTATCAGTGAACGAAGCAGTAAAGCGCTTCAACCATCTAGCACGCCTTTGTCCAGAGTTAGTTCGCACAGAAAGAGAAAGGGCCAGACTGATGCTGAAGATGCTTCGACCCGAGATAGCACTGAACGTGGTCGGCGGAGTTAATAGACCGCAGACTACAGAGGAACTGGTTAGCAGTGCCCTAATTACATAACACTATCAGAAAGCAATGAACGAGAATAAGAATCAGGCACGAGCAGAAGGATAGAGACCTCAGAGTACCAAAACAGGATGGAAAGGAACCCTTACCGTGAAAAGAAAGCAATGGGACAATGCTAAAGGTGGTCCAGTGAATAAGCAACTGAAGTACCCTCAGTGTACTATTTGTGGGAAGCTGCATTCCGGATTATATCACAAAGGTACAAGAAAATGCTATAATTGTGGACGGGAAGGACATTTGGCCAGAGACTGTCCTACTTAGTTTCAGGTACCACCCCAGCAGAATAACCAGAACAAGAGTGCCCCTCCACAGCTACACCAGATGCAAACTGCTATAGAGGGGACTTCGATCAGCCAAGGGAGATTAGAAGCCCCGCCAACTACAACGAACGCCCCTACTGTCGTCACAGGTCAGCCGCCTATTTCTAGCCAATATGCTAAAGTTTCATTTAATACTGAAGGCAAACCGGTGGTCAAATCTATCGGGAAATCGGGAAACATTTCGTGTCATGAGGTCGAGGTTATGTCCGGGCAACTCTCCACCCTGACCATAGCACCCACCCTATTCGACAATATATTAGAGAAGCAAACCAATGACCAAAGCCTCCAAAGGATTAAACAAGAGATCTTAGGAGGAAAGAACGACGGATTCCGTATCGCGGACAGTGGGATATTATACCTCAGGGATTGATTATGTATTCCCAAGGATCCTGAGTTGCGAGGAAAGGTGTTAGAAGAAGCTCATTCAACGCCCTATGCAATGCATCCGGGATCCACCAAAATGTATCAGGATTTGAAAAAGAAATTCTGGTGGTCCGGTATGAAAAGAGATGTGGCTCAGTACGTCAGCGCCTGCCTGACCTGTTAGAGGGTTAAAGCAGAACACCAGAGGCCGGGAGGACTACTGCAGCCTATCCAAATTCCAGAATGGAAATGGGAAGATATCTATATGGACTTTATTTCAGGATTACCCAAGACAACAAACGGCTATGACGCTATATGGGTAATCATGGATAGATTAACCAAATCCACCCATTTTCTGGCAATTAAGATGACTCATTCAATTGAGCAACTGGCTCAATTATATGTCAAGGAAATTATTAGACTACATGGGACCCCTAAGACCATCATCTCCGACAGAGATGGTCGCTTTGTTTCGTATTTTTGGGGATGTGTTCAGAAGGCTCTTGGCACAAAGCTATTATTCAGTACTACCTTCCACCCTCAAACCGACGGGCAGACAGAGAGGGTGAACCAAGTGCTAGAAGACATGCTACGGGCTTGCGCCTTAGACTTCAAAGGAAGCTGGTGCCGATATTTATACTTAGCGGAATTTGCTTACAACAATAGCTACCAGGCTACTATTGGGATGACGCCCTACGAGGCTCTTTATAGTAGAAAATGTAGATCCCTTATATGTTGGTATGAAGGCGGTGAAAAGAAAGAGATGGGATTTCAAACAGAGCTTATCGATAACACCACCCGTGTTATACAGAATATCTGCCAAAGAATAGAAACTGCTCAGAGTCGACAGAAGAATTATGCGGATAAGCGATGAAGGCCATTGGAGTTCAGTGTCGGAGACTCAGTATTCCTCAAGGTAGCTCCCATGAAAGGAGTAATGAGGTTCCGTAAGAAGGGAAAGCTAAGCCCACGCTATGTGAGACCATACGAGGTTCTGAAAAGAATCGGCAAAGTAGCTTATGAAATAGAGTTACCTCAAGAGATGTCAGCCATTCACAATGTGTTCCACGTTTCGATGCTAAAGAAATGTATTCCTTGCACAGACCAAGTGGTCGAACCACGGACAGCACAAGTGCAAGAGGACCTAACCTACGAGAGCCGACCAATACAGATATTGGATCGAGACGTCAAAAGACTAAGGAACAAAGAAGTACCCTTAGTAAAGGTCCTGTGGCAAAATCAACAGTATGAGGAAGCCACGTGGGAACGAGAAGATGATATGAGACAAAAGTATCCAAAGCTGTTTTAAGTTCGAGGACGAACTTTCTATGAGGTATGGGGTACTGTAACACTCACAAAATTTTAAGATAAGTATATGGATAGTATTTTTTTTTAGAGCATGAAAGTAAGAGGAATCAAAAAGAAATAATAGAAATAAAAAGAGGTGATGTCAAGGATTGAACCTTGAACCTCCCACAAATAATGAAGATAAATTGATGTATGATAACCACTAGGATAATGAATAATACATGGATAGGAAGGAATGGAAAATTTATTTAAAGAAGAGGAGAAAATAAAAGAAAACTAAGAAAAGAGCAAGAGAAAACCAAGTGACTTACCTCCTCTTCCTCTTGGTTAAGAGAAGAAGCAAGCAAAAGGTGAATTGCCTTCCTCTCCTCTCTCCCTTCTCATTTTCGTGGGAATTAAAGTGAAGTAAAGGAGGGGATGAATGGGGACAAGAATCTTTCCCATGTTGAATAAAAGGGATTTGAGGAAAAAAGAGAAAGAGAAATTCTAAAATTTTCTTCTTCCTCATCCTCCTTCCTTTCTCCACCGAGAACTAAAGCCCTCCTCCCTCATCTCCAAAAGCCAAGTTTAGGTTTTCTCTCTAAGGGAAAACAAATACTAGCAAGGAGTCTCAAGGTCTACCTCATACAAGAAGAAGAAAAACAAAAAGCGAGATAAGGAAGAGAAACTTCTCCTCCCTCCTCACAAGGGTACCATTTCCTTAAGGATCAACAAGCGAAAACTAGGTAAGCTTCCCCTCACCTGTCGTACAATAGCTCATGTGGTTTTCATGAAGATAGATTGCTTAAAAACCTAGGGTGGCTTCATAGAGATTTCGGCCAAGACAAAAAGAAGGATCTAAGGAATTTTTAAGACCTAACTAGATATGCTCATCATATTCCTTGTAACATGTATCTTATGGTAGGAGGTTAACCCAATGTTTCTATGCTAGAATGTTTAGTTATAACTTAAATTCATGATCCTAGACTTTCGGCCAAACATGAACAAAAGATCTAGGTAAGCTTAAGACTCAAACTAAACATGTTCCCCTTTGTTCTTATGATATGTACCCTATGTTAATGGTGTTGTTAACACTTTCTCCTACTTGTATGTTGATTAGAACTTATTTTCATGCTCATGAACATTCGGCCATGGTAGATCTAAGAGCCTAAAAGAGGTTTTAACCTAAAACTAAGCATGCCATGATTTCCCTAAGATAGGATATGAAGCTAATATGATATGCCCATGTTTATATGTTGATTTGAACTCTATTCCATGCTTATGAAGATTCGGCCATGTTAAGATTTGAGGCCTAGGAAAGTTTAAAACAAGTCTAAGATGCTCATGACCTTCTTGATGAAATGATATGAAACTAACTTGATATCCTTATGCTTGTTGGTTGCATAGAAATTTGGTTACATGCTCTATAACTTTCGGCCACACAAGGTTTTAAGACCTAGGATGCTTAGAACTTAAACTAAGTTTGCTCATGTTGTTCCTTGTAATAAATGCCATGCAATTTGTGTAGGGTTTCCATGCTTTTTATGTCACATGAAAACTAGTCTATGTCTTACATGTTTCGGCCACCATTAGTTTAAGGGCTTAGAGAACTTAGAACCCAAATTGGATATGCTCATGATGGTTCTTGTAATAAATACTATGAAAGTTGTTGATGGTTTCCATGCTCTTATGCCACTAGAAAACTAGTTTCCATGCTTAACAAGTTTCGGCCACCTTGGATTTAAGGGCTTAGGAAGTTTGAAACTTAAACTAAATGTGCTTATGATGTTTCTCATGATAGGTGTTATGATATTGATTTAAGGTTCAACACTTTCATGCTACTTGTAACCTAGAATCATGCTTGCTAGGGTTCGGCCATGATAAGGTTAAAAGCTTAGAGAACTTAGAACCCAAACTAAACATGCTTAAATTGTTCCTTATGGTATATGATATGACATTAGTTTAGGGTTTACATGTTTGTATGTTGCTTATAACCTAATTTGATGCTTGATGAGTTTCGGCCATGACATAAGTAAAAGACCTAGGAAGCTTAGAACCCAAACTAAACATGCTCAAGGTGTTCCTTATGATATTTGATAAGATAATGGTTTGGGGTTCACATGCTTTTATGTTGCTTGCTAACCTAGGCTACAATTACATGTTTCGGCCACTACATGACATTACGGTTAGAGACAAATTTATGATATGCTATGTGCCCAAATGTATGATATGCTATGTGCCCAATTTATGATATGCAATGTGCCCAAACTTATGGTATGCTATGTGCCCAAATTTATGATATGCTATGTGCCCAAATTTATGATATGCTATGTGCCCAAGTTTATGATATGCTATGTGCCCAAGTTCATGATGTGCTGTGTGCCCAATTATGCATGTGATCATGACGTGCTGTGTGCCCAAATTCATGATGTGCTGTGTGCCTAATTACACATGCTTTATGTTATGCCTAAGAGTTGCTCCTCTATCAGTTGGGACTAGGAGCACTTTTCATGATATGAATATGACATGAATGATAGGTTAAGAATTATGATATGTATGACATGCTACTTTACTTTTAAGGCTTTTACCAAGGGTGGGCTCCATAAGCGACCCGGGGTCGATGGACTAAGAAACGGGTCTCGTTAGGGATGGGCTCTTAAGTGCCCCTAGGTCGATGGACTAAGAAACGGGCCTAGTATGTATGCCTTGTAGGGTTCAAGATTTGCTACCTTGGACCTACATTGGACGCGCGCATTTATGTATGTGGTACAAGCCGGGGCCCCCCTTATGTTGAGATTATGTTTAAGTATGTATATTATAAGTTTTCAAAAGACATGTTGCATATGTTTTCATGATACATGTTTAGAAATTTACCTTGCATATACCTTATGATTGTGCCATGATATTTATGATGATGATACGATATGTCAAGGTGTATTTGATGATCATGTTATGTTATGTCATGATACTTTACGATTATGTTACGATATGCCATGATATGCTGTATGATATGATGAATTTGCCTCCATGCGTTATGTCTTGTAATTTTGATATGCTATACGGTTTCTATGAGTAGGAAAGGAACTTACTGAGCCATGAGTGCTCATAGCTTACTTTCTTGTACCACAGATAAAGGCAAGGAATGGATGGACTAGGGGAGCAGCAGGAGGGGCTAGAAGGATGTGTGTGGTAGTGGCTTGGCTAAAGGAGAAAGACCTGCTTTTGTTTAATAAGAACTATGCCTACTTTATGTTACTACTTTATGACTCCATGACATTTAATTTTGTGTTTGGGTATTATGACTTAAAAATCATGTTAAGTATGCTATGTGGTTTTATATGCCAGGTGATTAGTCATGGTGATTTTAAAGAAAAGAAAAGTTTTTAATTTCTATAAATAAGACTTCCGCTGTAGTAAGTAGGTATGTATGTTAAAGTAACCCCCGTCGCCTTAGCAGGAGGGGCGAAGCGTTACATGGACGGCACGGGGAAAGAGTTGACGGGCTTGGTGCGTCCGAGGGACGAGGTGACCGCGGAAGAGTACACCGGTGGACGAGAAGAACGTGCGCGGCGTTCGAGGGACGAGAAACCGGGAAGGAAGGCTGCTCGAGGAAAAGGCCGGAACTTGGGTTCGGGTGAGCCCTATTCCGGATGGCCGAGATCACCCAAGCTAGCGGAGCCGGAGCGAACAAGACCCAGACCGAGACGAGCTGAACCGGAGACGAAAAAGTCAACACTGTTGACTTTGGGCTCCGGGGCGCCCGGAGCAGGCCGGGGCGCCCGGAACCCTTCCGGGCGCCCGGAGCAGTCCGGGGCGCCCGGAACCCTTCCGGGCGCCCGGACCTGGATTTTGACCAGGATCGCATCAAACACGATCTGATCGTTGGGGGATAAAATTTTATCCCCCCAGGGCGACCGGAACCCCTTCGGGGCGCCCCGACCAGTGCTATAAATATAGCACTGGTTTGCATAGATCAATCATCTCACTAGTAATCAGTTTTCTCTATGCTTTCAATTCTGTTCTTTTATTTGTGCTGTCAACACTGTAAAGAGGCTACTCCGCCCAAAGGAGATAAACAGATAGTGCGCTTACATCCTTGGATTAGCAATCTCCTGATTGCAAACCAAGTAAATCTCTTGTGTCTGCTCTTTTCCTTTAGTCTCTTAGTTTTATTATTACAAGTGTCTTTTAAATTAGTTGAATATCCGAGAAGGGTTTTTGGTTTAATTTTTGTAGGGTAATTCACCCCTCCCCTCTTGTTGGCCTCCAAAGGGACCAACAAGTGGTATCAGAGCAAGGCGCTTCAGGAGGACTAACCGTCGATCGAAGCAACAAGATGGCCAGACCAAGCATCGTCCCACCAAAATTCGAGGGGAACTTCGTAGACTGGAAGCGCCATATGGAGGTATTCCTAAGAACTGATTTCGAAATTCGGTTTATAATGAAGTATGGTTTTTTAGCTCCTACGAATCAAGATGGAGAAGAAAAAGAAGTGAGCAATTGGACAAAGAAGGAGCAGAATGAATCTGTAGCAAACAACCGTGCGGAATATCACCTACTGAGCGTCTTACCGCCTCAAGAGGTCAACCGCATCGGAAATTATTCATCTGCTAAAGAACTCTGGGAGAAGTTCCTGGAACTCCACGAAGGAGATAAATAGATAGTGCGCTTACTTTCCTTGAATTAGCAAACCAAGTAAATCTCTTGTGTCTGCTCTTTTCCTTTAGTCTCTTAGTTTTATTATTATAAGTGTCTTTTAAATTAGTTGAATATCCGAGAAGGGCTTTTTGGTTTAATTTTTGTAGGGAAATTCACCCCTCCCCTCTTGCCTGCCTCCAAAGGGACCAACACTCTCCTTCTACCAATCCGTGGGAGAAGGCGCTCATTAATATCTCCGAAGTAGAGGACGGGGCGTCTTGAGCCACTTGGTAAAAGCGTTTAATATAGCTCCTCAAAGGTTCGACGGACCCCTGCTTGAGGGCCAAAAGGCAATGGTCTATTTTTTGATATTTCTTGCTGCTAGCGAAGTGGCGCATGAAAGCGGTCTTGAAGTCCTGGAAGTAGGTGATGGACCTGTGTGGAAATCCATCGAACCATTTTTGTGCTAAGCCAGACAAAGTGTTCAGGAACACCTGGCACTTGACGTTATCACTGTATTAATGTAATAGTGCAGCATTCCTAGATTTGCAGAGATGATCTTCCGGGTCCTTGCTACCGTCATATCCTCCGATACCAGGGGGCTTGTACCCTTTGGCCAGCTTCTCCTCTAATACCCTTGGAGAGAACGGCACTTGTTTTTCATGTTCCACTCGGAGCTCCTCCCAGAGGACTATAGCTTTCCCTTTCTTTGAGTCCCCAGGCCGAGAACTTTCCGCCATAGACACCCGTGGTTGCTCTTTCTTATTGTTATAGCAATTGGGATTCCGATGATAATAACCCAGACCGGGTTCTCTATAGAAGGCTGGGGGAAACTCCTCAAGCTGTTTTCTCTTAGATCCTCTGTCTGAAATATGTGTCAGATCTTTGGAAACTTTGGGCAGCTTGTGCGGTCGAGAAGCAGTGGTTTGTTTTTTTGAAGTCGCACGCCTCTTGACCTCCTTGAATAGCTCATATTCTCCTGCTGTCATGGTCACGTTGATTTTTTCGATATCCTCCATCTTCACGCTCTATAATAGGTAAATGTGTTCCCACACCCGACACCAAATCGATCCCGTTCAAAATCTGAGTCAGACAGAGGTCGGATGCGCTGTGGCTTGCATTGACGGAGGGTGGATGAAACCTCCTACTCATATGGGACCCCTCAAAAGGATTCCCCCGGGTTGCTGACCAGGGGTGACGACTAAGATGGTGGTACAGGAGCTCTGCGCACATTCAGACAAGCACACGGAACGTTAGAGGCCAAGAACAATGGAAAAAGTCTCCAGAGCAGGCCCTCCAATGCTCAAGTCAGGTACTTTTCCCCAGAAGAACAGTATACGAAAGGAAAAAAAAATAGAAAACACGTGCGAAAAGGTAAATGACCATACCTGCGTAAGGGAGAGGACCCCCCCCCCCCGTTTTATATGAGAGTGCGTACTTCTAGAATCTGACGAGTGTCAGGGAATGTCGGATGTCAGGACCTGTCTAGCGATGAATGACATGTTGCATCCTCTTATAGACCGGAGGAAGATTCTATGAGAAGAGAGTCACAAACCATCGGAATATACCCTGACATGCAGCAGTTATTCCCTGACAGACGGTTACGATTCCCTAGCTCCGTTGTCGTGTAGTGCCCTGCCGACTGGCTATGGATGGAGAAGCTCCTAATGACCTGTAGTTGGAGGACCCGGCTTAGGTATAACTGAGCGGTTTGCGAGACCTCAACCGGGTGTATCAAGCTCGTATATATATCCCAATTTGAGAAAATCCGACTGGTAGAGATAGTTCAAGCTTTTCTTTAATTGTTCCTCATACTGCAGATCTGGAATCCCGATCTGGGTATCCCGACTTGGCATTATATGACTAGCGGCCTCCAGAGGCCCCACCCCCTCTGTTGACCGTCTCATCCCCTTGAGTTCTGACTGTCACGCCCCCTTGGCTTCTGACTGCCACATCCCCATGACTTTTGACTGCAATGTCTTCTTGACTTCTGACTGTCATGTCCCCTTGACTTCCACATGATTGGCTTTTATCGGACCCACCATCATGCGCCGTATCATAAGCCTCCCCTTCAAGTCTAGTCGAAGGAGGTCGAAGTCTGACTGATTATACCCCAATCCTGGTTTGCTCTACTTCACCCTTCTAACTTTAAATTTTTTTTCTTATAGCAACAACAGTTTTTAACCGTTGTCTTTTGATGTCCATATCTTTCTCAACACGTTGATTTACAACAGATTATGGGAATCTCTTACAACGATTTTTCACCATTGTCTTTTTGCAGTTTTGTTGTAGTGTCAACCAGGTTAAGTTGGGTCCTATGTAGTAGATGTCTTATGTCGGAGTGTACAGGGACATAGGAACACAAGAAGTCGAGCGGAAGACGCAGCAGACGAGAAGGATGGTACAGAAGCAAGTTAACGGACTCGATGCATTTGAGGGATGAGAATCAATGGAAGAGTACACTAGTGAAGCGAGAAGGATGCATGTTGCGATTTGAGGGACGAGAAACCGGGGAGGAAGCCTACTCGAGGAGAAGGCCGGAGTTAGGTTCAGGTGAGCTCAACTCTAGATGGCCAAAGAATCACCCAAGTAACCAGAGAAACAGCAGGACAAGTCGACTCTATATTGACTTGTTTAGGTGCCCATACTAGGTCTGGGTGCTCGAACTAGCTTGGTACCGAACAGGCGCCTCTGGGTGAAAGTAGCAGTGGAGAGAGACTTTGGATCCACACCAGTAACAATCCAAGTACCCGAACTAATCTAGGTGCCCCGATACTGATAAAGGCTTATCATCGTGTCGTTAAAGAGCCATTGCGAACAGATACAGTGCACCGTGGGGGTGCCCAAAACCACTCTAGGCGCCTGGAGATGCCACGTCATGCTACGGACGAATTCGACTAGTATAATATAAATAGAGCCTTAGTTCTCTTCATTTAGGACAACACTTTCTGTACTTCATTTTCAACTTTATTTTTCGTATTTACAATTTGAGTTTTCAAACGTAGATCGTCCTAACCGTGTTCAAGTCAGAGGTTTGCATCGAGCTCAAATCCGATAAGTGCAGGATATGAAGCAAATCTAAGGATCTATAATATGCGAACTAGCAAATCAAGCTACCCATCCTATTAGTAATCCCATTGATTATTAATTACCAAGTAGTTAACTTGATATTTAATAACCTATAAATTTGATTACTCATTCAATGAATCCTTAATCAAATTATCTAATTATAACCAATTAATTATCTTTAGAGTTAAATAAATTAAATCAGTAAACCTTTGTATTTCACAAATTCATCAATCAAGAAGGTCATTAATTAGCTAATTAATCAATTAATTAACTGTTAATTAATCAAATTCACTGACATGTAAATTACTCATTAGCTAAATAGATTACCAATAATTGCATCTACTCAAGTCCTGTTCAATTCAATTCAATCAACTAATCTATTATTAACCATTTATTATGCATCCAATTAATCGATTAGTTATTAATCCTCTTAATTAATTAATTAACGCATTACTGCAACCTTAATTTACATTATCATTAATCCAAACCCAAACCTAATTTACATTACCTACACAATTTAGGGTTTGATTAAATAAACCTAGCTTTTATATTCAATCATTTTGTAACTTAAATGGAGAATTCTAAATAGTCTTTATCAAAGTCTAACCCATTTATTCCAATAAAATATTTTAAAAATTCCTTTTTAAATTCTAATAAATTATATATATTCATATAATTACATTTCCTAGTTACACATTAATTTTATATATATATAAAGGGAATTAAAATTTTGCAAGAGAGACTCAAGGCTTCTACTCTATATATATTGACGTACGTACTTATTTGAACTCCATGGACCGACCTCAAACGATCGATATATATATATATACTGAGTCATCAATAGCGTAACATATATAGGCCATGCATGCTCAACCCTTATATATTAATTAACTTGATAATTTCAAACAAATTAAATTAATGTCATAATCAATCCTAACAAATCAAATCAATCGGGCATGACCAAAGCCTAGTTAGGCCAAGTTGCTCATGCCAAGTCCGATAAGATGAATGAGTCAAGCCTAATCAATTAAGATCTACAGAATAATAATATTAATTAAGTAAAGTACTGTTTAGTAATGAAGTTGACCTTCCTTAATTAGCACGTACGATTTGTTCTAATTGAATATATATATATTTACAAGGAAAGGAACGGAGATCATGTAAATATGACAATTAAATCAAATAAAATATC
Source organism: Zingiber officinale (assembly GCF_018446385.1). Taxonomy (NCBI): domain Eukaryota; kingdom Viridiplantae; phylum Streptophyta; class Magnoliopsida; order Zingiberales; family Zingiberaceae; genus Zingiber; species Zingiber officinale. The sequence goes on along the minus strand of NC_055992.1, from coordinate 28,436,889 downwards.
AATATATATTTTTTTTTATTGATTTACACTTATCCAATCAAATAATTATATATTGATCATGTTATTAATGAAATTGACCGATCGATAAGCACAAATAAATTATACACGGAATGAGATCGTCGAAATATAAATTTTGTATTGATTTACACTTATCCAATTTCATAATATATTGATCACAAACGAATTGAACCTGAACCTGAACCTTATATAAACGAAGAGCATGCATGCATGCAGCCGTACGTTTAATTACTTATTCTTCAATTCATCAAGAAAGTTTCTGCGAATTCTGCATCCATGGCGAATTTTTTGTTAGCTTTCCTCCTCCTCCTGCTGCTGCTACGGCTAGAACACTGCTACGGCGAGCCGATGGTGTCATATTGTTCCCGCACCCCCTACCCTGACGTGTGCAGCTCCATGGTCAATCGGTCCGACTCGGTCTTTGAGCAGTCGTCGTCGCTGACTTGGAATGGATTCCGTGATCTCCTCCACCGGGCCACCCTCGAGAGGGCCGTCCTCGCCCACCAGCGGGCCGGGGAGAGGAACCCGAACCAGTTCGACGAGCCGAGGAGACGGGCCTGGACTGACTGCGTCGAGCTGCTGGCTGATACGGTCGGCCTAGTGAACCGGTCGCAGGTTCGCCCGGGTCACGACGCACAGACGTGGCTCAGCGCCGCCATGACGAACCAGCGCACGTGCCGCGATGGCTTCCTCGAGCTCGGTTTGACGGCGCCGGTGATAGACGACGGCGAGCTAACAGAGTCGATCAGTAACTTGCTCGCCGTTAACAACGCGATGCTGATTGCCGCCGGTGGGCAGCATAAACGGCGCCGCCGTTTGGGGTTATTGTTCCCGGAGTGGGTGGCGGCGGCCGACCAGAAGCTACTGGCGGCGTCGGACGTGAAATCGGATCTCGTGGTCGCGAAGGATGGCTCTGGCGACTACAAATCCATTGTCGAAGCCGTGGCGGCTGCGGCCAAGGCGAGGGGAGGAAGCACGGCGAGGTTCGTCATTCACGTGAAGGCCGGCGTCTACGAAGAGTACGTGGAGATTCCTAACTCGATGGAGAATTTAATGATGACCGGCGACGGGATAGATGCTACTGTGGTGATGGGGAACAGGAGCGTTAAAGGCGGCTACCGCACCTTTCAATCGGCCACCTTCGGTTAGTTATATATATAATGTGTACATCAACTAACTAACTAACTAACAGTTAGTTGTAGTTTTTTTACCAGCGATAAAAAGTACTAGTTTAATTAATTGCAAAATTAAACAATCATACAAGAAATAGATTTTCCCTTTGCTAGCTTCTAATTAATCAATAATTTCTAAAACTATTTGATTTCATTTTACTCGATGTATCAATAATTTCTAGGACTTACGTATTATTGATCTATTTAATTAATATTTCTTCAAATTGGTCAGGATCCGTTTAATTAATGTTTGTAATTCAATGTACATTGATTAGGCGTATCAGGCAACGGATTCATCGCCCGCGACATGACGTTCGAAAACACGGCCGGGCCGGAAAAGGGACAGGCGGTGGCGCTCCTATCCAAGTCCGACCACTCCGTCTTCTACAGATGCAGCTTCAAGGGTTACCAGGACACCCTCTACGTCCACTCCCAAAGACAGTTCTACCGAAACTGCGACGTCTACGGAACCATCGACTTCATCTTCGGCAACGCCGCTGTTGTCTTCCAGAACTGCAACCTCTACGTGAGGCGGCCTATGAACGGCCAAGCGAACGTTGTCACGGCTCAGGGCAGGAGCAGCTCGAACGAGCCCACCGGCATATCGATCCACAACTCCGTCGTGGCTGCAGCATCCGACCTCGCGCCGGTGCAGGGGTCGTTCAGGACGTACCTCGGCCGACCGTGGAGGGAGTATTCGAGGACGGTGGTGATGAAGACGAAGCTGGAGGACTTGATCGACCCGGCGGGGTGGTTGGAGTGGAATGGCAGCTCCCCACCGAGCACGTTGTACTACGGGGAGTTCATGAACACTGGCACCGGCGCCGACACGAGTAGGAGGGTGAATTGGAGTGGTTATCACGTGATCAATAACTCGTCTGAAGCTGAAAAATTCACCGTCGGAAGCTTCTTGTCCGGCGACTCGTGGATACCATCCACCGGCGTTCCTTACACGCCAGGCCTATAAATTAATTATACATTGTGCTATATAAATAAAGGGAAAAACTGGAATAAATTGTGTTTCTAAGTAAAAAATTAAATTTTTTTTACTTTGTTCTATTTTCGAGTCATGAGTCATCGTATGTTTATCATTGCACAATTCATTATTGCAAACCCTCCATCTAATCACGTGGCACCTATTTAAGTGAGTCGGTGAGTTAACTTAATTAAAAAATGTCCTTATAAAAAACACTTATTAAAATTGATTACTTTTAAAAATTTAATATCGCTTTTAACGACACATTTTATAATTATAACGTCACTTATTAGCACTTTAAATTTTATAATTTTTTTATTCTAAATGATAGATGAATTATGATGATATATAAATATTAAATTCAAGTTATATATATATTTTAAATGAATTTAGCAATATAATTTTTATAAATTATTATAATGACATTTATTAATATCATTATTAAAACATTTTAAATGATTACTTTTTGTTGTTGTTGTTGGAATGAAAAGTACTTTGTGGAAGAGGGATCATTAAGCTAAGAACTTAAACTTGTTTTGAAACCTTTATTTTACTTGAAATGTTGGCTTGGTTACAAAATGAGATCTAGTGTTGAAAATTAAACTTAATTGTGGATAAAGGTAGAATATGATAAGGTGGCAACTATTGATTAGAATGAGAGTTCGTGACAAGATATAGAATATGTTGAGGTGACAATTCTTAATAAGAATGAGAGTTTATGACAAGATATAGATAGAATATGAAGAGATGACAAATGATAAAGGATCAAGATTCAATGTATCTGAGAGTACGGGTTATCCAATAAGCCTATACATATGTTAACATTTTAACGAAAGTTGAGTTCACGTTTCAGTTTTTTATTCTCCTCTTCCACGTAGAGTGCATTTCTTCTCCCACAATTCTTTGTTTTCAACAAAGTGGTATTAGACCTATGGCTAATAGAGATATGACTCCCTTCAAGTTCTGGCACTATGGCGAGTAATTATGATAATTGGAGTATCAAGATGAAGGCGCTTCTTAGAGCTCATGATGTATGGGAGGTCATGGAGAAAGTCTACATTAAACCGCATAGTGACTCGACGCTATCTCTTACTGAAAAAATCATTTTGAGGGATTTAAGAAAGAGAGACAAGAAGGCTCTCTTCCTCATTTATCAAACTTTAGATGAGGATGACTTTGAGAAAATCTCAAGTGATACTTCAGCCAAGCAATCATGGGGAAAACTCCAAGTCTCGTATCAAGGAAAAGAAAAAGTAAAAAAGGTATGAGTTCAAACATTAAAAAGTCAATTTGATGCTCTTCATATGAAGAAATTGTTAGTAATTAGCCCTAAGAGCCAGTCATGAGATGATTAGGCTTTTTGGATTAATCATTGAGTTATACTCGAATGAACCCACTCATTGGATTAAGTGTAATTATTGAGTTAGACTCAAATAAATCCTATTGTTGGATTGAGTCGAATTGCATGGGAATCAATGGGTTAGACTCATTGGGTGAACTTGAGTTCACCAAAAAAGTTGAATGGTCAAAATTCAACCATTGGATTGAATGGTTGATTTTGAGTCATTGGATTAGAAGATGAAAGGGTGGAGACTCTTGGTATTCCATGGGATGGCTATAAATATCATTTGGATGATATTTTTCATAAGATTTTCATCACTTGAGAAGGTGAAAGGTCTCCTTGATCTTCTTCTTCCTCCTTCCCTCTTCTTGGCCGAAACTCCTAGTTGAGGTTGCTAGCACAACCTTAGGTGTTTTGATCTCCATCTTGCTTTGTTTGTGAGACAATCGAAGGCAAGGCTTGTTTGTGTGGATACCATAGAGGCGCGAACAATTGATCGTGCTGTGATCCGAGCTGTCGAGAGATCGCGAGCACGCTTCAAAGGTATAACTCTATCATGTCTTTAAATCTAACTTAGTATAATATTATATTCCCTTCGCATGAATCTTCAGGAGGAAGTAGGTTTTTCCACTGCGCATTTGCGTGTTTAGCAACCTATTTCCCTACAGTAGTATCAGAGCCACTTGCGAAGGGATATGCTAAGTTGTAATTAGTAATTTTTATATATGATATAGAAATTGCATGATAGAGTTTTCTATGATTGGCAAAATTTAAAGTTTCGGCCACACGAGACTCTCGGTCAGATCAAGAGTCTCGTCCATATTCTGAGTCTCGGCTAAATCCTGAGTCTTGACCCAAGTGGGTGTTTTATTGGGCACAAAACGAAGTTGGTATGTGACCAACAAGGTCTCGGCCATAGATGTTTTGTTTGGAACGAAACATAGTTGGTATTGTGGGTAGTAGGGTCTCGGATAAGGCAGCAACTCATAAAAGAGTATGCAAAATAATTTTTGTTTCAGGGGCGCTGCCAGCAGTTGAGTCCACCATCTGGTCGATCCTAGGAAATGGATAATGTTGGAACCCTAAGGTGTTTTGATGTGATCAAACAAGCGAAGTTAGGTCCTGCATTTGTTTAACCCTTGTGTCTAAGTGTGCAGGAGCTTAGGAACACAGGAAGTCGAGCGGAAGACGCGGCAAGCGAAAAGGACGGCACGGGAGAGAGCCGACGGGCTCAGTGAGTCCGATGGACGAGGTGACCGCGGAAGAGTACACCGGTGGACGAGAAGAACGTGCGCGGCGTTCGAGGGACGAGAAAGCGGGAAGGAAGGCTGCTCGAGGAGAAGGCCGGAACTTGGGTTCGGGTGAGCCCTATTCCGGATGGCCGAGATCACCCAAGCTAGTCTAGCCGGAGTTGAAAACCCGGACCGAGACGAGCTGAACCGAAGCAGAGCGACCAGACGAAAAAAGTCAACCAGAGATGACTTTTTGGGTCTGGGGTGCCCGGAGCTGACCGGGGCGCCCGGACCGAAGTTGTTGACCAGATCGAGTCAAACTCGATATAAACGTTCGGGGATAAAGTTTTATCCCCCCAGGGCGCCCGGATCATTTAACTCACTTTTAATCCATTTTTCTCTGTGCTTTATTTTCTTTTGTACTGTCAACGCTGTAAGAGGCTACTCCGCCCAGAGGAGAATCAGATAGTGCGCCATCTTTGCCTTGGATTAGCAATCCTCTGATTGCAAACCAAGTAAATCTCTTGTGTCTGCTCTTTTCTTTTTAGTCTCTTAGTTTTATTATTACAAGTGTCTTTTAAATTACTTGAATATCAGAGAAGGGTTTTGGTTTAATTTTTGTAGGGCAATTCACCCCTCCCCTCTTCCCGGCCTCCAAAGGGACCTACAAGTGGTATCAGAGCAAGGCGCTTCAGGAGGACTAACCGTCGATCGAAGCAACAAGATGGCCGGACCAAGCATCGTTCCACCAAAATTCGAGGGGGACTTCGCGGACTAGAAGCGACGTATGGAGGTATTCCTAAGAACTGATTTTGAAATTCGATTTATTATGAAATATGGTTTTGTAGCTCCAATGAATCAAGATAGAGAAGAAAAAGAAGAGAGCCACTGGACAAAAAAGGAGCAAAATGAGTCTGTAGCAAACAGTCGTGCGGAATATCACCTGCTGAGTGTGTTGCCGCCTCAAGAGTTCAACCGCATCGGAAGCTATTCATCTACCAAAGAACTCTGGGAGAAGTTCCTGGAACTCCACGAAGGCATGTCTAAGCAAAGCTCGCTAAAAGAGACATCCTCCGGAACAAGCTAATGAACATCCGACTGGAAAAAGGTGAGAAGGTAGCCAGTCTACACGCAAAGGTAAAAGAACTAATTACTAGTCTCGAGAACCTCGGAGAAACGATAACAAATCGGGAAACAATACGCTACGCACTCAATGCGTTTCCCAGAACATCAGATTGGACATCAATCGTCGACGCCTACTACATTTCGAAAGACCTGGAAGTAAGTACTTTAGAAGAACTATTCTCCACTCTTGAATTGCATGAAACTAGGTGTGCAGGAACAAAGGAATCAAGCCAGATGATTGCGCTAAACGCAGCCAAAAGGGATGAACCCGAGTCAGACTCAGAGGATGATCAGGAAGCGCACATGGTAAGAAACTTTAAAAAAAAATTTAGATCTAATAAATTTAAAGAAATGCAGAATAAAAAGAATCCAAGAAATAGAAGAAGGATGCGCTGCTACCAGTGTCAAAAGGAAGGACACCTAAAAGAAGACTGCCCAGAACTAAAGAAGGACAAAGGCAAGATTCCCAAGAAGCACAAGAACCTAAAAGCTACTTGGGACGACACTTTTTCATCGGAGTCCAAGATTCAAGAATATGTCGGGATAGGACTGATGGCAAGCTACGAAGGACAGAGTACATCAGAGGGAGCGACCTCAGATGGAAGTAGCGAAGCAAGGGGAGATTCAGGCTTCAAGTCTGATATGGTAAGTGATGTATGCCTCTTACCCCCCTGATGAACTTTACTTTGGTATTAAGGCAATGGAAAAATCCATGTATAAATTAGAAAATAAAAATACCAAATTAGAAAATGTAATTTTAGAAACAAAAAGAATTTTGGTAAAATCATGTCTTATAGAGGATTTTGATAAATTGAAAATTGAAAATGAAAAACAAAAAGAAGAAATAGAAAGATTGAAAAAATCTAATGGTTCAAATATTTTTACTTTTAGAAATTATAGAGGTTTAAATTAGTATTATAGATTTCATCAAAGTCAAATTAGAAATATATCAAAAATCTATGTGCCTAGGAAATACTTGGTTAATTCTGTAGGTAGGAACCTCTATTGGGTTCCGAAAACATGTTTAATTTAAAATTAAAATTAGACTTAGCATTTTCAGCAAGGAAATTAAACAACTAATTTCTTTATAAGGCTTTGTCTAAGGAAGTGGTTGTTGCTCCAATAACCAAGAAGGTCTAGTGCCTCGCCACGACCAGGAAGCCAAGTATCGAAATGAAAAGTTTAATTGATTAACTGAAAGAGTATTAATTTAAATTACTTAATGCTTTAAAAGAGTTATTCAATTTGAGTTAGAAAATATTTTAAAAAAAATTTAACTTGACCTAGAAATTTTTTATTACCTTAGAATTTTTTTTTATAAAAATTACCTTAAATTTTTTTTTAAAAAAAAAATTTACTAAGAATTTTTTTACATAATTTTTTTTCGAAAGAAAAATTCTGAAGAGTGTCTTTACTTAGAAATTTTTTAAAAAAAATTTTTACACTTAAAAATATTTTTGATTTACATTAGACTTGTTTATATCCCCAATTTTTTTGTGATCAAAGGGGGAGATGTATGTTAAGTCTAGGGGGAGGTAATATAATTTTTCAATTGAAAAATATTTGGACTTATGTGAATATAAATTGTTTTTATTGTATAAGTTTACCCTAACTTAACTTGGGTTACTCGCATCAAAAAGGGAGAGATTGTTGGAATCCCAAGGTATTTTGATGTGATCAAACAAGCTAAGTTAGGTCCTGCGTTTGTTTAACCCTTGTGTCTAAGTGTGCAGGAGCTTAGGAACATAGGAAGTCGAGCGGAAGACGCGGCTATCAAGAAGAACGACACGTGAGAGAGCCGACGGGCTCGATGCGCCCGAGGGACGAGGTGACCGCGGAAGAACGTGCGCAGCGTTCGAGGGACGAGAAACCGGTAAGGAAGGCTGCTCGAGGAGAATGCCGGAACTTGGGTTCGGGTGAGCCCTATTCCGGATGGACGAGATCACCCAAGCTAGCGGAGCCAGAGGTGAAAACCCGGATCGAGACGAGCTGATCCGAAGTAGAGCGACCAGACGAAAAAGTCAACCAGAGTTGACTTTTTGGGTTCGGGGCGCCCGGAGCTGACCGGGGCGCCCGGACCGAAGTTGTTGACCAGATCGAGTCAAACTTGATCTGAACGTTGGGGGATAAAGTTTTATCCCCCATGGTGCCCGGAACCCCTTCGGGGCGCCCCGACTAGTGCAATAAATATAGCACTGGTTTGCACAGATCATTTAACTCACTTGTAATCCATTTTTCTCTGTGCTTTATTTTCTTTTGTTCTGTCAACGCTGTAAGAGGCTACTCCACCCAGAGGAGAATCAGATAGTGCGCCATCTTTGCCTTGGATTAGCAATCCTATGATTGCAAACCAAGTAAATCTCTTGTGTCTGCTCTTTTCTTTTTAGTCTCTTAGTTTTATTATTACAAGTGTCTTTTAAATTAGTTGAATATCCGAAAAGGGTTTTTGGTTTAATTTTTGTAGGGCAATTCACCCCTCCCCTCTTGCCGACCTCCAAAGGGACCTACAAGTGGTATCAGAGCAAGGCGCTTCAGGAGGACTAACCGCCGATCGAAGCAACAAGATGGTCGGACCAAGCATCGTTCCACCAAAATTCGAGGGGGACTTCGCAGACTGGAAGCGACGTATGGAGGTATTCCTAAGAACTGATTTCGAAATTCGGTTTATTATGAAATATGGTTTTATAGCTCCAATGAATCAAGATGGAGAAGAAAAAGAAGAGAGCCACTGGACAATAAAGGAGCAGAACGAGTCTGTAGCAAATAGTCGTGCGGAATATCACCTACTGAGTGTGTTTCCGCCTCAAGAGGTCAACCGCATCGGAAGCTATTCATCTACCAAAGAACTCTGGGAGAAGTTCCTGGAACTCCACGAAGGCACGTCCGAAGCAAAGCTCGCTAAAAGAGACATCCTCCGGAATAAGCTAATGAACATCCGACTGGAAAAAGGTGAGAAGGTAGCCAGTCTACACGCAAAGGTAAAAGAACTAATTACTAGTCTCGAGAACCTCGGAGAAACGATAACAAATCGGGAAACAATACGCTACGCACTCAATGCGTTTCCCAGAACATCAGATTGGACATCAATCATCGACGCCTACTACATTTCGAAAGACCTGGAAGTAAGTACTTTAGAAGAACTATTCTCCACTCTTGAATTGCATGAAACTAGGTGTGCAGGAACAAAGGAATCAAGCCAGATGATTGCGCTAAACGCAACCAAAAGGGATGAACCCGAGTCAGACTCAGAGGATGATCAGGAAGCGTACATGGTAAGAAACTTTAAAAAGTTTTTTTAGAGCTAATAAATTTAAAGAAATGCAGAATAAAAAGAATCCAAGAAATAGAAGAAGGATGCGCTGCTACCAGTGTCAAAAGGAAGGACACCTAAAAGAAGACTGCCCAGAACTAAAGAAGGACAAAGGCAAGATTCTCAAGAAGCACAAGAACCTAAAAGCTACTTGGGACGACACTTCTTCATCTGAGTCCGAGATTCAAGAATATGTCGGGATAGCACTGATGGCAAGCTACGAAGGACAGAGTACATCAGAACCCAGCATCGATGAAGGGGGAGCGACCTCAGATGGAAGTAGCGAAGCAGGGGGAGATTCAGGCTTCAAGTCTGATATGGTAAGTGAGGTATGCCTCTTACCCCCCTGATGAACTTTACTTTGGTATTAAGGCAATGACAAAATCCATGTATAAATTAGAAAATAAAAATACCAAATTAGAAACTGAAATTTTAGAAACAAAAAGAATTTTGGCAAAATCATGTCTTATAGAGGATTTTGATAAATTAAAAATTGAAAATAAAAAACTAAAAGAAGAAATAGAAAGATTGAAAGAATCTAATGGTTCAAATATTTCTACTTTTAGAAATTATATTGGTTTAAATTGGTATTATAGATTTCATCAAAGTCAAATTAGAAATATATAAAAAATCTATGTACCTAGGAAATACTTGGTTAATCCTGTAGGTAGGAACCTCTATTGGGTTCCGAAAACATGTTTAATTTAAAATTAAAATTAGACTTAGCATTTTCAGCAAGGAAATTAAACAACTAATTTCTTTATTTGGCTTTGTCTAAGAATGCCTAGTGCCTCGCCACGACCTGGAAGCCATGTATCGAAATGAAAAGTTTAAAGAGTTATTCAATTTGTGTTAGAAAATATTTAAATTTTTTTTTTAACATGACTAAGAAATTTTTTATTACCTTAGAATTTTTTTATATAAAAATTGCCTTAAAATTTTTTTTTTAAAAAAATTACTAAGAATTTTTTTACTTAAATTTTTTTTTCGAAAGAAAAATTCTGAAGAGTGTCTTTACTTAGACATTATTTTTTAAAAAATTACACTTAAAATATTTTTTAATTTACCTTAAACTTGTTTATATCTGCAATTTTTATGTGATCAAAGGGGGAGAAGTATGTTAAGTCTAGGGGGAGGTAATATAATTTTTCAATTGAAAAATATTTGGACTTATTTGAATATAAATTGTTTTTATTGCATATTTTTACCCTAACTTAACTTGGGTTGCTCACATCAAAAAGGGGGAGATTGTTGGAACCCCAAGGTGTTTTGATGTGATCAAACAAGTTAAGTTAGGTCCTGCGTTTGTTTAACCCTTGTGTCTAAGTGTGCAGGAGCTTAAGAACACAGGAAGTCGAGCGGAAGACGCGGCTAGAGAGAAGGATGGCACGTGAGAGAGCCGACGGGCTCGATGCGCCCGAGGGACGAGGTGACCGCGGAAGAGTACACCGATGGACGAGAAGAATGTGCGTGGCGTTCGAGGGACGAGAAACCGGGAAGGAAGGCTGCTCGAGGAGAAGGCCGGAACTTGGGTTCGGGTGAGCCCTATTCCGGATGGCCTAGATCACCCAAGCTAGCGGAGCCGGAGTTGAAAACCTGGACCGAGACGAGCTGATCCGAAGCAGAGCGACCAGACGAAAAAAGTCAACCAAAGTTGACTTTTTGGGTCCGAGGCGCCCGGAGCTGACCGGGGCGCCTGGACCGAAGTTGTTGACCAGATCGAGTCAAACTCGATCTGAAAGTTGGGGGATAAAGTTTTATCCCCCCAGGGGGCCCGGAACCCCTTCGGGGCGCCCCGACCAGTGCTATAAATATAGCACTGGTTTGCACAGATCATTTAACTCACTTGTAATCCATTTTTCTCTGTGCTTTATTTTCTTTTGTACTGTCAACGCTGTAAGAGGCTACTCCGCCCAGAGGAGAATCAAATAGTGCGCCATCTTTTCCTTGGATTAGCAATCCTCTTATTGCAAACCAAGTAAATCTCTTGTGTCTGCTCTTTTCTTTTTAGTCTCTTAGTTTTATTATTACAAGTGTCTTTTAAATTAGTTGAATATCCGAGAAGGGTTTTTGGTTTAATTTTTGTTGGGCAATTCACCCCTCCCCTCTTGCCGGCCTCTGAAGGGACCTACAGATAACAGTCTTTAGGGTTGGCGCGATTAAGATCCCAGAAATCAATGTCAACTCTCCACTTATTGTTATGCATGGCTACAAGGACCATGTTAGAGAGCCAGGACGAGAACTGTACTTCTCTAATGTGACCAACCTTCCTAAGCTGGACTACCTCAGTTCGGATGATCTTGTTGGAGCAATCCCAATAGTCCATGGGACCTTGTGTTTTGGTGTTTAGGCAAAGGGTTTAAGTTAGGATTGCCCTCATTATTTGATATGTGTACTTGTGTTGTGCAGGACTGCAGGTGACACATGTGACTCAGGTTGACGACTTCAGGTCCGGTGAAGGATGGAACATCCAAGGGACCATGGACAAGGCAGCAAGGACAAAGGCCGAGAGAGGCAACTTCGAGGCATACACGAAGGATGGCATTGGGGATGAGCCGCGGGCTTGAATGCATCCGAGGGACGAGAGCCAAAGGAAGTAGCCCTGAAGGAAAGATGTCAAAGCTTCAAAGAAGAGTCAAGGAGTCGTGAGGGTCTGAGTGTTGAGAGAAATGTACTCGGGATGAGAACTCTAGGTATAGGGTTGTACCAGTCGACTGGTACTGGGATCAGTCGACTGGTACTGGGATCAGTCGACTGGTATGAGCACAGAAGCTCTCTATGCCCGAAATGGCTGGGATCAGTCGACTGGTCATGTGACCAGTGGACGGGTAACTGGCAAATCAGCAAGGCTGATTTCCCCAAGCTCTATAAGAAGGACCATGGGATGGCCGGCTAAGTTGACGAAATTAGACTTGGTTAAAGCCTAATTAGTAGTCACCAAAGTGCTCAAGGTTCTCTTGTGTACAAGTGTTCTTGGTTGGAGTTGTGGTGAGGTTTCTCCACCCACAAGGAGGTTGATCTAGCCGGAGTTTGCCGGGGACTAATCCACCGACGGATTGAGGGATCGTCCACATTACGGACACGTCGTGGAGTAGGAGCAAGTTATCTCCGAACCACGTAAACGAACGTGTTAGCGGTTTGCTTTCTTGTTCTTTCCTTTAGTCTTTAGCTTGTTTGTTTTATTTGTATTATTCCGCTGCGCAAGCTAACGAATACGTAGGAAGCTATCGATTTGGGGGGCACGTCTATTCAACCCCCCTTCTAGCCGACCACCGATCCTCCAACAAGTGGTATCAGAGCGAAGGTCGCACTTCACCGGACTAATCACCGAGAAGAGCAAATACAAGAAGATGACTGGCTTGATTGAACCTCCAAAGTTTGAAGGAGGAAGCCTTGGGGGCATCACCTATTGGATGATGAAGATGGATATCTTCTTTGACACGGATTGGGACACCATGATGATGGTAAATGAACCATTTGAAGTCCCTAAAGACAAGAAAGGAAGAAGCTACGACCACGACATTGGACGGAGGAGCAAACCACACGGTCAAAGGCAAACGATAAGGTAATATCTATTTTGATCGATATTTTGCCTAATAACGTGATGAGCCGTGTAGGTAAATATGAGAACGCCCCTGAATTGTGGAGTAAAGTGAAGAAAGTTCCATGCGAGGAATTTTTGCTTACACATGAAGAGGTAGAGCCCAAGGAGATGGTTTTAATGGCTCAAGAAGAGGAGGAGGAGCAACTGGAAGTTAACTCATGCTCAACTTCCGAGGAGGAGAAGGAGGATGAAGAAGCATCATCAACATCCTCAAGGGTTGAAGAAGAATCCAAGACGGAGGAAGAAGAGATCTTGGAGGTCAACCTAGTGAGCACCTCCACCGAAACAAAGTCAAAGGACCACATCATTTGCTTCGATTGCAATGAGAAGGGACACTACAAGAGTAGGTGTCCATTGGGTAAGAAGAAGGTAACTCCTAAACCTAATCAAGTTATTTTGAATACTAACATAGGTTGTAGGAATGAAGAAGCCCAAAAGAGGAGAATGTGCATTACATGCTTCACGTGTGGGGAGAAGGGACACTACTACACCAAATGCCCCAAGAAGAGAGAAATCAAGAAGCTTGCACATTTAAAGAAATGGGAGAAGAAGAAGAGGAGCTTGAGTCAAGGGGGAGCTTCAAGGGTAAGGGAGGTATGCCCTAATTTGAATCATAATTCAAATTCAAATTCTTATGTTCCCATTCATGCTAGGAAAAATAATGATTATCATTATGTCGCAATGAAAAATTTTGGTTTTAGATATCTTGATAGGAATAGGGTAAATATCGATCAAACCCATAGGAGACCTATGCATGATAGACCTAGGCAAGTTAAATTCTCATTACCTAAGGAGAAGAAGGTAATAGAGAACCAAGGCATTAATCCCAAGAAGGGGAGGCACATACCTAGAAAGGGTAGGTCTAGGAATGTCCAAGGTGGACAAATTAACTCTAGGGTTAGGAACCTAGAGAAGGAGAATCAAGCTTTAAGGGGAAAGCTTGATAAGTTAGGACAATTCCTTAAGAGATTCAATGTTGGATCTAAGGAATTAAATATGGTGTTGAGTAGCCAATGACCCAACCATGATAGATCGGGTTTGGGATACCGATCTAGTGTCCCCAATGCTAAGGGAAAGTCTTATGCTAGGGTTGCATATGACTATAGCAAGGAGAAGTCAATAAATGGCAAGGAAAATCCATTTAATGGTAAGAAGAAATTAACCAAGGACAAGGTGTCCAAGGTTAAGAAGGTTAGGTTTGTAGGCCAAGTGTCACCGGAGGTGCACTGATGTGGCCTAGCCATTATATATGAGTCACCTAGGGAGGTGGCTAAGGCTAAAGGCTCTAAGGGGAGCTCAAATAGTCAATTTGGGACCCATGGCCAATGGATCTCAAGTGGGTACTACTTGGGAGTTTAGGTTGTGTTATGGAATGTGCCAAGTGGTTTGGAGACTGACTTGAGTCTCAAACCTAGGGATTTGGCACACATGGATTGTGTTTCATGCAAGGAAATATGACAGTGGGGTCATATTGCATGATAATTAGTTTTTGATGTATAGATGTCATATAAACCAATTCTAGGGATGCATTGTGGGTTGGTATGGGCAAATACATCAAGAGGAAGTCAAAACTAGGACTTTAGGTCAAGGTTCAATTGAACCATGTAGGTAGATTTGGATTTTGTGTCAATCTTGGGATTGGTGATAGATACATTTTTTAATATATTTTTCCCAAGTAGACAAGGGCAATAGACCTCTCCACAAAATTTGGAAATTTTTGGAGGTCTAGGGAATTTTTGGTGCATTTCTGAAATTTAGCCTGAAAAAACTGATTTTTGCAGAATTAAGGTTCCAGTCAACTGGTGTAGATACCAGTCGACTGATAACAGTGTTTTCGACCACAGAATATTTCTGTAAGGTTGTGTCGAAGGGGGCAGTCGACTGATACCAGTCTGAAATTGTTTTCAACATTGGTTTGTGACCATGTCAACTTGCTTAGATGTATGAGATCCAAGGGGGATAATACATGAGTTTAGGGTCAGTTTGGATGATAAGTTTTTAACAATTGGAATATTGTTGGAGAACTTTTTGGATATTAGGCAAAGGGGGAGAAGTAAGGTTTAGTTGGGAAAACCTTAAGTGCCTTTGTATAGGAGGAGCCTTGTGATAGGTTCTTAAAAATCCATGTGGAAAAATCCTAGCTCATTGGGGAGCTTAGGTGTAGGGGGAGCCTTGGGATAGGTTCAAATGCATGATGCATTGTTTCGGCGGTTGCCAAGTGTGTAGCCTTGGCAACGTAAGTCCATTCGGCGGTTGCCAAGTGTGTAGCCTTGGCAACGTAAGTCCATTCGGCGGTGTAAGTTCAAGTGTGTAGCCTTGAAGACGTAAGTCCATTTGTTATTAGCATATTTATTTGCTATATGTTTTCCCTAACTTAAACGTATTGCCAAATACCAAAAAGGGGGAGATTGTTGGAGCAATCCCAATGGTTCGTGGGACCATGTGTTTTGGTGTTTGGGCAAAGGGTTTAAGTTAGGATTGCCCTCGTTATTTGATATGTGTACTTGAGTTGTGTTGGACTACAGGTGACACATGTGACTCAGGTTGACGGCTTCGGGTCCGGTGAAGGATAGAGCATCTGAGGGACCGTGGACAAGGGAGCAAGGACAAAGGCCGAGGGAGGCGACTTCGAGGCATACGCGAAGGATGGCATTGGGGGCGAGCCGCGGGATTGAATGCATCCAAGGGACGAGAGCCAAAGGAAGTAGCCCTAAAGGAAAGAGGTCAAAGCTGCAAAGAAGAGTCAAGTGAGTCGTGAGGGTCCGAGTGCTGAGAGAAATGTACTCGGGATGGGAACCCTAGGTATAAGGTTGTACCAGTCGACTGGTATTGGGATCAGTCGACTGGTGGTGAGCACAGAAGCTCTCTGTGCCCTAAATGCCTGGGATCAGTCGACTGGTCCTGTGACCAGTTGACAGGTAGATAGCTGTTGAGAGAGCCGTTGGGTTGGCACCAGTCAACTAGTGCATGGACCAATCGACTGGTAACAGGCAAATCAGCAAGGCTGATTTCCCCAAGCTCTATAAGAAGGACCTTGGGATGGCCGGCCAAGTTGATGAAATTAGACTTGGTTAAAGCCTAATTAGTAGTCACCAAAGCGCTCAAGGTTCTCTTGTGTCCAAGTGTTCTTGGTTGGAGTTGTGGTGAGGTTTCTCCACCCACAAGGAGGTTGAGCTAGCCGGAGTTTGCCGGGGACTAATCCACCGACGGATTGAGGGATCGTCCACCTTACGGACACGTCGTTGAGTAGGAGCAAGTTATCTCCGAACCACGTAAATGAACGTGTTAGCGGTTTGCTTTCTTGTTCTTTCCTTTAGTCTTTAGCTTGTTTGTTTTATTTGTATTATTCCAATGCGCAAGCTGACGAATACGTAGGAAGCTATCGATTTGGGGGGCACGTCTATTCAACCCCCTTCTAGCCGGCCACCGATCCTCCTATAGATCTTATTTTGCTCGGCCGAGAAATTCCTCTTCTTCTGCTTGACCAGTCGGGAACTAAGTAGGAGGTGTAATTTATGCTCCGCTACCTCCGGTCTGACCCCCGGTAGCTCCTCAAGGGACCAAGCAAAGATATCTCTATTACGCGTCAAACACTGGATTAGTTCCGCTTTGACTTCCATGGGCAAATCACTTGATTGCGAGTAAGGCTCTCCAGGCATTCAGGATAGAGCCATACCTCCTCCCAAGGAATGGGTTCTTCTATTGTAGAAAGAGGTTCTTCTTGGATGGCATGGACACCCCCATCTTGGGTCCTTTGCGCTTTACGGGCCTCCACCTTTACCATATCTATATAGCACCTGCGAGAGACCAGCTGCTCCCCTTTGACTTCCCCTACCTAGTCTTCCACTGGGAATTTGATCTTCTGATGAAAAGTGGATATTGCCGCCTGAAACTCTTGCAGGCCAGCCTACCCAGGAAGACATTGTACGAAGAGGGTGAATCCACCACTATGAAGGTGCTCCTCCTTGTCCGCACCAGGGGCTCACTGCCTAGGGATATGGCCAGCTTGATCTGGACCATAGGCTTTACTTCGTTGCCAATGAAACCATACAAGGAAATGGCCACTAGCTGAAGCTCACTAGCGTCAATCTGCATACCTTCAAACGCAGTCTTGAACAGCACGTTGACAGATCTTCCGGTATCAACAAAAACCCTGACTACGCAACTGTTGGCTATGACGGCCTTGATGATGAGGGCATCATCATGGGGAAGCTCTAATCCTTCCAGATCTTGCAATCCAAAGCTGATTATGGGGCCAATAGCTTACTCCTGGCTGCATCCTATAGTATGAATCTCCAGACGACGCTCATGAGATTTTCGTTCCTGGCTGGAATCTCCATCTGTAGGTCCTCCAGAAATCATGTCTATCTCTCGGATGGCCATATCACCTATATTTTCCTCCTCCCGGGCTTCCCCTTGCTCCTGGCCATGACCGTGTTGTTGAACACCTGGCCTCGCCTGGTCTGGTCTTAGTCTGCCTGCCTGACCTGCTGCGATACGGCGGTCGTCTACCAACCTCTACGCTTGAGGGGAAAGCTCTGGTGGCGATAGACCCAATTCGGCTGCGCGTCGAGAATCGCGGGTGAAGTGGAAACAATCGTTAGTAGCATGCGTGTGGGACTGATGGTAAGTGCAGTAACGTGGACCCTACGGACCAGGCCTTGGAGCTTGGACAGTGGCCACACGTTGGGCTGGCCGAGCATCCTGACCGGGCAGGAAGGGTGGTCGGGTTTCCTGGCCGCGAGAAAGAGGTTGGGTTGGTGGTTAGGGTGTCCTTTCTGCCTTGTTGATGGAAGCAGGAGCTCTATCTGCTTTCCTTCGCACTGCCTGTGCCTCTGCCACGTTGATATAACTGGCAGCCCTTACCAACATTTTGTCGAAGTTCTTCACGGGGTCTCAGATGAGATCTCGGAAGAACTCTCCTTCTACCAATCCGTGGGAGAAGGCGCTCATTAATATCTCTGAAGTAGCGGACGGGACGTCCTGAGTCACTTGGTTAAAGCGTTTAATATAGCTCCTCAAAGGTTCGACAGACCCCTGCTTGAGGGCGAAAAGGCAATGGTCTATCTTTTGATATTTCCTACTGCTAGCGAAGTGACGCATGAAAGCGGTCTTGAAGTCCTGTAAGCAGGTGATGGACCCGTGTGGCAATCCATCGAACCATTTTTGTGCTGAGCTAGACAAAGTGTTCAGGAACACCCGGCACTTGACGACATCACTGTATTGATGTAATAGTGCAGCATTCCTAAATTTACAGAGATGTTCTTCTGGGTCCTTGCTACTGTCATATCCTCCGATACCAGGGGGCTTGTACCCTTTGGGCAGCTTCTCCTCTAATACCCTTGGAGAGAAGGGCACTTGTTTTTCATGTTCCACTCGGAGCTCTTCCCTGAGGACTATAGCTTTCCCTTTCTTTGAGTCCCCAGGCCGAGAACTTTCCGCCATAGACACCCGTGGTTGCTCTTTCTTGTTGTTATAGCATTTGGGATTCCGATGATAATAACCCAGACCGGGTTCTCTATATAAGGCTGGGGGAAACTCCTCAGGCTGCTTTCTCTTAGATCCTCGGTTATAAATATGTGTCAGATCTTTAGAAACTTTGGGCAGCTTGTGCGGTCGGGAAGCAGTGGTTTGTCTTTTTGAAGCCACACGCCTCTTGACCTCCTTGAATAACTCATATTCTCCTGCTGTCATGGTCACGTTGATTTTTCTGATATCCTCCATCTTCACGCTCCAGAATAGGTAAATGTGTTCCCACATACGACACCAAATTGATCCCGTTCGAAATCTGAGTCAGACATAGGCCGGATGCGCTGTCGCTAGCGTTGACGGAGGGTGGATGAAACCTCCTACTCATATGAGACCCCTCAGAAGGATTCCCACGGGTTGCTGACCAAGGGTGACGACTAAGATGGTGGTATAGGAGCTCTGCGCACATTCAGACAAGCACACAGAACGTTAGAGGCCAAGAACAATGGAAAAAGTCTCCGGAGCAGGCCCTCCGATGCACAAGTCAGGTACTTTTCCCCAGAAGAGTCAGGCACTGTTGACTTTGGGCTCCGGGGCGCCCGGAGCCCTCCGAGGCGCCCGGACCTCGATTTTGACCAGGATCGCGTCAAACGCGATCTGATCGTTGGGGGATAAAATTTTATCCCCCCAGAGCGCCCGGAACCCTTTCGGGTCTCCCCGACCAGTGCTATAAATATAGCACTGGTTTGCACAGATCAATCATCTCACTAGTAATTAGTTTTCTTTGTGCTTTCAATTCTGTTTCTTTTATTTGTGCTGTCAACGCTGCGAAAAGGTTACTCCGCCCAAAGGAGATAAACAGATAGTGCGCTTACTTTCCTTGAATTAGCAATCCCCTGATTGCAAACCAAGTAAATCTCTTATGTCTGCTCTTTTCCTTTAGTCTCTTAGTTTTATTATTACAAGTGTCTTTTAAATTAGTTGAATATCCAAGAAGGGTTTTTGGTTTAATTTTTGTAGGGCAATTCACCCCTCCCCTCTTGTCGGCCTCCAAAGGGACCAACAAGTGGTATCAGAGCAAGGCGCTTCAGGAGGACTAACCGTCGATCGAAGCAACAAGATGGCCAGACCAAGCATCGTCCCACCAAAATTCAAGGGGAACTTCGTAGACTGGAAGAGTCATATGGAGGTATTCCTAAGAACTGATTTCGAAATTCGGTTTATAATGAAGTATGGTTTTTTAGCTCCTACGAATCAAGATGGAGAAGAAAAAGAAGAGAGCAATTGGACAAAGAAGGAGCAGAATGAATCTGTAGCAAACAGTCGTGCAGAATATCACCTACTAATCGTGTTACCGCCTCAAGAGGTCAACCGCATCGGAAGCAATTCATCTGCTAAAGAACTTTGGGAGAAGTTCCTGGAACTCCACGAAGGCACGTCTGAAGCGAAGCTCGCTAGAAGAGACATCCTCTGGAACAAGTTGATGAACATTCGTCTGGAAAAATGTGAGAATGTATCCAATCTACACACAAAGGTAAAAGAACTGATTATTGATCTCGAGAACCTCGAAGAAACGGAAACAAATCGAGACAGCATATGCTACGCACTTAACACGTTTTCCAGAACTCCGGAGTGGACATCAATCGTCGACGCCTACTATATTTCAAAAGACCTGGAGGTAAGTACTTTAGATGAATTGTTTTCTACTCCTGAGTTACATGAAACCAGGTGTACAGCTACAACAAAAGACTCAAGTCAGATAATGGCGCTGAACGCAACCAAGAAGGATGAACCCGAGTCAGACTCCGAAGAAGACCAAGAAGCATATATGGTAAGAAATTTTAAAAAGTTTTTTGGATCTAATAAATTTAAAGAAATGCAGAATAAAAAGAATCCAAGAAATAGAAGAAAAGTGCGATGCTACCAGTGTCAAAAGGAAGGACACTTAAGAGAGGATTGCCCAGAACTAAAGAAGGACAGAATGAAGACACCCAAGACACACAAGAACCTAAAAGCCACATGGGATGACACTTCATCATCTGAGTCCGAGATTCAAGAATATGCAGGGATAGCACTGATGGCAAGCTACGAAGGACAAAGTACATCAGAACCCAGCATCGATGAAGGGGGAGCGACCTCAGATGGAAGTAGCGAAGCAGGGGAAGATTCAGGCTTCAAATCTGATATGGTAAGTGAGGTATGTCTCTTACCCCCTGATGAACTTTACTTTGGTATTAAGGCAATGGCTAAATCCATGTATAAATTAGAAAATAAAAATATCAAATTAGAAAATGGAATTTTAGAAACAAAAAGAATTTTGGAAAAATCATGTCTTATAGAGGATTTTGATAAATTAAAAATTGAAAATGAAAAACTAAAAGAAGAAATAGAAATATTGAAAAATCTAATGGTTCAAATATTTCTACTTTTAGAAATTATAGAGGTTTAAATTGGTATTATAGATTTCATCAAAGTCAAATTAGAAATATATCAAAAGTCTATGTACCTAGGAAATACTTGGTTAATCCTGTAGGTAGGAACCTTTATTGGGTTCCAAAAACCTATTTAATTTAAAATTAAAATTAGACTTAGCATTTCCAGTAAGGAAATTAAACAACTAATTTCATTATGAGACTTTGTCTAAGGAAGTGGTTGTTGCTCCAATAACCAAGAAGGCCTAGTGCCTCGCCACGACCTGGAAGCCAAGTATCGAAATGAAAAGTTTAATTGACTAACTGAAAAAGTATTAATTTAAATTACTTAATGTTTTTAAAGAGTTATTCAATTTGTGTTAGAAAATATTTAAATTTTTTTAACTTGACATAGAAATTTTTTAAAATTACCTAAGAAATTGTTTATGAAAGTTAACTTAGAATATTTTTTTTGCCTTAAGATTTTTTTTAAATAAAAAAAATTGACTAAGAATTTTTTTTGATAATATTGCCTTAGAATTTTTTTTTAAAATTGACTTAGAATTGTTTCTTATGAATATTAACTTAGAAAGTTTTTTCTGAAAAATGTCCTACTCAAATTTTTTAGAATTTACCTTAGACTTGTTTATAACCCCAATTTTTTATGTGATCAAAGGGGGAGAAGTATGTTAAGTCTAGGGGGAGGTAATATAATTTTTCAATTGTAAAATATTTGGACTTATTTGAAAATAAATTATTTTTATTGCATATGGTTACCCTAACTTAACTTGGGTTGCTCACATCAAAAAGGGGGAGATTGTTGGAACCCCAAGGTTTTTTGATGTGATCAAACAAGCTAAGGTAGGTCCTGCGTTTGTTTAACCCTTGTGTCTAAGTGTGCATGACCTTAGGAACACAGGAAGTCGAGCGGAAGATGCGGCTAACGAGAAGGACGGCACGGGGAGAGAGCCAACGTGCTCGGTGCGTCCGAGGGACGAGGTGACCGCGGAAGAGTACACCGGTGGATGAGAAGAACGTGCCCGGCGTTCAAGGGATGAGAAACCAGGAAGGAAAGCTGCTCGAGGAAAAGGCCTGAACTTGGGTTCGGGTGAGCCCTATTTCGGATGGCCGAGATCACCCAAGCTAGCGGAGCCGGAGCGAGCAAGACCCGGACCGAGATGAGTTGAACCGGAGATGAAAAAGTCAACACTGTTGACTTTGGGGTCCGGGGCGCCCGGAGCAGTCCGAGGCGCCCGGAGCCCTCCGGGGCGCCCGGAACCCTTCCGGACGCCCCGACCTGGATTTTGACCAGGATCGCGTCAAACGTGATCTGATCGTTGGGGGATAAAATTTTATTCCCCCAGGGCGCCTAGAACCCCTTCGGGGCGCCCCGACCAGTGCTATAAATATAGCACTGGTTTGCACAGATCAATCATCTCACTAGTAATCAGTTTTCTCTGTGTTTTCAATTCTGTTTCTTTTATTTGTGCTGTCAACGTTGTAAAGAGGCTACTCCGCCCGAAGGAGATAAAAAGATAGTGCGCTTACTTTCCTTGGATTAGCAATCCCCTGATTACAAACCAAGTAAATCTCTTGTGTCTGCTCTTTTCCTTTAGTCTCTTAGTTTTATTATTACAAGTGTCTTTTAAATTAGTTGAATATCCAAGAAGGGCTTTTTGGTTTAATTTTTGTAGGGAAATTCACCCCTCCCCTCTTGCCGGCCTCCAAAGGGACCAACACTCTCCTTCTACCAATCCGTGGGAGAAGGCGCTCATTAATATCTCCGAAGTAGCGGACGAGACGTCTTGAGCCACTTGATAAAAGCATTTAATATAGCTCCTCAAAGGTTCGACGGACCCCTGCTTGAGGGCCAAAAGGCAATGGTCTATTTTTTGATATTTCTTGCTGCTAGCGAAGTGGCGCATGAAAGCGGTCTTGAAGTCCTAGAAGTAGGTGATGGACCTGTGTGGAAATCCATCGAACCATTTTTGTGCTAAGCCAGACAAAGTGTTCAGGAACACCCGGCACTTGACGTTATCACTGTATTAATGTAATAGTGCAGCATTCCTAGATTTGCAGAGATGATCTTCCGGGTCCTTGCTACCGTCATATCCTCCGATACCGGGGGCTTGTACCCTTTGGGCAGCTTCTCCTCTAATACCCTTGGAGAGAACGACACTTGTTTTTCATGTTTCACTCGGAGCTCCTCCCTGAGGACTATAGCTTTCCCTTTCTTTGAGTCCCCAGGCCGAGAACTTTCCGCCATAGACACCCGTGGTTGCTCTTTCTTATTGTTATAGCAATTGGGATTCCGATGATAATAACCCAGACCGGGTTCTCTATAGAAGGCTGGGGGAAACTCCTCAGGCTGCTTTCTCTTAGATCCTCGATCAGAAATATGTGTCGAATCTTTGGAAACTTTGGGCAGCTTGTGCGGTCGGGAAGCAGTGGTTTGTTTTTTTGAAGTCGCACGCCTCTTGACCTCCTTGAATAACTCATATTCTCCTGCTGTCATGGTCACGTTGATTTTTTCGATATCCTCCATCTTCACGCTCTATAATAGGTAAATGTGTTCCCACACCCGACACCAAATCAATCCCGTTCAAAATCTGAGTCAGACAGAGGTCGGATGCGCTGTGGCTAGCATTGACGGAGGGTGGATGAAACCTCCTACTCATATGGGACCCCTCAAAAGGATTCCCCCGGGTTGCTGACCAGGGGTGACGACTAAGATGGTGGTACAGGAGCTCTACGCACATTCAGACAAGCACACGGAACGTTAGAGGCCAAGAATAAGGGAAAAAGTCTCCAGAGCAGACCCTCTAATGCTCAAGTCAGGTACTTTTCCCCAGAAGAACAGTATACGAAAGGAAAAAAAATAGAAAACACGTGCGAAAAGGTAAATGACCATACCTACGTAAGGGAGAGGACCCCCCCCCTCCCGTTTTATATAAGAGTGCGTACTTCTAGAATCTGACGTGTGTCAGGGAATGTCGGATGTCAGGACCTGTCTAGCGATGAATGACACGTGGCATCCTCTTATAGACCGGAGGAAGATTCTATGAGAAGAGAGTCACAGACTATCGGAATATACCCTGACATGCAGCAGTTATTCCCTGACAGACGGTTACGATTCCCAAGCTCTGTTGTCGTGTAGTGCCCTGCCGACTGGCTATGGATGGAGAAGCTCCTAATGACCTGTAGTTGGAGGACCCGGCTTAGGTATAACTGAGCGGTTTGCGAGACCTCAACCGGGTGTATCAAGCTCGTATATATATCCCAATTTGAGAAAACCCGACTGGTAGAGATAGTTCAAGCTTTTCCTTAATTGTTCCTCATACTGCAGATCTGGAATCCCGATCTGGGTATCCCGACTTGGCATTATATGACTAGCGGCCTCCAGAGGCCCCACCCCCTCTGTTGACCGTCTCATCCCCTTGAGTTCTGACTGTCACGCCCCCTTGGCTTCTGACTGCCACATCCCCATGACTTTTGACTGCAATGTCTTCTTGACTTCTGACTGTCATGTCCCCTTGACTTCCACATGATTGGCTTTATCGGACCCACCATCATGCGCCGTATCATAAGCCTCCCCTTCAAGTCAAGTCGAAGGAGGTCGAAGTCTGACTGATTATACCCCAATCCTGGTTTGCTCTACTTCACCCTTCTAACTTTAAATTTTTTTTTCATATAGCAACAACAGTTTTTAACCGTTGTCTTTTGAGGTCCATATCTTTCTCAACGCGTTGATTTACAACAGATTATCGAAATCTCTTACAACGATTTTTCACCATTGTCTTTTTGCAGTTTTGTTGTAGTGTCAACCAGGTTAAGTTGAGTCCTATGTAGTAGATGCCTTATGTCTGAGTGTACAGGGACATAGGAACCCAAGAAGTCGAGCGGAAGACCCAGCAGACGAGAAGGATGGTACAGAAGCAAGTTCACGGACTCGATGCATCTGAGGGATGAGAATCAATGGAAGAGTACACTAGTGAAGCGAGAAGGATGCATGTTGCGATTTGAGGGACGAGAAACCGGAGAGGAAGCCTACTCGAGGAGAAGGCCGGAGTTAGGTTCAGGTGAGCTCAACTCCGGATGGGCAGAGAATCACCCAAGTAACCAGAGAAACAGCAAGACAAGTCGACTCTATATTGACTTGTTTAGGTGCCCATACTAGGTCTGGGTGCTCGAACTAGCTTGGTACCGAACAGGCGCCTCTGGGTGAAAGTAGCAGTGGAGAGAGACTTTGGGTCCACACCAGCAACAATCCAAGTACCCGAACTAATCTAGGTGCCCCGATACCGATAAAGGCTTATCATCGTGTCATTAAAGAGCCATTGCGAACAGATACAATGCACCGCTGGGGGTGCCCATAACCACTCTAGGTGCCCGGAGATGCCACGTCATGCTACGGACGAATTCGACTAGTATAATATAAATAGAGTCTTAGTTCTCTTCATTTAGGACAACACTTTCTGTACTTCATTTTCAACTTTATTTTTCGTAATTACAATTTGAGTTTTCAAACGTAGATCGTCCTAACCGTGTTCAAGTCAGAGGTTTGCATCGAGCTCAAATCTGATAAGTGTAGGATATGAAGCAAATCTAAGGATCTATAATATGTGAACTAGCAAATCAAGCTACCCATCCTATTAGTAATTCCATTGATTATTAATTACCAAGTAGTTAACTTGATATTTAATTACCTATAAATTTGATTACTCATTCAATGAATCCTTAATCAAATTATCTAATTATAACCAATTAATTATCTTTAGAGTTAAATAAATTAAATCAGTAAACCTTTGTATTTCACAAATGCATCAATCAAGAAGGTCATTAATTAGCTAATTAATCAATTAATTAACTGTTAATTAATCAAATTCACTGACATGTAAATTACTCATTAGCTAAATAGATTACCAATAATTGCATCTACTCAAGTCCTGTTCAATTCAATTCAATCAACTAATCTATTATTAACCATTTATTATGCATCCAATTAATCGATTAGTTATTAATCCTATTAATTAATTAATTAACGCATTACTGCAACCTTAATTTACATTATCATTAATCCAAACCCAAACCTAATTTACATTACCTACACAATTTAGGGTTTGATTAAATAAACCTAGCTTTTATATTCAATCATTTTGTAACTTAAATGGAGAATTCTAAATAGTCTTTATCAAAGTCTAACCCATTTATTCCAATAAAATATTTTAAAAATTCCTTTTTAAATTCTAATAAATTATATATATTCATATAATTACATTTCCTAGTTACACATTAATTTTATATATATATAAAGGGAATTAAAATTTTGCAAGAGAGACTCAAGGCTTCTACTCTATATATATTGACGTACGTACTTATTTGAACTCCATGGACCGACCTCAAACGATCGATATATATATATATACACTGAGTCATCAATAGCGTAACATATATAGGCCATGCATGCTCAACCCTTATATATTAATTAACTTGATAATTTCAAACAAATTAAATTAATGTCATAATCAATCCTAACAAATCAAATCAATCGGGCATGACCAAAGCCTAGTTAGGCCAAGTTGCTCATGCCAAGTCCGATAAGATGAATGAGTCAAGCCTAATCAATTAAGATCTACAGAATAATAATATTAATTAAGTAAAGTACTGTTTAGTAATGAAGTTGACCTTCCTTAATTAGCACGTACGATTTGTTCTAATTGAATATATATATATTTACAAGGAAAGGAACGGAGATCATGTAAATATGACAATTAAATCAAATAAAATATCAATATATATTTTTTTTTATTGATTTACACTTATCCAATCAAATAATTATATATTGATCATGTTATTAATGAAATTGACCGATCGATAAGCACAAATAAATTATACAAGGAATGAGATCGTCGAAATATAAATTTTGTATTGATTTACACTTATCCAATTTCATAATATATTGATCACAAACGAATTGAACCTGAACCTGAACCTGAACCTTATATAAACGAAGAGCATGCATGCATGCAGCCGTACGTTTAATTACTTATTCTTCAATTCATCAAGAAAGTTTCTGCGAATTCTGCATCCATGGCGAATTTTTTGTTAGCTTTCCTCCTCCTCCTGCTGCTGCTACGGCTAGAACACTGCTACGGCGAGCCGATGGTGTCATATTGTTCCCGCACCCCCTACCCTGACGTGTGCAGCTCCATGGTCAATCGGTCCGACTCGGTCTTTGAGCAGTCGTCGTCGCTGACTTGGAATGGATTCCGTGATCTCCTCCACCGGGCCACCCTCGAGAGGGCCGTCCTCGCCCACCAGCGGGCCGGGGAGAGGAACCCGAACCAGTTCGACGAGCCGAGGAGACGGGCCTGGACTGACTGCGTCGAGCTGCTGGCTGATACGGTCGGCCTAGTGAACCGGTCGCAGGTTCGCCCGGGTCACGACGCACAGACGTGGCTCAGCGCCGCCATGACGAACCAGCGCACGTGCCGCGATGGCTTCCTCGAGCTCGGTTTGACGGCGCCGGTGATAGACGACGGCGAGCTAACAGAGTCGATCAGTAACTTGCTCGCCGTTAACAACGCGATGCTGATTGCCGCCGGTGGGCAGCATAAACGGCGCCGCCGTTTGGGGTTATTGTTCCCGGAGTGGGTGGCGGCGGCCGACCAGAAGCTACTGGCGGCGTCGGACGTGAAATCGGATCTCGTGGTCGCGAAGGATGGCTCTGGCGACTACAAATCCATTGTCGAAGCCGTGGCGGCTGCGGCCAAGGCGAGGGGAGGAAGCACGGCGAGGTTCGTCATTCACGTGAAGGCCGGCGTCTACGAAGAGTACGTGGAGATTCCTAACTCGATGGAGAATTTAATGATGACCGGCGACGGGATAGATGCTACTGTGGTGATGGGGAACAGGAGCGTTAAAGGCGGCTACCGCACCTTTCAATCGGCCACCTTCGGTTAGTTATATATATAATGTTTACATCAACTAACTAACTAACTAACAGTTAGTTGTAGTTTTTTTACCAGCGATAAAAAGTACTAGTTTAATTAATTGCAAAATTAAACAATCATACAAGAAATAGATTTTCCCTTTGCTAGCTTCTAATTAATCAATAATTTCTAAAACTATTTGATTTCATTTTACTCGATGTATCAATAATTTCTAGGACTTACGTATTATTGATCTATTTAATTAATATTTCTTCAAATTGGTCAGGATCCGTTTAATTAATGTTTGTAATTCAATGTACATTGATTAGGCGTATAGAGGATTTTGATAAATTGAAAATTGAAAATGAAAAATTAAAAGAAGAAATAGAAAGATTGAAAAAATCTAAGGGTTCAAATATTTCTACTTTTAGAAATTATAGAGGTTTAAATTAGTATTATAGATTTCATCAAAGTCAAATTAGAAATATATCAAAAATCTATGTACCTAGGAAATACTTGGTTTATCCTGTAGGTAGGAACCTCTATTGCATTCCGAAAACATGTTTAATTTAAAATTAAAATTAGACTTAGCATTTTCAGCAAGGAAATTAAACAACTAATTTCTTTATGAGGCTTTGTCTAAGGAAGTGGTTGTTGCTCCAATAACCAAGAAGGTCTAGTGTCTCGCCACGACCGGAAAGCCAAGTATCGAAATGAAAAGTTTAATTGACTAACTGAAAGAGTATTATTTTAAATTACTTAATGTCTTAAAAGAGTTATTCAATTTGAGTTAGAAAATATTTTTAAAAAAATTTAACTTGACTTAGAAATTTTTTATTACCTTAGAATTTTTTTTTTATAAAAATTACCTTAAAATTTTTTTAAAAAAAAAATTTACAAAGAATTTTTTTACATAATTTTTTTTTTCGAAAGAAAAATTCTGAAGAGTGTCTTTACTTAGAAATTTTTTTTAAAAAGTTTTTACACTTAAATTTTTTTTTAATTTACCTTAGACTTGTTTATATCCCCAATTTTTTTGTGATCAAAGGGGGAGATGTATGTTTAGTCTAGGGGGAGGTAATATAATTTTTCAATTGAAAAATATTTGGACTTATTTGAATATAAATTATTTTTATTGTATATGTTTACCCTAACTTAACTTGGGTTGCTCACATCAAAAAGGGGGAGATTGCTGGAATCCCAAGGTGTTTTGATGTGATCAAACAAGCTAAGTTAGGTCCTGCGTTTGTTTAACCCTTGTGTCTAAGTGTGCAGGAGCTTAGGAACATAGGAAGTCGAGCGGAAGACGCGGCTATCGAGAAGAACGACATGTGAGAGAGCCGACGGGCTCGATGTGCCCGAGGGACGAGGTGACCGCGGAAGAGTACACCGGTGGACGAGAAGAACGTGCGCAGCGTTCGAGGGACGAGAAACCACTAAGGAAGGCTGCTCGAGGAGAATGCCGGAACTTGGTTCGGGTGAGTCCTATTCCGGATGGACGAGATCACCTAAGCTAGCGGAGCCAGAGTTGAAAACCCGGACCGAGACGAGCTGATCCGAAGTAGAGCGACCAGACGGAAAACGTCAACTAGAGTTGACTTTTTGGGATCGGGGCGCCCGGAGCTGACCGGGGCGCCCGGACCACTCCGGGGCGCCCGGACCGAAGTTGTTGACCAGATCGAGTCAAACTCGATCTGAACGTTGGGGGATAAAGTTTTATCCCCCGAGGGCGCCCGAAACCCCTTTGGGGCGCTCCGACCAGTGCTAAAAATATAGCACTTGTTTGCACAGATCATTTAACTCACTTGTAATCCATTTTTCTCTGTGCTTTATTTTCTTTTGTTCTGTCAACGCTGTAAGAGGCTACTCCGCCCAGAGGAGAATCAGATAGTGCGTCATCTTTGCCTTGGATTAGCAATCCTCTGATTGCAAACCAAGTAAATCTCTTGTGTCTGCTCTTTTCTTTTTAGTCTCTTAGTTTTATTATTACAAGTGTCTTTTAAATTAGTTGAATATCCGAAAAGGGTTTTTGGTTTAATTTTTGTAGGGCAATTCACCCCTCCCCTCTTGCCGGCCTCCAAAGGGATCTACAAGTGGTATCAGAGCAAGGCGCTTCAGGAGGACTAACCGCCGATCGAAGCAACAAGATGGCCAGACAAAGCATCGTTCCACCAAAATTCGAGGGGGACTTCGCAGATTGGAAGCGACGTATGGAGGTATTCCTAAGAACTGATTTCGAAATTCGGTTTATTATGAAATATGGTTTTATATCTCCAATGAATCAAGATGGAGAAGAAAAAGAAGAGATCCACTGGACAATAAAGGAGCAGAACGAGTCTGTAGCAAATAGTCGTGCGGAATATCACTTGTTGAGCGTGTTACCGCCTCAAGTGGTCAATCGCATCGGAAGCTATTCATCTGCCAAAGAACTATGGGAGAAGTTCCTGGAACTCCACGAAGGCACGTCCGAAGCAAAGCTCGCTAAAAGAGACATCCTCCAGAACAAGCTAATGAACATCCGACAGGAAAAAGGTGAGAAGGTAGCCAGTCTACACGCAAATGTAATAGAACTGATTACTCGTCTCAAGAACCACGGAGAAACGATAACAAATCGGGAAACAATACGCTACGCACTCAATGCGTTTCCCAGAACATCAGATTGGACATCAATTGTCGACGCCTACTACATTTCGAAAGACCTGGAGGTAAGTACTTTAGAAGAACTGTTCTCCACTCTTGAATTGCATGAAACCAGGTGTGCAGGAACAAAGGAATCAAGCCAGATGATTGCGCTAAACGCAACCAAAAGGGATGAACGCAAGTCAGACTCAGAGGATGATCAGGAAGCGTACATGGTAAGAAACTTTAAAAAGTTTTTTTAGAGCTAATAAATTTAAAGAAATGCAGAATAAAAAGAATCCAAGAAATAGAAGAAGGATGCGCTGCTACCAGTGTCAAAAGGAAGGACACCTAAAAGAAGACTGGCCAGAACTAAAGAAGGACAAAGGCAAGATTCTCAAGAAGCATAAGAACCTAAAAGCAACTTGGGACGACACTTTTTTCATCTGAGTCCGAGATTCAAGAATATGTCGAGATAGCACTGATGGCAAGCTACGAAGGACAGAGTACATCAGAACCCAGCATCTATGAAGGGGGAGCGACCTCAGATGGAAGTAGCGAAGCAGGGGGAGATTCAGGCTTCAAGTCTGATATGGTAAGTGAGGTATGCCTCTTACCCCCCTGATGAACTTTACTTTGGTATTAAGACAATGACAAAATCCATGTATAAATTAGAAAATAAAAATACCAAATTAGAAAATGAAGTTTTAGAAATAAAAAGAATTTTGGCAAAATCATGTCTTATAGAGGATTTTGATAAATTGAAAATTGAAAATGAAAAACTAAAAGAAGAAATAGAAAGATTGAAAGAATCTAATGGTTCAAATATTTCTACTTTTAGAAATTATATTGGTTTAAATTGGTATTTTAGATTTCATCAAAGTCAAATTAGAAATATATCAAAAATCTATGTACCTAGGAAATACTTGGTTAATCCTGTAGATAGGAACCTCTATTGGGTTCCGAAAACATGTTTAATTTAAAATTAAAATTAGACTTAACATTTTCAGCAAGAAAATTAAACAACTAATTTCTTTATGAGGCTTTGTCTAAGAAGGCCTAGTGTCTCGCCACGACCTGGAAGCCAAGTATCAAAACGAAAAGTTTAAAGAGTTATTCAATTTTTGTTAGAAAATATTTAAATTTTTTTTTTAACATGACTAAGAAAGTTTTTATTACCTTAGAATTTTTTTATATAAAAATTGCCTTAAATTTTTTTTTTAAAAAAAATTACTAAGAATTTTTTTACTTAAATTTTTTTTTCGAAAGAAAAATTCTGAAGAGTGTCTTTACTTAGACATTTTTTTAAAAAAAAATTACACTTAAATTTTTTTTTAAGTTACCTTAGACTTGTTTATATCTCCAATTTTTATTTGATCAAAGGAGGAGAAGTATGTTAAGTCTAGGGGGAGGTAATATAATTTTTCAATTGAAAAATATTTGGACTTATTTGAATATAAATTGTTTTTATTGTATATTTTTACCCTAACTTAACTTGGGTTGCTCACATCAAAAAGGGGGAGATTGTTGGAACCCCAAGGTGTTTTGATGTGATCAAACAAGTTAAGTTAGGTCCTGCGTTTGTTTAACCCTTGTGTCTAAGTGTGCAGGAGCTTAAGAACATAGGAAGTCGAGCGGAAGACGCGGCTAGCGAGAAGGATGGCACGTGAGAGAGCCGACGGGCTCGATGCGCCCGAGGGACGAGGTGACCGCGGAGGAATACACCGGTGGACGAGAAGAATGTGCGCGGCGTTCGAGTGACGAGAAACCGGGAAAGAAGGCTGCTCGAGGAGAAGGCCGGAACTTGGGTTCGGGTGAGCCCTACTCCGGATTTCCTAGATCGCCCAAGCTAGCGAAGCCAGAGTTGAAAACCTGGACCGAGACGAGCTGATCCGAAGCAGAGCGACCAGACGAAAAAAGTCAACTAGAGTTGACTTTTTGGGTCCGAGGCGCCCGGAGCTGACCGGGGGCGCCCGGATCTAAAAGTTGGGGGATAAAGTTTTATCCACCCAGGGCGACCAGAACCCCTTCGGGGCACCCCGACCAGTGCTATAAATATAGCACTGGTTTGCACAGATCATTTAACTCTCTTGTAATCCATTTTTCTCTGTGCTTTATTTTCTTTTGTACTGTCAACGCTGTAAGAGGCTACTCCGCCCAGAGGAGAATCAGATAGTGCGCCATCTTTACCTTGGATTAGCAATCCTCTTATTGCAAACCAAGTAAATCTCTTGTGTCTGCTCTTTTCTTTTTAGTCTCTTAGTTTTATTATTACAAGTGTCTTTTAAATTAGTTGAATATCCGAGAAGGGTTTTTGGTTTAATTTTTGTAGGGAAATTCACCCCTCCCCTCTTGCCGGCCTCTGAAGGGACCTACATATAAAAGTCTTTAGGGTTGGCGCGATTGAGATCCCAGAAATCAATGTCAACTCTCCACTTATTGTAATGCTTGGCTACAAGGACTATGTTAGAGAGCCAGGACGAGAACTGTACTTCTCTAATGTGACCAACCTTCCTAAGCTGGACTACCTCAGTTCGGATAATCTTGTTGGAGCAATCCCAATGGTCCATGGGACCTTGTGTTTTGGTGTTTAGGCAAAGGGTTTAAGTTAGGATTGCCCTCATTATTTGATATGTGTACTTGAGTTGTGCAGGACTGCAGGTGACACATGTGACTCAGGTTGACGGCTTCAGGTCCGGTGAAGGATGGAGCATCCGAGGGACAATGGACAAGGCAGCAAGGATAAAGGCCGAGAGAGGCGACTTCGAGGGATACACGAAGGATGACATTGGGGACGAGCCGCGGGCTTGAATGCATCCGAGGGACGAGAGCCAAAGGAAGTAGCCCTGAAGGAAAGAGGTCAAAGCTTCAAAGAAGAGTCAAGGAGTCGTGAGGGTCCGAGTGTTGAGAGAAATTTACTCAGGATGAGAACTCCAGGTATAGGGTTGTACCAATCGACTGGTACTGGGATCAGTCGACTGGTGGTGAGCACTGAAGCTCTCTGTGCCCGAAATGGTTGGGATCAGTCGACTGGTCCTGTGACCAGTCGACTGGTAGATAGCCGTTGAGAGAGTCGTTGGGCTGGCACCAGTCGACTGGTAACGGGCAAATCAGCAAGGCTGATTTCCCCAAGCTCTATAAGAAGGAGCTTGGGATGGCCGGCCAAGTTGACGAAATTAGACTTGGTTAAAGCCTAATTAGTAGTCACCAAAGTGCTCAAGGTTCTCTTGTGTCCAAGTGTTCTTGGTTGGAGTTGTGGTGAGGTTTCTCCACCCACAAGGAGGTTGAGCTAGCCGGAGTTTGCCGGGGACTAATCCACCGACGGATTGAGGGATCGTCCACCTTACGGACACGCCGTGGAGTAAGAGCAAGTTATCTCCGAACTAAGTAAACGAACGTGTTAGCGGTTTGCTTTCTTGTTCTTTCCTTTAGTCTTTAGCTTGTTTGTTTTATTTGTATTATTCCGCTGCGCAAGCTAACGAATATGTAGGAAGCTATCGATTTGGGGGACACGTCTATTCAACCCCCCTTCTAGCCGACCACCGATCCTCCAACAAGTGGTATCAGAGCGAAGGTCGCACTTCACCGGACTAATCGCCGAGAAGAGCAAATACAAGAAGATGACTGGCTTGATTGAACCTCCAAAGTTTGAAGGAGGAAGCCTTGGGGGCATCACCTATTGGATGATGAAGATGGAGATCTTCTTCGACACGGATTGGGACACCATGATGGTGGTAAATGAACCGTTTGAAGTTCCCAATGACAAGAAAGGGAAGAAGCTACGACCACGACATTGGACGGAGGAGCAAACCACATGGTCAAAGGCAAATGATAAGGTAATATCTATTTTGATCAATATTTTGTCTAATGACGTGATGAGCCGTGTAGGTAAATATGAGAACGCCCATGAATTGTGGAGTAATGTGAAGAAAGTTCCATGCGAGGAATTTTTGCTTACACATGAAGAGGTAGAGCCCAAGGAGATGGTTTTAATGGCTCAAGAAGAGGAGGAGGAGCAACTGGAAGTTAACTCATGCTCAACTTCTGAGGAGGAGAAGGAGGATGAAGAAGCATCATCAACATCCTCAAGGGTTGAAGAAGAATCCAAGACGGAGGAAGAAGAGATCTTGGAGGTCAACCTAGTGAGCACCTCCACCGAAACAAAGTCAAAGGACCACATCATTTGCTTCGGTTGCAATGAGAAGGGACACTACAAGAGTAGGTGTCCATTGGGTAAGAAGAAGGTAACTCCTAAACCTAATCAAGTTATTTTGAATACTAACATAGGTTGTAGGAATGAAGAAGCCCAAAAGAGGAGAATGTGCATTACATGCTTCACGTGTGGGGAGAAGGGACACTACTACACCAAATGCCCCAAGAAGAGAGAAATCAAGAAGCTTGCACATTTAAAGAAATGGGAGAAGAAGAAGAGGAGCTTGAGTCAAGGGGGAGCTTCAAGGGTAAGGGAGGTATGCCCTACTTTGAATCATAATTCAAATTCAAATTCTTATGTTCCCATGCATGCTAGGAAAAATAATGATTATCATTATGTAGCAATGAAAAATTTTGGTTTTAGATATCTTGATAGGAATAGGGTAAATGTCGATAAAAACCCTAGGAGACCTATGCATGATAGACCTAGGAAAGTTAAATTCTCATTACCTAAGGAGAAGAAGGTAATAGAGAACCAAGGCATTAATCCCAAGAAGGGGAGGCACATGCCTAGAAAGGGTAGGTCTAGGAATGTCCAAGGTGGACAAATTAACTCTAGGGTTAGGAACCTAGAGAAGGAGAATCAGGCTTTAAGGGAAAAGCTTGATAAGTTAGAACAATTCCTTAAGAGATTCAATGTTGGATCTAAGGAATTAAATATGGTGTTGGGTAGCCAATGACCCAACCATGATAGATCGGGTTTGGGATACCGATCTAGTGTCTCCAATGCTAAGGGAAAGTCTTATGCTAGGGTTGTATATGACTATAGCAAGGAGAAGTCAATAAATGGCAAGGAAAATCCATTTAATGGTAAGAAGAAATTAACCAAGGACAAGGTGTCCAAGGTTAAGAAGGTTAGGTTTGTAGGCCAAGTGTCACCGGAGGTACACTGATGTGGCCTAGCCATTATAGATGAGTCACCTAGGGAGGTGGCTAAGGCTACAGGCTCTAAGGGGAGCTCAAAGAGTCAATTTGGGACCCATGGCCAATGGATCTCAAGTGGGTACTACTTGGGAGTTTAGGTTGTGTTATGGAATGTGCCAAGTGGTTTGGAGACTGACTTGAGTCTCAAACCTAGGGATTTGGCACACATGGATTGTGTTTCATGCAAGGAAATATGACAGTGGGGTCATATTGCATGATAATTAGTTTTTGATGTATAGATGCCATATAAACCAATTCTAGGGATGCATTGTGGGTTGGTATGGGCAAGTACATCAAGATGAAGCCAAAACTAGGACTTTAGGTCAGGGTTCAATTGAACCATGTAGGTAGTTTTGGATTTTGTGTCAATCTTGGGATTGGTGATAGATACATTTTTTAATGTATTTTTCCCAAGTAGACAAGGGCAATAGACCTCTCCACAAAATTTGAAAATTTTTGGAGGTCTAGGAAATTTTTGGTGCATTTCTGAAGTTGGCCTTAAAAGGCTGATTTTTGCTGAATTAAGGTTCCAGTCAACTGGTGCAGATACCAGTCGACTGATAACAGTGTTTTCGACCACAGAATATTTTTGTAAGGTTGTGTCGAAGGGAGCAGTCGACTGATACCAGTCTGAAATTATTTTCAGCATTGGTTTGTGACCATGTCAACTTGCTTAGATGTATGAGATCCAAGGGGGATAATACATGAGTTTAGGGTCAGTTTGGATGATAAGTTTTTAACAATTGGAATATTGTTGGAGAACTTTTTGGATATTAGGCAAAGGGGGAGAAGTAAGGTTTAGTTGGGAAAACCTTAAGTGCCTTTGTATAGGAGGAGCCTTGTGATAGGTTCGTAAAAATCCAGGTGGAAAAATCCTAGCTCATTGGGGAGCTTAGGTGTAGGGGGAGCCTTGGGATAGGTTCAAATGCATGATGCATTGTTTCGGCGGTTGCCAAGTGTGTAGCCTTGGCAACGTAAGTCCATTCGGCGGTTGCCAAGTGTGTAGCCTTGGCAACGTAAGTCCATTCGGCGGTTGCCAAGTGTGTAGCCTTGGCAACGTAAGTCCATTCGGCGGTGTAAGTCCAAGTGTGTAGCCTTGAAGACGTAAGTCCATTTGTTATTAGCATATTTATTTGCTATATGTTTTCCCTAATTTAAACGTATTGCCAAATACCAAAAACGGGGAGATTGTTGGAGCAATCCCAATGGTCCATGGGGCCATGTGTTTTGGTGTTTGGGCAAAGGGTTTAAGTTAGGATTGCCCTCGTTATTTGATATGTGTACTTGAGTTGTGTAGGACTACAGGTGACACATGTGACTCAGGTTGACGGCTTCGGGTCCGGTGAAGGATGGAGTATCTGAGGGACTGTGGACAAGGGAGCAAGGAGAAAGGCCGAGGGAGTCGACTTCGAGGCATACGCGAAGGATGGCATTGGGGGCGAGCCGCGGGATTGAATGCATCCGAGGGACGAGATCCAAAGGAAGTAGCCCTAAAGGAAAGAGGTCAAAGCTGCAAAGAAGAGTCAAGTCAGTCGTGAGAGTCCGAGTGCTGAGAGAAATGTACTCGGGATGGGAACCCTAGGTATAAGGTTGTACCAGTAGACTGGTGGTGAGCACAGAAGCTCTCTGTGCCCTAAATGGCTGGGATCAGTCGACTGGTCCTGTGACCAGTCGACTGGTAGATAGCTGTGGAGAGAGTCGTTGGGTTGGCACCAGTCGACTAGTGCATGGACCAATCGACTGGTAACAGGCAAATCAGCAAGGTTGATTTCCCCAAGCTTTATAAGAAGGACCTTGGGATGGCCGGCCAAGTTGACGAAATTAGACTTGGTTAAAGCCTAATTAGTAGTCACCAAAGTGCTCAAGGTTCTCTTGTGTCCAAGTGTTCTTGGTTGAAGTTGTGGTGAGGTTTCTCCACCCACAAGGAGGTTGAGCTAGCCGGAGTTTGCCGGGGATTAATCCATCGACGAATTGAGGGATCGTCCACCTTACGGACACGTCGTGGAGTAGGAGCAAGTTATCTCCAAACCACGTAAACGAACGTGTTAGCGATTTGCTTTCTTGTTCTTTCCTTTAGTCTTTAGCTTGTTTGTTTTATTTGTATTATTCCAATGCGCAAGCTGACGAAAACGTAGAAGCTATCGATTTGGGGGGCACGTCTATTCAACCCCCCCTTCTAGCCAGCCACCGATCCTCCTACAGATCTTATTTTGCTCGGCCGAGAAATTCCTCTTCTTCTGCTTGACCGGCCGGGAACTTGGTAGGAGGTGTAATTTTTGCTCCGTTACCTCCGGTCTGACCCCCGGTAGCTCCTCAAGGGACCAAGCAAAGATATCTCTATTACGCGTCAAACACTGGATTAGTTCCGCTTTGACTTCCATGGGCAAATCACTTGATTGCAAGTAAGGCTCTCGAGGCATTCAGGATAGAGCCAGACCTCCTCCCAAGGAATTGGCTCTTCTATTGTAGAAAGAGGTTCTTCTTGGATGGCATGGACACCCCCATCTTGGGTCCTTTGCGCTTTACGGGCCTCCACCTTTACCATATCTATATAGCACCTGCGAGAGACCAGCTGCTCCCCTTTGACTTCCCCTACCTAGTCTCCCAATGGGAATTTAATCTTCTGATGAAAAGTGGAGATTGCCGCCTGAAACTCATGCAGGCCAGCCTACCCAGGAAGACATTGTACGAAGAGGGTGAATCCACCACTATGAAGGTGCTCCTCCTTGTCCGCACCAGGGGCTCACTGCCTAGGGATATGGCCAGCTTGATCTGGACTATAGGCTTTACTTCGTTGCCAGTGAAACCATACAAGGAAATGGCCACTAGCTGAAGCTCACTAGCGTCAATCTACATACCTTCAAACACAGTCTTGAACAGCACGTTGACAGATCTTCCGGTATCAACAAAAACCCTGACTACGCGACTGTTGGCTATGACGTCCTTGATGATAAGGGCATCATCATGGGGAAGCTCTAATCCTTCCAGATCTTGCAATCCAAAGCTGATTATGGGGCCAATAGCTTACTTCTGGCTGCATCCTATAGTATGAATCTCTAGACGAAGCTTATGAGATTTTCGTTCCCGGCTGGAATCTCCATCTGTAGGTCCTCCAGAAATCATGTCTATCTCTCGGATGGCCATATCACCTATATTTTCCTCCTCCCGGGCTTCGCCTTGCTCCTGGCCATGACCGTGTTGCTGAACACCTGGCCTCGCTTGGTCTGGTCTTAGTCTGCCTGCCTGACCTGCTGCGATACGACGGTCGTCTACCAACCTCTACACTTGAGGGGAAAGCTCTGGTGGCGATAGACCCAATTCGGCTGCGCGTCGAGAATCGCGGGTGAAGTGGAAACAGTCGTTAGTAGCATGCGTGTGGGACTGATGGTAAGTGCAGTAACGTGGACCCTACGGACCAGGCCTTGGAGCTTGGACAGTGGCCACACGTTGGGCTGGCCGAGCATCCTGACCGGGCAGGAAGGGTGGTCGGGTTTCCTGGCCGCGAGAAAGAGGTTGGGTTGGTGGTTAGGGTTTCCTTTCTACCTTGTTGATGGAAGCAGGAGCTCTATCTGCTTTCCTTCGCACTGCCTGTGCCTCTGCCACGTTGATATAACTGGCAGCCCTTACCAACATTTTGTCGAAGTTCTTCACGGGGTCTCAGATGAGATCTCAGAAGAACTCTCCTTCTACCAATCCGTGGGAGAAGGCGCTCATTAATATCTCTGAAGTAGCGGACGGGACGTCCTGAGTCACTTGGTTAAATTGTTTAATATAGCTCCTCAAAGGTTCGACGGACCCCTGCTTCAGGAACACCCGGCACTTGACGACATCACTGTATTGATGTAATAGTGCAGCATTCCAAAATTTACAGAGATGTTCTTCTGGGTCCTTGCTACCGTCATATCCTCCGATATCAGGGGGCTTGTACCCTTTGGGCAGCTTCTCCTCTAATACCCTTGGAGAGAAGGGCACATGTTTTTCATGTTCCACTCGGAGCTCTTCCCTGAGGACTATAGCTTTCCCTTTCTTTGAGTCCCCAGGCCGAGAACTTTCTGCCATAGACACCCGTGGTTGCTCTTTCTTGTTGTTATAGCAATTGGGATTCCGATGATAATAACCCAGACCGGGTTCTCTATATAAGGCTGGGGGAAACTCCTCAGGCTGCTTTCTCTTAGATCCTCGGTCAGAAATATGTGTCAGATCTTTAGAAACTTTGGGCAGCTTGTGCGGTCGGGAAGTAGTGGTTTGTCTTTTTGAAACCACACGCCTCTTGACCTCCTTGAATAGCTCATATTCTCCTGCTGTCATGGTCACGTAGATTTTTCCGATATCCTCCATCTTCACGCTCCAGAATAGGTAAATGTGTTCCCACATACGACACCAAATTGATCCCGTTCGAAATCTGAGTCAGACAGAGGCCGGATGCGCTGTCGCTAGCGTTGACGGAGGGTGGATGAAACCTCCTACTCATATGGGACCCCTCAGAAGGATTCCCACGGGTTGCTGACCAAGGGTGATGACTAAGATGGTGGTATATGAGCTCTGTGCACATTCAGACAAGCACACAGAACGTTAGAGGCCAAGAACAAGGGAAAAAGTCTCCGGAGCAGGCCCTCCGATACTCAAGTCAGGTACATTTTCCCAGAAGAGTCAGGCACTATTGACTTTGGGCTCCGGGGCGCCCGGAGCCCTCCGAGGCGCCCGGAGCCCTCCGAGGCGCCCGGAGCCCTCCGAGGCGCCCGGACCTAGATTTTGACCAGGATCGCGTCAAACGCGATCTGATAGTTGGGGGATAAAATTTTATCCCCCCAGGGCTCCCGGAACCCTTTCGGGGCGCCCCGACCAGTGCTATAAATATAGCACTGGTTTGCACAGATCAATCATCTCACTAGTAATTAGTTTTTTTTGTGCTTTCAATTCTGTTTCTTTTATTTGTGCTGTCAACGCTGTGAAGAGGTTACTCCGCCCAAAGGAGATAAACAGATAGTGCGCTTACTTTTCTTGAATTAGCAATCCCTTGATTGCAAACCAAGTAAATCTTTTATGTCTGCTCTTTTCCTTTAGTCTCTTAGTTTTATTATTACAAGTGTATTTTAAATTAGTTGAATATCCAAGAAGGGTTTTTGGTTTAATTTTTGTAGGGCAATTCACTCCTCCCCTCTTGTCGGCCTCCAAAGGGACCAACAAGTGGTATCAGAGCAAGGCGCTTCAGGAGGACTAACCGTCGATCGAAGCAACAAGATGGCCAGACCAAGCATCGTCCCACCAAAATTCAAGGGGAACTTCGTAGACTGGAAGCGTCATATGGAGGTATTCCTAAGAACTGATTTCGAAATTCGGTTAATAATGAAGTATGGTTTTTTAGCTCCTACGAATCAAGATGGTTTAGAAAAAGAAGAGAGCAATTGGACAAAGAAGGAGCAGAATGAATCTGTAGCAAACAGTCGTACGGAATATCACCTACTAAGCGTGTTACCGCCTCAAGAGGTCAACCGCATCGGAAGCTATTCATCTGCTAAAGAACTCTGGGAGAAGTTCCTGGAACTCCACGAAGGCACGTCTGAAGCGAAGCTCGCTAGAAGAGACATCCTCTGGAACAAGTTGATGAACATTCGTCTGGAAAAATATGAGAAGGTATCCAATCTACACACAAAGGTAAAAGAACTGATTATTGATCTCGAGAACCTCGGAGAAACGGAAACAAATCAGGACAGCATATGCTACGCACTTAACACGTTTCCCAAAACTCCGGAGTGGACATCAATCGTCGACGCCTACTATATTTCAAAAGACCTGGAGGTAAGTACTTTAGAAGAGTTGTTTTCTACTCTTGAGTTACATGAAACTAGGTGTACAGCTACAACAAAAGACTCAAGTCAGATAATGGCGCTGAACGCAACCAAGAAGGATGAACCCGAGTCAGACTCCGAAGAAGACCAAGAAGCATATATGGTAAGAAACTTTAAAAAGTTTTTTAGATCTAATAAATTTAAAGAAATGTAGAATAAAAAGAATCCAAGAAATAGAAGAAAAGTGCGATGCTACCAGTGTCAAAAGGAAGGACACTTAAGAGAGGATTGCCCAGAACTAAAGAATGACAGAATGAAGACACCCAAGAAACACAAGAACCTAAAAGCCACTTGGGATGACACTTCATCATCTGAGTCCGAGATTCAAGAATATGCGGGGATAGCACTAATGGCAAGCTACGAAGGACAAAGTACATCAGAACCCAGCATCGATGAAGGGGGAGCGACCTCAGATGGAAGTAGAGAAGCAGGGGGAGATTCAGACTTCAAGTCTGATATGGTAAGTGAGGTATGTCTCTTACCCCCCGATGAACTTTACTTTGGTATTAAGGCAATGGCTAAATCCATGTATAAATCAGAAAATACAAATATCAAATTAGAAAATGGAATTTTAGAAACAAAAAGAATTTTGGAAAAATCATGTCTTATAGAGGATTTTGATAAATTAAAAATTAAAAATGAAAAACTAAAAGAAGAAATAGAAAGATTGAAAAATCTAATGGTTCAAATATTTCCACTTTTAGAAATTATAGAGGTTTAAATTGGTATTATAGATTTCATCAAAGTCAAATTAGAAATATATCAAAAGTCTATGTACCTAGGAAATACTTGGTTAATCCTGTAGGTAGGAACCTCTATTGGGTTCCAAAAACCTATTTAATTTAAAATTAAAATTAGACTTAGCATTTCCATTAAGGAAATTAAACATCTAATTTCATTATGAGACTTTGTCTAAGGAAGTGGTTGTTGCTCCAATAACCAAGAAGGCCTAGTGCCTCGCCACGACCTGGAAGCCAAGTATCGAAATGAAAAGTTTAATTGACTAACTGAAAAAGTATTAATTTAAATTACTTAATGTTTTTAAAGAGTTATTCAATTTGTGTTAGAAAATATTTAAATTTTTTTAACTTGACATAGAAATTTTTTAAAATTACCTAAGAAATTGTTTATGAAAGTTAACTTAGAATATTTTTTTTGCCTTAAGATTTTTTTTAAATAAAAAAAAAATTGACTATGAATTTTTTTTTGATAATATTGCCTTAGAATTTTTTTTTTAAAATTGACTTCGAATTGTTTCTTATGAATATTAACTTAGAAAATTTTTTCTGAAAAATGTCCTACTCAAATTTTTTAGAATTTCCCTTAGACTTGTTTATAACCCCAATTTTTTATGTGATCAAAGGGGGAGAAGTATGTTAAGTCTAGGGGGAGGTAATATAATTTTTCAATTGCAAAATATTTGGACTTATTTGAAAATAAATTGTTTTTATTGCATATGGTTACCCTAACTTAACTTGGGTTACTCACATCAAAAAGGGGGAGATTGTTGGAACCCCAAGGTGTTTTGATGTGATCAAACAAGCTAAGTTAGGTCCTGCGTTTGTTTAACCCTTGTGTCTAAGTGTGCAGGAGCTTAGGAACACAGGAAGTCGAGCGGAAGACGCGACTAGCGAGAAGGACGGCACGGGGAGAGAGCCGACGGGCTCGGTGCGTCCGAGGGACGAGGTGACCGCGGAAGAGTACACCGGTGGATGAGAAGAACGTGCCCGGCGTTCAAGGGACGAGAAACCGGGAAGGAAAGCTGCTCGAGGAAAAGGCCTGAACTTGGGTTCGGGTGAGCCCTATTTCGGATGGCCGAGATCACCCAAGCTAGCGGAGCCGGAGCGAGCAAGACCCGGACCGAGATGCATGTTGCGATTTGAGGGACGAGAAACCGGGGAGGAAGCCTACTCGAGGAGAAGGCCGGAGTTATGTTCAGGTGAGTTCAACTCTGGATGGCCAGAGAATCACCCAAGTAACCAGAGAAACAGCAGGACAAGTCGACTCTATATTGACTTGTTTAGGTGCCCATACTAGGTCTGGGTGCTCGAACTAGCTTGGTACCGAACAGGCGCCTCTGGGTGAAAGTAGCAGTGGAGAGAGACTTTGGGTCCACACCAGCAACAATCCAAGTACCCGAACTAATCTAGGTGCCCCGATACCGATAAAGGTTTATCATCGTGTCGTTAAAGAGCCATTGCGAACAGATACAGTGCACCGCTGGGGGTGCCCAAAACCACTCTAGGCGCCCGGAGATGCCACGTCATGCTACGGACGAATTCGACTAGTATAATATAAATAGAGCCTTAGTTCTCTTCATTTAGGACAACACTTTCTGTACTTCATTTTCAACTTTATTTTTCGTATTTACAATTTGAGTTTTCAAACGTAGATCGTCCTAACCGTGTTCAGGTCAGAGGTTTGCATCGAGCTCAAATCCGATAAGTGCAGGATATGAAGCAAATCTAAGGATCTATAATATGCGAACTAGCAAATCAAGCTACCCATCCTATTAGTAATCCCATTGATTATTAATTACCAAGTAGTTAACTTGATATTTAATAACCTATAAATTTGATTACTCATTCAATGAATCCTTAATCAAATTATCTAATTATAACCAATTAATTATCTTTAGAGTTAAATAAATTAAATCAGTAAACCTTTGTATTTCACAAATGCATCAATCAAGAAGGTCATTAATTAGCTAATTAATCAATTAATTAACTGTTAATTAATCAAATTCACTGACATGTAAATTACTCATTAGCTAAATAGATTACCAATAATTGCATCTACTCAAGTCCTGTTCAATTCAATTCAATCAACTAATCTATTATTAACCATTTATTATGCATCCAATTAATCGATTAGTTATTAATCCTCTTAATTAATTAATTAACGCATTACTGCAACCTTAATTTACATTATCATTAATCCAAACCCAAACC
Source organism: Zingiber officinale (assembly GCF_018446385.1). Classification (NCBI taxonomy): domain Eukaryota; kingdom Viridiplantae; phylum Streptophyta; class Magnoliopsida; order Zingiberales; family Zingiberaceae; genus Zingiber; species Zingiber officinale. The sequence goes on along the minus strand of NC_055992.1, from coordinate 28,392,743 downwards.
TAATTTACATTACCTACACAATTTAGGGTTTGATTAAATAAACCTAGCTTTTATATTCAATCATTTTGTAACTTAAATGGAGAATTCTAAATAGTCTTTATCAAAGTCTAACCCATTTATTCCAATAAAATATTTTAAAAATTCCTTTTTAAATTCTAATAAATTATATATATTCATATAATTACATTTCCTAGTTACACATTAATTTTATATATATATAAAGGGAATTAAAATTTTGCAAGAGAGACTCAAGGCTTCTACTCTATATATATTGACGTACGTACTTATTTGAACTCCATGGACCGACCTCAAACGATCGATATATATATATATACACTGAGTCATCAATAGCGTAACATATATAGGCCATGCATGCTCAACCCTTATATATTAATTAACTTGATAATTTCAAACAAATTAAATTAATGTCATAATCAATCCTAACAAATCAAATCAATCGGGCATGACCAAAGCCTAGTTAGGCCAAGTTGCTCATGCCAAGTCCGATAAGATGAATGAGTCAAGCCTAATCAATTAAGATCTACAGAATAATAATATTAATTAAGTAACGTACTGTTTAGTAATGAAGTTGACCTTCCTTAATTAGCACGTACGATTTGTTCTAATTGAATATATATATATTTACAAGGAAAGGAACGGAGATCATGTAAATATGACAATTAAATCAAATAAAATATCAATATATATTTTTTTTTATTGATTTACACTTATCCAATCAAATAATTATATATTGATCATGTTATTAATGAAATTGACCGATCGATAAGCACAAATAAATTATACACGGAATGAGATCGTCGAAATATAAATTTTGTATTGATTTACACTTATCCAATTTCATAATATATTGATCACAAACGAATTGAACCTGAACCTGAACCTTATATAAACGAAGAGCATGCATGCATGCAGCCGTACGTTTAATTACTTATTCTTCAATTCATCAAGAAAGTTTCTGCGAATTCTGCATCCATGGCGAATTTTTTGTTAGCTTTCCTCCTCCTCCTGCTGCTGCTACGGCTAGAACACTGCTACGGCGAGCCGATGGTGTCATATTGTTCCCGCACCCCCTACCCTGACGTGTGCAGCTCCATGGTCAATCGGTCCGACTCGGTCTTTGAGCAGTCGTCGTCGCTGACTTGGAATGGATTCCGTGATCTCCTCCACCGGGCCACCCTCGAGAGGGCCGTCCTCGCCCACCAGTGGGCCGGGGAGAGGAACCCGAACCAGTTCGACGAGCCGAGGAGACGGGCCTGGACTGACTGCGTCGAGCTGCTGGCTGATACGGTCGGCCTAGTGAACCGGTCGCAGGTTCGCCCGGGTCACGACGCACAGACGTGGCTCAGCGCCGCCATGACGAACCAGCGCACGTGCCGCGATGGCTTCCTCGAGCTCGGTTTGACGGCGCCGGTGATAGACGACGGCGAGCTAACAGAGTCGATCAGTAACTTGCTCGCCGTTAACAACGCGATGCTGATTGCCGCCGGTGGGCAGCATAAACGGCGCCGCCGTTTGGGGTTATTGTTCCCGGAGTGGGTGGCGGCGGCCGACCAGAAGCTACTGGCGGCGTCGGACGTGAAATCGGATCTCGTGGTCGCGAAGGATGGCTCTGGCGACTACAAATCCATTGTCGAAGCCGTGGCGGCTGCGGCCAAGGCGAGGGGAGGAAGCACGGCGAGGTTCGTCATTCACGTGAAGGCCGGCGTCTACGAAGAGTACGTGGAGATTCCTAACTCGATGGAGAATTTAATGATGACCGGCGACGGGATAGATGCTACTGTGGTGATGGGGAACAGGAGCGTTAAAGGCGGCTACCGCACCTTTCAATCGGCCACCTTCGGTTAGTTATATATATAATGTTTACATCAACTAACTAACTAACTAACAGTTAGTTGTAGTTTTTTTACCAGCGATAAAAAGTACTAGTTTAATTAATTGCAAAATTAAACAATCATACAAGAAATAGATTTTCCCTTTGCTAGCTTCTAATTAATCAATAATTTCTAAAACTATTTGATTTCATTTTACTCGATGTATCAATAATTTCTAGGACTTACGTATTATTGATCTATTTAATTAATATTTCTTCAAATTGGTCAGGATCCGTTTAATTAATGTTTGTAATTCAATGTACATTGATTAGGCGTATAGAGGATTTTGATAAATTGAAAATTGAAAATGAAAAACTAAAAGAAGAAATAGAAAGATTGAAAAAATCTAATGGTTCAAATATTTCTACTTTTAGAAATTATAGAGGTTTAAATTAGTATTATAGATTTCATCAAAGTCAAATTAGAAATATATCAAAAATCTATGTACCTAGGAAATACTTGGTTTATCCTGTAGGTAGGAACCTCTATTGCATTCCGAAAACATGTTTAATTTAAAATTAAAATTAGACTTAGCATTTTCAGCAAGGAAATTAAACAACTAATTTCTTTATGAGGCTTTGTCTAAGGAAGTGGTTGTTGCTCCAATAACCAAGAAGGTCTAGTGCCTCGCCACGACCGGAAAGCCAAGTATCGAAATGAAAAGTTTAATTGACTAACTGAAAGAGTATTATTTTAAATTACTTAATGTCTTAAAAGAGTTATTCAATTTGAGTTAGAAAATATTTTTAAAAAAATTTAACTTGACTTAGAAATTTTTTATTACCTTAGAATTTTTTTTTTTATAAAAATTACCTTAAAATTTTTTTAAAAAAAAAATTTACAAAGAATTTTTTTACATAATTTTTTTTTTCGAAAGAAAAATTCTGAAGAGTGTCTTTACTTAGAAATTTTTTTTAAAAAGTTTTTACACTTAAATTTTTTTTTAATTTACCTTAGACTTGTTTATATCCCCAATTTTTTTGTGATCAAAGGGGGAGATGTATGTTTAGTCTAGGGGGAGGTAATATAATTTTTCAATTGAAAAATATTTGGACTTATTTGAATATAAATTATTTTTATTGTATATGTTTACCCTAACTTAACTTGGGTTGCTCACATCAAAAAGGGGGAGATTGTTGGAATCCCAAGGTGTTTTGATGTGATCAAACAAGCTAAGTTAGGTCCTGCGTTTGTTTAACCCTTGTGTCTAAGTGTGCAGGAGCTTAGGAACATAGGAAGTCGAGCGGAAGACGCGGCTATCGAGAAGAACGACATGTGAGAGAGCCGACGGGCTCGATGTGCCCGAGGGACGAGGTGACCGCGGAAGAGTACACCGGTGGACGAGAAGAACGTGCGCAGCGTTCGAGGGACAAGAAACCACTAAGGAAGGCTGCTCGAAGAGAATGCCGGAACTTGGGTTCGGGTGAGTCCTATTCCGGATGGACGAGATCACCTAAGCTAGCGGAGCCAGAGTTGAAAACCCGGACCGAGACGAGCTGATCCAAAGTAGAGCGACCAGACGGAAAACGTCAACCAGAGTTGACTTTTTGGGATCGGGGCGCCCGGAGCTGACCGGGGCGCCCGGACCACTCCGGGGCGCCCGGACCGAAGTTGTTGACCAGATCGAGTCAAACTCGATCTGAACGTTGGGGGATAAAGTTTTATCCCCCGAGGGCGCCCGAAACCCCTTTGGGGCGCTCCGACCAGTACTAAAAATATAGAACTTGTTTGCACAGATCATTTAACTCACTTGTAATCCATTTTTCTCTGTGCTTTATTTTCTTTTGTTCATGTGACCAGTCGACGGGTAACTGGCAAATCAGCAAGGCTGATTTCCCCAAGCTCTATAAGAAGGACCTTGGGATGGCCGGCTAAGTTGACGAAATTAGACTTGGTTAAAGCCTAATTAGTAGTCACCAAAGTGCTCAAGGTTCTCTTGTGTCCAAGTGTTCTTGGTTGGAGTTGTGGTGAGGTTTCTCCACCCACAAGGAGGTTGAGCTAGCCGGAGTTTGCCGGGGACTAATCCACCGACGGATTGAGGGATCGTCCACCTTACGGACACGTCGTTGAGTAGGAGCAAGTTATCTCCGAACCACGTAAATGAACGTGTTAGCGGTTTGCTTTCTTGTTCTTTCCTTTAGTCTTTAGCTTGTTTGTTTTATTTGTATTATTCCGTTGCGCAAGCTAACGAATACGTAGGAAGCTATCGATTTGGGGGGCACGTCTATTCAACCCCCCTTCTAGCCGACCACCGATCCTCCAACAAGTGGTATCAGAGCGAAGGTCGCACTTCACCGGACTAATCACCGAGAAGAGCAAATACAAGAAGATGACTGGCTTGTTTGAACCTCCAAAGTTTGAAGGAGGAAGCCTTGGGGGCATCACCTATTGGATGATGAAGATGGAGATCTTCTTTGACATGGATTGGGACACCATGATGGTGGTAAATGAACCATTTGAAGTCCCTAAAGACAAGAAAGGAAGAAGCTACGACCACGACATTGGACGAAGGAGCAAACCACACGGTCAAAGGCAAACGATAAGGTAATATCTATTTTGATCGATATTTTGCCTAATAACGTGATGAGCCGTGTAGGTAAATATGAGAACGCCCCTGAATTGTGGAGTAAAGTGAAGAAAGTTCCATGCGAGGAATTTTTGCTTACACATGAAGAGGTAGAGCCCAAGGAGATGGTTTTAATGGCTCAAGAAGAGGAGGAGGAGCAACTGGAAGTTAACTCATGCTCAACTTCCGAGGAGGAGAAGGAGGATGAAGAAGCATCATCAACATCCTCAAGGGTTGAAGAAGAATCCAAGACGGAGGAAGAAGAGATCTTGGAGGTCAACCTAGTGAGCACCTCCACCGAAACAAAGTCAAAGGACCACATCATTTGCTTCGATTGTAATGAGAAGGGACACTACAAGAGTAGGTGTCCATTGGGTAAGAAGAAGGTAACTCCTAAACCTAATCAAGTTATTTTGAATACTAACATAGGTTGTAGGAATGAAGAAGCCCAAAAGAGGAGAATGTGCATTACATGCTTCACGTGTGGGGAGAAGGGACACTACTACACCAAATGCCCCAAGAAGAGAGAAATCAAGAAGCTTGCACATTTAAAGAAATGGGAGAAGAAGAAGAGGAGCTTGAGTCAAGGGGGAGCTTCAAGGGTAAGGAAGGTATGCCCTAATTTGAATCATAATTCAAATTCAAATTCTTATGTTCCCATTCATGCTAGGAAAAATAATGATTATCTTTATGTAGCAATGAAAAATTTTGGTTTTAGATATCTTGATAGGAATAGGGTAAATATCGATCAAACCCCTAGGAGACCTATGCATGATAGACCTAGGCAAGTTAAATTCTCATTACCTAAGGAGAAGAAGGTAATAGAGAACCAAGGCATTAATCCCAAGAAGGGGAGGCACATGCCTAGAAAGGGTAGGTCTAGGAATGTCCAAGGTGGACAAATTAACTCTAGGGTTAGGAACCTAGAGAAGGAGAATCAAGCTTTAAGGGGAAAGCTTGATAAGTTAGGACAATTCCTTAAGAGATTCAATGTTGGATCTAAGGAATTAAATATGGTGTTGGGTAGCCAATGACCCAACCATGATATATCGGGTTTGGGATACCGATCTAGTGTCTCCAATGCTAAGGGAAAGTCTTATGCTAGGGTTGCATATGACTATAGCAAGGAGAAGTCAATAAATGGCAAGGAAAATCCATTTAATGGTAAGAAGAAATTAACCAAGGACAAGGTGTCCAAGGTTAAGAAGGTTAGGTTTGTAGGCCAAGTGTCACCGGAAGTGCACTGATGTGGCCTAGCCATTATATATGAGTCACCTAGGGAGGTGGCTAAGGCTAAAGGCTCTAAGGGGAGCTCAAATAGTCAATTTGGGACCCATGGCCAATGGGATCCAAGTGGGTACTACTTGGGAGTTTAGGTTGTGTTATGGAATGTGCCAAGTGGTTTGGAGACTGACTTGAGTCTCAAACCTAGGGATTTGGCACACATGGATTGTGTTTCATGCAAGGAAATATGACAGTGGGGTCATATTGCATGATAATTAGTTTTTGATGTATAGATGTCATATAAACCAATTCTAGGGATGCATTGTGGGTTGGTATGGGCAAATACATCAAGAGGAAGTCAAAACTAGGACTTTAGGTCAAGGTTCAATTGAACCATGTAGGTAGTTTTGGATTTTGTGTCAATCTTGGGATTGGTGATAGATACATTTTTTAATATATTTTTCCCAAGTAGACAAGGGCAATAGACCTCTCCACAAAATTTGGAAATTTTTGGAGGTCTAGGGAATTTTTGGTGCATTTCTGAAGTTGGCCTGAAAAGACTGATTTTTGCAGAATTAAGGTTCCAGTCAACTGGTGCAGATACCAGTCGACTGATAACAGTGTTTTCGACCACAGAATATTTCTGTAAGGTTGTGTCGAAGGGGGCAGTCGACTGATACCAGTCTGAAATTGTTTTCAACATTGGTTTGTGACCATGTCAACTTGCTTAGATGTATGAGATCCAAGGGGGATAATACATGAGTTTAGGGTCAGTTTGGATGATAAGTTTTTAACAATTGGAATATTGTTGGAGAACTTTTTGGATATTAGGCAAAGGGGGAGAAGTAAGGTTTAGTTGGGAAAACCTTAAGTGCCTTTGTATAGGAGGAGCCTTGTGATAGGTTCTTAAAAATCCATGTGGAAAAATCCTAGCTCATTGGGGAGCTTAGGTGTAGGGGGAGCCTTGGGATAGGTTCAAATGCATGATGCATTGTTTCGGCGGTTGCCAAGTGTGTAGCCTTGGCAACATAAGTCCATTCGGCGGTTGCCAAGTGTGTAGCCTTGGCAACGTAAGTCCATTCGGCGGTGTAAGTTCAAGTGTGTAGCCTTGAAGACGTAAGTCCATTTATTATTAGCATATTTATTTGCTATATGTTTTCCCTAACTTAAACGTATTGCCAAATACCAAAAAGGGGGAGATTGTTGGAGCAATCCCAATGGTCCGTGGGACCATATGTTTTGGTGTTTGGGCAAAGGGTTTAAGTTAGGATTGCCCTCGTTATTTGATATGTGTACTTGAGTTGTGTTGGACTACAGGTGACACATGTGACTCAGGTTGACGGCTTCGGGTCCGGTGAAGGATAGAGCATCTGAGGGACCGTGGACAAGGGAGCAAGGACAAAGGCCGAGGGAGGCGACTTCGAGGCATACGCGAAGGATGGCATTGGGGCCGAGCCGCGGGATTGAATGCATCCGAGGGACGAGAGCCAAAGGAAGTAGCCCTAAAGGAAAGAGGTCAAAGCTGCAAAGAAGAGTCAAGTGAGTCGTGAGGGTCCGAGTGCTGAGAGAAATGTACTCGGGATGGGAACCCTAGGTATAAGGTTGTACCAGTCGACTGGTACTGGGATCAGTCGACTGGTGGTGAGCACAGAAGCTCTCTGTGCCCTAAATGCCTGGGATCAGTCGACTGGTCCTGTGACTAGTTGACTGGTAGATAGCTGTTGAGAGAGCCGTTGGGTTGGCACCAGTCAACTAGTGCATGGACCAATCGACTGGTAACAGGCAAATCAGCAAGGCTGATTTCCCCAAGCTCTATAAGAAGGACCTTGGGATGGCCGACCAAGTTGATGAAATTAGACTTGGTTAAAGCCTAATTAGTAGTCACCAAAGTGCTCAAGGTTCTCTTGTGTCCAAGTGTTCTTGGTTGGAGTTGTGGTGAGGTTTCTCCACCCACAAGGAGGTTGAGCTAGCCGGAGTTTGCCGGGGACTAATCCATCGACGAATTGAGGGATCGTCCACCTTACGGGCACGTCGTGGAGTAGGAGCAAGTTATCTCCAAACCACGTAAACGGACGTGTTAGCGGTTTGCTTTCTTGTTCTTTCCTTTAGTCTTTAGCTTGTTTGTTTTATTTGTATTATTCCAATGCGCAAGCTGATGAATACGTAGGAAGCTATCGATTTGGGGGGCACGTCTATTCAACCCCCTTCTAGCCGGCCACCGATCCTCCTATAGATCTTATTTTGCTCGGCCGAGAAATTCCTCTTCTTCTGCTTGACCAGTCGGGAACTAAGTAGGAGGTGTAATTTATGCTCCGCTACCTCCGGTCTGACCCCCGGTAGCTCCTCAAGGGACCAAGCAAAGATATCTCTATTACGCGTCAAACACTGGATTAGTTCCGCTTTGACTTCCATGGGCAAATCACTTGATTGCGAGTAAGGCTCTCCAGGCATTCAGGATAGAGCCATACCTCCTCCCAAGGAATGAGCTCTTCTATTGTAGAAAGAGGTTCTTCTTGGATGGCATGGACACCCCCATCTTGGGTCCTTTGCGCTTTACGGGCCTCCACCTTTACCATATCTATATAGCACCTGCGAGAGACCAGCTGCTCCCCTTTGACTTCCCCTACCTAGTCTTCCACTGGGAATTTGATATTCTGATGAAAAGTGGATATTGCCGCCTGAAACTCTTGCAGGCCAGCCTACCCAGGAAGACATTGTACGAAGAGGGTGAATCCACCACTATGAAGGTGCTCCTCCTTGTCCGCACTAGGGGCTCACTGCCTAGGGATATGGCCAGCTTGATCTGGATCATAGGCTTTACTTCGTTGCCAATGAAACCATACAAGGAAATGGCCACTAGCTGAAGCTCACTAGCGTCAATCTGCATACCTTCAAACGCAGTCTTGAACAGCACGTTGACAGATCTTCCGGTATCAACAAAAACCCTGACTACGCAACTGTTGGCTATGACGGCCTTGATGATGAGGGCATCATCATGGGGAAGCTCTAATCCTTCCAGATCTTGCAATCCAAAGCTGATTATGGGGCCAATAGCTTACTCCTGGCTGCATCCTATAGTATGAATCTCCAGACGACGCTCATGAGATTTTCGTTCCTGGCTGGAATCTCCATCTGTAGGTCCTCCAGAAATCATGTCTATCTCTCGGATGGCCATATCACCTATATTTTCCTTCTCCCGGGCTTCCCCTTGCTCCTGGCCATGACCGTGTTGCTGAACACCTGACCTCGCCTGGTCTGGTCTTAGTCTGCCTGCCTGACCTGCTGCGATACGGCGGCCGTCTACCAACCTCTACACTTGAGGGGAAAGCTCTGGTGGCGATAGACCCAATTCGGCTGCGCGTCGAGAATCGCGGGTGAAGTGGAAACAATCGTTAGTAGCATGCGTGTGGGACTGATGGTAAGTGCAGTAACGTGGACCCTACGGACCAGGCCTTGGAGCTTGGACAGTGGCCACACGTTGGGCTGGCCGAGCATCCTGACCGGGCAGGAAGGGTGGTCGGGTTTCCTGGCCGCGAGAAAGAGGTTGGGTTGGTGGTTAGGGTGTCCTTTCTGCCTTGTTGATGGAAGAAGGAGCTCTATCTGCTTTCCTTCGCACTGCCTGTGCCTCTGCCACGTTGATATAACTGGCAGCCCTTACCAACATTTTGTCGAAGTTCTTCACAGGGTCTCAGATGAGATCTCGGAAGAACTCTCCTTCTACCAATCCGTGGGAGAAGGCGCTCATTAATATCTCTGAAGTAGCGGACGGGACGTTCTGAGTCACTTGGTTAAAGCGTTTAATATAGCTCCTCAAAGGTTCGACAGACCCCTGCTTGAGGGCGAAAAGGCAATGGTCTATCTTTTGATATTTCCTACTGCTAGCGAATTGACGCATGAAAGCGGTCTTGAAGTCCTGTAAGCAGGTGATGGACCCGTGTGGCAATCCATCGAACCATTTTTGTGCTGAGCTAGACAAAGTGTTCAGGAACACCCGGCACTTGACGACATCACTGTATTGATGTAATAGTGCAGCATTCCTAAATTTACAGAGATGTTCTTCTGGGTCCTTGCTACTGTCATATCCTCCGATACCAGGGGGCTTGTACCCTTTGGGCAGCTTCTCCTCTAATACCCTTGGAGAGAAGGGCACTTGTTTTTCATGTTCCACTCGGAGCTCTTCCCTGAGGACTATAGCTGTCCCTTTCTTTGAGTCCCCAGGCCGAGAACTTTCCGCCATAGACACCCGTGGTTGCTCTTTCTTGTTGTTATAGCATTTGGGATTCCGATGATAATAACCCAGACCGGGTTCTCTATATAAGGCTGGGGGAAACTCCTCAGGCTGCTTTCTCTTAGATCCTCGATTATAAATATGTGTCAGATCTTTAGAAACTTTGGGCAGCTTGTGCGGTCGGGAAGCAGTGGTTTGTCTTTTTGAAGCCACACGCCTCTTGACCTCCTTGAATAACTCATATTCTCCTGCTGTCATGGTCACGTTGATTTTTCTGATATCCTCCATCTTCACGCTCCAGAATAGGTAAATGTGTTCCCACATACGACACCAAATTGATCCCGTTTGAAATCTGAGTCAGACAGAGGCCGGATGCGCTGTCGCTAGCGTTGACGGAGGGTGGATGAAACCTCCTACTCATATGGGACCCCTCAGAAGGATTCCCACGGGTTGCTGACCAAGGGTGACAACTAAGATGGTGGTATAGGAGCTCTGCGCACATTCAGACAAGCACACAGAACGTTAGAGGCCAAGAACAATGGAAAAAGTCTCCGGAACAGGCCCTCCGATGCACAAGTCAGGTACTTTTCCCCAGAAGAGTCAGGCACTGTTGACTTTGGGCTCCGAGGCGCCCGGAGCCCTCCGAGGCGCCCGGACCTCGATTTTGACCAGGATCGCGTCAAACGCGATCTGATCGTTGGAGGATAAAATTTTATCCCCCCAGAGCGCCCGGAACCCTTTCGGGGCTCCCCGACCAGTGCTATAAATATTGCACTGGTTTGCACAGATCAATCATCTCACTAGTAATTAGTTTTCTTTGTGCTTTCAATTCTGTTTCTTTTATTTGTGCTGTCAACGCTGCGAAGAGGTTACTCCGCCCAAAGGAGATAAACAGATAGTGCGCTTACTTTCCTTGAATTAGCAATCCCCTGATTGCAAACCAAGTAAATCTCTTATGTCTGCTCTTTTCCTTTAGTCTCTTAGTTTTATTATTACAAGTGTCTTTTAAATTAGTTGAATATCCAAGAAGGGTTTTTGGTTTAATTTTTGTAGGGCAATTCACCCCTCCCCTCTTGTCGGCCTCCAAAGGGACCAACAAGTGGTATCAGAGCAAGGCGCTTCAGGAGGACTAACCGTCGATCGAAGCAACAAGATGGCCAGACCAAGCATCGTCCCACCAAAATTCAAGGGGAACTTCGTAGACTGGAAGAGTCATATGGAGGTATTCCTAAGAACTGATTTCGAAATTCGGTTTATAATGAAGTATGGTTTTTTAGCTCCTACGAATCAAGATGGAGAAGGAAAAGAAGAGAGCAATTGGACAAAGAAGGAGCAGAATGAATCTGTAGCAAACAGTCGTGCAGAATATCACCTACTAATCGTGTTACCGCCTCAAGATGTCAACCGCATCGGAAGCAATTCATCTGCTAAAGAACTCTGGGAGAAGTTCCTAGAACTCCACGAAGGCACGTCTGAAGCGAAGCTCGCTAGAAGAGACATCCTCTGGAACAAGTTGATGAACATTCGTCTGGAAAAATGTGAGAATGTATCCAATCTACACACAAAGGTAAAAGAACTGATTATTGATCTCGAGAACCTCGGAGAAACGGAAACAAATCGGGACAGCATATGCTACGCACTTAACACGTTTTCCAGAACTCCGGAGTGGACATCAATCGTCGACGCCTACTATATTTCAAAAGACCTGGAGGTAAGTACTTTAGATGAATTGTTTTCTACTCCTGAGTTACATGAAACCAGGTGTACAGCTACAACAAAAGACTCAAGTCAGATAATGGCGCTGAACGCAACCAAGAAGGATGAACCCGAGTCAGACTCCGAAGAAGACCAAGAAGCATATATGGTAAGAAACTTTAAAAAGTTTTTTGGATCTAATAAATTTAAAGAAATGCAGAATAAAAAGAATCCAAGAAATAGAAGAAAAGTGCGATGCTACCAGTGTCAAAAGGAAGGACACTTAAGAGAGGATTGCCCAGAACTAAAGAAGGACAGAATGAAGACACCCAAGAAACACAAGAACCTAAAAGCCACTTGGGATGACACTTCATCATCTGAGTCCGAGATTCAAGAATATGCAGGGATAGCACTGATGGCAAGCTACGAAGGACAAAGTACATCAGAACCCAGCATCGATGAAGGGGGAGCGACCTCAGATGGAAGTAGCGAGCAGGGGGTGATTCAGGCTTCAAATCTGATATGGTAAGTGAGGTATGTCTCTTACCCCCTGATGAACTTTACTTTGGTATTAAGGCAATGGCTAAATCCATGTATAAATTAGAAAATAAAAATATCAAATTAGAAAATGGAATTTTAGAAACAAAAAGAATTTTGGAAAAATCATGTCTTATAGAGGATTTCGATAAATTAAAAATTAAAAATGAAAAACTAAAAGAAGAAATAGAAAGATTGAAAAATCTAATGGTTCAAATATTTCTACTTTTAGAAATTATAGAGGTTTAAATTGGTATTATAGATTTCATCAAAGTCAAATTAGAAATATATCAAAAGTCTATGTACCTAGGAAATACTTGGTTAATCCTGTAGGTAGGAACCTCTATTGGGTTCCAAAAACCTATTTAATTTTAAATTAAAATTAGACTTAACATTTCCAGTAAGGAAATTAAACAACTAATTTCATTATGAGGCTTTGTCTAAGGAAGTGGTTGTTGCTCCAATAACCAAGAAGGCCTAGTGCCTCGCCACGACCTGGAAGCCAAGTATCGAAATGAAAAGTTTAATTGACTAACTGAAAAAGTATTAATTTAAATTACTTAATGTTTTAAAAGAGTTATTCAATTTGTGTTAGAAAATATTTAAATTTTTTTAACTTGACATAGAAATTTTTTAAAATTACCTAAGAAATTGTTTATGAAAGTTAACTTAGAATATTTTTTTGCCTTAAGATTTTTTTTAAATAAAAAAAATTGACTAAGAATTTTTTTTGATAATATTGCCTTAGAATTTTTTTTTTAAATTGACTTAGAATTGTTGCTTATGAATATTAACTTAGAAAGTTTTTTCTGAAAAATGTCCTACTCAAATTTTTTAGAATTTACCTTAGACTTGTTTATAACCCCAAATTTTTATGTGATCAAAGGGGGAGATGTATGTTAAGTCTAGGGGGAGGTAATATAATTTTTCAATTGCAAAATATTTGGACTTATTTGAAAATAAATTATTTTTATTGCATATGGTTACCCTAACTTAACTTGGGTTGCTCACATCAAAAAGGGGGAGATTGTTGGAACCCCAAGGTTTTTTGATGTGATCAAACAAGCTAAGGTAGGTCCTGCGTTTGTTTAACTCTTGTGTCTAAGTGTGCATGACCTTAGGAACACAGGAAGTCGAGCGGAAGACGCGGCTAGCGAGAAGGACGGCACGGGGAGAGAGCCGACGGGCTCGGTGCGTCCGAGGGACGAGGTGACCGCGGAAGAGTACACCGGTGGATGAGAAGAACGTGCCCGGCGTTCAAGGGATGAGAAACCAGGAAGGAAAGCTGCTCGAGGAAAAGGCCTGAACTTGGGTTCGGGTGAGCCCTATTTCGGATGGCCGAGATCACCCAAGCTAGCGGAGCCGGAGCGAGCAAGACCCGGACCGAGATGAGTTGAACCGGAGATGAAAAAGTCAACACTGTTGACTTTGGGCTCCGGGGCGCCCGGAGCCCTCCGGGGCGCCCGGAACCCTTCCGGACGACCTGACCTGGATTTTGACCAGGATCGCGTCAAACGTGATCTGATCGTTGGGGGATAAAATTTTATCCCCCCAGGGCACCCGAAACCCCTTCGGGGCGCCCCGACCAGTGCTATAAATATAGCACTGGTTTGCACAGATCAATCATCTCACTAGTAATCAGTTTTCTCTGTGCTTTCAATTCTGTTTCTTTTATTTGTGCTGTCAACGTTGTAAAGAGACTACTCCGCCCGAAGGAGATAAAAAGATAGTGCGCTTACTTTCCTTGGATTAGCAATCCCCTGATTACAAACCAAGTAAATCTCTTGTGTCTGCTCTTTTCCTTTAGTCTCTTAGTTTTATTATTACAAGTGTCTTTTAAATTAGTTGAATATCCAAGAAGGGCTTTTTGGTTTAATTTTTGTAGGGAAATTCACCCCTCCCCTCTTGCCGGCCTCCAAAGGGACCAACACTCTCCTTCTACCAATCCGTGGGAGAAGGCGCTCATTAATATCTCCGAAGTAGCGGACGGGACGTCTTGAGCCACTTGATAAAAGCGTTTAACATAGCTCCTCAAAGGTTCGACGGACCCCTGCTTGAGGGCCAAAAGGCAATGGTCTATTTTTTGATATTTCTTGCTGCTAGCGAAGTGGCGCATGAAAGCGGTCTTGAAGTCCTAGAAGTAGGTGATGGACCTGTGTGGAAATCCATCGAACCATTTTTGTGCTAAGACAGACAAAGTGTTCAGGAACACCCGGCACTTGACGTTATCACTGTATTAATGTAATAGTGCAGCATTCCTAGATTTGCAGAGATTATCTTCCGGGTCCTTGCTACCGTCATATCCTCCGATACCGGGGGCTTGTACCCTTTGGGCAGTTTCTCCTCTAATACCCTTGGAGAGAACGACACTTGTTTTTCATGTTCCACTCGGAGCTCCTCCCTGAGGACTATAGCTTTCCCTTTCTTTGAGTCCCCAGGCCGAGAACTTTCCGCCATAGACACCCATGGTTGCTCTTTCTTATTGTTATAGCAATTGGGATTCCGATGATAATAACCCAGACCGGGTTCTCTATAGAAGGCTGGGGGAAACTCCTCAGGCTGCTTTCTCTTAGATCCTCGATCAGAAATATGTGTCGAATCTTTGGAAACTTTGGGCAGCTTGTGCGGTCGGGAAGCAGTGGTTTGTTTTTTTGAAGTCGCACGCCTCTTGACCTCCTTGAATAACTCATATTCTCCTGCTGTCATGGTCACGTTGATTTTTTCGATATCCTCCATCTTCACGCTCTATAATAGGTAAATGTGTTCCTACACCCGACACCAAATCAATCCCGTTCAAAATCTGAGTCAGACAGAGGTCGGATGCGCTGTGGCTAGCATTGACGGAGGGTGGATGAAATCTCCTACTCATATGGGACCCCTCAAAAGGATTCCCCCGGGTTGCTGACTAGGGGTGACGACTAAGATGGTGGTACAGGAGCTCTGCGCACATTCAGACAAGCACACGGAACGTTAGAGGCCAAGAATAAGGGAAAAAGTCTCCAGAGCAGGCCCTCCAATGCTCAAGTCAGGTACTTTTCCCCAGAAAAACAGTATACGAAAGGAAAAAAAATAGAAAACACGTGCGAAAAGGTAAATGACCATACCTACGTAAGGGAGAGGACCCCCCCCCCCCCCGTTTTATATGAGAGTGCGTACTTCTAGAATCTGACGTGTGTCAGGGAATGTCGGATGTCAGGACCTGTCTAGCGATGAATGACACGTGGCATCCTCTTATAGACCGGAGGAAGATTATATGAGAAGAGAGTCACAAACCATTGGAATATACCCTGACATGCAGCAGTTATTCCCTGACAGACGGTTACGATTCCCAAGCTCTGTTGTCGTGTAGTGCCTTGCCGACTGGCTATGGATGGAGAAGCTCCTAATGACCTGTAGTTGGAGGACCCGGCTTAGGTATAACTGAGCGGTATGCGAGACCTCAACCGGGTGTATCAAGCTCGTATATATATCCCAATTTGAGAAAACCCGACTGGTAGAGATAGTTCAAGCTTTTCCTTAATTGTTCCTCATACTGCAGATCTGGAATCCCGATCTGGGTATCCCGACTTGGCATTATATGACTAGCGGCCTCCAGAGGCCCCACCCCCTCTGTTGACCGTCTCATCCCCTTGAGTTCTGACTGTCACGCCCCCTTGGCTTCTGACTGCCACATCCCCATGACTTTTGACTGCAATGTCTTCTTGACTTCTGACTGTCATGTCCCCTTGACTTCCACATGATTGGCTTTATCGGACCCACCATCATGCGCCGTATCATAAGCCTCCCCTTCAAGTCTAGTCGAAGGAGGTCGAAGTCTGACTGATTATACCCCAATCCTGGTTTTCTCTACTTCACCCTTCTAACTTTAAATTTTTTTTCTTATAGCAACAACAGTTTTTAACCATTGACTTTTGAGGTCCATATCTTTCTCAACGCGTTGATTTACAACAGATTATCGGAATCTCTTACAACGATTTTTCACCATTGTCTTTTTGCAGTTTTGTTGTAGTGTCAACCAGGTTAAGTTGGGTCCTATGTAGTAGATACCTTATGTCTGAGTGTACAGGGACATAGGAACACAAGAAGTCGAGCGGAAGACCCAGCAGACGAGAAGGATGGTACAGAAGCAAGTTCACGGACTCGATGCATCTGAGGGATGAGAATCAATGGAAGAGTACACTAGTGAAGCGAGAAGGATGCATGTTGCGATTTGAGGGACGAGAAACCGGAGAGGAAGCCTACTCGAGGAGAAGGCCGGAGTTAGGTTCAGGTGAGCTCAACTCTGGATGGGCAGAGAATCACCCAAGTAACCAGAGAAACAGCAAGACAAGTCGACTCTATATTGACTTGTTTAGGTGCCCATACTAGGTCTGGGTGCTCGAACTAGCTTGGTACCGAACAGGCGCCTCTGGGTGAAAGTAGCAGTGGAGAGAGACTTTGGGTCCACACCAGCAACAATCCAAGTACCCGAACTAATCTAGGTGCCCCGATACCGATAAAGGCTTATCATCGTGTCATTAAAGAGCCATTGCGAACAGATACAGTGCACCGCTGGGGGTGCCCATAACCACTCTAGGTGCCCGGAGATGCCACGTCATGCTACGGACGAATTCGACTAGTATAATATAAATAGAGCCTTAGTTCTCTTCATTTAGGACAACACTTTCTGTACTTCATTTTCAACTTTATTTTTCGTATTTACAATTTGAGTTTTCAAACGTAGATCGTCCTAACCGTGTTCAAGTCAGAGGTTTGCATCAAGCTCAAATCTGATAAGTGTAGGATATGAAGCAAATCTAAGGATCTATAATATGTGAACTAGCAAATCAAGCTACCCATCCTATTAGTAATTCCATTGATTATTAATTACCAAGTAGTTAACTTGATATTTAATTACCTATAAATTTGATTACTCATTCAATGAATCCTTAATCAAATTATCTAATTATAACCAATTAATTATCTTTAGAGTTAAATAAATTAAATCAGTAAACCTTTGTATTTCACAAATGCATCAATCAAGAAGGTCATTAATTAGCTAATTAATCAATTAATTAACTGTTAATTTATCAAATTCACTGACATGTAAATTACTCATTAGCTAAATAGATTACCAATAATTGCATCTACTCAAGTCCTGTTCAATTCAATTCAATCAACTAATCTATTATTAACCATTTATTATGCATCCAATTAATCGATTAGTTATTAATCCTCTTAATTAATTAATTAACGCATTACTGCAACCTTAATTTACATTATCATTAATCCAAACCCAAACCTAATTTACATTACCTACACAATTTAGGGTTTGATTAAATAAACCTAGCTTTTATATTCAATCATTTTGTAACTTAAATGGAGAATTCTAAATAGTCTTTATCAAAGTCTAACCCATTTATTCCAATAAAATATTTTAAAAATTCCTTTTTAAATTCTAATAAATTATATATATTCATATAATTACATTTCCTAGTTACACATTAATTTTATATATATATAAAGGGAATTAAAATTTTGCAAGAGAGACTCAAGGCTTCTACTCTATATATATTGACGTACGTACTTATTTGAACTCCATGGACCGACCTCAAACGATCGATATATATATATATACTGAGTCATCAATAGCGTAACATATATAGGCCATGCATGCTCAACCCTTATATATTAATTAACTTGATAATTTCAAACAAATTAAATTAATGTCATAATCAATCCTAACAAATCAAATCAATCGGGCATGACCAAAGCCTAGTTAGGCCAAGTTGCTCATGCCAAGTCCGATAAGATGAATGAGTCAAGCCTAATCAATTAAGATCTACAGAATAATAATATTAATTAAGTAAAGTACTGTTTAGTAATGAAGTTGACCTTCCTTAATTAGCACGTACGATTTGTTCTAATTGAATATATATATATATTTACAAGGAAAGGAACGGAGATCATGTAAATATGACAATTAAATCAAATAAAATATCAATATATATTTTTTTTTATTGATTTACACTTATCCAATCAAATAATTATATATTGATCATGTTATTAATGAAATTGACCGATCGATAAGCACAAATAAATTATACAAGGAATGAGATCGTCGAAATATAAATTTTGTATTGATTTACACTTATCCAATTTCATAATATATTGATCACAAACGAATTGAACCTGAACCTGAACCTGAACCTTATATAAACGAAGAGCATGCATGCATGCAGCCGTACGTTTAATTACTTATTCTTCAATTCATCAAGAAAGTTTCTGCGAATTCTGCATCCATGGCGAATTTTTTGTTAGCTTTCCTCCTCCTCCTGCTGCTGCTACGGCTAGAACACTGCTACGGCGAGCCGATGGTGTCATATTGTTCCCGCACCCCCTACCCTGACGTGTGCAGCTCCATGGTCAATCGGTCCGACTCGGTCTTTGAGCAGTCGTCGTCGCTGACTTGGAATGGATTCCGTGATCTCCTCCACCGGGCCACCCTCGAGAGGGCCGTCCTCGCCCACCAGCGGGCCGGGGAGAGGAACCCGAACCAGTTCGACGAGCCGAGGAGACGGGCCTGGACTGACTGCGTCGAGCTGCTGGCTGATACGGTCGGCCTAGTGAACCGGTCGCAGGTTCGCCCGGGTCACGACGCACAGACGTGGCTCAGCGCCGCCATGACGAACCAGCGCACGTGCCGCGATGGCTTCCTCGAGCTCGGTTTGACGGCGCCGGTGATAGACGACGGCGAGCTAACAGAGTCGATCAGTAACTTGCTCGCCGTTAACAACGCGATGCTGATTGCCGCCGGTGGGCAGCATAAACGGCGCCGCCGTTTGGGGTTATTGTTCCCGGAGTGGGTGGCGGCGGCCGACCAGAAGCTACTGGCGGCGTCGGACGTGAAATCGGATCTCGTGGTCGCGAAGGATGGCTCTGGCGACTACAAATCCATTGTCGAAGCCGTGGCGGCTGCGGCCAAGGCGAGGGGAGGAAGCACGGCGAGGTTCGTCATTCACGTGAAGGCCGGCGTCTACGAAGAGTACGTGGAGATTCCTAACTCGATGGAGAATTTAATGATGACCGGCGACGGGATAGATGCTACTGTGGTGATGGGGAACAGGAGCGTTAAAGGCGGCTACCGCACCTTTCAATCGGCCACCTTCGGTTAGTTATATATATAATGTTTACATCAACTAACTAACTAACTAACAGTTAGTTGTAGTTTTTTTACCAGCGATAAAAAGTACTAGTTTAATTAATTGCAAAATTAAACAATCATACAAGAAATAGATTTTCCCTTTGCTAGCTTCTAATTAATCAATAATTTCTAAAACTATTTGATTTCATTTTACTCGATGTATCAATAATTTCTAGGACCTACGTATTATTGATCTATTTAATTAATATTTCTTCAAATTGGTCAGGATCCGTTTAATTAATGTTTGTAATTCAATGTACATTGATCAGGCGTATCAGGAAACGGATTCATCGCCCGCGACATGACATTCGAAAACACGGCCGGGCCGGAAAAGGGACAGGCGGTGGCGCTCCTATCCAAGTCCGACCACTCCGTCTTCTACAGATGCAGCTTCAAGGGTTACCAGGACACCCTCTACGTCCACTCCCAAAGACAGTTCTACCGAAACTGCGACGTCTACGGAACCATCGACTTCATCTTCGGCAACGCCGCTGTTGTCTTCCAGAACTGCAACCTCTACGTGAGGCGGCCTATGAACGGCCAAGCGAATGTTGTCACGGCTCAGGGCAGGAGCAGCTCGAACGAGCCCACCGGCATATCGATCCACAACTCCGTCGTGGCTGCAGCATCCGACCTCACGCCGGTGCAGGGGTCGTTCAGGACGTACCTCGGCCGACCGTGGAGGGAGTATTCGAGGACGGTGGTGATGAAGACGAAGCTGGGGGACTTGATCGACCCGGCGGGGTGGTTGGAGTGGAATGGCAGCTCCCCACCGAGCACGCTGTACTACGGGGAGTTCATGAACACTGGCACCGGCGCCGACACGAGTAGGAGGGTGAATTGGAGTGGTTATCACGTGATCAATAACTCGTCTGAAGCTGAAAAATTCACCGTCGGAAGCTTCTTGTCCGGCGACTCGTGGATACCATCCACCGGCGTTCCTTACACGCCAGGCCTATAAATTAATTATACATTGTGCTATATAAATAAAGGGGCAAACTGGAATAAATTGTGTTTCTATGTAAAAAATTAAATTTTTTTTACTTTGTTCTATCTTCGAGTCATGAGTCATCGTATGTTTATCATTGCACAATTCATTATTGCAAACCCTCCATCTAATCACGTGGCTCCTATTTAAGTGAGTCGGTGAGTTAACTTAATTAAAAAATGTCCTTATAAAAAACACTTATTAAAATTGATTACTTTTAAAAATTTAATATCGCTTTTAACGACAAATTTTATAATTATAACGTCACTTATTAGTACTTTAAATTTTATAAATTTTTTATTCTAAATGATAGATGAATTATGATGATATATAAATATTAAATTCAAGTTATATATATATTTTAAATGAATTTAGCAATATAATTTTTATAAATTATTATAATGACATTTATTAATATCATTATTAAAACATTTTAAATGATTACTTTTTGTTGTTGTTGTTGGAATGAAAAGTACTTTGTGGAAGAGGGATCATTAAGCTAAGAACTTAAACTTGTTTTGAAACCTTTATTTTACTTGAAATGTTGGCTTGGTTACAAAATGAGATCTAGTGTTGAAAATTAAACTTAATTGTGGATAAAGGTAGAATATGATAAGGTGGCAACTATTGATTAGAATGAGAGTTCGTGACAAGATATAGAATATGTTGAGTTGACAATTCTTAATAAGAATGAGAGTTTATGACAAGATATAGATAGAATATGAAGAGATGACAAATGATAAAGGATCAAGATTCAATGTATCTGAGAGTACGGGTTATCCAATAAGTCTATACATATGTTAACATTTTAACGAAAGTTGAGTTCACGTTTCAGTTTTTTATTCTCCTCTTCCACGTAGAGTGCATTTCTTCTCCCACAATTCTTTGTTTTCAACAAAGTGGTATTAGACCTATGGCTAATAGAGATATGACTCCCTTCAAGTTCTGGCACTATGGCGAGTAATTATGATAATTGGAGTATCAAGATGAAGGCGCTTCTTAGAGCTCATGATGTATGGGAGGTCATGGAGAAAGGCTACGTTAAACCGCATAGTGACTCGACGCTATCTCTTACTGAAAAAATCATTTTGAGGGATTTAAGAAAGAGAGACAAGAAGACTCTCTTCCTCATTTATCAAACTTTAGATGAGGATGACTTTGAGAAAATCTCAAGTGATACTTCAGCCAAGCAATCATGGGGAAAACTCCAAGTCTCGTATCAAGGAAAAGAAAAAGTAAAAAAGGTATGAGTTCAAACATTAAAAAGTCAATTTGATGCTCTTCATATGAAGAAATTGTTAGTAATTAGCCCTAAGAGCCAATCATGAGATGATTAGGCTTTTTGGATTAATCATTGAGTTATACTCGAATGAACCCACTCATTGGATTAAGTGTAATTATTGAGTTAGACTCAAATAGATCCTATTGTTGGATTGAGTCGAATAGCATGGGAATCAATGGGTTAGACTCATTGGGTGAACTTGAGTTCACCAAGAAAGTTGATGGTCAAAATTCAACCATTGGATTGAATGGTTGATTTTGAGTCATTGGATTAGAAGATGAAAGGGTGGAGACTCTTGGTATTCCATGGGATGGCTATAAATATCATTTGGATGATATTTTTCATAAGATTTTCATCACTTGAGAAGGTGAAAGGTCTCCTTGATCTTCTTCTTCCTCCTTCCCTCTTCTTGGCCGAAACTCCTAGTTGAGGTTGCTAGCACAACCTTAGGTGTTTTGATCTCCATCTTGCTTTGTTTGTGAGACAACCGAAGGCAAGGCTTGTTTGTGTGGATATCGTAGAGGCGCGAACAATTGATCGTGCTGTGATCCGAGCTGTCGAGAGATCGTGAGCACGCTTCAAAGGTATAACTCTATCATGTCTTTAAATCTAACTTAGTATAATATTATGTTCCCTTCGCATGAATCTTCAGGAGGAAGTAGGTTTTTCCACTGTGCATTTGCGTGTTTAGCAACCTATTTCCCTACAGTGGTATCAGAGTCACTTGCAAAGGGATATGCTAAGTTGTAATTAGTAATTTTTATATATGATATAGAAATTGCATGATAGAGTTTTCTATGATTGGCAAAATTAAAAGTTTCGGCCACACGAGACTCTCGGTCAGATCAAGAGTCTCGTCCATATTCTGAGTCTCGGCTAAATCCTGAGTCTTGACCCAAGTGGGTGTTTTATTGGGCACAAAACGAAGTTGGTATGTGACCAACAAGGTCTCGGTCATAGATGTTTTGTTTGGAACGAAACATAGTTGGTATTGTGGGTGGTAGGGTCTCGGATAAGGCAGCAACTCATAAAAGAGTATGCAAAATAATTTTTGTTTCAGGGGCGCTGCCAGTAGTTGAGTCCACCATCTGGTCGATCCTAGGAAATGGATAATGTTGGAACCCTAAGGTGTTTTGATGTGATCAAACAAGCGAAGTTAGGTCCTGCATTTGTTTGACCCTTGTGTCTAAGTGTGCAGGAGCTTAGGAACACAGGAAGTCGAGCGGAAGACGCGGCAAGCGAGAAGGACGGCACAGGAGAGAGCCGACGGGCTCAGTGCGTTCGATGGACGAGGTGACCGCGGAAGAGTACACCGGTGGACGAGAAGAACATGCGCGCCGTTCGAGGGACGAGAAAGCGGGAAGGAAGGCTGCTCGAGGAGAAGGCCGAAACTTGGGTTCGGGTGAGCCCTATTCCGGATGGCCGAGATCACCCAAGCTAGTGTAGCCGGAGTTGAAAACCCGGACCGAGACGAGCTGAACCGAAGCAGAGCGACCAGACGAAAAAAGTCAACCAGAGTTCACTTTTTGGGTCGGGGGCGCCCGGACCGAAGTTGTTGACCAGATCGAGTCAAACTCAATCTGAACGTTGGGGGATAAAGTTTTATCCCCCCAGGGTGCTAGGAACCCCTTCGGGGTGCCCCGACCAATGCTATAAATATAACACTGGTTTGCCATATCATTTAACTCACTTTTAATCCATTTTTCTCTGTGCTTTATTTTCTTTTGTACAGTCAACGCTGTAAGAGGCTACTCCGCCCAGAGGAGAATCAGATAGTGAGTCATCTTTGCCTTGGATTAGCAATCTTCTGATTGTAAACCAAGTAAATCTCTTGTGTCTGCTCTTTTCTTTTTAGTCTCTTAGTTTTATTATTACAAGTGTCTTTTAAATTATTTGAATATCCGAGAAGGGTTTTTGGTTTAATTTTTGTAGGGCAATTCACCCCTCCCCTCTTGCCGGTCTCCAGAGGGACCTACAAGTGGTATCAGAGCAAGGCGCTTCAGGAGGACTAACCGACGATCGAAGTAACAAGATGGCCGGACCAAGCATCGTTCCACCAAAATTCGAGGGGGACTTCGCGGACTGGAAGCGACGTATGGAGGTATTCCTAAGAACTGATTTTGAAATTCGATTTATTATGAAATATGGTTTTGTAGCTCCAATGAATCAAGATAGAGAAGAAAAAGAAGAGAGCCACTGGACAAAAAAGGAGAAAAATGAGTCTGTAGCAAACAGTCGTGCGGAATATCACCTGCTGAGTGTGTTGCCACCTCAAGAGGTCAACCGCATCGGAAGCTATTCATCTACCAAAGAACTCTGGGAGAAGTTCCTGGAACTCCACGAAGGCACGTCCGAAGCAAAGCTCGCTAAAAGAGACATCCTCCGGAACAAGCTAATGAACATCCGACTGGAAAAAGGTGAGAAGGTAGCCAGTCTACACGCAAAGGTAAAAGAAATGATTACTAGTCTCGAGAACCTTAGAGAAACGGTAACAAATCGGGAACCAATACGCTACGCACTCAATGCGTTTCCCAGAACATCAGATTGGACATCAATCGTCGACGCCTACTACATTTCGTAAGACCTGGAGGTAAGTAATTTAGAAGAACTGTTCTCCACTCTTGAATTGCATGAAACCGGGTGTGCAGGAACATAGGAATCAAGCCAGATGATTACGCTAAACGCAACCAAAAGGGATGAACCCGAATCAGACTCAGAGGATGATCAGGAAGCGTACATGGTAAGAAACTTTAAAAAAAAATTTAGAGCTAATAAATTTAAAGAAATGCAGAATAAAAAGAATCTAAGAAATAGAAGGATGCGCTGCTACCAGTGTCAAAAGGATGGACACCTAAAAGAAGACTGCCCAGAACTAAAGAAGGACAAAGGCAAGATTCCCAAGAAGCACAAGAACCTAAAAGCTACTTGGGACGACACTTCATCATCGGAGTCCGAGATTCAAGAATATGCCGGGATAGCACTGATGGCAAGCTACGAAGGACAGAGTACATCAGAACCCAGCATCGATGAAGGGGGAGCGACCTCAGATGGAAGTAGCGAAGCAGGGGGAGATTCAGGCTTCAAATCTGATATGGTAAGTGAGGTATGTCTCTCACCCCCCTGATGAACTTTACTTTAGTATTAAGGCAATGGAAAAATCCATGTATAAATTAGAAAATAAAAATACCAAATTAGAAAATATAATTTTAGAAACAAAAAGAATTTTAGAAAAATCATGTCTTATAGAGGATTTTGATAAATTGAAAATTGAAAATGAAAAACTAAAAGAAGAAATAGAAAGATTGAAAAAATCTAATGGTTCAAATATTTCTACTTTTAGAAATTATAGAGGTTTAAATTAGTATTATAGATTTCATCAAAGTCAAATTAGAAATATATCAAAAATCTATGTACCTAGGAAATACTTGGTTTATCCTGTAGGTAGGAACCTCTATTGCATTCCGAAAACAAGTTTAATTTAAAATTAAAATTAGACTTAGCATTTTCAGCAAGGAAATTAAACAACTAATTTCTTTATGAGGCTTTGTCTAAGAAGTGGTTGTTGCTCCAATAACCAAGAAGGTCTAGTGCCTCGCCACGACCGGAAAGCCAAGTATCAAAATGAAAAGTTTAATTGACTAACTGAAAGAGTATTAATTTAAATTACTTAATGTCTTAAAAGAGTTATTCAATTTGAGTTAGAAAATATTTTAAAAAAAATTTAACTTGACTTAGAAATTTTTTATTACCTTAGAATTTTTTTTTTATAAAAATTACCTTAAATTTTTTTTTTAAAAAAAATTTACAAAGAATTTTTTTACATAATTTTTTTTTTCGAAAGAAAAATTCTGAAGAGTGTCTTTACTTAGAAATTTTTTTTAAAAAGTTTTTACACTTAAATTTTTTTTTAATTTACCTTAGACTTGTTTATATCCCCAATTTTTTTGTGATCAAAGGGGGAGATGTATGTTAAGTCTAGGGGGAGGTAATATAATTTTTCAATTGAAAAATATTTGGACTTATTTGAATATAAATTATTTTTATTGTATATGTTTACCCTAACTTAACTTGGGTTGCTCACATCAAAAAGGGGGAGATTGTTGGAATCCCAAGGTGTTTTGATGTGATCAAACAAGCTAAGTTAGGTCCTGCGTTTGTTTAACCCTTGTGTCTAAGTGTGCAGGAGCTTAGGAACATAGGAAGTCGAGCGGAAGACGCGGCTATCGAGAAGAACGACATGTGAGAGAGCCGACGGGCTCGATGTGCCCGAGGGACGAGGTGACCGCGGAAGAGTACACCGGTGGACGAGAAGAACGTGCGCAGCGTTCGAGGGACAAGAAACCACTAAGGAAGGCTGCTCGAAGAGAATGCCGGAACTTGGGTTCGGGTGAGTCCTATTCCGGATGGACAAGATCACCTAAGCTAGCGGAGCCAGAGTTGAAAACCCGGACCGAGACGAGCTGATCCGGAGTAGAGCGACCAGACGGAAAAAGTCAACCAGAGTTGACTTTTTGGGATCGGGGCGCCCGGAGCTGACCGGGGCGCCCGGACCGAAGTTGTTGACCAGATCGAGTCAAACTCGATCTGAACGTTGGGGGATAAAGTTTTATCCCCCGAGGGCGCCCGAAACCCCTTTGGGGCGCTCCGACCAGTGCTAAAAATATAGCACTTGTTTGCACAGATCATTTAACTCACTTGTAATCCATTTTTCTCTGTGCTTTATTTTATTTTGTTCTGTCAACGCTGTAAGAGGCTACTCCGCCCAGAGGAGAATCAGATAGTGCGTCATCTTTGCCTTGGATTAGCAATCCTCTGATTGCAAACCAAGTAAATCTCTTGTGTCTGCTCTTTTCTTTTTAGTCTCTTAGTTTTATTATTACAAGTGTCTTTTAAATTAGTTGAATATCCGAAAAGGGTTTTTGGTTTAATTTTTGTAGGGCAATTCACCCCTCCCCTCTTGCCGGCCTCCAAAGGGACCTACAAGTGGTATCAGAGCAAGGCGCTTCAGGAGGACTAACCGCCGATCGAAGCAACAAGATGGCCGGACAAAGCATCGTTCCACCAAAATTCGAGGGGGACTTCGCAGATTGGAAGCGACGTATGGAGGTATTCCTAAGAACTGATTTCGAAATTCGGTTTATTATAAAATATGGTTTTATATCTCCAATGAATCAAGATGGAGAAGAAAAAGAAGAGATCCACTGGACAATAAAGGAGCAGAACGAGTCTGTAGCAAATAGTCGTGCGGAATATCACTTGTTGAGCGTGTTACCGCCTCAAGAGGTCAACCGCATCGGAAGCTATTCATCTGCCAAAGAACTCTGGGAGAAGTTCCTGGAACTCCACGAAGGCACGTCCGAAGCAAAGCTCGCTAAAAGAGACATCCTCCAGAACAAGCTAATGAACATCCGACAGGAAAAAGGTGAGAAGGTAGCCAGTCTACACGCAAAGGTAATAGAACTGATTACTCGTCTCAAGAACCTCGGAGAAACTATAACAAATCGGGAAACAATACGCTACGCACTCAATGCGTTTCCCAGAACATCAGATTGGACATCAATTGTCGACGCCTACTACATTTCGAAAGACCTGGAGGTAAGTACTTTAGAAGAACTGTTCTCCACTCTTGAATTGCATGAAACCAGGTGTGCAGGAACAAAGGAATCAAGCCAGATGATTGCGCTAAACGCAACCAAAAGGGATGAACGCGAGTCAGACTCAGAGGATGATCAGGAAGCGTACATGGTAAGAAACTTTAAAAAGTTTTTTTAGAGCTAATAAATTTAAAGAAATGCAGAATAAAAAGAATCCAAGAAATAGAAGAAGGATGCGCTGCTACCAGTGTCAAAAGGAAGGACACCTAAAAGAAGACTGGCCAGAACTAAAGAAGGACAAAGGCAAGATTCTCAAGAAGCATAAGAACCTAAAAGCAACTTGGGACGACACTTTTTTCATCTGAGTCCGAGATTCAAGAATATGTCGAGATAGCACTGATGGCAAGCTACGAAGGACAGAGTACATCAGAACCCAGCATCTATGAAGGGGGAGCGACCTCAGATGGAAGTAGCGAAGCAGGGGGAGATTCAGGCTTCAAGTCTGATATGGTAAGTGAGATATGCCTCTTACCCCCCTGATGAACTTTACTTTGGTATTAAGACAATGACAAAATCCATGTATAAATTAGAAAATAAAAATACCAAATTAGAAAATGAAATTTTAGAAATAAAAAGAATTTTGGCAAAATCATGTCTTATAGAGGATTTTGATAAATTGAAAATTGAAAATGAAAAACTAAAAGAAGAAATAGAAAGATTGAAAGAATCTAATGGTTCAAATATTTCTACTTTTAGAAATTATATTGGTTTAAATTGGTATTTTAGATTTCATCAAAGTCAAATTAGAAATATATCAAAAATCTATGTACCTAGGAAATACTTGGTTAATCCTGTAGATAGGAACCTCTATTGGGTTCCGAAAACATGTTTAATTTAAAATTAAAATTAGACTTAACATTTCAGCAAGAAAATTAAACAACTAATTTCTTTATGAGGCTTTGTCTAAGAAGGCCTAGTGCCTCGCCACGACCTGGAAGCCAAGTATCGAAACGAAAAGTTTAAAGAGTTATTCAATTTTTGTTAGAAAATATTTAAATTTTTTTTTTAACATGACTAAGAAAGTTTTTATTACCTTAGAATTTTTTTATATAAAAATTGCCTTAAATTTTTTTTAAAAAAAAAATTACTAAGAATTTTTTTACTTAAATTTTTTTTTCGAAAGAAAAATTCTGAAGAGTGTCTTTACTTAGACATTTTTTTTAAAAAAAATTACACTTAAAATTTTTTTTAAGTTACCTTAGACTTGTTTATATCTCCAATTTTTATTTGATCAAAGGAGGAGAAGTATGTTAAGTCTAGGGGGAGGTAATATAATTTTTCAATTGAAAAATATTTGGACTTATTTGAATATAAATTGTTTTTATTGTATATTTTTACCCTAACTTAACTTGGGTTGCTCACATCAAAAAGGGGGAAATTGTTGGAACCCCAAGGTGTTTTGATGTGATCAAACAAGTTAAGTTAGGTCCTGCGTTTGTTTAACCCTTGTGTCTAAGTGTGCAGGAGCTTAAGAACATAGGAAGTCGAGCGGAAGACGCGGCTAGCGAGAAGGATGGCACGTGAGAGAGCCGACGGGCTCGATGCGCCCGAGGGACGAGGTGACCGCGGAGGAATACACCGGTGGACGAGAAGAATGTGCGCGGCGTTCGAGTGACGAGAAACCGGGAAAGAAGGCTGCTCGAGGAGAAGGCCGGAACTTGGGTTCGGGTGAGCCCTACTCCGGATTTCCTAGATCGCCCAAGCTAGCGAAGCCAGAGTTGAAAACCTGGACCGAGATGAGCTGATCCGAAGCAGAGCGACCAGACGAAAAAAGTCAACTAGAGTTGACTTTTTGGGTCCGAGGCGCCCGGAGCTGACCGGGGCGCCTGGACCGAAGTTGTTGACCAGATCGAGTCAAACTCGATCTAAAAGTTGGGGGATAAAGTTTTATCCCCCCAGGGCGACCAGAACCCCTTCGGGGCGCCCCGACCAGTGCTATAAATATAGCACTGGTTTGCACAGATCATTTAACTCACTTGTAATCCATTTTTCTCTGTGCTTTATTTTCTTTTGTACTGTCAACGCTGTAAGAGGCTACTCCGCCCAGAGGAGAATCAGATAGTGCGCCATCTTTGCCTTGGATTAGCAATCCTCTTATTGCAAACCAAGTAAATCTCTTGTGTCTGCTCTTTTCTTTTTAGTCTCTTAGTTTTATTATTACAAGTGTCTTTTAAATTAGTTGAATATCCGAGAAGGGTTTTTGGTTTAATTTTTGTAGGGAAATTCACCCCTCCCCTCTTGCCGGCCTCTGAAGGGACCTACATATAAAAGTCTTTAGGGTTGGCGCGATTGAGATCCCAGAAATCAATGTCAACTCTCCACTTATTGTAATGCTTGGCTACAAGGACCATGTTAGAGAGCCAGGACGAGAACTGTACTTCTCTAATGTGACCAACCTTCCTAAGCTGGACTACCTCAGTTCGGATAATCTTGTTGGAGCAATCCCAATGGTCCATGGGACCTTGTGTTTTGGTGTTTAGGCAAAGGGTTTAAGTTAGGATTGCCCTCATTATTTGATATGTGTACTTGAGTTGTGCAGGACTGCAGGTGACACATGTGACTCAGGTTGACGGCTTCAGGTCCGGTGAAGGATGGAGCATCCGAGGGACAATGGACAAGGCAGCAAGGATAAAGGCCGAGAGAGGCGACTTCGAGGGATACACGAAGGATGACATTGGGGACGAGCCGCGGGCTTGAATGCATCCGAGGGACGAGAGCCAAAGGAAGTAGCCCTGAAGGAAAGAGGTCAAAGCTTCAAAGAAGAGTCAAGGAGTCGTGAGGGTCCGAGTGTTGAGAGAAATTTACTCAGGATGAGAACTCTAGGTATAGGGTTGTACCAATCGACTGGGATCGGTCGACTGGACCAGGGACTAGTCGACTGATAGAGAGCCGTTAGAGAGCCGTTGGGCTGGCACCAGTCGACTGGTGCATGAACCAGTCGACTGGTAATGGGCAAATCAGCAACGCTGATTTCCCCAAGCTCTATAAGAAGGAGCTTGGGATGGCCGGCCAAGTTGACGAAATTAGACTTGGT
The DNA here is from genome assembly GCF_018446385.1 of Zingiber officinale. Classification (NCBI taxonomy): domain Eukaryota; kingdom Viridiplantae; phylum Streptophyta; class Magnoliopsida; order Zingiberales; family Zingiberaceae; genus Zingiber; species Zingiber officinale. Next base: position 28,362,460 of record NC_055992.1, on the reverse strand, counting down.
TAAAGCCTAATTAGTAGTCACCAAAGTGCTCAAGGTTCTCTTGTGTCCAAGTGTTCTTGGTTGGAGTTGTGGTGAGGTTTCTCCACCCACAAGGAGGTTGAGCTAGCCGGAGTTTGCCGGGGACTAATCCACCGACGGATTGAGGGATCGTCCACCTTACGGACACGCCGTGGAGTAAGAGCAAGTTATCTCCGAACCAAGTAAACGAACGTGTTAGCGGTTTGCTTTCTTGTTCTTTCCTTTAGTCTTTAGCTTGTTTGTTTTATTTGTATTATTCCGCTGCGCAAGATAACGAATATGTAGGAAGCTATCGATTTGGGGGACACGTCTATTCAACCCCCCTTCTAGCCGACCACCGATCCTCCAACAAGTGGTATCAGAGCGAAGGTCGCACTTCACCGGACTAATCGCCGAGAAGAGCAAATACAAGAAGATGACTGGCTTGATTGAACCTCCAAAGTTTGAAGGAGGAAGCCTTGGGGGCATCACCTATTGGATGATGAAGATGGAGATCTTCTTCGACACGGATTGGGACACCATGATGGTGGTAAATGAACCGTTTGAAGTTCCCAATGACAAGAAAGGGAAGAAGCTACGACCACGACATTGGACGGAGGAGCAAACCACACGGTCAAAGGTAAATGATAAGGTAATATCTATTTTGATCAATATTTTGTCTAATGACGTGATGAGCCGTGTAGGTAAATATGAGAACGCCCATGAATTGTGGAGTAATGTGAAGAAAGTTCCATGCGAGGAATTTTTGCTTACACATGAAGAGGTAGAGCCCAAGGAGATGGTTTTAATGGCTCAAGAAGAGGAGGAGGAGCAACTGGAAGTTAACTCATGCTCAACTTCTGAGGAGGAGAAGGAGGATGAAGAAGCATCATCAACATCCTCAAGGGTTGAAGAAGAATCCAAGACGGAGGAAGAAGAGATCTTGGAGGTCAACCTAGTGAGCACCTCCACCGAAACAAAGTCAAAGGACCACATCATTTGCTTCGGTTGCAATGAGAAGGGACACTACAAGAGTAGGTGTCCATTGGGTAAGAAGAAGGTAACTCCTAAACCTAATCAAGTTATTTTGAATACTAACATAGGTTGTAGGAATGAAGAAGCCCAAAAGAGGAGAATGTGCATTACATGCTTCACGTGTGGGGAGAAGGGACACTACTACACCAAATGCCCCAAGAAGAGAGAAATCAAGAAGCTTGCACATTTAAAGAAATGGGAGAAGAAGAAGAGGAGCTTGAGTCAAGGGGGAGCTTCAAGGGTAAGGGAGGTATGCCCTACTTTGAATCATAATTCAAATTCAAATTCTTATGTTCCCTTGCATGCTAGGAAAAATAATGATTATCATTATGTAGCAATGAAAAATTTTGGTTTTAGATATCTTGATAGGAATAGGGTAAATGTCGATAAAAACCCTAGGAGACCTATGCATGATAGACCTAGGAAAGTTAAATTCTCATTACCTAAGGAGAAGAAGGTAATAGAGAACCAAGGCATTAATCCCAAGAAGGGGAGGCACATGCCTAGAAAGGGTAGGTCTAGAATGTCCAAGGTGGACAAATTAACTCTAGGGTTAGGAACCTAGAGAAGGAGAATCAGGCTTTAAGGGAAAGCTTGATAAGTTAGAACAATTCCTTAAGAGATTCAATGTTGGATCTAAGGAATTAAATATGGTGTTGGGTAGCCAATGACCCAACCATGATAGATCGGGTTTGGGATACCGATCTAGTGTCTCCAATGCTAAGGGAAAGTCTTATGCTAGGGTTGTATATGACTATAGCAAGGAGAAGTCAATAAATGGTAAGGAAAATCCATTTAATGGTAAGAAGAAATTAACCAAGGACAAGGTGTCCAAGGTTAAGAAGGTTAGGTTTGTAGGCCAAGTGTCACCGGAGGTACACTGATGTGGCCTAGCCATTATAGATGAGTCACCTAGGGAGGTGGCTAAGGCTACAGGCTCTAAGGGGAGCTCAAAGAGTCAATTTGGGACCCATGGCCAATGGATCTCAAGTGGGTACTACTTGGGAGTTTAGGTTGTTTTATGGAATGTGCCAAGTGGTTTGGAGACTGACTTGAGTCTCAAACCTAGGGATTTGGCACACATGGATTGTGTTTCATGCAAGGAAATATGACAGTGGGGTCATATTGCATGATAATTAGTTTTTGATGTATAGATGCCATATAAACCAATTCTAGGGATGCATTGTGGGTTGGTATGGGCAAGTACATCAAGAGGAAGCCAAAACTAGGACTTTAGGTCAAGGTTCAATTGAACCATGTAGGTAGTTTTGGATTTTGTGTCAATCTTGGGATTGGTGATAGATACATTTTTTAATGTATTTTTCCCAAGTAGACAAGGGCAATAGACCTCTCCACAAAATTTGGAAATTTTTGGAGGTCTAGGGAATTTTTGGTGCATTTATGAAGTTGGCCTTAAAAGGCTGATTTTTGCAGAATTAAGGTTCCAGTCAACTGGTGCAGATACCAGTCGACTGATAACAGTGTTTTCGACCACAGAATATTTTTGTAAGGTTGTGTCGAAGGGAGCAGTCGACTGATACCAGTCTGAAATTATTTTCAGCATTGGTTTGTGACCATGTCAACTTGCTTAGATGTATGAGATCCAAGGGGGATAATACATGAGTTTAGGGTCAGTTTGGATGATAAGTTTTTAACAATTGGAATATTGTTGGAGAACTTTTTGGATATTAGGCAAAGGGGGAGAAGTAAGGTTTAGTTGGGAAAACCTTAAGTGCCTTTGTATAGGAGGAGCCTTGTGATAGGTTCTTAAAAATCCATGTGGAAAAATCCTAGCTCATTGGGGAGCTTAGGTGTAGGGGGAGCCTTGGGATAGGTTCAAATGCATGATGCATTGTTTCGGCGGTTGCCAAGTGTGTAGCCTTGGCAACGTAAGTCCATTCGGCGGTTGCCAAGTGTGTAGCCTTGGCAACGTAAGTCCATTCGGCGGTTGCCAAGTGTGTAGCCTTGGCAACGTAAGTCCATTCGGCGGTGTAAGTCCAAGTGTGTAGCCTTGAAGACGTAAGTCCATTTGTTATTAGCATATTTATTTGCTATATGTTTTCCCTAATTTAAACGTATTGCCAAATACCAAAAACGGGGAGATTGTTGGAGCAATCCCAATGGTCCATGGGGCCATGTGTTTTGGTGTTTGGGCAAAGGGTTTAAGTTTGGATTGCCCTCGTTATTTGATATGTGTACTTGAGTTGTGTAGGACTACAGGTGACACATGTGACTCAGGTTGACGGCTTCGGGTCCGGTGAAGGATGGAGCATCTGAGGGACTGTGGACAAGGGAGCAAGGAGAAAGGCCGAGGGAGTCGACTTCGAGGCATACGCGAAGGATGGCATTGGGGGCGAGCCGCGAGATTGAATGCATCCGAGGGACGAGAGCCAAAGGAAGTAGCCCTAAAGGAAAGAGGTCAAAGCTGCAAAGAAGAGTCAAGTGAGTCGTGAGGGTCCGAGTGCTAAGAGAAATGTACTCGGGATGGGAACCCTAGGTATAAGGTTGTACCAGTCGACTGGTACTGGGATCAGTCGACTGGTGGTGAGCACAGAAGCTCTCTGTGCCCTAAATGGCTGGGATCAGTCGACTGGTCCTGTGACCAGTCGACTGGTAGATAGCTGTGGAGAGAGTCGTTGGGTTGGCACCAGTCGACTAGTGCATGGACCAATCGACTGGTAACAGGCAAATCAGCAAGGTTGATTTCCCCAAGCTCTATAAGAAGGACCTTGGGATGGCCGGCCAAGTTGACGAAATTAGACTTGGTTAAAGCCTAATTAGTAGTCACCAAAGTGCTCAAGGTTCTCTTGTGTCCAAGTGTTCTTGGTTGAAGTTGTGGTGAGGTTTCTCCACCCACAAGGAGGTTGAGCTAGCCGGAGTTTGCCGGGGACTAATCCATCGACGAATTGAGGGATCGTCCACCTTATGGACACGTCGTGGAGTAGGAGCAAGTTATCTCCAAACCACGTAAACGAACGTGTTAGCGATTTGCTTTCTTGTTCTTTCCTTTAGTCTTTAGCTTGTTTGTTTTATTTGTATTATTCCAATGCGCAAGCTGACGAAAACGTAGAAGCTATCGATTTGGGGGGCACGTCTATTCAACCCCCCCTTCTAGCCAGCCACCGATCCTCCTACAGATCTTATTTTGCTCGGCCGAGAAATTCCTCTTCTTCTGCTTGACCGGCCGGGAACTTGGTAGGAGGTGTAATTTTTGCTCCGTTACCTCCGGTCTGACCCCCGGTAGCTCCTCAAGGGACCAATCAAAGATATCTCTATTACGCGTCAAACACTGGATTAGTTCCGCTTTGACTTCCATGGGCAAATCACTTGATTGCAAGTAAGGCTCTCGAGGCATTCAGGATAGAGCCAGACCTCCTCCCAAGGAATGGGCTCTTCTATTGTAGAAAGAGGTTCTTCTTGGATGGCATGGACACCCCCATCTTGGGTCCTTTGCGCTTTACGGGCCTCCACCTTTACCATATCTATATAGCACCTGCGAGAGACCAGCTGCTCCCCTTTGACTTTCCCTACCTAGTCTCCGAATGGGAATTTAATCTTCTGATGAAAAGTGGAGATTGCCGCCTGAAACTCATGCAGGCCAGCCTACCCAGGAAGACATTGCACGAAGAGGGTGAATCCACCACTATGAAGGTGCTCCTCCTTGTCCGCACCAGGGGCTCACTGCCTAGGGATATGGCCAGCTTGATCTGGACTATAGGCTTTACTTCGTTGCCAGTGAAACCATACAAGGAAATGGCCACTAGCTGAAGCTCACTAGCGTCAATCTACATACCTTCAAACACAGTCTTGAACAGCACGTTGACAGATCTTCTGGTATCAACAAAAACCCTGACTACGCGACTGTTGGCTATGACGGCCTTGATGATAAGGGCATCATCATGGGGAAGCTCTAATCCTTCCAGATCTTGCAATCCAAAGCTGATTATGGGGCCAATAGCTTACTCCTGGCTGCATCCTATAGTATGAATCTCCAGACGAAGCTCATGAGATTTTCGTTCCCGGCTGGAATCTCCATCTGTAGGTCCTCCAGAAATCATGTCTATCTCTCGGATGGCCATATCACCTATATTTTCCTCCTCCCGGGCTTCGCCTTGCTCCTGGCCATGACCGTGTTGCTGAACACCTGGCCTCGCTTGGTATGGTCTTAGTCTGCCTGCCTGACCTGCTGCGATACGACGGTCGTCTACCAACCTCTACACTTGAGGGGAAAGCTCTGGTGGCGATAGACCCAATTCGGCTGCGCGTCGAGAATCGCGGGTGAAGTGGAAACAGTCATTAGTAGCATGCATGTGGGACTGATGGTAAGTGCAGTAACGTGGACCCTACGGACCAGGCCTTGGAGCTTGGACAGTGGCCACACGTTGGGCTGGCCGAGCATCCTGACCGGGCAGGAAGGGTGGTCGGGTTTCCTGGCCGCGAGAAAGAGGTTGGGTTGGTGGTTAGGGTTTCCTTTCTACCTTGTTGATGGAAGCAGGAGCTCTATCTGCTTTCCTTCGCACTGCCTGTGCCTCTGCCACGTTGATATAACTGGCAGCCCTTACCAACATTTTGTCGAAGTTCTTCACGGGGTCTCAGATGAGATCTCAGAAGAACTCTCCTTCTACCAATCCGTGGGAGAAGGCGCTCATTAATATCTCTGAAGTAGCGGACGGGACGTCCTGAGTCACTTGGTTAAATTGTTTAATATAGCTCCTCAAAGGTTCGACGGACCCCTGCTTCAGGAACACCCGGCACTTGACGACATCACTGTATTGATGTAATAGTGCAGCATTCCAAAATTAACAGAGATGTTCTTCTGGGTCCTTGCTACCGTCATATCCTCCGATATCAGGGGGCTTGTACCCTTTGGGCAGCTTCTCCTCTAATACCCTTGGAGAGAAGGGCACATGTTTTTCATGTTCCACTCGGAGCTCTTCCCTGAGGACTATAGCTTTCCCTTTCTTTGAGTCCCCAGGCCGAGAACTTTCTGCCATAGACACCCGTGGTTGCTCTTTCTTGTTGTTATAGCAATTGGGATTCCGATGATAATAACCCAGACCGGGTTCTCTATATAAGGCTGGGGGAAACTCCTCAGGCTGCTTTCTCTTAGATCCTCGGTCAGAAATATGTGTCAGATCTTTAGAAACTTTGGGCAGCTTGTGCGGTCGGGAAGTAGTGGTTTGTCTTTTTGAAACCACACGCCTCTTGACCTCCTTGAATAGCTCATATTCTCCTGCTGTCATGGTCACGTAGATTTTTCCGATATCCTCCATCTTCACGCTCCAGAATAGGTAAATGTGTTCCCACATACGACACCAAATTGATCCCGTTCGAAATCTGAGTCAGACAGAGGCCGGATGCGCTGTCGCTAGCGTTGACGGAGGGTGGATGAAACCTCCTACTCATATGGGACCCCTCAGAAGGATTCCCACGGGTTGCTGACCAAGGGTGATGACTAAGATGATGGTATATGAGCTCTGTGCACATTCAGACAAGCACACAGAACGTTAGAGGCCAAGAACAAGGGAAAAAGTCTCCGGAGCAGGCCCTCCGATACTCAAGTCAGGTACTTTTTCCCAGAAGAGTCAGGCACTATTGACTTTGGGCTCCGGGGCGCCCGGAGCCCTCCGAGCCGCCCGGAGCCCTCCGAGGCGCCCGGACCTAGATTTTGACCAGGATCGCGCCAAACGCGATCTGATCGTTGGGGGATAAAATTTTATCCCCCCAGGGCTCCCGGAACCCTTTCGGGGCGCCCCGACCAGTGCTATAAATATAGCACTGGTTTGCACAGATCAATCATCTCACTAGTAATTAGTTTTCTTTGTGCTTTCAATTCTGTTTCTTTTATTTGTGCTGTCAACGCTGTGAAGAGGTTACTCCGCCCAAAGGAGATAAACAGATAGTGCGCTTACTTTTCTTGAATTAGCAATCCCTTGATTGCAAACCAAGTAAATCTTTTATGTCTGCTCTTTTCCTTTAGTCTCTTAGTTTTATTATTACAAGTGTATTTTAAATTAGTTGAATATCCAAGAAGGATTTTTGGTTTAATTTTTGTAGGGCAATTCACTCCTCCCCTCTTGTCGGCCTCCAAAGGGACCAACAAGTGGTATCAGAGCAAGGCGCTTCAGGAGGACTAACCGTCGATCGAAGCAACAAGATGGCCAGACCAAGCATCGTCCCACCAAAATTCAAGGGGAACTTCGTAGACTGGAAGCGTCATATGGAGGTATTCCTAAGAACTGATTTCGAAATTCGGTTTATAATGAAGTATGGTTTTTTAGCTCTGACGAATCAAGATGGAGAAGAAAAAGAAGAGAGCAATTGGACAAAGAAGGAGCAGAATGAATCTGTAGCTAACAGCCGTGCGAAATATCACCTACTGAGCGTGTTACCACCTCAAGAGGTCAACCGCATCGGAAGCTATTCATCTGCTAAAGAACTCTGGGAGAAGTTCCTAGAACTCCACGAAGGCACGTCTGAAGCGAAGCTCGCTAGAAGAGATATCCTCCGGAACAAGTTGATGAACATTCATCTGGAAAAAAGTGAGAAGGTATCCAATCTACACGCAAAGGTAAAAGAACTGATTACTGATCTCGAGAACCTCGGAGAAACGGTAACAAATCGGGACAGCATACGCTACGCACTTAACGCGTTTCCCAGAACTCCGGAGTGGACATCAATCATCGACGCCTACCATATTTCAAAAGACCTGGAGGTAAGTACTTTAGAAGAGTTGTTTTCTACTCTTGAGTTACATGAAACTAGGTGTACAGCTACAACAAAAGACTCAAGTCAGATAATGGCGCTGAACGCAACCAAGAAGGATGAACCCGAGTCAGACTTCGAAGAAGACCAAGAAGCATATATGGTAAGAAACTTTAAAAAGTTTTTTAGATCTAATAAATTTAAAGAAATGTAGAATAAAAAGAATCCAAGAAATAGAAGAAAAGTGCGATGCTACCAGTGTCAAAAGGAAGGACACTTAAGAGAGGATTGCCCAGAACTAAAGAATGACAGAATGAAGACACCCAAGAAACACAAGAACCTAAAAGCCACTTGGGATGACACTTCATCATCTGAGTCCGAGATTCAAGAATATGCGGGGATAGCACTGATGGCAAGCTACGAAGGACAAAGTACATCAGAACCCAGCATCGATGAAGGGGGAGCGACCTCAGATGAAAGTAGAGAAGCAGGGGGAGATTCAGACTTCAAGTCTGATATGGTAAGTGAGGTATGTCTCTTACCCCCCGATGAACTTTACTTTGGTATTAAGGCAATGGCTAAATCCATGTATAAATCAGAAAATACAAATATCAAATTAGAAAATGAAATTTTAGAAACAAAAAGAATTTTGGAAAAATCATGTCTTATAGAGGATTTTGATAAATTAAAATTTGAAAATGAAAAACTAAAAGAAGAAATAGAAAGATTGAAAAATCTAATGGTTCAAATATTTCTACTTTTAGAAATTATAGAGGTTTAAATTGGTATTATAGATTTCATCAAAGTCAAATTAGAAATATATCAAAAGTCTATGTACCTAGGAAATACTTGGTTAATCCTGTAGGTAGGAACCTCTATTGGGTTCCAAAAACCTATTTAATTTAAAATTAAAATTAGACTTAGCATTTCCAGTAAGGAAATTAAACAACTAATTTCATTATGAGACTTTGTCTAAGGAAGTGGTTGTTGCTCCAATAACCAAGAAGGCCTAGTGCCTCGCCACGACCTGGAAGCCAAGTATCGAAATGAAAAGTTTAATTGACTAACTGAAAAAGTATTAATTTAAATTACTTAATGTTTTTAAAGAGTTATTCAATTTGTGTTAGAAAATATTTAAATTTTTTTAACTTGACATAGAAATTTTTTAAAATTACCTAAGAAATTGTTTATGAAAGTTAACTTAGAATATTTTTTTTGCCTTAAGATTTTTTTTAAATAAAAAAAAAATTGACTAAGAATTTTTTTTGATAATATTGCCTTAGAATTTTTTTTTTTAAAATTGACTTAGAATTGTTTCTTATGAATATTAACTTAGAAAATTTTTTCTGAAAAATGTCCTACTCAAATTTTTTAGAATTTCCCTTAGACTTGTTTATAACCCCAATTTTTTATGTGATCAAAGGGGGAGAAGTATGTTAAGTCTAGGGGGAGGTAATATAATTTTTCAATTGCAAAATATTTGGACTTATTTGAAAATAAATTGTTTTTATTGCATATGGTTACCCTAACTTAACTTGGGTTACTCACATCAAAAAGGGGGAGATTGTTGGAACCCCAAGGTGTTTTGATGTGATCAAACAAGCTAAGTTAGGTCCTGCGTTTGTTTAACCCTTGTGTCTAAGTGTGCAGGAGCTTAGGAACACAGGAAGTCGAGCGGAAGACGCGGCTAGCGAGAAGGACGGCACGGGGAGAGAGCCGACGGGCTCGGTGCGTCCGAGGGACGAGGTGACCGCGGAAGAGTACACCGGTGGATGAGAAGAACGTGCCCGGCGTTCAAGGGACGAGAAACCGGGAAGGAAGGCTGCTCGAGGAAAAGGCCTGAACTTGGGTTCGGGTGAGCCCTATTTCGGATGGCCGAGATCACCCAAGCTAGCGGAGCCGGAGCGAGCAAGACCCGGACCGAGATGCATGTTGCGATTTGAGGGACGAGAATCCGGGGAGGAAGCCTACTCGAGGAGAAGGCCGGAATTATGTTCAGGTGAGCTCAACTCTGGATGGCCAGAGAATCACCCAAGTAACCAGAGAAACAGCAGGACAAGTCGACTCTATATTGACTTGTTTAGGTGCCCATACTAGGTCTGGGTGCTCGAACTAGCTTGGTACCGAACAGGCGCCTCTGGGTGAAAGTAGCAGTGGAGAGAGACTTTGGGTCCACACCAGCAACAATCCAAGTACCCGAACTAATCTAGGTGCCCCGATACTGATAAAGGTTTATCATCGTGTCGTTAAAGAGCCATTGCGAACAGATACAGTGCACCGCTGGGGGTGCCCAAAACCACTCTAGGCGCCCGGAGATGCCACGTCATGCTACGGACGAATTCGACTAGTATAATATAAATAGAGCCTTAGTTCTCTTCATTTAGGACAACACTTTCTGTACTTCATTTTCAACTTTATTTTTCGTATTTACAATTTGAGTTTTCAAACGTAGATCGTCCTAACCGTGTTCAGGTCAGAGGTTTGCATCGAGCTCAAATCCGATAAGTGCAGGATATGAAGCAAATCTAAGGATCTATAATATGCGAACTAGCAAATCAAGCTACCCATCCTATTAGTAATCCCATTGATTATTAATTACCAAGTAGTTAACTTGATATTTAATAACCTATAAATTTGATTACTCATTCAATGAATCCTTAATCAAATTATCTAATTATAACCAATTAATTATCTTTAGAGTTAAATAAATTAAATCAGTAAACCTTTGTATTTCACAAATGCATCAATCAAGAAGGTCATTAATTAGCTAATTAATCAATTAATTAACTGTTAATTAATCAAATTCACTGACATGTAAATTACTCATTAGCTAAATAGATTACCAATAATTGCATCTACTCAAGTCCTGTTCAATTCAATTCAATCAACTAATCTATTATTAACCATTTATTATGCATCCAATTAATCGATTAGTTATTAATCCTCTTAATTAATTAATTAACGCATTACTGCAACCTTAATTTACATTATCATTAATCCAAACCCAAACCTAATTTACATTACCTACACAATTTAGGGTTTGATTAAATAAACCTAGCTTTTATATTCAATCATTTTGTAACTTAAATGGAGAATTCTAAATAGTCTTTATCAAAGTCTAACCCATTTATTCCAATAAAATATTTTAAAAATTCCTTTTTAAATTCTAATAAATTATATATATTCATATAATTACATTTCCTAGTTACACATTAATTTTATATATATATAAAGGGAATTAAAATTTTGCAAGAGAGACTCAAGGCTTCTACTCTATATATATTGACGTACGTACTTATTTGAACTCCATGGACCGACCTCAAATGATCGATATATATATATATACTGAGTCATCAATAGCGTAACATATATAGGCCATGCATGCTCAACCCTTATATATTAATTAACTTGATAATTTCAAACAAATTAAATTAATGTCATAATCAATCCTAACAAATCAAATCAATCGGGCATGACCAAAGCCTAGTTAGGCCAAGTTGCTCATGCCAAGTCCGATAAGATGAATGAGTCAAGCCTAATCAATTAAGATCTACAGAATAATAATATTAATTAAGTAAAGTACTGTTTAGTAATGAAGTTGACCTTCCTTAATTAGCACGTACGATTTGTTCTAATTGAATATATATATATATTTACAAGGAAAGGAACGGAGATCATGTAAATATGACAATTAAATCAAATAAAATATCAATATATATTTTTTTTTATTGATTTACACTTATCCAATCAAATAATTATATATTGATCATGTTATTAATGAAATTGACCGATCGATAAGCACAAATAAATTATACAAGGAATGAGATCGTCGAAATATAAATTTTGTATTGATTTACACTTATCCAATTTCATAATATATTGATCACAAACGAATTGAACCTGAACCTGAACCTGAACCTTATATAAACGAAGAGCATGCATGCATGCAGCCGTACGTTTAATTACTTATTCTTCAATTCATCAAGAAAGTTTCTGCGAATTCTGCATCCATGGCGAATTTTTTGTTAGCTTTCCTCCTCCTCCTGCTGCTGCTACGGCTAGAACACTGCTACGGCGAGCCGATGGTGTCATATTGTTCCCGCACCCCCTACCCTGACGTGTGCAGCTCCATGGTCAATCGGTCCGACTCGGTCTTTGAGCAGTCGTCGTCGCTGACTTGGAATGGATTCCGTGATCTCCTCCACCGGGCCACCCTCGAGAGGGCCGTCCTCGCCCACCAGCGGGCCGGGGAGAGGAACCCGAACCAGTTCGACGAGCCGAGGAGACGGGCCTGGACTGACTGCGTCGAGCTGCTGGCTGATACGGTCGGCCTAGTGAACCGGTCGCAGGTTCGCCCGGGTCACGACGCACAGACGTGGCTCAGCGCCGCCATGACGAACCAGCGCACGTGCCGCGATGGCTTCCTCGAGCTCGGTTTGACGGCGCCGGTGATAGACGACGGCGAGCTAACAGAGTCGATCAGTAACTTGCTCGCCGTTAACAACGCGATGCTGATTGCCGCCGGTGGGCAGCATAAACGGCGCCGCCGTTTGGGGTTATTGTTCCCGGAGTGGGTGGCGGCGGCCGACCAGAAGCTACTGGCGGCGTCGGACGTGAAATCGGATCTCGTGGTCGCGAAGGATGGCTCTGGCGACTACAAATCCATTGTCGAAGCCGTGGCGGCTGCGGCCAAGGCGAGGGGAGGAAGCACGGCGAGGTTCGTCATTCACGTGAAGGCCGGCGTCTACGAAGAGTACGTGGAGATTCCTAACTCGATGGAGAATTTAATGATGACCGGCGACGGGATAGATGCTACTGTGGTGATGGGGAACAGGAGCGTTAAAGGCGGCTACCGCACCTTTCAATCGGCCACCTTCGGTTAGTTATATATATAATGTTTACATCAACTAACTAACTAACTAACAGTTAGTTGTAGTTTTTTTACCAGCGATAAAAAGTACTAGTTTAATTAATTGCAAAATTAAACAATCATACAAGAAATAGATTTTCCCTTTGCTAGCTTCTAATTAATCAATAATTTCTAAAACTATTTGATTTCATTTTACTCGATGTATCAATAATTTCTAGGACCTACGTATTATTGATCTATTTAATTAATATTTCTTCAAATTGGTCAGGATCCGTTTAATTAATGTTTGTAATTCAATGTACATTGATCAGGCGTATCAGGAAACGGATTCATCGCCCGCGACATGACATTCGAAAACACGGCCGGGCCGGAAAAGGGACAGGCGGTGGCGCTCCTATCCAAGTCCGACCACTCCGTCTTCTACAGATGCAGCTTCAAGGGTTACCAGGACACCCTCTACGTCCACTCCCAAAGACAGTTCTACCGAAACTGCGACGTCTACGGAACCATCGACTTCATCTTCGGCAACGCCGCTGTTGTCTTCCAGAACTGCAACCTCTACGTGAGGCGGCCTATGAACGGCCAAGCGAACGTTGTCACGGCTCAGGGCAGGAGCAGCTCGAACGAGCCCACCGGCATATCGATCCACAACTCCGTCGTGGCTGCAGCATCCGACCTCGCGCCGGTGCAGGGGTCGTTCAGGACGTACCTCGGCCGACCGTGGAGGGAGTATTCGAGGACGGTGGTGATGAAGACAAAGCTGGAGGACTTGATCGACCCGGCGGGGTGGTTGGAGTGGAATGGCAGCTCCCCACCGAGCACGTTGTACTACGGGGAGTTCATGAACACTGGCACCGGCGCCGACACGAGTAGGAGGGTGAATTGGAGTGGTTATCACGTGATCAATAACTCGTCTGAAGCTGAAAAATTCACCGTCGGAAGCTTCTTGTCCGGCGACTCGTGGATACCATCCACCGGCGTTCCTTACACACCAGGCCTATAAATTAATTATACATTGTGCTATATAAATAAAGGGGCAAATTGGAATAAATTGTGTTTCTAGGTAAAAAATTAAATTTTTTTTACTTTGTTCTATCTTCGAGTCATGAGTCATCGTATGTTTATCATTGCACAATTCATTATTGCAAACCCTCCATCTAATCATGTGGCTCCTATTTAAGTGAGTCGGTGAGTTAACTTAATTAAAAAATATCCTTATAAAAAACACTTATTAAAATTGATTACTTTTAAAAATTTAATATCGCTTTTAACGACACATTTTATAATTATAACGTCACTTATTAGCACTTTAAATTTTATAATTTTTTTATTCTAAATGATAGATGAATTATGATGATATATAAATATTAAATTCAAGTTATATATATATTTTAAATGAATTTAGCAATATAATTTTTATAAATTATTATAATGACATTTATTAATATCATTATATATCTTAAGTTAAGAGAACATTTTAAAATAATCGTCATTCACCCCTTATGTCACGCTGGGCACTGCTTGCACAGGAATCTTCCCATGCTGCCACCTTCCCAAGCTAGCGTGGACAGAAACCACAACGGGGGCAGAGATAGAGCAGCAGCTATATACGTTAGGTCCTGGGCAAGGATCGTGTCCTGCAATGCAAGGAGAGGAATATTGCTGTATCCACCGTATGATCTTTCCTTAGGCCTACAATAGATCCTTAGGTTGATTAATTAATGGAGATCAGGAATAGAACAGTGAGTAGTTCATACCTAATAAATGTTCGATCTTTATGTTGTTGTTGTTGTTGGAATGAAAAGTACTTTGTGGAAGAGGGATCATTAAGCTAAGAACTTAAACTTGTTTTGAAACCTTTATTTTACTTGAAATGTTGGCTTGGTTACAAAATGAGATCTAGTGTTGAAAATTAAACTTAATTGTGGATAAAGGTAGAATATGATAAGGTGGCAACTATTGATTAGAATGAAAGTTCGTGACAAGATATAGAATATGTTGAGGTGACAATTCTTAATAAGAATGAGAGTTTATGACAAGATATAGATAGAATATGAAGAGATGACAAATGATAAAGGATCAAGATTCAATGTATCTGAGAGTACGGGTTATCCAATAAGCCTATACATATGTTAACATTTTAACGAAAGTTGAGTTCACGTTTCAGTTTTTTATTCTCCTCTTCCACGTAGAGTGCATTTCTTCTCCCACAATTCTTTGTTTTCAACAAAGTGGTACTCGACCTATGGCTAATAGAGATATGACTCCCTTCAAGTTCTGGCACTATGGCGAGTAATTATGATAATTGGAGTATCAAGATGAAGGCGCTTCTTAGAGCTCATGATGTACGGGAGGTCATGGAGAAAGGCTACGTTAAACCGCATAGTGACTTGACGCTATCTCTTACTGAAAAAATCATTTTGAGGGATTTAAGAAAGAGAGACAAGAAGGCTCTCTTCCTCATTTATCAAACTTTAGATGAGGATGACTTTGAGAAAATCTCAAGTGATACTTCAGCCAAGCAATCATGGGGAAAACTCCAAGTCTCGTATCAAGGAAAAGAAAAAGTAAAAAAGGTATGAGTTCAAACATTAAAAAGTCAATTTGATGCTCTTCATATGAAGAAATTGTTAGTAATTAGCCCTAAGAGCCAATCATGAGATGATTAGGCTTTTTGGATTAATCATTGAGTTATACTCGAATGAACCCACTCATTGGATTAAGTGTAATTATTGAGTTAGACTCAAATAAATCCTATTGTTGGATTGAGTCGAATTGCATGGGAATCAATGGGTTAGACTCATTGGGTGAACTTGAGTTCACCAAAAAAGTTGAATGGTCAAAATTCAACCATTGGATTGAATGGTTGATTTTGAGTCATTGGATTAGAAGATGAAAGGGTAGAGACTCTTGGTATTCCATGGGATGGCTATAAATATCATTTGGATGATATTTTTCATAAGATTTTCATCACTTGAGAAGGTGAAAGGTCTCCTTGATCTTCTTCTTCCTCCTTCCCTCTTCTTGGCCGAAACTCCTAGTTGAGGTTGCTAGCACAACCTTAGGTGTTTTGATCTCCATCTTGCTTTGTTTGTGAGACAATCGAAGGCAAGGCTTGTTTGTGTGGATACCGTAGAGGCGCGAACAATTGATCGTGCTGTGATCCGAGCTGTCGAGAGATCGTGAGCACGCTTCAAAAGTATAACTCTATCATGTCTTTAAATCTAACTTAGTATAATATTATGTTCCCTTCGCATGAATCTTCAGGAGGAAGTAGGTTTTTCCACTGCGCATTTGCGTGTTTAGCAACCTATTTCCCTACAGTGGTATTAGAGCCACTTGCGAAGGGATATGCTAAGTTGTAATTAGTAATTTTTATATATGATATAGAAATTGCATGATAGAGTTTTCTATGATTGGCAAAATTAAAAGTTTCGGCCACACGAGACTCTCGGTCAGATCAAGAGTCTCACCCATATTCTGAGTCTCGGCTAAATCCTGAGTCTTGACCCAAGTAGGTGTTTTATTGGGCACAAAACGAAGTTGGTATGTGACCAACAAGGTCTCGGCCATAGATGTTTTGTTTGGAACGAAACATAGTTGGTATTGTGGGTAGTAGGGTCTCAGATAAGGCAGCAACTCATAAAAGAGTATGCAAAATAATTTTTGTTTCAGGGGCGCTGCCAGCAGTTGAGTCCACCATCTGGTCGATCCTAGGAAATGGATAATGTTGGAACCCTAAGGTGTTTTGATGTGATCAAACAAGCGAAGTTAGGTCCTGCATTTGTTTAACCCTTGTGTCTAAGTGTGCAGGAGCTTAGGAACACAGGAAGTCGAGCGGAAGACGCGGCAAGCGAGAAGGACGGCACGGGAGAGAGCCGACGGGCTCAGTGCGTCCGAGGGACCGTGCGCGGCGTTCGAGGGACGAGAAAGCGGGAAGGAAGGCTGCTCGAGGAGAAGGCCGGAACTTGGGTTCGGGTGAGCCCTATTCCGGATGGCCGAGATCACCCAAGCTAGTCTAGCCGGAGTTGAAAACCCGGACCGAGACGAGCTGAACCGAAGCAGAGCGACCAGACGAAAAAAGTCAACCAGAGTTCACTTTTTGGGTCCGGGGCGCCCGGAGCTGACCAGGGCGCCCGGACCGAAGTTGTTGACCAGATCGAGTCAAACTCGATCTGAACGTTGGGGGATAAAGTTTTATACCCCCAGGGTGCCCGGAACCCCTTCGGGGCGCCCCGACCAATGCTATAAATATAGCACTGGTTTGCCATAACATTTAACTCACTTTTAATCCATTTTTCTCTGTGCTTTATTTTCTTTTGTACTGTCAACGCTGTAAGAGGCTACTCCGCCCAGAGGAGAATCAGATAGTGCGCCATCTTTGCCTTGGATTAGCAATCCTCTGATTGCAAACCAAGTAAATCTCTTGTGTCTGCTCTTTTCTTTTTAGTCTCTTAGTTTTATTATTACAAGTGTCTTTTAAATTACTTGAATATCCGAGAAGGGTTTTTGGTTTAATTTTTGTAGGGCAATTCACCCCTCCTCTCTTCCCGGCCTCCAAAGGGACCTACAAGTGGTATCAGAGCAAGGCACTTCAGGAGGACTAACCGCCGATCGAAGCAACAAGATGGCCGGACCATGCATCGTTCCACCAAAATTCGAAGGGGACTTCACGGACTAAAAGCGACGTATGGAGGTATTCCTAAGAACTGATTTTGAAATTCGATTTATTATGAAATATGGTTTTGTAACTCCAATGAATCAAGATAGAGAAGAAAAAGAAGAGAGCCACTGGACAAAAAAGGAGCAAAATGAGTCTGTAGCAAATAGTCGTGCGGAATATCACCTGCTGAGTGTGTTGCCGCCTCAAGAGGTCAACCGCATCGGAAGCTATTCATCTACCAAAGAACTCTGGGAGAAGTTCCTGGAACTCCACGAAGGCATGTCCAAAGCAAAGCTCGCTAAAAGAGACATCCTCCGGAACAAGCTAATGAACATCCGACTGGAAAAAGGTGAGAAGGTAGCCAGTCTACATGCAAAGGTAAAAGAACTGATTACTAGTCTCGAGAACCTCAAAGAAACGGTAACAAATCGGGAACCAATACGCTACGCACTCAATGCGTTTCACAGAACATCAGATTGGACATCAATCGTCGACGCCTACTACATTTCGAAAGACCTCGAGGTAAGTAATTTAGAAGAACTGTTCTCCACTCTTGAATTGCATGAAACCAGGTGTGCAGGAACACAGGAATCAAGCCAGATGATTATGCTATACGCAACCAAAAGGGATGAACCCGAATCAGACTCAGAGGATGATCAGGAAGCGTACATGGTAAGAAACTTTAAAAAAAAATTTAGATCTAATAAATTTAAAGAAATGCAGAATAAAAAGAATCCAAGAAATAGAAGAAGGATGCGCTGCTACCAGTGTCAAAAGGAAGGACACCTAAAAGAAGACTGCCCAGAATTAAAGAAGGACAAAGGCAAGATTCCCAAGAAGCACAAGAACCTAAAAGCTACTTGGGACGACACTTTTTCATCGGAGTCCAAGATTCAAGAATATGTCGGGATAGCACTGATGGCAAGCTACGAAGGACAGAGTACATCAGAACCCAGCATCGATGAAGGGGGAGCGACCTCAGATGGAAGTAGCTTCAAGTCTGATATGGTAAGTGATGTATGCCTCTTACCCCCCTGATGAACTTTACTTTGGTATTAAGGCAATGGAAAAATCCATGTATAAATTAGAAAATAAAAATACCAAATTAGAAAATGTAATTTTAGAAACAAAAAGAATTTTGGCAAAATCATGTCTTATAGAGGATTTTGATAAATTGAAAATTGAAAATGAAAAACTAAAAGAAGAAATAGAAAGATTGAAAAAATCTAATGGTTCAAATATTTCTACTTTTAGAAATTATAGAGGTTTAAATTAGTATTATAGATTTCATCAAAGTCAAATTAGAAATATATCAAAAATCTATGTGCCTAGGAAATACTTGGTTAATCCTGTAGGTAGGAACCTCTATTGGGTTCCGAAAACATGTTTAATTTAAAATTAAAATTAGACTTAGCATTTTCAGCAAGGAAATTAAACAACTAATTTCTTTATGAGGCTTTGTATAAGGAAGTGGTTGTTGCTCCAATAACCAAGAAGGTCTAGTGCCTCGCCAAGACCAGGAAGCCAAGTATCGAAATGAAAAGTTTAATTGATTAACTGAAAGTGTATTAATTTAAATTACTTAATGCTTTAAAAGAGTTATTCAATTTGAGTTAGAAAATATTTTAAAAAAATTTAACTTGACTTAGAATTTTTTTATTACCTTAGAATTTTTTTTTATAAAAATTACATTAAATTTTTTTTTTTTAAAAAAAATTTACTAAGAATTTTTTTACATAATTTTTTTTTTCGAAAGAAAAATTCTGAAGAGTGTCTTTACTTAGAAATTTTTTTAAAAAAATTTTTACACTTAAAATTTTTTTTGATTTACCTTAGGCTTGTTTATATCCCCAATTTTTTTTTGATCAAAGGGGGAGATGTATGTTAAGTCTAGGGGGAGGTAATATAATTTTTCAATTGAAAAATATTTGGACTTATTTGAATATAAATTGTTTTTATTGTATAAGTTTACCCTAACTTAACTTGGGTTGCTCACATCAAAAAGGGAGAGATTGTTGGAATTCCAAGGTGTTTTGATGTGATCAAACAAGCTAAGTTAGGTCCTGCGTTTGTTTAACCCTTGTGTCTAAGTGTGCAGGAGCTTAGGAACATAGGAAGTCGAGCGGAAGACGCGGCTATCAAGAAGAACGGCACGTGAGAGAGCCGACGGGCTCGATGCGCCCGAGGGACGAGGTGACCGCGGAAGAGTACACCGGTGGACGAGAAGAACGTGCGCAGCGTTCGAGGGACGAGAAACCGGTAAGGAAGGCTGCTCGAGGAGAATGCCGGAACTTGGGTTCGGGTGAGCCCTATTCCGGATGGACGAGATCACCCAAGCTAGCGGAGCCAGAGTTGAAAACCCGGATCGAGACGAGCTGATCCGAAGTAGAGCGACCAGATGAAAAAGTCGACCAGAGTTGACTTTTTGGGTTCGGGGCGCCCGGAGCTGACCGGGGCGCCCGGACCGAAGTTGTTGATCAGATCGAGTCAAACTTGATCTGAACGTTGGGGGATAAAGTTTTATCCCCCATGGTGCCCGGAACCCCTTCGGGGCGCCCCGACTAGTGCTATAAATATAGCACTGGTTTTCACAGATCATTTAACTCACTTGTAATCCATTTTTCTCTGTGCTTTATTTTCTTTTGTTCTGTCAACGCTGTAAGAGGCTACTCCACCCAGAGGAGAATCAGATAGTGCGCCATCTTTGCCTTGGATTAGCAATCCTCTGATTGCAAACCAAGTAAATCTCTTGTGTCTGCTCTTTTCTTTTTAGTCTCTTAGTTTTATTATTACAAGTGTCTTTTAAATTAGTTGAATATCCGAAAAGGGTTTTTGGTTTAATTTTTGAAGGGCAATTCACCCCTCCCCTCTTGCCGGCCTCCAAAGGGACCTACAAGTGGTATCAGAGCAAGGCGCTTCAGGAGGACTAACCGCCGATCGAAGCAACAAGATGGTCGGACCAAGCATCGTTCCACCAAAATTCGAGGGGGACTTCGCAGACTGGAAGCGACGTATGGAGGTATTCCTAAGAACTGATTTTGAAATTCGGTTTATTATGAAATATGGTTTTATAGCTCCAATGAATCAAGATGGAGAAGAAAAAGAAGAGAGCCACTAGACAATAAAGGAGCAGAACGAGTCTGTAGCAAATAGTCGTGCGGAATATCACCTACTGAGCGTGTTGCCGCCTCAAGAGGTCAACCGCATTGGAAGCTATTCATCTGCCAAAGAACTCTGGGAGAAGTTCCTGGAACTCCACGAAGGCACGTCCGAAGCAAAGCTCGCTAAAAGAGACATCCTCCGGAACAAGCTAATGAACATCCAACTGGAAAAAGGTGAGAAGGTAGCCAGTCTACACGCAAAGGTAAAAGAACTAATTACTAGTCTCGAGAACCTCGGAGAAACGATAACAAATCGGGAAACAATACGCTACGCACTCAATGCGTTTCCCAGCACATCAGATTGGACATCAATCGTCGACGCCTACTACATTTCGAAAGACCTGGAGGTAAGTACTTTAGAAGAACTGTTCTCCACTCTTGAATTGCACGAAACCAGGTGTGCAGGAACAAAGGAATCAAGCCAGATGATTGCGCTAAACGCAACCAAAAGGGATGAACCCGAGTCAGACTCAGAGGATGATCAGGAAGTGTACATGGTAAGAAACTTTAAAAAGTTTTTTTAGAGCTAATAAATTTAAAGAAATGCAGAATAAAAAGAATCCAAGAAATAGAAAAAGGATGCGCTGCTACCAGTGTCAAAAGGAAGGACACCTAAAAGAAAACTGCCCAGAACTAAAGAAGGACAAAGGCAAGATTCTCAAGAAGCACAAGAACCTAAAAGCTACTTGGGACGACACTTCTTCATCTGAGTCCGAGATTCAAGAATATGTCGGGATAGCACTGATGGCAAGCTACGAAGGACAGAGTACATCACAACCCAGCATCGATGAAGGGGAAGCGACCTTAGATGGAAGTAGCGAAGCAGGGGGAGATTCAGGCTTCAAGTCTGATATGGTAAGTGAGGTATGCCTCTTACCCCCTTGATGAACTTTACTTTGGTATTAAGGCAATGACAAAATCCATGTATAAATTAGAAAATAAAAATACCAAATTAGAAACTGAAATTTTAGAAACAAAAAGAATTTTGGTAAAATCATGTCTTATAGAGGATTTTGATAAATTGAAAATTGAAAATGGAAAACTAAAAGAAGAAATAGAAAGATTGAAAGAATCTATGGTTCAAATATTTCTACTTTTAGAAATTATATTGGTTTAAATTGGTATTATAGATTTCATCAAAGTCAAATTAGAAATATATCAAAAATCTATGTACCTAGGAAATACTTGGTTAATCCTGTAGGTAGGAACCTCTATTGGGTTCCGAAAACATGTTTAATTTAAAATTAAAATTAGACTTAGCATTTTCAGCAAGGAAATTAAACAACTAATTTCTTTATGAGGCTTTGTCTAAGAAGGCCTAGTGCCTTGCCACGACCTGGAAGCCAAGTATCGAAATGAAAAGTTTAAAGAGTTATTCAATTTGTGTTAGAAAATATTTAATTTTTTTTTTAACATGACTAAGAAATTTTTTATTACCTTAGAATTTTTTTATATAAAAATTGCCTTAAAATTTTTTTTTAAAAAAAAATTTACTAAGAATTTTTTTACTTAAATTTTTTTTTTGAAAGAAAAATTCTGAAGAGTGTCTTTACTTAGACATTTTTTTAAAAAAAAAATTACACTTAAAATATTTTTTAATTTACCTTAAACTTGTTTATATCTGCAATTTTTATGTGATCAAAGGGGGAGAAGTATGTTAAGTCTAGGGGGAGGTAATATAATTTTTCAATTGAAAAATATTTGGACTTATTTGAATATAAATTGTTTTTATTGCATATTTTTACCCTAACTTAACTTGGGTTGCTCACATCAAAAAGGGGGAGATTGTTGGAACCCCAAGGAGTTTTGATGTGATCAAACAAGTTAAGTTAGGTCCTGCGTTTGTTTAACCCTTGTGTCTAAGTGTACAGGAGCTTAAGAACACAGGAAGTCGAGCGGAAGACGCGGCTAGAGAGAAGGATGGCACGTGAGAGAGCCGACGGGCTCGATGCGCCCGAGGGACGAGGTGACCGCGGAAGAGTACACCGATGGACGAGAAGAATGTGCGTGGCGTTCGAGGGACGAGAAACCGGGAAGGAAGGCTGCTCGAGGTGAGCCCTATTCCGGATGGCCTAGATCACCCAAGCTAGCGGAGCCGGAGTTGAAAACCTGGACCGAGACGAGCTGATCCGAAGCAGAGCGACCAGACGAAAAAAGTCAACCAAAGTTGACTTTTTGGGTCCGAGGCGCCCGGAGCTGACCGGGGCGCCTGGACCGAAGTTGTTGACCAGATCGAGTCAAACTCGATCTGAAAGTTGGGGGATAAAGTTTTATCCCCCAGGGCGCCCGGAACACCTTTGGGGCGCCCCGACCAGTGCTATAAATATAGCACTGGTTTGCACAGATCATTTAACTCACTTGTAATCCATTTTTCTCTGTGCTTTATTTTCTTTTGTACTGTCAACGCTGTAAGAGGCTACTCCGCCCAGAGGAGAATCAGATAGTGCGCCATCTTTGCCTTGGATTAGCAATACTCTTATTGCAAACCAAGTAAATCTCTTGTGTCTGCTCTTTTCTTTTTAGTCTCTTAGTTTTATTATTACAAGTGTCTTTTAAATTAGTTGAATATCCGAGAAGGGTTTTTGGTTTAATTTTTGTTGGGCAATTCACCCCTCCCCTCTTGCCGGCCTCTGAAGGGACCTACAGATAACAGTCTTTAGGGTTGGCACGATTGAGATCCCAGAAATCAATGTCAACTCTCCACTTATTGTTATGCTTGGCTACAAGGACCATGTTAGAGAGCCAGGACGAGAACTGTACTTCTCTAATGTGACCAACCTTCCTAAGCTGGACTACCTCAGTTCGGATGATCTTGTTGGAGCAATCCCAATAGTCCATGGGACCTTGTGTTTTGGTGTTTAGGCAAAGGGTTTAAGTTAGGATTGCCCTCATTATTTGATATGTGTACTTGTGTTGTGCAGGACTGCAGGTGACACATGTGACTCAGGTTGACGACTTCAGGTCCGGTGAAGGATGGAACATCCAAGGGACCATGGACAAGGCAGCAAGGACAAAGGCCGAGAGAGGCGACTTCAAGGCATACACGAAGGATGACATTGGGGACGAGCCGCGGGCTTGAATGCATCCGAGGGACGAGAGCCAAAGGAAGTAGCCCTGAAGGAAAGAGGCCAAAGCTTCAAAGAAGAGTCAAGGAGTCGTGAGGGTCTGAGTGTTGAGAGAAATGTACTCGGGATGAGAACTCTAGGTATAGGGTTGTACCAGTCGACTGGTACTGGGATCAGTCGACTGGTATGAGCACAGAAGCTCTCTATGCCCGAAATGGCTGGGATCAGTCGACTGGTCATGTGACCAGTCGACTGGTAACTGGCAAATCAGCAAGGCTGATTTCCCCAAGCTCTATAAGAAGGAACTTGGGATGGCTGGCCAAGTTGACGAAATTAGACTTGGTTAAAGCCTAATTAGTAGTCACCAAAGTGCTCAAGGTTCTCTTGTGTACAAGTGTTCTTGGTTGGAGTTGTGGTGAGGTTTCTCCACCCACAAGGAGGTTGAGCTAGCCGGAGTTTGCCGGGGAGTAATCCACCGACGGATTGAGGGATCGTCCACCTTACGGATACGTCGTGGAGTAGGAGCAAGTTATCTCCGAACCACATAAACGAACGTGTTAGCGGTTTGCTTTCTTGTTCTTTCCTTTAGTCTTTAGCTTGTTTGTTTTATTTGTATTATTCCGCTGCGCAAGCTAACGAATACGTAGGAAGCTATCGATTTGGGGGGCACGTCTATTCAACCCCCCTTCTAGCCGACCACCGATCCTCCAACAAGTGGTATCAGAGCGAAGGTCGCACTTCACCGGACTAATCGCCGAGAAGAGCAAATACAAGAAGATGACTGGCTTGATTGAACCTCCAAAGTTTGAAGGAGGAAGCCTTGGGGGCATCACCTATTGGATGATGAAGATGGAGATCTTCTTTGACACGGATTGGGACACCATGATGGTGGTAAATGAACCATTTGAAGTCCCTAAAGACAAGAAAGGGAAGAAGCTACGACCACGACATTGGACGGAGGAGCAAACCACACGGTCAAAGGCAAACGATAAGGTAATATCTATTTTGATCGATATTTTGCCTAATAACGTGATGAGCCGTGTAGGTAAATGTGAGAACGCCCATGAATTGTGGAGTAAAGTGAAGAAAGTTCCATGCGAGGAATTTTTGCTTACACATGAAGAGGTAGAGCCCAAGGAGATGGCTTTAATGGCTCAAGAAGAGGAGGAGGAGCTGTTGGTGCAACCTTAGGTCAAGGTTGACCTGGTTGACCCGACTCGAGGTGACTTGACTCGAGTTGTATTTTGATGTTTGACTTGGGAAGATTATTGGTGCAACCTTAGGTCAAGGTTGACCTAGTTGAGTTGCATGTTGATGTTTGACACTCGTGAGAGAGTTCTATTCTTGATATGGGACAAGAATAGATGTTTGGGAGATTATTGGTGCAACCGTAAGTTAAGGTAGACTTGGTTGACCTGATTCGGGAAAAGTCCAAGCAGGGAGCTTGGCACGCGAAAAGTCCAAGTATGGAGACTTGGCACTGGAAAAGTCCAAGTACGGAGACTTGGCACGGGGAAAAGTCCAAGCAGGAGCTTGGCGCGGAAATCAAGTATGGAGGCTTGGCGGGAAAGTCCAAGCAGGAGTTTGGCACGGGAAAAGTCACAGTGAGTGAAGCCGAGGCGGTCGGAAATCTGGTGAGTGAATCCGGTGAAAATCCTAGTGAGTGAAGCTAGGTGAAGGTGAAAGTCACGGTGAGTGAAGCCGGGCATTCGGAAAATCTTGGTGAGTGAAGCGGTGAAAATCCTAGTGAGTGAAGCTAGGTGAATGAGAAAGTCCTAAGCGGGATGTTAGGCGGTTGGAAAGTCTGGTGAGTGAAGCCGAGGCGGTTGTGGAAATCTGGTGAGTGAAGCGGTGAAAACCCTAGTGAGTGAAGCTAGGTGAAAGTCACAGTGAGTGAAGCCGGGCAAGGAAAATCGAGATGGATCAAGGGTGATCGGACATGTGATGCAAGTAAGTCATAGGAGTGACCGGATACTTGGTACGGAGAGAAAAGTCTAAGTGGGTCAAAGGATTGACCGGACACTTGCGGAGGAGTCCTAGAGGTCAAGGAGTGACCGGATGCTAGGCGCAATGTACCAACAGTCAAGATTGACCGGATGTTGGTTTGGACTTGGTTTAGGCGAAAACCATGAGGCTGGATCGATCGGTGATCGATCCGGTGATCGAAATACGATCGGTGCGGTGACGATCGTAACATCGTAGCATCTTGTGTGTTAACGGTCGATCAGTGGTGATCGAGTCGATCGAAGCCAACGGCGAGCGCAAGAGGCTGATCGGTGCAGGGACCGATCGGCCTACTGATCGGTCCGGACCGATCAGGAGGTTCCTGATCGGTCCATGGACCGATCGGGAACTGAAGTGAAGGAGGAGAATGGATCGGTGCGTGGACGATCCATAAACTGATCGGTCCAGGCCGATCGTGCGCGCGGCTAGATTTCTTCATGTTTCTTCGTTTTCTTCGCGAGGTTATAAAAGGAGTTTCTGCTGAGCCTAAAATTTCGCTTCCTTCTTCACTTCTTGGTCTTGCTAAGCATTGAGCTTTGTTGACTTTGAAGTTTGCGTGAGCTTCCTGGGTCACACCTTTGTTGTGGCACTTGAGCTACCGCGCTTCTTCGGTCGAAAAGGCAAGAAAGTTTACATTTGTATTGTACTTTATTTCTTGTTTTCCTTATACTCTTTTCTTCTGTTGCAAGAAGTTTTTGGCGAGGTTTCTCACCCGGAAGGAGTTTTTATTAGCCGGTTTTCAGGGGACTCATCCACCGATTGATTGGGTTTGTCCACCTTACTACGGACATCTGGGGAGTAGGGTTTCATCTCGAGAACCTACATCCTTGCGTAGGGTTTGATTTCTTCTCTTTTTCTTTCGCATTTAGTTTCTACTAACCCTAGTTTGTAGAAAAGGCGAGCAATGGTGGCTATTCACACCCCTCTCTCTAGTCGTACGAAGAGATCCTAACAAGTGGTATCAGAGCGAGGTTGCTCTTCGTTGGATCAACACCCGGGGGAGCACGAGCTAGAGATGGATCAACTCGGAGAAGACATCACAATTCCACCCTTCTACGATCGCGACGACTTCGCGTATTGGAAGGTAAGGATGAAATATTTCCTTATGACTAACATTGAAAATTGGAGTTGTGTACAATTAGGTTTCAAGCCTCCGATGGACAAGAAAGGAGAAACCCTAGAGAAGAAGGAGTGGACCAAGGAACAAGTCCACCAATCCCTAGTCAACGATGAGGTATTGAAAATTTTTGAATTTTCTTTACCTAATGATGTTCTATGTAAGATAGGTGGATACAACAATGCCAAGGAGTTGTGGAACAACTTGGCTAAGTTCCATGAGGGGAACTCCACTTCAAGCCATGAAGAGGAGTCAAGTGAGCCAAGGAGCTCACATCATGGAGGAGAGGAATTAGAAGTTGAGGGTTACTCAACATCGAAAGAAGAAGAGGAGGAGTGTTCCTCTTCAAGTTCGGAGCAAGGAGAAGAAGCTTCTACCTCAGGAAGGGATGAAGGAGAGGCGTTCATCCATCCTTAACTCTAGGTAACTCAAGCCATTTAGTTTCTAGCAAATTACACATAATGTGCTTTGAGTGTAGGGAGTATGGACATTACAAAGAGGGTTAGGAAGACTCCACCGGCGCCAAAGATCAAGGAAGCCGGAGTCCCGATACGCAAGAGCAAGGAGCACGTGGTGTGTTTCCAATGCAAGCGAAGGGGACATTATCGGAGCCAATGTCCGAGGGGGAGGCAACCTCACAAGGACAAGAAGACGAGCACATCGATAGGGGGAGCTAAGGCAAACCCTAAGGTAATTTCTAAGGCACATTATTGCAATAATAATAAGACACATGCTAGTAGCCTTATTGCTATTGCCAAAAAAAGATAAGCATGTTAATTATAGGAATCAATACACATGCTTAGGTGCCAAACATGTGAGTCTAGATAAGGATAACACTAGGAAAGCCAACCCTAGAATTAATCCATCTAAGGCTAAGAAGAACCTAGGTAGGAATCCCAAAACAACTAGACACATGCCTAGGAATACCTCAAGGAAAAATGAAAAATTAAAAATTGAGGTATTAGAGAAGGAGAATCAAGTCTTGAGGTCAAGACTTGATACTTTGGAAAAGGCTCTTAAGAACTTGGAGAAGTCATCTCTAGGGTTTAAGGGTCAAAAACCAATGTCCAAGGACAAGAAAGGTTTGGGTCATAAACCTAAGTTCCAAGTGGTCAAACCCACTTATCATAGTGTTCCATTCGATTATGGAACAAAAACTAGAGCTAGGAAGACCATCACCAAGGTCACAAGGGGAGTCACCCCTAGAGTTGATCTTGATGAGTCCTAAATGACCAAGGCTTCAAAGCCTAGGAGGGTTACTAGGGAAGTCATCCCTAGTGAATATTTAGTGAACCCAATGAGCTCAAATAGGTATTGGGTTCCTAGGAGCATCCTCTCTACCTCATAGATGGGTTAGAGAGTGTCAACTCCGATTAAAAGGGTGGTTAACCCAACTTTGAGGAAATTGACACTCAAGGAGCATTTTCAAGGTTTTGTGAACCTTTGAAAATGAAATAGAATTATCATTTACTCCTTGGAAGAGTAAAATGTGCCATTATGGAAAAGAATGATTTTAATTGGCACAATTTGGGAAAATCTAGAGAATTCTCGAGGAAAAATGAAACATGCCAAGTTTTGAGGATAAATTTGATCTTTAAGTGGCATGAATTAATCTAGAGTTCAAGAAGTGTCAAAATTAGGATTTTGGCATTTTAAGGCAATCAAGGGTTAAATTTTAGGTTAGCAAAGTGGTTAAGGATACTTAGATAGGTAATCTAGGTATATTTATTTATGCTAAATCTTGCCATGATTGTTTGCCCTCACATGTCATGACATCATGTTTAGTTTTATTATCATTTGAAATGTCATGATAATGCTTAGGCTAGTTTATATGTCATGCTTTATTTAAGTTTCAAACTTTATGTCATGACATCATGACATTGGCACATGTTTTTATTTATGATATTATTTCATGCCATGTCATCATCTCTTGCATTAATGATCAATTTAAATTGATTTAAGGATAGAAACACAATTTGATAATGAGATCAAGTTGGTGTTTAGAAAATGCATGAGAACTTAGCCTAAGATGACCTAAACCCATATCTCACATCAAAATTGACTTGGATGTGTTTGATACACTTTAGATGTGTGTGAGATATTAGGATCATGAGTTAGGATCAAGGTGCATAGTTCTTGTACCTAGATTAGCCTAATTCAAGAAATGGGGGATCATAGGGAAAGCTTATGTACAAGTCATGTACATATAGCCCTAAGATTGTGGTCCTAAATTAAAAGGTTTAAAATCATTTTAAAATTGATTTGAAAAACCTTGATGAAGCTTTTCTAGTGATACATTCATCATTGAACATTGTGATACAAAGTTTAGTTAAACTTGAATTATTTCAAAATTTTTGAACTTTGTATCAAGATTGAAAAATGGAAGTTATTTTCATAGAAAACTATTTTTCCATGATAGTGTATGATATGAGGAATGTATCATCAAAGTTTCGTAATTTTTGGAATTTTCTTGAATTTATTAGGAGTTTCTGATTTTCCGGAAGGGGAAATCGAAGTTCTGATTTTTTGTCTCGGGACTCATCCTTCATGCTCATAATGGACAGTCTGTGAAAGCGTGATTGGATCGGTGAAGCGAACCGTAATGTGTTGTTGAAGAAGACAGATTAGATGAAACAGGCTGTTCATGATCCAGTAACTGTTGTTTGAAATTTCAGTTATGGAAGTGGTGTTTTGGATTTCTAAGGTTTGGAACTCTCAAAGTTGTTGGTGCAATGGTCAAGGGAGTTGACCTTTGGGAGTCTTAACTAATTGTCAAGGGGTTGACTTGGGGAGTTTTACTCCTTAAGACTTTTGAGGATTAGTATCACTAAGTTGATTGTTAAGTTTAGTATCAAGGAAATTAAGAGTTTCATTGAAAGGTATGGGACTTTCATTAGGAAGAAACTTTTGACCTTGATACTCTCCTTTTCTTTTGATATGTGTCAGGGAGAGTGTTCATTGGAGAATTTGGAGAACCCAAGTTAGTATTAACTAAGCTAGGGAAGAATGTCAGGAATGTTCAAGGAAGAACATTGGAATTTTTTGATGTGTCAAAAGGGAGGGATTGAGGAACCAAGTTGGGTTATCGGGTTAACCTAGGGGAATGTCCAGGAGAATGTTCAAGGAAAGAACATTGGACAGAAGATGGTTGGAAAACCTAAGTTAGGTTATCAGGTTAACCTAACTTGATTATGGGTTATTGGAGAACCCAAGTTAGGTTATCGGGTTAACCTAAGGGGAGAATGTCCAGAGAATGTTCAAGGAAAAAACATTGGACATTGGTAGATGGTTGGAAAACCTAAGTTAGGTTATCAGGTTAACCTAACTTGATTATGGGTTATTGGAGAACCCAAGTTAGGTTATCGGGTTAACCTAAGGGGAGAATGTCCAGAGAATGTTCAAGGAAAAAACATTGGACATTGGTAGATGGTTGGAAAACCTAAGTTAGGTTATCAGGTTAACCTAACTTGATTATGGGTTTTGTCAAACATCAAAAAGGGGGAGATTGTTGGTGCAACCTTGAGGTTGACACGGACACTGTGACCCGACCACTTGACTCGGAGTTGTATTTTGATGTTTGACTTGGGAAGATTGTTGGTGCAACCTTGGTCAAGGTTGACCTAGTTGAGTTGCATGTTGATGTTTGACACTCGTGAGAGAGTTCTATTCTTGATATGGGACAAGAATAGATGTTTGGGAAGATTATTGGTGCAATTAAGGTAGACTTGGTTGACTGATTCGGGAAAAGTCCAAGCGGGGAGCTTGCAGCGAAAGTCCAGTATGGAGAACTTGTGCTGCGGAGATCTCACTTGGCACGGGGAAAGTCAGCGGGAGCTTGGCGCGTGAGAATCCAGAGGCTTGGCAGAAAGTCAAGCAGGAGAGTTTGGCAGGGGAAAAGTCTCACAGTGAGTGAAGCCGCGGTCGAAATCTGTGTGAGTGAATCCGGTGAAAATCCTAGTGAGTGAAGCTAGGTGAAGGTGAAAGTCGGTGAGTGAGTGAGTCGGGAAAATCTTGGTGAGTGAAGCCGGGGAAATCCTAGTGAGTGAAGCTAGGTGAATGAGAAAGTCCTAGCTGGATGTTAGGCGGTTGAAAGTCACGGTGAGTGAGCCGAGGCGGTTGTGGAAATCACGGTGAGTGAAGCCGTGAAAACCTAGTGAGTGAAGCTAGGTGAAAGTCACAGTGAGTGAAGCCGGGCAAGGAAAATCGGATGGATCAAGGTGATCGGACATCGGTGATGGGAGAATCAAGTAGGTCATAGAGTGACCGGATGAACTTGGTACGGAGAGAAAAGTCTAAGTGGGTCAAAGGGATTGACCGGACACTTAGCGGGAGTCCTAGCAGGTCAAGGGAGTGACCGGATGCTAGGCGCAATGTACCAACAGTCAAGATTGACGGATGTTGGTTTGGACTTGGTTTGCGAAACCATGAAATTGGGATCGATCGGTGATCGATCCGGTGATCTGAAATATTCGATTCGATGTGGTAACGATCGATAACATCGATAACATCTTGTGTGTAAGCGTCGATGCGTCGGTGTGATGACGGGTCGATCGAAGCCGAACGGGAGGCGGGCGCAGGGGGCTGATCGGTGCAGGACCGATCAAACTCGCCGGTCCGGACCGATCGGAGGTTCTGATCGGTCCATGGACCGATCATGGGCGAAACGAGCGAGGAGGAGAATGGATCGGTGCGTGGACGATCCACATAACTGATCGGTCCGGACATCACGACCGAGGCACTAACCGTCGAGACCTGGCTAATTCTTCTGTGTTTCTTCGTTTTCTTGAGTTATAAAGGAGGGTTCTGCTTTGCGAGCTAAAAATTTCGCCTTCCTTCTTCTTCTTGTTCTTTCTGCTTGGCATTGAGCTTTGTTGAGGCACTTTGAAGCTGCGTGAGCTTCCGTTTGGGTCACACTGCTTTGAGGCACAGGCGGATGCTTCTTCGATCGAAGAGAAGGCAAGAAAGTTTACATTTGTATTGTACTTTATTTCTTGTTTTCCTTGTACTCTTTTTTCTTTGTTGCAAGAAGTTTACGTGGAGGTTTCTCCACCGGAAGGAGTATTTTTATTAGCGGTTTCCAGGGACTCATCCAGCGGATTGATTGGGTTCGTCCACCTTACGGACACGCCGAGGAGTAGGAGTTTCATCTCCGAACCTCGTTACATCCTTGCGTAGAGGTTTGATTTCTTCTCCTGTTTTCTTTCTGCATTTAGTTTCCGCTGCGCTAACCCTAGTTTGTAGAAAAAAACGCGAGCAATTGGGGTCGGCTATTCACACCCCCCCTCTCTAGCAGTACGAAGAGATCCTAACAGGAGCAACTGGAAGTTAACTCATGCTCAACTTCCGAGGAGGAGAAGGAGGATGAAGAAGCATCATCAACATCCTCAAGGGTTGAAGAAGAATCCAAGACGGAGGAAGAAGAGATCTTGGAGGTCAACCTAGTGAGCACCTCCACCGAAACAAAGTCAAAGGATCACATCATTTGCTTCGGTTGCAATGAGAAGGGACACTACAAGAGTAGGTGTCCATTGGGTAAGAAGAAGGTAACTCCTCTACCTAATCAAGTTATTTTGAATACTAACATAGGTTGTAGGAATGAAGAAGCCCAAAAGAGGAGAATGTGCATTACATGCTTCACGTGTGGGGAGAAGGGACACTACTACACCAAATGCCCCAAGAAGAGAGAAATCAAGAAGCTTGCACATTTAAAGAAATGGGAGAAGAAGAAGAGGAGTTTGAGTCAAGGGGGAGCTTCAAGGGTAAGGGAGGTATGCCCTAATTTGAATCATAATTCAAATTCAAATTCTTATGTTCTCATTCATGCTAGGAAAAATAATGATTATCATTATGTAGCAATGAAAAATTTTGGTTTTAGATATCTTGATAGGAATAGGGTAAATATCGATCAAAACCCTAGGAGACCTATGCATGATAGACCTAGGCAAGTTAAATTCTCATTACCTAAGAAGAAGAAGGTAATAAGGAACCAAGGCATTAATCCCAAGAAGGGGAGGCACATGCCTAGAAAGGGTAGGTCTAGGAATGTCCAAGGTGGACAAATTAACTCTAGGGTTAGGAACCTAGAGAAGGAGAATCAAGCTTTAAGGGGAAAGCTTGATAAGTTAGGACAATTCCTTAAGAGATTCAATGTTGGATCTAAGGAATTAAATATGGTGTTGGGTAGCCAATGACCCAACCATGATAGATCGGGTTTGGGATACCGATCTAGTGTCTCCAATGCTAAGGGAAAGTCTTGTGCTAGGGTTGCATATGACTATAGCAAGGAGAAGTCAATAAATGGCAAGGAAAATCCATTTAATGGTAAAAAGAAATTAACCAAGGACAAAGTGTCCAAGGTTAAGAAGGTTAGGTTTGTAGGCCAAGTGTCACCGGAGGTGCACTGATGTGGCCTAGCAATTATATATGAGTCACCTAGGGAGGTGGCTAAGGATAATGGCTCTAAGGGGAGCTCAAAGAGTCAATTTGGGACCCATGGCCAATGGATCTCAAGTGGGTACTACTTGAGAGTTTAGGTTGTGTTATGGAATGTGCCAAGTGGTTTGGAGACTGACTTGAGTCTCAAACCTAGGGATTTGGCACACATGGATTGTGTTTCATGCAAGGAAATATGACAGTGGGGTCATATTGCATGATAATTAGTTTTTGATGTATAGATGTCATATAAACCAATTCTAAGGATGCATTGTGGGTTGGTATGGGCAAATACATCAAGAGGAAGTCAAAACTAGGACTTTAGGTCAAGGTTCAATTGAACCATGTAGGTAGTTTTGGATTTTGTGTCAATTTTTGGATTGGTGATAGATACATTTTTTAATATATTTTTCCCAAGTAGACAAGGGCAATAGACCTCTCCACAAAATTTGAAAATTTTTGGAGGTCTAGGGAATTTTTGGTGCATTTCTGAAGTTGGCCTAAAAAGACTGATTTTTGCATAATTAAGGTTCCAGTCAACTGGTGCAGATACCAGTCGACTGATAACAGTGTTTTCGACCACAGAATATTTCTGTAAGGTTGTGTCGAAGGGGGCAGTCG
Organism: Zingiber officinale; assembly: GCF_018446385.1. Lineage (NCBI taxonomy): Eukaryota > Viridiplantae > Streptophyta > Magnoliopsida > Zingiberales > Zingiberaceae > Zingiber > Zingiber officinale. Next base: position 28,328,790 of record NC_055992.1, on the reverse strand, counting down.
ACTGATACCAGTCTGAAATTGTTTTCAGCATTGGTTTGTGACCATGTCAACTTGCTTAGATGTATGAGATCCAAGGGGGATAATACATGAGTTTAGGGTCAGTTTGGATGATAAGTTTTTAACAATTGGAATATTGTTGGAGAACTTTTTGGATATTAGGCAAAGGGGGAGAAGTAAGGTTTAGTTGGGAAACCCTTAAGTGCCTTTGTATAGGAGGAGCCTTGTGATAGGTTCTTAAAAATCCATGTGGAAAATCCTAGCTCATTGGGGAGCTTAGGTGTAGGGGAGCCTTGGGATAGGTTCAAATGCATGATGCATTGTTTCGATTTTGCAAAGGTGTAAGTTAGGTTTATTATTGTATTTGATATACGTTTGTGCGTGTGCAGGATGCAAGAACAACAAAGTGAAGTTCAAGTGTGTAGCCTTGGCAATGTAAGTCCAAGTGTAACTTGGTATGGTAAAATCCAAGTGTGTATTCTTGACAACGTAAGTCCAAGTGTGACTTGACATGGTGAAGATCCGACAACAAGGACAAGGCGTGAAGGATGAGGAAGCATCTGACGGACGTGAGGCCGAATGAAACTCTTGAAAGCAAAGCGTGAAGGATGAGAAAATATCCGAGAGATGTGAGACTAATGAAAGAGGCTAAAAGGCAAGGTCGAGGTTGTACTTGGGGTAAAAATCCTAGTGTCAGGGATTATCAGTCAACTAGTATGAAGGCCAGTCGACTAGTCCAAGGCAGAGAATGTATCTGTGCCTTCAGGTATGAAGGTTAATCGATGGTACTGGGATCGATCGACTGGTGGTGAGCACAGAAGCTCTCTGTGCCCTAAATGCCTGGGATCAGTCGACTGGTCCTGTGACCAGTTGACTGGTAGATAGCTGTTGAGAGAGCCGTTGGGTTGGCACCAGTCAACTAGTGCATGGACCAATCGACTGGTAACAGGCAAATCAGCAAGGCTGATTTCCCCAAGCTGTATAAGAAGGACCTTGGGATGGCCGGCCAAGTTGATGAAATTAGACTTGGTTAAAGCCTAATTAGTAGTCACCAAAGTGCTCAAGGTTCTCTTGTGTCCAAGTGTTCTTGGTTGGAGTTGTGGTGAGGTTTCTCCACCCACAAGGAGGTTGAGCTAGCCGGAGTTTGCCGGGGACTAATCCATCGACGAATTGAGGGATCGTCCATCTTACGGGCACGTCGTGGAGTAGGAGCAAGTTATCTCCAAACCACGTAAACGAACGTGTTAGCGGTTTGCTTTCTTGTTCTTTCCTTTAGTCTTTAGCTTGTTTGTTTTATTTGTATTATTCCAATGCGCAAGCTGACGAATACGTAGGAAGCTATCGATTTGGGGGGCACGTCTATTCAACCCCCCTTCTAGCCGGCCACCGATCCTCCTACAGATCTTATTTTGCTCGGCCGAGAAATTCCTCTTCTTCTGCTTGACCAGCCGGGAACTAAGTAGGAGGTGTAATTTATGCTCCGCTACCTCCGGTCTGACCCCCGGTAGCTCCTCAAGGGACCAAGCAAAGATATCTCTATTACACGTCAAACACTGGATTAGTTCCGCTTTGACTTCCATGGGCAAATCACTTGATTGCGAGTAAGGCTCTCCAGGCATTCAGGATAGAGCCATACCTCCTCCCAAGGAATGGGCTCTTCTATTGTAGAAAGAGGTTCTTCTTGGATGGCATGGACACCCCCATCTTGGGTCCTTTGCGCTTTACGGGCCTCCACCTTTACCATATCTATATAGCACCTGCGAGAGACCAGCTGCTCCCCTTTGACTTCCCCTACCTAGTCTCCCATTGGGAATTTGATCTTCTGATGAAAAGTGGATATTGCCGCCTGAAACTCATGCAGGCCAGCCTACCCAGGAAGACATTGCACGAAGAGGGTGAATCCACCACTATGAAGGTGCTCCTCCTTGTCCGCACCAGGGGCTCACTGCCTAGGGATATGGCCAGCTTGATCTGGACCATAGGCTTTACTTCGTTGCCAGTGAAACCATACAAGGAAATGGCCACTAGCTGAAGCTCACTAGCGTCAATCTGCATACCTTCAAACGCAGTCTTGAACAGCACGTTGACAGATCTTCCGGTATCAACAAAAACCCTGACTACGCAACTGTTGGCTATGACGGCCTTGATGATGAGGGCATCATCAAGGGGAAGCTCTAATCCTTCCAGATCTTGCAATCCAAAGCTGATTATGGGGCCAATAGCTTACTCCTGGCTGCATCCTATAGTATGAATCTCCAGACGACGCTCATGAGATTTTCATTCCTGGCTGGAATCTCCATCTGTAGGTCCTCCAGAAATCATGTCTATCTCTCGGATGGCCATATCACCTATATTTTCCTCCTCCCGGGCTTCCCCTTGCTCCTGGCCATGACTGTGTTGCTGAACACCTGGCCTCGCCTGGTCTGGTCTTAGTCTGCCTGCCTGACCTGCTGCGATACGGCGGCCGTCTACCAACCTCTACACTTGAGGGGAAAGCTCTGGTGGCGAAAGACCCAATTCGGCTGCGCGTCGAGAATCGCGGGTGAAGTGGAAACAGTCGTTAGTACCATGCGTGTGGGACTGATGGTAAGTGCTGTAACGTGGACCCTACGGACCAGGCCTTGGAGCTTGGACAGTGGCCACACGTTGGGCTGGCCGAGCATCCTGACCGGGCAGGAAGGGTGGTCGGGTTTCCTGGCCGCGAGAAAGAGGTTGGGTTGGTGGTTAGGGTGGCCTTTCTGCCTTGTTGATGGAAGCAGGAGCTCTATCTGCTTTCCTTCGCACTGCCTGTGCCTCTGCCACGTTGATATAACTGGCAGCCCTTACCAACATTTTGTCGAAGTTCTTCACGGGGTCTCAGATGAGATCTCGGAAGAACTCTCCTTCTACCAATCCGTGGGAGAAGGCGCTCATTATTATCTCTGAAGTAGCGGACGGGACGTCCTGAGTCACTTGGTTAAAGCGTTTAATATAGCTCCTCAAAGGTTCGACGGACCCCTGCTTGAGGGCGAAAAGGCAATGGTCTATCTTTTGATATTTCCTACTGCTAGCGAAGTGACGCATGAAAGCGGTCTTGAAGTCCTGTAAGCAGGTGATGGACCCGTGTGGCAATCCATCGAACCATTTTTGTGCTGAGCTAGACAAAGTGTTCAGGAACACCAAGCACTTGATGACATCACTGTATTGATGTAATAGTGCAGCATTCCTAAATTTACAGAGATGTTCTTCTGGGTCCTTGCTACCGTCATATCCTCCGATACCAGGGGGCTTGTACCCTTTGGGCAGCTTCTCCTCTAATACCCTTGGAGAGAAGGGCACTTGTTTTTCATGTTCCACTCGGAGCTCTTCCCTGAGGACTATAGCTTTCCCTTTCTTTGAGTCCCCAGGCCGAGAACTTTCCGCCATAGACACCCGTGGTTGCTCTTTCTTGTTGTTATAGCATTTGGGATTCCGATGATAATAACCCAGACCGGGTTCTCTATATAAGGCTGGGGGAAACTCCTCAGGCTGCTTTCTCTTATATCCTCGGTCATAAATATGTGTCAGATCTTTAGAAACTTTGGGCAGCTTGTGCGGTCGGGAAGCAGTGGTTTGTCTTTTTGAAGCCACACGCCTCTTGACCTCCTTGAATAGCTCATGTTCTCCTGCTGTCATGGTCACGTTGATTTTTCTGATATCCTCCATCTTCAAGCTCCAGAATAGGTAAATGTGTTCCCACATACGACACCAAATTGATCTCGTTCGAAATCTGAGTCAGACAGAGGCCGGATGCGCTGTCGCTAGCGTTGACGGAGGGTGGATGAAACCTCCTACTCATATGGGACCCCTCAGAAGGATTCCCACGGGTTGCTGACCAAGGGTGACGACTAAGATGGTGGTATAGGAGCTCTGCGCACATTCAGACAAGCACACAGAACGTTAGAGGCCAAGAACAAGGGAAAAAGTCTACGGAGCAGGCCCTCCGATGCACAAGTCAAGTACTTTTCCCCAGAAGAGTCAGGCACTGTTGACTTTGGGCTCCGGGGCGCCCGGAGCTCGATTTTGACCTGGATCGCGTCAAACACGATCTGATCGTTGGGGGATAAAATTTTATCCCCCCAGAGCGCCCGGAACCCTTTCGGGGCGCCCCGACCAGTGCTATAAATATAGCACTGGTTTGCACAGATCAATCATCTCACTAGTAATTAGTTTTCTTTGTGCTTTCAATTCTGTTTCTTTTATTTGTGCTGTCAACACTGTGAAGAGGTTACTCCGCAAAGGAGATAAACAGATAGTGCGCTTACTTTCCTTGAATTAGCAATCCCGATTGCAAACCAAGTAAATCTCTTATGTCCGCTCTTTTCCTTTAGTCTCTTAGTTTTATTATTACAAGTGTCTTTTAAATTAGTTGAATATCCAAGAAGGGTTTTTGGTTTAATTTTTGTAGGGCAATTCACCCCTCCCTCTTGTCGGACTCCAAAGGGACCAACAAGTGGTATCCGAGCGGAGGACTAACCGATCAAGCAACAAGATGGCGGCCAAGCATCGTCCCACCAAATTCAAGGAACTTCAGCGGAAGAGTCATATGGGTATTCCTAGGCGATGAAATTTTCATATAATGAAGTATGGTTTTAGCTCCTCTGAATCAAGATGGAGAAAAAGAAGCGATTGGAAAATGGCGAAGCGGCAGAGAACAGTCGTGCAGAATATCACCTACTAATCGTGTTACTCGAGGTCAACCGCGTGGAAGCAATTCATGCTAAAGAACTGCAGGAGAAGTTCCCGAACTCCACGAAGGCCACGAAGGGCTCGCTAGAAGAGACATCCTGGAACAAGTTGATGAACATTCGTTCGAAAATGTGAGAATGTATCCAATCTACACAAAGGTAAAAGAACGATTATTGATCTCGAGAACCTGAGAAAGCGGAAACAAATCGAAACATACTCGCACACTTACGTTTTCCGAACTCGGAGTGGACATCAATCGCGCCTACTATATTTCAAAAGCACGAGGTAAGTACTATAGATGAATTTTTTCTACTCCGAGTTACATGAACAGTGTACAGCTACAACAAAAGACTCAAGTCGATAATGGCGCTAAGCAACCAAGAAGGATGAACCCGAACTCAGAAGAAGACCAAGAAGCATATATGGTAAGAAACTTTAAAAGTTTTTGGATCTAATAAATTTAAAGAAATGCAGAATAAAAAGAATCCAAGAAATAGAAGAAAAGTGCGATGCTACCAGTGTCAAAAGGAAGGACACTTAAGAGAGGATTGCCCAGAACTAAAGAAGGACAGAATGAAGACACCCAAGAAATACAAGAACCTAAAAGCCACTTGGGATGACACTTCATCATCTGAGTCCGAGATTCAAGAATATGCAGGGATAGCACTGATGGCAAGCTACGAAGGATAAAGTACATCAGAACCCAGCATCGATGAAGGGGGAGCGACCTCAGATGGAAGTAGCGAAGCAGGGGAAGATTCAAGCTTCAAATCTGATATGGTAAGTGAGGTATGTCTCTTACCCCCTGATGAACTTTACTTTGGTATTAAGGCAATGGCTAAATCCATGTATAAATTAGAAAATAAAAATATCAAATTAGAAAATGGAATTTTAGAAACAAAAAGAATTTTGGAAAAATCATGTCTTATAGAGGATTTTGATAAATTAAAAATTGAAAATGAAAAACTAAAAGAAGAAATAGAAAGATTGAAAAATCTAATGGTTCAAATATTTCTACTTTTAGAAATTATAGAGGTTTAAATTGGTATTATAGATTTCATCAAAGTCAAATTAGAAATATATCAAAAGTCTATGTACCTAGGAAATACTTGATTAATCCTGTAGGTAGGAACATCTATTGGGTTCCAAAAACCTATTTAATTTAAAATTAAAATTAGACTTAGCATTTCCAGTAAGGAAATTAAACAACTAATTTTATTATGAGGCTTTGTCTAAGGAAGTGGTTGTTGCTCCAATAACCAAGAAGGCCTAGTGCCTCGCCACGACTTGGAAGCCAAGTATCGAAATGAAAAGTTTAATTGACTAACTGAAAAAGTATTAATTTAAATTACTTAATGTTTTAAAAGAGTTATTCAATTTGTGTTAGAAAATATTTAAATTTTTTTAACTTGACATAGAAATTTTTTAAAATTACCTAAGAAATTGTTTATGAAAGTTAACTTAGAATATTTTTTTTGCCTTAAGATTTTTTTTAAATAAAAAAAAATTGACTAAGAATTTTTTTTGATAATATTGCCTTAGAATTTTTTTTTAAAATTGACTTATAATTGTTTCTTATGAATATTAACTTAGAAAGTTTTTTCTGAAAAATATCCTACTCAAATTTTTTAGAATTTACCTTAGACTTGTTTATAACCCCAATTTTTTATGTGATCAAAGGGGGAGAAGTATGTTAAGTCTAGGGGGAGGTAATATAATTTTTCAATTGCAAAATATTTGGACTTATTTGAAAATAAATTATTTTTATTGCATATGGTTACCCTAACTTAACTTGGGTTGCTCACATCAAAAGGGGGAGATTGTTGAACCCCAAGGTTTTTGATGTGATCAAACAAGCTAAGGTAGGTCCAGCGTTTGTTTAACCCTTGTGTCAGTGTGACCTTAGGAAACAGAAGTCGAGCGGAAGATGCGGCTAACGAGAAGGACGACGGGAGAGAGCCGGCGTGTTTGCATCGAGGGCGAGGTGACATGAGCGGAGTACACTGGTGGATGAGAAGAACGTGCCCGGCATTCAAGGGATGAGAAATCGAAGGAAAGTCGCCGAGGAAAAGGCCTGAACTTGGGTTCGGGTGAGCCCTATTTCGGATGGCCGAGATCACCCAAGCTAGCGGAGCCGGAGCGAGCAAGACCCGGACCGAGATGAGTTGAACCGGAGATGAAAAAGTCAACACTGTTGACTTTGGGGTCCGGGGCGCCCGGAGCAGTCCGAGGCGCCCGGAGCCCTCCGGGGCGCCCGGATTTGACCAGGATCGCGTCAAACGTGATCTGATCATTGGGGGATAAAATTTTATTCCCCCAGGGCGCCCGGAACCCCTTCGAGGCGCCCCGACTAGTGCTATAAATATAGCACTGGTTTGCACAGATCAATCATCTCACTAGTAATCAGTTTTCTCTGTGCTTTCAATTCTGTTTCTTTTATTTGTGCTGTCAACGTTGTAAAGAGGCTACTCCGCCCAAAGGAGATAAAAAGATAGTGCGCTTACTTTCCTTGGATTAGCAATCCCCTGATTACAAACCAAGTAAATCTCTTGTGTCTGCTCTTTTCCTTTAGTCTCTTAGTTTTATTATTACAAGTGTCTTTTAAATTAGTTGAATATCCAAGAAGGGCTTTTTGGTTTAATTTTTGTAGGGAAATTCACTCCTCCCCTCTTGCCGGCCTCCAAAGGGACCAACACTCTCCTTCTACTAATCCGTGGGAGAAGGCGCTCATTAATATCTCCGAAGTAGCGGATGGGACGTCTTGAGCCACTTGATAAAAGCGTTTAATATAGCTCCTCAAAGGTTCGACGGACCCACGCTTGAGGGCCAAAAGGCAATGGTCTATTTTTTGATATTTCTTGCTGCTAGCGAAGTGGCGCATGAAAGCGGTCTTGAAGTCCTAGAAGTAGGTGATGGACCTGTGTGGAAATCCATCGAACCATTTTTGTGCTAAGCCAGACAAAGTGTTCAGGAACACCCGGCACTTGACGTTATCACTGTATTAATGTAATAGTGCAGCATTCCTAGATTTGCAGAGATGATCTTCCGGGTCCTTGCTACCGTCATATCCTCCGATACCGGGGGCTTGTACCCTTTGGGCAGCTTCTCCTCTAATACCCTTGGAGAGAACATCACTTGTTTTTCATGTTCCACTCGGAGCTCCTCCCTGAGGACTATAGCTTTCCCTTTCTTTGAGTCCCCAGGCCGAGAACTTTCCGCCATAGACACCCGTGGTTGCTCTTTCTTATTGTTATAGCAATTGGGATTCCGATGATAATAACCCAGACCGGGTTCTCTATAGAAGGCTGGGGGAACCTCCTCAGGCTGCTTTCTCTTAGATCCTCGATCAGAAATATGTGTCGAATCTTAGGAAACTTTGGGCAGCTTGTGCGGTCGGGAAGCAGTGGTTTGTTTTTTTGAAGTCGCACGCCTCTTGACCTCCTTGAATAACTCATATTCTCCTGCTGTCATGGTCACGTTGATTTTTCGATATCCGCCATCTTCACGCTCTATAATAGGTAAATGTGTTCCCACACCCGACACCAAATCAATCCCGTTCAAAATCTGAGTCAGACAGAGGTCGGATGCGCTGTGGCTAGCATTGACGGAGGGTGGATGAAACCTCCTACTCATATGGGACCCCTCAAAAGGATTCCCCCGGGTTGCTGACCAGGGGTGACGACTAAGATGGTGGTACAGGAGCTCTGCGCACATTCAGACAAGCACACGGAACGTTAGAGGCCAAGAATAAGGGAAAAAGTCTCCAGAGCAGACCCTCCAATGCTCAAGTCAGGTACTTTTCCCCAGAAGAACAGTATACGAAAGGAAAAAAAATAGAAAACACGTGCGAAAAGGTAAATGACCATACCTGCGTAAGGGAGAGGACCCCCCCGTTTTATATGAGAGTGCGTACTTCTAAAATCTGACGAGTGTCAGGGAATGTCGGATGTCAGGACCTGTCTAGCGATGAATGACACGTGGCATCCTCTTATAGACCGGAGGAAGATTCTATGAGAAGAGAGTCACAGACCATCGGAATATACCCTGACATGCAGCAGTTATTCCCTGACAGACGGTTACGATTCCCTAGCTCCGTTGTCGTGTAGTGCCCTGCCAACTGGCTATGGATGGAGAAGCTCCTAATGACCTGTAGTTGGAGGACCCGGCTTAGGTATAACTGAGCGGTTTGCGAGACCTCAACCGGGTGTATCAAGCTCGTATATATATCCCAATTTGAGAAAACCCGACTGGTAGAGATAGTTCAAGCTTTTCCTTAATTGCTCCTCATACTGCAGATCTGGAATCCCGATCTGGGTATCCCGACTTGGCATTATATGACTAGCGGCCTCCAGAGGCCCCACCCCCTCTGTTGACCGTCTCATCCCCTTGAGTTCTGACCGTCACACCCCCTTGGCTTCTGACTGCCACATCCCCATGACTTTTGACTGCTATGTCTTCTTGACTTCTGACTGTCATGTCCCCTTGACTTCCACATGATTGGCTTTATCGGACCCACCATCATGCGCCATATCATAAGCCTCCCCTTCAAGTCTAGTCGAAGGAGGTCGAAGTTTGACTGATTATACCCCAATCCTGGTTTGCTCTACTTCACCCTTCTAACTTTAAATTTTTTTTCTTATAGCAACAACAGTTTTTAACCGTTGTCTTTTGAGGTCCATATCTTTCTCAACGCGTTGATTTACAACAGATTATCGAAATCTCTTACAACGATTTTTCACCATTGTCTTTTTGCAGTTTTGTTGTAGTGTCAACCAGGTTAAGTTGGGTCCTATGTAGTAGATGCCTTATGTCTGAGTGTACAGGGACATAGGAACACAAGAAGTCGAGCGGAAGACCCAGCAGACGAGAAGGATGGTACAGAAGCAAGTTCACGGACTCGATGCATCTGAGGGATGAGAATCAATGGAAGAGTACACTAGTGAAGCGAGAAGGATGCATGTTGCGATTTGAGGGACGAGAAACCGGAGAGGAAGCCTACTCGAGGAGAAGGCCGGAGTTAGGTTCAGGTGAGCTCAACTCTGGATGGCCAGAGAATCACCCAAGTAACCAGAGAAACAGCAAGACAAGTCGACTCTATATTGACTTGTTTAGGTGCCCATACTAGGTCTGGGTGCTCGAACTAGCTTGGTACTGAACAGGCGCCTCTGGGTGAAAGTAGCAGTGGAGAGAGACTTTGGGTCCACACCAGCAACAATCCAAGTACCCGAACTAATCTAGGTGCCCCGATATTGATAAAGGCTTATCATCGTGTTGTTAAAGAGCCATTGCGAACAGATACAGTGCACCGTGGGGGTGCCCAAAACCACTCTAGGCGCCTGGAGATGCCACGTCATGCTACGGACGAATTCGACTAGTATAATATAAATAGAGCCTTAGTTCTCTTCATTTAGGACAACACTTTCTGTACTTCATTTTCAACTTTATTTTTCGTATTTACAATTTGAGTTTTCAAACGTAGATCGTCCTAACCGTGTTCAAGTCAGAGGTTTGCATCGAGCTCAAATCCGAGTGATGACTTTGAGAAAATCTCAAGTGATACTTCAGCCAAGCAATCATGGGGAAAACTCCAAGTCTCGTATCAAGGAAAAGAAAAAGTAAAAAAGGTATGAGTTCAAACATTAAAAAGTCAATTTGATGCTCTTCATATGAAGAAATTGTTAGTAATTAGCCCTAAGAGCCAATCATGAGATGATTAGGCTTTTTGGATTAATCATTGAGTTATACTCGAATGAACCCACTCATTGGATTAAGTGTAATTATTGAGTTAGACTCAAATAGATCCTATTGTTGGATTGAGTCGAATTGCATGGGAATCAATGGGTTAGACTCATTGGGTGATCTTGAGTTCACCAAGAAAGTTGAATGGTCAAAATTCAACCATTGGATTGAATGGTTGATTTTGAGTCATTGGATTAGAAGATGAAAGGGTGGAGACTCTTGGTATTCCATGGGATGGCTATAAATATCATTTGGATGATATTTTTCATAAGATTTTCATCACTTGAGAATGTGAAAGGTCTCCTTGATCTTCTTCTTCCTCCTTCCCTCTTCTTGGCCGAAACTCCTAGTTGAGGTTGCTAGCACAACCTTAGGTGTTTTAATCTCCATCTTGCTTTGTTTGTGAGACAATCGAAGGCAAGACTTGTTTGTGTGGATACTGTAGAGGCGCAAACAATTGATCGTGCTGTGATCCGAGCTGTATAGAGATCGTGAGCACGCTTCAAAGGTATAACTCTATCATGTCTTTAAATCTAACTTAGTATAATATTATGTTCCCTTCACATAAATCTTCAGGTGGAAGTAGGTTTTTCCACTGCGCATTTGCGTGTTTAGCAACCTATTTCCCTACAGTGGTATCAGAGCCACTTGCGAAGGGATATGCTAAGTTGTAATTAGTAATTTTTATATATGATATAGAAATTGCATGATAGAGTTTTCTATGATTGGCAAAATTAAAAGTTTCGGCCACACGAGACTCTCGGTCAGATCAAGAGTCTCGTCCATATTCTGAGTCTTGGCTAAATCCTGAGTCTTGACCCAAGTGGGTGTTTTGTTGGACACAAAACGAAGTTGGTATGTGACCAACAAGGTATCGGCCATAGATGTTTTGTTTGGAACGAAACATAGTTGGTATTGTGGGTAGTAGGGTCTCGGATAAGGCAGCAACTCATAAAAGAGTATGCAAAATAATTTTTGTTTCAGGGGTGCTGCCAGCAGTTGAGTCCACCATCTGGTCGATCCTAGGAAATGGATAATGTTGGAACCCTAAGGTGTTTTGATGTGATCAAACAAGCGAAGTTAGGTCCTGCATTTGTTTAACCCTTGTGTCTAAGTGTGTAGGAGCTAAGGAACACAGGAAGTCGAGCGGAAGACGCGGTAAGCGAGAAGGACGGCACGGGAGAGAACCGACGGGCTCAGTGCGTCCGATGGACGAGGTGACCGCGGAAGAGTACACCAGTGGACGAGAAGAACGTGCACGGCGTTCGAGGGACGAGAAAGCGAGAAGGAAGGCTGCTCGAGGAGAAGGCCGGAACTTGGGTTCGGGTGAGCCCTATTCCAGATGGCTGAGATCACCCAAGCTAGTAGAGCCGGAGTTGAAAACCCGGACCGAGACGAGCTGAACCGAAGCAGAGCGACCAGACGAAAAAAGTCAACCAGAGATGACTTTTTGGGTCTGGGGTGCCCGGACCGAAGTTGTTGACCAGATCGAGTCAAACTCGATATAAACGTTCGGGGATAAAGTTTTATCCCCCCAGGGCGCCCGGAACCCCTTCGGGGCGCCCCGACCAGTGCTATAAATATAGCACTAGTTTGCCATATCATTTAACTCACTTTTAATCCATTTTTCTCTGTGCTTTATTTTCTTTTGTACTGTCAACACTGTAAGAGGCTACTCCGCCCAGAGGAGAATCAGATAGTGCGCCATCTTTGCCTTGGATTAATAATCCTCTGATTGCAAACCAAGTAAATCTCTTGTGTCTGCTCTTTTCTTTTTAGTCTCTTAGTTTTATTATTACAAGTGTCTTTTAAATTAGTTGAATATCCGAGAAGGGTTTTTGGTTTAATTTTTGTAGGGCAATTCACCCCTCTCCTCTTGCCGACCTCCAAAGGGACCTACAAGTAGTATCAGAGCAAAGCGCTTCAGGAGGACTAACCGCCGATCGAAGCAACAAGATGGCCGGACCAAGCATCGTTCCACCAAAATTCGAGGGGGACTTCGCGGACTGGAAGCGACGTATGGAGGTATTCCTAAGAACTGATTTTGAAATTCGATTTATTATGAAATATGGTTTTGTAGCTCAAATGAATCAAGATGGAGAAGAAAAAGAAGAGAGCCACTGGACAAAAAAGGAGCAAAATGAGTCTGTAGCAAACAGTCGTGCGGAATATCACCTGCTGAGCGTGTTGCCGCCTCAAGAGGTCAACCGCATCGGAAGCTATTCATCTACCAAAGAACTCTGGGAGAAGTTCCTGGAACTCCACGAAGGCACGTCCAAAGCAAAGCTCGCTAAAAGAGACATCCTCCGGAACAAGCTAATGAGCATCCGACTGGAAAAAGGTGAGAAGGTAGCCAGTCTACACGCAAAGGTAAAAGAACTGATTACTAGTCTCGAGAACCTCAGTGAAACGGTAACAAATCGGGAACCAATACGCTACGCACTCAATGCGTTTCCCAGAACATTAGATTGGACATCAATCGTCGACGCCTACTACATTTCGAAAGACCTGGAGGTAAGTAATTTAGAAGAACTGTTCTCCACTCTTGAATTGCATGAAACCAGGTGTGCAGGAACACAGGAACAAGCCAGATGATTACGCTAAACGCAACCAAAAGGGATGAACCCGAATCAGACTCAGAGGATGATCAGGAAGCGTACATGGTAAGAAACTTTAAAAAAAAATTTAGAGCTAATAAATTTAAAGAAATGCAGAATAAAATGAATCCAAGAAATAGAAGAAGGATGTGCTGCTACCAGTGTCAAAAGGAAGGACACCTAAAAGAAGACTGCCCAGAACTAAAGAAGGACAAAGGCAAGATTCCCAAGAAGCACAAGAACCTAAAAGCTACTTGGGAAGACACTTCTTCATCGGAGTCCGAGATTCAAGAATATGTCGGGATAGCACTGATGGCAAGCTACGAAGGACAGAGTACATCAGAACCCAGCATCGATGAAGGGGGAACGACCTCAGATGGAAGTAGCGAAGCAGGGGGAGTTTCAGGCTTCAAGTCTGATATGGTAAGTGAGGTATGCCTCTTACCCCCTGATGAACTTTACTTTGGTATTAAGGCAATGGCAAAATTCATGTATAAATTAGAAAATAAAAATACCAAATTAAAAAATGTAATTTTAGAAACAAAAAGAATTTTGGCAAAATCATGTCTTATAAAGGATTTTGATAAATTGAAAATGAAAAACTAAAAGAAGAAATAGAAAGATTAAAAAAATCTAATGGTTCAAATATTTCTACTTTTAGAAATTATAGAGGTTTAAATTAGTATTATAGATTTCATCAAAGTCAAATTAGAAATATATCAAAAATCTATGTACCTAGGAAATACTTGGTTAATCCTATAGGTAGAAACCTCTATTGGGTTCCGAAAACATGTTTAATTTAAAATTAAAATTATACTTAGCATTTTCAGCAAGGAAATTAAACAACTAATTTCTTTATGAGGCTTTGTCTAAGGAAGTGGTTGTTGCTCCAATAACCAAGAAGGTCTAGTGCCTCGCCACGACCTGGAAGCCAAGTATCGAAATGAAAAGTTTAATTGACTAACTGAAAGAGTATTAATTTAAATTACTTAATGCATTAAAAGAGTTATTCAATTTGAGTTAGAAAATATTTTAAAAATTTTTTAACTTGACTTAGAAATTTTTTATTACCTTAGAATTTTTTTTTATAAAAATTACCTTAAAATTTTTTTTAAAAAAAAATTTACTAAGAATTCTTTTTCATAAATTTTTTTTTTCGAAAGAAAAATTCTGAAGAGTGTCTTTACTTAGAAATTTTTTTAAAAAAATTTTTACACTTAAAATTTTTTTTAATTTACCTTAGACTTGTTTATATCCCCAATTTTTTTTTTGATCAAAGGGGGAGATGTATGTTAAGTCTAGGGGGAGGTAATATAATTTTTCAATTGAAAAATATTTGGACTTATTTGAATATAAATTATTTTTATTGTATATGTTTAGCCTAACTTAACTTGGGTTGTTCACATCAAAAAGGGGGAGATTGTTGGAATCCCAAGGTGTTTTGATGTGATCAAACAAGCTAAGTTAGGTCCTGTGTTTGTTTAACCCTTGTGTCTAATTATGCAGGAGCTTAGGAACATAGAAAGTCGAGCGGAAGACGCGACTATCGAGAAGAATGGCACGTGAGAGAGCCGATGGGCTCGATGCGCCCGAGGGACGAGGTGACCCCGGAAGAGTACACCGGTGGACGAGAAAAACGTGCGCAGCGTTCGAGGGACGAGAAACCGGGAAGGAAGGCTGCTCGAGGAGAATGCCGGAACTTGGGTTCGGGTGAGACCTAATCCGGATGGACGAGATCACCCAAGCTAGCGGCGCCGGAGTTGAAAACCCGGACCGAGACGAGCTGATCCGAAGTAGAGCAACCAGACGGAAAAAGTCAACCAGAGTTGACTTTTTGGGTTCGGGGCGCCCGGAGCTGACCGGGGCGCCCGGACCGAAGTTGTTCACCAGATCGAGTCAAACTCGATCTGAACGTTGGGGGATAAAGTTTTATCCACCAGGGTGCCCGGAACCCCTTCAGGGCGCCCCGACCAGTGCTATAAATATAGCACTGGTTTGCACAGATCATTTAACTCACTTGTAATCCATTTTTCTCTGTGCTTTATTTTCTTTTGTTCTGTCAACGCTGTAAGAGGCTACTCCACCCAGAGGAGAATCAGATAGTGCGCCATCTTTGCCTTGGTTTAGCAATCCTCTGATTGCAAACCAAGTAAATCTCTTGTGTCTGCTCTTTTCTTTTTAGTCTCTTAGTTTTATTATTAGAAGTGTCTTTTAAATTAGTTGAATATCCGAGAAGGGGTTTTGGTTTAATTTTTGTAGGGCAATTCACCCCTCCCTTTTTGCCGGCCTCCAAAGGGACCTACAAGTGGTATCAGAGCAAGGCGCTTCAGGAGGACTAACCGCCGATCGAAGCAACAAGATGGTCGGACCAAGCATCGTTCCACCAAAATTCGAGGGGGACTTCGCAGACTGGAAGCGACGTATGGAGGTATTCCTAAGAACTGATTTCGAAATTCGGTTTATTATGAAATATGGTTTTATAGCTCCAATGAATCAAGATGGAGAAGAAAAAGAAGAGAGCCACTGGACAAAAAAGAAGCAGAACGAGTTTGTAGCAAACAGTCGTGCGGAATATCACCTGCTGAGCGTGTTGCTGCCTCAAGAGGTCAACCGCATCGGAAGCTATTCATCTACCAAAGAACTCTGAGAGAAGTTCCTGGAACTCCACGAAGGCACGTCCGAAGCAAAGCTCGCTAAAAGAGACATCCTCCGGAACAAGCTAATGAACATCCGACTGGAAAAAGGTGAGAAGGTAGCCAATCTACACGCAAAGGTAAAAGAACTGATTACTAGTCTCGAGAACCTCGGAGAAACGATAACAAATCGGGAAACAATAAGCTACGCACTCAATGCGTTTCCCAGAACATCAGATTGGACATCAATCATCGACGCCTACTATATTTTGAAAGACCTGGAGGTAAGTACTTTAGAAGAACTCTTCTCCACTCTTGAATTGCATGAAACCAGGTGTGCAGGAACTAAGGAATCAAGCCAGATGATTGCGCTAAACGCAACCAAAAGGGATGAACCCGAGTCAGACTCAGAGGATGATCAGGAAGCGTACATGGTAAGAAACTTTAAAAAGTTTTTTAGAGCTAATAAATTTAAATAAATGCAGAATAAAAAGAATCCAAGAAATAGAAGAAGGATGCGCTGCTACCAGTGTCAAAAGGAAGGACACCTAAAAGAAGACTGCCCAGAACTAAAGAAGGACAAAGGCAAGATTCTCAAGAAGCACAAGAACCTAAAAGCTACTTGGGACGACACTTCTTCATCTGAGTCCGAGATTCAAGAATATGTCGGGATAGCACTGATGGCAAGCTACGAAGGACAGAGTACATCATAACCCAGCATCGATGAAGGGGGAGCGACCCCAGATGGAAGTAGCGAAGCAGGGGGAGATTCAGGCTTCAAGTCTGATATGGTAAGTGAGGTATGCCTCTTACCCCCCTGATGAACTTTACTTTGGTATAAAGGCAATGACAAAATCCATGTATAAATTAGAAAATAAAAATACCAAATTAGAAAATGAAATTTTAGAAACAAAAAGAATTTTGGCAAAACATGTCTTATAGAGGATTTTGATAAATTGAAAATTGAAAATGAAAAACTAAAAGAAGAAATAGAAAGATTGAAAGAATCTAATGGTTCAAATATTTCTACTTTTAGAAATTATATTGGTTTAAATTGGTATTATAGATTTCATCAAAGTCAAATTAGAAATATATCAAAAATCTATGTACCTAGGAATTACTTGGTTAATCCTGTAGGTAGGAACTTCTATTGGGTTCCGAAAACATGTTTAATTTAAAATTAAAATTAGACTTAGCATTTCAGCAAGGAAATTAAACAACTAATTTCTTTATGAGGCTTTGTCTAAGGAAGTGGTTGTTGCTCCAATAACCAAGAAGGCCTAGTGCCTCGCCACGACCTGGAAGCCAAGTATCGAAATGAAAAGTTTAAAGAGTTATTCAATTTGTGTTAGAAAATATTTAAATTTTTTTTTAACATGACTAAGAAATTTTTTATTACCTTAGAATTTTTTTTTATAAAAATTGCCTTAAATTTTTTTTAAAAAAATAAAATCTACTAAGAATTTTTTTATTTAATTTTTTTTTTCGAAAGAAAAATTTTGAAGAGTGTCTTTACTTAGACATTTTTTTAAAAAAAATTACACTTAAAATTTTTTTTAATTTATCTTAGACTTGTTTATATCTCCAATTTTTATGTGATCAAAGGGGGAGAAGTATGTTAAGTCTAGGGGGAGGTAATATAATTTTTCAATTGAAAAATATTTGGACTTATTTGAATATAAATTGTTTTTATTGCATATTTTTACCCTAACCTAACTTGGGTTGCTCACATCAAAAAGGGGGAGATTGTTAGAACCCCAAGGTGTTTTGATGTAATCAAACAAGTTAAGTTAGGTCCTGCATTTGTTTAACCCTTGTGTCTAAGTGTGCAGGAGCTTAAGAACACAGGAAGTCGAGCGGAAGATGCGGCTAGCGAGAAGGATGGCACGTGAGAGAGCCGACGAGCTCTATGCGCCCGAGGGACGAGGTGACCGCGGAAGAGTACACCGGTGGACGAGAAGAATGTGCGCGGCGTTCGAGGTACGAGAAACCGGGAAGGAAGGCTACTCGAGGAGAAGGCCGGAACTTGGGTTCGGGTGATCCCTATTCCGGATGGCCTAGATCACCCAAGCTAGCGGAGCCGGAGTTGAAAACCTGGACCGAGACGAGCTGATCCGAAGCAGAGCGACTAGACGGAAAAAGTCTACCAGAGTTGACTTTTTGGGTCCGACGCGCCCGGAGCTGACCGGGGCGCCTGGACCGAAGTTGTTGACCAGATCGAGTCAAACTCGATCTGAACATTGCGGGATAAAGTTTTATCCCCCAGGGCGCCCGGAACCCCTTCGGGGCGCCCCGACCAGTGCTATAAATATAGCACTAGTTTGCACAGATCATTTAACTCACTTGTAATCCATTTTTCTCTGTGCTTTATTTTCTTTTGTACTGTCAATGCTGTAAGAGGCTACTCCGCCCAGAGGAGAATCAGATAGTGCGTCATCTTTGCCTTGAATTAGCAATCCTCTTATTGCAAACCAAGTAAATCTCTTGTGTCTGCTCTTTTCTTTTTAGTCTCTTAGTTTTATTATTACAAGTGTCTTTTAAATTAGTTGAATATACGAGAAGGGGTTTTGGTTTAATTTTTGTAGGGCAATTCACCCCTCCCCTCTTGCCGGCCTCTGAAGGGACCTATAGATAACAGTCTTTAGGGTTGGCGCGATTGAGATCCCAGAAATCAATGTCAACTCTCCACTTATTGTTATGCTTGGCTACAAGGACCATGTTAGAGAGCCAGGACGAGAACTGTACTTCTCTAATGTGACCAACCTTCCTAAGCTGGACTACCTTAGTTCGGATACTCTCTAATGGTCCATGGGACCTTGTGTTTTGGTGTTTAGGCAAAGGGTTTAAGTTAGGATTGCCCTCATTATTTGATATGTGTACTTGAGTTGTGCAGGACTGCAGGTGACACATGTGACTCAGGTTGACGGCTTCAGGTCCGGTGAAGGATGGAGCATCTGAGGGACCATGGACAAGGCAGCAAGGATAAAGGCCGAGAGAGGCGACTTCGAGGCATACACGAAGGATGGCATTGGGGACGAGCCGCGGGCTTGAATGCATCCGAGGGACGAGAGCCAAAGGAAGTAGCCCTGAAGGAAAGAGGTCAAAGCTTCAAAGAAGAGTCAAGGAGTCGTGAGGGTCCGAGTGTTGAGAGAAATGTACTCGGGATGAGAACTCTAGGTATAGGGTTGTACCAGTCGACTGGTACTGGGATCAGTCGACTGGTGGTGAGCACAGAAGCTCTCTGTGCCCTAAATGGCTGGGATCAGTTGACTGGTAGATAGCCGTTGAGAGAGTCGTTGGGCTGGCACCAGTCGACTGGTGCATAGACCAGTCGACTGGTAACGGGCAAATCAGCAAGGCTGATTTCCCCAAGCTCTATAAAAAGGAGCTTGGGATGGCCGGCCAAGTTGACGAAATTAGACTTGGTTAAAGCCTAATTAGTAGTCACCAAAGTGCTCAAGGTTCTCTTGTGTCCAAGTGTTCTTGGTTGGAGTTGTGGTGAGGTTTCTCCACCCACAAGGAGGTTGAGCTAGCCGGAGTTTGCCGGGGGCTAATCCACCGACGGATTGAGGGATCGTCCACATTATGGACACGCCGTGGAGTAGGAGCAAGTTATCTCCGAACCACGTAAACGAATGTGTTAGCGGTTTGCTTTCTTGTTCTTTCCTTTAGTCTTTAGCTTGTTTGTTTTATTTGTATTATTCCGCTGCGCAAGCTAACGAATACGTAGGAAGCAATCGATTTGGGGGACACGTCTATTCAACCCCCCTTCTAGCCGACCACCGATCCTCCAACAACTGGTATCAGAGCGAAGGTCGCACTTCGCCGGACTAATCGCCCAGAAGAGCAAATACAAGAAGATGACTGGCTTGATTGAACCTCCAAAGTTTGAAGGAGGAAGCCTTGGGGGCATCACCTATTGGATGATGATGATGGAGATCTTCTTCGACATGGATTGGGACACCATGATGGTGGTAAATGAACCGTTTGAAGTTCCCAAAGACAAGAAAGGGAAGAAGCTACGACTACGACATTGGACGGAGGAGCAAACCACACGGTCAAAGGCAAATGATAAGGTAATATCTATTTTGATCGATATTTTGCCTAATGACGTGATGAGCCGTGTAGGTAAATATGAGAACGCCCATGAATTGTGGAGTAAAGTGAAGAAAGTTCCATGCGAGGAATTTTTGCTTACACATGAAGAGGTAGAGCCCAAGGAGATGGTTTTAATGGCTCAAGAAGAGGAGGAGGAGCAACCGGAAGTTAACTCATGCTCAACTTCCGAGGAGGAGAAGGAGGATGAAGAAGCATCATCAACATCCTCAAGGGTTGAAGAAGAATCCAAGATGGAGGAAGAAGAGATCTTGGAGGTCAACCTAGTGAGCACCTCCACCGAAGCAAAGTCAAAGGACCACATCATTTGCTTCGGTTGCAATGAGAAGGGACACTACAAGAGTAGGTGTCCATTGGGTAAGAAGAAGGTAACTCCTAAACCTAATCAAGTTATTTTGAATACTAACATGGGTTGTAGGAATGAAGAAGCCCAAAAGAGGAGAATGTGCATTACATGCTTCACGTGTGGGGAGAAGGGACACTACCACACCAAATGCCCCAAGAAGAGAGAAATCAAGAAGCTTGCACATTTAAAGAAATGGGAGAAGAAGAAGAAGAGCTTGAGTCAAGGGGGAGCTTCAAGGGTAAGGGAGGTATGCCCTAATTTGAATCATAATTCAAATTCAAATTCTTATGTTCCCATGCATGCTAGGAAAAATAATGATTATCATTATGTAGCAATGAAAAATTTTGGTTTTAGATATCTTGATAGGAATAGGGTAAATGTCGATCAAAACCCTAGGAGACCTATGCATGATAGACCTAGGCAAGTTAAATTCTCATTACCTAAGGAGAAGAAGGTAATAGAGAACCAAGGCATTAATCCCAAGAAGGGGAGGCACATGCCTAGAAAGGGTAGGTCTAGGAATGTCCAAGGTGGACAAATTAACTCTAGGGTTAGGAACCTAGAGAAGGAGAATCAAGCTTTAAGGGGAAAGCTTGATAAGTTAGAACAATTCCTTAAGAGATTCAATGTTGGATCTAAGGAATTAAATATGGTGTTGGGTAGCCAATGACCCAACCATGATAGATCGGATTTGGGATACCGATCTAGTGTCTCCAATGCTAAGGGAAAGTCTTATGCTAGGGTTGCATATGACTATAGCAAGGAGAAGTCAATAAATGGCAAGGAAAATCCATTTAATGGTAAGAAGAAATTAACCAAGGACAAGGTGTCCAAGGTTAAGAAGGTTAGGTTTGTAGGCCAAGTGTCACCGGAGATGCACTGATGTGGCCTAGCCATTATAGATGAGTCACCTAGGGAGGTGGCTAAGGCTAAAGGCTCTAAGGGGAGCTCAAATAGTCAATTTAGGACCCAACTTGGGAGTTTAGGTTGTGTTATGGAATATGCCAAGTGGTTTGGAGACTGACTTGAGTCTCAAACCTAGGGATTTGGCACACATGGATTGTGTTTCATGCAAGGAAATATGACATTGGGGTCATATTGCATGATAATTAGTTTTTGATGTATAGATGTCATATAAACCAATTCTAGGGATGCATTGTGGGTTGGTATGGGCAAATACATCAAGAGGAAGCCAAAACTAGGACTTTAGGTCAAGGTTCAATTGAATCATGTAGGTAGTTTTGGATTTTGTGTCAATCTTGGGATTGGTGATAGATACATTTTTAATGTATTTTTCCCAAGTAGACAAGGGCAATAGACCTCTCCACAAAATTTGAAAATTTTTGGAGGTCTAGGGAATTTTTGGTGCATTTCTGAAGTTGGCCTGAAAAGACTCATTTTTGCATAATTAAGGTTCCAGTCAACTGGTGCAGATACCAGTCGACTGATAGCAGTGTTTTCGACCACAGAATATTTCTATAAGGTTGTGTCGAAGGGGGCAGTCGACTGATACCAGTCTGAAATTGTTTTCAGCATTGGTTTGTGACCATGTCAACTTGCTTAGATGTATGAGATCCAAGGGGGATAATACATGAGTTTAGGGTCAGTTTGGATGATAAGTTTTTAACAATTGGGATATTGTTGGAGAACTTTTTGGATATTAGGCAAAGGGGGAGAAGTAAGGTTTAGTTGGGAAAACCTTAAGTGCCTTTGTATAGGAGGAGCCTTGTGATAGGTTCTTAAAAATCTC
Source organism: Zingiber officinale (assembly GCF_018446385.1). NCBI lineage: Eukaryota > Viridiplantae > Streptophyta > Magnoliopsida > Zingiberales > Zingiberaceae > Zingiber > Zingiber officinale. The sequence goes on along the minus strand of NC_055992.1, from coordinate 28,306,905 downwards.
TGTGGAAAAATCCTAGCTCATTGGGGAGCTTAGGTGTAGGGGGAGCCTTGGGATAGGTTCAAATGCATGATGCATTGTTTCGGCGGTTGCTAAGTGTGTAGCCTTAGCAACGTAAGTCCATTCGGCGGTTGCCAAGTGTGTAGCCTTGGCAACGTAAGTCCATTCGGCGGTGTAAGTCCAAGTGTGTAGCCTTGACGACGTAAGTCCATTTGTTATTAGCATATTTATTTGCTATATGTTTTCCCTAACTTAAACATATTGCCAAATACCAAAAAGGGGGAGATTGTTGGAGCAATCCCAATGGTCCGTGGGACCATGTGTTTTGGTGTTTGGGTAAAGCGTTTAAGTTAGGATTGCCCTCATTATTTGATATGTGTACTTGAGTTGTGTAGGACTACAGGTGACACATATGACTCAGGTTGACGGCTTCGGGTCCGGTGAAGGATGGAGCATCCGAGGGACCATGGACAAGGGAGCAAGGACAAAGGCCGAGGGAGGCGACTTCGAGGTATACGCGAAGGATGGCATTGGGGGCGAGCCGCGGGATTGAATGCATCCGAGGGACGAGAGCCAAAGGAAGTAGCCCTGAAGGAAAGAGGTTAAAGCTGCAAAGAAGAGTCAAGTGAGTCGTGAGGGTCCGAGTGCTAAGAGAAATGTACTCGGGATGGGAACCCTAGGTATAAGGTTGTACCAGTCGACTGGTACTGGGATCAGTCGACTGGTGGTGAGCACAGAAGCTCTCTGTGCCCTAAATGGCTGGGATCAGTCGACTGGTCCTGTGACCAGTCGACTGGTAGATAGCTGTTGAGAGAGTCGTTGGGTTGGCACCAGTCGACTAGTGCATGAACCAATCGACTGGTAACAGGCAAATCAGCAAGGCTGATTTCCCCAAGCTCTATAAGAAGGACACTGGGATGGCCGGCCAAGTTGACGAAATTAGACTTGGTTAAAGCCTAATTAGTAGTCACCAAAGTGCTCAAGGTTCTCTTATGTCCAAGTGTTCTTGGTTGGAGTTGTGGTGAGGTTTCTCCACCCACAAGGAGGTTGAGCTAGCCAGAGTTTGCCTGGGACTAATCCATCGACGAATTGAGGGATCGTCCACCTTACGGACACGTCGTGGAGTAGGAGCAAGTTATCTCCAAACCACGTAAACGAACGTGTTAGCGGTTTGCTTTCTTGTTCTTTCCTTTAGTCTTTAGCTTGTTTGTTTTATTTATATTATTCCAATGCGCAAGCTGACGAATACGTAGGAAGCTATTGATTTGGGGGGCACGTCTATTCAACCCCCCCTTCTAGCCGGCCACCGATCCTCCTACAGATCTTATTTTGCTCGGCCGAGAAATTCCTCTTCTTCTGCTTGACCGGCCGGGAACTAGGTAGGAGGTGTAATTTATGCTCCGCTACCTCTGGTCTGACCCCTGGTAGCTCCTCAAGGGACCAAGCAAAGATATCTCTATTACGCGTCAAACACTGGATTAGTTCCGCTTTGACTTCCATGGGCAAATCACTTGATTGCGAGTAAGGCTCTCCAGGCATTCAGGATAGAGCCAGACCTCCTCCCAAGGAATGGGCTCTGCTATTGTAGAAAGAGGTTCTTCTTGGATGGCATGGACACCCCCATCTTGGGTCCTTTGCGCTTTACGGGCCTCCACCTTTACCATATCTATATAGCACCTGCGAGAGACCAGCTGCACCCCTTTGACTTCCCCTACCTAGTCTCCCACTGGGAATTTGATCTTCTGATGAAAAGTGGAGATTGCTGCCTGAAACTCATGCAGGCCAGCCTACCCAGGAAGACATTGTACGAAGAGGGTGAATCCACCACTATGAAGGTGCTCCTCCTTGTCCGCACCAGGGGCTCACTGCCTAGGGATATGGCCAGCTTGATCTGGACCATAGGCTTTACTTCGTTGCCAGTGAAACCATACAAGGAAATGGCCACTAGCTGAAGCTCACTAGCGTCAATCTGCATACCTTCAAACGCAGTCTTGAACAGCACGTTGACAGATCTTCCGATATCAACAAAAACCCTGACTACGCGACTGTTGGCTATGACGGCCTTGATGATGAGGGCATCATCATGGGGAAGCTCTAATCCTTCCAGATCTTGCAATCCAAAGCTGATTATGGGGCTAATAGCTTACTCCTGGCTGCATCCTATAGTATGAATCTCCAGACGACGCTCATGAGATTTTCGTTCCCGGCTGGAATCTCCATCTGTAGGTCCTCCAGAAATCATGTCAATCTCTCGGATGGTCATATCACCTATATTTTCCTCCTCCCGGGCTTCCCCTTGCTCCTGGCCATGACCGTGTTGCTGAACACCTGGCCTTGCCTGGTTTGGTCTTAGTCTGCCTGCCCGACCTGCTGCGATACGGCGACCGTCTACCAACCTCTACTCTTGAGGGGAAAGCTCTGGTGGCGATAGACCCAATTCAGTTGCGCGTCGAGAATCGCGGGTGAAGTGGAAACAGTCGTTAGTAGCATGCGTGTGGGACTGATGGTAAGTGCAGTAACGTGGACCCTACGGACCAGGCCTTGGAGCTTGGACAGTGGCCACACGTTGGGCTGGCCGAGCATCCTGACCGGGCAGGAAGGGTGGTCGGGTTTCCTGGCCGCGAGAAAGAGGTTGGGTTGGTGGTTAGGGTGTCCTTTCTGCCTTGTTGATGGAAGCAGGAGCTCTATCTGCTTTCCTTCGCACTGCCTGTGCCTCTGCCACGTTGATATAACTGGCAGCCCTTACCAACATTTTGTCGAAATTCTTCACGGGGTCTCAGATGAGATCTCGGAAGAACTCTCATTCAACCAATCTGTGGGAGAAGGCGCTCAGACGGGACGTCCTGAGTCACTTGGTTAAAGCATTTAATATAGCTCCTCAAAGGTTCGACGGACCCCTGCTTGAGGGCGAAAAGGCAATGGTATGTCTTTTGATATTTTCTACTGCTAGCGAAGTGACGCATGAAAGCGGTCTTGAAGTCCTGTAAGCAGGTGATGGACCCGTGTGGCAATCCATCGAACCATTTTTGTGCTGAGCTAGACAAAGTGTTCAAGAACACCCGGCACTTGACGACATCACTGTATTGATGTAATAGTGCAGCATTCCAAAATTTACAGAGATGTTCTTCTGGGTCCTTGCTACTGTCATATCCTCCGATACCAGGGGGCTTGTACCCTTTGGGCAGCTTCTCCTCTAATACCCTTGGAGAGAAGGGCACATGTTTTTCATGTTCCACTCGGAGCTCTTCCCTGAGGACTATAGCTTTCCCTTTCTTTGAGTCCCCAGGCCGAGAACTTTCTGCCATAGACACCCGTGGTTGCTCTTTCTTGTTGTTATAGCAATTGGGATTCCGATGATAATAACCCAGACCGGGTTCTCTATATAAGGCTGGGGAAACTCCTCAGGCTACTTTCTCTTAGATCCTCGGTCAGAAATATGTGTCAGATCTTTAGAAACTTTGGGCAGCTTGTGCGGTCGGGAAGCAGTGGTTTGTTTTTTTGAAGCCACACGCCTGTTGACCTCCTTGAATAGCTCATATTCTCATGCTGTCATGGTCACGTTGATTTTTCCGATATCCTCCATCTTCACGCTCCAGAATAGGTAAATGTATTCCCACATACGACACCAAATTGATCCCGTTCGAAATCCGAGTCAGACAGAGGCCAGATGCGCTGTCGTTAGCGTTGACGGAGGGTGGATGAAACCTCCTACACATATGGGACCCCTCAGAAGGATTCCCACGGGTTGCTGACCAAGGGTGACGACTAAGATGGTGGTATAGGAGCTCTGCGCACATTCAGACAAGCACACAGAACGTTAGAGGCCAAGAACAAGGGAAAAAGTCTCCGGAGCAGGCCCTCCGATGCTCAAGTCAGGTACTTTTCCCCAGAAGAGTCAGACACTGTTGACTTTGGGCTCCGGGGCGCCCGGAGCCCTCCGAGGCGCCCGGACCTGGATTTTGACCAGGATCACGTCAAACACGATCTGATCGTGGGGTATAAAATTTTATCCCCCCAGGCGCCCGGAACCCTTTCGGGCCGCCCCGACCAGTGCTATAAATATAGCACTGGTTTGCACAGATCAATCATCTCACTAGTAATTAGTTTTCTTTGTGCTTTCAATTCTGTTTCTTTTATTTGTGCTGTCAACGCTGTGAAGAGGTTACTCCGCCCAAAGGAGATAAACAGATAGTGCGCTTACTTTCCTTGAATTAGCAATCCCCTGATTACAAACCAAGTAAATCTCTTATGTCTGCTCTTTTCCTTTAGTCTCTTAGTTTTATTATTACAAGTGTCTTTTAAATTAGTTGAATATCCAAGAAGGGTTTTTGGTTTAATTTTTGTAGGGCAATTCACCCCTCCCCTCTTGTCGGCCTCCAAAGGGACCAACAAGTGGTATCAGAGCAAAGCGCTTCAGGAGGACTAACCGTCGATCGAAGCAATAAGATGGCCAGACCAAGCATCGTCCCACCAAAATTCAAGGGGACCTTCGTAGACTGGAAGCGTCATATGGAGGTATTCCTAAGAACTGATTTCGAAATTCGGTTTATAATGAAGTATGGTTTTTTAGCTCCTACGAATCAAGATGGAGAAGAAAAAGAAGAGAGCAATTGGACAAAGAAGGAGCAGAATGAATCTGTAGCAAACAGTCGTGCGGAATATCACCTACTAAGCGTGTTACCGCCTCAAGAGGTCAACCGCATCGGAAGCTATTCATCTGCTAAAGAACTCTGGGAGAAGTTCCTGGAACTCCACGAAGGCACATCTGAAGCGAAGCTCGCTAGAAGAGACATCCTCTGGAACAAGTTGATGAACATTCGTCTGGAAAAATGTGAGAAGGTATCCAATCTACACACAAAGGTAAAAGAACGGATTATTGATCTCGAGAACCTCGGAGAAACGGAAACAAATCGGGACAGCATATGCTACGCACTTAACACGTTTCCCAGAACTCCGGAGTAGACATCAATCGTCGACGCCTACTATATTTCAAAAGACCTGGAGGTAAGTACTTTAGAAGAGTTGTTTTCTACTCTTGAGTTACATGAAACCAGGTGTACAGCTACAACAAAAGACTCAAGTCAGATAATGGCGCTGAACGCAACCAAGAAGGATGAACCCGAGTCAGACTCCGAAGAAGACCAAGAAGCATATATGGTAAGAAACTTTAAAAAGTTTTTTAGATCTAATAAATTTAAAGAAATGCAGAATAAAAAGAATCCAAGAAATAGAAGAAAAGTGCGATGCTACCAGTGTCAAAAGGAAGGACACGTAAGAGAGGATTGCCCAGAACTAAAGAAGGACAGAATGAAGACACCCAAGAAACACAAGAACCTAAAAGCCACTAGGGATGACACTTCATCATCTGAGTCCGAGATTCAAGAATATGCGGGGATAGCACTGATGGCAAGCTACGAAGGACAAAGTACATCAGAACCCAGCATCGATAAAGGGGGAGCGACCTCAGATGGAAGTAGCGAAGCAGGGGGAGATTCAGGCTTCAAGTCTGATATGGTAAGTGAGTTATGTCTCTTACCCCCTGATGAACTTTACTTTGGTATTAAGGCAATGGCTAAATCCATGTATAAATTAGAAAATAAAAATATCAAATTAGAAAATGAAATTTTAGAAACAAAAAGAATTTTGGAAAATCATATCTTATAGAGGATTTTGATAAATTAAAAATTGAAAATGAAAAACTAAAAGAAGAAATAGAAAGATTGAAAAATCTAATGGTTCAAATATTTCTACTTTTAGAAATTATAGAGGTTTAAATTGGTATTATAGATTTCATCAAAGTCAAATTAGAAATATATCAAAAGTCTATGTACCTAGGAAATACTTGGTTAATCCTGTAGGTAGGAACCTTTATTGGGTTCCAAAAACCTATTTAATTTAAAATTAAAATTAGACTTAGCATTTCCAGTAAGAAAATTAAACAACTAATTTCATTATGAGACTTTGTCTAAGGAAGTGGTTATTGCTCCAATAACCAAGAAGGCCTAGTGCCTCGCCACGACCTGGAATCCAAGTATCGAAATGAAAAGTTTAATTGACTAACTGAAAAAGTATTAATTTAAATTACTTAATTTTTTTAAAAGAGTTATTCAATTTGTGTTAGAAAATATTTAAATTTTTTTAACTTGACATAGAAATTTTTTAAAATTACCTAAGAAATTGTTTATGAAAGTTAACTTAGAATATTTTTTTTGCCTTAAGATTTTTTTTTAAATAAAAAAAATTGACTACGGTTTTTTTTTGATAATATTGCCTTAGATTTTTTTTTTTAAATTGACTTAGAATTGTTTCTTATGAATATTAACTTAGAAAGTTTTTTCTGAAAAATGTCCTACTTAAATTTTTTAGAATTTACCTTAGACTTGTTTATAACCCCAATTTTTTATGTGATCAAAGGGGGTGAAGTATGTTAAGTCTAGGGGGAGGTAATATAATTTTTCAATTGCAAAATATTTGGACTTATTTGAAAATAAATTATTTTTATTGCATATGGTTACCCTAACTTAACTTGGGTTGCTCACATTAAAAAGGGGGAGATTGTTGGAACCCCAAGGTGTTTTGATATGATCAAACAAGCTAAGTTAGGTCCTGCGTTTGTTTAACCCTTGTGTCTAAGTGTGCGGGAGCTTAGGAACACAGGAAGTCGAGCGGAAGACGCGGCTAGCGAGAAGGACGACACGGGGAGAGAGCCGACGGCTCGGTGCGTCCGAGGGACGAGGTGACCGCGGAAGAGTACATTGGTGGACGAGAAGAACGTGCCCGGCGTTCAAGGGACGAGAAACCGGGAAGGAAGGCTGCTCGAGGAAAAGGCCTGAACTTGGGTTCGGGTGAGCCCTATTTCGGATGGCCGAGATCACCCAAGCTAGCTGAGCCGGAGCGAGCAAGACCCGGACCGAGATGAGTTGAACCGGAGATGAAAAAGTCAACACTGTTGACTTTGGGCTCCGGGGAGCCCGAGGCCCTCCAGGGCGCCCGGAACCCTTCCGGGCGCCCCGGCCTGGATTTTGACCAGGATCGCGTCAAACGTGATCTGATCGTTGGGGGATAAAATTTTATTCCCCCAGGGCGCCCGGAACCCCTTCGGGGCGCCCCGACTAGTGCTATAAATATTGCACTGGTTTGCACAGATCAATCATCTCACTAGTAATCAGTTTTCTCTGTGCTTTCAATTCTGTTTTTTTATTTGTGCTGTCAACGCTGTAAAGAGGCTACTCCGCCCAAAGGAGATAAACAGATAGTGCGTTTACTTTCCTTGCATTAGCAATCCCCTGATTACAAACCAAGTAAATCTCTTGTGTCTGCTCTTTTCCTTTAGTCTCTTAGTTTTATTATTACAAGTGTCTTTTAAATTAGTTGAATATCCAAGAAGGGCTTTTTGGTTTAATTTTTGTAGGGAAATTCACCCCTCCCCTCTTGCCGGCCTCCAAAGGGACCAACACTCTCCTTCTACCAATTTGTGGGAGAAGGCGCTCATTAATATCTCCGAAGTAGCGGACGGGACGTCTTGAGCCACTTGGTAAAAGCGTTTAATATAGCTCCTCAAAGGTTCGACGGACCCCTGCTTGAGGGCCAAAAGGCAATGGTCTATTTTTTGATATTTCTTGCTGCTAGCGAAGTGGCGCATGAAAGCGGTCTTGAAGTCCTGGAAGTAGGTGATGGACCTGTGTGGAAATCCATCGAACCATTTTTGTGCTAAGCCAGACAAAGTGTTCAGGAACACCCGGCACTTGACGTTATCACTGTATTAATGTAATAGTGCAGCATTCCTAGATTTGCAGAGATGATCTTCCGGGTCCTTGCTACCGTCATATCCTCCGATACCAGGGGGCTTGTACCCTTTTGGCAGCTTCTCCTCTAATACCCTTGGAGAGAACGGCACTTGTTTTTCATGTTCCACTCGGAGCTCCTCCCTGAGGACTATAGCTTTCCCTTTCTTTGAGTCCCCAGGCCGAGAACTTTCCGCCATAGACACCCGTGGTTGCTCTTTCTTATTGTTATAGCAATTGGGATTCCGATGATAATAACCTAGACCGGGTTCTCTATAGAAGGCTGGGGGAAACTCCTCAGGCTGTTTTCTCTTAGATCCTCGGTCAGAAATATGTGTCGGATCTTTGGAAACTTTGGGCAACTTGTGCGATCGGGAAGCAGTGGTTTGTTTTTTTGAAGTCGCACGCCTCTTGACCTCCTTAAATAGCTCATATTCTCCTGCTGTCATGGTCACGTTGATTTTTTCGATATCCTCCATCTTCACGCTCTATAATAAATAAATGTGTTCCCACACCCGACACCAAATCGATCCCGTTCAAAATCTGAGTCAGACAGAGGTCGGATGCGCTGTGGCTAGCATTGACGGAGGGTGGATGAAATCTCCTACTCATATGGGACCCCTCAAAAGGATTCCCCCGGGTTGCTGACCAGGGGTGACGACTAAGATGGTGGTACAGGAGCTCTGCGCACATTCAGACAAGCACACGGAACGTTAGAGGCCAAGAACAAGGGAAAAAGTCTCTAGAGCAGACCCTCCAATGCTCAAGTCAAGTACTTTTCCCCAGAAGAACAGTATACGAAAGGAAAAAAAAATAGAAAACACGTGCGAAAAGGTAAATGACCATACCTGCGTAAGGGAGAGGACCCCCCCGTTTTATATGAGAGTGCGTACTTCTAAAATCTGACGAGTGTCAGGGAATGTCGGATGTCAGGACCTGTCTAGCGATGAATGACACGTGGCATCCTCTTATAGACCGGAGGAAGATTCTATGAGAAGAGAGTCACAGACCATCGGAATATACCCTGACATGCAGCAGTTATTCCCTGACAGACGGTTACGATTCCCTAGCTCCGTTGTCGTGTAGTGCCCTGCCAACTGGCTATGGATGGAGAAGCTCCTAATGACCTGTAGTTGGAGGACCCGGCTTAGGTATAACTGAGCGGTTTGCGAGACCTCAACCGGGTGTATCAAGCTCGTATATATATCCCAATTTGAGAAAACCCGACTGGTAGAGATAGTTCAAGCTTTTCCTTAATTGCTCCTCATACTGCAGATCTGGAATCCCGATCTGGGTATCCCGACTTGGCATTATATGACTAGCGGCCTCCAGAGGCCCCACCCCCTCTGTTGACCGTCTCATCCCCTTGAGTTCTGACTGTCACACCCCCTTGGCTTCTGACTGCCACATCCCCATGACTTTTGACTGCTATGTCTTCTTGACTTCTGACTGTCATGTCCCCTTGACTTCCACATGATTGGCTTTATCGGACCCACCATCATGCGCCGTATCATAAGCCTCCCCTTCAAGTCTAGTCGAAGGAGGTCGGAGTTTAACTGATTATACCCCAATCCTGGTTTGCTCTACTTCACCCTTCTAACTTTAAATTTTTTTTCTTATAGCAACAACAGTTTTTAACCGTTGTCTTTTGAGGTCCATATCTTTCTCAACGCGTTGATTTACAACAGATTATTGGAATCTCTTACAACGATTTTTCACCATTGTCTTTTTGCAGTTTTGTTGTAGTGTCAACCAGGTTAAGTTGGGTCCTATGTAGTAGATGCCTTATGTCTGAGTGTACAGGGACATAGGAACACAAGAAGTCGAGCGGAAGACCCAGCAGACGAGAAGGATGGTACAGAAGCAAGTTAACGGACTCGATGCATCTGAGGGATGAGAATCAATGGAAGAGTACACTAGTGAAGCGAGAAGGATGCATGTTGCGATTTGAGGGACGAGAAACCGGGGAGAAAGCCTACTCGAGGAGAAGGCCGGAGTTAGGTTCAGGTGAGCTCAACTCTGGATGGCCAGAGAATCACCCAAGTAACCAGAGAAACAGCAGGACAAGTCGACTCTGTATTGACTTGTTTAGGTGCCCATACTAGGTCTGGGTGCTCGAACTAGCTTGGTACCGAACAGACGCCTCTGGGTGAAAGTAGCAGTGGAGAGAGACTTTGGGTCCACACCAGCAACAATCCAAGTACCCGAACTAATCTAGGTGCCCTGATACCGATAAAGGCTTATCATCGTGTCGTTAAAGAGCCATTGCGAACAGATACAGTGCACCGCTGGGGGTGCCCAAAACCACTCTAGGCGCCCGGAGATGCCACGTCATGCTACGGACGAATTCGACTAGTATAATATAAATAGAGCCTTAGTTCTCTTCATTTAGGACAACACTTTCTGTACTTCATTTTCAACTTTATTTTTCGTATTTACAATTTGAGTTTTCAAACGTAGATCGTCCTAATCGTGTTCAGGTCAGAGGTTTGCATCGAGCTCAAATCCGATAAGTGCAGGATATGAAGCAAATCTAAGGATCTATAATATGTGAACTAGCAAATCAAGCTACCCATCCTATTAGTAATTCCATTGATTATTAATTACCAAGTAGTTAACTTGATATTTAATAACCTATAAATTTGATTACTCATTCAATGAATCCTTAATCATATTATCTAATTATAACCAATTAATTATCTCTAGAGTTAAATAAATTAAATCAGTAAACCTTTGTATTTCACAAATGCATCAATCAAGAAGGTCATTAATTAGCTAATTAATCAATTAATTAACTGTTAATTAATCAAATTCACTGACATGTAAATTACTCATTAGCTAAATAGATTACCAATAATTGCATCTACTCAAGTCCTGTTCAATTCAATTCAATCAACTAATCTATTATTAACCATTTATTATGCATCCAATTAATCAATTAGTTATTAATCCTCTTAATTAATTAATTAACGCATTACTGCAACCTTAATTTACATTATCATTAATCCAAACCCAAACCTAATTTACATTACCTACACAATTTAGGTTTTGATTAAATAAACCTAGCTTTTATATTCAATCATTTTGTAACTTAAATGGAGAATTCTAAATAGTCTTTATCAAAGTCTAACCCATTTATTCCAATAAAATATTTTAAAAATTCCTTTTTAAATTCTAATAAATTATATATATTCATATAATTACATTTCCTAGTTACACATTAATTATATATATATATATAAAGGGAATTAAAATTTTGCAAGAGAGACTCAAGGCTTCTACTCTATATATATTGACGTACATATTTATTTGAACTCCATGAACCGACCTCAAACGATCGATATATATATATATACTGAGTCATCAATAGCGTAACATATATAGGCCATGCATGCTCAACCCTTATATATTAATTAACTTGATAATTTCAAACAAATTAAATTAATGTCATAATCAATCCTAACAAATCAAATCAATCGGGCATGACCAAAGCCTAGTTAGGCCAAGTTGCTCATGCCAAGTCCGATAAGATGAATGAGTCAAGCCTAATCAATTAAGATCTACAGAATAATAATATTAATTAAGTAAAGTACTGTTTAGTAATGAAGTTGACCTTCCTTAATTAGCACGTACGATTTGTTCTAATTGAATATATATATATTTACAAGGAAAGGAACGGAGATCATGTAAATATGACAATTAAATCAAATAAAATATCAATATATATATTTTTTATTGATTTACACTTATCCAATCAAATAATTATATATTGATAATGTTATTAATGAAATTGACCGATCGATAAGCACAAATAAATTATACAAGGAATGAGATCGTCGAAATATAAATTTTGTATTGATTTACACTTATCCAATTTCATAATATATTGATCACAAACGAATTGAACCTGAACCTGAACCTGAACCTTATATAAACGAAGAGCATGCATGCATGCATGCAGCCGTACGTTTAATTACTTATTCTTCAATTCATCAAGAAAGTTTCTGCGAATTCTGCATCCATGGCGAATTTTTTGTTAGCTTTCCTCCTCCTCCTCCTGCTGCTGCTACTGCTAGAACACTGCTACGGCGAGCCGATGGTGTCATATTGTTCCCGCACCCCCTACCCTGACGTGTGCAGCTCCATGGTCAATCGGTCCGACTCGGTCTTTGAGCAGTCGTCGTCGCTGACTTGGAATGGATTCCGTGATCTCCTCCACCGGGCCACCCTCGAGAGGACTATCTAATAAGCCTATAAATATGTTAACATTTTTCAATAAATGAAAGAAAGTTGAGTTCACGTTTTAATTTTTTATTCTCCTCTTGCACGTTGAGTGCATTTCTTCACCTATAATTCTTTTATCCAACATCTAGTTCATCCTTATTTATAATAGTTCTGCCTCCTAACCAATTGTTAAGATTACGCTAACACATATTCATCTAAAGGCTAGCTATTAAAGCATATATATCTCGAACTTTCTAAACTATTCTACTATGATCCGCTCCCATATATATTTCTTGAGATTATTCTAGAATATTCTACTCCTAATCAACTATATGAAGGTATACAAAAACTTTCTAAATCATTATGCAAGCTAAGGACGAAATGCATACAATTAAAAAGGAAAATTTTAGATTTAAGAACTACTTTAGCTAATCCATGTCCCTTAGAAAATTTTGATAAACTGAAAATTGAAAATGACAAATTAAAGGAACAAATAATAAAGAATTAAGTTTGTTCAAATGTTCAAAATTATAAAAAATTTCAAGAATTAAATTGGTATTTTAAATTTCACAAGGGTCAAAATAGAAAAGTGACATAAAAATATATTCCAAGAAAATATCTTTTTAATCCGGTAGGTAAAAACATATTAGGGATTTCAAAATCCATTTTGACTTAGTAGATAATTGACAATTATTAGTATTACTGTCAAAACTTCTTTTTTATACTTTTTATTTGTTTTTTATTTTTTTATTTTTTTTGTGTTATAAAGTTTCCTATTTTCTGTAGAAAGGAAATATTTCAAGATTTTTTTAACTTATAAATAATTTTTAATGAATTTTCTACCGAAAGATGAAATTTTAATATTTAAAATTCTCAGCATTAAATTTTCAAAACTTTGATTTTTCAAAAACTAACAACTAGATTTTGAATACCTAAAAAATTTGTAATAATTTTTTATGTCAAAATCTATTTTTAAGCATTTTTTTTTTTGCAAATACAGATTCTATCCTAAATGTTTTATTTTTGTTTAAATATATATTATTTTCTTGTGAAAAATTTAAGGGGTAATTATCTTTGCCAGTTAAATAAAATTCAAAAATTTTAGAAGATTAAAAATAGTTTTAAAATTATTTTGCGAATCTAGTTTTTAAGTTTTAGAAATTTAGATATTTGAAAAATAATTATTGAAAAATTTTCCCAAACTTGGTCACTATTTCAATCATCCTTAGAAAACTTTTCAATTTTTTTTCGATATATACCCCTATTTTTTTGGATGTGATCAAAGGAGGAGAATAACTTAAGAGTTAAGAGGAAAATGTGTTATTTTTGTTTTTTTTTGTTTTTCCTTAATTACAATATTTCGATTGTACTTAATTGCAATATTTCACTTATACTTAATTGTAATAGTTTTTTATGTTTTTGTTTGACTTTAATCTTAACCCGGGTTAATGTATCAAAAAGGGGGAAATTGTAAGTATCCCAAGTTAGTTTTAATATAATCATACTACAACAAAATTACTAAAAGATAACACCACAAAGACAATGATTTTAGAAAAAAATCGTTGTAAATTTGGAAAGAGACAACGGTTTACGGTTGTCTTTGATGCAATAGTTATCGCAAAAGACAACAGTTTGACACTATTCATTGGTGTTTAGCACAATAGTTTTTTAAAATAACAATGCATTTACAACAGTTTTCCAAAACCGTTTTCTTTACGTGAATTGTTTTTTTCTTTACAATGGTTAGGACAACGGTTATAACCGTTGTCAATGAAATTATAAGTGATATATTTTTCCCACCTCAAAACTTGCGTCAAAAATTGATTCACAACGGTTTATAACCATTGTCAATGAAAGTATAACCATTGTGTTAATCTTGCCTAAAAACTCCGCCGAAATTTGGGAGCATGAAAACATGACGCACCACTTTAAATTTTATAATTTTTTATTCTAAATGATAGATGAATTATGATGATATATAAATATTAAATTCAAGTTATATATATATATATATATATATATATATATATATATATATATATATATATATATATATATTTTAAATGAATTTAGTGACATTATTTTTATAAATTATTATAATGACATTTATCAATATCATTATATATCTTAAGTTAAAATGACATTTTAAAATAATCGTCATTGACCCCTTGTGTCACGCTGGGCACTGCTTGCACAGGAATCTTCCCATGCTGCCACCATCCCAAGCTAGCGTGGACAGAAACTACAACGGGGGCAGCGATAGAGCAGCAGCTATATATGTTAGGTCTTTGGCAAGGATCGTGTCCTGCAATGCGAGGAGTGGAATATTGCTGCATCCACCGTATGATCTTTCCTTAGGCCTACAATAGATCGTTAGGTTGATAAATTAATGGAGATCAAGAATAGAACAGTGAGTAGTTCATAGCTAATAAACGATTGTGTTGTTGCTCTTGGATTGAAAAGTACTTTGTGGAAGAGGGAACATTAATCTAAGAACTTAAACTTGTTTTGAAACCTTTATTTTACTTGAAATGTTGGCTTGGTTACAAAATAAGATATAGTGTTGGAAATTAAACTTAATTGTGGATAGAGATAGAATATGATGAGGTGATAATTCTTGATAAGAATGAGAGTTCGTGATAAGATAGAGATAGAATATGATGAGGTGACAAAAGAAAAAGGGTCTAGATCCAATGTATTTGAGAGTAGTGACTATCTAAGAAGCCTATAAATATGTTAACATTTTTCAATGAATGAAAGAAAGTTGAGTTCACGTTTCAATTTTTTATTCTCCTCTTCCACGTTGAGTGCATTTCTTCACCTATAATTCATTTATCCAACATCTAGTTCATCCTTATTTATACTAGTTCTGCCTCCTAACCAATTGTTAGGATTACGCTAACACATATTCATCCAAAGGCTAGCTATTAAAGCATATATATCTCGAACTTTCTAAACTATTCTACTGTAATCCGCTCCCATATATATTTCTTGAGATTATTCTAGAATATTCTACTCCTAATCAACTATATGAAGGTATACAAAAACTTTCTAAATCATTATGCAAGCTAAGGACGAAATGCATACAATTAAAAAGGAAAATTTTAGAATTAAGAACTACTTTAGCTAATCCATGTCCCTTAGAACATTTTGATAAACTGAAAATTGGAAATGACAAATTAAAGGAATAAATAATAAAGAATTAAGTTTGTTCAAATGTTCAAAATTATAAAAAATTTCAAGAACTAAATTGGTATTTTAAATTTCACAAGGGTCAAAATAGAAAAGTGACATAAAAATATATTCCAAGAAAATATCTTTTTAATCCGGTATGTAAAAACATATTAGGGATTCCAAAATCCATTTTGACCTAGTAGATAATTGACAATTATTAGTATTACTGTCAAAACTTCTTTTTTATACTTTTTATTTGTTTTTTATTTTTTTATTTTTTTGTGTGATAAAGTTTCCTATTTTATGTAGAAAGGAAATATTTCAAGATTTTTTTAACTTATAAATAATTTTTAATGAATTTTCTACCGAAAGATGAAATTTTAATATTTAAAATTCTCGGCATTAAAATTTCAAAACTTTGATTTTTCAAAAACTAACAACTAGATTTTGAATACCTAAAATATTTGTAATAATTTTTAATGTCAAAATCTATTTTTAAGCATTTTTTTAAAAAATTCAGATTCTATCCTAAATGGTTTATTTTTGTTAAAATATATATTATTTTCTTGTGAAAAATTTAAGGGGTAATTATCTTTGCCAGTTAAATAAAAATTCAAAATTTTTAGAAGATTAAAAATAGTTTTAAAATAATTTTGTGAATCTAGTTTTTAAGTTTTAGATATTTAGATATTTGAAAAATAATTATTGAAAAATTTTCCCAAACTTGGTCACTATTTCAATCATCCTTAGAAAACTTTTCAAATTTTTTTCGATATATTCCCCAATTTTTTTGGATGTGATCAAAGAAGGAGAAGAACTTAAGAGTTAAGAGGAAAATGTTTATTTTTTGTTTTTTTTGTTTTTCCTTAATTACAATATTTCGATTGTACTTAATTGCAATATTTCACTTATACATAATTGTAATAGTTTTTTATGTTTTTGTTTGACTTTAATCTTAACCCGGGTTGATGTATCAAAAAGGGGAGATTGTAAGTATCCCAAGTTAGTTTTAATATAATCATACTACAACAAAACTACTAAAAGATAACACCACAAAGACAATGATTTTAGAAAAAAATCGTTGTAAATTTGGAAAGAGACAACGGTTTACCGTTGTCTTTGATGCAATAGTTATCGCAAAAGACAACAGTTTGATACTATTCATTGTTGTTTAGCACAATAGTTTTTTAAAATAACAATGCATTTACAACGATTTTCCAAAACCATTGTCTTTATGTGAATTGTTTTTTTCTTTACAACGGTTAGGACAACAGTTATAACCGTTGTCAATGAAATTATAAGTGATATATTTTTCCCACCTCAAAAGTCAAAACTCGCGTCAAAAATTGATTCACAACGGTTTATAACCATTGTCAATGAAATTATAACCGTTGTGTTAATCTTGCCTAAAAACTCCGCCAAAATTTGGGAGCGTGAAAACATGACGCACCACTTTAAATTTTATAATTTTTTATTCAAAATATTAGATGAATTATGATGATATAAATATTAAATTCAAGTTATATATATATATATATATATATATATATATATATATATATATATATATATATATATATATATATATATATATATTTTAAATGAATTTAGTGACATTATTTTTATAAATTATTATAATGACATTTATCAATATCATTATATATCTTAAGTTAAGATGACATTTTAAAATAATCGTCATTGACCCCTTGTGTCACGCTGGGCACTGCTTGCACAGGAATCTTCCCATGCTGCCACCTTCCCAAGCTAGCGTGGACAGAAACCACAACGGGGGTGGCGATAGAGTAGCAGCAATATACGTTAGGTCCTGGGGAAGGATCGTGTCCTGCAATGCGAGGAGTGGAATATTGCTGCATCCACCGTATGATCTTTCCTTAGGCCTACAATAGATCCTTAGGTTGATAAATTAATGGAGATCAAGAATAGAACAGTGAGTAGTTCATAGCTAATAAACGATTGTGTTGTTGCTCTTGGATTGAAAAGTACTTTGTGGAAGAGGGAACATTAATCTAAGAACTTATACTTGTTTTGAAACGTTTATTTTACTTGAAATGTTGGCTTGGTTACAAAATAAGATCTAGTGTTGGAAATTAAACTTAATTGTGGATAGAGATAGAATATGATGAGGTGATAATTCTTGATAAGAATGAGAGTTCGTGATAAGATAGAGATAGAATATGATGAGGTGACAAGAGAATAAGGGTCTAGATCCAATGTATTTGAGAGTAGTGACTATCTAATAAGCCTATAAATATGTTAACATTTTTCAATGAATGAAAGAAAGTTGAGTTCACGTTTCAATTTTTTATTCTCCTCTTCCACGTTGAGTGCATTTCTTCACCTATAATTCTTTTATCCAACATCTAGTTCATCCTTATTTATACTAGTTCTGCCTCCTAACCAATCGTTAGGATTACGCTAACACATATTCATCTAAAGGCTAGCTATTAAAGCATATATATCTCGAACTTTCTAAACTATTCTACTGTAATCCGCTCCCATATATATTTCTTGAGATTATTCTAGAATATTCTACTCCTAATAACTATATGAAGGTATACAAAAACTTTCTAAATCATTATGCAAGCTAAGAACGAAATGCATACAATTAAAAAGGAAAATTTTAGAATTAAGAACTACTTTAGCTAATCCATGCCCCTTAGAAAATTTTGATAAACTGAAAATTGGAAATGACAAATTAAAGGAACAAATAATAAAGAATTAAGTTTGTTCAAATGTTCAAAATTATAAAAAATTTCAAGAACTAAATTGGTATTTTAAATTTCACAAGGGCCAAAATAGAAAAGTGACTTAAAAATATATTCCAAGAAAATATCTTTTTAATCAGGTAGGTAAAAACTTATTAGGGATTCCAAAATCCAGTTTGACCTAGTAGATAATTGTCAATTATTAGTATTACTGTCAAAACTTCTTTTTTATACTTTTTTTTTTTATTTTTTTTTATTTCTTTGTGTGATAAAACTTCCTATTTTATGTAGAAAGAAAATATTTCAAGAATTTTTTAACTTATAAATAATTTTTAATGAATTTTGTACTGAAAGATGAAATTTTAATATTTAAAATTCTCGGCATTAAATTTTCAAAACTTTGATTTTTCAAAAACTAACTACTAGATTTTGAATGCCTAAAAAATTTGTAACAATTTTTTATGTCAAAATCTATTTTTAAGCATTTTTTTTTGAAAATACAGATTCTATCCTAAATGGTTTATTTTTGTTAAAATATATATTATTTTCTTGTGAAAAATTTATGGGGTAATTATCTTTGCCAGTTATATAAAAATTCAGAATTTTTAGAAGATTAAAAATAGTTTTAAAATTATTTTTCAAATCTAGTTTTTAAGTTTTAGAAATTTAGATATTTGAAAAATAATTATTGAAAATTTTTACCAAACTTGATCACTATTTCAATCATCCTTAGAAAACATTTCAAATTTTCTTTGATATATACCCCTATTTTTTTGGATGTGATCAAAGGAGGAGAAGAACTTAAGAGTTAAGAGGAAAATGTATTATTTTTGTTTTTTTTTTGTTTTTCCTTAATTACAATATTTCGATTGTACTTAATTGTAATATTTCACTTATACTTAATTGCAATAGTTTTTTATGTTTTAGTTTGACTTTAATCTTAACCCGGGTTGATGTATCAAAAAGGGGAGATTGTAAGTACCCCAAGTTAGTTTTAATTTAATCATACTACAACAAAACTACTAAAAGATAATACCACAAAGACAATGATTTTAGAAAAAAATCGTTGTAAATTTGGAAAGAGACAGCGGTTTACCGTTGTCTTTGATGCAATAGTTATCGAAAAGACAACAGTTTGACACTATTCATTGTTGTTTAGCATAATAATTTTTTAGAATAACAATGCATTTACAACGGTTTTCCAAAACCATTGTCTTTATGTGAATTGTTTTTTTCTTTACAACGGTTAGGACAACAGCTATAACCGTTGTCAATGAAATTATAAGTGATATATTTTTCCCACCTCAAAAGTCAAAACTCGCGTCAAAAATTGATTCACAACGGTTTATAACCATTGTCAATGAAATTATAACCGTTGTGTTAATCTTGCCTAAAAACTCCGCCGAAATTTGGGAGCGTGAAAACATGACGCACCACTTTAAATTTTAAAATTTTTTATTCTAAATGATAGATGAATTATGATGATATATAAATATTAAATTCAAGTTATATATATATATATATATATATATATATATATATATATATATTAAATGAATTTAGCGACATTATTTTTATAAATTATTATAATGACATTTATCAATATCATTATATATCTTAAGTTAAGATGACATTTTAAAATAATCGTCATTGACCCCTTGTGTCACGCTGGGCACTGCATGCATAGGAATCTTTCCATACTGCCACCTTCCTAAGCTAGCGTGAACAGAAACCACAACAGGGGCAGAGACAGAGCAGCAACTATAAACGTTAGGTCCTGGGCAAGGATCGTGTCCTGCAATGCGAAGAGAGGAATATTGCTGCATCCGTCGTATGATATTTCCTTAGGCCTAAAATAAATTATTAGGTTGATTAATTAATGGAGATCAGGAATAGAATGGTTAGTAGTTCATAGCTAATAAATGATCGATCTTTGTGTTATTGCTATTGGAATGAGAAGTACTTTGTGGAAGAGGGAGCATTAAGCTAAGAACTTAAACTTGTTTTGAAACCTTTATTTTACTTGAAATGTTGGCGTGGTTACAAAATGAGATCGAGTGTTGGAAATTAAACTTAATTGTGGATAAAGGTAGAATATGATAAGGTGGCAATTATTAATAAGAATGAGAGTTCGTGACAAGATATATAATATGTTGAGATGACAATGCTTGATAAGAATGAGACTTCGTGACAATATATAGATAGAATATGATGAGATGACAAATGAAAAAGGGTCTAGATTCAATGTATTTGAGAGTATTGGTTATCCAATAAGCCTATAAATATGTTAGCATTTTAACGAAAGTTGAGTTCGCGTTTCAGTTTTTTCTTCTCCTCTTCCACGTAGAGTGCATTTCTTCTCCCACAATTCTTTGTTTTCAACAAAGTGGTATTAGAGTCATGGCTAATAGAGATATGACTCCCTTCAAGTTCTAGTTCTATGACGAGTAATTATGATAATTGGAGTATCAAGATGAAGGTGCTTCTTAAAGCTCATGATGTATGGGAGGTTATGGAGAAAGACTACGTTGAACCGCATAATGACTCGACGTTATCTCCGACTGAAAAAACATTCTAAGGGATTTAAGAAAGAGAGACAAGAATGCTCTCTTCCTCATTTATCAAGCTTTAGATGAGGATGGCTTTGAGAAAATCTCAAGTGCTACTTCAGCCAAGCAATCACGGGGAAAACTCCAAGTCTCGTATCAAGGAAAAGAAAAAGTAAAAAAGGTATGAATTCAAACATTAAAAAGTTAATTTGATGCTCTTAGTATGAAGGAAGGTGAGTTATCTGATTATTTTTCTAGAGTCTCTACCATTTCCAAGTAAGAAATGGGGAAAGTGGGAACATGAGTACACTACTCTTAATGGAAAAGTCAATTATATTCCTGGGTCATTTTCCTTTATAAAAGATGTGTCCAAGGATCATTCAGAGGGAGATAGGAGGTGAGAACGACAACGAAGGTTGTGCAACAAAGACGAGGGCAGGAGAACATCCGAGGCGGTGGGATTTGGTTAATGGAATTGCGGAGAGCTTTCCGATCATGTGATCGCTCTTCCGACAGTGAGTCTTGCCGATGTCGATTGTAGATCTGCGGGAGATTGCTATAAGCATTTACTGTTATCGTTTTAATTCATTTCAATCCATGCATTTAGAATAATCAACATTGGTATCAGAGTGGTGTTAGTTCTAAATGCATGATAAATCCCTAAATCCTTACCTCTTCGTTGAATCAAAATTATGGCTTTTGTTCTGTTCATTTTTGCTGGGTGAAATCACAACTGAGTCGTGATCAACGATTATTATCGCTGTCCTGAATGGAGTTTATCTTCGTCTAGTTTTGTCGTAGCCGAGTGAGATCGTGACTATGTCGCGATCTGCCACAATCCCCAATGACCGATGTCGTAGGCCTCGAGGGACACCCATGAAGTTTGTCTCTGATTTTGACCAGTGGTTGTGCTCATAGCCGCCTCTCGCCGAGGCCTTGCATCATTAGAAGACGCTGGCAGCATTGTTTCCAGGTTGGCAACAACTTCCAGGTTGGTCGACAGCTTGCTCGAGGTGGCCTCTTGTAGTTTCTGCACAGCGTTTGTCGCTATGAGGCTGGCTGCAGCGGGTAAGATGGCGTGCACAGCATGCACGGCATGCGCGGTGTGCATGCAGGAGATCGCGGTGAAGAAAGTGGTGGCGGCGGCAAAAAAACGTGGAAGCAGAAACTGTAGATTAGGGTTCAGGACAAAAAATGATTTTTTTTTATCTATTTTTATGCATGTGATGAAGAATGACATGGAATGCTTGGTTATTAAAAAAAAGAAATGTTTCATGTTTTCATAATTAAATTCGATGCATGCATAAATGAAATGTTAATTTTATTTAATGCTTACTGTAGCATTAATTTTATTGGCATGCGTTAATTAATTGAAAATTGAGTTCAATTAATCCATCATTTATGATAAATGGTCTAGAGTAATTTTAGTCCACTTAAATCCGGTTCAGGTTTAAACCATTAATTGGTTTAACTGAACCAATTTCATCCAAACCCGAATCAGTTTGGATTAATTAATTGAGCTTGAACCAAATATGATCAAATGACCATATTTGTTCTAATGGGTCAAATTTGATCAAATGATTATATTTGTTCTAATCAGTCAGACTTAAATCAATGGATATTGATTTTATCAAACGGACCTGAGTTTAATCAATAAGTCTGAAATTTGTAGAAATGAACTTAGATCAAACAGTAACAGAACATAGGTACAAAAATCCCTATCCAATTAGATTAGTTCTAATTAAGGACAATGAACCGAGTTTAGGATCTAGATCCCTAATTAATTGATCCAATGGGTCTGACCAATTAGATCAATTCTAATTGTCTACTTAGACTCCTGAAAATCAAGAAGATTTATTTTTCTTGATTTATTATGTTGGTACTATGATTGTATAAATTGAAATAAGTCAGTTTTGTACTGGTTAGTCGGTTTTATACAGACATATTTAATTTCAATTTTTCAGATGGCATGGACGATAACCACATTGACTCACCGCGAAGTGCGACGAAATCAGCTCAGGGAGAAAATTCAGGAGATAGAGTGTAACTCTACTTATGGAGTCAACAGACACATTGGACGGCTTGATGATCTATTTTAGAAACTTGAACGAAAAGAGTTTCCAGACTTGGACAGTTATAGGATATGGGCTTTGATGCGTTCATTGCCAGAAAATCCAAGGATGATAGCAGACTATATTTGGGGGCGTTATCAAGGACGCGTCACATATTCTGTATTATGTGAGGAACTACTTCAACATATGACTAGAGGATCCTGAAGAGTTCGAAGAGGACCCGGAAATGATCGAGGAGGATCCAGATGAGGATCCAATTGAGGATCCTATAGAGAATCTTGAAGCTGTCTTGCCTGAGATTACCCCAAATGAGTCCAGGCTGAAAGGGATAATATTGACCACTGCACTAGTGTCTGTCCTAGTGGGAGTGGTAGTATCCTATCTAGTTACTAGAGTTCTGTTATTGTTATTGTTGTTATGTATGAACAATGTTAGTCCATTTCATTCATGTCAGTTAGTTATATGTTAACAATATGCAGCATAATTTTATGTTAATGATGTGTTCGTTTATTTATGTTGTTTACTTGACATGATGCATGATTAATTCATGATATATTAAATGATTAGTTCGTTTAATTAAAAAAATCATGATATATTTAATGATTAGTTCATTTAATTAAATAATTCATGATATTATAAATGATTAGTTCATTTGTTGGGATGTATGTAATAGAATTGATTAATTTTGATTTGATTGGTCATACGAATGATGAGTGAAAACATGATTGTTACTTGATTTTGTAAACCAACTCAAATTAATATTGAGTCAATCATAAATTACATGCATATAAATTACACTGAATACTAAATAATGTATTTATTTATGATAGATTATGGCAACAAAAAACATAATAGCTGAACTCAACAAAGGTGAAAAACTTAATGGGGATAACTATAAGATCTGGTACCTCAGGATACAATATGTACTTAAGGAACAAGAAGTTCTAGAGATTGTAAATCAGTTATGGAAGAACCTATAGATATCCCACTGCACAACACAAATGAGATCTTGATGCATATAAGGCATGGAAGAAAAAGGACTCCACTACAAAGGGCATATTGATTAGTTCAATGGTAGATGACCTAGCTTTTGAGTATGAGTCATTTCTTACGGCTTATGTAGTATGGGTAGCCCTTAAAGAAAAAATACAGTGGAGTAAGTCTAAGCTGTTGGTGCGGTTAGCACTAACGATCTAACTCATATTTTGATGAATGAAAAAATAGGTTAAGTTAGTTTTGTTGTTATCTAACACTTTGATTGAGTGTGCAGGCGAAGCCCAGACAAGTCGACGGGCTGACCAGATGTCTGGCACGAAGCCCAGCTAGGTCGACGGGTCGACCAGATAACTGGCACGAAGTCCAAACGGGTCGACAGGTTGACCGGACGTTTGTCACAAAGTCTAGCTAGGTCGACGGCCTGACTGGACATCTGGTAGGTAAGTTGAGGTAAGTCACTGGAGGGGAGTGAATGTGAGGGCGCTTTCCCGAGAAGGGAACTTAGGCGTCGATCCAACTTAGAACCATTTCGGAACTCTAAGTTGAGATCTTGACTAGATTCCGGTCTCGGTGAGACAAAATCTAATTACTATTCTGCTTAACTATAAATTGTGCTAACATTCTATTTTGCAGGATATATATGTTTATGCTTTAGACAAACATTTTCTTGCTGGGAAATAAAGATTGCTGGAAAATGAAGTCCGGGCGCCCGGAGGCAACTTTTATCCATATCGTTACTTCGCCAAGTGGAGCTCGCTGACTGGCTCGACTACGTTACATTCAGGGCACCCTGAAGGGATCCGGGCTCCCCGAACCTCCTATATAAGGAGGGTGAAGGCTGGAGCAAAAATACAACTCACGATATGCTCTCTTGTGCTCTTGCGACGCTACAAAGGCTCTCCAACAAGTGTTTTTCTTTCTTTCTTCTAAATTTTTGTCGGTATTTTTTTCTAGCATATTTGTACCTTACTTTTGTAATATTTTGAATTGCTAGTGGATTGCCCAACAAAAGCACTCAACGAGTGCGATCCTTGGAGTATGAATCACCGAAGGCTCCGAACAAAGTAAAAACTACTTGTGCCATTTGTGTTATACTTTCAATTTTTCCACTGCGAATGTAAAATACTGAACAAAATAATAATTAAATAATAATTTTATTTGATAAATAATCTTATTGGATTTTCTGGGAATTTTTAAAAATTTTCTGGGATTTAATTGGGGCTCGTATGACTATTTAGAGGGGATGCATTTATAGGTTTGGAGAAATGCTTGTTTGGACACCAATGAAGTGGGAGTTGATTTAGAAATTCACCTTAGGGTTAATTAAAGATAACTAGGTTTATATTGTTTTATTTTTTTTTCCGAGCCCTAAACTTTTCGCTCGATTCTTTTGCTCTCATTTGCGCCGATGCCCTTTCTTCTCCATCGCGACACCCTTTTCCCCGACGCCGGAGCCACGAGGAAATCAATCGCGCCTCCCTTTCTCTACACCGACCCCCATCCTTGTCGCTTTGCCGATCGCCGAACTTCTGTGCGCCCCGGCTACTCTCCGATCTTGAGCAAGAAGTTTTCTTGATCTCCATCTCTGCCGCGCCAACCACCGCCTGACACCATCGCTCGATTGCACCGGCATCACTCGACTGTTGCCACCCTTTTTTCTAGAGTATTTCCGAGCCGTGCCCTAGCGACCAGCGCCAATGCCGACTCATGATCCACCGACGCTTACTCTCGACTCACTGTTTCCGTGCCCTACTCATCCACCTTTGTTTCTCCTTGCCGTTGGTCGAATCACCATCGCATCTTCACTGCCGCTCCATCATCTGGTCGCTGCGAGCACAGGCGTTGTCACCCCTTTGACGATGCCAATTCCAGCCGTCATCATTCCTTCTCTGTCCTGGCTTGACATTACGGTAGCTATTATCAAGCCTTCTTTCATTTCCGATCTCGGCGACCATTACTATTGTCAATGTGGTACTACAACAACAACCACCAGCGAGCAATCGTGGCCAACATTGTAACTGGTCGAGCTCTCCCTCTTCCCGAACCATCACCGACTCATCCTCTTGCTGCTATGCCCTAAACTCCCTTCAGTACTTTCTCCAGATTCAGAGAGGGACGAGCATCAGAGGCATCCTCACTTCAGATTCAGAGAGAAGAGCTCTGTTTCCATTATAGCAGCACTTAGATTCCATCCTAGAGGAATTTTGAATATGATTCGAGGTAAGAAATGCTTAGTATTGGATGAGCAGAGATCTGATTTCATTTTCTGTATTGGGATATTGTGATTAGTTGTGATAGATTGGATTCATTGTTTAGATTGTTAAGTTAGCAAGGGAAGGAGGTAGTGGATAGTAGAAGATCGTCACCATTGGCTGTAAGACACTTCCAGTGCTACCTTGTTGCCAAATTTAGGGTAAGGCATGTTGAGTTTTGATTTAATTTCTGCATGGGATTTGATTAGTGATGATTGGTGGGAATTAAGGAATTTATTGGTGGATTAAGGATGGACCTATCATCTAAATGAATTTGGATTATTAGGTGGAATTAAATATGGTTGACTAATCAAATTAGGATTGAGTTTTGGGTTTAGCTAGTTGTTGCATATATAATTAGCTAAACTGTATATCATGTGATTTGCAGGACTTTGATTCGAGAGAAGCATCCCGATGTGGGATTATTTATTACGATCGATAGATAAAGACGGGTATTTCTTGCTTTATCTCTTTAGTACATTGATCTTAGTGCATGAGCTATAAATTTAGATAACTATCGTGTGTATCTTGACTCCACTCTTATTTTTCCTGCACTTGATACTTCCACTCAATCTTTGAGCTACTCATTTCCATATCTATATAGTCTCACGTTGCTATCCATGATATTTAGCAGATACCAGTTACTAGATACCAGATACTAGAAATCAGATATTGGATATAAGGATACTAGATACCATGTTTACTTTGAATGCGGTATGTTTTTATACCTTATTGAGCATGCTGGCTTCATGTAGCATACCTTTTTTCTGTTTATATATATATGATGACTGTTGCATTGTACGCATCATGTTATACATGCAGGCGACCACGTCTTCCTTGTGGGGGAGTGAGTCGTCGGGTCGCGCTGCACACTCGACCACTCATGGGTAGTGGTAGCTGGAGGAGATGCTGCTTGTTCTGTCGTGCCGCACTCGGCCACTCATGGGTAGTGGTAGTTGTAGTTACGAGTAGTAGGGACCCCCTTCGCTTTGTAGCTAGATAGCTACTTAGCACCTGTCCATCCAGTCACTCGAGAGAAGTGGCGGCCTTTGGATGGTACAGTTGTCATCGATCCAGCCTCTCGACCATACAGGGGTTGTGGTGCAGAGAGGTGGGCAGGGTGACCATCCGTGCATACACTGTTATTATTATACCTGTTGATGTTGTTGCTTACTTATGCTGCTGTTACTAGCTTATGCTGTTGTTGCTTACTTATGCTGTTGTTGCTAGTTTATGCTATTGTTGCTTACTTATGCTGATATGCATACATAGGTCGAGATGTATACCTGTGGTACGTGTTTAGACACTGGTTTGCTTATTGGTAATATATATATATACACACACCTCATATGTTACCTTTGTAATTATGAGACATATTGTAGCAGATCTTTGCTACTTCTGACCTTCTATTACTAGCCTAGAATATGGTTTCAGATATGGACATTTATTATGATATCACTATAGTATCTGCTATTTTTCCTTCGAGACTGTATACCTTTATATCTCTAGTTTTATATTATGATCATGCACTATCTGTCTATTACCCGCTGAGTTTTTATACTCACCACCCCGTAAACTGGTTATTTCACCAGGTAACAGGTAAAGGATTTATAGAGTCGCCTGGAGGTCCTGTCCGCCATCCCCACGTCACATTCGAGGACGATCTTATGGTTTTGGTATTCCATACGCTATTTGTGTTTTGGTTTTGTTCTTGTTCTTGTGTTTGTGTGTCTTGTGTTTGGTTTAGTGATGATGTGTCAAGCCGAGTTGGCTCGCAGTTAATTGTTCTATTGTTTTATGTTCCTTATTTTATGATCTCTGCTGTATTATGTTTCAGCCGTGTGGGCTGCATATTAATCTGCGTGATTGTGTTTACTTCCAGCCATGTAGGTTGCTATTAAAACTGCGTGGTTGTGTTGTTTATCCAGCCGTGTGGGTTATTGTATACTGCTGATGAGTATGTCTGTGGTTATATGTACTTATGCTTCATATTGCCAACAGTATAAGGGTGATGCTGCCAAAATTTTATCGGTAGGGACTTTCCTGGGGGTGTGACACACTCCCCTATAGTGACTTACTTTAACTTACCTGCCAGACGTCCAATCAGCCTGTCGACTCATCTGGACTTCGTGTCAGCTATCAGGTCAGCCCATCGACCTAGATGGATATCGTGCTAGACCTCCGGTCAGCCCGTCGACCTGTCTGGACTTCGTGCTAGCTACTTGGTTGGCCCGTTGACCTAGCTGGGCTTCGTGCTAGCTACCTGATCGGCCCGTCGACCTAGCTAGGTTTCGTGCCAACTATCTGGTAGACCCGTCGACCTTGCTGGGCTTCGTGCCAACTATCTAGTTGGCCCGCCGACCTAGTTGGGTCTATCTAACACACTTAGTCAAAGTGTTAGATCACAATGAAACTAATTTAATCTACTTTATCATTTATCAAAACCTGAGTTAGATCGTTAGTACTAACCGCACCAACACCAAAGACCTTCGATTTTTGCTTCAAGAAATACACCTGAGTTTTCTAAGAAAATTCATCTATGAAAAGAATGAAATAATTACTCTTACCAAGTGAACTTAATTTTATCGGACTAGAAACATTTGTGTGTATAAGTTCAAGCGACTTTTGGGCTCTTGAACTTGACTCCTTTGGAAAACCTTTTCTAAATTGCTTCCCACATAAACATGTTTCACATAATTGATCAGGATGTTTGATGCAAGGTAGTCCTCTAACCATCTCCTTATTTGAAAGTAATTCTAGTCCTCTGAAATTGAGATTCCTAAATCGAAGATGTCATAGTTAAGTGATGTTTTTATACAAAGTTTTGAGACAATTGACAACATCATTTTGAATATTAAGCAAGAATATTCTATTTCTTGACATAAATACCTTAGCAATTAAGCAACCAATATTATTTTTCAAGATGAGCATACTATCTTTTAGTTGAATATTATATTATTTTTCCAAAAGTTGTCCTAAGTTTAAGATGTTGCTCTTCATATTTGACACATAGAAAACATTCAAGATAAATGCAGATTTTCTATTCTTCAAATAGATGAGAATGTTACCTTTGCCTTTCACCTCGATCTTTGATTTATCTTTGAAGGATACATTACCACAAACTAATTGATTAAGCTCTACTAAAATGTTTCTTTTTCCACACATATGATTGCTTGCACTAGTAACAAGATATCACATTATATCTTCGCCTCTTTCATTATCTTTATACGATAGTAATAGGATGTCTTCTTCCTTTTTTTTTCTTTCATATAGTTTATTTTTTCATATACTTTATTCTTAGGTGATTTGCATTCTCTAGCATAATGCCCAAACTTATTATAATTATAGCACTTAACTTGAGATTTGTCATACCTCCAGTTTGTGTGTCCTCTTCCCTCTTGTTGAGTTTTCTTCTCTTTCATTGTTGTTATTGGAACCTCATCCTTACTCATTAGGAAAACCTCTTCCATATCCACAACCTCTTCCACGTTGGCTTCTATTTTTACTGAAGCTTTAATCTTTGTTTGTCAGTTGAAGAGTCATTTTTAGGAGTTGTTGAGTAATTTCTTCATTTATCTTTTTCTTTTCTTCATAGACTTATAATGAACCCAAGAGTTGTTCTATCGTCGTGGCCTATAGATCCTTGGTCTCTTCGATGATGGTTGTAATACTATTAAATTTTGAATCCAATGATCAAAAAATGTTCTCAATAATATTTACTTCTTCTAGCTTCTCGTCATTTCTCTTTAGTTGATTGGAAATGGTAGAGACTCTAGAAAAATAATCAGATAGCTCACCTTCCTGTAGGGAAATAGGTTGCTAAACACGCAAATGCGCAGCGGAAAAACCTATTTCCTCCAGAAGATCCATGCGAAGGGAACATAATATTATACTAAGTTAGATCTAAAGACATGATAGAGTTATACCTTTGAAACGTGCTCACGATCTCCTGACAGCTCGGATCACAACATGATCAATTGTTCGTGCCTCTACGGTATCCACACGAACAAGCCTTGTCTTCGATTGTCTCACAAACAAAGCAAGATGGAGATCAAAACACCTAAGGTTGTGCTAGCAACCTCAACTAGGAGTTTCAGCCAAGAAGAGGGAAGGAGGAAGAAGAAGATCAAGGAGACCTTTCACCTTCTCAAGTGATGAAAATCTTATGAAAAATATTATCCAAATGATATTTATAGCCATCCCATGGAATACCAAGAGTCTCCACCCTTTCATCTTCTAATCTAATGGCTCAAAATCGACCATTCAATCCAATGGTTGAATTTTGACCATTCAACTTCCTTGGTGAACTCAAGTTCACCCAATGAGCCTAACCCATTGATTCCCATGCAATTCGACTCAATCCAACAATTGGATCTATTTGAGTCTAACTCAATGAGTCCAATTCGAATTACACTTAATTCAATAAGTGGGTTTATTCGAGTCTAACTCAATGATTAATCCAAAAAGACTAATCATCTCATGATTGGCTTTTAGGGCTAATTACTAACAATCTCCCACTAGTACTAGTGCCAATCACCACTAAGATGACACTAACACTTTGGATTTACCCATTATTCTTAATATCCTTTGTATTTTAGTCAAACTAAAATACCCATCTCCATATCTACTTGTTCTTTGTGTGTGACCCTGTAGGCTCTCGTAACATTGGCAATGTATCCAAATCAACATTTGCGATACATAAGCAATGAGTGGCATCTAGCAAGGCATCATTGCTACCTAAGTGAAGAGAAAGTCGTGATCCGACCTAACCTTTCTGTGGCTATTATGTTGTATGATTTGGTTCCTCTATCCTTGATATCTAAATTGATCAATGAGGCATAGACCGTGTCATCCTCTTATCAATGTTTATGTTTCTTGATCTCTAAGTAGACACACTCAATTAAATAAGCTCAATAACGTATATTGACTCATTTAAGCATGACCATGTATTCTTGTGTCCTACTAATTAAGGGACCCATAGATATCACTTCCGTCATATGGAAGGGATAGATCCCATCTACATCACTCACATCCCTCCACATAATTCATTGCATACCCAGTGATCGACTTTATAATCCACCCTATTATGGGTGACATTTAATGATACCAAAGTACACAACTCCTTATGTAAGGAACTGTAGTGACTTCAGGTCTAAGGACTATTCATACCAATAGTCATATGAGAATGTTTATGACACTCAGGTCTAAGGTCTAATATAACCATGATTTTGGCTATATTATCTTGATTCATAATGCATGTTTTTAATGATATTTTCATAGCTTAAAGTCATATTTACTCTACATTTCATAATTTCATTTTATCTTGGACTTAATTGCAAATTAGCCTATTTTTATATTATTTGATGCTAATATTTGATTATTATTTTGTAGGCATCAAAAGGGTCATGGACCTGATTAAATCAGACCACATTTGGACTCAAATCTAGGGCTAAACAAGGCGATCAAGCTTTGAATCGATTTGGACCGTCCATTGAAGATTGGAGAGATCTGAGTCATCCGTCAAGCATTTGGTCCATCCGACCTAATGGGGAGTAGATCTGGATCGTAGATGAAGATCAATACTGTTGGATCGGATTTTAGGCTATTTTCCATTGTTGATCAAGCTAGGAGAGTTCTGGACCATTGGATCAAATTTGAGGAGGATTTAAATGCCGTGAGGAACTACAGTGCAGATTGGGCTCGGCTTCCACGCGATTTCTTCACTGTAGCTTCTTCTTCTCCACCGCGACGCCGAAGTCCTCGTTCCAAATTCCAGATCCAGTTCTTCTCCTTCTTCAACGAGGACGATCTCCGAGCTTCTGGCGTCCATCTCCCGAGATCAGTGAGTGCTAGAGGGAGGTTTCACGGCGTGATTTTGGATTTGTTCACTACCGCGATCCTGAAAGAGGGAGGTTTCTCGATCAGCGATCTCCGCGTCCACCAGAGCTTTGAGGGAGGTTTCTTGGAGTTTCTGATCTTCTTTCCGATCATCATTTCATAGCAAGGCTAGCTTGATCTGATCAATCAAGTTGGTTTACGAATCACAGATTCATCCTCTGTTCTTCGGCTGAATGGGATTACCAGTCGGATTTGAGCTTGAGGGGAGGTTTCCAAGAGCTATAAACACCACTTGGTAATAGTTGGGAGCTAGAGATTAGTAATTGGGTGCTTGATGGGAGGTCTCAGATAGTATCTCTGCTTCACGGCAGATTGTTGAGGTTTGAACTTGGAGATGGTTGTGGAATGTTATTGGTTTCTATTTTCTTTCGATTTCATACACCTTTGCTATGATCTTTAGATCTGACAGGTTAGATTGCAATTCCCGTTTGATTTCTTAGCTCGCTATCAATTTCCTTCAGATTTCTGTAATCCACATCCAGTTAGCATACTTCCTATTTTTGTAATTTGATTTTGATTCCTTAGCATTTGCATTCTGAATGTGTTCAACTTCTGGCAATCCGAATCTTGTTTAGCTATGTGATTAGTTAGTAATCTAGTTTTTGTCTTGAATTCCATGTGTCGGTTTATACTAACTAGTATTTAGTTTTAATCCTTGAATGTGTGATCAAACTCTTGATTTAGATATCAGATTTTAATGACTGTGATTGAGTTTGAATGTTGAATGAATCACTTAATTTCCTGATTGTTTACCTCTGTTTAATTTTGTTGATTGTGGGAATGAATTGAAGATTTGGTGATCAAATTAATTATTAAATTAATTGTGATTGTGAATTGGATGCTATTTCAGTTTCTAGAAGTGTATGTGGCTGAAGAGAAATGCCTAATAGACCTTGTAATAATAGAATTCAATTTGAATCAATATTAGAATTTGCACACATTAATTAGTTACCCTTGGAAAAATATGACTTGAGACTCGTTGCTACAACACTTGTCTTAATTTTAATGAGTTTCAATTATAATTAATTTGGAGCGCCTCGTGACATGCAAAAAGGCCGACACCAAATTTTGGCGCCGTTACCGGGGAAATAACTAGTAGTGTGTTTATTTTAGATTGATCATTGAGTGACTTTATTTGTTAGCATGTTGATTGATTTGATTGCTTATTTCTTTTGTATTTTCATATTGGTTTGTTCTTGAATTATTAAGTGCTTTTACTGTTCATAATTTCATGTGCTTGAAACTTTATACTTTTGAGTCTTCTAATCTTGAGTTTTAGTGTTGTAGTGAAAAACAGGAGATTTCTTTAGCATGGATCTATATTTTCAGAATTTTGGAGGTGGAATGGAAAATCAGTATTTTCAGCCTAAGTATCAATTTTACCTAAACATGGATCAACAAAATAGGTATGAGTCATTTTCAAATAGTTTTAATGCTAATTGGGTGGATAATTCATGTTTCAGGTATGAAAGTGCACAAGGACCATTTATTGAACCATATCCAGCTTACCAAAATTCATATGGATTTCAAGAAGTTTCAACGTCTTCTATGCCTAATTCTTTTCAACAAAACGAATTTCAGATGGATGAGTCAACATGGAAACTTAGGGAGATTATGCAACAAATGAGTGAGCATCAAGAGCAGCAATACTCAAGGATACAGAACATACAGAATCAGCTGGATCTAATTGCATCATCCATTCATCAGTTACAAACACAAAACACCAGTGAGGAGTTGGATTGTGGAGCTCTTGTCAGGCCTGACACTGCATCTACTTTTTCACTAGATTCTTTAAGTACTTTTTATTGTTGTGATGATGTAGTTGAACATATTTTTGATTCTACTAATGATGTTGCTCTAGATGTTGGAAATGATGTAGGATTTGATGTTGAAGATGATTTAAGTGTAGGGGAAGGCTTACTGGAAGCATTATCTCAAGGATCACCAAGAACTGAAGATGTAAGTGTAGGGACTTGTGCTATGGAGCCAAGCACCCAAGAATCACTACATGAGGATGTACATTCACCAGAACCACAGTTTGAGCCATATCATGATGAAAAGGAGGTAACAATCACTATTCCAGGTATTTTTCAACAAGACAAGGTGATCAATTTTTGTGATACATCAGAAAATTTAATTGAGGTACCATTCATTGATTTTGTTAGATGTGATCCATTGTTTTATACATTTCCTACCAAGACTAATGTTCTCCTATTTTCTTTTTATCCCACATGTGTGTGGGAGTTATTTTCCCTTATTGATGTTGTCAGAGAATACAAGTTTCCAGAGTGGATGCTTGAACTGATCAGCCTCCGTCCTCCAGAAAGACTTTTGAAAGGAAAAATGAAGAATAAAAAGAATTTTAGTGGAACTACAATGACACCTCTACCAGTGTGGATTTTGTTGCTAAATCTTCTTCGACCACCGGAATTGAAGGGGAGTTTGTTCCAACTTAATTTTCTTTTGAATTTTAATTCATGCTTTGTTAATAAATTCTTTTGATACATTTCTTTAGTTACATACTTTGCACTTTGCATTTTGCTTTCATACTTTGCATTTTGTCTAGTATACATAGCATTTCATTTGAATAAAAGTTTCCATAGGAGTTTTCTAAGTAATATTTTTAAGATGGTAAGAGCTTCTTAAATTTGATCATCAATTTTAGGTCATATGACATGATTGAATGCTCTACATACTTGACATTGGTTAAAATGGTGGTGGATTCCAATTTGATCAATTGGGCTTGATTGCATATAAAAATACCTAGAGAGGACCACTTTAAGCTTAAACACTATTTTATCTTTGTGTGACATGTACTCATAGCAATTGAACTCTAGAACTTGCTTTGCTTCTCTTCGAAGTCACAATAGAAAATGTGTGCATGGAAATGAAGGATTATTTTCATTCTTGATCCCTCATAAATTCCAATTTCCTTTCTTCATAATTTTCTTAGAACATTTTTTCTCTTGCACTTTAACCTTTGCTTACTTTTGCTTGGTTCATTTCATTGAGGGTTTTGGTTGATTATCTTGATGAGTTAGATTGTTTGATGATGGATAGAGTTAAGTGTGGGGGGAAATTAATCTATGCTCAAGAATTTAAAAGAAGAAGACAGTGATGGTTGATTGTGTTGTGAAGTGATACTCAATTTAAGAAATGAAATTTAAGATCTGAAAGGAAACAAATGAAAACAAAAGAAGATGATTGCTGGAATGACAGAAATGAATATAGTCCAGAAATTCAAGCAGTGCATATTTTGCAGGAAAATGTGGCAATTTTGTGCCAAATTGGGAAATGGATTGTAGCATGTAGAGTTGCTAGAACTTGTAAACTTCTCAGTTATGCTTTGTAAAGGGTCTTAAGAGACAAGATGAGGAAGTATTGAAATATCTTGTGGCTAAATAGTGGCAATTGGCACAAAGACCAGAATGTGCAAAAATGGAATCAGCATGGGCTACGCAGAGTGAAATCAAGGTTATTGGTTCATTAAAAATTTTGGAACTCACTTGCTAACCCAGAATTGACAAAGGATTGTCTTGCTTCAACAGAGCTACGAGGTTTTTAGACAAGAAATCTGATACTAGACAAGGAAACTAGGCTGAAAACTGAAAATGGATCAAATCTGTAGCTTAAGTTTTGGACTGTTATTGCAGCAGGAGAAAGCTCAAATTCAAGCTGAATTTTCGTGCCATTGTAGGAAAATGTGGTTTAGTCTTGCTGAAGATCAAATGAAAGAGGGAAACAAAATTTTATAGGGGCTGGACAGAAATAAAAAAATGAGAACTGAAATTGCTCTTTAGTGCAGTAATTAAGGCAGGAATGGAAGATTCTGTTCTTTAGTTTTGTTGGTTCAGAAGTTGGATGTATTAAACCAAAGGAGCAAGAGTTTGAATCTTAGAATTCAATTTTACAGCAATTTAATCCTAATGGTTTTTATGAATGTTGTAATCATAGCAGGTTGTAATTTAAGGGTTGTTGATTGGCCAATTTTTGAATTCTAAGGGACTGATGTAGGAGCAAGACTTAAAAGTTATGAGGAGTTGTTGAAAATTTAAAAATGTGGAATTTTGTATAATCTGCAAATACGGAATGTGGAACTAAGTGTCATTTCCTGGAACTAGAAGCTGAATCTATTTCTCAACGTGAAACTGGATATTGCAACAACTGGAATTACAAGAGTTAGATTTCAATGCACATAATCAAGATTGAGTGGAAAATTTGTATGATCATCTTAGGCTTTGACACTTCTACAATTTCCTTGAAGCTGAATTCAATTATTTCCCTTAATGTTTCTGAAGATTGCAGAATTCAGAATGTAATGGCATATCTAGAATTTTGGAATTGGATGTGGAATGCTGGATATGGAATCAGAGCTTAGCATTGTGCCAACTTTTAATGTTGATTATGAACAACAACAATTCGAAGTCCAACTCATAATTCTCTATTAACCATGCTGAGATTACTTTGAATTCCAGTTGGGTTGTTACCTTAGAGGATTGCAGATTTCTGATAAAAGAGAAAATCAGAATACTTGAAGTTCTTGAATCTAAGTTAGCTGTGATGCATATTTGAAGAGCATGCTTGCAGAATGAGGTTGTTAGAAGATCAGAGGTTTGACAAAAAGAAGCAATAAAATGTTACTTATTGTATCAGGTGCAGAAATCAATCAATGAAATGTGGAAAATGGTGTATCAACAGAAAGTGTTGTGTGCCAATTGCAACATGTGGTGTGCTTAATTCTTTGTGTAGCTTTCTGAACATGACATAACTAAAGTAAACTTATTATCTTTTCATTGACAGATGACTTCAAGAATTACCAAAATCTGAATTTTCCATGATACAAGTTGCAACTACCTTAACTTTCAGTTCTGAAACTTAATTCAAGAATGAACTTCAAGTTATTTCAATACTTGAATTCATTTGAATTGGGATGTTATTGCTGATTAAGACTTGGAACTATTGGAACTATCTGATGTATGCAAAAGAAACTGCAATGTGGGAAACAAAGAAAAGTGAAAATTTTTGTTCAAGGCCAAATTGGAAACTTGTTTTTAGACTTTTGGAGAAGCAAATACCATAATCTGTTCAGCTCAGAATTACAGAAACTCGCATATGCAGATTTTCTTCATAAATCAACATTGCCTATAGTACCAATTTCTCTCTTCGCTGAACAGATTAATTCGGTATCTTTTAAGCCAATAGATCAGAATTTGATAACCTGATAGGCAGCTTAAATTCTTGTAGCTAGAAACAGAAGTTGATGTTGTAAATTGGTGAAGTTGCTAGATACTTTAACTATCCTTATCACTTACATTTCGTATGCTGAAAGAAATTAAAGAGGAATTTCTGAGTTGCTGCATGTGTGCCAAACATTCAAGCCATTTCTAACCAGAAATAGTTTGAATCTTTTCTCATATCAAGTTTGTGTTAAATGGTGCCTTATTTCAAATTGAATTCTTTGTGATTTTTGCTGGAGTGACTTTGAAACTCTAATTCTGTCTTTAGCTGCAGATTTTTAAAACCAGCCTTAGATTCTGTAATTGTGGAAATTTCAAAATATGAGTTCTATTTTATACCAGTGCAACATGTATGCATTTTTCAAGCTGTTTAGGAGAGCTGGAAATTCTGTTATAAGTAGATGAAATGTGGCAAGATCTGCAGAAACCAGTAAGTTTCAAGATGGTTCCTCTAACTCTGTTCAAAATTTAATTGAGATATGTAGAAATGAAATTCAGAAATCAGATTTGTTTCTAAAATTAGCAAGTGTGTGCTAAGCTCTTCCTACAATTGTGTAGTTAATGGAAGACTCAAGTAGAACTAGGAGTATGTATTATGAATGCATTCATAATCTGTTTGATACACAGGAACTTACAGGAATCTATAGAAATGGAAATGGTCTGTAATTCTAATCAGTTTAAGTGCAAAAACTTACTGAAGTTTTTGATTAGTAACTGATTTCTGGAACTTATCTGGAAAACTGAATACAAGGGCTTGATTTTAGTGAAACATTGAGCAAAGATTATTGAGATGTCTTAACAGATGCTGCTGTAGGTGATCAATGAAGCTGATATTTATGAGTATAGAAGAAGAGAAGTTAACAGCAGGGAATGTTCAGATTGACACAGAAACAGAGAAAGTGAGGAAATTTGAAGAATGAAAAGGAAAACAGTGGCTTTTAAAGTGTGTTAAGAATTGGAAAGCATGATGTTCTTTATTGTCCGAGACGGCCAAGTTTAAGTGTGGGGGAGGGAGTTCTTCATAAATTGATGTGAGATTGTTTTATTTTTCAAATGTTGGAATTGTTGCTGGAATTGAAGTGGAAAAATAGAAAAAAATAGGAAAGAGAAAATTGGCAAATTAAAAGATGTATCAAAGGTGGAGATAGAGTATCAAGATTCTTTGTTGGTCATCAAATTGAAGGAGAGGTTAGCTTGATATTTTGAATTGGTGACAACAAATGGCATTCATTTCTTTTTACATCAAATTGGTCAACTCATCAAGTATGAATCTCCAATATTCTTATCTTTTCAATTTTTCATTGAATTCTTTTCTTTTACCTACTTCATTCACTTTTATTGTTCTTCTTGTTTTCATCTCAATTCTTGATGATAAATCCTTTTGATTCATGTATGCTATGTTTTATAGTGGTGGAGAATTAGAAAATAAGCAAGCTTATGGTAGTGAAATGTTGTGAGTGACATTGAGTGAGCTCCACTTATATGCATTTTTGAGTATGAGAGTTAGAATAGGTAAATTCCTTGTGAGATTGCAACTTGCCTAATTTTTCAATTGGATTGAAACTACCATACCTACTGATTGTTGTTTGGATCGTATTCATGATTGTTTGTGATCTTTAAGATGATCTTAGTTAATTACCTTTTACTATCTTCTAGGTATTGCTAGGGGAATTTGTATGGAGGTGATTTTTAGTTTTCTTCACTTGAATAGGGGGCGTCCAAGACTAAGTGTGGGGGATTTGATAACCATGATTTTGACTATATTATCTTGATTCATAATGCATGTTTTTAATGATATTTTCATAGCTTAAAGTCATATTTACTCTACATTTCATAATTTCATTTTATCTTGGACTTAATTGTAAATTAGCCTATTTTCATGGTATTTGATGCCAATATTTGATTATTATTTTATAGGCATCAAAAGGGTCATGGACCCTATCAAATCAGCCGACATTTGGACTCAAATCTAGGGCTAAATGAGGCGATCAAGCTTTGAATCGATTTGGACCGTCCATTGAAGATCGGAGAGATCTGAGTCATCCATCAAGCATCTGGTCCATCTGACCTAATGGGGAGTAGATCTGGACCGTAGATGAAGATCAGTATTGTTGGATCGAATTTTAGGCCATTTTCCACCGTTGATCAAGCTCGGAGAGTTCTGGACCGTTGGATCAGATTTGAGGAGGATTTAAATGCCGCGAGGAACTACGGTGCAGATTGGGTTTGGCTTCCTCACGATTTCTTCACTGTAGCTTCTTCTTCTCTGCCGCGATGTCGAAGTCCCTGTTCCAAATTCCAGATTCAGTTCTTCTCCTTCTTCAACGAGGACGATCTTCGAGCTTCTATCGTCCATCTCCCGAGATCAGTGAGTGCCAGAGGGAGGTTTCTCGGCGCGATTTTGGATTTTTTCACTGCCGCGATCCTGAAAGAGGGAAGTTTCTTGATCAGCGATCTCCGCGTCCACAAGAGCTTCGAGGGAGGTTTCTTGGAGTTTCTGATCTTCTTTCCGGTCGTCATTTCATAGCAAGGCTAGCTCGATATCATCAATTGAGTTGGTTTGTGAATCACAGATTCATCCTCTGTTCTTCGGATGAATGGGATTACCAGTCGGATTTGAGCTTGAGGAGAGGTTTCCAAGAGCTATGAACATCACCTGATGATAGTTGGG
Source organism: Zingiber officinale (assembly GCF_018446385.1). Lineage (NCBI taxonomy): Eukaryota > Viridiplantae > Streptophyta > Magnoliopsida > Zingiberales > Zingiberaceae > Zingiber > Zingiber officinale. The sequence continues at coordinate 28,267,325 of NC_055992.1, read as the reverse complement.
AGCTAGAGATTAGTAATTGGGTGCTTGATGGGAGGTTTCAGATAGTATCTCTGCTTCACGGCAGATTGTTGATGTTTAAACTTAGAGATGGTTGTGGAATGTTATTGGTTTCTGTTTTCTTTCGATTTCATACACCTTTGCTCAGATCTTTAGATCTGATAGGTTAGATTGCAATTCCCGTTTGATTTCTTAGTTTGCTATCAATTTCCTTCAGATTTCTGTAATCCACATCCAGTTAGCATACTTCCTATTTTTGTAATTTGATTTTGATTCCTTAGCGTTTGCATTCTGAATGTGTTCAACTTCTGGTAATCCGAATCTTGTTTAGCTATGTGATTAGTTTGTAATCTAGTTTTTGTCTTGAATTCCATGTGTCGGTTTATACTAACAAGTATTTAGTTTTAATCCTTGAATGTGCGATCAAACTCTTGATTTAGATATCAGATTTTAATGACTGTGATTGAGTTTGAATGTTGAATGAATCACTTAATTTCCTGATTGTTTACCTCTGTTTAATTTTGTTGATTGTGGGAATGAATTGAAGATTTGGTAATCAAATTAATTATTGAATTAATTGTGATTGTGAATTGGATGCTATTTCAGTTTCTATAAGTGTATGTGGTTGAAGAGAAATGCCTAATATACCTTGTAATAATAGAATTCAATTTGAATCAATACTAGAATTTGCACACATTAATTAGTTACCTTTGGAAAAATATGACTTGAGACTCGTTAATATAACACTTGTCTTAATTTTAATGAGTTTCAATTATAATTAATTTGGAGCGCCTCGTGACATGCAAAAAGGCCGACACCAGTCCACCCTGTTACGGGTGACATTTGACGATACCAAAGTACGCAACTCCTTATGTAGGGAACCGTAGTGACTTCAGGTCTAAGGACTATTCATACCAATAGTCACATGAGAATGTTTATGACACTCATACCACGATCCATGAAACATTTTTATGGCGGGTCATTCAGTATATATTCTATAATATATACTCATGTGTTAACCTGATATCACATATCCATGACTTGTGAGATCAAGTCATCCATTGACCTACATGCTAGTCTTAACGTATTAATATTGTCCTTATATATTAATGCTCGACTAGGAATAATTTAGAGTAGTATTCTCTACAATATCTCACTGTCAATTCAACTAATTGATATATTGTAGATTAGAACCTTCTATTCGAGGACATTATTATACTTATTCAATCGACACTCAACTAAAATAAATATAATAACCATAACCTTTGTCTTTTATTAATAATGATATATGATACAACATGAGCCCTTTACAATCATCTCATAATTGGTACTAGGGCTAATACTAACAATCTCCTAGCACTAGTGCCAATCACTAAGGTATCGAATACCCATTGACCTGGTGTGACCATCATGCTTTCCCTATGCCAAAGCTTTGGTCAAAGGATCCGCAATGTTTGCATCGGTTGGGACTCTACATATCCTTACATCACCTCTATCGATGATCTCTCGAATGAGATAGAATCGCCTGAGTATGTGTTTAGATCTCTGATGAGAGCGAGGTTCTTTAGCCTGTGCAATAGCCCCATTGTTATCACAATAGAGGTCTATTGGGTTCGTTACACTAGGAACAACACCAAGCTCTGTAATGAACTTCCTAATCTAAACAGCCTCCTTTGCTGCAGCTGATGTAGTAATGTACTCGGCTTCTGCTATAGAATCAGTTACTGTGTCCTGCTTTGAACTCTTCCAGTTCACAACACCACCATTTAAGCAAAATGCATACCCTGATTGCGATCTGTAATCATCCTTGTCAATTTGGAAGCTAGCATCGGTGTAACCCTTTACAACAAGCTCTTCATCGCCTCCAAAGATCAAGAAATAATCTTGAGTCTTTCTCAAGTACTTAAGAATATTCTTGTCTGCTGTCCAGTGACCTTCACCTGGATCTGACTGGTGTATGCTCGTCATGCTTAATGCATACGAGACATCGGGGCGAGTACAAAGCATGACTTATATGATAGATCCTATAGTAGATGCATAAAGAATCTGATCCATGCGGTCCCTTTCATTCTTAGAAGAGGGGCATTGAGTCTTCGAAAGACTCACACCATGTGACATAGGCAAAAATCCCTTCTTGGAATTCTTCATGGCAAAACATTTAAGCACTTTATCAATGTATGTACTCTATCTTAGGCCAAACAATCTTTTAGATCTATCTCTATAGATCTTAAGACCTAAAATGTAGGCTGCTTCACCTAAGTCTTTCATTGAAAAATAATTCCCAAGCCTAGTCTTCACTGACTAAAGAGTAGGGATATCATTTTCAATGAGGAGTATGTCATCTACATACAAAATGAGAAAGATGACTGTGCTCCCACTAACCTTCTTGTAGACACAAGGTTCATCTTCATTCTTAATGAAACCAAACGTTTTGATCACATCATCGAATCAAAGATTCCAGCTTCTAGAGGCTTGTTTTAATCCATAAATGGATTGTTGCAACTTACATACCTTTCCAGGATGCTCTGGATCTACAAAACTCTCAGTTTGTGTCATATACACATCCTCGAGTAGATTTCCGTTAAGAAATACGGTTTTGACATCCATCTGTCAGATCTCATAATCATAGTAAGCAATAATAGCAAACATGATCTGAATGGATTTAAGCATCACAATTGGTGAAAAGGTTTCATCATAGTCAATACCATGAATCTGCTTGAATTCTTTAACTACCAATCTACCTTTATAGGTATGCATATGCCCATCCATGTCAGTCTTCACCTTGAAGACCCACTTATACCCAATGGGTTTGATCCCTTCAGGTAGATCAACCAAAATCCATACTTGGTTAGTGTACATGGATTCCATTTCGGATCTCATGGTCTCTAGTCATTTCTCAAAATCTGGGCCCTGTACAGCTTCCTGATAAGATGTAGGCTCATTGAGACTAATAAGCTCTACATCACCATGGTCAGACAAGAGAAAAGAATATCTCTCAGGTTGACGACGGATCCTATCAGATCTGCGTAGAGGTTGTGCTACTTGAACAGGTTGTTGCTCCACAACTTCTTGTGGTGTAATATACTCATGACCCACAACATCTTGTGGTACCTGTTCAATGCCCATCAAGGTGTCAGTGCTAGTTTGTGTATCTTGAATTTCTTCAAGATCGACTTCACTCCCACTAGTTTTTCTAGAAACAAACTCCCTTTCTAGAAATACACCAATTCTGGCAACAAACACCTTGCCATGCGTGGGATTATAGAAGTAATATCCCTTTATCTCCTTGGGATATCCTATAAAATAGCACTTGTTTGATTTAGGTTCTAGTTTATCTGAGACTTGTCATCGAACGTAAGCCTGACAACCCCAAATCTTCATAAAAGACATCTTGGGACTCTTCCCTGTCCATATCGTATATGGTGTCTTTATGACGACCTTAGATGGAACTCGGTTAAGTGTGAAAGCGATTGTCTCTAGAGCATGTCCCCAGAAGGAAGTAGGAAGATCTGTATGACTCATCATCGATCGTACCATATCTAATAATGTACGATTCCTCCTTTCTGATACACAATTCCATTGTGGTGTTCCAGGTGGAGTGAGTTGAGATATGATCCCACACTCAACGAGATGATCATGAAACTCTTGGCTAAGGTATTCCCCACCTCGATCTGATCAAAGCATCTTAATACTCTTACCAAGTTGGTTTTGTACTTCATTCTTGAATTCTTTGAACTTTTCAAAGGATTTTGATTTGTGTCTCATCAGATACACATATCCATATCTACTGAAATCATCAGTGAAGGTAATGAAGTAATAATAGCCTCCTCTAGCTGCTATTCTGAAAGGGTCACATACATCAATATGTATGAGTTCTAACAGATCATTAGCCCTTTCGCCGTGTCCACTAAATGGAGTCTTTGTCATCTTGCCTTGAAGACAAGATTCGCATACCTCATATGATTCAAAATCAAATGAGTCCAAAAGTCCATCCTTATGGAGTTGGGATATGTGACTCTCATTTATGTGACCTAAGCGACAATGCCAGAGATATGTCTGGTTCAGATCATTAGATTTGAACCGTTTGGTATTTATGTTATAGATTGGGTTTTCAAAGTCTATAACATAGAGTCCATTTATCAAAGGTGCACTACAATAAAACATGTCATTTAAATAAAGAGAGCAACATTTGTCCTTTATTATAAATGAGAACCCCTTTTTTTGTCTAAACAAGAAATAGAGATTATGTTTTTGGTTAAAGCAGACACATAACAACATTCTTCTAGTTCTAAAACAAGCCCATTGAGCAAAGATAAGGAATAGGTTCCTACAGCGATAGCTGCAACTCTTGCACCATTGCCTAATCGTAGGTCCACTTCGCCCTTTGTCAAAATTCTACTATTTCTCAGTGCCTGCACATTAGTACAAATGTGAGATGCACATCCGGTATCTAATACCCATGAAGAAGAAATAGATAGATTGACTTCTATAACAAATATACCTGAGGCAGAAGTCTCACTTTTCTTCCTTTTCAGTTCCTCTAGGTACCCCTTGTAGTTCCTCTTCCAGTGTCTGGTCTCACCGTAGTGGAAGTAGGTTTCTTCCTTAGTAACTCCACCTTTGGGTTTCAGTGCATGAGCCTTGCCCTTTCCTTTGACTTGGGTCTTACCCTTACCTTTAGGTTTCCACTTGCCTTTGCCCTTAGATACCATCAAAATGGAACTAGGCTTTACCTTCTTAAGGTTGATTTCAGCAGTTCTCAACATGCTTAACATCTCATGCAGTGGTTTGTTAATTTCATTCATGTTGTAGTTCATGGCAAATTGACTATAATTGTCAGGCAACGACTGCAAGATAAGGTCAGTCGCCAATTCTTGACCTAGTGGAAATCCCAACCTTTGTAGATTTTCCACATACTCGATCATTTTGAGCACATGAGGCCCTACGGGACTTCCTTCTTGCATTCTGCATTGAAAAAGTGCTTTAGAGATCTCGAATCTCTCATGCCTTGCTTGTCCTTGATACAGTTGTTTAAGATGTTCAACCATATCATAAGTATCCAGGTTCTCATGTTGCTTTTGAGGACTACTGCATCATCTTGATGCTTCTTGTAAGCATCCCTATCTGCTCTAGTGACATTAGCGGGGGGTGCTTCAGGAATAGGCTGCTCTAGGACATATAGTTTTCGTTCCTGCTCGAGGACTATTCTCAAGTTTCTATACTAGCTCAGGAAATTAACTCCATTGAGCTTGTCCTTATCAATGATAGATCGCAAAGAGAGGGTATTTGTTGTACTTGACGACATGGTAATCTACAACAGTGAAATGCAGGTCTTAGTATCATATATCGATCATTTAATTAGGTCTTTAATTAAATGATTCTCCCACTAAATTCTAAAGCTTGATAGAAGCAAGTCACTACTAGCTCTAAACCCATAAGCAAAGACATTCTAGTGGGGGCAAGATCCACATTATACCTCATCTTGAGTTAGCTTTGGCTAATCGCCCAAGAGTTGTATAAATAGGTAGGCAACGTGTACCAATTGGACAAACTTCATATTATACTTTTCTTGAGTTAGCTTTGGCTAATCGTCCAAGACTTGTATAACTTAGGTAGACAACGTTTACCAATTACATCCTATGTAACTCTTGTATCCTTAGGTGAACAACACTGTTTGTTCATTTTTTTCATCTTATGAAATTCATATTATAATTCATCTTAGGTTAGCTTTGACTAATCACCCAAGACTAGTATAATATGATTTACATCTCATGGGTTATGCCTTTAAGTTCTCAATCCAATTGAGGTAACTTAGTTAAGTCACATCCAAAGTTCAATAGTCGGACATCACAATTGTCCTGTCGCACTCTACCAAGATAAAATGAGTCACTTTGTTTTGACAAACCTAACTACAGATGATCAAGGTAGTAGTGAGTACCAAACTTTGGTAGACATATGAAATAGACTTACTTACGATAGCTACACATGCATCACATACATCATGGCATATCATTGCATATATCAACATATACACAAATTTAAACATGACATGGTTATAGCCCCCATAAACTACAATCTTCTCAAGCCAATGAGAAGAGCAATAAATCAACCTAGGTCCAAGCAGCTTCTCCAAGCGCTTCCTTGGTTGTCGTGTGTTGTTGTCCTTCCTTCCTTTTCACCCGTCGTCCAAAAGACTAACTCTTTCTAATTTTGTACATTACAAAATCTAAAGAAACTCAAGTTACATTCGAGTGTAGTCAATTTTACAACTAGAATGAAAAGAAGAAGGTATGACACGCATGTCGTATTATGAATTACAATATTACACACATCCAATCACATTGGGGTCAAAGGGCCATAACCATGCACCATGTCATTTATATTCACAATATACTAATGACATAAAATTTACTATGATTGGAGCAACTAATTATGAGCCGCAACGCCACGGCGGTCCCGCTTGGGTCAAGACTCAGGATTTGGGCGAGACTTAGAATCTGGCCCAAAACTCACAGTCTGGCCGAGACTCTTGATCTGGCCGAGAGTCTTGTGTGGTCGAAACTCACAATTTTGCCAATCATCGAAAACCCTATCATGCAATTTCTATATCATATATAAAAATTACTAACAATTTAGCATATCCCTTCGCAAGTGACTCTGATACCACTGTAGGGAAATAGGTTGCTAAACATGCAAATGTGCAGTGGAAAAACCTATTTCCTCTAGAAGATCCATGCGAAGGGAACATAATATTATACTAAGTTAGATCTAAAGACATGATAGAGTTATACCTTTGAAGTGTGCTCACGATCTCCCGACAGCTCGGATCACAGCACGATCAATTGTTCGCGCCTCTACGGTATCCACACGAACAAGCCTTGTCTTCGATTGTCTCACAAACAAAGCAAGATGGAGATCAAAACACCTAAGGTTGTGCTAGCAACCTCAACTAGGAGTTTTAGCCAAGAAGAGGGAAGGAGGAAGAAGAAGATCAAGGAGACCTTTCACCTTCTCTAGTGATGAAAATCTTATGAAAAATATCATCCAAATGATATTTATAGCCATCCCATTGAATACCAAGAGTCTCCACCCTTTCATCTTCTAATCCAATGGCTCAAAATCAACCATTCAATCCAATGGTTGAATTTTGACCATTCAACTTCTTTGGTGGACTCAAGTTCACCCAATGAGTCTAACCCATTGATTCCCATGCAATTCGACTCAATCCAACAATTGGATCTATTTGAGTCTAACTCAATGAGTCCAATTCGGATTACACTTAATCCAATGAGTGAGTTCATTCGAGTCTAACTCAATGATTAATCCAAAAAGTCTAACCATCTCATGATTGGCTCTTAGGGCTAATTACTAACAATTTCTTCATACGAAGAGCATCAAATTGACTTTTTAATGTTTGAACTCATACCTTTTTTACTTTTTCTTTTCCTTGATACGAGACTTGGAGTTTTCCCCATGATTGCTTGGCTGAAGTATCACTTGAGATTTTCTCAAAGTCATCCTCATCTAAAGCTTGATAAATGAGGAAGAGAGTCTTCTTGTCTCTCTTTCTTAAATCCCTCAAAATGTTTTTTTTTTAAGTAAGAGATAGCGTCGAGTCATTATGCGGTTTAACGTAGCCTTTCTCCATGACCTCCCATACATCATGAGCTCTAAGAAGCGCCTTCATCTTGATACTCCAATTATCATAATTACTCGCCATAGTGCCAGAACTTGAAGGGAGTCATATCTCTATTAGCCATAGGTTTAATACCACTTTGTTGAAAACAAAGAATTGTGGGAGAAGAAATGCACTCTACGTGGAAGAGGAGAATAAAAAACTGAAACGTGAACTCAACTTTCGTTAAAATGTTAACATATGTATAGGCTTATTGGATAACCAATACTCTCGGATACATTGAATCTAGATCCTTTATCATTTGTCATCTCTTCATATTCTATCTATATCTTGTCACAAACTCTCATTCTTATTAAGAATTGTCACCTCAACATATTCTATATCTTGTCACGAACTCTCATTCTTATCAATAGTTGCCACCTTATCATATTCTACCTTTATCCACAATTAAGTTTAATTTCCAACACTAGATCTCATTTTGTAACCAAGCCAACATTTCAAGTAAAATAAAGGTTTCAAAACAAGTTTAAGTTCTTAGCTTAATGATCCCTCTTCCACAAAGTACTTTTCATTCCAACAACAACAACAACATAAAGATCGAACATTTATTAGGTATGAACTACTCACTGTTCTATTCCTGATCTCCATTAATTAATCAACCTAAGGATCCATTGTAGGCCTAAGGAAAGATCATACAGTGGATGGAGCAATATTCCTCTCCTCGCATTGCAAGACACGATCTTTGCCCAGGACCTAACGTATATAGTTGTTGCTCTATCTTTGCCTAGGACACGATTCCTGTGCAAGCAGTGCCCAGCGTGACATAAGGGGTGAATGACGATTATTTTAAAATGTTATCTTAACTTAAGATATATAATGATATTAATAAATGTCATTATAATAATTTATAAAAATAATATCGCTAAATTCATTTAATATATATATATAACTTGAATTTAATATTTATATATCATCATAATTCATCTATCATTTAGAATAAAAAAAGTATAAAATTTAAAGTGCTAATAAGTGACGTTATAATTATAAAATGTGTCATTAAAAGCGATATTAACTTTTTAAAAGTAATCAATTGTAATAAGTGTTTTTTATAAGGACATTTTTTAATTAAGTTAACTCACCGACTCACTTAAATAGGTGCCACGTGATTAGATGGAGGGTTTGCAATAATGAATTGTGCAATGATAAACATACGATGACTCATGACTCGAAAATAGAACAAAGTAAAAAAATTTTAATTTTTTACTTAGAAACACAATTTATTCCAGTTTGCCCCTTTATTTATATAGCACAATGTATAATTAATTTATAGGCCTGGCGTGTAAGGAACGCCGGTGGATGGTATCCACGAGTCGCCGGACAAGAAGCTTCCGACGGTGAATTTTTCAGCTTCAGACGAGTTATTGATCACGTGATAACCACTCCAATTCACCCTCCTACTCGTGTCGGCGCCGGTGCCAGTGTTCATGAACTCCCCGTAGTACAACGTGCTCGGTGGGGAGCTGCCATTCCACTCCAACCACCCCGCCGGGTCGATCAAGTCCTCCAGCTTCGTCTTCATCACCACCGTCCTCGAATACTCCCTCCACGGTCGGCCGAGGTACGTCCTGAACGACCCCTGCACCGGCGCGAGGTCGGATGCTGCAGCCACGACGGAGTTGTGGATCGATATGCCGGTGGGCTCGTTCGAGCTGCTCCTGCCCTGAGCCGTGACAACGTTCGCTTGGCCGTTCATAGGCCGCCTCACGTAGAGGTTGCAGTTCTGGAAGACAACAGCGGCGTTGCCGAAGATGAAGTCGATGGTTCCGTAGACGTCGCAGTTTCGGTAGAACTGTCTTTGGGAGTGGACGTAGAGGGTGTCCTAGTAACCCTTGAAGCTGCATCTGTAGAAGACGGAGTGGTCGGACTTGGATAGGAGCGCCACCGCCTGTCCCTTTTCCGGCCCGGCCGTGTTTTCGAATGTCATGTCGCGGGCGATGAATCCGTTTCCTGATACGCCTAATCAATGTACATTGAATTACAAACATTAATTAAACGGATCCTGACCAATTTGAAGAAATATTAATTAAATAGATCAATAATACGTAAGTCCTAGAAATTATTGATACATCGAGTAAAATGAAATCAAATAGTTTTAGAAATTATTGATTAATTAGAAGCTAGCAAAGGGAAAATCTATTTCTTGTATGATTGTTTAATTTTGCAATTAATTAAACTAGTACTTTTTATCGCTGGTAAAAAAACTACAACTAACTGTTAGTTAGTTAGTTAGTTGATGTAAACATTATATATATAACTAACCGAAGGTGGCCGATTGAAAGGTGCGGTAGCCGCCTTTAACGCTCCTGTTCCCCATCACCACAGTAGCATCTATCCCGTCGCCGGTCATCATTAAATTCTCCATCGAGTTAGGAATCTCCACGTACTCTTCGTAGACGCCGGCCTTCACGTGAATGACGAACCTCGCCGTGCTTCCTCCCCTCGCCTTGGCCGCAGCCGCCACGGCTTCGACAATGGATTTGTAGTCGCCAGAGCCATCCTTCGCGACCACGAGATCCGATTTCACGTCCGACGCCGCCAGTAGCTTCTGGTCGGCCGCCGCCACCCACTCCGGGAACAATAACCCCAAACGGCGGCGCCGTTTATGCTGCCCACCGGCGGCAATCAGCATCGCGTTGTTAACGGCGAGCAAGTTACTGATCGACTCTGTTAGCTCGCCGTCGTCTATCACCGGCGCCGTCAAACCGAGCTCGAGGAAGCCATCGCGGCACGTGCGCTGGTTCGTCATGGCGGCGCTGAGCCACGTCTGTGCGTCGTGACCCGGGCGAACCTGCGACCGGTTCACTAGGCCGACCGTATCAGCCAGCAGCTCGACGCAGTCAGTCCAGGCCCGTCTCCTCGGCTCGTCGAACTGGTTCGGGTTCCTCTCCCCGGCCCGCTGGTGGGCGAGGACGGCCCTCTCGAGGGTGGCCCGGTGGAGGAGATCACGGAATCCATTCCAAGTCAGCGACGACGACTGCTCAAAGACCGAGTCGGACCGATTGACCATGGAGCTGCACACGTCAGGGTAGGGGGTGCGGGAACAATATGACACCATCGGCTCGCCGTAGCAGTGTTCTAGCCGTAGCAGCAGCAGGAGGAGGAGGAAAGCTAACAAAAAATTCGCCATGGATGCAGAATTCGCAGAAACTTTCTTGATGAATTGAAGAATAAGTAATTAAACGTACGGCTGCATGCATGCATGCTCTTCGTTTATATAAGGTTCAGGTTCAGGTTCAGGTTCAATTCGTTTGTGATCAATATATTATGAAATTGGATAAGTGTAAATCAATACAAAATTTATATTTCGACGATCTCATTCCTTGTATAATTTATTTGTGCTTATCGATCGGTCAATTTCATTAATAACATGATCAATATATAATTATTTGATTGGATAAGTGTAAATCAATAAAAAAAAATATATATTGATATTTTATTTGATTTAATTGTCATATTTACATGATCTCCGTTCCTTTCCTTGTAAATATATATATATTCAATTAGAACAAATCGTACGTGCTAATTAAGGAAGGTCAACTTCATTACTAAACAGTACTTTACTTAATTAATATTATTATTCTGTAGATCTTAATTGATTAGGCTTGACTCATTCATCTTATCGGACTTGGCATGAGCAACTTGGCCTAACTAGGCTTTGGTCATGCCCGATTGATTTGATTTGTTAGGATTGATTATGACATTAATTTAATTTGTTTGAAATTATCAAGTTAATTAATATATAAGGGTTGAGCATGCATGGCCTATATATGTTACGCTATTGATGAGTTATTTACATGTCAGTGAATTTGATTAATTAACAGTTAATTAATTGATTAATTAGCTAATTAATGACCTTCTTGATTGATGCATTTGTGAAATACAAAGGTTTACTGATTTAATTTATTTAACTCTAAAGATAATTAATTGGTTATAATTAGATAATTTGATTAAGGATTCATTGAATGAGTAATCAAATTTATAGGTTATTAAATATCAAGTTAACTACTTGGTAATTAATAATCAATGGAATTACTAATAGGATGGGTAGCTTGATTTGCTAGTTCACATATTATAGATCCTTAGATATACTTCATATCCTGCACTTATAGGATTTGAGCTCGATGCAAACCTCTAACTTGAACACGGTTAGGACGTTCTACAGTTGAGAGATGGATATCTCTTCCTTGACCTCTTTAGTTCCGTTGATCTTAGTTCATGATTTAACTTTGATTTGTGTTGATTAGGTAGCTTTTACTTGCTTACCATGATTCCACTTGATTTGTTTCCTAAGTTGATACTTGGTTGCTTGTCCTTATTTTACTCTACCTGATATCCATGCAGTCTTTGTTATCAATGTTATTTATTGTCATTTATACTCTGCTATTTTGTTAGTAATAATGTACCATAGGATAGTTGGTTGCTTATACCCTTGGGTCGGTGTGATTGTTTACTACTTTTACTTGGTTCTCGTTACATTACTTATGTACCCCGACTGCCCACGAGACAGATCATGGTAGCGTGGTTCGCTTGTAGTTAGTAGTTTATTTGTGTACCTTGACTGTCCACGAGACAGGTCGTGGTAGAGTGGTTCATCTACAATCAATAGCTAGATAGCTACTTACATATCCTGGTTGCTTACGAGATAGGTCGTGATAGCTTGGTTCGTTCGTTTAGTAGTTTTTGCTATGAACCTGAAGTTGTCATGAGACAGATTATGATGCGTGGTTCATGTGTAGGTCCCGGTGCAGCTGACACAATGGGGTGAATTGCCCTGAAATTATGATTATACCCTTCTTGTTCTTTCGACTTGAGTTAGACAAACACTTTAAAAATAAAAAGAAATTATTTATAAATAAATACGAGGCTACTGAGATTTACTTGGTTTGTAGTCCGGAATGTTTCTAATCCAAGGCAATGTAAGCACTAGTAAAGTCTCCTTCTTCTAGCAAAGTCGGAGGCGGAGAAGCCTCGTACAATGTTTGAAAGTATGAATTGTAAATACGAAAAATAAAGTTGAAAATGAAGTACAGAAAGTGTTGTTCTAAATGAAGAGAACTAAGACTCTATTTATATTCTACTAGTTGAATTCATCCGTAGCATGACGTGGCATCTCTGGGCGCCTAGAGTGGGTTTGGGTACCCCAGTGGTGCACTTTATCTATTCGCAATGGCTCTTTAACGACACGATGATAAGCCTTTATCGGTACCGGGGCACCTAGATCAGTTCGGGTACTTGGACTATTGCTGGTGTGGACCCAAAGTTTATCCCCGCTGCTACTTTCGCCCAGAGGGGCCTGTTCGGTACCAGGCTAGTTCGAGCACCCATACCTAGTATGGGCGCCTAAACAAGTCAATATAGAGTTGACTTGTCTTGCTGTTTCTTCGGTCACTTGGGTGATTCTCTGGCCATCCAGAGTTGAGCTCACCTGAACGCAACTCCGACCTTCTCCTCGAGTAGGCTTCCTCCCCGGTTTCTCATCCCTCATATCGCAACGTGCATCCTTCTCGCTCCACTGGTGTACTTTTCCGTTGATTCTCGTCCCTCAGATGCATCGAGCACGTCAACTTGCTTCTGTGCCATCCTTCTCGTCTGCTGGGTCTTCCACCCGACTTCTTATATTCCTAAGTCCTTGTACACTCAGACACAAGACATCTACTACATAGGACCCAACTTAACCTTGTTGACACTAGAACAAAATTACTAAAAGACAATGGTGAAAAACCGTTGTAAAAGACCCCAAAAATCTGTAAATCGACCCATTGAGAAAAATAGGGACCTCAAAAGACAACGGTTAAAAATTGTTGTTGCTTTAAGGAAAAAAACATTTAAAGTTAGAAGGGTGAAGTAGAGGAAACCAGGATGGGGTATAGTCAGTCGGACTTGGACCTCCTTCGACTAGACTTGAAGGGGAGGCTTGTGATACGGCGTATGATGGTGGGTCCGATAAAGCCAATCAGGTGGAAGTCAAGGGGAAGTGACAGTCAGAAGCCAGAGGACGTGACCGTCAAAAGTCAAGGGGATGAGACAGTCAATAGAGGGGGTGGGACCTCTGGAGGCCGCTAGTCATATAATGCCAGGTCGGGATACCCAGATCGGGATTCCAGATCTGCAGTATGAGGAACAATTAAGGAAAAGCTTGAACTGTCTCTACCGTTCGGGCTTTCTCAAACTGGGCTATATATACGAGCTTGATACACTCGATCGAGGTCTCACAGACCGCTCAGTTATACCTGGGTCGAGTCCTCCGACTACAGGTCATCAGGAGCTTCTCTATCCATACCCGGTCGGCAGGGCACTACACGACAACGGAGCTAGAGAATCGTAACTGCTTGTTAGGGAATAACTGTTGCACGTCAGGGTATATTTCGATGGTCTGTGGCTCTTTGCTCATAGAACCTTCCTCCGACCTATAAGAGAATGTCATGTGTCATTCATCGCTAGACAGGTCCAGACACCCGACATTCCCTGACACTCGTCAGATTCCAGAAGTATGCACTGTATATAAAAGAGAGGTCCTATCCCTTACGTAGGTACACTCATTTATGTTTTCACACTTATCGTCTACTTTTTTCCTTCCGTATACTGTTCTTATGGGGAAAAAGTACCTGACCTGAGCGTTAGAGGGCCTGCTTCGAGGACTTTATCCATGGTTCTTGGCCTCTAACGTTTCATGTGCTTGTCTGAATGTGTGCAGAGCTCCTGTACCACCATCTTAGTCATCACCCCTAGTCAACAACCCGGGGAATCCTTCTGAGGGGTCCCACACGAGTAGGAGGTTTCATCCACCCTCCGTCAATGGCAGCGACAACACATCCGACCTTCGTTTGACTCAAATTCTGGATGGGATCAATTGGTGTCGTCTGTGGGAACACATTTAGCTGTTCTGGAGCGTGAAGATGGAGGACACCAGCAAAATCAACGTGACCATGATAGCAGGAGAATATGAGCTATTCAAGGAGGCCAAGAGGCGTGCAACTTCAGAAAAACAAACCACTGCTTCCCGACCACACAAGCTGCCCGAAGTTTCCAAAGATCTGACGCATATTTCTGACCGAGGATCTAAGAGAAAGCAACCTAAGGAGTTTCCCCCAGCCTTCTATAGAGAACCCGACCTGAGTTATTATCATCGGAATCCCTGTTGCTATAACAACAAGAAAGAGCAATCACAAGTGTCTATGGCAGAAAGTTCTCCGCCTAGGGACTCGAAGAAAGGGAAAGCTATAGTCCTCAAGGAAGAGTCTCGAGTGGAACTTGACGAACAAGTACCCTTCTCCCCAAGGGTATTAGAGGAGAAGCTGCCCAAAGGGTACAAGCCTCCTACTATCAGAGAATATGACGGTAGCAAGGACCCAGAAGATCATCTATGCAAATTTAAGAATGCTGCAATGTTACATCAATACAGTGATGCCGTCAAGTGCTGGGTGCTCCAGAACACTTTGTTTAGATCAGTACAAAAATGGTTCGATGTATTGCCACATTGGTCCATCACCTGCTTCTAGGACTTCAAGACCGCTTTCTGTTGGTGCAATATTCCCTAGGTTAAGGTTGACCTAGTTGACTAAGCTTGAGTTGGCTCAAGTTTGAGTCTTGATGTTTGACATTACACAATACATGGAGATTGCAGGTACAATCGTTCATCTGGGGAGATTGTTGGTACAATTCCCCTCTGATCAGGGTCTGATCAGTTTGGGTTGAAGAAGAGTCACGTAGGTCAAGGTTGACTAGATACTTGACTGGGAAAGTCCTAACTGGAAGGTTAATTAGGCAGAAGGAAAGTACTGGTGAATGAAGCCAGGTGAAAGACCTAGTGAGTGAAACTAGACAGAAGGAAAGTCCTGGTGAGTGAAGTCAAGCAGTTTGAAAATCCTGGTGAGTGAAGCCAAGTGAAAGTCCTGGTGAGTGAAGCTAGGCAGTTGGAAAATCCTAATAAGTGAAGCTAGGTAGAAGTCCCAGTGAGTGAAGCCGGGCAGTGGAAAACCCTGGTGGGTGAAGTCATGTGAAAGACCTAGTGAGTGAAGCTAGGCAGTATGAAAGTCCTGGTGAGTGAAGCCAGGCAGACTGAAAAGTCCTAGTGAGTGAAGGTAGGCAGAAGTTAAAGCCCTGGTGAGTGAAGTCAGGCACAGGAAATCTAGGTGGATCAAGGCCGATCGGACACCTGGTGTTGGTAAGTCCAAGTGGGTCCTAGAGGACCGGACACTTGGCACGAGGAGGGTAAGTCCAAGTGGGTCTTAGAGGACCAGACATTTGGCACGAGGAGAAAAGTCTAAGTGGATCAAAAGGATTGACCAGACACTTGGTGAGGGAGTCTAGCAGGTCGAGGGTGACTGGATGTTGGTTTAGGGGACTTTGGACTTGGTTTTGGGCAAAAACCATGAGCTGGATCGATCAGCCGATCGATTAGCTCATGCCCAATCGATCGGCTGATCGTTTGGGTGAGTCCCCGTGATAAGCCTCCCAATCGATCAGTGAATCGATTGGGAGAGAGTCAGCGACGCACAGAAAGCCTCCCAATCGATCGGCCAATCGATTGGGAGTCTCCCATCGATCGACTGATCGATGGGGAGGTGTGATTTAGTGCGATAAGCCCTGGATTGATTGGTCGTTCGATCCAGGCAATTTCCAGAAAGCACAGAGGCACTCTGGATCGATCGACCGATCGATCCAAAGCCTCCCCAATCGATTGGGAGTAATCCAATTGATTGGGATTCGACCGTTGGCGCAGGTTTTAGCCATTGGCGTACGATTCCTTCGGCAGTTCTTCCTCGGTTCTCTTCCACTCGACCACAGTTACAACTCCAGCGATTCTTCTCCACTCTTACGCCAGTTCTTGAAGATTCTTGGAAGTAAAGTGCTGGTGCACGTCCAAGTCAAGAGGCGACAAACAAGAGAAAGAAGCTAGGGTTAGGGTTCCATTGTGTAAATCTTGTAAGATTTCTATTGTATTTGATTCCCTTTCTTTCTTCTTGTATTGAGAGTATTGTAAGGTTTCTCCGCCTTTAGTAGTTACCGTAAAGGAATGTTTTCATAGTGGAGGGTGTGTGAGTGTGTGGATCCTTGGACTAGTCACCTCGTCTTGAGGTGGATACCAATTAAATCTACGTGTTAGCATTGTAGTGTGCTATTTCTTGTATTTTCCGTTGCACATCATTACAAGAAGCAAGCAATGACGACCACGAGAGCGCGAAGAGTTATTCACCCCCTCCCCCCTCCCCTCAAGCTACATTTCGACCCTAACAAGTGGTATCAGAGAAAGGTCGTTTCTTCACCGAAATCATCACCGGAAGGGGCAACAAGCTAGCGGGTGAAGAAGTTGGAGCAAATTCATCAAAGTCAAAAAATTCAAAGAGCTAAACTTCAAGAGATGGAATTCCGAGATGGACTCGGATTTGACACGAGGGTGCCTCCACCATTCACGATGATGAGCTTCGATCTTTGGAGATCAAGGATCAAAAAATTCTTGATGGTAGAGATAGAGCAATGGCTTGCTCTAATGGAAGGCTTCAAGGCTCCAAAAAATTCAAAGAGAAAGATCCTCAAGAAGAGCAAGTGGAGCCAAGAGCAAGTCCAAAGATATGAGGCTAATGATAAAGTGACCAAGTTATTGGTCAATCTATTGCCAAGCAACATCTTGGAGAAAATTGGAGAATTCGAGGATGCCAAGGAGCAAATTGGCAAAGATACATGAGATCCCCTCCACTGTACAAAATAATGAAGAATCCAAAGAGGACGACTCGGTGGATCAAGACCAAGAGGAGGGGGACTCCGAGGTTGAGAGATGCTTAATTTCTGAAGAAGAAGTCCAAGAAGCCACATCTTCAAAGGAATGTAACGAAAAGGGAAAAGAGGGAGCATACTCTTTGTTCCATGTACAAGATGAAGATGAAGAAGCCTCCACCTCTAGGATTGAGGGGGAGCGATCCTCATCGACACCGGATCAAGAAGAAAAAGAAGCCTCCACATCCGGGTCAAGAGGAGAAGAGGATGAAGAAGCTTCCACCACCACAAGTCAAGTCAAATCTATTGGAGGAGCATCATTGTTGAATCAAGAGGAAGCCTCTACCTCCGGATCAAAAGGAGAAGATGTCATCCCTACACATGAAGGTATAAATAGTTCATTTAAAAATAAAAATCACATTATATGTTTTGAGTGCAAAGAACATGGACACTACAAAAGTAAGTGCCCTAAATTGGCCAAGAAGAAGGACCAAGTAGCACCAAAGGGCAAGAAGAAGCCTAAGGAGACCACCCCCACAATTAAGAAGAGCAAGGAGCACATTGTGTGCTTCTTGTGCAACCAAAAGGGACATTATCGGAGCCAATGTCCAAAGGGGAAGAGAGCGGTCAAAGTCAAGAGAGGAAGCACGAGTCAAGGTGGAGCTTCCAAGGTAAAACACAAGGTATCGTTTATTGAGCCTATCCCCTTAAATTATGGTAAAAGGCATGCTAGTTCCTGTTGGTGCAATCGACCTCCAAGGTTTTAATGTCAGACAAATATGTTTAAGTATGTTTAAGTATGGAGCTTGATTTAGAGAAGTCCTAATTGTAGGCTAGGCAAGGGAAGTCCTAGTTGGAGGCTAGGCAAGGAGAGAAATCTCGGTATATCGTGGAAGCCAGGTGGATAGGTCTGGAGGACCTGATCCCTAAGTAGCCGAATACTGAGTCCTAGTTGTAGGCTAGGTAAGGGAAATATCGGTATATCGTGGAAGCCAGGTGGATAGGTCTGGAGGACTTGATCCCTGGGTAGCCGAATACTGAGTCTTGGTGAGTGAAGCCAAGTGGAGAAAATCCTAGGGGTGGTAACCTTAGGTAACGAGAAGTTTTGAGGAGTGAACTCCAAGCAAGGTTGATCTGATGGTTTCCGGTCGGCCGCGCGCGATCGACCGGACTAGCGGATCTCGGTAAATCTAGGTTTAGGTTTACCATTGTATTATGTATTACTATTATTACTGTTGACTAATGTAGTATTGCAGGAAAAGTCTTAGTGGATCGGGCGATCAGACACTAAGCAGGTAAAAGTCCAAACAGGTCTGGAGGAACAATGTTTGGCAGGTAAGTTGAGGTATGCAACTGGAGGAGCAACTGTGAGGTCAAGTTCCAGAAGGGAACAACCCTAGGTCGCTAATCCAACTGAAGAAATCGGGAAGGTTTCCAAGTTAAGATCAAGAACAGTTCTACTATTCTTTTATTACTCATTCATTATTATGTTGTGTGCTAACATCTATGTTGCAGAAGTTTTTGTTTTAACACTGTGCTGCAGGTCAGACTGGATCGGTCGACTGAACCAGCGGTTTAGTCAACCGAACAAAGCATAACAGACAAAATCAGAAAGCAAACAGCTCAGATCAGATCAAAGTCAAAGTCTGATCAAAGCTTGATCAGTCGACCGAATAATAAGATCGGTCGACCGATCCCTGGTGACTCAGCACAGACCAAGTTAACAAACATCGTTCAGCAGAAAAGGGAAAAGGTTGATCGATCGACTGAACTGGATTACCGGTTGACCGATCCAATCAAAATTAATTGCAGCATTAATGAGGATCTCGGCAGATTTTGACGAACAGGGAAATAGACTGTTCGGTCGACCGAAAAATGGGTTTGGTCGACCGAACCATTCATGAGGGAATGGAGCTGGTTCGGTCGACCGAAAAGAGGGATCGGTCGACCGAACCTCCAGTACTCTTATAAATTGAGGCTCGAAGTCAGTGGCAAGATAGAACTTTCTAATCAATACTGGTGCTCTTCTGCAAGCTGCTCACGCCTACGATTTCAGCAAGCAACTTCATTCGTGCCGACCAAGCTTCGTCTTTCAAATCTTATTGTTGGTATACTTATTTTATATTGCACTTAATTTACATAAGATAGTAGGTGTGTTACTATCTTAACATTCTTGTAACTGTATGATTCACTTCTTTCTGAGGATTTCAGAAAGAAGGATTTTAGTGCTATTCCCATCGGTGCGGTCAAGGACTGCGGGCCTTCGAATAGGAGTCGAGCTAGACTCCAAACGAAGTAAAATACTTTGTCTCCTTTTTATTTCCGCTGCACGACTTTGATTTGAAAGAAAAGAATAATTTTAAAAAGCGCGATATTCACCCCTCCCCCCCGCCCCCTCTATCGCTCCAAACAATCTATCAGTTCCAATTTATATCATTTTAATGCTATTTACCATAAAAATAGAAAACATGATAGCATTAAGTAAAAATATATGGCTCTTCATGCTAAGACCACCACACCTAGGTTTAGGAGGGTAGATAAGAATTTAGGCAAAAACTCTAAGGATTCTAGGTATTTGCCTAAGACAAAGAAAAATAAAAGTGTAAATGAAAAATCTAAAGTTGAGGAGTTATGGAGAGAAAATCAAGTCTTAAGGTCAAGACTTGATAAATTGGAGAGGACTCTTAGAAAAATCACAAATGATACACAAGGGTTCAAGAGTCAAAACTTAGGTTTAGAGAAACAAGGGTCATCCTCTGGTCGTAAAGGTTTGAGATACAACCTATGGCTAAGAAGGATGCAATTTCTTACCATAGGGTTCTATATAGTTATGGAACCAACTCTAGGTCTAAGGGTCAAGTAAAGGATACAAGGGAAGTTATTCCAAGGAGCATCTTTGCAACAACAAATGTGACTAAGACTTCTAAGAAGTCTAAGAAAGTCACAAAGAAGGTCACAAGGGAGACGATACCTAGAGGTGACCTAGAAAAGTTGGCCAAGGCTTCTAAGAAGCCTAACAAGGTCGTTAGAAAGGTATCTAGGGAGGTTATCCCTAGTGAGTACCTAGAGCATCCAAGGAGCACCTGTACAATACCGAAAATAGTCGAATATTAATAAGGGAATTTTCAGGAATTTTTGGAAATTTTTCGGGAATTTTCCGGAACTCGTATGGACGAGTGAACGGGGATAAAAACGGGGCCCGGAAAAGCCTGTTTAGGCTACCCATTTATGTGAGGAAAAGTTTATTTTCTTTTCCTTTTCTAATTCTTTTTCTTTTTATTCTTTTTCTGATTTCTCTTTCGTTTTCATCTCATCGCGCGCGCCGAGCCTTCTTCCTCACGCGCGATCTCTATGCCCTAACCGCCGGCCCGGCGGTTTCTTCTTCGCTGAAGCCTTAAACCCTCGGCCACTTCCTCTTCTTGTTTTCTCCTACACGAGCCGAAGCCTTCCTCTGCCGTAGCCTTGCCGCGGAGATTCACAGCGCCGTCGCCGCAACTCACAGAGCCGCCCGACTCTTGATTTCTTCTCCAGTGTGCCCTCGCATCTTCGCCGACGCCGCCTTTTTCTTCTTCCCTACCCACACGTCAGTGACGGGCGAGCCCGCCGGCTGAGTCTTTTCCTTTCCTCCGGCAGAGCAAGAGCCGACCGACTGCTCTACCTCCCGATTTTCGGGCCCTAGCCACAGCCTACACAGCCGTGACTTCCTCTGCCTTAGGTCGGGCCGACTCCTGATTTCCTCTCCTCTGTGCTGCTGCTGACCCCAACAATCGACTTCGATTATAGGGTGCTGGCGTCGCCCGATTTCTGACTGTTGTTTCTGCCTTCGATTGCCGCCCAGTGGTACATTCTGTGCCCTAGTTTTAGCCTTACTTCAGTTGAGTTTTTGGCGTTAGGGTTCCCAGCATCAGCCTTGTCCGGTCCTTGGTCGTTGCAGGCAGTAAAGGAAGAGGTAAAGTGTTCAGGTTATGTTTTTGGAACATGGTTTGGAAGGAAAATGGTTGATGTGGTTTGTTTGTTTTGTTTCCAGCAGCTAACATTCCTTAACGGCAGAAATTCCAGCCCACAACTCTTTGATATCAGTACAAATTAGTGGCTGTGAGATTCGACTGAGGCATTCAACTCAGGTGAGTGATATTTCGTTTGTTAGGTTAATCCTTAAGCTAGGATGATTAGGGTTAAGGAACTAACTCTAGTGGATCCACTGGTTTTATTTAATTAGAGTTCGTTAAGTGTATTGGGTTGATTAGTTGGATCCAATTTAAAATTTCTTAATTGGATTAGAATTTAGTTTGGCTAATTGTTGTATGATAGAATTAGCTAAACTAGACCTTTGTTTAATAACACAGGACTTTGACGCGAGACGAGTATCTCGATTATCGGATTGGACCATTTCTTATTGGAGGCGGGTACTTTGACTTATGTCTTTGATATGCATAATAATATGTTTAACATATAGCAGTGATTGTGTAATCATTTTGTTCGGTTGGTCACTACATGATAGTTACATGGTTGCTTGTTTATTTATTCTGCACTGCATATTATTTACCTGATCATATATGCTTTAGGTAGTGACCCAACCACATGCTATGTTATCTTCTGGATCTAGGGTTTATTTGATGCCCTATCTGATTTGTGTACCTTCTATCTGATACATCTTCCAGTGGTACACACTTTGTATTATTTATATGGTCATTACTATGTTATTCATGAGATTGCCATGCTTAGTGTCATGCATCATTATTACATGCTGTGCGATTGTTGGCTCCACTATGGTTGAGCCCATCGCCAGTTACATGTACTGCACACACCACCACCACCCATGGGTTAGTGGTATATCAGGTGGTGTGTGGACTCTGCTTGGCTCCGTTGGTCGGGTGACTCGGTGTGGTGCAGTCAGTTCCGCTCTGTTTGGCTCCGTTGGCATTTAGTGTAGCGGCATGGTAGCCGGATGGTGGACTGCTTGGCTCCGTTGGTCGAGATGACTCGTGATAGCCAGAGATATCCTCCCGTCATCGTGTCGAGTTGAGAGCATTGAGCTCCCCATTTATGATTTGGGGTCGGAGGATAGGGACAGCATCCGTCCACTCGGTCGCTCATCAGGAGCAATGTCGAGTGCACGGTCACCATATGCATTTATTGCATTTATTGTTTGTGATTGCTGCATTTATATGGATGCATATGATTGACATGCATACAGGGTTATGACTTAACCGGTCTGACGACCCTGTTACCGTTGTGCTTTGATTTCGGTTAGTACAGTTATCTCCTGATTTCGTTTCAGTTGCATTTATCCTTCTCGTATTCAGGAGATTATTTGTTTTATTATGCATATCAGTTGTACCTGCTGAGTGTTGGACTCACCCCGTTTCCATTGTTGATATATTTTTCAGGTTGAGGCTGTCAGGAGCAGTTCCAGTCGCTGGTTCCCACAGCACGTAGTGCTAGACCTCTGCTAGTTTGGAGTTGTTATTTTATTTTAGCTTTTCTCTATCAGACTTTGTTTTAGTCTTGTTTTGGATTTAACATATGGATATTGTATGGAATCCTTCCGTTTGATGGACTTTTGGTATGATTTGGATTTTATTCTACTACATGCCTACCTCGACAGCAGAAGAGGTGAGTTCGTCGGATTTGAGCTTTACGAGTGTAGTTGAGTAGGGTGGATTTCGAGTCAGAGTACTATTCTTTGTGATTACTATTATTAATTGCGTGGTTGTGACAGCCAGAGGCTGAATATCTATATAAACTGCGTGGTGATTATTTTTTATTTATTGTTATAATTCCAGCCGCCTGTGGCTGAGGTATATGTGTTATGTAGAAGTTTCAGATTGTCCGCCGTACACGGGAGATGCTGCTGAAATTTCTTCGGACAGGGACTCCTCTGGGGCGTGATAATTTATTTGGTATCAGAGCTTAAGTTTTGCGATCGTTGTTTTCGTATTTTGGATAACCTGATACCAATTTATATGGTATCAGAGCGCCAAAGTGTGGCGATACTTGTTGGGTTTCTGTGTGTTAGATTTTTGAGATTTATCTGATACCAATTTATTGGTATCAGAGCAGGGTGTGATACCTGCTTTTAGTATTTTGGATATATTGTGCTAGCCCAAGTTTGTGAGTCAAACTGGGTAGTTATTTTTGGTTGTACGGATTTTCCATTACGTATATGTTTCGGGTATCTGTTCCGGATTTTTATATGGATTTCCGGTGATTTTTGTTGTACGTAATTCCGAGGTCAATTTGGGGACTGGACAGCGATAGAACATCTCCAGATAGCAATTAGGTATGAAATTATTTTAGTAAGTGTTGACACTTGTAGTAATATCTGTGATATAATTTAACAGATATGAGGCGATCCACACGTATTGCTGCGAGTCGTGGCGCTGGACGACCACGTACGAGGACCGCGGGATCTCTGGATACGCCAGAGATGCCTTCTGTTGATGAGCCTGTCAGCCAGGGCTCTCAGACCCCGATGACTCCTATAGAGGTACCTACCTCGGTTACGCCGAGTGTACCTACTCCTACTGTATTTCCGGTATCATCAAGGGTACCGTTGACATTTCCGACACCAGCTCCAGCCTAGCCTATGGCATACGCGGCACCACCGCCACCTGGGCCTACAGTGTACCCGACACCAGCGACACCTGTGCTCCCAATACATACGGTGTACCCAGCAGCACCTGCATTAGGGATACCGGCTACTCCTTATTCGGTACCATTACCTACTGTACCTCCAGTCGCGGCCACCTATGTTCACCCTACAGTGCCACCGACAGCATATGCTCGGTTCCGCCAGTTCCGACAGCTGTTCTGACACACCTCACTGACTTTGCCGCGGCACGAGCCAGGATTCCAGTGTTGGCATAATCGATGAAGAGTCGATTCACACTCTTTCGAGGAGACAGAGATCCGAGTGTGGCCTTGTCTTGGATTGAGACTATGGAGCAGACTTTCTTTTATATTGCTTGCTCCGAGTGGGAGAAAGCAGAGCTGGCTGCTTTTCACTTACGGGATGTGGCCGACACTTGGTGGCTTACTCATCGTTCTATCATCGGTGAGCAGAACATCACTTGGGCCAGATTCAGAGAGGCTTTTGAGAGCCGTTTCTTTCCACGAGCTTATCAGATGGCTCGTCGACAGGATTTCCTGAGTTTGCGACAGAATAATCGGACAGTGACTGAGTATAATGCAGAGTTTGACAGATTGGCCAGATTTTGTCCAGAGCTAGTTGCTGAGGACAGTTCACGTATGCAGCAGTTCATTCAGGGGTTGGATGGACATTTGCGACTAAGACTTGTCGATCTTGGTATCACATCTTATGCGGAGATGTTGGACAGAGCCCTCATTATTGAGTCAGCTCAGTAGAGAGTTTTTCCGGATAGGAAAAGGAAGCAGCCGAGTCAGACATCGGGACAGATCCAGCAGCCTCAGGCTACATCACAGCAGAGCAGGCGTAGTCGATCAGATCAGGGTACATCTGAGGTATCACGTAAACCTCAGAAATCAGGGCAGTCTTCTTCAGGACGTTTCCAGTCTTCCCAGCAGAGCCGGAAAAGCGGAGACAGTATCCAGATAGCGAATACTAAATATCACTAGAACACAGCCTGATTTTCTTTGGCTAAAGAAACCTGCAGACAAGACAGATGTACGAATAGATTGATCAAAAGCGTTGTTCGTTAGCTCTAGTGATGTTTCCGCTCCATTATCGATTTCAACTCGAGAATCATAAATGGGATAAAGAGGGCATTACCAAAAAACTAAACCAGGGAGACTACATATAATGGAGTAAAGAAATCGACACAAACCAGTAAAGTTGAAGCAGACCTTGAGGTCGATGTTTGATCGGGTGGATAGGCAGTGGCTGAACTCGGGATCCTTTTGGATGGTCCTCCATTTCCCGGCGCCATGCTTGTCCACGCCGGCACGCAGCGCCTCCTCCTCCTCCGAGGTCCATTTCTGCTTCGGGGATGCCATGGATCCGTTTTCCGAGGTATGATTTCTATTTATGCCTTATCTGCAGATATACTGATAGATATTGGTAGCTCGCATTCATTTATATCTCGCACTTTTATGAGGGAGGTTGGTAGATTACCCACTTTCGGACCCCAGTGATTGACCGTCTCCCTACCGTCCGGTGATTTATTAGACGTCACCCAGGAGGTCGAGGTTGCTCGTTAGATTTTGGCAACCTAATACTTACGGGATCTTTTAGTATTAGAAATGGTCGATTTTGATATTATTCTTGGCATGGATTGTTTGCATATCATGCCACGATTGATTGCCAGACGAGGGTGACATTTCGGCCTCGAACCAACCCTCGTGGGATTTCACCGGCATCGAGACGATGAATTATCGATCATTTCGACGATACAGGCTTGTCACATGGCTGTCAGGGGTTTCTGTTATCTTTGATTAATCGAGGGCAGCGGTTCATGACTCTCAAGCGTTCTGTAGTCCGGGAGTACCCAGATGTATTTCCAGAGGAGCTGCCAGGTTTGCCTCCCAGAAGGCCAGTGGAGTTCGCTATTGAGTTGATTCCGGGAACCGCACTGGCATCGAAAGCTCCTTATCGTATGACACCAAAAGAGTTGAATGAGCTGAAGGTTCAACTCCAGGAGATTTTGGATAGGGGATTTATTCGCCCTAGTGTTTCTCCATGGGGTTCTCCGGTGTTATTCGTCAAGAAAAAGGACGGCACCATGAGGTTATGTATTGACTACACACAGCTGAATGCAGTGACCGTCAGAAATAAATATCCTTTGCCACGTATCAGTGTATTCTAAGATTGATCTGCAATCCGGATATCATCAGCTGAGAGTCAGAGATTCAGATATTCAGAAGACAGCTTTCCGTACTCGATACGGTCATTATGAGTTTTTGGTAATGCCATTTGGGCTTACCAATGCTCCAGCGGTGTTTATGGATTTGATGAACCGCATATTTCTGGAGTATCTTGATCAGTTTGTTATCGTTTTAATTGATGACATATTGGTCTACTCGCATTCTGAGGAGGAGCACGCACAGCATCTTCGCACAGTTTTGGATATTCTTCGACGACATCAGCTGTACGCAAAGTTCAGCAAGTGTGCGTTCTGGCTATCCTCAGTCGGTTTTCTGGGACACGTGGTTTCTAGTAGAGGTATTTCAGTTGATCCTCAGAAGATCGAGGCTGTCACTAGTTGGGAGCAGCCGAAGTCAGTTCAGGAGATTCGTAGTTTTCTGGGATTGGCCGGATATTACCGACGTTTTGTCGAGAGTTTCTCGCGTATTGCTATGCCGCTAACACGCCTTACCAGGAAGGGCGTGAAGTTTTCGTGGACAGAGGATTGCGAGACCAGCTTTCAGGAGCTGAAGCGGAGATTAGTGTCGGCTCCAGTTTTGGTTTTACCTTCTGGAGATGACGGATTTGTACTCTACACCGACGCTTCTCTTCAGGGTTTGGGTGCTGTTCTGGTGCAGCACGGCAGAGTAGTCTCTTATGCTTCTCGTCAGCTGAAGGAGCATGAGAAGAACTACCCAGTTCATGACTTGGAGTTAGCTGCCATCATCTTTGCTCTGAAGCTTTGGCGGCATTATTTATACGGTATTACATTTTAGATTCTCACTGATCATAAGAGTCTCAAATACATTTTTACTCAGAAGGAGCTTAATCTCCGACAGAGGAGATGGATGGAGTTCCTGAAGGACTATGATTGTACCATTAGCTACCACCCGGGGAAAGCTAATGTGGTTGCCGATGCACTTAGCAGGAAGTCCAGAGGGACTTTGGCTTGCCACCGGACTTCAGTCACGGACTTGATTCAGAGTTTTTCTGAGTTAGACTTGGAGGAGCAGGGATCTACAGAGCAGGGTATTCTTGTTACTATGGTTGCTCAGTCGTCGATCAGGACGAAGATTTGAGAGGCACAGGCTGGTGATCAACATTTGCAGTTCATTAGCAGTCAGATAGCTTCCGGGCAGCAGACCGAGTTTACACGAGACGAGGAGGGTATCATATACTTCCGAGGCAGATTATGCGTACCTCAGTCTCATCCGGTCTTACAGGAGCTACTCCAGGAGGCACACCGCTCTCGATTTGCGATCCATCCAGGCGGGACCCGTATGTATCGAGATTTGCGACGTTTCTATTGGTGGAACGGTATGAAGAAAGACATCGCGGATTTTGTAGCTAGATGTCTTATCTGTCAACAGGTGAAGGCTGAGCACCAGAGACCTGCAGGATTACTTCAGCGGATTCCTATTCCTGAGTGGAAGTGGGATCACATCACTATGGACTTTGTGGTGGGTTTGCCGAGGACACGACGAGGCCATGACGCGGTTTGGGTAATCGTTGATCGATTAACCAAATCCGCTCATTTCTTAGCGATTCGGAGGACTGATTCCCTGGATCGATTGGCAGATCTGTATTGTCGAGAGATCATCAGACTACATGGTGTTCCGTTGAGTATTATTTCGGATAAAGATTGACGGTTTACGTCTCGTTTCTGGCAGAGTCTGCAGCAGGCCTTGGGCACACAACTCCGATTTAGTACAGCTTTCCATCCACAGACAGATGGACAGTCAAAGCGGACCATTCAAACTCTAGAGGACCTGCTGAGGTCATGTGTTATGGATTTCGGAGGCAGTTGGGAGGACCATCTGCCGTTCGTAGAGTTTGCTTACAACAACAGCTTTCATTCGGCTATCCAGATGGCACCGTTTGAGGCGTTGTATGGTAGACCTTGTCGGACACCCGTCCTCTGGGATGAGGTTGGAGAGGCCCAGTTGTTGGGACCTCATAGAGTTCAGCAGGATGCAGAGTTGGTCCGTACTATCAGACGGAGGATGTCAGAGGCGCAGGACCGTCAGAAGAGTTATGCTGATCGGAGACGCAGACCACTAGAGTTCTCTGTTGGCGACCATGTATTTCTGCGAGTTTCACCCACGAAAGGGGTGAAGAGATTTGGCCGCGACATCCTCTGCCTTAGGTCGGGCCGACTCCTGATTTCCTCTCCTCTGTGCTGCCGCTGACCCCAACAATCGACTTCGACTATAGGGTGCTGGCGTCACCCGATTTCTGACTGTTGTTTCTGCCTTCGATTGCCGCCCAGTGGTACATTCTGTGCCCTAGTTTTAGCCTTACTTCAGTTGAGTTTTTGGCGTTAGGGTTCCCAGCATCAGCCTTGTCCGGTCCTTGGTCGTTGCAGGCAGTAAAGGAAGAGGTAAAGTGTTCAGGTTATGTTTTTGGAACATGGTTTGGAAGGAAAATGGTTGATGTGGTTTGTTTGTTTTGTTTCCAGCAGCTAACATTCCTTAACGGCAGAAATTCCAGCCCACAACTCTTTGATATCAGTACAAATTAGTGGTTGTGAGATTCGACTGAGGCATTCAACTCAGGTGAGTGATATTTTGTTTGTTAGGTTAATCCTTAAGCTAGGATGATTAGGGTTAAGGAACTAACTCTAGTGGATCCACTGGTTTTATTTAATTAGAGTTCGTTAAGTGTATTGGGTTGATTAGTTGGATCCAATTTAAAATTTCTTAATTGGATTAGAATTAGTTTGGCTAATTGTTGTATGATAGAATTAGCTAAACTAGACCTTTGTTTAATAACACAGGACTTTGGCGCGAGACGAGTATCTCGATTATCGGATTGAACCATTTCTTATTGGAGGCGGGTACTTTGACTTATGTCTTTGATATGCATAATAATATGTTTAACATATAGCAGTGATTGTGTAATCATTTTGTTCGGTTGGTCACTACATGATAGTTACATGGTTGCTTGTTTATTTATTCTGCACTGCATATTATTTACCTGATCATATATGCTTTAGGTAGTGACCCAACCACATGCTATGTTATCTTCTGGATCTAGGGTTTATTTGATGCCCTATCTGATTTGTGTACCTTCTATCTGATACATCTTCCAGTGGTACACACTTTGTATTATTTATATGGTCGTTACTATGTTATTCATGAGATTGCCATGCTTAGTGTCATGCATCATGATTGCATGCTGTGCGATTGTCGGCTCCACTATGGTTGAGCCCATCGCCAGTTACATGTACTGCACACACCACCACCACCCATGGGTTAGTGGTATATCAGGCAGGTGTGTGGCGGTTCTGCTATTTGGCTCCGTTGGTCAGGTGACTCAGCGTGGTAGCCGGCGTTGGCATTTAGTGTAGCAGCGTGGTAGCCGGCAGACGGTGGACTCTGTTTGGCTCCGTTGGTCAGATGACTCAGCGTGGTAGCCGGCAAAGATATCCTCCCCGTCGTCGTGTACCGAGAGTTGAGAGGATTGAGCTCCCCCATTTATGATTTGGTGTCAGAGGACAGGAGTACTCCGACAGCATCCAGTCCACTTGGTCGCTCATCAGGAGCAGTGATATCAGAGTGCACGGTCACCATATGCATTTATTGCATTTATTGTTTGTGATTGCTGCATTTATATGGATGCATATGATTAACATGCATACAGGATTATGACTTCCCTGGTCTGACGACCCTGTTACCTTTGTACTTTGATTCCGGTTAGTACAGTTATCTCCTGATTTCGTTTCAGTTGCATTTATCCTTCTCGTATTCAGTAGAGTTATCTGTTTTATTATGCATATCAGTTGTACCTGCTGAGTGTTGGACTCACCCTGTTTCCATTGTTGATATATTTTTCAGGTTGAGGCTGTCAGGAGCAGTTCCAGTCGCTGGTTCCCACAGCACGTAGTGCTAGACCTCTGCTAGTTTGGAGTTGTTATTTTATTTTAGCTTTTCTCTATCAGACTTTGTTTTAGTCTTGTTTTGGATTTTACATATGGATATTGTATGGAATCCTTCCGTTTAATGGACTTTTGGTATGATTTGGATTTTATTCTACTACATGCCTGCCTGGACGGCAGAAGAGGTGAGTTTGTCGGATTTGAGCTTTACGAGTGTAGTTGAGTAGGGTGGATTTCGAGTCAGAGTACTATTCTTTGTGATTACTATTATTAATTGCGTGGTTGTGACAGCTAGAGGCTGAATATCTATATAAACTGCGTGGTGATTGATTTTTATTTATTGTTATAATTCCAGCCGCCTGTGGCTGAGGTATATGTGTTATGTAGAAGTTTCAGATTGTCCGCCGTACAGGGGAGATACTGCCGAAATTTCTTCGGACAGGGACTCCTCTGGGGCGTGACAGCACTAATAGGTTTTGGGTTCCTAGGAGCATTTTCTCTAACCCTTCAATGGGTTAGAGAGTGTCAACTCTAATTAAAAGGGTAGTTTGTTGGTGCGGGAAGCATCCGACGATCGAACTCAAGTTTTGATAATGACAAAGGGATTCAAAGTTAAATTTAATTGTTATCTAATGTATATGATTGAGTGTTTCAGGAAAGTCCTAGCTGTGGTTAGGCAAGGGGAAAACCCTAGGGGGTGGTAACCCTATGCGAGAAGTCTTGGCGGTTCGGAGCTTCAGGCAAAAATCCTAGGGGGCGGTAACCCTAGGTTAAAATCCTGGTGTCGCGAACCGGGTAGAAGTCTGGATGGGTTGAGGACCGAACATCCAGCATTAAGACTGGAAGCTTAGGATGCTGAGCAAAAGTCCAGTCGGTCTAGAGGACCGAATTGGAAAAAGGTAAATCTCCTGAGTGGAGTAGATGAGGACACGTTCCCCGTAAAGGGAACAGTAGGCGCTGGTTCGACCTAGGGTTTCCAGTAGGAAATCCGAAGTCAGAACCGGACAGTCCGGAGACTGTCAGAATATTCTATTGTCATATTTTATGTGTGCTAACATTGTTTTGCAGGGTATGTGTGTGTTTTGTGGAATAACATGTCTTGTGGGGACAAAGGAGCAAGTCAAGCCTCGGATGAAGAGTGTCCGAGGCGCCTCCATGGAGCTTGGAGGCGCCTCCATGGAGCTTGGAGGCGCCTCGGGTGCAAAGGAGCAGATGTTGCACGCTGCAGGCTTTGAGGCGTCTTGAATAGAGGCTGAGGCGCCTTGAATGCTTCCTTTGAGGCGTCTCAGAGTGTGATTAAGGTGCCTCTAGGCAGATAAGAGGCAATGACGAGAAGATCATCGCTGCACAAAACGTGGGATAAGCCTCCATGTTTGAGGCGCCTCAAAGCCCCATTGAGGCGCCTCAAGCAGGCTATTTAAAGACATCTCGAATATCACTTCACTTCAGAACTTCCAAATCGATTCTTCTTCAAGTACGTTGCGAACGAGACATTCCGATTGAGCTATGACAAGTCCCCGATGACCCGAAACTTCAAGATTGTTATTTTTCATCGTCGGTATAATTGTTGTTTTAATTTTAACATTGTACTTCATACTTGTACTAAACTTTATGAGATTATAGTTGTTGCTCAACGTAAACGCTCAACGAGCGTGGGCCTTGGAGTAGGAGTCGCTCAAGGCTTCGAACTAAATAAATAGCTTGTGTTCGTGTGTTGTTCTCTTTCTAATTCCGCTGCATTTACTCGAACGTTTTTACGAATCCAAAACGAGTGAAAGCCACGAGTGCTATTCACCCCCCCTCTAGCACTTTCAATCCAACAATTGGTATCAGAGCGGGGTTGCTCTGAATTGGTACAACTACCGTTCAAGCATTTTTGGTACGCCTTTCATTTTTTCCCTCCAAAATTAATTTCAAAAAATTCATTGTCATCTTTTCACCATTGGTCCATATTAGCAAAATATCGCGATTTCAAAAATTTAAAATAATTTTTTAAATATTTTATTATTTTTTTTCAAAATTAGTTACTTGTTATCTTTATCCCTCTCTCGCACTACTAATCCAGGATCAAGTCCTGGGACCAGTTGTTTTTCTCTTTTTTTTTTTGTGCAGGCTTTTCAAATGGCCCTCCAAGAAGGCTTTAGCACAGTCCGCCCGCCACTCTTCTCCAGTGAGGACTTTGCCTATTGGAAAAATCGGATGGAATACCACCTCAAGATGCAAGTCGAGATGTGGATCATTATCCATACCGGTCTCGAGCTTCCACACGACGGCACCAGAGAACTCGTCTCATGCATCAACTGGGATACTAGCATAAAGAAGAAGGTGGAAGCTGATGCCAAAGCAACCTGCATGCTACAAGGCAACCTTTCAAAAGAAAAACTCAATAGAGTTGGACCCTTCTCAAGTGCAAAAGAGTTGTGGAACAAACTAATCGAGATGCACAAGGGCACCTCCGATGCTAAAGTAAGTAAGCTCGATTTAATTTTAAATAAATTATACAATATTAAAATGCAGGAAGGTGAGACTGTTGGAACCCCATGATAGATCGTTTGGAGTGATAGAGGGGGGTGAATATCGTTCTTTTAAAACTATTCTTTTCTTTCAAATCAAAGTCGTGCAGCGGAAATAAAAAGGAGACAAAGTATTTTACTTCGTTCGGAGCCTGGCTCGACTCCTACTCGAAGGCCCGCGGTCCTTGACCGCACCGATGGGCAAAGCACTATAATCCTTCTTTCCGAAATCCTCGGAAAGAAGTGAATCGTACAAGTACAAATATGTAAGATAGTAACACTCCTACTATCTTACAGAAATTAAGTGCGGTACTAAAAATATATACCGACAATAGAAGTAGTAAATTGTAGCTTGGTCGGCACTATTGGATGAAGTCGTTTGCAATCTTGATGACGACGTGTAGCGTGAGCAGCTAGCAGAAGAGCACAAGAGTTGATTAGAAGTTCTTATTCACCTCTGACTTCGAGCCTCAATTTATAGGTATGATGGATGTTCGGTCGACCGATCCCTCTGTTCGGTCGACCGAACCAGCTCCGATCCCTTTCGATCCCTCTATTCGGTCGACCGAACAGGCTCCTTCCCTGTTCGTTGAGATTTGCCGTGATCTGCATTTACTACGCCTTTAATATTGATGGTTCGGTGGACCGATCAGTGTATTTTTCTTCTGCATCTGATCGTTGCTGATTAAACTGATCTGTGCTGAGTCATCTTGGTTTGGTCGATCGATCCGGCGAAACCTGCAACACAGTATTAAGCAAAGTATCCCTGCAACACAAAGGTTAGCACAGTAATATATAATGCATGAGTATGACAATTAGGACTGTCTTGATCTCAACTTGGAAACCTTCCCGGTTTCTTTAGTTGGATCAGCGACCTTAGGTTGTTCCCTTTAGGAACCCGACCTCATTGTCACTCTTACAGTTGCATACCTCAACTTACCTACCAAACATGATCCTCCAGACATGTTTGGTCTTTTGTCTGCTCAGTGTCTGATCGCCTGATCCACTAAGACTTTTCCTGTAATACCATATTAGCCAACAGCAATAATAGTAATACAGAAAACAATGGTAAACCTAAACCTAGATTTACCGAGATCCGCTGGTCCGGTCGACCACGCACGGTTGACCGGAAACCATCCGATCAACCTTGCTTGGAGTTCATTCCTCCAAGACTTCTCGTTACCTAAGATTACCATCCCCTAGCATTTTCTCCACTTGGCTTCACTCACCAAGACTCAGTATTCGGCTACCCAGGGATCAAGTCCTCTAGACCTATCCACCTGGCTTCCATGATATACTGAGATTTCCCTTACCTAGCCTACAACTACGACTCAGTATTCGGCTACCCAGGGATCAAGTCCTCTAGACCTATCCACCTGGCTTCCACGATATACCAAGATTTCTCACCTGGCCTAGCCTCCAACTAGGACTTCCCTAGATCAAACTCCATACTTAAACATACTTAAGCATACTTAAACATATTTGTCTGACATTAAAACCTTGGAGGTCGATTGCACCAACAATCTCCCCTGTAACGACCCGCCTTCTACTGACTAGGCTATAAGGCCGGGGGTTACATTATGCTAAACTAGTCTTGGGCTATCACTGAATATTACGGTGCGGAAAAGCTGAACTAATTAAAACTCTCTGCTATTTGCTATAAAATCTGAAATTTATATTCAGAATACACTTCTGAAGTTGTACATATGCTAAAGAAGGGGACCTAAACTTTCTATTTGATCAAAAAGCTGAAATCAGGCTTTCCAATCTATCGGCTGATCGATTGGAGTTATTTGATCGATCCACTGATCGATTCAACGTGCTACTGTGCACAGAGGTCAATTCTGAATCGATCGGCTGATCGATCCAGCCTGGCCAATCGATCCGATAATCTATTCAGAGGCGTTCTGTACGAGGGGAGTTCTCCCATTCGATCGGCTGATCGATCGAGAAACCTCAATCGATCAGCTGATCGATTCCACACCTCCCTGTACGCGGAAGTCGCATTTCAGTCGATCGGCTGATCGATCGAGGACTTCTCAATCAATCAGCTGATCGACTCAGCTGCTCTCTGTTCGTGGGGAATTACTTCCAAATCGATCGACTGATCGATTGGGGTGTCTGATTTCACTGAAACCCCACACGAACTCATACAGAACTCAACTACAAACTAAAAAAAAAATACAATAACATGACATTACTCATATTTTGCTACCTAATATCAAGACAATTAGCGGTCTAAGCATGATATAGTGCATACGTTCATAATTCATGCTACTTAACATCCTAAAAGTGCAGAAAAGTAACAAGATCAGAAATTCTAAGTCTTCAGATGGGCTAATTCCCCAAGGATCTTTATTCCAAGTTCCTTTTACACACATCTTTATCGCATTGCCCTCCAGCCTTCGCTAATCCATCTTCCCTTTACCTTTATCTGCAGTATAAGGAAAATGAAACTATAAGCTTGGGAGCTTAGTAAGAACCATCTACCTCACAAAACATACATTCGAAGAAATCATGCTTTCAAAAGATGCTATCTGAAATACATGCTGATGATCATGCTGAAAATGCTAAAAACATGGTATATGGACATGTAAGTCATGGCAATCAAGAACTGAACATAAAGCTATTTGTTGCAGCAATAAGAAAACTAAACTGATACATAAGCTAAGCTAAAATTTATGTTAGATTCATGCTGAAGCTGTACCATATACACATAACTAATTTGTGAAGTTTTGAAAACTATTTTCATAAGTAGATAAAAATACTAATCATGCTACTGATGGGCCCGACAACTGTACTTGCTATGCGCGCATCCCTAACTAGACCCGAGGTAGCTAGTCTCGAATCCAGTAGGGTTACTAGGCTATCTAAACCTAGGGACGACTATGGGAGCCTAACCCAAGGACAACTGAGAGTCCAGTACAGTGCCACTGATAAAGTAAAATACTGTTCATAAGCTAATTTATCTTATCTTGTTCTTACTAGGTTATCTGAACCTAGAGCTAGGTTATCTAAACCTAGAGGCGACTATGGGAGCCCACCCGTTGGACCGTAGTCCCATATAACTGAAACAAGATTAAGCATGCTATTTAAAATGCTTCTATGGCATTTAACTGAACTAAAAAAAATGCCTCCTGTATCATATAGCTGCAGGAGTCATTTTATCGAGCACTTGGTGTGCTCTAACTCTCCTCAACTTAATAATCATGCATGAGGCTGAACTAAAAGCATAAAATGCACGATTAACTACTTATACTGCAGGTGAGGGGTTACTTACATCCTGCGCTAAGTTTTCTTACAATTCAATCGCTAGGTTTCCAGAGAAGAAGATCTCTTCAGCGATCTTCTTACGTCTACACGTTCTTCTCACGGAGAGGAGCGTCCTCGT
Source organism: Zingiber officinale (assembly GCF_018446385.1). Lineage (NCBI taxonomy): Eukaryota > Viridiplantae > Streptophyta > Magnoliopsida > Zingiberales > Zingiberaceae > Zingiber > Zingiber officinale. The sequence goes on along the minus strand of NC_055992.1, from coordinate 28,231,313 downwards.
GTCGGAGTTGTCACTGGACGGTGCTCCTACGACCCTAGGGATGGAACCCTAGGCTTCTTGGGGCTTGTGCGCCGAGAGGGTGAGGAAGAGAGAGGGCGGCGTCGGGTGAGGGTTTAAGGGAGAAGAGAAGTTGTCAATCAAAATAATAAATCTCCACTTAATTTCCCTATTTATATTAAGTGATTAATACAACCCAACTCGATCATAAATATAATTGCTCTCCTCTTCTTTCAGCACACCCCTGCTGGGGCCCCTTGGTTACTAAAGTCACCCTATAAGTCATAGGGTCCATAAGTCACGGGTTTAATTCCCGCTTAGGCTGTTTTACGTTTTTATTTAATTTTGCTACTTCTGCTACTCCAAAAATTCTATAAAAATATTCTAAAATTCTAGAAAAATAATAGAATATTTCTAAATTTTATTTGAGAATTTTCGGGCATTACATCCCCCTTTTTGATGTTTGACAAATATGTTTAAGTTAGGTCAAAAAGATTTAGATTTCTAACTTAAACCCTTCTTCTCCCCCTTTTGTCATACAACAAAAAGAACTTTCCATAAATGGCTTTAATTGCTAAGTATCCCTAAGTTTTGCACCAACAATGATGGAATACTTGTAAATATTTTCAAGATATGCCTAAGGTATTCCCTCACCCATTTGATGTATAATATAGTTTTCAAAAACGAGTCATAGAGATTTTGAAAAGATTCATTCCATTAAAAAATTGAGTAAATTTGCAATATCTTTTTCAAAATAATTTTGAAGAATGCACTAAGTAAAATCTCTCAAAAAGTATTTCAAAACTTAAAGTATTTTTGCAAAAACCATGATATAGAAGTTTTAATGCTTGCAAAAATTTCTCAGAATTTCTTTCAAGAATACTTTTCAAAAATATTTGGAAAAAGTTTTTATCAAGCATCCTTGTTAATGTTGAGGTCAAAAAATATTTTCAAGTAATTTTCAAGGAAATTCTCAAAGGAAATTCTCTAAGTAAAATTTTATTTTGAAGGAATATTCAAAGTATTTTGGAAACTATGATTTTTCAGAAAGTTTTCAAAAAGTTTGAAGAATATGATTTTGAAAAGATAATGCTTGAGCTAGGTTTAAAAGATAGTATTTTGAGTTTTGTAAACAATTTTTCAAAAATATTTTTAAGTTAATTTCAAAACCAGATTTCTTTAAATAAGTATGTAAAGATAATTTTCAAAAAGTATTTGATTAAGAGATTTTAAAGATAATTTTCAAAAATATTTGTAAAGAAGTTTTATCAAGTAATTTTTTTAATGTTTCAAAAGCAAGATTTTGAAAAAAATTTCCTTCAGTCAAGTCTCTCTCCCTTAATCAGACACTCCTTTTAGATATCCTTGTGACCCACAAGGAAGACATTTCTATGTGTATCTAAGGATGATAATTGACTTAAGGTTCTAAAGACTTAGGCGATGAACAATAATAATTTATATACACCCAATCAATCATCAATCAAGATTTGAAAAATATTTTCTTAAGAAAATAGATTTATAAGTTTTCAAAATAATTTAAAAATGATTTAAATTTTAATTTTCTTAGCATCTCACCCATTCTAAGTTTTCAAGTATAGTAATCCTAAAATTGTGTGAGATGACTTTATTGATTTTGAGTTTGTTTAAATTAAATTTTAGTTAAACTTTGATTATTGTGAGTTAAATAGATGGTAACATTTATTTTGTGAATTAATTGAATTAATGTTTAGTTTAGAAATTGTAAAGTTATTAAGTGGATTTGGTTAAGAATTGTTTTTAATAGTTTCTAGATTATTGATTGATTTAAACATAATTTAAAGGCTAGTTTCAATTGAATTTAGTATTATTATTAATTAGGGATTAAAAATTTGATTATAAATGTCATAATTAAATTTTGTTTAAGTTTAAAGTACTTTTTGATGATTAAGGTTAAGATTTAAAGTTGAAATTCATTAAGTTAAGTTAATTTAATTAAGTTATTGTTATTAATCATTGATTTAACATTAAAGTTAAATTATTTTATTGATTATAGTCATTAAGGATTATGTCTATTAGTCATAGATTAGGGTTAATTACTTTAGTTTTATTTTAAAGTTGTTTTAAAATAATTTTGATTAAGTTTTAAATTAATTTTAATTAAGTTTTAAAATACTTTTAATTAAATTTTAAAATAATTTTGATTAAGTTTTAAAATAATTTTGTTTAAGTTTTAAAATAATTTTGATTAAGTTTTAAAATAATTTTAATTAAGTTTTAAAATACTTTTAATTAAATTTTAAAATATTTTTAATTAAGTTTTAAAATAATTTTGAGTAAGTTTTAAAATAATTTTAATTAAGTTTTAAAATACTTTTGATTAAGTTTTAAAATAATTTTAATTAAGTTTTAAAATAATTTTGATTAAGTTTTAAAATAATTTTAATTAAGTTTTAAAATACTTTTAATTAAATTTTAAAATAATTTTTGATTAAGTTTTAAAATAATTTTGATTAAGTTTTAAAATAATTTTAATTAGGTTTTAAAATAATTTTAGTTAAATTTTAAAATAATTTTGATTAAGTTTTAAAAATAATTTTGATTAAGTTTTAAAATAATTTTAATTAAGTTTTAAAATACTTTTAATTAAATTTTAAAATATTTTTAATTAAGTTTTAAAATAATTGAGTTAAGTTTGAGTTGATTTAATTTGAATTTGAAAGTTTGAATTTGAATTAATTAAATTTGAATTTAATTAGGTTTGAATTAGATTTGAATTAAATTTGAATTTAATTAGGTTTAAATTAAGTTTGAATTTAATTGAGTTAAGTTTGAATTAATTTGAATTTATTGAAAGAGGTTATTGAACCCATGTTAGATTCAAACTTAGCTTTGGGTTAATCAAGCAAGCATCCTAAGGATAAGTTTCAGTTCAGTGGCGAGGCATATGACCTACTTGAATATCATTAGACCACTTGTTGAAGACTTTCTAAACTGTTCTTGCCCAAAAAACTTAATACTAAATTTTGGTCTAACTAGCCCATGTTTGACTAGGGTAGCTTCGGTCAGATCCACTAAGTCTAGTGCACCAGGTAGAATTCCATATTCAGCCTAGACATGCCTTCGACAAAGTTTCCTTAACGTACTATCATCCCAATCCATTCCGGTGCTATGTTATTAGGGTTTGGTAAACCTTTTTCATCTAACCGTTCTAAATTAAGAAAACATGAATAACATGTTATAAAACAGTTAAGTATGCATGATCATGACAATTCAAACAATTCAAACAAGTCATGCATAATACAAATTGTTTGTGTTGTTGATATTGTTGTTGTATATTATTATTTTTATTAAGTTATTGTTATTGTTATTATTATTATTGTTGTTGTTGTTGTTGTTTTATTATTATTTTTATTATTGTTATTATTATTGTTATTATTATTATTATTGTTGTTGTTGTTGTTGTTGTTTTATTATTATTATTTTTATTATTATTGTTATTATTATTATTATTTTTATTATTGTTAATATTATAGTTATTATGTTCCATAATTAAAAGGTACATGATTATAATAAGGTTTGTGGAGATTTTGTTTTAGATTTGGTTTTGATTTATAACTTAAATCTAGATTATTAGTAATGTTTTCTAATATATTAATTTTGTTTTTCAAAACATTATTTGGTTTTTCTAATTTTTTAAACTTTGATTTATAGTTTAGTTTCTTATTTTTATTTAAATTTTTTGTTAAATTATGTTTATTGTTATTTAATTCTAGATAATTATTATTTTAATTTAAATTCAAATTATCTTGAATAAATAAACTTTGATTAACTGAATCGGGGTCTTGATTAAGTTTTTGGTTGATTTGGTCAATTTTAGTTATATTTGAATTAATTAAGTTTTTATTAGCTAGATTATTTTTGTTAAGTAATTTTAATGTTGGATTTTCATGCATTTTTAATTTCATATTACAATTCAAACAAGAAGGATCTAAGCATGCAAATTTTCATATAATTTAAATTTATTTACCATACTAGCTTCTCTTGAATCCTTGGGTCTTCTCTCCGGGCATTGAGATTTGTAGTGTCCCATCTTTTTGCACTTAAAACATTCGATGTGGTTCTTCCTTTTCCGGACTCTAGGCTTAGGCTCCTCCTTTGTCTCCGGTGCGGATTGGTTCGTCGGGCATTTATTTTTGTAATGTCCTTTTTCTCTGCAACTAAAACATGTTATGTGTTCTTTAAATTTTGAATTTAAAATATTACCTTTTGAATCCTCATTAGGATTCTCCCCCTTGATCATTGCCACTTCGGATTCAGGCTCGAACATTTGGTTGGGCTTAGGTTCAGGTTTGGACACTTGTTCTGACTCAAGTTCGGATCCATTAGCCTCCTCCTCAGCCACTAGTGCGATGAAGTTGATTTGGTCTTGTTCTTCTAGATCTGGCTCTGAGGATAGCTCTGTGGATTCAGACTCGGATTCGAAATCACTTTCGTCTTGATCTTCTAGCCTCAATGGAGTCTCGTGAAGCTTGATCAATTTGGTCCACATCTCGAATGCTTTCTTGTAACCCTCTAATTGACACAAGACTTCATTAGGCAAAATATCTATCAACATATTCATTACCTTTGTGTTTGATTCTGAGTTTCGAGAAGGTTGTCTTAGTGCGATCCAGTTGTCGAAATTGTTGCTTCCAATGAAGCATTCTATCATTTGCCTCCAGGAATTGAAGTAGACTTGATCGTACGGTGGAGGATCGTAGATACTTCGTCCTTCTTGATATGATATCGACATTCTTGCAAGAAAAAGATTTAAAAGAAAAATATTTCTAAGACTTTCGCCTTGGGATTAGTAGTGCTTGAAAGATAAAGATAAGAAGAAAAAAGAATATACTAAAAGAAAATTAAAAAGTTTTAAAATGCTTTGAAAAATGGTTAAGTTATTTCAGAGCTAACGAGGCTCTGATACCAATTGATAGATCGTTTGGAGCGATAGAGGGGGGTGGGGGTGAATATCGCTCTTTTAAAACTATTCTTTTCTTTCAAATCAAAGTCGTGCAGCGGAAATAAAAAGCAGACAAAGTATTTTACTTCATTCGGAGCCTAGCTCGACTCCTACTCGAAGGCCTGCGGTCCTTGACCGCACTGATGGGCAAAGCACTATAATCCTTCTTTCCGAAATCCTCAGAAAGAAGTGAATCGTACAAGTACAAATATGTAAGATAGTAACACTCCTACTATCTTACAGAAATTAAGTGCAGTACTAAAAATATATACCGACAATAGAAGTAGTAAATTGTAGCTTGGTCGGCACTGTTGGATGAAGTCGCTTGCAAACTTAATGACGACGTGTAGCGTGAGCAGCTAGCAGAAGAGCACAAGAGTTGATTAGAAGTTCTTATTCGCCTCTGACTTCGAGCCTCAATTTATAGGTATGATGGATGTTCGGTCGACCGATCCCTCTGTTCGGTCGACCGAACCAGCTCCGATCCCTTCCAGCTGGAGTCTGACGCTGGCTCGATATTCTGCATTAACTGGACTTCAATGGTTCGGTCGACCGATCCCTCTGTTCGGTCGACCGAACAGGCTCCTTCCCTGTTCGTCGAGATTTGCCGTGATCTGCATTTACTGCGCCTTTAATATTGATGGTTCGGTTGACCGATCCTCGGGTTCGGTCGACCGATCAGTGTATTTTCCTTCTGCATCTGATCGTTGCTGATTAAACTGATCTGTGCTGAGTTATCTTGGTTCGGTCGATCGATCCTCTTGTTCGGTCGACCGATCCGGCCAAACCTGCAACACAGTATTAAGCAAAGTATCCCTGCAACACAAATGTTAGCACAGTAATATATAATGCATGAGTATGACAGTTAGGACTGTCTTGATCTCAACTTGGAAACCTTCCCGGTTTCTTTAGTTGGATCAGCGACCTTAGGTTGTTCCCTTTAGGAACCCGACCTGCCCCCAGGGCGTAGCGCACACGGTAGGCGCATGGTATCTCTGGCGTAATGGCCAGGGGTCGATTCTCAGGAACTGACGACCTGGGGTTTACCCCGCCATGCGCCTATGGCCTGTGTACCTGTATAAACCTCCCTCCATATCCGTAGGGCCGACACTAGGGGGGCCGCTAAGGTAGCGGATCTACCTTTTTAGGAACACGACCTCACTGTCGCTCTTACAGTTGCATACCTCAACTTACCTGCCAAACATGATCCTCCAGACATGTTTGGTCTTTTGTCTGCTCAGTGTCTGATCGCCTGATCCACTAAGACTTTTCCTGCAATACCATATTAGCCAACAACAATAATAGTAATACGGAAAACAATGGTAAACCTAAACCTAGATTTATCAAGATCCGCTGGTCCGGTCGATCACGCGCGATCGACTGGAAACCATCCGATCAACCTTGCTTGGAGTTCATTCCTCCAAGACTTCTCGTTACCTAAGATTACTATCCCCTAGGATTTTCTCGACTTGGCTTCACTCACCAAGACTCAGTATTCGGCTACTCAGGGATCAAGTCCTCCAGACATATCCACCTGACTTCCACGATATACTGAGATTTCCCTTACCTAGCCTACAACTAGGACTTAGTATTCGGCTACCCAGGGATCAAGTTCTCCAGATCTATCCACCTGGCTTCCACGATATACCAAGATTTCTCACCTTGCCTAGCCTCCAACTAGGACTTCCCTAGATCAAACTCCATACTTAAACATACTTAAGCATACTTAAACTGTAACGACCCGGCCCTTTGGCCTCTTTGGGCGGCCCTTGTGGCGGCCCAACTGGCGGCCCTTATGTCGTTGGCCCATTTGGCGACCTCTCATGTCGTCGACCGACGACCCTTTGGCCGTGCCGTTGCTCACTAGGACTTTCCAGCCCTGGCAGTGGATTTTTGCCTCCCCCGGGATTCGAACTCTAGACCTCCAGGCTTAAGTATTAGAGTTTATAAATCCTGGTAACTACGTGAGATCATCTCACTTGGTTTTGATCTCACTTGGTTACCAGGATTCATAAAACTCTAATACTTAAGCCTGGAGGTTTAGAGTTCGAATCCTGGGGGAGGCAAAAATCCACTGGCTAGGGGTGGAAAGTCCTAGTGAGTAACGACACGGCCAATGGTCGTCGGTCGACGACATGAGAGGTCGCCAAATGGGCCGATGACATAAGGGCCGACGGTCGACGACCCGAGTCATCTCAGTTGGTTACTAAAAGGCGCCTTTTTATTGTAACGACCCGACCCTCTTGGCCCATTTGGCGGCCCATTTGGCGACCTCTCATGTCGTCGACCATCGGCCCTTATGTCGTCGGCCCATTTGGCGACCTCTAATGTCGTCGACCGACGACCCTTGGCCGTGCCGTTACTCACTAGGACTTTCCACCCCTGGTCAGTGGATTTTTGCCTCCCCTAGGATTCGAACTCTAAACCTCCAGGCTTAAGTATTAGAGTTTATAAATCCTGGTAACCAAGTGACATCATCTCACTTGGTTATCAGGATTTAAGCCTGGAGGTTTAGAGTTCGAATCCTGGGGGAGGCAAAAATCCACTGACCAGGGGTGGAAAGTCCTAGTGAGTAACGACACGGCCAAGGGTCGTCGGTCGACGACATTAGAGGTCGCCAAATGGGCCGACGACATAAGGGCCGACGGTCGACGGCATGAGAGGTCGTCAAATGGGCCGCCAAATGGGCCAAGAGGGTCGGGTCGTTACATAAACATATTTGTCTAACATTAAAACCTTGGAGGTCGATTGCACCAACACCCCAAGGTGTTTAATGTAATCAAACAAGCTAAGTTAGGTCCTGCGTTGTCTAACCCTTGTGTCTAAGTGTGTAGGAACTTAGGAACACAGGAAGTCGAGTGGAAGACGCGGCTAGCGAGAAGGATGGCACAAGAGAGAGCCGACGGGCTCGGTGCATCCGAGGGACGAGGTGATCGCGAAAGAGTACACCGGTGGACGAGAAAAACGTGCATGGCGTTTGAGGGACGAGAAATCGAGAAGGAATGCTGCTCGAGAAGAAGGCCAGAACTTGGGTTCGGGTGAGCCCTATTCCGGATGGCCAAGATCACCCAAGCGAGCGAATCCGGAGGAGAAGAACCGGACTGAGGCGGGACTGAACTAGAGAAGAGGTCCCGGACGAAAAAGTCAACTCTATTGACTTTCCAATCCGGGGCGTGTAAAATACCGAAAATAGGCAAATATTGATAAGGGAATTTTCCAGAATTTTTGGAAATTTTTCGGGAATTTTTCGGAGCTCGTACGGACGAGTTAACGGGGACAAAAACGGGGCCCGGAAAAAAGCTGTTTATGTTACCCCGTTTAAGCGAGGAAATGTTTATATTTATATTTCCTTTTCTTTATTTTCTTTTATTTTCTTTTCTTTCCGCCGTTCTCTCTTCTTCTCCACGCGGCCGACGCCGATCCCGAGCCCTAACCACCGGCCACGGCAGTTCCTCCTCCTTCTATTTCTTCCTCCCGAGCCGCACACCCGAAACCTTCTCCTCTTCTCCTCTCCTCTGCCACCACCACAGCGCCAGAGGTGCCCTAATTGGGTTGTGCCGCCGCGGAGATTGCTTCGCTGCCACCGACCTAGTGTTGCTGTCGGCCTTCCTCCGCCCTACAGCCGACTTCCACCGGTGTCCTAGCCTCCAGCCGCGTGCCCTAGGCGACGCCTTCTCCCCTTCACCGACGCTGATCCAACCGAGCCCTAGGCCGGCTGCCACCACTGTGCCGTGCCTTAGATCGCTGGGAGCCGAGAGCCACCGTCGCACAGAGCAGTGCCGGCCACCAGATCTATTCCGAGACCCCCTCACTCTCGATCACCCCTGCGCCAATACTGTGCCCTATCACTGCTTTGCGGCCTCTTCCGTGGCCTAGTTCCTTACTGCCGAGCCCACAAGGTAAGTTAGTTGTACATGGAACGATTGGTTGAATTAGGGATCTGGTTCTATATCTAGTTGGATTCTTGAACTCTTCCTGTTCTGTTCAGAGAAGGAGTTTAGCCGGAAGGGGTGTTCGGTGGGTTTCCTAGGTTTCCAGCAGCAATCAACCCTTGCTGGCAGCAACAAACCTTCAGTGGATCAATGATCCTTGCTGTGAATTTAGGTAAGGTGTAGATGGTATAATCTTTACTAAGTTTGGGTTTCATTTGATTAATGAAGGTATTGGAATTAGTGTTAGAACGTGTTTAAATGTGATAGTTTGGTTATTTTGAGAGGTGATTGATGTTAATAAGAAGAAAGGATAAGATTATTAAATAGGTTTGGAGATTTTTATTTAGCTATATAGCTAAATACAATATCTGTTTGATATCACAGGACTTTGACTCGAGACGGTGTCTCGACGAGGGATCTATTTTGGATACGACCTTTCTTATCGGAGGCGGGTACTTTTGACTTATGTCATTTGATATACATAGTAGTGAATTTAACAAGTTACATTAATTATGTTCTTATTTGTTCCGGTTAATCACTACCCGAAACTTGTTACATGATTGATTGATTGCTTGATTTGCATCTCATGTATTCCTTACCTGTTGATACATGCTTGTAGGGGTAGTGATATATCATGCTTCACCATGTTCAGGACCTAGGTTTTATACCTTCTGTGTACCTTTGTTTGATTTGATTCATTGACCTATGATGCACTTTTATATATATATATGGATTAGGTCAGTATATTTTGTGGTTAGTTCCATGCACCATTTGCATGATTGCATGCTGTGCGATAGTTCGCTCCATTATTGTTGAGCACATCGCCAGTCACATGGATCTGCACACACCACCACTCATGGGTTAGTGGTCGATTCAGGCAGAGTGTGTTGCAGCAGGGACTCTGTTAGGCACCGTTGGTCCGCTCATGGGTAGTGTGACACAACGTGTTATCCGGCAGGGATTCCTCCCCGTCATCGTGTACCGGGAGTTGAGAGCATTTCGCTCCCCCATTTATGATTTGGGGTAGGAGGATAGGTGTACTCCGACAGCATCCCGTCCACTCGGTCACTCATCAGGAGTAGTGACGACAGAGTGTACGGTTGTCATAGCCCTACCCACTCGGCCTCACTATTGTGTGAGATGATTGACTGGCGTCAGGGGTGACCAGGACGCATCATTGGCATCATATGCATGATACATTTATTGCTTGTATTTGTGTTTGATGCATTTATATGCTACATATTGTTTGGATACCTATGTTTGACATGCATATAGGATTTCCATATCACTCGGACAGTTTGTCCTTATATTCAGGTTCTGGTTAGTACAATTTCTCTCCTGTTTACTTCAGATGCATTTTTATCTTTCTTATATCAGGAGACTGTACGCATGATTAGTGCTAGGTGTTATTTCCCTACTTTGTATATCAGTTGTACCTGCTGAGTGTTGGACTCACCCCACCTCCATTGTTGTTATTTTCTAGGTTGATGCTGTTAGGAGAGAGTTCCAGTTGCTAGTCCCCTGCATACCACGAGGACTTATTGATCTTTTGGTTTTCTTCTTTATTAGACTATGTTTTGAACTTGTTATGTTTTGGATTATTTTACTTATGGGTCTTGTATGGATTCTTATCATTGATGGACTTTGTTGTGGTTTGGATATGTTTTACTCCATGCCTGCCGGGACGGCAGAAGAGGTGAATTTGTCGGATTTGAGCTTTACGAGTGTAGTGGAGTAGGGTTGATTTCGAGTCAGAGTATTATTCTTCCGTTTACTTGTTATATAAACTACGTGGAATGTCTGTGTATTGAATTTTATTTCTGCTATTATTCCAGCCGCATGTGGCTGAGGTATGTGGATATGTAGAAAGTTTCAGATTGTCCGCCGTACAGGGGAGATGCTGCCGAAATTTTCTTCGGACAGGGACTCCTCTGGGGCGTGACAATTTATTTGGTATCAGAGCTAGGTTTGCGAGTCAAACTGGGCTTTTTCGGATTTTCGTTATGGTTATGTTTCAGATTTCCGTTTCGAATTTATATGGATTTCCGGCGATTTTCTCGTTCGGAATTTTGAGGTCAAATTAGGGACTGGACAGCGACGGAACATCTCCAGACAGCAAATAGGTATGATGTTTATTTTATGATTGTTATATTAGTAATAATATCTGTAATATAACTTAACAGATATGAGGAGATCTACGCGTATTGCGGCGAGACGTGGTGCTGGACAACCACGTACGAGGACCACGGGATCTCTGGATATACCAGAGATGTCTACTGTTGATGAGCCTGTCAGTCAGGGACAGACTCAGCATATCGCGGGCGCGTCGGGATCTCAGACCCCGATGGCTCCTATAGAGGTACTTACCTCGGTTATGCCGAGTGTACCTATCCCTACTGTAGTTCCAGTACCATCAGGGGTACCATTGGCGTTTCCGATGTCTGCTCCAACGCAACCTACGGCGTATTCGGCACCACCGCCACCTGGACCTACAGTGTACCCGACATCAGTGGCATCTGTGTCCCCAGTGCCTACAATAGCAGCAGCTGCTCCACCTCCGGTATCACTACCTACTGTACCTCCAGTCGCAGCCACTTTTGTTTACCCGGCAGTACCACCGACGGCTTATGCTCCAGTTTATTCAGCAGCACCGGGAGCACCTCCTCCGGTTTATTCTGCGGTACCACTTGTAGCACCAGTTCCAGTGGTTTCGCCAGTTCCTGCAGCCGTCCCGACACACCTCACTGACATTGCCGTGGCACGAGCTAGGATTCTAGTATTAGCAGAGTCGATGAAGACTCGATTCACACTCTTCCGAGGAGACCTTGATCCGAGTATGGCCCTATCATGGATAGAGACTATGGAGCAGACTTTCTTCTATATGGCTTGCTCCGAGTGGGAGAAAGCAGAGCTGGCTACTTTCTATTTACGGGATGTAGCTAACGCCTGGTGGATTACTCAGCGTTCTATCATCGGCGAGCGGAACGTCACTTGGACTAGGTTCAGAGAGGCTTTTGAGAGCCGTTTCTTTCCACTATCATATCAGATGGCTCGCCGGCAGGATTTCATGAGTCTGCGTCAGAACAATCGCACGGTGATAGAGTATAATACTGAATTTAACCGGTTGGCTAAGTTTTGTCCAGAGTTAGTTGCGGAGGACATATCTCGCATGATGCAGTTCATACAGGGACTAGATGGCTATCTGTAAGTAAGGCTTGTCGGTTTAGGGATCGTATCTTACTGAGATGTACTGGATCGAGCTTTGATGATAAAGTTAGCTCAGCAGGGAGCATTTCCGGACAAGAAGAGGAAGCATACGGGTCAGGCATCCGGACAGATCCAGCAGACACCGGCGACAGGACAACAGCAGTCAGGGCGGTCTTCTTCAAGACGTTCCCGGTTTTCTCAGCAGAACCGGCAACCACCTTCCAGCGATACTCACTGTTTCCGATGTGGATCCAGAGATCACCTTACCCCAGCTTGCTCTCTGGGACAGCCAGTTTGCTATTATTGCAAACTGCCTAGGCACCAGAGTCGAGATTGTCAGCTGAAGGCTCAGCACACGGTTTCCGGAGGGTCAGGTCAGAGGGGACAGTCTAGTCAGTCAGGGGCATATCAAGGAGGGCAGAAAGCCCAATCTTCACATCATCAGCAGGGGATAGCTTCACCTGCAGCAGCAGCATTTGGCATGCTTGGACAGGAGTACTCAAGTGCTTCCATAGCACCCCAGAGTTCTGTTCCAGGACCTTACTATCCGACGCAGGGGCAGTATCAGATGCAGCCTCAGCCTCTAGGCCAGTACCAGACTCAGTCCCAGTCCCAGTCCCAGTCCCAGTCCCAGTCATCGGCACCTATTTGCAAGCACCACCTCGTTGTCGCAGAGCTCACATACCATTCTTCCATAGCAGTGCTACTCCACCTTCATGAGACTGGTTGAGCGAACCGATTCGTTTTATGATTTGAATGATTTGGTTCATGATTTACCTCTATTTTGTGTGATCTGATAGGCATTCTTTTATGCATGACATTTGATGAATTTGGTTGATCTAACATGTCGAACTTCTCAAAACCAAGTTCGGGTGGGTACTTTACCCAGATAAAAATATTCCCAAATTAAAGGAATTGTTAGATCTAGACTTTGACAACATGATACTTACGGTATAACTTCTAGTATTGGAGATGGTAGAGTTTGATATCATTCTTGGCATGGATTGGCGGTCAGTATATCATGCTACCGTTGATTGCAAGACGAGGGGGGTCACCTTCGAACCAACCCTCGTGGAGTTTCACTGGCATCAGAGACGACGACATCTCGATTATTTCGGCGATCCAGGCACAGAAGCTGCTGTCTCACGGCTGTCATGGTTTCCTATTATCTCTGATTAGTACTGAAGACAGCAGTAGTTCTCAGCTCTCCGACGTTCCTATGGTTCGTGAGTACCCGGATGTGTTTCCAGAGGAGCTACCTGGTTTGCCTCCCAGAAGGCCAGTGGAGTTTGCTATTGAGCTGATTCCGGGAACCGCGCCGACATTGAAAGCTCCGTATCGTATGACACCAAAAGAGTTGAACGAGCTGAAGGTTCAACTCCAGGAGCTTTTAGACAGGGGATTCATTTACCCTAGTGTTTCTCCATAGGGTTCACCGGTATTATTTGTTAAGAAAAAGGACGGCACTATGAGGTTATGTATTGACTACATACAGCTGAATGCAGTGACCGTCAGAAATAAATATCCTTTACCACGGATCGAGGATTTATTTGATCAGCTCAGATGTACATCAGTGTATTCTAAGATAGATCTGCGATCCGGATATCATCATCTGAGAGTCAGAGACTCAGATATTCAGAAGACAGCTTTCCATACGAGATATGGTCATTATGAGTTTTTGGTAATGCCATTTGGGCTTACCAATGCTCCAGCGGTATTTATGGACTTGATGAACCGCATCTTTCTGGAGTATCTGGACCAGTTTGTTATCGTTTTCATTGATGACATATTGGTCTACTCGCATTCCAAGGAGGAGCATGCACATCATCTTCGTATAGTCTTGGAGACTCTTAGACGACATCAGTTGTACGCGAAGTTCAGCAAGTGTGCATTCTGGCTATCTTCAGTCGGTTTTCTGGGACACGTGGTTTCTAGCAGAGGTATTTCAGTTGATCCTCAGAAGATTGAGGCTGTCACCAGTTGGGAGCAGCCGAAGTCAGTTCAGGAGATCCACAGTTTTCTGGGATTGGTCGGATATTACCGACGTTTTGTCGAGGGTTTCTCGCGTATTGCTATGCCGCTGACATGCCTTACCAAGAAAGGCGTGAAGTTCATGTGGTCCGAGGATTGCGAGACCAGCTTTCAGGAGCTGAAGCGGAGATTAGTGTCGGCTCCAGTTTTGGTTTTACCTTCTGGAGAGGACGGATTTGTACTCTACACCGATGCGTCTCTTCAGGGTTTGGGCGCTATTCTGATGCAGCATGGCAGAGTAGTCTCTTATGCTTCTCGACAGTTGAAGGAGCATGAGAAGAACTACCCAGTTCATGATCTGGAGTTAGCTGCCATCATCTTTGCTCTGAAGCTTTGGCGGCATCATTTATACGGTATTACATTTGAGATTCTCACTGATCATAAGAGTCTCAAATATATTTTCACTCAGAAGGAGCTTAATCTCTGACAGAGGAGATGGATGGAGTTCCTGAAGGACTACGATTGTACCATTAGCTACCACCCGGGGAAAGCTAATGTGGTTGCAGATGCACTCAGTAGGAAGTCCAGAGGGACTTTAGCTTGCCACCGAGTTTCAGTTACAGACTTGATTCAGGGTTTCTCTGAGTTAGATCTTGAGGAGCAGGGACCGACAGAGCAGGGTATTCTGGTTACCATGGTTGCTCAGTCGTCGATCAGGACGAGGATCCGTGAGGCCCAGGCTGGTGATCAGCATTTGTAGTTTATTAGCAGTCAGATAGCCTCCGGGCAGCAGACCGAGTTTACACGAGACGAGGAGGGTATTATATACTTCTAAGACAGATTATGCGTACCTCAGTCTCATCCGGTCTTACAGGAGCTACTCCAGGAGGCACACCGCTCTCGATTTGCGATCCATCCAGGCGGGACCCGTATGTATCGAGACTTGAGGCGTTCCTACTGGTGGAACGACATGAAGAAAGACATCGCGGATTTCGTAGCTAGATGTCTTGTTTGTCAGTAGGTGAAGGCTGAGCACCAGAGACCTGCAGGATTTCTTCAGCGGATTCCTATTCCTGAGTGGAAGTGGGATCACATTACCATGGACTTTGTGGTAGGGTTGTCGAGGACACGACGAGGCCATGACGCGATTTGGGTAATCGTTGATCGATTAACCAAATCTGCGCACTTTTTAGCGATTCGGAGGACTGATCCCCCGGATCGATTGGCAGATCTGTATTGTCAGGAGATCATCAGGCTACATGGTGTTCCGTTGAGTATTATCTCGGATAGAGATCCACGGTTCACGTCTCGTTTCTGGCAGAGTCTGCTGCAGGCCTTGGGCACACAACTCCGTTTTAGTACAGCTTTCCATCCACAGACAGATGGACAGTCAGAGTGGACCATTCAGACTTTAGAGGACCTGTTGAGGTCATGTGTTATGGATTTCGGAGGCAGTTGGGAGGACCATCTGCCATTGGTAGAGTTTGCCTACAACAACAACTTTCATTCGGATATCCAGATGGCACCGTTTGAGGCGTTGTATGGTAGGCCTTGTCGGACACCCGTCCTTTGGGATGAGGTTGGAGAGGCCCAGTTGTTGGGACCTCATAGAGTTCAGCATGATGCAAAGTTGGTCCGTACTATCAGACGGAGGATGTCAGAGGCGCAGGACCGCCAGAAGAGTTATGTTGATCAGAAACGCAGACCACTAGAGTTCTCTATTGGCGACCATGTATTTCTGCGAGTTTCACCCACGAAAGGGGTGAAGAGATTTGGCCTCAGAGGTAAGTTAGCTCCGCGGTATATTGGCCCTTTCGAGATCTTGGAGAGGATCGGAGCGGTAGCTTACCGACTGGCACTACCACCGTCCCTGTCAGGCGTTCACGATGTATTCCACGTATCTAAGCTACGGAGATACGTGCCCGACCCGACGCATGTGCTGGCAGATATTCCAGTTCCAGTTCAGCCTGACATTTCTTATGAGGAGATTCCGGTACGGATTCTCGACCGGAAGGAGCGTCAGTTGCGGAACAAGACTATCCGGCTGGTTAAAGTCGGATGACAGCATCATTCGGATGAGGAGGCTACTTGGGAGCTCGAGGATACTATCCGAGCTCGATATTCCCATCTTTTTACTTGAGGTATGTGATTTGTTTACCGTTCAGCATTTATACTTTATATTTGTTGTTGGTACTTGCTGATGGTAGATAATGAAATTTGGGGACCAAATTTTTATTAGTGGGGGAGAATGTAAAATAATGAAAATAGGAAAATATTGATAAGGGAATTTTTCGAAATTTTTGGAAATTTTTTGGGAATTTTTCGGAGCTCGTACGGACGAGTTGACGGGGACAAAAACGGGGCCCGGAAAAAAGCTGTTTAGGTTACCCCGTTTAAGCGAGGAAATGTTTATATTTACATTTCCTTTTCTTTATTTTCTTTTATTTTCTTTTCTTTCCGCCGTTCTCTCTTCTTCTCCACGCGGCCGACGCCGATCCCGAGCCCTAACCGCCGGCCATGGCAGTTCCTCATCCTTCTATTTCTTCCTCCCGAGCCGCACACTCGAAACCTTCTCCTCTCCTCTGCCGCCACCACAGCGCCAGCCGTGCCCTAATTGGGTTGTGCCGTTGCTGAGATTGCTTCGCCGCCACCGACCTAGTGTTGTCGCCGGCCTTCCTCCGCTCTACAGCCGACTTCCACCGGTGTCCTAGCCTCCAGCCGCGTGCCCTAGGCGACACCTTCTCCCCTTCACCGACGCTGATCCAGCCGAGCCCTAGGGCCGGCTGCCACCACTGTACCGTGCCTTAGATCGCCGGGAGCCGAGACCCGTCGTCGCACAGAGCAGTGCCGGCCACCAGTTCTGTTCCGAGACCCCCTCACTCTCGATCACCCCTGCGCCAATACTGTGCCCTATCACTACTTTGCGGCCTCTTCCGTGCCCTAGTTCCTTACTGCCGAGCCCACAAGGTAAGTTGGTTGTACATGGAACGATTGGTTGAATTAGGGATCTGGTTCTATATCTAGTTGGATTCTTGAACTCTTCCTGTTCTGTTCAGAGAAGGAGTTCAGCCGGAAGGGGTGTTCGGTGGGTTTCCTAGGTTTCTAGCAGCAATCAACCCTTGCTGGCAGCAACAAACCTTCAGTGGATCAGTGATCCCTGCTGTGAATTTAGGTAAGGTGTAGATGGTATAATCTTTACTGAGTTTAGGTTTCATTTGATTAATGAAGGTATTGGAATTAGTGTTAGAACATGTTTAAATGTGATAGTTTGGTTATTTTGAGAGGTGATTGATGTTAATGAGAAGGATAAGATTATTAAATAGGTTTGGAGATTTTTATTTAGCTATATAGCTAAATACAATATCTGTTTGATATCACAGGACTTTGACTCGAGATGGTGTCTCGACGAGGGATCTATTTTGGATACGACCTTTCTTATCGGAGGCGGGTACTTTTGACTTATGTCATTTGATATACATAGTAGTGAATTTAACAAGTTGCATTAATTATGTTCTTTTTGTTCCGGTTAATCACTACCCAAAACTTGTTACATGATTGATTGATTTCTTGATTTGCATCTCATGTATTCCTTACCTGTTGATACATGCTTGTAGGGGTAGTGATATACCATGCTTCACCATGTTCAGGACCTAGGTTTTATACCTTCTGTGTACCTTTGTTTGATTTGATTCGTTGACCTATGATGCACTTTTATATATATATGGACTAGGTCAGTATATTTTGTGGTTAGTGCCATGCATCATTTGCATGATTGCATGCTGTGCGATAGTTCGCTCCATTATTGTTGAGCACATCGCCAGTTACATTGATCTGCACACACCACCACTCATGGGTTAGTGGTTGATTCAGGCAGAGTGTGTTGCAGCTGGGACTCTGTTAGGCATCATTGGTCCGCTCATGGGTAGTGTGACACAACGTGTTATCCGGCAGGAATTCCTCCCCGTCATCGTGTATCGGGAGTTGAGAGCATTGCGCTCCCCCATTTATGATTTGGAGTAGGAGGATAGGTGTACTCCGACAGCATCCTGTCCACTCGGTCACTCATCAGGAGTAGTGACGACAGAGTGCATGGTTGTCACAGCCCTACCCACTCGGCCTCACTATTGTGTGAGATGATCGACTGGCATCAGGGGTGACCAGGACGCATCATTGGCATCATATGCATGATGCATTTATTGCTTGTGTTTGTGTTTGATGCATTTATATGCTGCATATTGATTGGATACCTATGTTTGACATGCATACAGGATTTCCATATCACTCGGACAGTTTGTCCTTATATTCAGGTCCTGGTTAGTATAATTTCTCTCCTGTTTACTTCAGATGCATTTTTATCTTTCTTATATCAGGAGACTGTACGCATGATTAGTGCTAGGTGTTATTTCCCTACTTTGTATATCAGTTGTACCTGCTGAGTGTTGGACTCACCCCACCTCCATTATTGTTATTTTCCAGGTTGATGCTGTCAGGAGAGAGTTCCAGTTGCTAGTCCCCTGCAGACCACGAGGACTTATTGATCTTTTGGTTTTCTTCTTTATTAGACTATGTTTTGAACTTGTTATATTTTGGATTATTTTACTTATGGATCTTGTATGGATTCTTATCGTTGATGGACTTTGTTGTGGTTTGGATATGTTTTACTCCATGCCTGCCGGGACGGCAGAGAGGTGAGTTTGTCGGATTTGAGCTTTACGAGTGTAGTGGAGTAGGGTTGATTTCGAGTCAGAGTATTATTCTTCCGTTTACTTGTTATATAAACTGCGTGGAATGTCTGTGTATTGAATTTTATTTCTGCTATTATTCCAGCCGCATGTGGCTGAGGTATGTGGATATGTAGAAAGTTTCAGATTGTCCGCCGTACAAGGGAGATGCTGCCGAAATTTCTTCGGACAGGGACTCCTCTGGGGCGTGACAGGGCGCCCGGAGCCCTCCGGGGCGCTCGGACCTAGATTTTGACCAGGATCACATCAAACACGATCTGATCGTTAAGGGATAAAATTTTATCCCCCCAGGGCACCCCGACCACTGCTATAAATATAGCACTCTTCTGCACAGTCAAAGCATCTCACTTGTAATCAGTTTTCTCTGTGCTTTCAATTCTGTTTCTTTTATTTGTGTTGTCAACGCTGTAAATAGGTTACTTCGCCTGAAGGAGATAAACAGATAGTGCACTTACTTTCCTTGGATTAGCAATCCCCTGATTGTAAACCAAGTAAATCTCTTGTGTCTGCTCTTTTCTTTTAGTCTCTTAGTTTTATTATTACAAGTGTCTTTTAAATTAATTGAATATCCGAGAAGGGTTTTTGGTTTAATTTTTGTAGGGCAATTCACCCCTCCCCTCTTGTCGGCCTCCAAAGGGACCTACAAGCGGTATCAGAGCGAGGCGCTTTAGGAGGATTAACCGCCGATCGAAGCAACGAGATGGCCGGACCAAGCATCGTTCCACCTAAATTCGAGGGAAACTTCGCAGACTGGAAGCGTCGTATGGAGGTATTCCTAAGAACTGATTTCGAAATTCGGTTTATAATGAAGTATGATTTTTTAGCTCCGACGAATCAAGATGGAGAAGAAAAAGAAGAAAGCAATTGGACAAAGAAGGAGCAGAATGAATCTGTAGCAAACAGCCGTGCGGAATATCACCTGCTGAGCGTGTTACCGCCTCAAGAGGTCAACCGCATCGGAAGCTATTCATCTGCTAAAGAACTCTGGGAGAAGTTCCTGGAACTCCACGAAGGTACGTCTGAAGCGAAGCTCGCGAGAAGAGACATCCTTCGAAACAAGTTGATGAACATTCGTCTGGAAAAAGGTGAGAAGGTATCCAATCTACACGCAAAGGTAAAAGAACTGATTACAGAACTCGAGAACCTCGGAGAAACAGTAACAAATCGGGATAGCATACACTACGCACTTAACGCGTTTCCCAGAACTCCAGAGTGGACATCAATCGTCGATGCCTATTATATTTCAAAAGACCTGGAGGTAAGTACTCTAGAAGAGTTGTTTTCTACTCTTGAGTTACATGAAACTAGGTGTACAGCTACAAAAAAAGACTCAAGTCAGATAATGGCACTGAACGCAACCAAGAAGGATGAACCCGAGTCAGACTCCGAAGGAGACCAAGAAGCATATATGGTAAGAAACTTTAAAAAGTTTTTTAGATCTAATAAATTTAAAGAAATGCAGAATAAAAAGAATCCAAGAAATAGAAGAAAAGTGTGCTGCTACCAGTGTCAAAAGGAAGGACACTTAAGAGAGGATTGCCCAAAACTAAAGAAGGTGTAACAACCCAAATTTCCTCATTTCGAGTCGAAATAGTACTTAAAAATATTTAGAAATGCTTTATAAAAATTTTAGAGATTTTTAGAAATTTTTAGAGTATTTTTATGTAATTTTTGGAGTTCGTTTGATATTTTTACCAAAAGAAACAAGTTGCATAATATAAAGAAAATTAGCCGAGATTCGAACCTGCAACCTCCCGCCGAACCAAGCCATAAGCAAATCTGGCTGACCAAGTGGTCAAGCAGGCTGTTCTGTTTAGAAAAGGTAGCAAAATTTATTTAAGATAGTTAACAGAATATTAGATTATAAAAGGGATAAGTTGATGTTGGATTTGTCAGTTTAGAAAAGGTAGCGAATTTATTTAAGATAGTTAACAGAATATTGGATTATAAAAGGGATAAGTTGATGTTGGATTTATCTGTTTAGAAAAGGTAGCGAATTTATTTAAGATAGTTAACAGAAATATTAAATTACAAAAAGGGAGAACATAGGGATTATTTTCCAAAACCTAAACCTCTCCTCTCCTTTTCTCTCCCGACGACACAGCGTCTCCTGTTTGGGCGAAGGAAAAAAAAAGGGGGGGATCTAGGGTTCCTCTCCGACGACCGGCCAAAGGAGATTTCCGGGAGATCTTCACATGGTTGTGATCCTCTCGTCAAGGGGAAACCGTGAGCACGAAGGAGGGGTCGAAACTTGCAATTCCCGCAAACCCTAGAAGTTTTCTTTCTGGTTGTAAGCCCAAGAACGCAAAGGTAAGTGCTTCTCACCTGCAGTAGGAGTAGTTTCAGACGTTTGTTCTTCTTTAATTCGAAACATGAGAAGCGCTTATAGTGCAGATTTTTAATTAAGCCTATAGTGCAGATTTTAATTAAGCTTATAGTGCAGATTTTTTATATAGGCTTATAGTGCAGATTGTAATTAAGCTTATAATGCAGATTTTAATTAAGCTTATAGTACAGATTTTAATTAAGCTTATAGTTCATATTTTAATTAAGCCTATAGTGCAGATTTTAATTAAGCTTATAGTGTAGATTTTTAATTAACCTTATAGTGCAGATTTTTATCTAAGCTTATAGTGCAGATTTTAATTAAGCCTATAGTACAGATTTTTAATTAAGCTTATAGTGCAGATTTTTATGTAAGCTTATAGTGCAGATTTTAATTAATCTTATAGTGCAGATTTCTTAGAGCTTAAAATGCAGATTTCTTTAGAGAAGATTTCTTTAGAGCTTGTAGTGCAGATTTCTTAAGAGCTTATGGTGCAGATTTCTTTAAAGATTATAATGCAGATCTTTGGTGGAACTTGTAGTGCAGATTTTTGGTAGAATTTTAGTGAAGTTTTATTAAGCATTTCATTTCCAGATTTTGAGTTCCCTATCAGTATTTTGAGTTTAAGAAAGGTATAAGAAAGATAAAGAAAAGCAAGAAAAAGGCCAATGCCTTAAGTAGATCCCAAAGTCAAGACTTTAGGGATTTTTGGCACAAAAGGTGCTTGTTAAAATGCCGAGGCATTATATATTAGAAGTATTAAAAGATAACAAGTATTTTACTTTTATCAGTGGCACTGTGCAAGACTCTCAGTTGTCCTTGGGTTGGGCTCCCATAGTCGTCCCTAGGTTTAGATAACCTAGTAGTAACGGCACGGCCGACGGTCGACGGTCGACAATCCGAGGGTCTCCAAATGGGTCGCCAAATGGGCCGCCAAATGGGTCGGGTCGTTACAATAGTAAACCCTACTAGATTCGGGACCAGCTATCTCGGATCTAGTTAGGGATGCGTGCATAGCAAGTACAGTTGTCGGGCCCAAGAAGAAAGTTGATTATTATTTTGAAGTATTATAAGTATAAGCTTTTGAACAAGTAAAATGAGTTTTCACACAAGTATAAAAGTAATTAAAGTATAAGTTGTAAGCAAGTGGAATAAAAGAATAAGTTTGGAACAAATAAATTAAGTTTCACTTTGTTTTAAAATCAGCAAATTTAGTTTTCTTTTATGCTAGCATGTTATTTAGATTAGCTTATTGTTCTTTGCTATTAGAAGAGCATAAGTAGCTTTACATGTTTAGCATTTCAGTATGTTTGTTTCTTTTACTAGTAGATGAGCATGAGTAGTTTTCCTTTTGAGCATTCAGTTTTAGTTTTCAGTATATTCACATGCATATCGAGATTTTGTGAGTTAAATAGAGCTTACTAAGCATTTTGCTTATAGATTGCATTTCCTCTTACTGCAGATACAGAAAAGGAAAAGATTTAGCAAATGGAGGTGACAAGGAGGTGTTCGATGATGTGTGATGCCAAGACTATAGAAGTCTTGGGATTTAGCATAAGAATTTATTAATAAAGAGTTGAGTAGAATGTATTAGATGAGTCATTTAGTCTTCCGCTGCTAGTTAATTGTATGTTTTGAGTTTTTTTAGAGTTTATGTATTGATCTTTACATGTGAACAACTCTAATTAAGTAAAGTTAGTAGTCCAATAGCGCTCCGCCCTCACAGTCCAGTAGTGAGGAGGGTGGGGTGTTACAAGTTGGTATCAGAACAGTTCCTATTCTCCAACATCACACATCAGCACCAGTGTCACGCCTCGGGGGTCCCTGTCCGAAGAAATTTCGACAGCACCTCCCCTGTACGGCGGAAAATATGAAACATTGCTACATACAAAATATACATCAGCCACACTCGGCTGGAATATATACACAATAGAAATAATATAACCACGCAATTAATATACACAGCCAACCTGGCTGGACATAAATGAATAAAAACAACCACACGACTGGAAACATGCACAGCGGAAGACACAAAATAATACGAACGTAAAACTAACAACGACACTAACAAAAATGTTTGCAACCACCAGACTAGACTCCAAAAATTCACATCGACTCATTAAAAAGCAAAATACACAAAATCAACATACCATCCAAACAATACTAAAACAAAACAAGAAAACTATCCTCGAGTGTGACGTGGGACTGGCAGCCGACATCTCTCCAAGCATCCATGACTCATCTACCTGTTACCTGGCGAAAGAAAACCATTTTGCGAGGTGGTGAATATTGGAACTCAGCGGGTAAAGAAAGATAGTGCATGAACATAATGTACAAATAGAAATTGGGCCAAGAGTATACAGTCTCATAAGAGGAATAGCAGATACTATAATAGAACTAAAATAAATGCTCATACCTGAAACCACATCCTAGGCTAGGTATAGTAAGTCAGAACTGATACTAATCTGCTACAGTACTGCTCATAACTATAGAGGTAATAAGCAAGGTATATACAAATATCCAATGACTAAACATTTACAATGAGAATATATCTCAACACAAGTAAGCATATCAGCATATGTGAACGACAGCGGTAAATAAGCAATAACAATATATATAAACAGCAGCAACCAAAGCAAATAACAGCGTATGCACGGATGGTCACTCCCGCCCACCTCTCTGCACCATGACCCCTGTATGGCCGAGAGGTCGGGTCAGTGACAGACTGTACACCACTCCAGCTACCACTCACACGAGTGGCCGAGAGGACAGTTGTATAGTAGCTAACTAGCTACATCTGCGACGGGGTCCCTGCTGCTCGTACTCCAGCTACCACTCACACGAGTGGCCGAGTGCGGCACGACAGGACAAGCGGCATCAACTCCAGCTACCACTCTCTCGAGTGGCCGAGGATACGGCATGCATGTAATGACATGATGCGAACAATGCAACAGTCATCATATATATATATATAGACAGAAATAGGTATGCTACATGAAGCCAGCATACTCAATATCGTACATAAATAAACAACAGTCAAAACACACAAACATGGTATCTAGTATCTGTTACTGATCATGGACAACAACAACAGACTGTATGGATATAAAAATGAGTAACTCAAAGATTTTGAGTGGAAGTATCAAGCGCAGGAAAGTAAGAGTGGAGTCAAGGTAAACCGTCCTTATCCAAAATAATTCATGCACTAAGGTCAAAGTACTAAAAGAAAATAAAGCAAGAAGTACCCGCCTTTATTCCGAAGACTGTGCCAAACCAACCCAATGTCGAATCACCCGTATCGAATCAAATCCTGCAAACACATGATGCATACTATAACTATGTCAAACATGAACTAGTTAACTAAACTCATCATGAATTAGGTGGCTAACCCATAACCGAATATGATTAGGGAAAACCCTAATTTACTAAAAAAATAGAATCGCGTATCACCAAATTCCCCTATGCGGAACCATTACAATCTTGAAATCAATTTGTCAACAATCGAATCCGCTACTAGAAGCCCGGAACCATCATGAAAATAAAGCGACCACGAAGACAAATCCCCAATCCATCCTTACTGGAACTATCCCTAAAACACAACCAAACCGTATGAAAGCCAAAAAGTCACTTTCAAATCAAACTCCAATCAGTTACCACCAAAACCAAACATAAAACGCTAAAACTGAACAACCTCAGATTTAATCCCTACCTTCACAAACCAGTACGGTAAGAACCTTTCTCTAGCCAACATCATGTAAAATCATAGGAATACTGATGAATAAAAATCCAACTCATGCGAAATAAATTAAGACTACAACTCTAATTATTCTATAATCCTACACCTTCTAAATTTATTCCACCGAAGCATCGCAAGGCATAACTAGAAACCCAAACTAAAACACCATTTATGAATCTACCCATGGAAATCTTCTAGCCTTAAAAAGAACAGCGTTAAATAGAATCCTCCTCTTGCCAATTCAAACTAGCATTCAAAGAACATTTCGTCGAGTAACACAGAAGCACCTACAACATGCCGCATCACCCACAAACTCGATCTCGCCACTGCAATCAAATCCAAAAGAACAAGAAAGGAAACCCCACGGTAAACAGAGTCATCCACCCACAAATCTGAATCCCTATCCTCCAAATCCGTCTAGGTAAATTGGAGACAAACTTCATGAAATCAGTGCAAATAAGCAACAAAAGAACAACGAACTACAACTTCCAAACTCAATCGGCAACACACAGACCTACAAATTGCTCTTCGATACCGGTTTCTTACCTCACGGATCTTATGCCATTCATAGAGGAAGGTACTTGCTGGATAGCCTTTGTTGTGGCCAGAGGTGGCAGTGGATCGGGCGGTCGGCGCTAGGGCAGAGATGGCGTCTAGGGTGCTCGTGCGAGGAGGATCAGCGACACATCCAGTCCAAAGTGTTGGGTGATCGCGTGAGGAGAGGATCGGCAGCGCTGGGGTGCTCGTGTGAGGGAGCTGGGTCGCAGCGATTGATCACGCGCGGCGGCGATGGATGGAATAGCGAGGTCGCGAGAGGGAGAGGGAGGGTGGCGCGTCGGCTTAGGGCACGGGGACGAGGAGAACTCGGCGGGGATGAGAGGAAGCAAACTTAGGGTTTTTATCTAGCACTTAGGTTAATTAGGCGTTAATGAAATTTATTAACTCCTACTTAAAGGGTATTCTAAACAGGCTTTTATCGGACTCATTAGTACATCCCTTCTAAATACGTCAAACGAGTTCCAATTAAATCCCAAAAAATTTCTAAAAATTTCTAAAAATTCCGTTAAGATTATTTATCGAATAACCTTATTATTTAAATATTATTTGGTTACCATATTTTACAACCAGCCTTGCCACCTTCAAGTAAGAAAGTACTTAAATTCTTTTTAGTATGCTTTTTTTTTTTTTTTTTTTTTTTTTTTGCAGTAAAGAGAAATCTTTAGAAGTATTTGTTTATATGTTCTTAAGCTAGATAAAAGTTCTTGTGTGAGGAACAACATGAGGTAGGAATATCCAGAATTGTTCTAAGTTCGAGGACGAACTTTTTATAAGGTATGGGGAATTGTAACAACCCAAATTTCCTCATTTCGAGTCCTAATATTACTGAAAAATATTTAGAAATTCTTTAGAAAAATTCTAGAGGTTTTTAGAAATTTTTAGAGTATTTTTATGTAATTTTTGGAGTTCGTTTAGTATTTTTACCAAAAGAAACAAGTTGCATAAAATAAAGAAAATTAGCCGAGATTCGAACCTGCAACCTTCGGCCGAACCAAACCTTAAGCAAATCCGGCTGACCAAGTGGTCAAGCAGGCAATTCTATTTAGAAAAGGTAGCAAAATTTATTTAAGATAGTTAACAGAATATTGGATTATAAAAGGGATAAGTTGATGTTGGATTTGTCTGTTTAGAAAAGGTAGCGAAATTATTTAAGATAGTTAACAGAATATTGGATTATAAAAGGGATAAGTTGATGTTGGATTTATCTGTTTAGAAAAGGCAGCGAATTTTTTTAAGATAGTTAACAGAAATATTAAATTATAAAAAGGGATAACTTAGGGATTATTTTCCAAAACCTAAACCTCTCCTCTCCTTTTCTCTCCCGACGGCACAGCGTCTCCTGTTTGGGCGAAGGAAAAAAAGGGGGGGATCTAGGGTTCCTCCCCGACGACCGGCCAAGGGAGATTTCCGGGAGATCTTCACATGGTTGTGATCCTCTCGTCAAGGGGAAACCGTGAGCACGAAGGAGGGGTCGAAGCTTGCAATTCCCGCAAACCCTAGAAGTTTTCTTTCCGGTTGTAAGCCCAAGAACACAAAGGTAAGTGCTTCTCACCTGCAGTAGGAGTAGTTTCGGACCTTTGTTCTTCTTGAATTCGAAGCATGAGAAGCGCTTATAGTGCAGATTTTTAATTAAGCCTATAGTGCAGATTTTAATTAAGCTTATAGTGCAGATTTTTTATATAGGCTTATAGTGCAGATTGTAATTAAGCTTATAATACAGATTTTTATGTAAGATTATAGTGCAGATTTTAATTAAGCTTATAGTGCAAATTTTAATTAAGCCTATAGTGCAGATTTTAATTAAGCTTATAGTGCAGATTTTTAATTAAGCTTATAGTGCAGATTTTTATCTAAGCTTATAGTGCAGATTTTAATTAAGCTTATAGTGCAGATTTTTAATTAAGCTTATAGTGCATATTTTTATGTAAGCTTATAGTGCAGATTTTAATTAAGCTTGTAGTGCAGATTTCTTAGAGCTTAAAATGCAGATTTCTTTAGAGCAGATTTCTTTAGAGCTTGTAGTGCAGATTTCTTAAGAGCTTATGGTGCAGATTTCTTTAAAGTTTATAATGCAGATTTTTGGTGGAACTTGTAGTGCAGATTTTTTGTAGAATTTTAGTGCAGTTTTATTAAGCATTTCATTTCCAGATTTTGAGTTCCCTATCAGTATTTTGAGTTTAAGAAAGGTATAAGAAAGATAAAGAAAAGCAAGAAAAAGGCCAAGGCCTTAAGTAGATCCCAAAGTCAAGGCTTTAGGGATTTTTGGCACACAAGGTGCTTGTTAAAATGCCGAGACATTATATATTAGAAGTATTAAAAGATAACAAGTATTTTACTTTTATCAGTGGCACTGTGCTAGACTCTCAGTTGTCCTTGGGTTGGGCTCCCATAGTCGTCCCTAGGTTTAGATAACCTAGTAGTAACGGCACGGCCGACGGTCGACGGTCGACGGTCGACGGTCGACGACCTGAGGGTCGCCAAATGGGCCGCCAAATGGGTCGTGTCGTTACAATAGTAAACCCTACTAGATTCGGGATCAGCTATCTCAGGTCTAGTTAGGGATGCGCGCATAGCAAGTATAGTTGTCGGGCCCAAGAAGAAAGTTGATTATTATTTTGAAGTATTATAAGTATAAGCTTTTGAACAAGTAAAATGAGTTTTCACACAAGTTAAAAGTAATTAAAGTATAAGTTGTAAGCAAGTGGAATAAAAGAATAAGTTTGGAACAAATGAATTAAGTTTCACTTTGTTTTAAAATCAGCAAGTTTAGTTTTCTTTTATGCTAGCATGTTATTTAGATTAGCTTACTGTTCTTTGCTATTAGAAGAGCATGAGTAGCTTTACATGTTTAGCATTTCAGTATGTTTGTTTATTTTACTAGTAGATGAGCATGAGTAGTTTTCCTTTTGAGCATTCAGTTTTAGTTTTCAGTATATTCACATGCATATCGAGATTTTGTGAGTTAAATAGAGCTTACTAAGCATTTTGCTTATAGATTGCATTTCCTCTTACTGCAGATACAGAAAAGGAAAAGATTTAGCAAAGGAATGCGACAAGGAGGTGTTCGATGATGTGTGATGCCAAGACTATAGAAGCCTTGGGATTTAGCATAAGAATTTATTAACAAAGAGTTGAGTAGAATGTATTAGATGAGTCATTTAGTCTTCCGCTGCTAGTTAATTGTATGTTTTGAATTTTTTTAGAGTTTATGTATTGATCTTTACATGTGAACAACTCTAATTAAGTAAAGTTAGTAGTCCAGTAGTGCTCCGCCCTGACAGTCCAGTAGTGAGGAGGGTGGGGTGTTATAAGTTGGTATCAGAGCAGTTCCTATTCTCCAACATCACACATCAGCACCAGCCTTGCCACCTTCAAGTAAGAAAGTACTTAAATTCTTTTTAGTATGCTTTTTTTTTTTTTTTTTGCAGTAAAGAGAAATCTTTAGAAGTATTTGTTTATATGTGCTTAAGCTAGATAAAAGTTCTTGTGTGAGGAACAGCATGAGGTAGGAATATCTAGAATTGTTCTAAGTTCTGGCTTCAAGTCTAATATGGTAAGTGAGGTATGTCTCTTACCCCCTGATGAACTTTACTTTGGTATTAAGGCAATGGCAAAATCCATGTATAAATTAGAAAATAAAAATATCAAATTAGAAAATGAAATTTTAGAAACAAAAAGAATTTTGACAAAATCATGTCTTATAGAGGATTTTGATAAATTGAAAATTGAAAATGAAAAACTAAAAGAAGAAATAGAAAGATTGAAAATATCTAATGGTTCAAATATTTCTACTTTTAGAAATTATAGAGGTTTAAATTGGTATTATAGATTTCATCAAAGTCAAATTAGAAATATATCAAAAATCTATGTACCTAGGAAATACTTGGTTAATCCTGTAGGTAGGAACCTCTATTGGGTTCCGAAAACATGTTTAATTTAAAATTAAAATTAGACTTAGCATTTTCAGCAAGGAAATTAAACAACTAATTTCTTTATGAGGTTTTGTCTAAGGAAGTGGTTGTTGCTCCAATAACTAAGAAGGCCTAGTGCCCCGCCACGACCTGGAAGCCAAGTATCGAAATGAAAAGTTTAATTGACTAACTGAAAAATCATTAATTTAAATTACTTAATGCTTTAAAAGAGTTATTCAATTTGTGTTAAAAAATATTTAAAAATTTTTTTAACTTGACTTAGAAATTTTTTTTACCTTAGAAATTTTTATGAAAGTTATCTTAGAATTTTTTTATAAAAAGTGCCTTAAGGTTTTTTTAAAAAAAAAATTCTGAAAATTGTCTTTACTTAGACATTTTAAAATTGTTTTTACGCTTAAAAAAAATTTACCTTAGACTTGTTTATAACCCCAATTTTTATGTGATCAAAGGGGGAGAAGTAAGTCTAGGGGGAGATAATTTAATTTTTCAATTGAAAAATATTTGGACTTATTTGAATATAAATTATTGCATATGTTTACCCTAACTTAACTTGGGTTGCTCACATCAAAAAGGGGGAGATTGTTGGAACCCCAAGGTGTTTTGATGTGATCAAACAAGCTAAGTTAGGTCCTGCGTTATCTAACCCTTGTGTCTAAGTGTGCAAGAACTTAGGGACACAGGAAGTCGAGCAGAAGACGCGGCTAGCGAGAAGGACGGCACGGGAGAGAGCCGACGGGCTCAGTGCGTTCGAGGGACGAGGTGATCGTAGAAGAGTACACCGGTGGACGAGAAGAACGTGCATGGCGTTCGAGGGACGAGAAACCGGGAAGGAAGGCTGCTTGAGAAGAAGGCCAGAACTTGGGTACGGGTGAGCCCTATTCCGGATGGCCAAGATCACCCAAGCGAGCGGATCCGGAGGAGAAGAACCGGACCGAGGCGAGACTGAACTAGAGAAGAGGTCCCGGATGAAAAAGTCAACTTCTGTTGACTTTGGACTCCGAGGCGCCCGGAGCAGTCCGGGGCGCCCGGAGCCCTCCGGGGCGCCCGGAGCCCTCCGGGGCGCCCGGAACCCTTCCAGGCGCCCGGACCTGGATTTTGACCAGGATCACGTCAAACGTGATCTAATCGTTAGGGGATAAAATTTTATCCCCCCTGGGCGCTCGGAACCCCTTCGGGGCGCCCTGACCAGTGCTATAAATATAGCACTGATCTGCACAGTCAAAGCATCTCACTTGTAATCAGTTTTCTCTGTGCTTTCAATTATGCTTCTTTTATTTGTGCTGTCAACACTGTAAAGAGGCTACTCCGCCCGAAGGAGATAAACAAATAGTGCGCTTACTTTCCTTGGATTAGCAATCCCCTGATTGCAAACCAAGTAAATCTCTTATGTCTGCTCTTTTCTTTTAGTCTCTTAGTTTTATTATTACAAGTCTCTTTTAAATTAGTTGAATATCCGAGAAGGGTTTTTGGTTTAATTTTTGTAGGGCAATTCACCCCTCCCCTCTTGTCGGCCTCCAAAGGGACCTACAGAGACGGCCAACCAACTCCATACGCACATCCAGGACCTCCTAAACGGCCTTCACGTAATCGGCCAAAGAATAGAAAATCGCGACATAATAAGGTACGTGCTTAGCGCTTTTCCAAGGAACACCTTGTGGGCATCCATGGTTGATGCTTACAAGGTTTCTAAGGACCTTTCTTCAATCAAATTAGACGAACTTTTTTCTGAATTAGAATTGCATGAGAAGAATAATGCACGCCCGGTCGAGAAAGGTGTTGCTTTGGTTATAGGTACCAGCAGAACGCGCGAACCGACATCGAGGCGCAAAACAAAACCCAAGTCCAAAGATGAATCAGACGCAGAGGACGACGACGAAGTTGTTTCCGAACTGATAAAGCTCGTATGAAAGATATGCAAGTCGAAAAAGGTGACTCAAACAAACACGAAGGACAAGTCTGGAGTCACCTGTTACGGCTGTAACCAAAAGGGGCACTATAAGCCAGATTGTCCAAACAAGAAGAAAAGAAGGAAGGTATTGAAGGCGACTTGGTCTGAGTCATCAGATGAATCCGAGACTGATGAAGAAGAATCGACGAGCTTCCTCGCGTTACCAGTGCAAGCGAACATTATCGAAACCGATTCAGAAACTAATAGCGAGTCAAAAACCGAGTCCGAGCGAAGCCACGGATCCGCATTCGTTTCCGAAGGACCGAACCCCACTGTAAGTGCCCTACTCGCCGAAACTCATTTAGATGAATTGAAAGAATTAGTACCTTACTTGTTAAAAAAGTTGGCTAAATCCAACGTTCGGGTCAAGTCACTCCAAAAGGAGATAACAACCTTTAAGGAAGCGACTGACTTGAGTTCTTTAACTGAGCCAGTTCAAATTGGAAACTCAACTCAGGTCGAACAACTTGAAGAAGAAAATTCCAATTTGAAAACTCAAATTAAAGAACTCAAGGACACGTTGGAACGATTCACCATGGGTTCCAAGAATTTGGATCTGATTCTTGAAAATCAGCGAGCCGTTTACAACAAGTCCGGACTTGGATTCAAAACCAAAAGTAAATATAAATCATATCTATCCTTAGTTAATAGAAATAATAGAAATATAATTCAAGCATGGGTCCCCGGGTCAAACTTGGTTAATCAAGTTGGACTTGGACAATATTGGGTCCCCAAGGATCAGATCCATTACCTTGATAGACCATATCGAGGCTATGATCCAGGGGGAGCCAATAGAAAGACCATCTTTACCAATAGATAGAATTGATTGATGCTTGTTTATTTATTTTTTTATGCATGGTTAGATTTAGGATAGTTTAAGGACGTAGGCGTAATTTACACTTGTCCAGTTAAATCTAGGGGTTTCAAAAAGAAAATTAAATATAATTTCCTTGAGCGGTTCTGTCTAGGAAGTGGTGGATGATCTCATACCCAAGAAGACCAAGTGTCTCGCCACGACCTAGGAACCAATCTTTGAAATACATATTTAATTGACTAATTGTGTAACAACCCAAATTTCTCCATTTCAAGTCCCAAAAGTAATTTAAAAATGCTATAGAAAAATTCTAGAGATTTTTAGAAATTTTTAGAGTAATTTTATGTAATTTTTGGAGGTCGTTTGATATTTTTACTAAACGAAGGAAGTTTTGATAAAAAAATGTTCAAGCCGAGATTCGAACCATGGACCTCGGACTTGACCCGAGTCTTAACCGAACTCAGCCAACCAGTTGGTCTGCGAGTATTTTGTTAATCAAGAAGGGAATAAAATGTATATAAGGTAGAAGTTAGTAACAGAGAATAAGAGGAAAAAGGGGTGCAGCGAGAATCGAACCTACGATCTGTGGCTTCGAGCAAAACCCGCCTGACCGGCTGCGCCCGCGGGCTGTGTTAACCTAAGAGTGAGAGAAAAATATTTAAGTTATAGTAATTGGAACCGATTCAAACCTTAAGTATAGGATTTAAATTTTATTTCCCAAAACCTAAAAATTTCTCTTGAAATTCCTCTTCTCCTCTCACGCTCGCGACGGCGCGTGGCGGTGATCTCGGGCGAAAGAGGCGACGGAACTAGGGATCGTCTCCAGCGCCAACCAGGGTTTCCGAGAGGTTTTCTTCACCTCCTTGAGGTCGGCTCGTCGAGGGGAGCACGCGGGCACAGAAGGATCGCCCGATTTGAAGCTTCACCCGAACCCTAGATTTCTCCCTTCCGGTTGTAAGTCCTAAAAGCAAGGGTAAGTGCTACTCACCTGCGGTAAGAGTAGTTTCGAGTTTTAGTTTCCTTCTTTTGTTTCGGATTGTGTTGTGCCGAATTCATATTTGCTAAGGATTTTGATCTCTTTCTTTGCTTCCGGAGTGATGTGCAGAATTGAGTTTTTGCTAGAGGGTTAAGTGTAGTTCTGAGAATTGATTCCTCCTTTGTGTTTCTGCGGTAGCATGCTCAAAGATTGAATAATTTTTGCATAGGTTTTATTTTAAAAACAAACCAGCAAGCATAACTTAGTATTGTGCAATGAAAAGGGTAAAAGCAGCTTCTCTTGAAGTGTTCTGTGGAGTTCGGTTGTGCTGGGAAAGGGGCACGAGCAGTTCCCTTTGGGGCTTGCTGTGCAATTCCGATATTGTTGCTGCCAGGCAATAAACCTGTGATTGTTTAGATTTTTGAGCATGTGGTTTAGGTTCTAATTTTCCAGCAAGTTCTGGGTTGATTTATGCTACAATAGGGGCACGAATAGCTTCTTTGGAGCTTAGAGCAGCGACATTCCTTTTTGCATTTCTGTAGGCGTGATCAGCTCTGTTTAGAGCTCAGAACAACCCCTTTTTGGAGTTCATTCCAGTCCAGATTTCTTTGTGTTTGATGCAGAAACGCATAGCTCTATTTAGAGCTTAGAACAGTCTGTAGTGGCAATGCAGATTTATTTCTTTTCAAGCCTTTATATAGGATTTAAACGGTAGCAGATTTCTAGTTTAGTTCTGGAAGTGTTTAGTTAGATAACAGTGGCTTAGTTGTTTCCATATAGAAGTCCAGTTGTCAAATCTGAATGCCACGGAAGTGAATCTCTAAATTATGTTTCTACCCTTGCTGTTGATCCATATATGATAGTATATGTTAAGCATTTAGTTGGCAGTCAATTACATGTTTCAGTTACATGTTGCAAGTTATTGATTCTGTTTTTGTAGATAGAAATTTGATTTCCAAAGGAGTTAATGGTTTGACTTGAAGTTGAAGATATTATTTGATTTGATCTTCAAACAATAAGAGTATATTTTCTAGTTATGTTTGATATGAGTTGAGCATGACCAGTTTTCTTTGCTATTAGATATGCACGAGTATATGGTTTAGTTTCTTTAGAGTGCAGATTTGAAGTTTACTACTTCCTTAACGAGCAAGAATAGCTCTTTAATTTAAAGCATGCGTTTCATTAAATCTCTTTAGAAGATTATAAGTAGTTATAAGTAAAGAAAGGACCAAGGTCCTGATAGGATCTCTAAATTTCAGAATTTGGGATCAGCGGCACGCCAAGTGCTCGAAGAAATGTCGAGGCATTCTATAATAAAAGAATTAGAAGATAAGAAACATTTTAGTTCTTTCCTTGCTTGTGGAAATTTCCGGTGTAGATTAAGAGGTTTCAAGTATATTCCTTTGTAGATTTGTGAGGTTCTGTTGGGTTAAAGATGTTCTTTACATGATATGATAAGTTTTGAGGAAGTTTTTAGGCACGCTTTTTGATTGTGTTTGTACAGAATTGAGGAAGTCTTGCAGTTTAGAACGAGTTAGATTAATTTGTAGCATGTTAGTTTCAGATTTCATGAAAACATTTCAGTTGTAGATTTTTAGTTTTAGTTTATATATATATATCTATGCAACGAACTGCTTTTTATTTCAAGTATATATAAAGTTAGATTTATCTTTAAGCTTTTAGTTTCCCTTTGTTCTGCTAATAGGCAATGAACACAGAATGACTTGGATTAAGTATTGGTTTAATTTATGATGAAGTAGGTAGTGTAATCTCTTTAGTGCAGAAGTGTGGATGAAGGAGTGAAGATGAGCATATGTAATATTTTTGTTTTGGTGAGTATCATGTATTAAGACTAAAAGATGATTTGAAGTGATGTAATGAATTTAACAGGTGAGAAGTATGTGAGTGTTTTAGATATGCAAGTAGTAACTTCGGAGTAGAAGTTTAGTTTAGAAGATGAGAAAAGAGAGTTAAATGTTAGATCAGTTCTGAGCATGATTTCTACTCTTTCTAGATGACCCTAAATGTTGGTACAATATTTGTTTAATGACAAACCTTTCTTCTAGATAGGGTAATGGTTAGTTCAGATAACTCTTTATCATGACTAAAGGAGCAAGATTGTAGAATGAGTAGAGTTGAAGTTTACCTCATGTTAGCTAAATTTGTGTAGTTGTGATCCATCGATTTTATGATATTTGAATGTTACTGCACTATTGAGGTTTAATGTAGTTGCTTCACCTAACTGCTTAGGAGGTTTGGGATTATAGAACAACTAAAGCTGTAGTCTTTATTTTTAAAATACAGATAGTTTATAGAAAGCATTGTAGAACAAGGCTTTAGATTTCTTTTAAATATGCATGATTGTGTGTTACCTAGTTGATTTCACTTATAGATGCATATTTAAAAATACCCTAACAGTATTTTGAGTTTAAGAAAAGTATAAGAAAGATAAAGAAAAGAAAGTAAAAGGCCAGAGCTTAAGTAGATCCCAAAGTCAAGACTTTAGGGATTTTGGCACACAAGGTGCTTATTAAAATACCAAGGTATTATATATTAGAAGTATTAAAAGATAACAAGTATTTTACTTTTATCAGTGGCACTGTGTTGGACTCTCAGTTGTCCTTGGGTTGGGCTCTCATAGTCGTCCCTAGGTTCAGATAACCTAGTATATCCTACTAGATTCGGGACTAGCTACCTCGGGTCAAGTTAGGGATGCGCGCAAAGTAAGTACAGTTGCCAGGGCCCAAGAAGAAGTTGATTATTATTTTGAAGTATTATAAATTTTTTTTGAACAAGTAAAATAAGTTTCACATAAGTATTAAAGAATAAGTCTTTAAGCGAGTGAAATAAGTTTATAGATTGCATTTCCTCTTACTGCAGATACAGGAAAGGAAAAAATATAGAAAGGAAGGCGACAAGGAGGTGGTCGAAGGATGTGTGATGCCAGGACTATGGAAGCCTTGGGACTAGGAAGGAGTTTCCTTTAGTTTTCTTTTTCTTTTGCTATGTTAGAAGTATTTGAGACAGTATATGTTATTTTGATGTGATTAGGACATAGTAGATAAATTGTGTTCTTGTGTGATGATTTGTGGTATTGTTTTCTTTTGGTTTTGACACTTATATAACTACGTGAGAGTTTGTTATCTGTTCCAGCCGCCTGTGGCTGTGTATATAGTGTTTGTATATCAGTTTAAGGTCACTGGTACAAGGGAGACTCTGCCGAAATTTTTCAGTAGGGTTTCCATATGGTTTTTAATCATACCGATTAAGTAGAGTTAGTAGTTAAGTAACGGTCACTCTTACCCTCTGTTTGGGAGGAGGTGAGTAAAGGGGAGGGAAAGGTAAACATGGGTAAAAAGAATTTTTACACTTGTTTGGGAGAGAGTGAGCCATGAAGGGGAAGGGGAGAGAAGGGTAAAGTTTCCCCTTGCATGCTCGGGAATCAGCGAAATTCCTTACACCCCAAATTGGGGTGTAAGGAAGGGTAAGGAAAAATTATCCCAATTTTATCCTTATTTATATTTTCACATGCAGATTTATTAAAAAAAATAAGAGGATATTTTTGTAAATTTGTATATTTAACTTTCATTTCCATCCCTTTGAACTTTCCCTCCCTTCCAAACAAGGGCAAGATAAATATATTACTTTCCCTCCCTTCCCCTCCCTTCCCCTTCCATCCCCTTCCATTAATGAACCTTACCTCACCCCATCCAAACAGAGGGTTAGAGAGTAGTAGTAGTAAGAAAAGTGGTCCTTACAAATTGGAAAATCTAAGTTTAACTCAAATGTAAATTAATCCTTAGAACTAACCTAAATTAAAGATAATCATCTCACAAAATTACTTAAGATTACATGATTGATAACGTAGAATCGTGTGAGATGGATCTAAGTTAAACTTAGTCTAAAAATAATCAAATACATTCAATTTAAAATAAATTAATTCAATCCAAATCAACTAAATTAACTCTATAATCAGATATATTAATTATTTTAAAAACATTTTAATTTTTTTTTTCAAAAAATTTATTTTAAAAATTGTTTAAAAATTGTATAAAAAATTGTTTTAAAAATTATTTTAAAATTGTTTAAAAATTCTTTTAAAATTTTTTTAAAAATTACTTTAAAATTTTTTAAAAAAATTATTTTAAAAATCATTTTAAAAATCCTTAAAAAATTATTTGAAAAACCTTTTAAAATTTTTTTAAAAATTATTTGAAAAATCTTTTAAAAATTCTATAAAAACAATTTGAAAAATCTTTTAAAAATTCATTAAAAATTAATTCAAAAATCTTTAAAAAACTTCTTTAAAAATTATTTCCAAAATCTTTTAAAAATTCTTTAAAAAATATTTGAAAAACCTATTAAAAATTTTTTAAAAATTATTTGAAAAATATTTTAAAAATTCATTAAAAATTATTTGAAAAATCTTTAAAAAATTCTTTAAAAATTAATCGAAAAATCTTTAAAAAATTCGTTAAAAATTAATTGAAAAATCTTTTAAAATCCTTTAAAAATTATTTTAAAAATATTTTAAAATTCTTTAAAAAATTATTTGAAATATATTTTTTAAATTCTTTAAAAATTATTTGAAAAATCTATTAAAAATTTCTTTAAAAATTAATTGAAAAATCTTTTAAAAAATTCTTTAAAAATTATTTGAAAAATCTTTTAAAATCCTTTAAAAATTATCTAAAAAATATTTTAAAATTTTTTAAAAATGATTTTAAAAATCATTTTCAAAATCCTTTAAAAATTATTTGAAAAATCATTTAAAATCTTTTAAAAATATTTTGAAAATCATTTTAAAAATCCTTTAAAAATTATTTTAAAAATCCTTTAAAAATTATTTTAAAAACCTTTTAAAATTTTTTTAAAAAATTATTTGAAAAATCTTTGAAAAATTCTTTAAAATTATTTGAAAAACCTTTTAATTTTTTTTTAAAAATTAATTGAAAAATCTTTTAAAAAATTCTTTAAAAATTAATTGAAAAATCTTTTAAAGAATTATTTAAAAATTACTTGAAAAATGTTTTAAAATTATTTAAAAAATTAATTGAAAAATATTAAAACATTATTTTAAAAATATTTTAAAATTCTTTAAAAAATTATTTGAAAAATCTTTTAAAATCCTTTAAAAATTATTTGAAAAATATTTTTAAAAATCCTTTAAAAATTATTTGAAAAATCTTTTAAAAATTATTTGAAAAATATTTTAAAAATTATTTGAAAAATATTTTAAAAAATTCTTTTAAAAATTATTTGAAAAATCTTTTAAAAATTCTTTTAAAAATCTTTTAAAAATATTTTTAAAAATTATTTGAAAAATCTTTTAAAAATCTTTTAAAACTTAATTTGAAAATTTATTTTGAAAATTATTTCAAAAACTTATTTTAAAATCCTTTGAAAATTATTTCTAAAACCTATTTTAAAATCCTTTAAAAATTATTTTAAAAACTTATTTTAAAAATCCTTTGTAAATTATTTCAAAAACTTATTTTAAAATTCTTTGAAAATTATTTCTTAAACCTATTTTAAAATCCTTTGAAAATTATTTCTAAAACCTATTATAAAAGAGCTAAGTGTTTATATCTATACTCATCTCACTCTCTTATTTATTTTGATATATGGCAAAGGGGGAGAGTATAAGGAAATTCAAAAGAAATGAAAGAAAATTTAAAATAAAAAGAAATTATTTTAAGGGGGAGCTTCTATTTAGGGGGAGCTTTAATGTGCTTATGTTTTATTTATGCTGGTGCTAATTTATGCTTATCTTTATTGTATTTTTTTTCTTAACTTTGAATTCCGGTTGCCATAATCAAAAAGGGGAGATTGTTGGTGCGGGAAGCATCCGACGATCGAACTCATGTTTTGATAATGGCAAAGAGATTCAAAGTTAAGTTTAATTGTTCTCTAATGTGTATGATTGAGTGTTTCAGGAAAGTCCTAACTGTGGTTAGGCAAGGGGAAAACCCTAGGGGGTGGTAACCCTAGGTCATAGGGGGTGGTAACCCTATGCGAGAAGTATTGGTGGTTCGGAGCATCGGGTAAAAATCCTAGGGGCAGTAATCCTAGGTTAAAGTCCAGTCGGTCTGGAGGACCGAACTGGCAAAAGGTAAATCTCCTGAGTGGAGTAGGTGAGGACGCATTCCCCGTAGAGGGAACAGTAGGCGTCGGTTCGAACTAGGGTTTCCGGTAGGAAATTCGAAGTTAGAATCGGACAGTCCGGAGACTGTTAGAATATTCTATTGTCATATTTTATGTGTGCTAATATTTTTTTGCAGGGTATGTATGTGTTTTGTGGAATAACATGTCTTGCAGGGACAAAGGAGCAAGTCAAGCCTCGGATGAACAGTGTCTGAGGCGCCTCCATGGAGCTTGGAGGTGCCTCGGGTGCAAAGGAGCAGACGTTGCACACTTCAGGCTTTGATGCGCCTTGAATAGAGGTTGAGGCACCTTGAATGCTTCCTTTGAGATGCCTCAGAGTGTGATTAAGGCGCCTCCAGGCAGATAAGAGGCATTGACGAGAAGATCATCGCAACACAAAACGCGGGATAAGCCTCCATGTTTGAGGCGCCTCAATGGGGCTTTGAAGCGCCTCAAGCAGGCTATTTAAAGACATGTCGAGCAGCACTTCACTTCAGAACTTCCAAATCGATTCTTCTTCAAGTATGCTGCGAACGAGACATTCCGGTTGAGCTACAACAAGTC
This sequence comes from Zingiber officinale, assembly GCF_018446385.1. NCBI lineage: Eukaryota > Viridiplantae > Streptophyta > Magnoliopsida > Zingiberales > Zingiberaceae > Zingiber > Zingiber officinale. Next base: position 28,191,485 of record NC_055992.1, on the reverse strand, counting down.
CCCGACGACCCGAAGCTTCAAGATTGTTATTTTTCATTGTCGGTATAATTGTTGTTTTAATTTTAACATTGTACTTCATACTTGTACTGAACTTTACGAGATTATAGTTGTTGCCCAACGTAAATGCTCAACGAGCGTGGGCCTTGGAGTAGGAGTCGCTTAAGGCTTTGAACCAAGTAAATAGCTTGTGTTCGTGTGTTGTTCTCTTTCTAATTCCGCTACATTTACTCGAACGTTTTTACGAATCTGAAACGAGTGAAAGCCACGAGCGCTATTCACCCCCCCTCTAGCGCTTTCGATCCAACATAGTTAACCTAATCATGATGAAGTTGACACTCGGAGAGCATTTTCAAGGTTATTGTTAACCTTTGAAAATGAAAAGGATTATCATTTACTCCTTAAATGGAGTAAAATGTGCCATGATATGAGAAATTAGATATATTTTAATTGGCACAAGAAATCAAATGTAAAGAAATGTTAAGTTGGGATTTTGGCATTTTATTGGGAAGTTAAAGGCAAATCTAAGCCTTATTTTAATTGGTTACTCTTGAAAGAGTAAAGTGTGCCAAAATTTGAGGAATCATGTGTTAGTAATTAGCCCTAAGAGCCAATCATGAGATGATTAGGCCTTTTGGGTTACTCATTGGGTTAGACTCAAATGAACCCACTCATTGGATTGAGTTCAATCCGAATTAGACACATTGGATTAATGGGTTAGACTCAATGGGTTAGACTCAATGGGTTAGACTTATTGGGTTATTGGATTAATGGTTAATCCAATATAATAATCCAACCCATTAAGAGGAATACAAAGAGACAAAAAACTCTTCATATTCATGGGATGAATATAAATAGCCTTTTGGGTTTATTTTCATGAGATGAGAATGTGAAAAGAAAGGGTGACCCTTGATCTCCCCTCTCCTTCCTCTTCCTTCCTTCTTGGCCGATTCTTGGAGTTTTGGTCGAATCATTCTTCTTGCTAGCACAAGAAGATGGTTCTTCTCTGAAGGCTTCGTTCATGGGATGAACGAAGGATATGTTCGTGTGGTTACCATAGAGGTGCGGACATTTGAACGCGCTGAGATCTGGATCTAGAAGAAAAGGTTGTTGTTGGGATTGCGAAGGGCATACAACAAAGGTGTAATCCTATCACACAGCTTAGCATAGATTATTTGTCATGAAAAATGTTTTCTTCCCTTCGCATGGATCCACTGGATAAGAGGATCTAGTATTTTTTTCGCTGCATTTCCGCGTCTTGCTAGATCCCAATAGTGGTATCAGAGCCACTTGCAAAGGGCTATGCTGAGTTAGAATTTTTATATATGATATAGAAATTACTTGATAGGGTTTATTGTGATTTGCAAAAGGATTTATGAGTCTCGACCAAACAAGGTTTCAGCCAAGAGAGTGAATCTCGGCCAGATTATGAGTCTTGGCCAGATTTTGTGTCTCGGCCAAATCCTAAGCCTTGACTGAAATGGGTGTTTTGTTGGGAACAAAGCATAGTTGGTGTGTGACCAGCAAGGTCTCGACCAGGGGTGTCTTGTTAGGAACAAAACATAGTTGGTTTGTGACCAACAAGGTCTCGGCCAGAGGTGTTTTGTTTAGAACAAAACATAGTTGGTATTATGGGTAGTAGGGTCTCGGGTAAAGTAGCAACTCATAAATGAGTATGCAAAATAATTTTTGTTTTGGGGGTCGCCGTGGCGTTGCGGCTCATAATTTGTTTGCCGAAATCATAGTAAATTTTATGTCATAAAATATTATGAATAGATATGACATGGTGCATGGTTATAGCAGGACAGCCGTGGCGTTGTGGCTCATAATTTGTTTGCTGAAATCATAGTAAATTTTATGTCATAAAATATTATGAATAGATATGACATGGTGCATGGTTATGGCCCTTTAACCCCAATGTGATTGGATGTGTGTAATGTTGTAATTCATAATACGGCCTGCGTGTCGTGCCTTCATCCCTTTTATTCTTGTTGTAATTAGATTACACTCGAATGTAACTCGAGTTTATTTAGATTTTGTAATGTACAAAATTAGAAAGAGTTAGTCTTCTGGAAGACGGGTGAAAAGGAAGGAAGGACAACAACACACGACAACCAAGAAAGCGCTTGGAGAAGCAGCTTAGACCTAGGTTGACTTATCGCTCTTCTCATTGGCTTGAGAAGATCATAGTTTATGGGGCCCATAACCTTGTCACGTTTAAACTTGTGTATATGTTGATATATGCCATGATGTATATGATGCATGTGTAGCTATCGTAATTAGGTCATTTACATATGCCTACCAGAGTTTGGTACTCATTACTACCTCGATCATCTGTAGTCAGGTTTGCCAAAGCAAAGTGGCTCGTTTTATCTTGGTAGAGTGTGACAGGACAATTGTGATGTCCGACTACCGACCTTTAGGTATGACTTAATTAAGTTACCTCAATTGGATTGAGAACTTAAAGGCATATCCCATAAGATGTAAATCATATTATACTAGTCTTGGGCGATTAGCCAAAGCTAACTCAAGATGAATTATAATATGGATTTCATAAGATGGGAAAACGAACAAATAGTGTTGTTCACCTAAGGATACAAGAGTTACATAGGATGTAATTGGTGAACGTTGTCTACCTAAGTTATACAAATCTTGGGCGATTAGCCAAAGCTAACTCAAGAAAAATATAAGATGGATTTTGTCCAATTGGTACACGTTGTCTACCTATTTATACAAGTCTTGGGCGATTAACCAAAACTAACTCAAGATAAGGTATAATGTGGATCTTGTCCCACTAGAATGTCTTTGCTTATGGGTATAGAACTAGTAGTGACTTGCTTCTATCAAGATTTAGAATTCAGTGGGAGAATCATTTAATTAAAGGCCTAATTAAATGATCTGAGGATGATACTTCTCTGTATTTTATTGTTGTAGACCACCATGTCATCTAGTAAGTAGAAGACACTATCTCTGCGATCTATCCTTGATAAGAATAAGCTCAATGGACCTAATTTCTAGACTGGTATAGAAACATAAGAATAGTTCTCAAGAGAGAAAGAAAGCTGTACGTCCTAGAGCAGTCTATTCCTAAAGTGCCCCTGCTATTGCTACTAGAGTTGATAGGGATGCTTACAAGCATCAAGATGATGCATTAGATGTATCATGCCTTATGCTCACCACCATGAACTCTGAGCTTCAGAAGCAACATGAGAACATGGATGCTTATGATATGGTTGAACACCTTAGATATCAAGGACAAGCAAGGCATGAGAGATTTGAGATCTCTAAAGCACTGTTTCAATGCAAGACGGAAATCCCGTAGGGTATATGTGCTCAAAATGATTGGGAATGTGGAGAATCTACAAAAGTTGGGATTCCCACTAGGCTAAGAATTTGCCACTGATCTTATCTTACAATCATTGCCCAATAGCTATAGTCAATTTGTTATGAACTACAACATGAATGAAATTGATAAACCACTGCCTAAGATATTAAGCATGTTGAGAACTGCTGAACTCAACCTTAAGAAGGCAAAGCCTAGTACCATTTTGATGGTGTCTAAGGTCAAAGGAAAGTGGAAGCCTAAAGGTAAGGGTAAGACCCAAGCCAAAGGAAAGGACAAGACTCATGCACTGAAACCCAAAGGTGGGGTTGCTAAGGAAGGAACCTGCTTTCACTGTGGTGAGACCGGACACTGGAAGAGGAACTGTAAGGTATACCTAAAGGAATTGAAAAAGGAAGAGAAGTGAGACTTCTGCCTCAGGTATATATGTTATAGAAATCAATATATCTATTTCTTCTTCATGGGTATTAGATACCGGATGTGCATCTCACATTTGTACGAATGTGCAGGGGATGAGAAATAGTAGAGTGTTGACAAAGGGCGAAGTGGACCTACGAGTAGGCAATGGTGCAAGAGTTGTTGTTGTCGTTATAGGAATATATTCCTTATCTTTGCCTACTGGGCTTGTTTTAGAACTTAAAGAGTGCTACTATGTACCTACCTTGACCAAGAACATTATCTCTATTTCTTGTTTGGACAAGAAAGATTTTTCATTTGTAATAAAGGACAAATGTTGTTCCATTTATTTCAATGAAATATTCTATTGTAGTGCACATCCTGTGAATGTACTCTATGTTCTAGACTTTGTCAACCCAATCTATAACATAAATACCAAATGGTTCAAGTCTAATGATTTGAATCAAACATATCTCTGACATTCTCGCTTAGTTCACAAAATGAGAGTTGCATATCCTAACTCCATAAGGATGGATTTTAGACTCATTTGATTTTGAATCATATGAGGCATGCATATCTTGTCTTTGAGGCAAGATGACAAAGACTCCATTCAGTGGACACCGCGAAAGGGCTAATAATCTTTTAGGACTCATACATACTGATGTATGTGGCCCTTTTAGAGTAGTAGCTAGAGGAGGCTAACATTACTTCATTATTTTTAATGATAATTTCAGTGAATATGGCTATGTGTTTCTAATGAGACACAAGTCAAAATCCTTTGAAAAGTTCAAAGAATTCAAGAATGAAGTATAAAATCAACTTGGTAAGAGTATTAAGATGCTTCGATTAGATCGAGGTGGGGAATACCTTAGTCAAGAGTTTCATGACCATCTCGTTGAGTGTGGGATCATATCTCAACTCACTCCACCTGGAACACCACTATGGAATGGTGTATCAGAAAGGAGGAATCGTACTTTATTAGATGTGGTACGATCGATGATGAGTCATACAGATCTTCCTATTTCCTTCTGGCGATATGCTCTAGAGACAGTTGCTTTCACACTTAACTGAGTTCCATCTAAGGCTGTCATAAAGACACCATATGTGATATGGATAGGGAAGAGTCCCAAGATGTCTTTTATGAAGATTTGGGATGGTGAGGCTTACGTTCGACGACTAGTCTCAGATAAACTAGGACCCAAATTGGACAAGTGTTATTTTATAGGATATCCCAAGGAAACAAAGGGATATTACTTCTATAATCCCACACATGGCAAGGTGTTTGTTGCCAGAACTGGTGTGTTTCTAGAAAGGAAATTTATTTCTAGAAAAACTAGTGAGAGTGAAGTCGATCTTGAAGAAGTTCAAGATACTAGCACTGACATTGTGATGGAAATTGAACAGGTACCACAAGATATTGTGGATCAGGGTTTTGTTGCACCACAAGAGGTTGTGGAACAATAATCTGTTCAACTAGCAAATGCTCTACGCAGATTTGATAGGATTCGTCATCAACCTGAGAGATATTCTTTTCTCTTATCTAACCATGATTATGTAGAGCTTATTGATCTCAATGAGCCTACATCTTATCAAGAAGTTGTACAGGGCCCAGATTCTGAGAAATGGCTAAAGTCTATAAGATCCAAGATGGAATCCATGTACAGTAACCAAGTATAGACTTTAGTTGATCCACCTGAAGGGATTAAACCCATTGGGTGTAAGTGGGTCTTCAAGGTGAAGACTGACATGGATAGTCATATGCGTACCTACAAAGGTAGATTAGTGGCTAAAAGATTCAAACAGATTCATGGTATAGACTATGATGAAACATTTTCACCAGTTGTGATGCTCAACTCCATTTGGATCATGCTTACTATTGCTACTTACTATGATTATAAGATCTGGCAGATGGATGTCAAAATCGCATTTCTTAACAGAAATCTACTGAGGATGTGTACATGACACAATCTGAGGGTTTTGTAGATCCAGAGTGTAACGACCTAACTTTCCCTATTTCGAGTTCTAAATGTCCTCAAAAATATTTGGAAATACTTTTAAAATATTCTAGAGATTTTTAAGAATTTTTAGAGTATTTTTACGTAATTTTTGGAGGTCGTTTAGTATGTTTACAAAAAGAAAGAAGTTTTGACAAAAAACCGTTGAAGGTGAGACTCGAACCCATGACCTCGGGTCGAACCCGACCTAACCGGGCGCAACCAACCAGCTGAGCTACGCGGGTTTTGTTAACCAAATAAGTAGAGATAGATATTTAAGGTATAGTTAGTAATAGGAAACCCTAGTTTTAAAAAGACCTAATTCCTTTTCTCCCGAGCCGAAACTCTCTTCCTCCCTCGCGTACGCGGCGGCTCCTCTATTGGCGGAAATGAAGAAGCAGGCGTTAGGGCTCGATCTCTGACGCCGGCGAAGGCTTTTCCCAGCCAATCTTCACCCGTGCATGGTCACCTCGACGAAGGAAGCCCGAAAATAGCAAAGAGTGTCGTGAGCACGAAGGAGAAACCGAGATTTTCATCTCCTCCGAACCCTAGATCTTCTTCCCTTCGGTTGTAAGTCCAAGAACAGCAATGTAAGTACTACTCACCTGCTGTAGGATTGTTTCGGATTTCCTATTCTTTTTGGTTCTGAATTTTCTGTGAAGATAGTGGAATTAGGGTTGCTGCCGTGAATTGCTTGTTCAGTTTTTTTTGCTGTGCCTCAGTTCCGAGAGGAATCTGTTTTAGATGGCTGCAGACTTTGAGTTATAGGAGAGGATGATGTTAGGGATCTTAGAACAGGTGCATAACACTTCTTGTTCTGTGCCAATCGGATGAAACAGAATAGGGGATTTAGGGTTGCCTTACAAGAAGAGTTAAGCTGTGAAATGATATTTATGCTTGTTTTAGCTTTACAGTAAGTTGAATCTGATCTTATGCAAAGAAAATAAATGCAGAACCGGATTTTTGTTTTCCTTCTTGCCTTCAGTTGCTACTTAAACATTTTTCCATGTATTCTAAGTTTCGGTTGGATCTTGTAGCTAACTTCCCAGGTGGCAGAGACAAGCTTTAAGTTTTCTTCCCTTGCTCTGGATTCCACAGTGCCGAGTAGAGTTACACGCTAGGGTTTATTTCCAGTTGTGCTTGTGACCTTAGTAATCCAGTGTAGATCTTGTTGTGGCCATATACCCATCTTGTTGTTTTAAGATGATTGCTGATGTGTGTCAGGGTTTAAACAAGGAATTGAATATTTCTGTTGCCTTATGCTGTGAATATGTTTGCAAGGGGTTTTAGTTCAGCAGATCTTTAGTTTGAACAGCTAGTGTGACTTGCTTTCCTGGATTTATGTTTGGTACAACATGCTTAGAGAATTCAGATTCGTTTTCTTTGATTTATGTTTAGTACAGCATGCATAGAGAGTTCAGACTTGCTTTCCTTGATTTATGTTTATTGTAGCATGCTTAGAGAGTTCAGATTTGTTTTCCTTTAATTAGTTAGAATGGTTTAGCTTTTTCCTTGCTACTTAAAAAGGAAAGAACAACTCTTTAATTAGTTAGGATGGTTTAGCATTTTCCTTGCTACTCAAAAAGGCAAGAATAGCCCTTTAATTAGTTAGAATGGTTTAGCATTTTCCTTGCAACTCAAAGGGCAAGAACAACCCTTATTTAGTTAGAAGGGCAGCCTTTATTTAAAGTATGCAGTATTAGAATAGCATGAGCCGTATTAGTTTTTAATTCTGTTTCATTCGCAGATTTTTTTTAATGATTCACGTGTGCAGATTTTTGTTATTCACATGTGCAGATTTTTAGTATTCATATGAACAGATTTTAGCATATAGTAGCATGCTGATTTTTGTTTTCCTTTGCTTTAAGATGTGCATGAACAGATTATAACACATAGTAGTATGCTGATTTTTGTTTCCCTTTGCGTTAAGATATGCATGAACAGATTTTAGCATATACATGTATGCACATAGCATTTAGTTTGGACTTTCCTTGCTATAATGAGCAGCTATAAGTAAGAAAAAGACCAAGGTCTAGTTAAAAAGAGATAACAAGTAAATTAAAGTAAGAGGCTAGTACCCGACTTCCGAGGTTGTCGTTAAACAAATCCAGGTGACCGTTTCCGAGGTCTCGGCCCTGGTAAGACCGAGGTCTTTACCCTGTGGGACTACAGCAGTCTCTATTAGGGAGCGCACATAAGATGGTACTAAGCCTGGGCCCAAAGAAAAGAAGAAGAAAGAAAAAGAAGAAGAAAGAAAAGTAAAAGTAAAAGAAATTAAAAGATTAATTTCAAGTATAAATCTATAAGTAAATGAAACAAGTATCACCTATGTTTAGAATTTGCAGAAGTTTAGTTCCTTTAAATTCTAAGCATACAGCATGAGTTTCATTACTTTTCTTATCAGTTTAGTGAGCATGATTAGTTTTATTTCCAGTATTCAGCTTTATTCTGGTATATCATGAGTATGCAGTTTATTTGAGTACCTTGCTATTAGATGAGCATGAGTAGATTTCTTTTAGCATTTCAGTTTCAGTATCGTTTGCATTTTTATGCACTTCGAGTTTTTGTGAGATAGTATAGTACTTACTAAGCGTTTCGCTTATAGATCTATTTTTCCTCCTACTGCAGATAAAGGAAAAGCTAAAATATGAAAGGAAGGCGACAAGGTGGTGGTAATGAAGGTGTGTGATGACTGGACTATGGAGAGATCCAGAGTTTGCTGGCAAATTGTCAAGACTCTTTTATTTAGAGTTCTTTTAGTCTCTTTAAATATTATTATGAGTTGAGATTGTAATTAAGTTTATTCCGCACTTGTAGTTGGGTCCTATTGTTGGAGTGATATAGTTGTTTGCTATTGCTAGAGTAGTTTCCTTCTTCTTATTGTGTTATTATACTGCGTGGTTGTGAAAAAAATATGTTCCAGCCGCCTGTGGCTGTGTATATAGTGTCTGTATGGTTGATTTGGTCACCGGTACAGGGGAGACTCTGCCGAAATTTTTCGGTAGGACTTCCTCTGGGGTCGTGATAAATCTAAGTGTTGCTATAATAGCACAAGTAACACTAGTGAGTAGAGTAATTGTTAGGTAACGGTCGCCCTTAGAGAGTAGTAGTAAGATGGGTGGGTTGTTACACAGAGCATGCTGGAAAGATTTGTAAGTTGCAAAGATCCATTTATGGATTGAAGAAAGCTTCTAGAAGCTGGAATTTTTGATTTGATGATGCAATCAAAACGTTTGGTTTCATTAAGAATGAAGATGAACTTTGTGTCTACAAGAAGGTTAGTGGGAGCACAGTCATTTTTCTCATATTATATGTAGATGACATACATCTCATTAGAAATGATATCTCTACTCTTCAGTTAGTGAAGACTTGGCTTGGGAATTGTTTCTCAATGAAGGACTTAGGTGAAGCAGCCTATATTTTGGGAATTAAGATCTATAGAGATAGATCCAGGAGATGGCTTATTCTAAGCCAGAGTACATATATTGACAATGTGCTTAAAAGTTTCGCCATGCTTTGTACTCGCCCAGATGTCTCATATGCGTTACGCATAATGAGCAGATGCCAGTCAGATCCAGGTGAAGGTCACTAGATAGCAGTCAAGAATATTCTTAAGTACTTGAGAAAGACTCAAGGTTATTTCTTGATCTTTGGAGGCGATGAAGAGCTATTGTTGTAAAGCGTTACAGCTGTTGCTGTAAAGGGTTACAGTGGTGCAAGCTTCCAAAATTGACAAGGCCATTTCTAGATCGCAGTTAGGGTATGTATTGTACTTAAATGGTGGTCTTGGGTATTGGATACTACAACAATTTCATCTCATTAGAGGAATCCTCGATATATGAGATATGAGGATATGCAGATAACCAAACAATGCTAACATTACAGATCCTTTAACCAAGGCTTTGGCACCAAGAAAGCATGATGGTCACACTAGGTCAATGGATATGAGATATTTTAGTGATTGGCGCTAGTGTATAAGGAGATTGTTAGTGTAAGCCCTAAGAGACAATCAAGAGTTGATTGACTTAGGACATTTTATATCATATTTCATTATTTCATTAGAAGACAAAGGTTATGGTTATTATATTTACTTCAGTTCAGTGCCGAATGAATAAATATAATAATGTCCTTGGGTGGTAGGTTCTTATCTACAATAATCAATTGGTTGAATTGATAGTGAGATATTATAGAGAACACTACTCTTAACTATTCCTAGTCGAGCATTAACATACAAGAACAATATTAATGCGTTGAGACTAGCATGTAGGTCAACGGATGATTTGATCTCACAAATCATGGATATGAGATATCAAGTTGACACATGGGTATATATTAGAGAATATATACTGAATTAACCCGCTATGAGATGTTTCATGGATCACTATATGAGTGTCATAAACATTCTCATGTGACTATTGGTATGAATAGTCCTTAGACTTGAAGTCACTACGGTTCCCTACATAAGGAGTTGTGTACTTTGGTATCGTCAAACGTCACCCGTAACAGGGTGGACTATAAAGTCGATCACTGGGTATGCAATAAATTATGCGGAGAGATGTGAGTGATGTAGATGGGATCTATCCCTTCCATATAATGAAAGTGATATCTGTGGGCCCCTTGATTAGTAGGACACAGAAATGTATGACCATACTCAGATAAGTCAATATGAGATATTGAGCTTATTTGTATAGTGTGTCTACTTGGAGATCAAGAAACACAAAGATTGATAAGGGGATGACATGGTCTATGCCTCATCGATAAATCTAGATATCAAGGATAGAGGGACTGAGTCATACAAGATAATAGCCACGGACAGGTTAGGTCGGATCTCAACTTTCTCGTCACTTGGGTAGCAATGATGCATTGCTAGATGCCACTCTTTGTTTATGTATCGCAAATATTGATTTGGATACATTGCCAACGTTACGAGAGTCTATAGGGTCACACACAAAGAACATATTGGTTCAGAGATAGGTATTTTAGTTTGACTAAAATACTAAGGATATTAAGAATAATAGGTAAATTCAAAGTGTTGGTGTCATCTTAGTGGTGATTGGCACTAGTGCTAGTGGGAGATTGTTAGTAATTAGCCCTAAGAGCCAATCATGAGATGATTAGGCCTTTTGGTTACTAATTGAGTTAGACTCAAATGAACTCACTCATTGGATTGAGTTCAATCCGAATTAGACAAATTGGATTGATGGGTTACACTCAATGGGTTAGACTTATTGGGTTATTGGATTAATGATTAATCTAATATAATAATCCAGCACATTAAGAGGAATACAAAGAGACCAAAACCCTTCATATTCATTGGATGAATATAAATAGGGTTTTGGTGAGATTTTTCATGAGATGAGATGGGTGTCTCTTGATCTTCCTCCTCCTTCTTACTCCTTCTTCTATGGCCAAATTTTCTTCCATGGCCGAACCATATATACTTCTTGCTAGCACAAGAAGATGGTTCTTCTCTGAAGGCTTCGTTCGTGGGACGAACAAAGGATATGTTCGTGTGGATACCATAGAGGCGCGGACATTTGAACGCATTGAGATCTGGATCTAGAAGAAAAGGTTGCTGTCGGGATTGCGAAGGGCACGCAACAAAGGTACAATCCTATCACATAGCTTAGCATAGATTATTTGTCATGAAAATTGTTTTCTTCCCTTCGCATAGATCCGCTGGATAAGAAGATCTAGTATTTTTCCGCTGCGTTTCCGCGTCTTTTGGCGCGTTAGATCCCAACACTTAGCTAAAATGAAAATAGTAGTTTGATAAAGGACTTTAGCTAATATTTTGATAACAGTAGTTAAAAAAAATTTAGCTAAAGTTTTTGAAAAGAATAAGTTTTAGCTAAAAAGAATGTGTTTAGAAAATATTTAGCTAATTTTTGAAAAGAATGATTTTAGCTAATCTTTAACAATTTTTTTTTAGGAAAGATTTAACTAATTCAAAAGTCAAGTTTTAAAGGGACATAGCTAAGTTTGGAAATTCAGTTTTATAAAGAATTGTAGCTAATTTTTGAAAGTAGACATATTGAAAATAGACTTAGCCAAAAAAATTTTCAAGTTAAAAAGACTTAGCCGAATTTTGAGAATAGTAGTTTTAAGAACACTTGGCTAATTTAACAGTTAAAACAAAATTGGCTAAAAAAAGTTTTGTGAAATTTGAGATTCCAAAAAAAATTAAAAAAAAACCTTTTTAAAAAAAATATATATGATAAATAGCCTATTGAAAAACATGAATTCCTTTAGCGAAGTATCAGAGCCCTAAAGTCTATGCATGAGTACACTTAATCGTTGGATAACCAAATTTTAATATCCTTAACCAACTGCCGAACCTGTAGCTACTAGCTGTTTGTCAGAAGACAGTAGCTTTCACTTGGTTAGTCAAGTTAAGTCAATTGATCCAGATAGATTTGACTAGGGCTGGAAAACTTCACTTGATTAATGTACTGTTGGTTTTTTACCGCCCAGACTTACTGCGATGCACAGAAATAAGCATTCTGAAGTCTAGACTGTACCTTATGCATCTCATGCCGTTCTAAGTTTCTTTCAACCATAAGCAAGTTAAGCCTAGGGTGTTTGTGAGATGCTCTAGCTGAAACTAGGGGAACATGATATCTAAAGGAAAACCCTAGGCTAAATCCAGAGTTTTGAAAATCTAAAAAAAATTGGGAACATTTTCCTAGGATTTAAAAGATATTTTAAAACTAAGTAAATTCCGAACAGACAGTAAAAATTTAAAATAAAGGTAAGAAACTAGTTTGAAAATCAAGATCTATTCTACCCAACACATTCCTATTTGCCTTTTAAGTGCACTGAACTCAAGTTCAAGTAAGGGTTTTGTGAAAATGTCAGCTAGGTTTGATTTGGACTCAACATGGTCAAGTACAATTTCACCCTTAGCTACATGATCTCTTACAAAATGGTGTTTTACCTCTATGTATTTAGTTCTAGAGTGGTGAATTAGATTTTTGGTCAGATTAATTGAACTCATATTATCAATTAAAATTTTTGTATTTTTATATTCTATTTGATAGTCCTTTAGTGTAACGACCCACCCTTCTTACTACTACTCTCTAAGGGCGACTATTACCTATCTATACTCTACTTACTAGTGTCACTTATGCTAATATTAGCAACACTTAGATTTATCACGGCCCCAGAGGAATTCCTACCGAAAAATTTTCGCAGAGTCTCCCCTGTACCGGTGACCAAATCCATAATACAAACAATATATACGCAGCCACAGGCGGCTGGAACACAATTTTCACAACCACGCAGTAATAAAATCATACTATAACCAAAGCAACTACTCTAGCAAAAGCAACCAACTACATCACTCCACAAATAATAAAAGTAAAGTAGGGAATAAACTTAAATACAGTCTCAACTCATAATAACAATTAAGGAAACTAAAAGAATTAAACATAAAGTCTTGACAATTTTTGTCAGCTAATTCTGGATCTCTCCACAGTCCAGTCATCACACACCTTCATCACCACCACCACCATGTCACCTCCCTTTCATATCTTAGCTTTTCCTTTATCTGCAGTAGGAGGAAAGAAAATAAAACTATAAGCGAAACGCTTAGTAAGTACTAATCTATCTCACAAAAACTCGAAGTGCATAAAAGTAATGCAACAATACTAAATCTGAAATGCTAAAAGGAAAGTTGCATGTACTCATGGTATACAGAAATAAAGCTGAATACTAAACATGCTCATTAACTGACAGGAAAATAATGAAACTACTACTGTAGGATTAGAATTAAAGAACTAAACTTCAATTGATTCTAAGCATAATACTCGTTTTATTTTCTTACATCTTTATACTAGAAATTAATCTTTTAATTTCTCTTTCACTTTCTTCTTCTTTTTCTTCTTTTCTTTTCTTCTTCTTTGGGCCCAGGCTTAGTACCATCTTTGTTTTGCGCGCTCTCTAATAGTGACTGAGGTAGCAGGCCTCTAGTCCTATGAGGTAAAGACCTTGGTCTTACCAGGGCCAAGACCTTGGAATTGGTCACCTGGATTTATTTAACGACAACCTTGGAAGTCGGGTACTAGCCTCTTACTTTAATTTACTAGTTATTTCTTTTTAACTAAACTCTAGTCTTTTCTTTACTCATACTTCTCATACTCCTTGATTAGAGCTTATTAGAATCCTGTAGATATATCTAACAAGTGTAGGATTACAACTAACCAAGCATGCTATATAAAAATAACATAAGGGAAGCAGATCTGAACTCTCTAAGCATGTTATAAAACAAAGCAAAGCAAAGAAAATCTGAACTTACTAATCATGCTATAAAATAGAGCAAAAGAAAGCAACTTTGAGTTTACTAATCATGCTATAAAATAGAGCAAAAGAAAGCAACTTTGAACTTACTAATCATGCTATAAAATAGAGCAAAAGAAAGCAACTTTGAACTTACTAATCATGTTATAAAATAGAGCAAAAGAAAGCAACTTTGAGCTTACTAGTCATGCTATACTAATACTGCAAGTGAAATAGATTTAAGAACTAATACTGCTCATGCTATTCTAATTCTGCAAGTGAAACGAAATTTAAGAACTAATACTGCTCATGTTATTCTAATACTGCAAGTGAAACAGAATTAAGAACTAGTACTGCTCATGCTTGTGGACAGCAAAACAAAGGAACTGTTCATGCTCATCTAATGGCAAAGACTTCAGAATTGTAATGCCGGAAAGAAATAGGGCTGTTCGTATTCAAGAATAGCACTAAAACTAATATTGTCACTTAGATAACCTGCTGATCATGCCAACTAATTAACCAAGATTACCTAACTTGAAATGCTAAAGATCAAGGGTTGTTTATGCCCATCTGAGTGGCCCAAAAAGGAAAACAACTTGCTGGAATTTATGGGCAGTAGGTAGATGTACAAGGATACCACACTGAAATGCTATAGGCATGCTTAAAACATGAACTACATGCTGGAATTAGGGGGTTGTTCGGCTGTTACAATTGAAGCATGCTTAAAACGTGAACTAGGTGCTAGAATTAGAGGTTGTTCGGACTGTTACAATTGAAGCATGTCAATTACAAAAAACTCAGAATTCTCACGCCAATAGGTATAGCTATTCGGCTTGACAACCAGAGCAAAGAAAGGAAAAACCCTAGCATGTAATTCTACTCAGCGCAGCAAAATTCGCAAGCAAGGAAATCAAATCGAAGCTCGGAGCAACTCCTACCACAGGTGAGTAGTACTTACAGAGATGTTCTTAGACTTACAACCAAAGAGAGGCAGCTAGGGTTCGGAGGAGCTCACGATCTCGGCGTCTCCTTCGGGTCCACGTGCTCTCCACGACGAGAGGGTCACGGTTCGGTGAAGACCGGCCGAAAAGCGATGCTCGTCGGCCGCCGGAGATGTGCCCTAGGCCGTCTTCGTTTCCGTCCGAGAGAGAGAGTCGCGCCGCGCGTGCGTGAGAGGAAGAGTTTCGGGCGAGCAGAGGAAAAGAAAACCTAGGTTCTCTTTTAAAACTTGGGTTTTCATTATAACTATACCTTAAATATATTTCTCTCCCTCTTAGGTTAACATAGCCCGCTGGCACAGCTGGTCAGCCGGGTTTTAACCAAGTCAAAGGTCTCGGCTTCAATCCCTCAGCCGCGCACTTTTTTCCAATTTATTTTAAGTGTTCCAACTACTGCATATATACATTTCATTCCATATATATTCACAAAAGACCCGCGGCTCACTTGGTTGCCTCGCTTCGCTTAAGGCTTAGGACTTGTCCGAGGTCTACGGGTCGAATCTCGACTTACACAATTTTTGTCTAAACTTCTTTCATTTTGTAAAAATACCAAATGACCTCCAAAAATTACGTAAAAATACTCTAAAATTTTCTAAAAATCTCTAGAACATTTTAAAAGCATTTTCAGATATTTTTGAGGACATTTAGAACTAGAAATAGGAAAAACTGGGTCGTTACAATCCCCCATACCTTATAAAAAGTTCGTCCTCGAACTTAGAATAGTTCTGGATACTTCTATCTCATACTGTCCTCCCGCTCCCAAGTGACTTCGTCGTGCTTCTGGTTCTGCCAGATGGCCTTCACTAGTGGTACTTCTTTATTTCTTAATCTCTTAACTACTCTGCCCACTATCTGTGTAGGTCTGCTCTCATAACTAAGATCCTCTTGGATCTGCACTGACTGAGGCTGAATCACTTGGCTCGGGTCGTGGAGACACTTCTTTAGCATGGAGACATGAAATACATTGTGTATTGCTGACATGTCTTGTGGTAAGTCCAGCTTGTAAGCTACTTTCCCAATCCTCTCTATGATCAGGTAAGGTCCTACATAGCGAGGACTTAATTTGCCCTTCTTGCCAAATCTCATCACTCCCTTCATAGGAGCGACCTTGAGGAAGACTGACTCCCCTACTTGGAATTCTAGTGGCCAACGACATGTGTCAGCATAAATCTTCTGTCTGCTCTGGACAGTCTCAATTCTCTGTCTGATTTTTTGGATTGCCTGAGTAGTCTCATCTATCAGCTCTGTCTGAATGCCCAGCTCTACTTCCATTTCTTTTCTCCCACCTGCTTCTTGCCAGCAGAGGGGTGATCTGCACTTCCTGCCATACCGTGCCTCATAAGGTGTCATCTTGATGGTGGCCTGATAGCTATTGTTGTAAGCAAAGTCAGCTAAGCACAGATACTTACACCAACTTCCCTTGAAATCCAGCGGACAAACTCTGAGCATATCTTCTAAAATCTGGTTTGCTCGCTCTGTCTGTCCATCAGTCTGAAGATGGAAAGCTGTGTTGAACTTGAGTTTGGTGCCTAGTGCATTCTGAACGCACTCCCAAAAGTGTGAGGTGAAGCGTCCATCTCTATCAGAAACAATAGATTTAGGAACTCCATGAAGTCTGATCACCTCCTTAACGTATAGTTGTGCCAACTGCTCTATGGAGTGGGACACCTTGATGGCTAGGAAATGGGCAGACTTAGTCAATCTGTCCACTACTACCCATATTGCATCATATCCATTTGTAGTTCTTGGAAGACCTGTTATGAAGTCCATGGATATGTCTTCCCATTTCCATTCTGGTATTGGAAGAGACTGAAGAACTCCTCCTGGTCTCTGGTGTTATGCTTTGACTCTCTGGCATGTCAGGCAGGTACTGACATATTTAGCAATATCTCTTTTGAGTCCAGGCCACCAGAACCTTTGTTTCACATCTTGGTACATCTTGGTAGAACCAGGATGCATGGAGTAGGGGGTGTTATGAGCTTCTTCTAAAATCTTCTTTCTCAGTTCTTCATCATTGGGCACGCAAATGTGACTCCCTTGATAAAGAATCCCGCTATCCGTTACTCGAAACTCTGATTTGTCTTCTTTTTGTATCCCTTGCTTGATTTTCTGGATGTCTGAATCTTCACTTTGCTTTCTCTGTAACTCCTCAAGCAATGTAGACTCTAAGGTCAATGCAGAGAGTTTCCCTTCAATAATTTCAAGTCCAAAGTCTGACAACTCCTTCTGCAGTGGTAGGGCTAATGATGACAAAGACATCAGAGATGCACTGGATTTTCTGCTGAGTGCATCTGCCACTTTGTTAGCTTTGCCTGGGTGGTAGAGGATTTCACAGTCGTAATCTTTGACCAACTCCAGCCACCTGCGCTGTCTCATGTTTAAGTCCTTCTGAGTGAAGAAGTACTTAAGACTCTGATGATCTGTGAAGATTCTACACTGAACTCCATACAAATAATGTCGCCAAAGTTTCAGTGCAAAAACCACAGCTGCCAGCTCAAGGTCGTGAGTGGGATAGTTCTTCTCGTAGTCTTTGAGTTGTCTGGAAGCATAGGCTATGACTTTTCCTTCTTGCATGAGTACAGCTCCTAAGCCCATCTTGGAAGCATCACTGTAGATGTCAAAACTCTTGTCACTTTCTGGAACTGTCAGGATAGGAGCACTGGTCAGTCTCTTCTTAAGCTCTTGGAAACTCTGCTCACATTTATCTGACCATTCAAACTTCTTGTTTTTCCTGGTGAGGGTTGTTAGTGGAGAGGCTATCTTGGAAAAGTCCTCCACGAATTTCCTGTAGTACCCAGCTAAACCAAGGAAGCTTCTGATCTCCCTGGCGTTCTTGGGTCTGCTCCAGTTGTTGACTGCTTCTATTTTGATGGATCCACTTGGATGCCTTCTTTAGAAATTATGTGACCTAGAAATGCCGCCTGATCTAACCAGAACTCGCACTTTGAGAATTTAGCGTAAAGCTTCTTTTGCTGAAGAGTCTGTAGTACTATCCTCAAGTGCGTGTCATGCTCCTCTGGAGTCCTTGGATAGACCAGAATGTCGTCGATGAATACGATGACAAATTTGTCAAGATATTCTCTGAACACTCTGTTCATTAAGTCCATGAAGACTGCTGGTGCATTAGTCACACCAAAAGGCATGACTATAAACTCGTAGTGTCCGTATCTGGTCCTGAAAGCCGTTCTGGGTATATCCCTTTCTTTCACTTCCAGCTGATGGTACCCAGAGCACAGGTCTATCTTTGAGAATACTGTTGCCCCTCTTAACTGATCAAATAAGTCATCGATCCTGAGAAGGGGGTACTTGTTCTTGATCGTCACTTGATTCAGAGCTCTGTAATCTATGCACATCCGCATAGATCCATCTTTCTTCTTGACAAACAACACAGGAGCTCCCCAAGGTGAGTGACTAGGGCGAATGGAGCCTTTGTCAAGTAACTCCTGTAGTTGTGCTTGTAACTCTTTCAACTCTGCTGGAGACATGCGATATGGAGCTTTTGAAATTGAACCGGTACTAGGAATCAATTCAATCTCAAACTCCACTTCTTTGTTGGGAGGTAGTCCAGGTAGCCCTTCTGGAAATACCTTTGGATACTCACAGACTACCCGAACATCTTCCTGCTTGGGTCTTTCTTGTAATCTTTGTCCTTCCAGTTCTGATTACTTGATTGGGGTCTCTGTTTCCCCACTATCTTTTCTTCTATCTTGACTGGCTTGTGTTGCGTTTGTTGTGCCTTGTTGCTGTTTAGATAATGCTCACTAATGCCCTGCTGACCAGTTCTTCACCAATCTATGGTCGGTGAGTTTCACTACTCACATTAGGTGCTATTTCTGGTCTCAGCATTCGGAGCGTCAGTCTGACTCATTCTTTCACTGTACTTACTAACTCTATGCAAAGGTGAGCTAGCCTGTTAAATCTTTTGACCGCTTCTTCTACTGGTAGGTCACCTTGTCTGAATTCCATAAGCTCCTCATACTATTTATTGGTGGTCCGTTGACGGAAGACTTTTTCATAAAACTCTATCTCGAAGTCAACCCAACTCATCTGGTTGACTGCTCTCTTACTCTCCACTCGCTCCCACCACATACAAGCACCTCCAGATTGGCAGAAAGAGGCACACTTAACCTTCTCGACTTCTGGCCAGTCAAGAAGCTCCATTGTACTCTCAAGTGTCTTGAACCAAGCCTGGACATTCCAAGGCTCAGTCGTGCCTGAGAATCTTTCTGGTTTCAGCTTCAGCCACTGGATGAGGTATGCTTCTTGTCTTCTAGGTGTTGTGGCGACTTCTAGGGCAACCGATAGGACTTCAGTCACCACTGGGGTCTCCACATTAATAGTTGGGGGAGTGGGAGGAGCTGGCTTCTGATTGGCCATTAGATTAGCAATCACTTGTTGCTGCTCGCTACTTGTCTCTGAAGTTGAGTAACAACTTCAGAGAGAATAGGCCCAAGGGTTCTGAGCTCTTCGTTCTCCTGAACTCGGTCCTCAGGACGAACGGTACAGGGACGTCCTCTTCTTGACATCTAATTATGCAGAGGAAAAAGACTAAATAGCTTCTCTAACCCTTATAATCATACTTATATATGAATATAGAAAAGGGAAACAAAATCTTCTATCGTACTTAAGCATTCAAAAACAAATACTCTATACTGCAATTAATAATAAGGAAAGCAGAATAAAGAAAGAATTTAAATACTTTCTTACTTGGAGACGACAAGGATGATGCTGATGTGTGTGTGATGCTGGAGAATGGAACACGACTCTGATACCAACTGTAACGACCCACCCTTCTTACTACTACTCTCTAAGGGTGACTGTTGCCTATCTATACTCTACTTACTAGTGTCACTTATGCTAATATTAGCAACACTTAGATTTGTCACGGCCCCAGAGGAATTCCTACCGAAAATTTTTGGCAGAGTCTCCCCTATACCGGTGACCAAATCCATAATACAAACAATATATACGCAGCCACAGGCAGCTGGAACACATTTTTCACAACCACGCAGTAATAAAATCATACTATAACCAAAGCAACTACTCTAGCAAAAGCAACCAACTACATCACTCCACAAATAATAAAAGTAAAGTGCAAAATAAACTTAAATACAGTCTCAACTCATAATAACACTTAAGGAAACTAAAAGAATTAAACATAAAGTCTTGACAATTTTTGCCAGCTAATTCTGGATCTCTCCACAGTCCAGTCATCACACACCTTCATCATCACCACCACCCTGTCACCTCCCTTTCATATCTTAGCTTTTCCTTTATCTACAGTAGGAGGAAAGAAAATAAAACTATAAGCGAAACGCTTAGTAAGTACTAATTTATCTCACAAAAACTCGAAGTGCATAAAAGTAATGCAACAATACTAAATCTGAAATGCTAAAAGGAAAGTTGCATGTACTCATGGTATACAGAAATAAAGCTGAATACTAAACATGCTCACTAACTGACAGGAAAATAATGAAACTACTACTGTAGGCTTAGAATTAAAGAACTAAACTTCTATTGATTCTAAGCATAATACTCGTTTCATTTTCTTACATCTTTATACTAGAAATTAATCTTTTAATTTCTCTTTCACTTTCTTCTTCTTTTTCTTCTTTTCTTTTCTTCTTCTTTGGGCACAGGCTTAGTATCATCTTTGTTTTGCGCGCTCTCTAATAGTGACTGAGGTAGCGAGCCTCTAGTCCTATGAGGTAAAGACTTTGGTCTTACCAGGGCCAAGACCTTGGAATTGGTCACCTGGATTTATTTAACGACAACCTTGGAAGTCGGGTACTAGCCTCTTACTTTAATTTACTAGTTATTTCTTTTTAACTAAACTCTAGTCTTTTCTTTACTCATACTTCTCATACTCCTTGATTAAAGCTTATTAGAATCCTGTAGATATATCTAACAAGTGTAGGATTACAACTAACCAAGCATGCTATATAAAAATAACATAAGGGAAGCAGATCTGAACTCTCTAAGCATGTTATAAAACAAAGCAAAGGAAAGCAAATCTGAACTTACTAATCATGCTATAAAATAGAGCAAAAGAAAGCAACTTTGAGCTTACTAATCATGCTATAAAATAGAGCAAAAGAAAGCAACTTTGAGCTTACTAATCATGCTATAAAATAGAACAAAAGAAAGCAACTTTGAACTTACTAATCATGCTATAAAATAGAGCAAAAGAAAGCAACTTTGAACTTACTAATCATGCTATAAAATAGAGCAAAAGAAAGTAACATTGAGCTTACTAGTCATGCTATACTAATACTGCAAGTGAAATAGATTTAAGAACTAATACTGCTCATGCTATTCTAATTCTGCAAGTGAAACGAAATTTAAGAACTAATACTGCTCATGTTATTCTAATACTGCAAGTGAAACAGAATTAAGAACTAGTACTGCTCATGCTTGTGGACAGCAAAACAAAGGAACTGTTCATGCTCATCTAATGGCAAAGACTTCAGAATTGTAATGCCGGAAAGAAATAGGGCTGTTCGTATTCAAGAATAGCACTAAAACTAATATTGTCACTTAGATAACCTGCTGATCATGCCTACTAATTAACCAAGATTACCTAACTTGAAATGCTAAAGATCAAGGGTTGTTTATGCCCATCTGCGTGGCCCAAAAAGGAAAACAACTTGCTGGAATTTATGGGCAGTAGGTAGATGTACAAGGATACCACACTGAAATGCTACAGGCATGCTTAAAACATGAACTACATGCTGGAATTAGGGGGTTGTTCGGCTGTTACAATTGAAGCATGCTTAAAACGTGAACTAGGTGCTAGAATCAGAGGTTGTTCGGACTGTTACAATTGAAGCATGTCAATCATAAAAAACTCAGAATTCTCACGCCAATAGGTATAGCTTGTCACGCCCCAGAGGAGTCCCTGTCCGAGAAAATTTCGGCAGCATCTCCCCTGTACGGTGGACAATCTGAAACTTTTCTACATCTCACAAATACCTCAGCCACAGGCTGCTGGAATAATAACAGTAAATAAAACCAATCACCACGCAGTTTATACAAGTATTCAGCCTCTGGCTGTCACAACCACGCAGTTAATAAAAATAAACAACATAGTAATACTCTGACTCGAAATCAACCCTAATCAACTACACTCGTAAAGCCCAAATCCGATTTTCTTACCTCTTCTGCCGTCCAGGCAGACATGTAGTAATATAAAATCGAAAACAAATCCATCAACGAGTCAAATTATATAATATCTAAGTATTCAACATCCAGATCCAAATATAGTCAAGTGAGAATCAAAACAATACAAACGATAGCAAATAGCTGGAGATCTGCAGGGGACTAGCAACTGGAACTCACTCCTGACAGCATCAACCTGAAAATAACAACAATGGAGGCGGGGTGAGTCCAACACTCAGCAGGTACAGTTGATATGCAAAGTAAAGAAACAACACCTAGCACTAATCATGCGTACAGTCTCCTGATAAGAAAGATAAGAATACATCTGAAATAAACAGGAGAATACTGTACTAACCAGGTCCTGAGTATAAGGTCAAACAGTCCGAGGGATAAGGAAATCCTGTATGCATGTCAAACATAGGTATCCAAACAAAATGCAGCATATAAATGCAGCAAACACAAACACAAGCAATAAATGCATCATGCATATGATGCCAATGATGCGTCCTGGTCACCCCTGACGCCAGTCGATCATCTCATACAAAAGTGAGGCCGAGTGGGTAGGGCTGTGACAACCGTGCACTCTGTCGTCACTACTCCTGATGAGTGACCGAGTGGACGGGATGCTGTCGGAGTACACCTATCCTCCTACCCCAAATCATAGATGGGGGAGCGCAATGCTCTCAACTCCCGGTACTCAAAGACGGGGAGGAATCCCTGCCGGATAACACGTTGTGTCACACTACCCATGAGCGGACCAACGGTGCCTAACAGAGTCCCTGCTGCAACACACTCAGCCTGAATCGACCACTAACCCATGAGTGGTGGTGTGTGCAGATCCATGTAACTGGCGATGTGCTCAACAATAATGGAGTGGACTATCGCACAGCATGCAATCATGTAAATGGTGCATGGCACTAACCACAAGAATATCCTGACCTAATCCACATATATATAAAAATGCATCAAAGGTCAACGAATCCAAAACAATCCAAAGGTATACAGAAGGTATAAAACCTAGGTCCTGAACATGGTCAAGCATCGCATATCACTACCCCTATAAGCATGTATAAACAGGTAAAATATACCTGAGATGCAAAACCAATCAATCAATCAAGCATGTAAGATTTGGGTAGTGATTAACCGAAACAGATAAGAAACACAATTAATGCAACATGTTAATTTAATTACTAAGCATATCAAATGACATAAGTCAAAAGTACCCGCCTCCAATCGAAATGGTCCAATACGCTAATCGAGATACCCGTCGAGACACCGTCTCAAATCAAAGTCCTGTACCAATCAATATATATATATATTTTTATTTAGCTAAAATTCATAAGAATTTAAATAGCTAAATCAAATCCACGAGACTAAATTAGGGAAAACCCTAATCCACATAATCATTTGTCTACCTAAATTAAATCTAACAATTGACTAGGGTTAATTGTCTTAACCCTAATCGTTCTATTAGATTAATTTTAAACCAACCCAATCTACAACAAGGATCCATTACTCTTATTCAAATCTACACATGATCATGTAATCAAATCCCTACACAATACCTCAATTCCTAGCTATCCTTGATGCTGGAAGGAGTTGCTGCAGGGATAGGAGCACTGCTGGAAACCAAGATCACCTTCACAGAACAACAACCTGTTGAATTCCAGTATACCATTCGGCTCAAGATAGCAACAACCTAACTAACTTACTGATCTTACCTCAACTGGAATAGTTGCTGTTGAAACCTAGCAAACCACTAAACAATCAGAACCGTGGCACTTTCCTGCTATCATCATTGTTGTGTTGTTCGGATCCGGCAGCAAGAGGGAACCTAGGGCAAAGAAGGTGCTGCGGCGACGCTGGGAATCTCCACGGCAAAGGAACAATGACACAGTGAGGTCCTTCGGTGATGTCGGCTCTAGCAGCACAGAGGCAGAAAGGAGAGCGGCAGTGTCGAAGAGGAGACCGGCTGGTGGCACTGTTTCGTGCGACGCCGGATACTAGCTAGGGCACAGGGGACAGAAGAGGGGATAGGCTCGGTGTCGGCAGTGCTCGAGCACAAGGGAAACACCGGGGTCGCGATCGGGAACCGAGAGCCGGCGGCTCGGGTGCTGGCTGCTAGGGCACAGAATCAGTGAGGAAGAAAAGGAAGTGGGTGGCGGCGAGGAAGAAAGGCTCGGCTTCACCGAGAAGAGGAGAAGATAAAGAGAGGAACCACCGTGGCCGGCGGTTAGGGCACCGAAGGAGAAGGCACGCGGCGGCGTCGGGGAGAAGAAGGAAGGGTGCGGGAACGGCTCGGGTTCGGCGACAAAAGCAAAGGAAAAAGAAATAAGAAAATAAAAGAAAAAGGAAATGTAAATATAAACATTTCCTCACTTAAATGGGATAATCTAAACAGGCTTTTCCGGGCCCCACTTTCATCCCCGTGAACTTATCCGTACGAGCTCCGAAAAATTTCCGAAAAATTTCCAAAAATTCCGGAAAATTCCCTTAATCATATTCGCCTATTTCCGGTATTTTACATAGCTATTCGGCTTGACAACCAGAGCAAAGAAAGGAAAAACCCTAGCATGTAATTCTACTAGGCGCAGTAAAATCCGCAAGCAAGGAAATCAAATCGAAGCTCAGAGCAACTCCTACCACAGGTGAGTAGTACTTACAGAGATGTTCTTGGACTTACAACCAAAGAGAGGCAGCTAGGGCTCGGAGGAGCTCACGATCTCGGCGTCTCCTTCGGGTCCGCGTGCTCTCCACGACGAGAGGGTCACGGTTGGGTGAAGACCGGCCGGAAAACGATGCTCATCGGCCGCCGGAGATGTGACCTAGGCCGTCTTCGTTTCCGCCCGAGAGAGAGCCGCGCCGCGCGTGCGTGAGAGGAAGAGTTTCGGGCGAGCAGAGGAAAAGAAAACCTAGGTTCTCTTTTAAAACTAGGGTTTTCATTATAACTATACCTTAAATATATTTCTCTCCCTCTTAGGTTAACATAACCCGCTAGCACAGCTGGTCAACCGGGTTTTAACCAAGTCAAAGGTCTCGGCTTCAATCCCTCAGCCGCGCACTTTTTTCCAATTTATTTTAAGTGTTCCAACTACTGCATATATACATTTCGTTCCATATATATTCACAAAAGACCCGCGGCTCACTTGGTTGCCTCGCTTCGCTTAAGGCTTAGGACTTGTCCGAGGTCTACGGGTCAAATCTCGACTTACACAATTTTTGTCTAAACTTCTTTCGTTTTGTAAAAATACCAAACGACCTCCAAAAATTGTGTAAAAATACTCTAAAAATTTCTAAAAATCTCTAGAACATTTTAAAAGCATTTCCAAATATTTTTGAGGACATTTA
Source organism: Zingiber officinale (assembly GCF_018446385.1). NCBI lineage: Eukaryota > Viridiplantae > Streptophyta > Magnoliopsida > Zingiberales > Zingiberaceae > Zingiber > Zingiber officinale. Next base: position 28,165,974 of record NC_055992.1, on the reverse strand, counting down.
GAACTCGAAATAGGGAAAATTGGGTCGTTACATTTAGTGTATGCATCATCCACAAAAGTTGAGAAGGACACTCTCCTAGGGTTATGTATTCAGCTTCAGTAGTGGATAAAGCAATACAGTGTTGCTTTCTGCTTGACCAACTTACTAGGCACTAACCTAGAATTTGGCAGCTACCACTTGTTCTTTTTCTATCTAGTTTGCACCCGGCATAGTCTGAATCAGAATAGCCATATAGGTCAAAGATGTAAGTTCTAGGGTACCAAAGTCCTACATTTAGGGTGCCCTTAATGTACCTAAGTATTCTTTTAACATATGTTAGGATTGACTCTTTTGCACAAGATCGGTATCTTGTGCACATACCTACTGCAAATAATATATCGGGTCGACTTGTAGTTAAGTAGAGTATGCTACCTATTACACTTCTATGGTACTTTGAATCTATTGGTTTTCCTTCTGGGTCAGAATCAATGTTGATATTAGTTTCCATTAGAGTATTTATAATTTTTGAATTTTCCATGTCAAATTTTTTAATTAGTTCCTTAGCATATTTAGTTTGATAAATATAAATTCCATCTCTGGTTTGTTTAATTTGTAAGCCTAAGAAAAAATTAAGTTCCCCCACCAAACTCATTTCAAATTCATTTTCCATTAATTTAACAAATTCTTTTAAAAGTTTAGTGTTGGTTGAGCCAAAAATTATATCATCAACATAGATTTGGGTTATAAAAATGTCTTTTTCTAAGGTTTTGACAAATAGGGTCTGATCTATTTGACCTTGGTTAAAGCCCTTGGATATTAGGTAATTAGATAACCGTTCATACCATACCTTAGGTGCTTGTTTTAGTCCATATAAGGCTTTTTTCAGTTTAAATACATGGTTTGAGTTGTCTAAATCCTCAAATCCTGGGGGTTGGCTTACATATACCTCTTCTTTAATAAACTCATTTAAGAAGGCTGACTTGACATCCATTTGGTATAACCTAAATCCTTTATGTGGTGCATAGGCTAGCAGCATCCTAATGGATTCGAGTCTAGCTATTGGTGCATAGGTTTCGTCATAATCTAAACCTTCAACCTGGCTGAACCCTTTGGCTACTAGTTTGGCCTTATTTCTTACTATATCACCCTGATCATCCAATTTGTTCCTAAATACCAATTTGGTGTCAATTATGGACTTATCTATGGGTTTAGGTACAAGTTCCCAAACTTGGTTTCTATCAAATTGGGCTAACTCTTCCTGTATAGCAATGATTCAGTCTGGGTCAGGTAGGGCTTCTTCTATAGTCTTCGGCTCAATCTTAGAAATAAGGGCAATCTGACTCAGGTTTCTATAAGAAGATCTAGTTCTAACTCCTAGGTTTGGGGAGCCCAAAATTTGGTCAGGTGGGTGAGAAGTACTTATTCTTGTTGGTCTTATACTTGGGTCAGTAATTAGTTCCTCTGGTTTACTAGTGTCAGGTTGAATTTCATCATCTTCTATAATTCTTGGGTTAATGTCAACATTTTCATTTATATTAGATAGGTTATTTTCTTCATCAAAGATTACATTAGTTGTTTATTCAACTTTTAGGGTATTTTGGTTATAGACTCTATAGGCCCTACTGGTTGAGGAGTACCCTAAAAATATTCCTTGGACTGATTTGGGTGTAAATTTTTCTAAGTAATCTTTAGTGTTTAAAATGTGAATTTTACATCCAAACACTTTTAAATAGTTCAAGTTGGGAATTTTATTATAGTATATTTCATAGGGGGTTTTATTGTGCAATTTGTTAATCAAAATTCTATTTTGAATGTAGTTTGCTATATTTATTGCTTCGGCCCAGAATTGATGATTTAAGTTATACTCATTTAACATGGTTCTAGCGGCCTCTTGTAGGGTTCTATTTTTTCATTCCACTAGACCGTTTTGTTGGGGGGTTCTAGGGCATGAAAATTCATGTTTGTATCCATTGATTTTACAAAATTAGGTAAACCTATGATTTTCAAATTCACCCCCATGATCACTTCTTATTCTTTTAATTTTGGTATCTTTTTCATTTTCTGTTAATTTACAAAAATTATTAAAAGCTTCAAAGGTTTCATCTTTTGTTTTTAGAAACTTTACCCAAGTAAACTTAGAGTAATCATCAATTATGACTAAGCAGTACTGGTTCTTGCTTAGTGACTTAGCTCCATGTGAATCAAATAGATCTAAATGTAGGAGCTCAAGTAAAGAGTCAGTTCTATCTAGATTGGTTGACTTGTGGGTTGATTTGGTTTATTTACCTTGTTGGCAATCTTGGCAAATTATATTTTCTAACTTCCTTAATTTGGGTAGCCCTCTAACTAAGCCATTTCAACTCATTTTTGAAATGAGTTTGACATGAGTGTGACCCAGTCTTCTGTGCCACTGGTTGGTTTCCTCTTGTTGTGTCAAGAGACACTTTGTTGAGGATATGGACAGGTCAATTGTGTAGATGTTATTTTTCCTAAGCCCCTTAAGTATGATTTCGGGGTTATCAATATTTTTAACTAAACACCCAGAATTATCAAAAGTAACTAAGTAGTCACTATCACACAATTGACTTATACTCAATAAATTAAAGTTAAAATTTTCAACTAATAAAACATTTTGAATAATGAAATCGGAACTAAGTTCGATATTACCCTTTTCGATTACCTTAAGTTTACCGCCGTTGCCGAATGCAACTGATCCTAGGTTCTTGTATTTGAGCTTAGTGAACTTCAACCTATCTCCAGTCATATGTCTGGAGCATCCACTATCCAACATCTATTGATCCAATTCCTACACATAAAGTAGTTGAATTAGATTCTTTTTGATGAATCAAAAGATAATTTCATTGAAATAAGCTCCCTAATTTTCCATCTCACCCCATCTAGGTTAACACTCAGTTATTCCCATGGGTGATTGTGAGATGGTTGAATTTGTTTTAAGTTAAGTAACTTTTGAAGAATAATTAAGGAAATTAATTTTGAGAAACTTTAAGTTAATTAATTTTTTAAAAAATAATTAAGTTAATTAATTTGAAAAACTTTAAGTTAATTAATTTTGAGAAACTTTAAGTGGATTAATTTTTAAAAAACTTTAAGTTATTAATTTTAAAAACTTTAAGTTAATTAATTTTGAAAAACTTTAAGTTAATTAATTTTTAAAAAAACTTTAAGTTAATTAATTTGAAATCTTTTAAGTTAATTAATTTTGAAAATATTTTAAGTGAATTAATTTTTAAAAAAATTTAAGTTAATTAATTTGAAAGCTTTTAAGTTAATTAATTTTGAAAAACTTTTAAGTTAATTAATTTTGAAAAACTTTAAGTGAATTAATTTTAAAAAACTTTAAGTTGAAATCTTTTAAGTTAATTAATTTTGAAAAACTTTTAAGTGAATTAATTTTTAAAAAACTTTAAGTGAATTAATTTTAAAAAACTTTAAGTTGAAATCTTTTAAGTTAATTAATTTTGAAAAACTTTAAGTTAATTATTTTGAAAGCTTTTAAGTTAATTAATTTTGAAAAAACTTTAAGTTAATTAATTTGAAAAACTTTAATTTAATTATTTTGAAATTTTAATTTTAATTTTAATTTAATTTAATTTTACTTTAATTTAATTTAATTTAATTTAACTTAATTTTAATTAAATTTAATTTAATTTAAATTAATTTAAATTAATTTAATTTAAATTAATTTAATTTAATTTAAATTAATTTAATTTAATTTAAATTAATTTAATTTAATTTAATTTAATTTAATTTAATTTAATTTAATTTAATTTAATTTAATTTAATTTAATTGAATTTTAATTTTAATTTTATTTTAATTTTAATTTTAATTTTAACTTAATTTTAATTTAATTTAATTCTTAATCCTCTCATCCGATCTAAATTTTACAATCAGGAAATCCTATAATTTTGTGAGATGAATTGGGTTCAATTATAGGGTTTGGTTTAACTTTACGTTAGATTCAGGTTTAGCTTTGGGCTCAACAAATAGACATTCTTTGAATAAACCTCTGGGCTCTGGTGAGTAACCTGGACATCATTAGAGTAACCACGCCTTCGAGGTTTTCCAAATAGTCTTATTCACTGAACTTAGTATAAAACCTTAGTCTAACTAGTTAGGATCTATAAAGGGTAGCTTTGGTCAGTTCCACTTAGCCAAATGCACCAGGTTGAAGCCATATCTTCCTAGACATGCATAGACTAAGCTTCCCTAACGTACTATCATCCAAAACTTCACCGGTACCGTGGGTCAAGTTAAACCTAGCCCTTTTTTATTCTAACCCTAATTACCCTACTGGGTAGGTTGAATTTGGTTACCCTGTTGGGTAGATTATTTTTGGAGGTGTCAGCTATTCTAGAGCCTCCTCCTACATTATTGATTTTCGTTTTAACTTGTTTTTATTTAATTTAAAGTTTTAATTTTAAATTATATTCTTTTAAATTTATTTATTTATTTATTAAGATAATTTTTCTTTCTTTATTTATTTAGTTATTAAGATAATTTTTCTTTTTGCTTCCCCTGGATCATAGCCTCGATAAGGTCTATCAAGGTAATGTACTTGATCCTTGGGGACCCAATATTGACCAAGTCCAACTTGATTAACCAAGTTGGACTTGGGTACCCATGCTTAGACCACCTTTCTATTTGTTCTGTGTACAAGTGATAAATACGATCTATACTTATTTTTAGGCTTGAATCCAATTCCGGATCTGTTGTATATGACCTTTTGTTTTCCAAGAATCAGGTCAAGATTCTTGGAACCCAAAGTGAACCATTCCAACGCGGTCTTCAAATCCTTGACCTGAGTTTTCAGGTTGGAATTCTCTTCCTCAAGCTTTTGGACTTGAGTCGAGGTTCCAGTCTGAGCGGATTCAGATAAGGATTTGGGGTTGGTCACTTCCTTAAGGGCTGTTACTTCTTTTAGAAGTGACTTGATCCGAATATTAGATTTTGCTAATTTACATAATAAATAATTAACCAAATTGTTTAGACGCGGAATACTTACAGTGGGGTCAGGCCTTTCGGAAACGGATACGGATCTGTGGCTTCTTTCCTATTCAGCTTCCGATTCGCTCTCGCTCTCGAACACATTGATATGGTCCCGGGCCATCAGTGCAAGGAGACTCGTCTGATCGAGTTCGTCGTCGTCGTCTTCTGAGGAAGATTCTTCGAATGTTGCCTTCAAGACCTTTTTCTTTCTTTGTTTCTTTACCTCCTTTTGGTTGGGATAGTTGACCTTGATGTATCCCTTCTGGTTGCAACCAAAACATGTCACTTTAAATTTTACCTTCGAGCTTGATTGGGTTTCCTTGGACTGAACTGCCTTCTTGAGGTCCTTCTTGTTGAACCCCTTCTTCTTATTGTAGAGCTTCTTTACATGGTTGACAAGTTTAGCCGTTAGCTCGTCGTCTTCATCGTCTAAGTTAGGTTCTTCATCTGACTCTGGTTCGGTTCTACGCCTTGGTCTTGGTTCACGTGTTCTGTTTGTACCTGCAACCAAAGAAATGCCCTTCTCGGTTGGTTGTGCATTAGTCTGTTCATGTAATTCAAACTCAGAGAATAACTCATCTAATTTTAAAGAAGATAAATCCTTGGAGACTTTGTAGGCATCTACCATTGATGCCCATAATGTGCTCCTCGGAAACGCGTTGAGAGCGTACCTTATTATATCTCTGTTCTCAACCTTTTGCCCGATCGTGTGGAGGGAGTTGAGAATATCTTGAATACATGCGTGGATTTGACTTGCTGTCTCTCCTTCTTACATTTTGAGATTATATAATTTATTAAACAATAAATCTCTCTTGCTTACCTTGGTGTCGGAGGTGCCCTCGTACAGTTTGATCAGCTTCTCCCATAGCTCTTTTGCGGTTGAAAACGAACCAACTCTGTTGAGCTCCTCCTTGGTCAGTCCACACTGGAGGGTGCAGGTCGCTCTGGCATTGGTTTCCACCTTCTTGATTAGGGCTGGTTCTTAGTTCTTGCAGGGTGTAGGCTTGCTGTCTCCGTTGGTTGGCAGTTGGAATCCAGTCTTGACGATCATCCACATCTCGAACTGGATCTTTAGGAAATTTTCCATTCGTCCCTTCCAGTACCCAAAATCTTCTCTGGTGAAGAGCGGGGGACGAACGGTGTTGTATCCTTCTTGCTGGGCCATATAGTTAATATGCAAGTACAAAATAGAACGAGATGTCCCAAGACTAGGTCTTGGATTAGTAGTGCGGGAATAAAGTTAAAATAACGAGCTCGAGTGGTGTTGCACCAATTTCGAGCAAAAAACTGATTCGTAAAAAGAATTAGAATGTAGCTATTAAGCTAATTCTAATTGACTTCGTAAAACTGAAAATAACCACGTAAAAAATTGCACCAAATCGAAGCGACCCCGCTCTAATACCAATTGTTGGATCGAGAAGCGCTAGAGGGGGGTGAATAGAGCTCGTGGTTATTTCGTTCGATTTAAAACGTATCGAGTAGATAAACGCAGTGGAAAGGAAAAGAACAAACGCTAACAGAAGTTGGTTATGGTTCGGAGCTTGTGGCAACTCCTACTCCAAGGCCCGCGATCGTTGATCGCTTCCGGTGGGCAACAACTATAAGCTCGGAAAATATTATTACAAACTAAATACAATGTAAAAGCAGTAAAGAAACTTTATACCGACAACAGAATACTGAAAACTAAAGCTCTGGGTTGTCGGGATGTTATTGCAGCACTTCGGGATCGTCTCGTTAGCAGCTTGTAGCAGAGGAATAGCTTAGAATGTGATATCTCTAGCTACTGGTCGAGACCCTCTTATATAGGGTGTTCAAGGCGCCTCCATCAAGCTCCAGAGCGCCTCTAACCCGAAATCATATCCCGAAATCAACTCTGCGATAAGCCTCTGCTCGCTGCTCGTTATCCACCTGAAGGTGCTTCCAACGCCACTCCAAGGCACCTCCAAGCAGCGGTTCAAGGCGCCTCCAAGTCCCATGGAGGTGCCTCCAACTCCTTCCCGCAGACAGCTTCCGCCTTATACCTGAGGCGCCTCTAAGCTCCATGGAGCCGTCTCGAGTACTGTTCATCTAAGGTGTAAAATGCACTTTGGTCCCAGCAAAATAGGTTAGTCCCCAAAAATACCCTGCAGCACAAAGTTAGCACATAATAAATATAATAAATGAATATTTGACAGTCACCGGACTGTCCTGGTCTGACTTCAGATTTCCAACCGGAAACCCTAGGTTGACCCGACGCCTACTGTTCCCTCTACGGGGAACGCGCCCTCACCTACTCCACTCAGGAGATTTACCTGATGCCAGCACGATCCTCCAGATTGACTGGACTTTTGCTCGGCGCTCGATGCTTCCGGACTTTCTGTTGGACGCCCGCTCCCTGACCCGTCCAGTCTTCCACCTGGTTCGCGACGCCAGGACTTTCCACCTTGGGTTACCACCCCTTAGGACTTTTGCCTGAAGCCCTCGACCCGCCAAGACTTTCCGCATAGGGTTACCACCCCCTATAACCTAGGGTTACCACCCCCTAGGGTCTTCCACCTGCCTAACCACAGCTAGGACTTTTGTCTAAGTACACTTAGGACTTTCCTGCAAGCTCATTCAAACTATTAGATCACAAAACAACTTAACTTTGAACCCTTTGCCATTATCAAAACACGGGTTCGATCGTCGGATGCTTCCCGCACCAACACAATATCCCTGTCCTGGGTTAATTTGATATCTACTAACCTACCCATGGTAAAACAGATATCCGGTCTCGTACATAGCATTGCATACATTAGGCTTCCTACAACCGAGGCATAAGGAACCACCTTCATGATGGATCGAAAGCGCTAGAGGGGGGGTGAATAGCGCTCGTGGCTATTTCGTTTTTCGAAATCGTAAAAGCTTGTTCAGAAATAACGCAGCGGAAAGTAAATAAAGTGGACACGAATGATTTACTTCGTTCGGAGCCTGTGACGACTCCTACTCGAAGGCCCGCGATCCTTGATCGCTTCCGGTGGGTAACAACTATAATTCGTAAAAGCTATTACAAGCTAAGTACAATTTAAGCAGAAAAGAATATTGTACCAACAATAAAAAGACTAAAACTGAAGCTCTGGGTTGTCGTTGCAGCACTTCTGAGTCAAGACGTTAGCAACTTGTCGCACGGAGAATGCTTAGAAGATTGTTGTCCTTAAAGCTGCACCTCAACTCTCCTTTTATATGAGGTTCCGGGCACCTGGGACCTTTCCGGGCGCCTGGAGTGTGACGTGGCTAGCCAACCAGGTTGCTCCACGTCGCGAAGTCGCGCAGGGGATAAAAGTTGGTCCCGGGCGCCTGGACCTGTTCCGGGCGCCTGGACCTCCGGGCGCCCGGATCCATCCCGGGCGCCCGGACCTCCTTTTTCCAGGAGTCGCTTCTCCTACAAAACAAGGTTAGTCCGAGCAATTGCATACCCTGCAAGACAATGTTAGAATCTGATAATTCATAAGTGAAAAAGAGCTGACAGTCTTCGGACTGTCCGAGTCTGACTTCGGATTTCCAACCGAAAACCCTAGGTCGACCCGACGCCTACTGTTCCCTCTACGGGGAACGCGTCCTCACCTACTCCCCTCAGGAGAGATTACCTGATGCCAGTCCGGTCCTCCAGATCGACTGGACTTTCCGCCTAGGGTTACCACCCCCTAGGACCTAGGGTTACCGCCCCTAGGGTTTTTCTCCACCTAGGGTTACCACCCCCTAGGACCTAAGGTTGCCGCCCCTTAGGATTTTCCCTCACCTAGGGTTACCGCTCCCTAGGACCTAAGGTTACCACCCCTTAGGATTTTTCTTCACCTAGGGTTACCGCCCCCTAGGACCCAAGGTTACCACCCCTTAGGTTTTTCCCTTTGCCTAACCGCAGCTAGGACTTTTCCTGAAACACTTATTCAACATGTTAGATCACCACTAACCTTAACTTTGAATCCTTTTCCATTATCAAAACTCAGGTTCGATCGTCGGATGCTTCCCGCACTAACAATCTCCCCCTTTTTGATTATGACAATCGAAATTCAAAGTTAAGTAATAATATGCAATAACTTATACAAGGGAAAAAATTGGCATTACAAACTCCCCCTTAATATAACCTCCCCTTTGGATTTTTGTTCTCTGTGAATTTCTCAACTCTCCCCCTTTGCCATATATCAAAAATAAGCTAGTTTTGAAAAAACTTGACTTTTCAAGACAAAACTTAGCAGAGTTTGTTTGAAAAACTTAGGTACGAAGTAAAAAAGGAATAAGAGAAAAGCAACATCTTTGAATTGGTTTAAATAGCAACATTTTTGAAAATTTGCTAAGGAAAATAGTTTTTACAAAAAAAACTTTAAACCATTGATTTTGCTTGAGGAGATTTTTCTTTGTGCTACGTTAAATAAGAATTCAACTCTTTTTAACTTAGTGAAAAAAGTTTTCAATCAACTTCAGAAATTTTCCAATTTCAAAAATTTTCCAGCTTAAAAAAATTTTCAAGGAAAATGTTCAACTTAAAGAGTTTTCAAAAAGAACTTAACGAATTTTCGAAAAAGTTTCAACTTAAATAATTTTCTAACAAAATTCCAAAAATAATTTTCAAATAGAAGAGACTTGAAAGTTTTAAGAATTTTTTTTTTTAAATCTATTTAAGAGAAATGAATTTCAAAGATACTTAAGGCAAAGGAGAAGCGATAATCTTAGTGTTTAATAGTTTACAAATTTTGTTTTAGTAAGGTATCAGAGCCCTAAGGTCCAAGCATGAGTCAAGATTTGGTTTTGATCAGGTATCAGAGCCTTTAAGTACAAGCATGCTTAAACTTATTATTTCCTTCACCAACTGTCTAACCTTTAGCTACTTGCTGATTGCCTAGACAGCAACAGTGTTCACTTGGTTAGTCATGTCAAGTCAATTTATCCAGTTAGATTTGACTAGGGCTCGAAGACTTGATTTGATTACTGTTTATAAAGTATTTAACGCCCAGACTCATATTGATGCACAGAAATAAGCATTCTTGAGTTCAGGCTATACCCTATGCATCTCACACCATTCTATGTTTTACAAACACAATCAAGATAGACCTAGGTATTTGTGAGATGCTCTGGCTGAGTCCTGGGGGAACATGATTTCTAGGGGAAAAGCCTAGGCTAAGTCCAAATTTAGAAAGTCTAGTAAAGTAGGGATTTTGAGAAAACAAAAGTTTGCCTAGAATTTTTGAAATGTAATTTTAAACCAAAAACATTGAGAGGACTAATTTGAAGATACCTATTCTACCCAACACATTCCTATTAGTCTTCTGAGTGTACTGAACTCAAGTTCAGGTAAGGGTTTTGTAAAGATGTCAGCTAGGTTTGATTTGGACTCAACATAGTTGAGTACAATATCACCCTTAGCTACATGATCCCTTACAAAGTGGTGCTTCACTTCTATATGTTTAGTCCTTGTGTAACGCCCGAAAATTCTCAAAACTATATTAGAAATATTCTATAATTATTCTGGAATTTTTAGATATTTTTCCGGAATTTTTAGGATAGCGGAAGTAGCAAAAATAAATAGAAAACGAAAATAGCCTACGTGGGAATTGAACCCGAGACCTAGCGAACCCTATGACTTATAGATAGCTTTAGTAAACCAAGTGAACCCAGCAGGGCCGTGCTGAAAGAAAAGGGAGGCAATTAAATTTATATTAGAGTTGGGTGAAATTACCCACTTAATATAAATAGAAAATTTAAGTGGGGTTTGGTTTATTTTTGTTTGGTTCGGTAACTTCTCCTCCACTCCAACCCTCACCGCCGACGCCCCTTCTCCCTCCTCTTTCTCTCTCGGCGCACCAAGCCTAGGGCCCTAGGAACACCTCCCGGCAACACCAAGGGCACGAGGATGCTCCCCTCCGCGAGAGGAACGCATAGACGCGAGGAGATCGTCGAAGAGATCTCTCCTCCGTGAAACCTAGCGATTAGAATCGTAAGAAATTACGAACAGGAGGTAAGAAACCCCTCACCTGCAGTATAAGTAGCTTCCGTGTGAATTTCATGTTTTAGTTTAGTAATATGTAGACTTTCGGCACAAAGATGCGAATTAGTGCATACTAAGTGTTCGATTAAATTATTTAGCACAGAAAAATGCAACTAGGGCATTTTAACAGCTCAGTAAATGCAATAGAAGCATTTAAATAGTTTAGTTAGCCTTGCCACAGCATATATGGGACTACGGTCCAATGGGTGGGCACCCACAGTCGCCTCTAGGTTTAGATAACCTAGTAGAAGCAAGGTAAATTAATTAGCTATGATTCAGTATTTTATTTTCAGTAGTGGCACTATACAGGATTAGATATCCATTGGGCTGGGCTCCCATAGTCGGTCCCTAGGTTTAGATAACCTAGTAAACCTTACTAAATTCGGGATTTACAACCCCGGGTCTAGTTAAGGATGCGCGCATAGCATGTACAGTTGCCGGGCCCATTAGCAGTATGATTATGTATTTTAATCTATTATATTATAGTTTTTCAAAACTCACAAAGATCAGTTATGTTAGTTGAGTTTGAATTCAGTTCCAGACTAGTTTAATTCATGTTCAGCTCAGTTTTCCTTGTTGTTACACATGATAGTTATGGTTAGCTTTGTATGCCATGTTTTGGTGTTCATGTTCAGCTTTTATTGCACATGTTTAGATGATAGTATGCCATGACTAGCTTTGATTTCTATGTATGATAATATGCCATATTTCAGTCTAATCAGTGCACTTTCAAACAGCATGTTTTAAAAGCATATTGCATCGAATGCATATTTTAGTGAGGTAGATGGTTTCTTACTAAGCTTCAAGCTTACAGATACTTTTTCCTTATACTGCAGATAAAGGTAAAGGGAAAATGGACTAGCGGAGGCTGGAGGACAATGCGATGAAGATGTGTGTGGAAGGAACTTGGAATAAAAGATCTTAGGGATCTAACAAGCTTTATTTATGCATTAGAACTTTCAGCAAAATTAGTTAACTGTTAGAACCTTATTATTATTCACATAGTACATTTGCATGCCATAAATTAGTGAACCATGCGTGATATCATGTTTAAAGTGTTAGCTAATACATGTTAAAAATGTTTCTAGCTGTTATAGACTTGATGTGCGAGATTTTGGCACGAACAAGTGCTGAATGCCCAATCGATCGATCTATCGATCGATCGGATCGATCGATCGATCGAGTGGTTTACCGATCCAGATGCGATTAGGGAAGTATAAAGCTCACCGATCGGTCACCAACCGATCGGTGAGCCATCGATCTCTACCGATCGATCGGCACTCGATCGGTCACCGATCCACCGCATCTAGCAAAATAGTTTATGGATCGGTCGATCGATCCGTAGTTTTCTCCGTGCGATATCGTCGATCCATGGATTGATCGAGGACCCCCAATCGATTCATGGATCGATTGAAATGTCTGATTAGCAGGACATCCGAGAGGCATAGATTATCTTCCCTAGCATGTGTACAACTCCTAGGTACCCCTAGAATATTAAGTTCAGATTTTACAGTAATCAGTTTAGTAAAATTTTAATCAATCCAGATTTCCGCAATAGTAATTTAGCACAACATAATGTGACGATCGGCCTTACAGCCTAGTCAGTAGAAGGCGGGTCGTTACACCTTGAGTGATGAATTGGGTTTTTAGTTAGATTTATTGAACTTATGTTATCAATTGAGATTTTTATTTTTTGATATTCAAGTTGATAGTCTTTAAGGGTATGCATCATCCATAGTAACTGTGATGTGCATTCACCTAGTGCTATATATTCAGCTTCAGTGGTAGATAAGGCAACACAGTGTTGCTTTCTACTTGACCAACTTACTAAGCAGTGCCCTAAAAATTGACAGCTGCCACTTGTGCTTTTTGTATCTAGCTTGCATCCGGCATAGTCAGAGTCAGAGTAGCCGGTTAGATCAAGGGTGCAAGATCTAGGGTACCAAAGTCCTACGTTTAGGGTTCCCTTAACATACCTAAGGATTCTTTTTACTAGGGTTAAGTGAGACTCTTTTGCACAAGATTGGTATCTTGCGCACATACCTACTGCAAAGATGATGTCTGGTCGACTTGCAGTTAGGTACAGTAGACTTCCTATCGCACTTCGATAGTATTTCAAGTCTACTGGTTTACCTTCTAAGTCTGAGTCAATTTTAACATTAGTAGCCATTGGTGTATTAATGATTTTTGAGTTTTCCATTCCAAATTTACTAATTAATTCCTTAGCATATTTGGTTTGATAAATATAAATTCCATCTTTGGTTTGCTTAATTTGTAATCCTAAAAAGAAATTAAGTTCACCTACTAGACTCATTTCAAATTCATTTTCCATTAGTTTGGTAAATTCTTTTAGAAATTTTGAGTTGGTTGATCCAAAAATAATATCGTCAACGTAAATTTGGGCTATAAAGATGTCGTTTTCAAGGGTTTTTACAAAAAGGGTTGGGTCTATTTGACCTTGGTTGAACCCTTTTGATATTAGATAGTTGGGCAGTCGTTCATACCAAGCCCTAGGTGCTTGTTTTAGTCCGTACAGGGCCTTTTTTAATCTAAAGACATAATTTGGATGTTCTATGTCCTCAAATCCTGGGGGTTGTCCTACGTATACTTCTTCTTTAATAAATCCGTTTAAGAATGCGAATTTTACATCCATTTGGAATAGCTTGAATCCTTTGTGTGCTGCATAAGCCAACAGCATCCTAATGGATTCAAGTCTTGCTACAGGAACATAGGTCTCATCATAGTCTAGCCCTTCTATTTGATTGAATCCTTTGGCTACTAACCTGGCTTTATTTCTGACTATTTCACCTTGATCATTTAATTTGTTTCTAAAAACCCATTTAGTGTCAATTATGGTTTTGTTAATGGGTTTAGGCACTAATTCCCATACCTGATTTCTTTCAAATTGGGCTAATTCTTCTTGCATTGCTATAGTCCAATCTGGGTCTGGTAGGGCTTCTTCTATTGTTTTGGGTTCAATTTTTGAAATTAGGGCTATTTGACTCTGGTTTCTATAGGATGACCTAGTTCTGACTCCTACATTTGGATCACCCAAAATTTGGTTAGATGAGTGATTTGTACTTGTTCTGGTTGGTCGTGTGTCATTTGAATTAGTGATTTGTTCTTCAGATTCAATAGGTTCAAGTTGAATTTTGTCATCTTCTTTGTTTATTGGATTAGTATTTTCTGTATTTTCAGTTTCATTTATAGTGTCTTCATCAAATTTTATATTTGTTGTTTCTTCTACTTTTAGGGTATTTTTGTAATATACTCTGTATGCTCTACTAGTGGTTGAGTACCCTAAAAATATTCCTGGGGTTATTTTTGATGTAAATTTTCCTAAGTAGTCTTTAGTGTTTAAAATGAAAACTCTACACCCAAATACCTTTAAGTAGTTTAAGTTAGGAATTTTATTATAATAAATTTCATAGGGTGTTTTATTTTGAAATTTGTTAATTAAAATCCTATTTTGAATGTAGCATGCTGTACTAACTGCTTCAGCTCAGAATTGATTAGGTAGTTTATATTCATTTAACATGGTTCTAGCAGCTTCTTGTAGGGTTCTGTTTTTACGTTCTACTAAGCCATTTTGTTGGGGGGTTCTAGGGCAGGAGTATTCATGTTTGTACCCATTTATCTCACAAAATTTAGTGAAGTTGTGATTCTCAAATTCTCCTCCATGGTCACTTCTTATTCTTTTGATTTTGGTATTTTTTTCATTTTCTGTTAATTTACAAAAATTGCTAAATATTTCAAAGGTTTCATCTTTTGTTTTTAGAAACTTCACCCAGGTGAACCTGGAGTAGTCATCGATTATGACTAAGAAGTACTGGTTCTTGCTTAGTGACTTGGCTCCATGTGAATCAAATAGATCTAGGTGAAGGAGCTCAAGTAGATAGGTAGTTCTAACTGAATTGGTTGACTTGTGGGTGGACTTGGTTTGTTTTCCTTGTTGGCATGCATTACATATTGAATTTTCAATCACTTTTAGTTTGGGCAACCCTCTAACTAGTCCATTTTGACTCATTTTTGAAATGAGTTTTGTGTGGGTGTGACCGAGTCTTCTGTGCCACAGCTCAGTTCCTCTTGTTGTGTTAGAAAACACTTTATTGAGGAGGTTGGTAGATAAACGGTGTAGACGTTATCTTTCCTAGTACCCTTAAGTACGATTTTTGGATTATCAACATGTTTAACTATACATTTGGACTTGGTAAAATTGACTGAGTAACCAGTATCGCATAATTGACTTATGCTTAATAAATTGAAATTAAAATCTTCAGCTAATAATACTTTTTGAATAATGAAATCAGAGTTAAGTTCGATATTACCTTTTCCGATTACTTTCAGTTTTCCATCGTTGCCGAATGCAACTGATCCTAGGTCTTTTAGTTTTAGCTTAGTGAACTTCAACATATCTCCAGTCATATGTCTGGAGCATCCACTGTCCAACATCCATTGATCCAATTCCTACACATAAAGTAGTTGATGGATCAAAAGACAGTTTGATTGAAGTCAGTCCCTAATTTTGCATCTTACCCAATCTGAGTTAATTCTATTGGTGATTTGATGTTTAATTGAGAGATATTTAAGTTTGATTTTGATTTTGAAAACATTTAAGTTTTAGTCATCTCACCCGATCTATGTTTTCAATTAGGGAATCCTATAATTGTTGTGAGATGAATTATGGTTGAATTTAAGGGTCTGGTTTAACTTTGTGTTAGATTCAGGTTTAGCTTTGGGTTCAACAAGTAAGCATTCTTTGGATAAACTTCTGGGCTATGGTGAGTCACAAGGTACTCATTAAAGTAACCATGCCTTCGAGGTTTCCCAAATAGTCCTACCCATTGAGCTTAATACTAAACCTTGGTCTAACTAGTTAGGATCCATTTAAGGGTAGCTTCGGTCAGTTCCACTTGGCCAAATGCACCAGGTCGAAGCCATATCTTCCTAGACATGCGATGCCCAAGCTTCCCTAACGTACTATCATCCAAAAACTTCACCAGTACTCTGTTTCAAGTTAAATCTAACCCTTTTAATCTATCCTTACTTACCCTGTCGGGTAATTTACTCTTGTTTACCCATTTCGGGTAGATTAAGTTCGGTTACCCATTCGGGTAAATAAATTTTGGAGTTGCCAGCTATTCTGGACCCTCCTTCTATTTTGATTTTTGAGTTTTTGAATTAATTTCGAATTTTTGAAATTGAATTTTAATAATTGATTTCGAATTTGAATTTTGAATAATTGAATTTTGAATTTGAATAATGAATTTTAATAATTAATTTCGAATTTGAATTTTGAATTTTAATAATTAATTTCGAATTTGAATTTTGAGTTTTAGCAATTAATTTCAAATTTTTGAATTTTGAATTTTAGCAATTAATTTCAAATTTTTGAATTTTGAATTTTAGTAATTAATTTCGAATTTTAATAATTAATTTTGAATTTTGAATTTTAAGTTTTAGTTATTAATTTCAAATTTTTGAATTTTGAATTTTAGTAATTAATTTCGAATTTTGAATTTTGAGTTTTAGTTATTAATTTCGAATTTTGAATTTTGAGTTTTAAATGAATTTCGAATTTTAAATTTTGAGTTTTAGTAATTAATTTCGAATTTTGAATTTTGAGTTTTAGCAATTAATTTCAAAATTTTGAATTTTGAATTTTAGTAATTAATTTCGAATTTTTGAATTTTGAATTTTAGTAATTAATTTCGAATTTTGAATTTTGAGTTTTAGTTATTAATTTCGAATTTTGAATTTTGAGTTTTAAATTAATTTCAAATTTTTATTGTTTTAGCTCCTCCTGGATCATAGCCTCGATATGGTCTATTGAGGTAATGTATTTGATCCTTAGGGACCCAATACTGTCCAAGTCCAACTTGATTGATCAGGTTGGACTTAGCAACCCATGCTTGGACCATTTTTCTATTTGTTCTTTGTATGAGAGATAGGTATGACCTATATTTGTTTTTCGTTTTGTACCCTAGTCCAGTTCGATTGTAGATTGCCCTTTGTGTTCCAAGAATCATGTCAAGATTCTTGGATCCCAAGGAAAATCGTTCTAAGGTTGTCTTCAAATCCTTGACTTGACTTTTCAGGTTGGAATTCTCTTCCTCAAATTTTTGAACTTGAGTTGAGGTTCCAATCTGAACTGGATCAGTCAAGGATTCGTTATTAGTCGTCTCTTTAAGGAGTGTTACCTCCTTTAGAAGCGACTTGATTAGAATTTTGGACTTAGCTACTTTATGCATTAAATAATTAATTATGCAATATAACCTATTTTGACTTACAGAGGGGTTTGGCCCTTCGGAAACGGATGCGGATCCGTGGCTTCTCTCGGACTCGGCTTCCGATTCGTCCTCGCTTCCGAATTCGTTGGTGTAGTCTCGGGCTGTCAATGCGAGAAAATTCGTCTGCTCTAGTTCTTCATCGTCGGATTCCTCGGAGGAAGACTCGTCCCAAGTTGCCTTCAATGCCTTCTTTCTCTTTGGTTTCTTTGGATCCTTCTGGTTCGGGCAGTTTGCCTTGATGTGACCTTTCTGATTGCACCCGTTGAATTTAACCTTCGAGCTTGGTTGGGCTTCTTTAGACTGGATGGCCTTTCTGACATCCTTTTTGTTGAAGCCCTTCTTTTTGCAGAGCTTCTTTACCAAGTTGACTATTTCGGTTGTAAGTTCATCGTCGTCTTCCGAATCTGGTTCTTCTTCTGACTTAGGTTCGGTTCTGCGCTTGATTTTTGATTCGCGCGTTCTCCCTGTTCTGCAACCAAAGCCAACCTTTTCTCGGTCGGGCGTGCATTAGTCTGTTCGTGAAGTTCAAATTCTGCAAAAAGCTCATCTAACTTAATGGTAGATAAGTCCTTGGTGTTGGGTTTTTCGGGCCGCGAAAACTGCTTTTCGCGTCGCGGAAACCCCGAATCACCCAAAGCCGTAGATCCGTGCAAAGAAAATTTACGAGTACGAGTTTACTATCTAGATCTACATGTTTAGAAATTTACCCTTGTAGCGAAGCCCTTCGCGTTCCCGCTCGTCCAAACGGTGTCGGATCTCGAGAGTGTCAAAATAGACACTCCTCTAGAAGTATCCACACGAACTAATTAGGTGGAGAGAAACTAAACAAAGGTGTGCTAGCACCCTTGATCAGCCACGGCAAGAAGAGGAGAGGGAGAGCTTGAGAGGAAGAAGGAAGAAGAAGCACACTTGAATGAAAAATGAATTCCCATTCAAAACCAAAGTGGCCGGCCACTCTACATTGTGAAACTCCCAAATTAATTGCATTAATTGCAATTAATATGAAGCCATTAAAGAGAATGGCTTTGTAACTTCCATGAGGTGGCACCCATGATGATGTGGAGTAACATCATTGGTCCACATCAATGCCAACTCACCAATGAGGTGGCATAAAGTCAAGTCTAACTTGACTTTTAATCTTCCTCTCAAGTCAAGTCAAACTTGACCAAATCTCTTCCATGGTTGATCGAATCCAACCATTTGATTCAAGCCAACTTAATATAATGAATCTAATTCATTTAATTAAATTGATTCAATGAGTCAAAATCTAAATTAGACTCATTGAACACATGAATCAACTTGAGTCGAACTCAAGTTAGCCCAATTAGGATTACTCTTAATCTAATTTGATTCATCAAATGAATCTAATCCTCTTGGTTCATCATATAAATCTAATCTCCATCTAATTGTCCTTAGTGTGTGACCCTATAGGTTCTTGTAACGTTGGCAATGCCCTAAACCCATTTAGGAGCATAAGTAATGAGCGGTATCTAGCAACACATCATTACTACCCAAGTTACAAGAATGTCGAGATCCAACATCACCTTGTGACTACTAATTGTGACTCTTCACAATATATGACATTGTCCTTCTATCCTAGACATCTAGATTGATCAATATGAGGCATAGACCGTGTCATCCTCTAATCAATCTAAATCTTGAACTCCAAGTAGACTCACTCGATCAAATGAGCTCAACATCTAATGTTGACTCATTTGGGCATGACCATGCACTTAGTGGTCTCACTCTATCAAGAATACCGATGTCGCTCCTGTCATATAGGAGGGATAGATCCCATCTACATCACTCACATCCCTCTACATAATTCGTTATATACCCAGTAATCGCCTTTATAGTCCACCCAGTTACGGGTGACGTTTGACGAAACCAAAGTACATAACTCCTTATGTAGGGATCCATGGTGACTTCAGGTCTAAGGACTAATAGTCATACTAATAGCCACATGAGAAAGTATATGACACTCATATAACGATCCATGATACTTTCTCATGGCGGGTCATTCAGTATACATTCTCCAATGTATACCCATGTGTCAGCTTGATATCTCTATATCCATGACTTGTGAGATTAAGTCATCGAGCTGACCTACATGCTAGTCTTATTGCATTAACATTGTCCCTAAATGTTAATACACGACTAGGAATGATTTAGAGTAGTGTTCCCTATATCATCTCACTATCGATTCAACTAATCGATTGATATAGGTATGAACCTTCTACTCAAGGACGCTATTATACTTAGTCTATTTGGCACTAATACAAATAAGTATAATAACCAAACAAATGCCTTTATTAATATACAAGAATATGATACAATGAGTCCATACAATTATCAAATGATTGGCTCTATGCCTCTAACTAACACTTGGAGACCTTGTAGGCATCTACCATGGATGCCCACAAGGTGTTCCTTGGAAAAGCATTTAAGGAATACCTTATGATGTCCCGGTTGTCTACCTTCTATCCAATTGCATGAAGACCATTGAGCAGATCTTGAATCCGAGCATGGAGTTGGGCAGCTGATTCACCTTCCTGCAATTTGATGTTAAATAATTTATTGAAAATTAAGTCTCTTTTACTTACTTTGGTGTCGGATGTCCCTTCGTGAAGTTCAATGAGCTTCTCCCACAACTCTTTGGCACTGTTGAAGGGGCCGACGCGGTTGAGTTCTTCTTTTGATAGGTCGCACTGGAGGGTGCAGGTTGCCTTGGCATTAGCTTCCACCTTCTTAATCTGAGATGCGTCCCAATCCTCGTATGGTAGTGGTTTGCCGGAGCTATCAGTTGGTAGTTGTACTCCGGTTTTGACAATCATCCAGACTTCAAAGTGAGTCTGGAGATATGCCTCCATCCGACTCTTCCAGTACCCGAAGTCGTCTCCGGTGAATAGCGGAGGGCGGGCTGTACTGTAGGCTTCTTGAAGGGCCATTTCAGATCAATCTAAAAAGAAAACAACTGACAAAATGTCCTAGGACTTGGTCCTGGATTAGTAGTGCGGAAGGAAGAAAATGGATCACGAACTCGGGTGGTGTTGCACCAAATCTGAGCAGAAAACCGATTCGAGAAAAAAGAATTAGAATATAACTATGAAGTTAAATTCTAATCGACTCTGAAAAATCTGAAAATACTACGAAAAATATTTTGAATGGTGGTTGCACCGATTCAAAATGACCCCGCTCTGATACCAATTGATGGATCGAAAGCGCTAGAGGGGGGTGAATAGCGCTTGTGGCTATTTCGTTTTTCGAAATCGTAAAAGCTTGTTCAGAAATAACGCAACGGAAAGTAAATAAAGTGGACACGAAGGATTTACTTCGTTCGGAGCCTGTGACGACTCCTACTCGAAGGCCCGCGATCCTTGATCGCTTCCGGTGGGTAACAACTATAATTCGTAAAAGCTATTACAAGCTAAGTACAATTTAAGCAGAAAAGAATATTGTACCAACAATAAAAAGACTAAAACTGAAGCTCTGGGTTGTCGTTGCAGTCAAAAGAATGCTTAGAATGTGTTGTCCTTAAAGCTGCACTTCAACCCTCCTTTTATATGAGGTTCCGGGCGCCTGGGACCTTTCCGGGTGCCTGGAGTGTGACGTGGCCAGCCAACCAGGTTGCTCCACGTCGCGAAGTCGCGCAGGGGATAAAAGTTGGTCCCAGGCGCCCGGACCTGTTCCGGGCGCCCGGACCTCCTTTTTCCAGGAGCCGCTTCTCCAACAAAACAAGGTTAGTCCGAGCAATTGCATACCCTGCAAGACAATGTTAGAATCTGATAATTCATAAGTGAAAAAGAGCTGACAGTGTTCGGACTGTCCGAGTCTGACTTCGGATTTCCAACCGGAAACCCTAGGTCGACCCGACGCCTACTATTCCCTCTACGGGGAACGCGTCCTCACCTACTCCCCTCAGGAGAGATTACCTGATGCCAGTCCGGTCCTCCAGCCCGACTGGACTTTCCGCCTAGGGTTACCACCCCCTAGGACCTAGGGTTACCGCCCCCTAGGGTTTTTCTCCACATAGGGTTACCACCCCCTAGGACCTAAGGTTGCCGCCCCTTAGGATTTTCCCTCACCTAGGGTTACCGCCCCCTAGGACCTAAGGTTATCACCCCTTAGGATTTTCCTTCACCTAGGGTTACCGCCCCCTAGGACCCAAGGTTACCACCCATTAGGTTTTTCCCTTTGCCTAACCGCAGCTAGGACTTTTCCTGAAACACTTATTCAACATGTTAGATCACCACTAACCTTAACTTTGAATCTTTTGCCATTATCAAAACTCAGGTTCGATCGTCGGATGCTTCCCGCACCAACACTTCATCTCCTCTATCTCGTTTGGTGTCTTAGGAGACATCTCTTTAGATAAAGGTACTCCATGCCAAAAAGGTAAGAAACCTTTCTTGGAATTTTGCATGCTAAAATGAGAAAGGATAGTATCGATGTATGAAGCTTGGGATAAGTACAACATCTTTTTCTTGCGATCCCTTATTACTTTGAACCCAAGAATATGCCCACATTCTCCCAAGTCCTTCATATCAAACTGCTTGGACAACCATACCCTTACGTATGACAACACTTTGACATTGTTGCCAATGAGCAAAATGTCATCTACGTATAGTACAAGAAATACCACCACATTTCTGTCATTTTTCTTGTATACACAAGACTTATCCGAACACTGAATGAATTCATAAGACTGGATTACTTCATTAAATCGGATGTTCCAAGATCTCAAAGCTTGCTTTAGTCCATAAATGGACCGATTGAGCTTACAAACAAGATGCTCTTTACCCTTTGCAATGACCCTCTGGTTTCTTCATATGGATGTTTTCTTCAAGACTTCCGTTAAGGAAAGTTGTCTTGACATCCATTTGCCAAACCTCATAATCTATATGAGCAGCAATAGATCAAAGAATCCGGATAGATTTAAGCATAGCTATCGGTGAAAAGGTTTCCTCATAATCGATTCCCTCTTTCTGAGTATACCCTTTTGCAACAAGCCTTGCTTTAAAGGTTTCCACCTTCCCATCTGTCCCTCTTTTTCTTTTGTAGACTCATTTACATCAAATGGTTTTTACACCATTTGGTGGTTCTACAAGCTCCCAGACCTGATTAGAATACATAGATTCTATTTCAGAGTTCATTGCATTTTGCCAAGATGCTGCATCTTTATCTTGGAATGCTTCATCATATGTCCAGGGATCAGGTTCATGTTCTCCAGGGATCAAGTCCGAAGACTCTCCTAAAAACATGAATCTATCAGGTTGCCTAACAACCCTCCCACTACGATGAGACATTACTTGTAATTGTGCATCATTTGTAACACATGTTGCAGTTTCTTGTGGTATCTCATCTTGTACCGTTGGTACTAAAGTAGACGTGTCTTCTCTTATTTCTTCAAGAACAATTTTACTCATGGGCTTGTGGTTCATTAAATAGTCATCTTCTAAAAATCGAGTATTTGTGCTAACAATGACCTTCTGATCTTTAGGACTATAAAATAAACCTCCTTTCGTTCCTTTAGGATAACCCACAAACAAGCGAACTTCTGTACGTGATTCCAACTTATCAGTGTCTCCCTTCAGCACATGTGCTGGACTACCCCAAACCCGAATATGTTTCAGACTAGGCTTACGCCCATTCCACAATTCTGTGGGAGTAGAGGCTACTGTCTTAGAAGGTACCAAGTTCAGAATGTACGCCCCGTTTCCAGAGCATATCCCCAAAACGAATTTGGTAATTCTAAATAACTCATCATCGATCTAACCATTTCCATAAAAGTCCTATTCCTTCGTTTTGCTACACCATTCTATTGGCGTGTACCAGGTGCAGACAGTTGGGATTGAATCTCTGCCTCTGATAAGTAACTCCTAAACTCTCCTAAGAGGTACTTGCCACCATGATCAGACTGTAGTGTCTTGATACTTTTACCATGATGTTTCTCCACATCAGTCTTGTACTCTTTGAATTTATCAAAGCACTCAGACTGGCGGCGCATCAAGTAAATGTACCCGTATCTCAAATAGTCATCTATAAAAGAGATAAAATATTTGAAACCACCTCTTGTATGGATAGTCATAGGTCCACACAAATCAGAATGAATCAATTCTAATACTTCTTTGGCTCTATACCCCTTTGCCTTAAAAGACCTCTTGGTCATTTTCCTTCCAAGCAAGATTCGCAGGATGAAAAATTTTCCACCACCAATGAACCCAAAGGTCCATCGGCTATTGACCTTTGAATCCTACTCAAGTTAATATGACCTAACCTTAGATGCCAAAGATATGTTTAGTTCATTTCTGAAGACTGCTTTCTCTTATTAGAATTAGAAGATGTGTTATTAATTTCCATTTGTTGCAACGTGGGGGTTATTGGATTTAGAGTATACAAATTACCAACCAACGTACCAGAACAGATAACCACCCTATTTTTCTTGACAACTACTTTATTATCAAAAGAAACAGAATATCCATCCTTAAATAATTTAGAAACTGAAATCAAGTTCTTTCTAAAACATGGTACGTAAAGATAATTTTTCAAAATCAATATTTTATTCCTATCAAAAGATAAATAAACATCTCTCACTACAACAACCGCCACTTTCGTAGCATTGCCCATGTAGACAGTGATCTCTCCTTCATGTAGTCATCAGGTTTCCTAGAACCCCTGCAATAAATTGCAGACATGATTAGTGGCTCCCGTATCTACACACCAAATACCGGTAGATAACACTGCTAAACATGTTTCAACCACTAGAGAATAAGATATACCTTTATTGTTCTCCTTTCTATGAGGACAGTCTACCTTCCAATATCCAGACTGCTTGCATGTGAAGCACTTGCCCTTCGGCTTCTTCACTCCTTCTTTTGGCCCAGTCCCTAGAGATCGATTCACTTTCTTTGCTGAACCAACTTGTTTCTTCTTCTTCTTGCCTTTTGGCTTAGAAGTAGAAATGTTTTCAGCAATGTGAATTTGAGAACTTTGACGAAATAGCCCTTCTGCTGCTTGAAGTTCTGTCAGAAGTTCCGCCAACTAATAAACCCTTTTATTCATATTGTAGTTCAGGTAGAACTGCTCAAAACTTTTAGACAGTGTTTGGAGAATGATATCGACCTGGGTTTCCCCATCGATTTCAGCTCCAAGGATTTCTATCTCATTTAAATCAGCCATCATCTTGAGGATATGATCTCTCACAGGTGTCCCCTCAGTCATGGTGGTTGTCATCAAGTTCCTCATAGTCTCTTGCCTGGCAGCCCGATTCTGGTGTTCGAAGAGTTCCTTGAGATTGTGCATCATGTCATAAGCAATAGGCATGGCCTGATGTTGATATTGCAGTACATTTGACATAGCAGCCAAAATGTAACACCGTGCCATCTCATCTGCCCTGACCCGTTTCTTATGATACTCAATCTCCTCTTCACTAGAATTGTTATTAGGCATGCTAGGATCGACCTCAAAAAGTATGAACTTATAGCCTTCAGCAGTTAAGACAATGTCCAAGTTTCGTTTCCAATCAATGTAATTAGGACCAGTAAGTTTGTTCTCTTTCAATATAATAGCAAGAGGATTGAAAGTCATTTAAAATCCTAAGAATCACAAAATATTTGGTTAAAACTTAGAATTTAAAATAATATTGATTCCGCAAACAATATCATTTAAATTCACCAACACCTTAAAACACCGTGAATTTTGTATGCCACGATAGTGTGGACGTATACAAATTCAAATCATTTGTTAGAGGAGGTTTTACCGGTTAATTTTATCTTGTCAACCTAACTTTATGACAAATAAAATTAATAGTTGGTTTGTCTTTGGTCACACAAATAATAGCAGTAACTCCGATGGGGAGGATATTATTAAATGCACCTAAGTGTATACCATTACTTGATACTTAGTCCATTAACTAGGATTGTGTCCCTTCAGATGGAGAAGATCACACAAACCTAAGTAATTTCCTATAATCATCCATAAAGGAAGTTTGATCTAGTGATCCGCAAACAAACTCATCCGATGTGGAGGAAGGCACTTAAAGCCAACACGCAAGTTTGAATGCATCACTTACAAACTAGTAATGGAGACTGTGGAATTTAATTAAATAATTTCTCTCCCACTTAGTTATTTAAAATGAGAAATTTTAACATGCACACAAACACAACACATATAAACAGCATAAAAGGCAATAAATATGAAAAATAATTTTCCAACTATTATGGCCTCATCCATAGTTGTCCTCCGTGTGCTGCCAATAGATCATGTTGTCGCTTCTATCTTGCTTCCTTCTCCATCGCGCCTTTGGTCCTCAAATAGTACCACACCTTGCAAGGATAAATCCGCGACAAAAATAAAATTTTACATTTATTGATCCTATATTCCATAAGGGAATGTACATGTAATCTAAATTGAACAGAATGTAAAATCCTAAAACTAATACAGCTCCTGCTATATTTAATAATTACAATCATGTACACACATAAAATGCCCTCGACATGCCCGAGGGTCCAAAAAACATACAAACACAATAGGTCATAATAGTTGGAACTAGGATGTCTGCAACCACAGAGTTAATCGATTTTGCATATCCTACTATTATCCTGCCTAAATTATATATGACTAGTGCATAATTTAACCGAAAACCAAACACACAGAGGCAAAAAACTAGCTCTGATACCAATTGTTGGCGCTTCTAGGAATTCCATTCTGTTTCCCCTGTACAAAAATTTGTACAAGCACAGAACTTTTCCTAGCAACCCATGTGTTCTTTAAAAGTTAAACTTGAATTGTAAATGAAACTTAACATTTTTAATCCAAGTTTAACTCATGTGTTCTTCAAAAATTAAACTAATTTACAGAAGTTGATTAAATATCTATTTAAGGATTGGCTTCCAGGTCATGGTGAGACACTCGGCCTTCTTGGGTATGGGATCATCCATCTATTGTATTCCTCTTCTCCTCTTGGACATCGTGTGGGTGACAATCTACCAAGATAACACCACCTAAACTCCTTCTTCGCTTACAAGTTTCGGCCACCAAGGAATCAAAGAGTCGCCGACCACTAAGGATATATAAGCCAGAATCCCTCCTTCTCTTCTTCTTCTCCTTCAAGCAACTGACCACCAATGGGATCAAAAGTGTGTCGTCGGCCCTAAGCTTTAAGAAGAAAAGAGAGGAGCCGACCTTTAAGAAGAAAACAAGAGAGGAATTGTGTAGATTATTCTCATCCTCTAAGGTACCATCTATCTTCTTTTATAATCCTTGGTAATGGCTAAAAAGGAAAGATTTTAACAATAATTAAAATCTCTCTTTTAAACCATTGTAGATGGCTACAAAAGGAAAAATTTTAAAATTTAAAACTCACTTTTAAAACCATGTGGATGGATTCAAAAAAGGAAAGTTCTTAAAATTTAAAATCTCTCTTTTAAATCATTGTAGATGGCTACAAAAAAAGATTTTAAAAATTAAAACCTCACTTTTATACCCATGTTGGTCAGCCCCTTGCTTCGGCACCAAGCAAGGGGTGGTCGACCCCTTGCTTGGGCACCAAGCAAGGATGTGGCCGGCCATAAGGATGACTTGGGTGGATGCGAGGCTTTATACATAGAGGCTACAACAGGGACCTAGAGGAGGAATTGGTTTTGGTCTTCTAATGAGCTTGAGCTTCCTGTGTTCAACCCGAACACCCAACTCAAGTTCATCAATAATAACTCATACCACTAAAGAGTTATTATTGAACTACTGCACCAATCTCATATTACATTATGGGCTCCTTCTTATCATGAGTGCATTAATCTCCTTGTGTTTAAGATATCGAATGTCCATTAATTAAATGTGTTACTGACAACTCACTTAATTAATATCTAACTCCAAGAGTAGTACCACTCAACTTCATTATCATGTCGGACTAAGTCCACCTGCAGGTCTTACATGACAATCCTTATGAACTCCTCAAGGGGACATCATCAACCTAGATAACTAGGACACAGTTTCCTTCTATAATCAACACCACACCATATAAATAATATTATTTCCCAACTTATCGGGCCTATTGATTTAACGAATAAATCTCACCCATTGATAAATTAAAGAAATAAATACTAAGTATATGTGCTTGTTATTATATCAGGATTAAGAGTACGCACATCCATAATAACAGAGGTTCTGTTCTTTTATGCAGTCAGTATAAAAGGAACAACCTCAAATGGTCCTGCTCAATACACACATAGTATACTAGTATAATTTTATAGTCAAAACAAATTAATACAAAATTACACTACAACCATTCCAATGGTTTGTCCCAATCCATCTTGGTTGTGAGCTACTATTTATAATTTATAAGGAACTGATAACATGATCTTCTATATGACACCACACACCATGTTATCTACAATATAAATTAAATGGGCAACTGCATTTAATTAAATGCAGACATTTGACCAATATGATTCTCATTTCAAAATAAATGTTCATACGAAAAGCTAGGTTTTTAGTATACATCCTAACACCTTCAACTCTACAGCATGTGTAGCATGTACTTCCTCTAACTTAGCGAAGAGATGCTAGACTTTTGCATTTTTATTGTCTATCTCAGCCACTATGTTCACTCGGCAAGCTATCTCCGAGCGAAGCCTATCCTAGGCGGTCTTAGGGAAACCTTTGACTTTTAGGCCTGTTCTATGGCATCCTTACTTGATGACTGAGTTTATTGAAGTTCTTTTTCTAGCTAGCTTAGTCACTCAAGTTGCGCCTGATACTTTCGTAGAGACAAGGTGGGGTATGCATAGAGCCAGCCTCAGATAGCCATTTCTTCAAAGCCTCATTTTCTTGGGCTAAAGTTATAAATTTTTACAACATGCCCATTTCGAACGCCCATTGGAACGAACATCATAAAAAATGCTCAAAGTGAAAGATAATCGAATGGTGGAAATCATATCGTAGTCAAATCAAAAGAATCTGTCATCTCAGTGGGCCTGAAGTCACCTAGCTTCCCATGCCTCCATCAGCGGGCCCCTTATTAAAATATGATCGTTGACCGGTGGGGTGGACGATGGGGAAGTTATTATTGGGGCAGATGGTAGATCATAAATGGTAGAAAATTTATAGAACTTCTTGGGCTCAATACTAGAATCTGTAGCTGGGGGAGCCTTGGCGAACAGGCTGACGGGAAAAGTGTGGGTTGTTGAACTGAATAACTGGGAGAACTGACCAGCTGGGAGGTGACCTCCTAAATTGGACTGAATCAGTGATTACCCAATTAGCTGGGTTGCGAACTAAAGTTCGTTCAGGACAAGGAAGAGGTAAAGGAAAACCATTCCTCCTAAGAAATGCAAAACCATTCTCATCCTGAATAATCATTTTCATAGCAAGACATGCATCCATGTCGATCATATCATTGCCATGAATGACTTCTAACCCATCTAAATCAAGTTCCAAGTTAATGGCTATTTGAGTAATTAAACCACCAAGAACAATTGATCCCGAAGACGCCCTCGCGGCTCTCACTAAGATTTGCAAAAAATGAAAACCAGAATCAAAATCAACCTTATGCAACATAGCCCATAGAGAATAAAGTTCTACTTTCTTTACGACTCCATCACTTTCCCCTCTACCAAAAATAGTTTTGCTCATGACTCGATGTAAATATCTAAAAATAGGGTTTTATATGTGAGAAACCTTGGCTCTAGAGGGCTCATAGGGTTGATCTAATCCGGTAATCGAACTCCAAAAATGATTCCAATTAAACCTAGAATCAAATCTCCTAGAGCTACGGAATGACAATCCGAAACAAGTGTTAAAGTCACTAAATGTCCATTGAAACTCTTGACTCATTAACCTAAAAGTTATCTTGCGAACATAGTCATCCTCATTGGCAAAATGGACATCTAGTGAACTTAGAAACTCCAAAACAAGGCGAGTATAAGTAGGTAGATGTGTGTATAAAATATCACTCCAATCTAGGAATCTAATCATCCAATCTATATCATCTCTAATTCCAATCATATCTAAAACGGTTGGATCCATATACCTAGTACACACGATCTTTTTATTGACAAGAATTGTAAATCTAGTTATTTGATCATCATTTCTAAACACAATATTGAATTCGTTGTCATTACCTTCGTCGCGTGAGGTCCTCTTTCCTTTGCCTTTCACCGGTTGTTTCCCTTTATCTTTGGTTGGCTCCTTCCCTTTGTCTCCACTAGATCCACCACCTCCCTTGCGAAGTTTCTTCAAAAGATTGGACATTTTGTCAAGTTTGAGTGGGGAAGGGTACTGTTTGTGATTGGAGAAGTTAGATTTTGAAGAAATAGATCTTGAAGAATAAGATCTTAGGGTTATGAAAGTGGAGATCTTGAGTCTAGGAGAAAAGAAGAATCTAGATCTAGATGAAGTTTGTGGAAAAGAAAGAGTTTTAGACCTAGATTTGAGAAGATTTGGAGAAAAGGTTGAAGAAGAAAGGGCTTTTGGAGAGAAGAGGGTGTTGAGATGAGGGGGGTGTGTGGTGGGCACGGCTTAAATCTGGCTGTGTATAGGAGACACGACCTGAATAGTTTTCTCCACACGAGCCGTGTAGATCTACACGGCCCCTCCCTTCTCCCTCTCGGGTTGACTCACACGGTCGTGCCAATTGGCACGACTGTAACCTTCTTCTCCTCGGCTATCCTTGCACGGCCGTGTCTGGAACACGACCTCACCAGTTTCTTTCTCTGGAATTAGCACATGACCATGTTGGATGACACGGCCAGTGCATGCATCTGTACTAGTTTCTTCACACGGCCGTGTGTGAGACACGGCCAGGAAGCTTTCCTCCTCTGGATTCTTCACACAGCCGTGTCTAGGACACGGCCATGCACCTTTTCTTCTCTCGGGACTCTACATGGCCGTGTTATGTAGACACAACCAGAGCATCTCCCTTCTCTGCAACATATGCCTGGCCATATACAACACACAACCATGCTCTATTTTGCTCCACTTGATGATTTTTTTCTCCTTTCTTGCTTCTCCAATTCTTCCATGCCCATGAAGAAATCATGGCCAGCTCATGGAATCGAAATTTCAACCTGAAAACAAAGCAAAGGCAAAGTAAAAACACTACTAATGAAAAATAAAAAAACATAAAATGCATTTAACTAAAAGAACACTTAGGTTGCCTCCCAAGAAGCACTTGTTTAAGATATTTAGCTCGACCAATCTAATCACTCTTCTCTTTTCCTCGCCCTAAGAGGGCAGACATATTTTTCATTTTTGTTGGGAGGCCTTCTCCCAACATCTTCCACCACATTATTCTCTTCATTTGGTGGCCTCCCATGAGGATGGAAGTTCCATTCCTCAAGTTTGTAAATGCTTGCCCTGCTACAAGCATTTAAAAGAGAAGAGATATGGTTAGAGGCATTAGATAAATTATATTCCAACCGTTCCTTACCAATTACCAAAGAAAGTTTATGATTTTTAACATCTATAATAGCTCCAGCTGTAGTAAGGAATGGTCTTCCTAATATGATAGGAATTTTTGGGTCCTCCTTCATGTCTAACAAAACAAAATCTGTGAGAATTATACTACCACCTACCTCTACCGGTACATCTTCAATAATACTCATAGGGTACCTATAGGAATGATCAGCAAGTTGCAGTGTCATAGTAGTAAGTTTAAAGTTTTTGAGACCTAATTTATTACAAATAGAATAAGGAATGAGGCTAACACTTGCTCCCAAATCATAAAAAACTTTCTCAATAAATTTAGTTCCTATATTGTAAGGAATATAGAAGCTTCTTGGATCCTTCAACTTTGGGGAAATGTTCTTTTCCAAAAGAGCACTACATTCCTCTGTGAGTGCTATGTGTAGGACCGTTAGATTCGATAGAGGGGGGGTGAATATCGATTCGAAAACTTAGAGTATAAACGCAGCGGAAAAGTAAAATAGACACAAATGTTTTTTACTTCGTTCGGAGCCTGTGACGACTCCTACTCGAAGGCCCGTGGTCCTTGACCACTTTCGTTAGGCAATCACTAACAAATCAAAATATGATTACAGAATGAATACAGGAAATGCTAGTGAAAATAAAGCAATACCGACAAGGAAATTAAAAAACTGAAGGAGCACTTTGTCGGAGCGTTGTTGGCGTCGCACTGAACGTCGAGCAGCAAGACCAGCAGTAGAAGAGTTCTCAGATGAATTGTGGGGCTTCTTTTATATGTTGTTCCGGGCGCCTGGATCCCTTCCGGGCGCCTGGAATGCGACGTAGCTGCACAAACCGTGATGCTCCACGTGGCGACGACTCGGCTGGATATAATTTGCCTTTCGGGCGCCCGGATCCCTTCCGGGCGCCCGGACCACCTTGTTCCAAAGATCTCCTTTTTCCTGCAAAACAAAGTTAGTCCGAGGCAATATATATCCTACAAAACATATTATTAGCACATTCATAATAGTATGAATTAGCATAAGTTAGTATGACTTAGATTCCGTCTTTCCGAGACCGGAATCTAGTCACGATCTCGACTTAGACATCCGAAATGGATCTAAGCCGGATCGACGCCTAATGTTCCCTTCCCGGGAACGCGTCCTCGCAGCCACTCCCCTCCAGTGACTTACCTCACTTACCTGCCAGACGTCCGGTCAGCCCTTCGTCCCGTCTGGACTCTTGCCAGCTATCCGGTCAGCCCGTCGACCTAGCTGGACTTCTTGCTAGCTATCCGGTCAGCCCGTCGACCTAGCTAGACTTCTCGCCAGACGTCCGGTC
Organism: Zingiber officinale; assembly: GCF_018446385.1. Taxonomy (NCBI): domain Eukaryota; kingdom Viridiplantae; phylum Streptophyta; class Magnoliopsida; order Zingiberales; family Zingiberaceae; genus Zingiber; species Zingiber officinale. The sequence continues at coordinate 28,133,954 of NC_055992.1, read as the reverse complement.
AGCCCTTCGACCCGTCTGGACTTCTTGCCAGCTATCCGGTCAGCCCGTCGACCTAGCTGGACTTATCCTGCACACTCGATCAGAGTGTTAGATAACGACGAACCTAACTTAACCTGATTTGTCATTCATCAAAACCTGAGTTAGACCGTTAGTGCTAACCGCACCAACAATCTCCCCCTTTTTGATGGAATGACAACCTAGTTAAGTTAGTGATAAATATATGCAAAAATCAAGCATGATTTTCGAGGTTTTTAAGTTGGTTTTTCAAATTTGCATTTAGTTGCTCTAACTTAACCACCTAACCCTCCCCCTTTGGCATTCATCAAAAAAAAACAAGGGTACACATAGTGTAGAGTTACTGTAAAACAGCTGATCTTGAAAAATATCTGAGTTTGGTTCAAAAATTCAAGAAAAAAAATCCAAGTAAAAAAAAATTTTAAATTAGGTTTTTCAACTTTTCAAAAAAAAATTTTTGGTTTAAGTAACATTTACTTTTACTTTTCACTTTTTCAAAACAAAGCAAAAATTAAGTGAGATTAAATTTTGCCAAAATAAATTTTTAAGGCTAATTTGATAAAAGCTAAATTTGTAAAGTTTAATAGTCAACTTTTTAAATCAGGTTTGAAAATTAGGTGGAATTAATCTTCCAAGTTTTTCAAACACTTAGTTAAGTTTAACTTTTTGTAAACATAAAACATTTTTCAAACACACAAATTTTAGTTAACTCTCCCCCTGAACTTGATACTTAAATTTAACCAGCTGTCTAACCAGTTAGGTACTAACTGACTATCAGAAGATAGTAGCTTTCACTTGGTTAGTCAGATTAAGTTGACTTGACTGATCAACTTAATCTGATTAATATCTGAGTTGTATTTAACGTCCAGACTTATGCTGATGCACTGAAATAAGAATCTTAAGTCCAGACAATTTGCCTATGCATCTCACCCCTTTCTATGTTTGTCAAACACAAGCAAGGTAAACCTAAGGTGTTGGTGAGTTGCTCAAAAACTATACCTATGGGTACATGCTTTCTAAGGATTCAAAACTAGTCTAAGGCCAAAGCTGTTTTTGAAAATCTAAAAATGGAAAGTTTTGAAAACATACAGTTTTAACTTATAAGTTAAAAAAAATATTTTAAAAGTAGTTTAAAAAAATCCTAGTCTATTAGGCACATCCCTAATTGTCGCCGTAAGTTGCTAAATTCACTTTCAGGGAGTGGTTTTGTAAAAATGTCAGCTAAATTTGATTTGGACTCAATGTATTTGAGTTCAATATCACCTTTAGTAACATGATCCCTGATGAAGTGGTGCCTAATTTCAATATGTTTGGTTCTTGAATGATGCACAGGATTCTTGGTTAAGTTAATTGAACTTATATTGTCAATTAATACTTTTACATTTGTGATATTTAAGTTGAAATCTTTTAGAGTATGCATCATCCATAATAATTGTGCAACACATTCGCCTATAGCTATGTATTCTGACTCAGTTGTAGATAGAGCAACACAATGTTGCTTTCTACTAAACCAGCTAACAAGTGATGAACCTAATAATTGGCATCCGCCACTTGTGCTTTTGCGGTCTAATTTGCATCCAGCATAATCTGAGTCAGAATACCCTATTAGTTCAAAATTATTTGTCCTATGATACCAGATTCCTACATTTGTTGTTCCTTTAAGATAACTAAAAATTCTTTTGACTTGTGTCAAATGGGATTCCTTAGCATTATACTAACTGCAAATAAAATATCAGGTCGGCTTGCAGTTAAGTACAGTAGGCTACCTATTGCACTTCTATAATGTTTTAAATCAATTGGTTTTCCATTTGGGTCACTGTCTAAGATTGTGTTTACTGCCATAGGTGTCTTTATTTCTTTTGTATTTTCCATTCCGAATTTCTTAAGTAATTCTTTGGTGTATTTATGTTGATAAATATAATTTCCTTTATTTGTTTGTTTGATTTGTAATCCTAAGAAATAGGTTAATTTTCCCACTAAGCTCATTTCAAATTCTTTTTCCATTAGATTAATAAATTCTTCTAAAAATTCTGAATTTGTTAAGCCAAATATTATATCATCTACATATATTTGTGCAATAAATATGTCTGTATTTAATGATTTAACAAACAAGGTTGGGTCAATTTGACCTTGTTTGAATCCTTTAGATGTTAAGTAAGATGTTAGCCTCTCATACCATGCCCTGGGTGCTTGTTTAAGTCCATATAGTGCTTTCTTTAATTTAAAAACATAATCAGGATGTTCTAGACTTTCAAACCCAGGAGGTTGACCTACATAAACTTCTTCTTTAATTAGTCCATTAAGAAAGGCAGACTTAACATCCATTTGGTATAGTTTGAATCCCTTATGGGCTGCATAACTTAGTAACATTTTGATGGATTCTAATCTGGCTACTGGGGCATATGTTTCATCATAGTCAAGTCCTTCAACTTGACTAAATCCTTTGGCAACCAGCCTAGCCTTATTTCTAGTAATTTCCCCAGTTTCACTTAGTTTGTTTCTGAATACCCATTTTGTTTCTATTATTTTCTTATTCTTAGGTGGTGGGACTAGGTCCCAAACCTTATTACGCTCAAATTGGGCTAGTTCTTCTTGCATAGCTATAATCCAATCTGGGTCTAGTAAGGATTCATCCATAGTTTTGGGTTCAATTTTTGAAATTAATGAAATTTGACTTAGGTTTCGAAAAGATGATCTGGTTTGAACTCTTAAGTCTGGGTCACCGATTATTTGATCAATTGGATGATTTGGGTTGACCCTTATTGTTCTAGGGGGTTGACTCTCTTGATGTTGTTCCTCTTCTTCATGACTTAGAGTTTGGTTGGTTTCTGGAACAAACTTAGGTATTTGTGTAGGTTCTATGTCTTGTTTAGTTTCTTCAAATTTTACATTAGTAGTTTCTTCAATTTTTAAGGTAACCTTATTGTAAATTCTGTAGCCTCTACTATTTAGGGAATATCCTACAAAAATTCCATTTTCAATTTTAGAGGTGAATTTTCCTAAGTGTTCTCTTGTATTTAAGATAAAGACTGGGCACCCAAATACTTTAAAATATTTTATATTAGGTTGTTTATTATAAAACATTTCGAAGAATGTTTTGTTATGAGTTTTATTTATTGTTGTTCTGTTCTGTACATAGCAGGCTGTACTAACGGCTTCTGCCCAAAAGTATTTAGGTAGGTTATACTCATTTAACATTGTTCTAGAAGCTTCAAGTAAGGTTCTATTTTTTCTTTCTACAATTCCATTTTGTTGGGGGGTTTTAGGGCATGAGAACTCATGATGGTAACCGTTTTCTAGACAAAAATTGTTAAAGTTGTGATTTTAAATTCTCCCCCGTTATCACTCCTAATTCTTTTAATTTTAATATCTTTTTCGTTTTCAATCTGTTTACAAAAATTTGTAAAAATTTCAAAAGTTTCATCTTTATGTTTTAAGAATTTTACCCAAGTAAACCTAGAATAATCGTCTAGAATTACTAAGCAATATAAGTTTCCATTTATAGATTTGACTCCATGGGAGTCAAAAAGGTCTAAATGTAGGAGTTCTAAGATTGAGTTAGTTTGTGGTTGATTTGTTTGTTTGTGGGTTGATTTAGTTTGTTTGCCTTGTTGACAAGCATTACATATAGTTGAATCTAAGTTAGGTAGCTTTGGTAAGCCTTTTACAAGTCCATTTAGTTTACTCATATTTCTAAAGTTGGTGTGAGGCATCCTCCTATGCCATAACCAAGTTTCTTCTTTTTGTGTTAAATAACACTTAATGGAAGAAATGGTTAGGTTGATGGCATAGATGTTGTCTTTTCTAAAACCTTTTAGGCTTATGGTAGGATTATCTAGATGTTTGATTAAACACTCTGTAGATAGAAATTTGACCTTATACCTAGTATCACACAATTGACTTATACTTAGAAGATTATATTTAAAATTTTCAACAAGTAAAACATTTGTAATTATAAAGTCTAATTTTAATTCAATATTACCTATACCAATTACCTTGAGTTTGCCGTTGTTTCCAAAGGCAACTGTTCCTAGGCTTTTGTAAGTGAGTTGAGTGAACTTGGTGTGATCTCCAGTCATATGTTTGGAGCAACCACTGTCCAAAATCCACTTGGTTTCCTACAGTAAGTAGGATTTAAAGTTAGTCTTTTGAGCATGCATTACTTAAGTGTAAAATTAATTTAAGTTTGAAATTAAAATTTTGAAATTAAATTTTAAAGTTTAAAATTAAAATTTTGAAATTAAATTTTTAAGTTTAAAATTAAAATTTTGAAATTAATTTTTAAGTTTAAAATTAAAATTTTGAAATTACTTTTTAAGTTTAAAATTAAAATTTTGAAATTAATTTTTAAGTTTAAAATTAAAATTTTGAAATTAATATTTAAAATTAAAATTTTGAAATTAATTTTTAAGTTTAAAATTGAAATTTTGAAATTAATTTTTAAGTTTAAAATTAAAATTTTGAAATTAATTTTAAAATTAAAATTTTGAAATTAATTTTTAAGTTTAAAATTAAAATTTTGAAATTAAGTTTTTAAGTTTAAAATTAAAATTTTGAAATTAATTTTTTAAGTTTAAAATTAAAATTTTGAAATTAATTTTTAAGTTTAAAATTAAAATTTTGAAATTAATTTTTAAGTTTAAAATTAATTTTGAAATTAATTTTTAAGTTTAAAATTAAAATTTTAACCTTATTCATCTCACCCGATCTATATTATCAATCAGGGAATCCTATGATTTCGTGAGATGAAATTGTATTTTTAATTATAGAGTTTTGGTTTAACGTGTGTTAGATTCAGATTTAGTTTTGGTTTCCACAAATAGGCATTCTTCGGATAAACTTCTAAGCTTGGTGAGTCACATGGACATCATTAGAAGTAACTAACCTTTCGAGGTTTTCCGAATAGTCCTATCCACGGAACTTAGTACTAAATCTTGGTCTAACTGGTTAGGATTCATTTAAGGGTAGCTTCGGTCAGTTCCACTTGGCCAAATGCACCAGATCGAAGCCATATCTTTCTAGACATGCGATGCCCAAGCTTCCCTAACGTACTATCATCCAAAAATTTCACCAGTACCATGATTCAAGTTAAACTTGGTCTCTTTTTAACTAATCCTAATTACCCTGCCAGGTTGGTAAATTTTGGGTTACCCTGTCGGGTAAGTTAGTTTTGGAGGTGTCAGCTATTCTGGAGCCTCCCCCTGAATTATTGGCCTTTAATAAATTTTGATTTTAGGCTTGTGTCGATTCTTTTTATAGTCATGGTTAACTTGGTGATAATTTTGTTGATTTTTAAACTGTTTAGATTTTGAATTTGATTTAGGTTTGTATTTTGGATTTTGGTTTGGTTTATTTGATTTTATATAATGTATTTTTTCTTTAGGTATATAATATTGATTGAGTCCTACTTGCGTGGTTAAGCACGCTTTCGGAACCCACGCTTGATTAGTTGATTTGTATTGAGTTATTAACGACTTAAAAGTTTTATTTGAGTTTGACTTGTATCCGAGTCCGGTTTTATTATAACATGCTTTTTGATTGTTCAGGATTAAGTCAAGATTTTTTAATCTTGTTGTGAATTTTTCTAACATTCCTTTTAAACTGTTGATCTCATTTTTTAGTGATAAATTCTCCTCCTCAAGTGTTAGATCTTGAGTTGGATTTGAATTTTTTATTTGTTCCTTGAGGTTTTGATTTTCCTCAAGAAGTGATTTGTTTTTATTTTCTATTTTGGTTAATTTACTATTTAAACAGGAAATAATTCTAAAAAAAATTTTGTTTAAATTAAAATATACCTCATTCGGGCCTTCGGAAACGAGTATGGACTCGTGGCTTGTTTCGGGTTCAGACCCGTCTTCATTTTCCGACTCGTCTTCTATTTCGTCTTCGCGGGCCATCAGTGCGAGGTGGCTCTGATGTTTCTGCTCTTCTTCCTCTGATTCGTCCGAGGAGTCGTCCCACGTTGCTTTGAGTGCCTTCTTTCTGGTTGGCTTTGGTTTGTCGAACTTCAGTTTTGGGCATTCGTTCTTGTAGTGTCCCTTTTATTGCAGCCGTAGCAAGTCACGTTCTTTTGTTCTGAAGGAGAACTGATCTTTTGAAGATCCTTTTTGCTGAAGCTCCTCTTTCTCCTGGTGAACATTTTTCTTACCAAGTTCACCAGGTGTTCTTCATCTTCGGAGTCTTGGTCGGAGTCTTCTTCAAATTCAGGCTTGCTTTTCTTTTCTTTGGAGGAACCTGCAAATAAAGCTACACCTTTCTCGGCTCCAGCATTAGTTTGTTCGTGTAATTCTAATTCACAGAAAAGCTCATCTAATTTTAATTTAGAAAGATTCTTAGAAATTTTGTAGGCATCCACTATTGATGCCCACAAACTATTACGTGGAAAGGCGTTTAATGCGTACCTTATTAAGTCTCTATTATCCATCTGGTGGCCTATCGTATGAAGCCCGTTGAGGATATCCTTGATCCTCGCGTGGAGCTGATTCACCTTCCTACATTTTTATATTAAAAATTTTATTCAAGAGCAAGTCTCGTTTGGTTACCTTGGCGTCGCTCGTTCCCTCGTGCAGCTCGATCAATTTGTCCCACAGCTCTTTAGCGTTTTTGTGTGGACCGACTCTGTTTAGTTCTTCTCTTGTTAATCCGCACTGTAGAGTGTTGATTGCTTTATTTTCTGTTGATGCTTTCTTCTTCAAATCGGTTGTCCAGTCTTCGGGATCCAGTATATTCCCGGAAGTATCTGCTGGAATTTTGTAGGGCCTCGTAACGCTCATCCACTGGTCGAAGTCTGTTTTGAGGTAGACCTCCATGCGCTTCTTCTAGTACGGAAAATCGTCCCCGTTAAAAAGTGAAGGTCGTACTATGCTGAAGCCTTCTTGTTGGGACATCCTGTACACAGATAAATAACCAAAAAAAAATCCCAAGACTTGGTCTTGGATTAGTAGTGCGGGTAGAGAAAATAAAAAAAAATCTAGATTGGTGTTGCACCAATTTAGCAAAAAAAATTATAGAGAATTATAAACCAGTTTGGAGTTTTGAGTGTAAAACTGAAGACCGGAAAAAGAAAAAATTTCACCCCTAGTCTGATTGGTGGTTGCACCAAATCAGAGCGGTACCTGCGCTGATACCACTTGTAGGACCGTTAGATTCGATAGAGGGGGGTGAATATCGATTCGAAAACTTAGAGTATAAACGCAGCGGAAAAGTAAAATAGACACAAATGTTTTTTACTTCGTTTGGAGCCTGTGACGACTCCTACTCGAAGGCCCGTGGTCCTTGACCACTTTCGTTGGGCAATCACTAACAAATCGAAATATGATTACAGAATGAATACAGGAAATGCTAGTGAAAATAAAGCAATACCGACAAGGAAATTAAAAAACTGAAGGAGCACTTTGTCGGAGCGTTGTTGGCGTCGCACTGAACGTCGAGCAGCAAGACCAGCAGTAGAAGAGTTCTCAGATGAATTGTTGATGAAGCTCCTGCCTGGGGCTTCTTTTATATGCTGTTCCGGGCGCCTGGAATGCGACGTAGCTGCACAAACTGTGATGCTCCACGTGGCGACGACTCGGCTGGATATAATTTGCCTTCCGGGCGCTCGGATCCCTTCCGGGCGCCCGGACCACCTTGTTCCAGAAATCTCCTTTTTCCTGCAAAACAAAGTTAGTCCGAGGCAATATATATCCTGCAAAACAGATTATTAGCACATTCATAATAGTATGAATTAGCATAAGTTAGTATGACTTAGATTCCGTCTTTCCGACATCGGAATCTAGTCACGATCTCGACTTAGACATCCGAAATGGATCTAAGCCGGATCGACGCCTAATGTTCCCTTCCCGGGAACGCGTCCTCGCAGCCACTCTCCTCCAATGACTTACCTCACTTACTTGCCAGACGTCCGGTCAGCCCTTCGACCCATCTGGACTTCTTGCCAGCTATCCGGTCAGCCCGTCGACCTAGCTGGACTTCTTGCTAGCTATCCGGTCAGCCCGTCGACCTAGCTAGACTTCTCGCTAGCTATCCGGTCAGCCCGTCGACCTAGCTAGACTTCTCGCCAAGCGTCCGGTCAACCCGTCGACCCGCTTGGACTTCTCGCCAGCTATCCGGTCAGCCCGTCGACCTAGCTGGACTTATCCTGCACACTCGATCAGAGTGTTAGATAACGACAAACCTAACTTAACCTGATTTGTCATTCATCAAAACCTGAGTTAGACCATTAGTGCTAACCGCACCAACACTATGGTCTCTATATCTCCTCTCCTTCTTTTATTTGACATGATGTCCTTCAAGAATTTGACAAATTTGGGCATTTGTAGAATTGCATCAATAAGTGGTACTTCAATACATATTTCTTTAATTTTCTCCAAGAATTTGCCTAACTCTTCATCCTTCTTTAACATAATAAGTCTTTGAGGAAAAGGGACAACTTTACTCTGTTGGTTAAGTGGAAGAGTCTCTTCAACCTTAGTGGTACTCTCATTATCTTGAATCTGATTTGGTGTTGGAGGAGAGAGCTCTTTTTCAACTTGCATCCCTTTTGGAGCAGTCACTTGGGGATCTCCCAAGGTCTGCCCGCTCCTAAGCTCAATTCTATTGCAATGCTCCATAGGATTAACATCTGATTTACTAGGTAGTTGTCCTGGTGCTCTAGAAGATGAGGAAGCTAATTGGGCAATATGGCTATCCTGAATCTTTTGATGTCGTTCAGAATTATTCATTCTCTGAGTAAGCTTCAATATATCCTGCTTCATTTCATTCTGATTAGAGATAATTTCTTCAAACATCTTTTCAATTTTAGACATAAGAAAGCCTTGAGAAGATTGTTGCTGAAAACTCTGCTGCCTAGATTGGAAATTAGGTCTTGTCCCCATATATGGTCCTTGATCTTGGTTATTTCTGTAAGAAAAATTAGGATGACTTTTCCATCTGGGGTTGTAGGTACTTGAGTATGGGTTGTTCTGCCTCTGATTGTTCACCCCATGATTGCATCACATTGTTCCAATTGATTAATTTGTGCAGTGATAGCTCCCAATGGACATGAGTCATTAAAATGTTTAGAACTTCCACATACTTCACAAGAAGAAACAATGGCATTGACCGTACTTGAACTAGCTCTCGTATTCTCAAATTTCTTTGTAAGAGAATCCAGTTTTACAGCCAATAAAGTAATTGCATCAACATCAAATTTCCCTAATGCTTTTGTTGTTGGGTTCACACAAGAATAGCCACCGCTTCTTTCATTAGCCCATTGATGGTGATTTTGTGTCACACTTTCAATTATTTCTTCGGCGTCATCCAAGCTCTTGTTCATAAGTGCCCCTCCAGCAGCTGAATCAAGGGACACCTTTGTATGATAATTGATGTCATTATAAAATGTATGTAACACTAACCACTTCTCCAAACCATGGTGTGGGCATTGTCTGAGCATACTATTATATCTATCCCAAGCTTCAAATAAAGATTCTGAGTCATCTTATTTGAAACTTGCAATAAGATTCCTCATATGAGCCATTTTACTTGGTGGATAGAATTTGTCAAGAAATTGTTGCTCACATTGCTCCCATGTGGTGATGCTATTTAGACCCAAAGAGTTTAACCATTGATTAGCTCTATCTCTCAAAGAAAACTCAAATAATAATAAGTGCACTCCCTCAGAAGGAACACCATTCATTTTCATTGTGTCGCATATCTCATAGAAGACCTCCAAGTGTTGATTTGGGTCCTCATGCGGTCATCCACCAAACTGATTTTACTGCACCATAGATATAATTGCAGGTTTGATCTCAAAATTGTTTGCTTCAACTGAAGGTCTTGAAATACTAGATCAAAAACCCCTAGCGTAAAGTGCTGCATAATCCTTTAGTGGTCTATTAGCCATGATAGAATGTTCTTGTTCTTCTAAATGTCTTTGCAGAATATTTCTTCTATGAAATATTCTGTCTATCTCAAGGTCTAGAGGAAGAAGTTCTCTTGCAAAGTTAGATCTTCGCATATACAAGAACAAGATTGCAAAATGATAGTTGTTCAAAAGAAAGAAGAAAGAAGAAAGAAACTGAATTAAAGATAAGAAAAATAGAGAAAAATTAGATTAAAATGTTAGAAAATTAAAAGTGCGGAATTAGAATTGCAACAAGCAAGAAGTAGAAAAGAATACAAGAACAAGTTATGAAAACAGAATTCTAAAAATTAGATTCAACTATGCGAATAAAAAGAAAAGAAAAGTTATGTTTAGTCTAACTCAATTGATAATCCCTAATGTTATAGCACAGTCCCCGGCAACGGCGCTAAAAACTTGTTAACTCTCCGCAAGTGTACGGAAATGTCGTAAGTAATAATAAAATATATCGTATCCACAAGGACTAGAATAACCACTAAAGATGCCTCAACGCGAATTAGCTAAACAACTAATCAATTGGTTCACAAAAGCAAAGTGTAACTATGAAAGGTAAGGATAGATATAAAAGAATAAGTAACAAGAATAAGGGCAATGATAAGGGATGTTCTAGGAGTTTTGGTTTCTTTGTAAGGTTATTCAATATAAATGATCTATCAAATCTTATTCCTCAATTGCCCATCATTTGTAGAAGGTTGTTGGTTCTCTTTTACAATAGACAATCGGCCTAGAACTCAAATCTATACCCAAATGTGATCAATTAGGTATGAATCTATGTTGTCCTTACATGAGCTTGTTCCTGTCACGAACGTCCCTCAGATAATCAACATAGCAATTCACAATTCATCAACCGCATAAAGATACAAAGATTAATGTATACTATCTATCATACCCCCTTGAATAACCCTATTTCACCTTCAAGATCATCACTCAAATGTCCTTATACGGGCATGTCTGTCACGTACGTCCCTCGGAAAATCGAATGAGGAATTACCTCTACAAGATCCACAAGATATCCAAATATTCAATCAAGCATGGTAATTAAACCCTAATTACAACAATCCACATAAGAAAGAATGGATACAAACAGGGCAAAATCATAGAAATAGAAATTGGCACATCCACAAGAGTTTTACATCAAATCAACCTTACAATTACTCCCTCCATCCTAGAACAAAGAAATCTACTCCATAAAATGGGGAAAGAAATCCAAAGAGAGGAAGATTACAAGCATTCTTGATCCTAAATCCAAGAAGAGGAAGAAAGAAAGCTTATCTATGATGAAGAAGAACCGTCTCCGGATCCAATCCACAATCTTGGAGTCGAAGTGTTGAAGATCCGCCCTTGAATTGCCGGAAAATCCCTCCAAGATGGTGGAGGAACACCCAAATCTTGATTCCCCCAAAATGGGAGAAGATCCCCCTTGAATTCATGAAGGAAGCCTTATATAGAGGGGAGGTTTGGACGCCACACGGCCCCGAGGCATGGTCGTGTGAGGTTCACACGGACAAGGCCACTCCCTTCTCTGCCTACCTTACACGGACGTGTGTGATACACGGCCGTGACATGGTTCTTCCACAACTCTCCTTTGATGGTCGTGTAAATCTACACGGCCTGCGCTGCCTCTGCCTCTGGAAACCTTACACGGTCGTGTGGTGCACACGGTCGTGTGGTGCACACGGTCGTGTGGTGCACACGGTCGTGTGGTGCACACGGCCAGGGCCTTTTTGGTCTCTGGAAACCTTGCACGGCCGTGTGGTGTACACGACCAACGCTTTCTTAGTCTCTGGATACCTTGCATGGTCGTGTGGTGTACACGGTCTAGCTCCTTTTGGCTTTAGATCTTGGCACGACCATGTGAGGTTCACACGGCCGAGGCCACTTCCTTTTCTGCTGCAACCACACGACCAAGGATCTCCACACGACGTAGGCAACCCCCCATGGCAGGGTCGTGTGATGTTCAAGTACAACGCCTTCCTCCCTCACTTGGCTTGTAGATTTGGCCTTGAACATGAATCCTTCACCAAATTCGACTCCTGTGTACAGAAAATGCACAAAAGCAGATCTCCGAACAAAAAAAATAAATATGCTAAAAGGAAAGCTGGAAGTACAAAAATGCATAGATAAAGCATGCTCAAAGTATGTGAATGTGCATCAAAACATGCATAAAAGTGTATATAATCTACACACATCACCTCATTGGACTCAACTGCTTGGTTGCTAGACACCTCGCCAAAAGGGTTGGTCGGCTTTTGCTCGCACTCGTCTAACAACAATTATTATTGTCGAAGCAAGTCGTCCTCCTACAATTGAAGATGCTTGAAAGCTATAGACGGGAAGAAAGCATCCATTGCAAGAAATAAGAGAGACTTTAGTTAGTGCCAACCTAATGGACTGGCTGATAAGTCTTACCAAAAGAGAACAGAAGCTTTGCTTGAACAAGACTTAATCTGAATAAATAGATAAGCCCTCTTGTAACAACTTGGAGCCTTGAATTATGCACCACCCAGTTTCTTTATGTAGTAGAGGAAGGTTGGGTGAACGTTAAAATTTCTAAGGTCGGGGAGTGGGGGAAGGTCAAACCGCCATACGATCAACTAAGAAATAGGGTCGAGTAGTTCAAGAAAAAAGAAGTAAGTTTTTCATCCTTTATTGGAAGAAGGCATGTCCTTGAAGAACACTGCCTTAAGCCATGATTGAAACAAAAAAAAAAACCCTGACTTCGACTTCTTGGGGTATAAAAACAAGTGAAAGTTATGAGGAGTCGGTGGAATGTCATACAGACGAAACAGAATGAGCATCCCACAGATGCTGGGGAATGCATTCGGCACAAGCTGTGAGAGAGGGATATTGAAGTAAAGGCTTATTTCAAAGAGAAAGCGAGGGATCAGAAAATGCAAACCCGCTTTCATTTGATTTTTAAAGAAGTTAACACAGCCTAAAGGAGGGCGATGAGAGTAATCCTAGGGGGTTGGAAGGCGAATATGGTAGTTGGTGGGGATTTCGTATTACAAACGAATTGTTTGTCGATTGGTGTTATCGAAATCAGAATTGGTGAAAGTGTACTAGGGAGCAAAAGATTCTTAGGCCATGAGAGATTGTAAAGGAAACAAAGAAGGAATAGAGGAAGAACTTACTTATTCAAATCAAGAGGAAGACGAATTGGTCGAAGGAAATTGCTGGAGAGAGGGTCGAAGAAGATGAAGCGCAAAGTGACTTGTCTCTGCACCACTTAGGGTTTTTAAACATACGCCACGAGATAAGGTCATGCTTTAGCTGTCCGATTAAAACAACATGTTCATTGATAATCATTGATTTGCCAAGGGAGGAGTGTTGTTGGTTTATACGAAAAGGTGTGCATTAGCTATCGCTTAAAAGAATGTGTTAGTGGGGCATATGACACTTACCCATAAATAGACATTTATAGTGGATAAGATAGTCAAATCATTACAATGAAAAATACTTTCCTGTGTATTAATGGTACACTACTAGGTGTATCAATCTTCTAATATGCATTTTTTCAAAAAATATAGTCAAGTACAACACTAAAGCTCGAACGAGATCCTGATTGGACAATTGGATTAAAGGACTATCCACCCGGTCGGACCAATAAAGGAGACGATCAGGAAAATACAATACTTGGGTCCAGTTAGTCGGCTACCAAGCCTCCTTCGATTAGACTTGAAGGGGAGCCTAGTGATATGGGCTATTATGCATGGATCCAAGTATAACGTGAGGATCGAAAGCGCTAGGGGGGAGGAGGGGTGAATAGTGCTCGTGGCGAATTCGTTTCTTTTCGGAAAACACAAAGTCAATACGCAGCGAAAATAAAGAAAGAATCAAAAGCAATGCTAACACTATTTATTTTACTTTATTCAAAGCCTGTGGCGACTCCTACTCTAAGGCTCACACTCGTTGAGTGTTTATTTTGGACAATCACTATCAATTCACAGAATTTACAAGTACAAAGATTAACTGCAGTAATGAAAATTATACCATCAACTAAGAATAGAAATTTTGAAGCTTCTGATCATCGGAGTCGAGTTACGGCTTTGTCGGATCATGCTTTGAGCAGCACACGAAAGAATGATTACAATTTCAAGTTCTGTACAAAGCTGCTACTCGAACCAGCCTTAAGTAGGTCGTTGAGGGCGCGTCTAACCCGCTGAGTCAGCCGTATTGATAAGCTCTGCAATGCTCGTTGTTTATCCGCCTAAGGGCGCCTCCAACCTCTATGGAGGGGGCCTCCAAGCTCCATGGAGGCCACCCTCACACCTTGCTGCGAGGCTGCTTCCGCCAAGGTACCTGAGGCGCCTCCAAGCTCCATGGAGGGTGCCTCGAGTACTATTCATCTGAGGCAAAAGTGTTTAATTCGCTTCCTACAAAATATATTAGTCCAAGAAACCAACCATACCTTACAAAACCAAGTTAGCACAATAAAGACATAAATAAAGTATTTGACAATCTTCGGACTGTCCGATTCTGAGTTTGAATTTCCCTCCGAAAATCTTAGGTCGAACCAACGTCTACTGTTTCCTCACCGGGGAACGCGTCCTCACCTACTCCACTCAAGAGAGTTTACCTGTTGCAAGTCCAGTCCTCCAGACCAACTGGACTTTTGCTCAGCGCCCAAAACTTCCGGTCTTCATGCTGGATGTCCGCTCCACGACCCGTCCAGTCTTCCACCCGGTTTGTGATACCAGGATTTCAACTTAAGGTTACCACCCCCTAGGATTTTGCCCGAAGCTCTCGACCTGCCAAGACTTTCCACCTAGGGTTACCACCCCTAGGACCTAGGGTTACCAACCCCTGGGGTTTTCCACCTGTCTAACCACAGCTGGGACTTTTCCTCACCTAGGGTTATCACCTCCTAGGACATAGAGTTACCACCCCCTAGGACATAGAGTTACCACCCCCTAGAGTTTTCCACTTGCCTAACCGCAGCTAAGACTTTTGCCTAAGTACACTTAGGACTTTCCTGCAATCTCATTTAAACTCATCAGATAACAAGACAACTTAACTTTGGACCCTTTGGCATAATCAAAACACAGGTTCGATCGTCGGATGCTTCCCGCACTAACAATCTCCTCCTTTTTTATTATGGCAACACAGTTCAAGTTAAGTAAAACATAACAATAAATAAAGAAATTTAAACATAAGTATCATGAGCATGAATGTGCTAATTTAAAAAAAAAAATCTTATTCTCTTCCTTTCATTATGTTTAAATTCTTAACTTATTTAAATTCTTAACTTTGACTTTTCTCTCCCCCTTTGACATAAATAAAAAATAATACTAAGTAGAGAGAAGTTTAAAAAAAAACTCATTCTTTATAGCTTTAGGCTCCCTCTAAAGGGTAGCATTTAGCGAAATTTAGCGAAATTTAGCTTTAAAAATAATTTCTTAAAATTGCTTAGCTAAATTAGAAATTCTTAAAAAAATTAGATAACCTTAAGTTTTGAAACTGTCATAGCTTTTTGAAAAAACTTTAGCTAGATTTTTTGCTTTGAAAATACTTAGATTTTAACAAAGGCTTAGCTAAACTTTGAAAATAATTGTTTGGTCAAGTTCTTAGCTTTCAAAAGAAGTTGATTAAAAACTTAGTTTTCAAAAGACTTTGATAAATTTAGTACTTAGCTTTAAGAATTAAGGTTTTTAAAAAAAAACTTAGTTAGAAGTACTTAACTTAAAAAGAAGCTTAAAAATTTGTTAAAAATTTAGTTAAGTGCTTAGCCCTTTTAAAAAAAAAAATCATAAAAGCTTAGCTTTTACAAAGATTTTGATAAAACAAATTTAGCTTTAAAAATATTTTGATAAAAACTTAACTTTAAAAATATTCAAAAATACTTTAGCAAATACTTAGTTTTTTTTCAAAAAAATGAACTTCCTTTTTCAGAAATATTTTGAACTTTTGAAAAGTTTAACTTTGAAAAGCAATGTCTCTAACAAAATAAAAATTAATTTCTTTGCATTCCCCCTTAATTAATGTTAAAAAAAAATATTTGAAAGTCCTAGAGTCCAAGCATGTAAAAAAAACATAAGGGTTATTATTTATTTTCCTAAGTTTCATCTCACTCATTCTAGGTTATCAAACATGTTTAGCTTATGAGTGTGTGTGAGATGGAGTTAACTTTATTTTAATTTTATCAATATTTAAAAATATTGAAATTGTGATCTAAAAATAAGTTTGAATTTTAAATTTTAAAATATGAGTAAACATTTAAAATATTGAAGATATATTAAAAATCAATTAAGTTTGAAAATTAATTAGCTTTTTAAGGTTAATTATGATTTGAAAATAATTAAAATTTTAAAAAAAATAATATTTTAAAATTAAGATTAACATTATGAATTAATTTAACTTAATTGAATTAATTAATTTGAATTTGGTTAACTGTTTTAAATTTTAAATCTAGATTCATCTCACTCTTTTTTCTAAATTATCAATCAGGGAACCTTAAGGATTTTGTGAGATAGTTAATGTTATCTTCAATTTAGATTACAATCTAAGGATTAATTTACAATTGAGTTAGACTCAGGTTTTACAATCAGTCAATTAAATATTCATTTCATTGATTGGCTTCCAGGTTGTGGTGAGATACTAGGCCTTCTTGGGTATGGGATCATCCACCATTTCTAGATAAAGCCTTTCAAAGAAATTTGATATTTAATTTTCTTTTTGAAACCCCTAAGTCTAACTAATCAAGTGTAAATCACACCTAGGTCCTTATCTATTCTAGTCTAAGCATGCATAATTAAAAGCAGTAAATCAAACATCATATAATTCTATTTTATGATAAAAGTGGTCTTTTTATTGGCTCCTCCTGGAGCATAGCCTCGATAAGGTCTATCAAGGTAATGACTAAGTCCAACTTGATTAATCATGTTCGACTTGGGGACCCATGCTTGGACTAATTTTCTATTTGATCGATTTACTAATGACAAATAAGATCTGAATTTGTGTTTAGGCTTAAATCCAAGTTCGGATCTATTGTAAATGACTCTTTGTTTTCCAAGAACTAGATCAAGATTCTTGGAACCCAAGGTAAACCGTTCCAACGTGTCCTTGAGTTCTTTAACTTGAGTTTACAAATTGGAATTTTCTTCCTCAAGTTGTTGGACTTGGGTTGAACTTCCATTTTAAACTGACTCAATCAAAGAACTTAGGTTAGTCTCCTCCTTAAGGATTGTTACCTCCTTTTGAAGTGACTTGACCCGGACATTGGATTTAGCAAATTTCTTTAATAAGTATGAAACTAAATTTTGTAAATTATCTATGTTAGTACTAGAAATTAGAGAGCTTACAGTGGGGTTAGGCCCTTAGGAGATGGATACGGATCCGTGGCTTCGCTCGGACTCAGTTTCTGATTCGCTCTCAATATCAGATCAGACTCGGACTCAATTTCGGCAACATACGCTTGTACCGGTAGAGCAAGGTAGCTTACTTGCTTGTGTTCTTCCTCGTCGGACTCTTCTGATGACTCGGACCACGTTGCCTTCAACACCTTCCTTCTTCGTTGCTTCTGGTTTGGACACTCCGGCTTGTAGTGTTCCTTTTGGTTGTAGCCGTAGCATGTAACTCCAGTCTTGACCTTCATATTCGATTGAGTCACCTTCTTCTTTTTGCACGTCTTCTGTACCAGTTTTATGATCTTGGTGGTAATTTCATCGTCTTCTGAGTCTGATTCTTCTTCATACTTGGGTTCGATTTTGTGCTTCACTTTTGGTTCTCGTGTTCTGCTTGTACCTATAATCAAAGCAATACCTTTCTCGACCGAGTGTATATTAATCTGTTCATGTAATTTAAATTCTGAAAACAATTCATCTAATTTAATTAACGACAAATCCTTATATACGTTGTAAGCATCCACCATTGATGCCCACAAGGTGTTCTTAGGAAATGCATTTAATGCATATCTGATAACATCTCGATTCTCCACCTTCTGTCCTATTACGTGGAGGTCGTTGAGGAGGTCTTGGATGTGTCCATGCAACTAACTTGCTGATTCACCATCCTACAATTTTATGTTATATAATTTATTTAGAATTAGATCTCTTTTACTTACTTTAGTATCGGAGGTCCCTTCATGCAACTCAACTAGCTTCTCCCATAAGTCTTTGGCACTTGAGAACGAACCAACTCGGTACAGCTCCTCTTTTGTTAGACCACATTGAAGAGTACATGTTGCTTTGGCATTGATCTCGACCTTCTTTATTAGACTTGCATCCCAATTCTCGCATGATACTGGTTTTCCTGTGCCGCCGAGTGGGAGTGAGATGTCGGTTTTGATGATCATCCACATCTCGAATTGGATTTGGAGGTAGGACTCCATTCGACCCTTCTAGTAGCCAAAGCCTTAGCCGGAGAAGAGCAGCAGGGCGGGCTATGCTGTAGCTTTCTTGTTGGGCCATTGTAGCAAAAAAAATCTCGCACACAAAAACAAGAAACTTTGTTCCAAGACTTGGTCTTGGATTAGTAGTGCGGGATTAAGAAATTAATATGCAAACTCGAGTGGTGTTGCACCAACTTCGAGGAAAAGCTCGATTGTGATAAAACCAAATCGGAATGCGGCAATTTTAACGATTCCGATCGACTCCAAAAAATTGAAAATTACCATGAAAAATTGCTTGAATGATGGTTTCACCAATTCGAAGCGACCCCGCTCTGATACCAATTGTATGATCGAAAGCGCTAGAGGGGGTGAATAGCGCTCGTAGATAATTCATTTCCTTTCGGAAAACACAAAATTAATACGCAGCGGAAATAAAGAAAGAACTAAAAGCATTGCTAACACTGTTTCTTTTACTTGGTTCGAAGCCTATGGCAACTCCTACTCCAAGGTCCACACTCGTTGAGTGTTTACTTTGGGCAATCACTATCAATTCGCATAATTTACAAGTACAAAGATTAACTGTAGTAATGAAAATTATACTGACAACTAAGAATAGAAATTTTGAAGCTTCTGGTCGTTGGAGTCGAGTTACAGCTTTGTCGGATCGTTCTTTAAGCAGCACACGGAAGAAGGATTGCAATTTCAAGTTCTATACAAAGCTGCTGCTCAAACCAACCTTAAGTAGGCCATTGAGGGCCCCTCCAACCACATGGAGGGTGCCTCTAACCTGCCGAGTCAGGCGCGTTGATAAGCTCCGCAACGCTCGCTGTTTATCTGCCTGAGGGCACCTCCAACCTCCATGGAGGGCGCCTCCAAGCTCCATGGAGGGCACCCTCCATCCAGCGTCCAGGGCGCCTCCAAGCTCCATGGAGGGTGCCCTCGGGCCTTGCTGCGAAGCTGCTTCCGCCAAGGCGCCTCCAAGCTCCATGGAGGGCGCCTCGGGTACTGTTCATCCGAGGTAAAAGTGTCCAATTCACTTTCTGTAAAATATGTTAGTCCAAGAAACTAATCATACCCTGCAAAACCAAGTTAGCATAATAAAGATATAAATAAAGTATTTGACAGTCTTCAGACTGTCCGATTCTGAGTTTGAATTTCCCTCCAAAAACTCTAGGTCGAATCAACGCCTACTGTTCCCTCACCTGGGAATGCGTCCTCACCTACTCCACTCAGGAGAATTTACCTGTTGCCAGTCCGGTCCTCCAAACCAACTAGACATTTGCTCAGCGTCCAAAGCTTCCGGTCTTCATGTTGGACGTCTGCTCCACTACCTGTCCAGTCTTCCACTCGGTTCGTGACACCAGGATTTCAACCTAAGGTTATCACCCCCTAGGATTTTGCTCGAAGCTCTCGACCCGCTAAGACTTTCCGCTTAAGGTTACCACCCCCTAGGACCTAGGGTTACCAACCCCTAGGGTTTTCCACTTGCCTAACCGCAGCTAAGACTTTTCCTCACCTAGGGTTACCACCCCCTAGGACCTAGGGTTACCAACTCCTAGGGTTTTCCACCTGCCTAACCGCAGCTAAAACTTTTCCTCACCTAGGGTTACCACCCCCTAGGACCTAGGGTTACCAACCCCTAGGGTTTTCCACCTATCTAACCGCAGCTAGGACTTTTCTTCACCTAGGGTTACCACCCCCTAGGACCTAGGGTTACTGCCCCTAGGGGTTTTCCACATGCCTAACCGCAACTAGGACTTTTGCCTAAGTACACTTAGGACTTTCCTGCAATCTCATTCAAACTCATCATATAACAAGACAACTTAATGTTGGACCCTTTGACATAATCAAAACACAGGTTCGATCATCGGATGCTTCCTGCACCAACATGACGTGGTAGTTAAAGTTAGGGCGATGGGGCAATCAAAGTTAAGATGAGGTGGCGGTCGAAGTCAAGGGGAGGTGGCAGTCAAAGGATTACACTCAACAGGGCCCGACTCATAACCCAACGCTAAGGGTCCCATTATAAGGACGATAGGCCCTAGGGTCGGCCGAGCCTGAGGGACATAGTGTGTCTCTCTTATGCTAGGATACTTAGCATATAATTGATTGTTCCCGTGTCGCTCGGGTTTAATAAAGGATCGGTTTGTCACAAGGACGTCTAGGAATATATTCATCTAGGTCTTAGTGATCCAGCTTTTCATTCTCAGAGTGCAACCTAACATACAACCGGTCAAATATATGTGCTTTCACTATTCATTCTCTCGTCCTTTGTACATAGGCGATCGGGTATACAACTGACTAGAGTGATAAGGCTTAATATCCTTATTCGTCGAGCAAATATATAAGGTAAATCTCAGAAGAAACCTAATTGGATTCCTAGAGCTCAAATATCACTTCAGGGACAAGCCTCCCAATACAAGGATGATTGGCTGAAAGAATCGGTCAAGCCTCTCGGGGCTCAGTTTCCCATTCTTCAGAAATAAGTATCCCTGTATATGGTCGGTCGGTTATAAGAACCATCCATATTTAGGGGACTTGGTTTTCCATTACTTCATAATCAGGTCTCCTGCATCACACAACATATATCAGGGTAGCCCTTAAAGCTGAACACCCTACCATACTCAGTACTTTGTTTTTATATGTACACTCGGTTAGCTGAATATCCGGTTGAAATATCTCCAAGTTTCATATTATCCGAGAATCACAACAATCTATCAGAGAATAATAATCGATTGTCAAAGAATATTCATTTCTTATTATATGGACATTCAAAAGCGAAGCTGACTATATTTTTCATTAACCCACTAGTATATTTCTTCGACCACTTTATTAATGATGTTAGTTATAAAACGGATGCACATGATATGATAATAAAAGATTACTCGGACTATACGCCTCATATTCTTTTACTTGATAATTTTTAACAGCTGACGTTCTTGAGTATGGATTATTGGAGATGGTATATAAACGGATTTTTTCGGACGCTCTCTAAGTATGGATTTTCACTCCCATTCATAACTCCTACTTCAATCTAAAATCTTCTTGCAGTTAATCTGTCATCTATTCAGCACGCCATTTCTCCTACTTTCAGGATGAATAAAATACCTGTTGCATTGGATGAGGTGGAATCGTATGCTGTCCAAGTCCATTTATCTGTCCAAAATCCTTTTAGTAATCGTCCGAATACCGGAGCTGTATATGGCCTCGTCTTCTTTCTTTTCTGCTTCGATACGCGACGGTGCGACCGAGAAGGTGGTGCAGCGAAAAAGGAGCAGCCATGGCGACTCAAGATCCCGACAAGCTTATGGCCAAGGCCGACAAATTGTAATCGCTTTTCCTCTTCTTCGTCATCTCTTCTCTTCCTTCGGATCTCTCTCGCTTTCTTCACTTGCCCTTTTCCCGTTGTCGTAGCGATTTCATTTTGTTTGGTTCCTCGACATTGATTCTTCTGTGCTTGTAAACCGTTATTGTGTGGTAGACGAAATTGCCTTCTTGGATCCATATCAGGGTAGTTGTCTCTTTGTCGGGCATTTTTGTTTTAGTTGACTTTTCGTAGATTTTGTGGATGGGTATTATTAGTAGTCATCGATATTGATGCATTTCAGATGAATAATGGGCTGTGTTTTAACAAATTCAAAATTTGGATGTGCTAGTATAATACCATCGTCTTCCAGTTGTTCCTCATAATATAATATAAAAGATATAGCTGGAAAAGTCAAGGATTTTTTTGTTCTGTTCAGTGTAGATCAGATGGATGGAGCCATTTGATTAAGACTGGAATGAGAATTTATTGGTTCAAAGTTGTAAATTTGTGACCATATAAATAGAATGCATCATGAATGTGCTTAGCAGGTATACGCTCCTACTCTGAAGTTAGTCTTGGATATTGGAGGTTGAAGTTGAGGAGCTGGAAATGCAATTACCTCAGATGTTCTACTTGGTGTAAGTGTTTTACTTGCAGTTGTTCTTGCTTTGGAGTCTTACCTCGCAGAATTTCTTATCTTGAATGAGTTTTCCCATACAGATAATCTTACCTCATAAGGTCTTATCTTAGACAGAGAATCTTACATCACAATATCTCACCTTGGAGAGGGTTTTAACTCAAAAGGTTCTATCTTAGAGAGAAAGAGGGTTGTCCAAAACTCTGGCCTGAAAAGGAGCATCACATTTGGAGTTCTTACCTTAAAAAGTCTTACCTTAAAGAGAGATTCTGACCTAAAGTTCTTACCTTTAGGGGAGAGTTGTTCTTGGAGCTCTTACCAAATGTCTTATTGAGATGCTTTAAACTCAGCAAGAGTCGTCCTTGGAGCTTTTTACCTTGGTATGAGAGAATCTTATTTGGAGCTCTTGCATTGGAATGTCTCACCTCGGGGAGGGAGTCTTGCCTAGAGCATAATTTGCAAAGAGAGTCTTGTATTGCTTAGCCCAAAAGGTCTTATCATGGGGTCCTTACATTATATAGGGAGCCTTTCTGAGAGTTCTTACCTTCGAAGGAGAGACTACCTGGAGCTATTACTCTCAAGGAGAGAGTCGGTTTTGGAGATTTTTTCTACTATGGAAAGAGAATCTTATCAGGAGCTCTTATATCTAACTTAGAAGAACTTACCTTTGGAAAAGTCTTACATAGAACACTGATGCCAGAAGGTCTTACTGGGGGTACTTTAATTGGAAAAGAATATTACTCTTATTTGGATCTCTTCAAGAGAAGTTCTTAACTCAATTAGACCTTCTCCTTCCCTTTGCCCCTCCGTCCCTCCCTCTTCCAAGGTAGAATGGAGGGTTCATAGAGGTTAAGCAAATTTTAAGACTATCTACTTGGCTAGCATGCATGCTTGTAAGATCATGCATTGACATATGTTGAAACATTTGCCACATGGAACCTTGTATTGTTCTGGAATGCTCGAATTTTTTAGCATGTCCCATTAGTATCCTATGTGCATTTTTGTACAAGCATGACAGCCAATACAACATTCCTTTATATCTTCAAGAACAAAACTATATAAGGACGACTTTAGCTGTCTCTACTGCTGTAGTTCTTGCCCGGCTTCCAGTTAAAGTTGATTTACATACAAATTATTGTTTCAGATTTTATTAGGATAATGGCCAAGGTTCATTTCATTGCTAGACTAACATTTTGTCTTAGCCTATCCAGTGTTCATTTCAATTATGAAATTCATATACTTGTCCTTTAATAGAAACAGTCTTTTTTAAGTCCATGGTCTTCGTCAACCTTTCAACCAAAATGCTGAGCTGTCCTCTTGTGTCTTTATACAAGCTTATTTTTGAATGAGATCAATGACTAGTTTTCTTTTACTGCAGAACAAACCTCAGTTTTATAAGATGGAATGCAGATTGGAAGAATGCTACTGCATTGTATGAGCAAGATGGTTGGCTAATATTACTTTTGCCTCTTTAGCTGTAGTAACTCTTTGGCTTGCTTATTAGTTCCATTCTTTTGAAGCTGTTGGCTATAGATTCAGGAAAGAAAATGAGAAAGCAAAAGAAGCTTTTGAAAAGGCTTCCAAGGGACAAGAATTGATTTCCCCGTATCCTTGTTTGCTTTGTTATTTGCTAAAATCCATAATTTGTATTTTCTGATAAAGACGGATAGCTGTAATCCTTACAAGCTTTACAGACCTTGGGATGCTGCCAAGCATATGGAGTCTGCTGCTTCTTTAGCAAAAGAGCTTAGTCGGAGGAATGAAGTTTTTGACTTTTATAGAAAAGCATCTGAATTATTCAGAGATTGTGGACGATCACAACCTGCATCAGATGCTCTAGGAAAGGGTGCTAGGTGAGTCAACTTGGTGTGACCAATGTTGTCGGTTAAATAGAAGTTATCACATATTGGCTTTACCACAGTGCTTTGGAAGATACAAACCCTGATGAAGCTGTTCGGTTGTATATTGACGCTTGTGAAATTCTAGAGGAAGATGGGAAAGAGCAAATGGCTTTTGATTTATATCGTGCTGTGACAAGCACTTATGTTAAACTTGAAAGGTGAGGAGCTTTACATTATACATCCTGGTTAGTTATTTGAAGTTCTTGACTACAATATGTATTGACGTACGTTCACAATTAGATCCTTCCTATTTCATGTGTCAAGCTTCTCGTGCATTAAAGCATTTCCAAATTAGCAAAAGTTAGTGGTTTGGAATAGTTTGTGCACAATCTGGTTCATATCTATTATGCCATTCAAGATTTAGATTGCCATTTGAAGTATTCATTATTGATTGCTCACGTTTTTGTTAAACTTCCTAAAAGGCTAATAGGGCTACTAAGCAGTTTGCAAACTAAATTTTCATATTCTAGCAAATATTTTGTAGGTTTTACGGAAGGTTCTGTAAGACTTAACTGATGAGTGAGACAGCCATCACACTTCCATATTCTGATTATGTCCAGTTACTTCTGAGTTCCTCTCTCCATGGAGCTCAGAGCCTAAGCACATGCATGATTGCCAAACTATGGTTATCAAAGCAGTGTAATTGCATTGCCAATATGGTATTAACATTCAACACCTACTCTAGTTCATTGTTTCAAGTGACAACCATGTTATGGATGGTGGTTCTGTAGAAATTTTATTCTTGAGTTGCATGTATTGTACAAAGTTTTGTCTATTAAAAATTGATTGATGAAAGGCTGTGCTCATGACTCACCACAATGGCTAGTTCCATGTGCCATATGAACAGTTCATTCCCAAGCACATGCTTTACTTATTCTGTCATATGTTTCTCATATTGAGATTGTCTTGCTCATGTTGGGTCAGAATCATATTTCTTCGAACTTTTTCTGGTACTTAACCTACCCAACCCACTGTAACTGGGTTTGAGCTCCTGTCAACCCATTGAAGCTTGTTTAGGCAGGCGAAGTTAGTATTTAAGTCTAGTTGAGGAGTAGGTGAAATTTGCAGTTCCTGATTATTATCTTTCCCAGCTACTCATGGCTTGAGATCAAGTTTTTGGCAAAATGATAGCAAATGAACCAAATCTTAGTCAACTTCCATGTTTGGGTTCATAGTAGGGTCCAAGTGAAAACCTGAGATGGTCAACTTGTTAACATTTTTTGTTAGTGGGTCAGTAATCTACATGATGAACAACTTTTCTGATTCTTTGCTTTTGTATATGATGGAGCAGTATTTTTTTTTTAAATTAGTGGTTGCTTGTTTTGGTTCCTGAGCATGACACAAGTTGACGACAGGTGTAATCAAAGTTCAGCAGTAGAGAAGCGCAACACTCAGCACAGAAAATATCTCAAAGAATGAGACTGGTAGTAAAACCACAACTTTAATAAACAAATTCTGATACCACAAGATAAATTGATGGAGGATTTGCCCTCTTGTCTGAAATGCAGCAGTAGAGGGATTGAAAGATGCCACAGACTGACACCTCAATACTCAAAATCTTCCATTTCTTTAAACAAGATAATTCTAGGAAGAAATCTTAGAATAGGAGGTTACCTCAGACCTAAACTGACATTTTTGCTTCTTCTCTAAAAAACCCTTGCTGTCAAAACATAAATTTACTTAATGTTCAATAAATTTAAAGTTCCTAGACTTATTAATGGACTCTTTCACCTCCCTAGAACTCAATAAATGCATTAAATGGTTTACAAACCCCCATGTTGACCTTACTTGATTTCTTCACGCATTACTCAGGTTTTCCAGCAATATACTCTTCTTTAAACTTGATTTTTTTTCATCAATGACCATCTCCTTTCATCAAATGGATTGCAATGCAATTCTCAATATTATTGAACTATCATAATCCTGATAGCATAATCCCCAAAACTCAAGTAGTTAGTGTCAATTTTGTAAATTTATTGCTCAACGTCCTTTAATGTCAAGTCAGATAAGCTTGAACCAGGGATTAAATTTCATGGGAATGCAGACAAAGAGCCAAGGTATATGTGCTGCCATGAGAGGCTGTTAGACAACCCATTATAGAACAATAATATGGGCACAAGACTATATTTGAACTCATTAGCTGTGGGCTGATAAATTGATAAGTCCATAAAAGCAAAAATTTACCTAAGTGCTCAATTTGCATCTTTATGGTTTAACAATCTGCTATCTTGTTTCAATTGACTTTTTGCATGACTGGTCGATGAGACCGATCAGGGGAGAAACGCATAACGTCCGATCGATGAGATCGACCAGGGGAGAAACGGAGCACCTCTAGTCGGTGTGACCGACCAAGGCTGAAAGGCAAAGCTTGTGTGATCAGGATTCAAGATAACTATCCAAGCGGATCTTCCTTACATTGATTTATCCGGATCTTAACGTTGACCTCCACTTAGACTTGATGCTTAACCCTCAAGGATACGTGAAGGTTTTCATATTCATCGTTTTTCATATTCATCGTACCAACGTGGAACAGTCATGGTTGGGGGCACGGCGATAAATTTCACATTTGGTCTACCCACGTCTAAGTCCTGCCCCATTAAGATAATATCCTCAAGTTTGTCTTCCGCCCCTCAGGCTCAGAGTTATTAGGGTCAGGCTCAAGCCCTTGAATTTGATTGGGCATGAGGCCCTTAAGGTGTCCTGATCGGACTCGAGCCTTCGAGGTGTTCGGGTTCGAGGTCGAGAGCTCATTTTATTAGATTTGATACGATCCGATTGTAATTCCACCAGTTCACCAGCAGATAGATATATTACAGAAATTTTATCCATTTAAACTCCGACAGATCAAGGGAAGACATTGTTTCTTTAGTCAATTTATTTGCGGATGCGACTGCAGCAATCGGCTAATCGGTATAGTTATGGAGCGCCGCATGGGGTTGGCCTGCCTTGGCTTCGAGCGTCGGCTCGACCTCAGGCGACGGTGGCACGGGCGTGCAGAGGAGCTCCTCAGGGAGGTCAGGGATGCCTTGCAGGTAGAAGGTGTAGAAGATTTTGAAAGGGAAGATCAGCTGCTTTAGCTTGACCTGTCCGTAGGCGCCGGCGAAGATGCCGGAGCCACCAGTGACAGCCAAGTAAGTTTCCTCGTACGTCAGGTAGGGCCCCTGCACCGATAACTGGCCATACTCTCCGAAGTAGAAGCTGTAGATGGCCTCGTACCGGTCACCATTCTTCTCCGGCACGTGCTGGATGAGCACGCAGAGTCCCGCTGTGATTCCCAGCCGCTTCTGCAAGTCCCCCGAGTACACCTGCAACCGATCGATCGGTTTCGACATTTTCCTCTGTCACACACTAATTTCAGAATCTCCCTGCTAATTAATTTCACTTACCTTGTTGGTGAAAGGGACTAGGTCGCCGAGCGAATTGACCTCCTTCTGGCTCAGGCGAAGGTAAGCAGGGCTGTTGCGGTCGAGCTCGTTGATTTCATACACGTGCATTTCCTGAACCTTGGAAGCTGCAGGAACAAGCTCACACAATTATATTAGAAATGAAAAATAATAATACTAATAATAAAACAGAGAGACCGACTAAAGGAAAGTAGAGCGGAGCAACACCAGGTCTGATGCTGGGGTAGGAGTGGTTCAAGGGAACAGCTGATATTTGGTTTGTACAGCGGATGGACCTTAGCTGTTGCTTGTTGCTGGACAAGGGGCTTCCCCTGTGTGAGCGCGCAGGGGCGATCAGATGGAGACCGAAGAGCTTGTTGGAGGGGCGGATGGAGGGAAGATTGTTGCAGAGGGAGGGAGATCTGAGAGAAGCCATGGAGATGGAGATGAATCAGATGGAAGCGAGAGAGGTCGAACAGTGAGAATGTGAGATGAGAAGCGGGGAATTGGTGGAATCTATATAGTGCGGAAGCCGGAAGGACCTCATCCGTCGCGGTGTGGAAACGTACCGAAAGGAAAAAAAAATAATAATAATAAAAAAGCGGCGGAGGATCACCGAGGCGTCGTGTTGCACGCTAGTCGGCGGAGGATCACCGAGGCGTCGAATTCCCACGTGCTATTAAGTTTGAAGCGCGTGATCACCGTCCGAATTCTCCAAATTAAATGCTGACTAGTCTGCCGGCCAACAGCATTTATTATTATAACCTAGCCCCCAAATCCATGTGAAGCACGTGCATATTTCTTATTCAGCATGTGTGTGATTCCGAAGCGACCGACGAGTGGAAGAGAAAAGAGTACTTAATTAACCTAGGTTTACGGTCCTTCCTTTAAAATGTTATTTTGAAAGGTTGCTTTGTTTTTTAAGGAGCTCCTTTTCTCAACTGAACAAATAATAAATCTACGGCATTTTACTTACCTCGTGGATAAATTTTAAGATTTTCTTATTTTAAATATTTAATTTTCACAATATCTAAATCATGTAGTGTATTCTTGAAATATCATTCCTCTTTTTTCATACTATCAATTAATTTTATCTAAAACCGATTGATTTGAGAATTCTGAATCATTTTAAATTAAAATTAATTATTTTTAAAAAACTTTTTAATATATTTATGTCTCCATATATATCTGAATTCAATAATTTTTTTCAAGAAATAATCATAAAATTTCTCTATATTTTTACTCTATCCATTTAAAAATTATTATTCTAAATTTACATTACTGATTTCAAATCTAAGGACATAAATATATTAAGGAGACTTCTAGAAGTATAATAATTTTAATTGAAGTAATTCAGAATTCTCTAAATCTATCAATCAATTTCAAGTGAAACTGAATGATATATCTATATCATTTGAAAATTTAAACGTTTAATATTTTTTAAATCAGGAAAGTTTTAAGATATTATTGATGGTGTTGATTAGTAAGTATTATTATTTTAAGTCTTATAATGAGTTTGTGAAAAATTTTATCAGTCTTTGAAGGTTTAAAAATTCATTGATCTCATTTTATGCTATCAAATTCAGATATAAGGGTATAGATATATTAAAGAGATTTCAGAAGTACATTAATTTTGGTTTAAAGAAATTTTGACTTTTTTAAGTTCATCAATCAGTTTCGGATGAAATTGATCGATAGACCTTACATCATTCAAAAATTTAAAAGATTGGTATTTTTTTAATTAAAAAATTATTAAAAATTCATTAGCGGTGTTAATTAATGAGTATCATTATCATAAATCTTATAATGAATTTGTGATAAATTTTATCAAGTCTTTGTAAATTTAAAAATTCTTTTAATTTACATTATTAAATTCAAATCCGTAGGTATAAATATATTAAAGAGACTTTTAGAATTCCATTGATTTTGATTTGAAGTGGTTTAGAGTTTTCTCAATTTATCAATTAGTTTCGTCCAAAATTAACTAATGACATAAAAGAAAAGAGCATTTCGAGAATACTATGTGATTTAGATATTATCAAAGTTAGGTACACAACATGAGAAATCTTAAAATTTACATGCACGGCTCAGCAACAATAAATCTATATCTATTATTATCATCAGGAGTTTATCTCCATTCACTTTTTCAACTGCCATTTATTCTCTTTTAGCTTTGGACCACCTATGTTTTTCATTCTAACGACTTTTCCCTGTCTTTAAATGCCTGCGACCACTATCTATGTTCATGCCACCACTATCTATGTTCCACAAAATAACTAGCAACAACTGCTTCATGGACCACCATGGTCAATGTTTGTGGTGCTCATGGGTGAGTGCCGAACACAATAGCATTGTTTGAGGGGATGATGGAGGAGCTGCTCTCATTAAAGTTTATCATTAATCATCAATGACGAATGCCTCATTGTCCCAGGACCCTGCTCCGGTAATTGCCTAAGGTGGTAAACGAATATGAAATACCAAAAAAAAAATTATTAATTGGAAAAGCATTGATTTATAAGCAATTAAGCTAGGAATGACATTAATTTTCATTAGTGTTCTACTTAGGTCCCGTTACCAATAAAGTTCAAGCAAAGTTCATTTTTATGTTCTCAAAAGGCCCTTACCTTTGCATATCAGACCAACCAATTTGACCACAAGAAGTTAAGTTAATTGGATTTCTTATGCAATTAATTTTCCAAGAGTCTATTGAATTGATCAATTTGTATTGAACTAGAAAATTTGCAAGTTGGGAAAAATCACTTCTATCTTGACCTTTTGTGTCATTTTACAATTTTGACATAAGAGACCATAAATATTAAATAATTAAAGAAGAGTATAATTTCCTATTGTTGCGATCCTCAATTGATCCCAAGCTTGGATTTTTTTTTTAGATCAAGTCAATCAAGAGAATTAATATAAATATACCACAAGTCTATTTTTTTCAGATCAAGTTATTTAAATGTTCAACCTATATTTTTAATGATAGTGCTCCAAAGACAATAAAAATGAGAAGTAACTAGAGGGTTGCTGACTTAGTTGAAACCACAAGCTTAATTGATAGACAAAGTTAATTATATAATAGGAATAATATAAACTAAAGAATTAAGCCATGTGCTAATTGTTGGAATATTTGTCCCAAGTGATTTGATATCATCATAGATTTTGATGTCCGGATAAAGAATTTAAATTAGACCTTACATTTGTGTTAGGTTGTGAGTACCCAATGGCTCAAGGTCTTTGAAGATTGAGGGTGGTGCTATGAGACACTCGAGGTATATATTGCAGGTTATTTAGAAGCATTAGAGGCAATTGTGTTGGGATGAGCGTGTGTAAGTGGAGTAAGAAGAATGACACGAGGAAAGAGTTGAGGATTATTTAATTCATTTCACGGATGAGAAATTTAGTAAAAAATTATTAGAAATGAGACATGGGAAGGGAGGTGAAAAAGCAGTGTATCTAAGGGATAAGAAGCTATTGTGATAAAAGACAACTGCTAGTCAACTGAGAGGTGAGTGAAATTGTACTCTAGCATTTATAGATCTCAATGTAGGTGGGCTTATCCAAGAGATGAGTTATATTGAATATAAAGTTGATTAAAGGAGTCCTTCAGTCAAAGGATAGCTGCGTCAACTAGACAGTCAACTCAAAAATATCGACTGATTGTCTATAATTATTCGTTGAATGATGTAGATTAGATGAGCTAATCATCACAAGAGACGAAGGAAACAATTACGATGCACTGGATTTAGTCAAATTGCCAGTCAAATAATGGACGACCAGTTCACTAGTGAACCATAGATGAAACAATCATTTAGAGAAACACAAGAAATGATCGTGAGCCACAATAATCAGTTGGATCAGTCAATTGATAGTGATAAACCAATCAACTGATAGGTGTCAATGAAAGAATTCATAGAAAAAGGCTTTAAAAAGAAGTCATAGAAGCCCTAAAATGGAATAACAATAAATTATATTTTCATGCTAAGTCTCTATTTTTATTTTCTGCCTTTTTGATAAAATCCTAGAATTCTATTTGTATGCCTCTTGTGTTATCTTTTAGAATCTTATAAAAGGTTTCTCCCCATGAGCACTTCACTAGCTAGAGAGCAGGAGATATGGAGGATTCTGAGAGTAATCCACCTAAAGAATCATAGGTCATGGACTAAGAGATTGGGAGTTTCTAAACCACATAGATCGTCTGTCTTTATAGTATATATGTGTTTGTTTATCTTTTTATTATTAATTTTGCGTTGTGACCTTACTGGGATCATAGCAAGAATAGAGCATGACCACTATTCATCCCTTTTCCTTTAGCATTCACCTCAAGATTTAGTTTCTTACACCAAGTGATATAGTTAGTTTCTTGAAAAGGCTTGACCATTGATTCAACAAGGAGGTGGAGTCCTGAATATCAAAAGGATGGCCAAAATGAGAATTCATCCAACAAGATTTGAATGAGAATTTTTTTCTGTGGAAATGTTGGAATTTTAGTGAAAAAAATGATAAATAACCCAGTTAGTCTTAGGCGACCAGTCCGGTCCTATAGAATTTTTTTATTGATCATCAGAATAAATCAGAAAGCACTCATAATGGACGACCTAAAAGTCCAGTATCTTTTAGTTGCGTGTCTCATTTGGAGGAAAAATTTCTACATACACCATAACTGGAGATCAAACTACCGGTGCTTGAGTAACAATTTAGATATCCTGTCGCTGTAGCATAGTCCCGAGAGCAATGTTGGAATGTTAGTAAAAAAATTATAATCTCAGTTAGTTTCATTGACTACCCTAGGATGATCGGTCCGATCCTACGGAAGTTTCGCACCGACTACTAGGGTAAATCGGGAAGCGCACACGACAGTCAGCCTAAAAGTCCAATATCCTTTGGTTGCGCCTCCTATTTAGAGGAAAATTTTCTATAAATATTTTATAGCTGGGGATCGAACCGTAAATGTTTGGATGATAATCTGAATATCGTACTGTAATATTATAGTCCCGGGATAAAGTTAAAATGTTAGTAGCAACTAGAGAAAGATACTTATCATTTCTCTTATATTCGTGTCTATAATTATACCTTCATCAGCCTAGATACATACGGAGAAACCTTTCACAAATTCCTATATCTACAAATAATGCAAAGGAAAACAAAATACCAAGTAAGAATACAAATTAAACAAATGAAAGAACTTTACAATAAATAAATCTTCCATGTTTTTCTTTTGATCTTGATGGCCTTAGATTGCTCTCTAGAAGTCATAGAAGGCAACGACACTCGCCTAAAGGACTTCCAAAAATGTTAGCCAGCTAGCATTGTTTTTCCATTTTAAAACTATTCTTTTTCTTTGGAAAATAAGAGTAAGACGCGGCAAACATAATCACATGAAACACTTTATTTTTATTTAGTTCATAGTCAATATCTATAATCCCGATTACTTATGAATGGATAATTCACTATCGATCTTTTTTTCAACAAACTATTTAGAGGCTACAAGTCAACTCTTACCAAAGATGAGGAATGGTAATAAATTTACCATTCCTTACGGTTGAAAGCATGAAGAAAAGCGATGATAAATAAATAATACCAACAAAATAAGATGGAGCAGAGTTTCATTATCAGAGTGTAACGTTAGAGTATTTGCACGAGTCGAGAGCAATAAGGCTTCTGTTGATGTCGAAGTCTCTGATTGAGCCTACTTTTATAGGCTTGGATCGGTCTACCGATCAGTTAAATCGATCTACTGATCAGCTATATTGGTGTATTGATCAGTCGGATCGATGTATCGATCAGCTTGATCGATCTATCGATCATCTTGATAACTAGATCCAGATCCGATTTAGTGGTCAACCGATCCATAGGATTAGTCTACCGATCCTGTATTCTGCCAATGCTTTTCTACCACCTCATCATCCTGATATTGATCCACGGTCATGTCAGCCTCCTAAGGTTTATCCTTGATTGTTCCTCATGCCATGTCAACGTGTCGATCCTTGTCTCCTGCCACATCAACTAGATGATTCATATCTTGTGCCATGTCAACTATTCGAGACTTATCCTTGTCCACCTCAAATGCCACGTTAGCATAGAGGGCATCTTAGCACATGGTGCTCTCTTACCTTTCGCTGGACCGAGTCTTACTATTTGGTCGCCCGGACCATTTCGTTGACTAGTTAACTCATTTGGTCGTCTGAACCTGCAAGACAAGGTTAGCATAGAATATGCAATTTAAGTAAATTCTATTTAAGATAGTCACTTAACTGTCCAATCACAACTTCAGATTTTGAGTAGGATCCATAGTTGGATCGTCGCCTAAGCTTGTCCCCATAACGAGGGCTCATCTTTACTCGTCCTTCTTTTCAAAAGAACCTCTCCAACCCATAATCATCCATCTATTGAGAAATATATTTTTCACATTCATCTGTCATACTTTATAATTATAATGAGCTACTATGGCCAAGAGTATCATAATGAATTTAAACATAGCTACTAGTGAAAAGTTTCATTATAGTCAACGTCTTACCTTTAACGATAATCTTTTGCTACTAATATTGCTTTGTAGGTAATCGTATTATCATTTATGTCAGTTTTCTTCTTGAAAACCTACATGCACCCATAGGTATGATGCTTTCAGATGGGTCTACTAAATTCCAAACTTAATTTGCGTACATAAAATCCATTTCTGACTTCATGATTGTTAGTCACTTGTCCTTTTCTGAATTTTTAGAACTTCTTCACAAGTAGGTTCCTCATCCTCAATGAGCAACACGTCATTCAATTCACTTATGAGAAATTCATATCTCTTAAGAATATTACATGTCCTTCTAGATCTACAAAGATGTTGTGGCTCCATAGGTTCAGTCGATAGCTCATCAGTATAAGTATTCGGTTGTGATTCTTGACTAGGCGTCTCTTCCATGTCTATTGGAGTCTCTTGAACTTCCTCAATTTTAACTTTACTTCCATTATTTTCCTATAAGAGAAATTATTTCTCTATATATACAGCATGCCTTAAAATTAGACCCGACCCCAGGCCGGGTCTGGCCCGGACCCGTAACCGGGTCAACGGGCTGGTTGCCTGTTGACCCGGTTCGCCGGGTCGAACCGGAACCGGCCCAACAAGTTGCCGGGCCGGTTCCGGTTCATTGGTTGTAAACCCGGCGAACCGCCGGTTAACCGGCGGGTTGAACCAGCGGTTCAGCCGTAAATTTTTTTTTTATTATTTTAAACAGCTTGAACCGCCGGTTAACCGGCGGTTCATAGCCGTTGGAACCGCCGGTTAACCGACGGTTCGTAGCCATTGGAAGGATTTTTTGGGTATTTTTTTTTCAACGGTTAGGATCATTTGACCGTTTTTTGATCAATGACTATGATTTAGTGTCCGTTACTATCAAAACTCTATAAATAGAGAGCTCATTTCATCATTTTTCACACACATCTTCTCTGCTCTTAATCTCATTTTCGTATTCTCTAATCTCTACACACTTTCGTTTTCAATTTTCAATTATAATGGAAGGAGGCCGCGGAGGTGCATCATCTCGAGCTCGGAAGGGAAAGCAAATAATGAATCCGCGGGAGGAGGACCCCAACATTCAATCCACCGATGATGAGATCAAGCATCTTCCGAATCTGACACCCGAAACATAAGGAAGTACCGATGCAATTACTTCTAAGGTTCGGGAACTTCCTCCTCTAAAGTCTTCTATTTTTACTAAACATTTTGAGAAGGTCACTCTTCCGTCGGGAGAAATGCGTGCAAAATGTAAGCACTGCAATGCTTCCTACAAATTCCAAGCCGGCGGCGGCTATGGGTCGTTGAAACGACATGTAGAAACGAAGCACCCGACGGAATATGGACTCGACCGTTCTCAAACACAATTATCAAGATTTTCTTCAACTAGCAGTAGTATCGATTCCGGTTTATTTTTATATTCGGATAATAAATTAAGAGAATCATTAGCTAAATTTGTTTCCGTAGAACATCTTTCTTTTAGTTTTGGATCTAAATGCACATTTGAAGATTTTTGTAAAGGATCTCTTAATCCATGTTCTAAATGTGTTCCTAGGACTACACTTACTCGTACAATTAAAAAATTAGTAAAACAAGGAAAAAAGAATTTAATTGATGAATTTAGTAAATTAGATAATAAAGTTTCTTTATGTTCCGATATTTGGAGTGATAATTGGCAAACACATTCGTATATGGGTGTGACTTGCCATTGGATCGATAACTCTTGGAACCTCCAAAAAAGATTATTAGCTTATAGAGTTTTTGATGAATCACATAATGCTCATAATATCGCACAATTATTATGTTTAATTTTAGAAGAATATGGTTTAACTCATAAAATATTTTCAATATCATTAGATAATGCTAGTATAGATGATCTAAAATTTGTTTGTCAACCTATTATTGGAGGTTTATTTTTTCATATTCGTTGTGTATGCCATGTTTTAAATTTATGTGTTCAAGATGGTTTAAAAATTTTAGAAAGTTATATTAAACCAATTAGAATTGTAATTTCTTATTTATGGTCTCATCCATCTATAATGAAACAATGGGGTAGGTTTTGTAAAATTAATGGAATGAGACCTAAAAAATTTCCACGTGATGTACCAACACGTTGGAATTCAACATACCAATTATTACAAGATTCATTTCAATATAAAGAATTATTATGTTCATTTTTTGCACAAAACACTAATACTAATATATATTTTTTTTCACAACAATGGAATATTTGTAGTAGTATTTGTGAAATTTTAAAAGTATTTAATGATGCAACCGAACAACTTTCCAGTGTTTATTATCCCACTGCTCAATTAGTTTTAGAAAAATTTTCTAATATAGTATTAGTTTTAAATGAATATATTAATAATGAATCTTTATCTCCTTGCATCTTAGCTATGAAAACTAAATGGGAAAAATATTTTTATTTAATTCCTGAAATTTATTTAATTGCATTTGCTTTAGATCCTAGATTTAAATTAGAAGTTTTACAAGAAATGTTAACTTTATATTATGACGCTTTAATTCCAATTAAAGATTCTTCTTCCCCGATCCGTTAATATTATATATAATGTTAGAATTTATTTATATGATATTTATAATCAATATTATGCAAAATATGGAACACAAATTAATATTTCTGAAATTCAACAAACTACTAGTAGTAATTTAAAACTTACAAAAGCACAACTCTTATTAAAAGAACGGACAAAACGTCCACGAGGATCCTCAAGTTCCACACAGGAACTTGAGAATTATTTTACGACTTCTTTTGATTTTAATGAAGCAGATAGCGAAAACTTCGATATCTTAAAGTGGTGGTCACAGAAGGCTCAAAGCTTTCCCGTTCTCTCCGTGATCGCAAAAGAAATTTTAGCTTGTCCAGTGTCAACTGTTGCTGTGGAGCAGACATTCAGTGCCGGCGGCAACATATTAGATGAACGACGATCAATTTTGTCTCCCGACTCATTGGAAGCCCAAGCATTACTGGACGATTGGACCAGAGCGGAGAAAAGAATCCAAGGAATGCAACTTTCAGATGACGAAGTTGAAGATTTTGATACTGAAGGAACAAATACGACAAGAACAGGAAATGGAAGTGAATGAAAATGTAAAAGGATAAAAATGTAAAAGAACTACGTGGGCTTTGATTCCCCTAAAGGGATACGTAGGCAACTTAAATAAGTGCAAACCCTTTTTTTAATAAATTTTTATTTCTAATTTTTAATGTTTAATGTTTAATTTTTAATTTTTTTTAACATATTAATTTTGAACCGTGGCGAACCGTGACGAACCGTGAACCGAACCGTGAACCGTAACCGTCTTGGGCGGTTAAGGTTAAGGGTTGACCTGCCTGGAACCGTCGAACCGTCGGTTCCGAACCGTGGTCAGGTCTACTTAAAATAAACACTTTTTATTCCAAGAGATGATAAAATTTGTACCCTCTTGTTTCCTTAGGGTAACTAATAAATAGATGTTTATCAGACTTAATTTCTAGCTTATCTGATATTATCCTCTTCACATAAGCAGGACAATCTCATATCTTCAATTAAGATAGGTGAGGTTTTTTACCAGACTATTTCTTAAATGGAGTAGTAGAGACTATTTTGTTCGGGACTCTGTTTAACAAGTAAATAGTTGTCTCTAGTGTATAACCCCAAAGGATTTGGGAAGACTAGCATGATTCATCATTGACCTAACCAAGTCCAACAAGGTTTGATTTCTCCTTTCAAATATGCCATTGTGTTGTGGCATATAAAGCGAAGTCTATTGAGACAATATTCTATTTCATCTTAGATATTCTTGAAACACTTGACTTAAGTATTCACTATCTCGATCAGATCAAAGTATCTTAATATTTTTTTTCAAGTTGTTTCTCTACTTCATTTCTGAATTCTTTGAACATTTCAAAGGTATCAAACTTGTATTTCATTAAATAAATATATCCAAATCATGAGTGATTATCATAAAGGTAATGAAATAGTTATAACCTCCATATGTTTGAGTTGACATCGATCTACATACATCAATATGTATAAAGTCGATCAAATCTCCCACTAGTTCATCTTTTCCAAAAAAAGTTAACTTTGTTATCTTATCTTTTAAGCATGATTCACATGTATCAAATGAATCTAATTAAAATGATTCCAAACTGCCAACTTTTTGTGTTAAGACCAAAAGAATTTAGATATCTCTATAATGATATGATATTATCCATTTTGGACTTAAACCTTCATAGTTTTATTTTTGGGCTTTACTCAAAAGATGTTATACCAATAGAGATATCTTTCCCTTATAAGTCCATGATATTGAGATTTTGTTTGCAACCCAACAATCCCCCCTCAATAAAGGATCGTCCTCTCAAGCATATCCAATTAATGTCATCTATAATCCTTGATCCAGTAGGACTTTTCTGCTCCTCGGTCCAATCGACTTACTAGGACTTCCTTGTCCCTTAGTCCATCCGACATACTAAGACTTCCCTACATAGTCGCAACTAGGACTTCTCTGCCTGGTGTCTGATTATCTTGATCCAAATATGAGAGCCCCCATTTCCTTCATTAGAGGTCAATATTTTACCCACATGGCTTGATTGGACAATGACTCTTGTGCACAGTCAGTGGTTAGACCTTTTGGTAGTCTGAGTTCTAATATCAATTGTTAGGACCAAAAGAATTTAGATATCTTTACAATGGTATGATATTGTCCACTTTGGATTTAGGCCTTCATGATTTTATTTTTACGCTATACTTAAAAGACCTCATACCAATGGATCTATCTTTCCCTTATAAGTCCATGATCATGGAACTTTGTTTGCAACCCAATATTTTGTAGTTCGGGCATGTGTCTCTTGCTTATATAGCCAAGGGGCAATGCTACGAGTAGGAGGTTAACTAATCATCCATTCGAGCACGCTTGTTGCTTGTTTCAGTATCGAATACCTCATTATATATATCTAACGCGTAGATACCATTGCATAATATTCTAGTTCTATAAAAAATGTCATATAAAGTTATGTAACAACAATTGTTACTAAATATCAAATGAAAACTCTTTCTATTTAAGCAATAAATAGAAATAATATTCTTTATCAATGCAGGATCAAAATAATATTTATCCAATTCCAAAATTAGCCCACTAGGAAGATTTAACAAATAAGTTTTGCTGGCTACAATGGTAACCTTTGCTCCATTGCCAACTCATAAATTTGATTCTCCCTTGACTAATCTTCTACTATTTTTTAGTCCCTATTATTGGGACTTGCCCGATGTGGTGTGTGCTTAACATGTTTTGCAAAACATGCAGCGAAAGCAAAAAGACAATAATAAAATTAATTTTATTATAAGATACACACTACACGCATGCAGGATATAAATCAGCAAACATAATCATAAAACAAAACTTTTAAAAATAATAATTATCCTAGACATACCTTACCAATGATGCAATGGGAAAATGACATCAACTTAACAATGTCTACGAACATCGCCTCTATTCGTATCCAAGCTGATATTTTCAAGAAAACTCCAAGGAGCAATAAGGTTCACCTTCGATTGGAACTAGCCAATTGTGGAGGTGATGCAATCCAAGAGAAGGAAGAAGGAAGAATAAGTGAAGAAGCTTGAGGAAGAAAAACTTCCTTTGGCTCTTGTGGTCGGCGACAACAAAGAGAGGGAGAGGAGAGAGAGAGGTTGGGTTTTTAAAAAACCTAAACTCTTAAATAATAAATTCTTGTTTAATTTCTCTCTTCTATATCAATATATAGTTTCTTTTGATGAGTTGGATTAGAAAGCCTAAACTCAGACCAAAATTTCTTAACCAAAATTTAGCCCATTAACTTCTTGATTTGGTTCACAACCCAGACAACTTGGTTTAAACCAAACCAATTTGGTTTATTAATAAACTAAATAGGATCTAATTCTTCCATAAGAGATATGGTTCATTCACCCTTCCGTTCCAATAAAATATCTTTCATATTTGCCCTTCGTCTTGTCCAACCAAATATCTTATCTCTTGATCTAAAAATTAAATCCTCAAACTTGTTTTATATCATTTAGATACTCGTAGTACATGTGACCCAATAAGTTCTTGATTTATCTTGATCATCCATAATTTACTATTTAATTATGAATCAATTATGAGTAACACCTAATAGTACATCATAATCCCTAATTAATTGAAAAATCACAGTTGATTCTAAAACTAGTTTTAAACCTTTCAGCAGCTACAGTGAGTTATATCTTATTTCTTTCACTTGTTTTATACTCACTTGGTTCAAGATATGATCTATGTGTCTGCCCCCACTAGGCTGACTACGTCACACCTAACTCAAGTAATATTAACTCGTCTTGTGGATTCAAATTACTACAATATGTGTCTAAGAGTCTCATATTCTTAACATGTGATGCTTTGTAA
Source organism: Zingiber officinale (assembly GCF_018446385.1). Taxonomy (NCBI): domain Eukaryota; kingdom Viridiplantae; phylum Streptophyta; class Magnoliopsida; order Zingiberales; family Zingiberaceae; genus Zingiber; species Zingiber officinale. The sequence continues at coordinate 28,093,565 of NC_055992.1, read as the reverse complement.
AGACTTTGAGTAACAACTGTGACAAGTGGTCATAGGGTATACATCTCCTCTGTGAGCTATCTAAACACCTTTAGATACTTTAACTTATATCCAATCATCTTAGGTCCATATCTCCAAGGTGATACTTTGTTTAAGATGTCAAAGTATAAGCTTCCATGACCAAGATGACTTGAATACCTCAAATCGAAGGAAACTTGCACTCAAGGTGCAGTAAGAACTTTATAGACATAACCATATATGTATAGAACAATATGAAGTCTTGCAACAAGTCACTCCAATGAACTAGTTACCATAACTAGTATTCACGTTTAACTCTCGATATCCTAATGTCTCCGGCTAATGAGTAACAAGTGCTTGGTTAGACCAAGGAATATAACCCATGCTAATATCATAGAATTGATGATGTCTAAATATATCAATTTATTGACTGGGAAATATTTCAATACTTTTATAATTGCACATATAGAGATGCTTATTAGTTGTGATCCAATCACAAGTTCGTTCATGCTATGAATCTATTGCAAACATTCAGTAAGTGAGTTTAAGACCATTCAAATACATAAGCAATACACACTTAAATAATGAATCTTTATTTATCGAATTAAATAGTACAAACCATAAGGTGATTGTTTAGGACATCTTTCAAATATAACATACTCTCACTTGGCCTAATGCAATCACCATGGTGCCCTGTACCGTAAGCTTGGATGTAATTCTTAAACTTGCTTTGTGGTAGAGTCTTTATCAAAGGATCTACTAGGTTCCTTTTAGTGAAAATTTTCTCGAGTTGCATTTCTTTCCTACTGATGATCTCCCTGATTAGATGATAGAGACGAAACACATGTTTGGATCATTGGGTGCTTTTACTTGTACAATGATTCCAGTGTAGTCATAGTAGACTAGTAATGCTTCAATAATAGTTAGAATCTATTTGCAGGTGCTCAAACGCTTGTTTAAAGATTATATTGACTTAACTGCATGTGTCAATGAAATATAATAAATGTTATAATTGGCTATAACATCCATAATTATTAAAGCATTATCATGGACTTCCACCCCCTCTAGGTTCTAGGCCCGAAGCTAATTTAAGGGTCAGTCGCCTGCTTTGTACTATAGTCGACCACATGAATCTCCAAGCGACGAGCATGTGACTTTCTTACTCGGTTGGAGTCTCCATCAGTTGGACCCCCGACAATCATGCCAATATCACCCTAAGCAACATTATTGTGATTCTCCTCCTGCTAGGTTGGGAACTTTAGCTAAACTCGGGTGGGAGTTTGCGCCTGGTCTGCTGGCGGTGGGGGTGTTCTTTGGCGTCGCTCAGCCTCTCACCGGTCTCTTCTGGGTGAGCCGGTCAGTCATTGATAAGGGCGGCGATTGGGTGTTGAGGAGCATTGATAGAATCTTTAATTGTTGCTCTGGCGATTTACCAGATTATAACAATCCTGGGTATCATGAATGGATGACTGGTGGTATGTAGACCACCTTCATAGAGTTCCCCGAGGGGGCTCGAGATATCTTTCTAACTCGGCTTCCATGTGCTGTACGGTGTGGGGCCGTGGTTCTTGATGGCGAGGCTAGGGACCAGTTTGGACTCCTCTGTGTGGCTTAGCGGGTAATGTTTGGTCCTCGAGCACTGGAACCATAGCTGGTGTGATGACTTCCATCTTCCGGGTGGCCTGCGCCTCTTCGACATTAATGAATTCGGTCGCTGATCCAGCAATGATTGAAGTTCCTTGGAGTCTCCTTACCAAGGAGCGGAAAAAGTCATTATCGGTAAGCCCTTGGGAGAAGGCACTCACCAGAATCTCGGTGGTGGTTGTAGGAATATCTTTTTCCACTTGATTAAATTTTTGATATAGGCCCTAAGCGTATCTTTCGGCCCCTGCTTGAGTGAGAAAAGGCTCAGGGATGTCTTCTGGTAACGATGACTACTAGCGAAGTGATGAAGGAAAGCCTTGCAGAAATCCATAAAACTGTGAATGGATTCAGCCGGTAGTCACTTAAACCATCTTTGTGCCGAGCTAGCGAGTGTGGTGAGGAACATCTGACATTTTACACCATCGGTATATTGATATAGGAGGACGACATACTCAAATTTGTGGAGATGATCCTCAGGATCAATTGACCCTAAGTATTCCCCTATCGCTAGGGATTGATAATGTTTCGACAATTTATTTTCTAACACCTTCTGAGAGAAATGGGTGCTAATCTGCTCAGGGGAGCTGCAAGCTGTTGGAGCTTTTCCCTTGCGTCCGTCTCGAACATGTCCTTCTCCAGAGGATTCTTGAAGTAGTCCTTCTTGGCCCATGTGCTCGGGCGGCATGCAGAAAAGAGCTCAATGGCGTAAGATTAGTGAGTGTGATGCCGGAGGTAAATGAGTTTGGCCTTCCTCCCTCACTCCTCTCTCCCTCTAATAGGTTATTGTTGATGCGATGGGATTAGGTGGCGGTAGAGTACCACTTGTAGTTACTTGTTGCTGTTGTAATAATTTTTGTGCTTGGGAGTTGATGAGCAAATCCAGATCTTCTTGTGTTAGGATAACGATGGTGAGTCATCCAACTTCTTCCATCTCTGATCTTCAAATTTAGGTGAAAGTTTCCACAGACGGAGCCAAATTTGATCATTTCTAAAAATTACAGAAATGACATGTTGAGCATGGTGGCTTGATGATTGACTGATATAAGACTTTTTACTCCACAGAAAAGCTTTCTTTCAATCCTATGCACATGGAGACGATCCAACAAAACGTCAGCGCTTAGAAACCAAGGGGGAGTCCCTAGCGAAGATCCTCTGATGCTCAAATTAGTACAAGTCTGGATGGGTGAATGAAGAACAATAAGAGACGTGAGCACGAGAGTAAGTTACAGATGTTCAGAGAAAGTACCTTTACCATAGAGAGGACTTCTCCTTTATATACCACCTCATATAACCTCCACAATCATGAGATGACAAAGTGTGTTATTGTCTGAGGAATCTTTCCTTTACCCATATGTATACCTCTTTTGTCGTTTATAGCTTATGTCATTGCTAAGGTTATTGAAGGAATATACTGTTATAAATGGTCTGCTAATGAGAGACATGATGGTCCCTAAAGAAGGTTCTAGATGAATATTTTCTGGCACATAGTTGTTATTCTGATATATTGTTAGGATTCTCTACTCATGCTATCAGTTGAGTATATCCCGGTCGACCTATAAGGTAGGTCATCTTTATGCCTATTCTTGTGTGAAGCTGTTGTTATGTATTAAAGACTATTTAAAAATCCACTCGAGAAATAATATAATGCCTTGGGCATGCTGGAAGCCTGTTTGAGAAAAAAATATGATAACTTGGGCATACTAGAGATCCGTTCGAGCAGTAATACAAAGCTAGGCGCCTTAGGCCTGGTCGGTATTTTGTCTGGTCGGGCGTATAATGGGCCTCTGGAGAAATGAAGCGATGTTCTAAGAGGTTCGGTCGATATTTTGAGTTGAAGTGCCTTAGGCCCAATTGAGCGTATAATAACTTATACGTAAAGTGCACTCAGAATTCTGACCAGATCTAAAGAGAAAGTTGTCTTACACTTGTGCATATAAGAGATAGGTATGGAGCTATATAAACTTGTCTGGTACCCATAGGATTGTGTGGTAATAGGATCAATCGGGCATATGTAGAGAGGCTCGTGCAGAGTAGAGAGCTCGTCCTTTCCCTCGACCATGGTCGATCGATTGCGAGGTGGACATCTCGACCGGCCTATAAGGTTGGCCATCTTTAAATCTGGTCGGATATGTTATCTTTTCAGTTCAAGAGTAAAGCATTAAACCCCTTATATTCAACCAGCTTAAGGGATGATTGACCTTCTCCTGAATGACTCGTAACCAGTCAGGCTAGACTTGAGAGCCTTAGCATTGGGTGAATGATCAAGCCAGGTGGGGCATGCTCTCTTGACTTTGACTACCACATCACCTTGACATTGACTGCCATGCCATCTCCTGGGTATGCTTGTTACAACTCGTATCACATTTTTTTAAGAAAATATGAGAATATTTGATCACATCTAAAAGTAAGAATAATAAATCATAAATTGACTTTCTTATAATTAGGAAGAGGAATAGAAAAATTTATAAAGATTGTAAGGTCATTCCTAGAGAAAGTTTAACTACCCAACATAGATAGTAATGTTGGATATACGCCTTAATCATAGTATCAATAAAAGGAAAAAAATACGCGACTCCTAGAATTAAATGGTGAAGGTTAAAGGATGTGAAGCAAAACATATTTAAGGAGAAGGTAAAGGAACAAATATTAGGTGAAATACACGATGACTCTAATACGACATGGGATAAGATAATATCAAATTTAAAAATAGTAGCCAAGAGTATACTTGGTGAGTTAAAAGGACATACACTACCAAGTAAAGAATCTTAGTAGTGAAATGAAAAAGTATAAGAGAAACTAAAGGAAAAATAAACAAAGGAATTATATATTTGTAAGACTAAGGAAAACTTAAAAAAATATACAATAACCAAGAAAGAAGCAAAGAAAGTAGTGAATGATGCAAAGAATGAAACTTTTGAACAATTATATAAAAAATTAGATGCAAAAGAAGGGAACAAAGAGACATTTATAGAATAGCTAAAGTGAAAGAGATGAAGACAAAAGATCTTATCCAAACAAGAAGTATTAAAGATGAATGCAATAGAGTACTAGTAAATGATGGAGAAATAAAAGAGTAATGTAAGAGATATTTTCATCACTTTGTAATGAAGGTTTAAGTGGCAACTTAACTTAGGTAATTTAAGTAGGTCAAATGAGTATAGAAATTTAAATTTTTATCGTGGAATTCAAACCTCAAAAGTAGAACAAGATTTAAATGGGATATAAAATTAAAAAGTTGTTGGACCAGATGATATTCCGATAGAGGTATGGAAGTGCCAAGGGAACCAAGGTATTGAATAACTTGTAAAATTATATAACATGATATTAGAAATAAAAAAAATACTTGATTAATGAAGGGTAAGTACTCTAGTTTCTTTATATAAGAATAATGAAAACATACAAAATTATGCAAACTATAGGGGTATTAAACTAATAATAGAAAAAATATCAAGGAAGGAGATGACAGTGATCGAAAATCAATTTGGGTTCATGTTTGGAAGGTCGACAATAGAAGTTTTACATCTTCTCAGACAACTAATTGAAAAGTATCAGGAGCAAAAATAAAATCTACACATGATATTTATTAACGTAGAAAAAACTTATGATAGAGTTATAAAAGAAATTATATAGAGAATTCTAAAAAGGAGAGATATCATCGTATCATATATTGAATTAATTAAGAATATGTATGTAACGACCCGGCCTCTCGGCCCCTTGGCGGTCCCTTGGGCGGCCACAATGGCGGCCCAACTGGCGACCCCTTATGTCATCGACCGACGACCCTCGAGCATGTGTCGTTACTCACTAGGTCTTCCCACCCCTCGCCAGTGGATTTTTGCCTTTCCCAAGATTCGAACTCTAGACCTCCAGGATAAGTACTAGAGTTTATGAATCCTGGTAGCCAAGTGAGCGCCGCGAACCAGGTGAAAGTCTGGACTAGCCGGGAAGCGGATGTCCAGCAGAAAGTCCGGAAGCGTCGAGTGCTGAGCAAAAGTCCAGTCGATCTGGAGGATCGCACTGCAACAGGTAAATCTCCTGAGTGGAGTAGGTGAGGACGCGTTCCCCGTAGAGGGAACAGTAGGCGTCGAGTCGACCTAGGGTTTCCGGTTGGAAACCCGAAGTCAGGCTCGGATAGTCCGGAGACTATCATTATCACTTCTATTATGTTTCTGTGCTAACTTTGTTTTGCAGGGTATGTGTTTGGGACTAGCACATTTTGCAGGAACAAAGGAGCAAGTTACAACTCGGATGAACAGTGTCCGAGGCGCCTCGGGTGCGAACCAGGAAAAGCCAGCGCAGAAGGTTGGAGGCGCCTTAGATGAAGTTCAAGGCGCCTTGGGTCGAAGGTTGAAGGCGCCTTGGGTAGGCTGAAGACGCCTTGAACTGGATGAAGTTCGACCAAGTCTGTGCTGATCTCCGCGGGTGACTCGGCCTGTTTAAGGCGCCTTGAAGGGCTTCAAGGCGCCTTAAACACCCTTTATAAGGGATCTCGAGCAGCAGCACCAGTAATAACAAGTTTCAAGTCTTCTGTCTCCAACGTGCTGCTCTAAAAGACATCCGGAAGTGCTGCTACAAGTCTCCGACGACCCGAAGCTCCAAGACTCTGTTCTTGTCGTCGGTACCATTAGTTTTCTTTATTTACTTGTACTTCAAAGCTGTAACTCTTTTTCGTACTTATAGTTGTTGCCCACGGAAAGCGATCAAGGATCGCGGGCCTTCGAGTAGGAGTCGCCACAGGCTCCGAACGAAGTAAATCTTTCGTGTCTCTGTGTGTATTTGTTTCTTTCCGCTGCGTTATACTCCGATACTTGATACGATTCCGATAATCGAAAAACGAAATAGCCACGAGCGCTATTCACCCCCCTCTAGCGCATCTCGATCCAACAATTGGTATCAGAGCGGGGTCGTCTTGAATCAGTGCAACCACTATTCAAGACAATTTTTTTTTCGTGGTTTTGTTCGGAGTCAATTAGAATTTAGCCTCATAGCTATATTCTAATTTCTTTTGACGAATCGATTTTTTTTGCCTGAAGTTGGTGCAACACCACTCGAGCTCGTAATTATTACTATTCTCTTCCCACACTACTAATCCAAGACTCAGTCTTGGAATAGATCTTGTTGTTTTTTGTTCTTTTAGATCTAAATGGCCCAACTAGAAGGATATAGCACCGTTCGCCCCCCACTATTTTCCGGAGAAGACTTCGGATATTGGAAGGGGCGAATGGAAATAAATCTAAAGATCCAGTTCGACACCTGGATGATTGTCAGAACCGGACTACAACTACCAACTGGTACCGATGGTAAGCCTACATCCTGTGAAAACTGGGAGCCCGCATTTATCAAGAAGGTGGAAGCCGACGCCAAAGCCACCTGCACCATCCAATGCGGTCTGACCAAAGAAGAGCTCAACAGAGTCGGTCCATTCTCCTCCGCAAAGGAACTATGGGAGAAACTGATCGAACTACACGAGGGCACCTCGAAAACCAAGGTAAGTAAGCGTGATTTGTTATTAAATAAACTATACAATTTGAAAATGCAGGAAGGCGAGACGGCAAGCTATTTGCACGCCCGAATTCAAGATATCCTGAATTCTCTACATGGAATCGGGCAGAAGGTAGAAAACAGAGATATAATAAGGTATGCCCTTAACTCATTCCCTAGGAGTACACTATGGGCATCAATGGTAGATGCCTATAAAGTCTCTAAGGATTTGTCTTCCTTAAAATTAGATGAATTGTTTAGTGAATTCGAACTCCATGAACAGACTAATGCACGGCCATCCGAGAAAGGGATTGCTTTGGTTGCAGGAATGAGTCGAACACGGGAATCAAGAGGACGGCGAAAAATTGAATCAGAATCAGAAGACGAATCCGATTCAGAAGATGAACTGGCCGGCGAATTTGTGGATCTTGTAAAGAAACTCTACAAGAAGAAGAAGGGATTCAACAAGAAAGATCTGAAGAAGGCAGTTCAATCCAAGGAGGCCCAATCAAAGACAAAATTTGAAGTCACATGTTACGGGTGCAACCAGAAGGGTCATATCAAGGCCAACTGCCCCAATCAAAAGGAAGCCAAGAAGCAAAGAAGAAAGAAGGCTCTAAAGGCAACCTGGGACGAATCTTCTTCAGAGGACGAAGACGACGAACTCAACCAAACAAGTTTACTCGCATTGATGGCCCGGGACCAGATCAGCGAATCCGAGAGCGAGTCAGAAGTCGACTCTGAGCAAAGCCATGGATCCGCATCCGTTTCCAAAGGACCAGACTCCGCTGTAAGTATTCCTAGACTCAATAATTTAGTCAATTATTTACTTCGCAAATTAGCTACGTCAAATTTGAAAATTAAGTCACTTTTAAGAGAAATAATCACTCTTAAAGGAGTAACTAACTCAAAATCTTTAACTGAAGATTCAACTCAAGTACAACGACTTGAAAAAGAAAATTCAAATCTGAAAAATCAATTAAACAAGTTAAAAATTACTCTAGAAAAGTTCTCTCTGGGTTCCAAGAATTTGGATCTAATTCTTGGGATACAAAGAGCTGTCTACAATAGAACTGGGCTAGGATACAAAAGTAAAAAGAAATATAAATCCTATTTATCTTTAATAAACAAACAAAGTAGTAAATCAGTCCAAGCATGGGTCCCCAAGTCCAACTTGGTCAATCAAGTTGGACTTGGTCAATATTGGGTCCCGAAGGATCAACTACACTACCTCGATAGACCATATCGAGGCTATGATCCAGGGGGAGCAAAAAGAAAAACAATCTTAAAAATTTGAAATTCAAAATTAAATTTAAAATTCGAAATGAAATTAAATTTAAAATTCAAAATTCAAAATTTGAAATTCAAAATTAAATTTTAAATTTGAAATGAAATTAAATTCAAATTTCAAAATTTGAAATTCAAAATTAAATTTAAAATTCGAAATTAAACTATAAATTCAAAAATTCAATTCAAAATTCGAAATTAAACTATAAATGAAATTCAAAATTCAATTCAAAATTCGAAATTAAACTATAAATGAAATTCAAAATTCGAAATTAAACTATAAATGAAATTCAAAATTCGAAATTAAACTATAAATTCAAAAATTCAAATTCAAAATTCAAATTTAATTTAAATTCGAAATTCTAAATCAAAAATTCTAAATTCTAAATCAAATTCAAAATTCTAAATTCGAAATTCTAAATCAAAAATTCAAATTCAAAATTCAAATTTAATTTAAATTCGAAATTCTAAATTCAAAAATAGATGGTGGATTCAAACTAGCTGGCACCTCCAACTGAACTACCCGACAGGGTAACTGAACCTAATTTACCCGAAATGGGTAAAACAAGAGTAGATTACCCGGCAGGGTAATTAAGGACAGTTTAAAAAGGGCTGAGTTTAACTTTAACCACAGTACCGGTGAAGTTTTTGGATGATAGTACGTTAAGGAAACTTGGGCATCGCATGTCTAGGAAGATATGGCTTCGACCTGGTGCATTTGGCCAAGTGGAACTGACCGAAGCTACCCTTAAATGGATCCTAACTAGTTAGACCAGGGTTTAGTATTAAGTTTAATGGGTAGGACTATTTGGGAAACCTCGAAGGCATGGTTACTTTAATGAGTTCCTTGTGACTCACCATAGCCCAGAAGTTTATCCAAAGAATGCTTACTTGTTGAACCCAAAGCTAAACCTGAATCTAACACAAAGTTAAACCTTACCCCAAAAATCAACCATAATTCATCTCACAACAATTATAGGGTTCCCTGATTGACAATTTAGATCGAGTGAGATGACTAAGGAATTAAAAGTTCAAATTCAAAATTAAATTCGTAATTAATATCATTTTTTTTAATGAAATCAATTTAAAATTTATTTGAAAAATCTTTCAAAATCATTTTCAAAATTATTTTAAAAATCTTTTAAACTTAATTTCAAAATTATTTTCAAAATCATTTTCAAAATCTTTTCAAAATTATTTAAAAATCTTTTCAAAATTATTTAAAAATTTTTTAAAAATCATTTCAAAATCTTTTAAACTTAATTTCAAAATCATTTTCAAAATCTTTTCAAAATTATTTAAAAATCTTTTCAAAATCTTTTCAAAATTATTTAAAAATCTTTTAAAAAATCATTTCAAAATCTTTTAAACTTAATTTCAAAATCATTTTCAAAATCTTTTCAAAATTATTTAAAAATCTTTTCAAAATATTTTCAAAATTATTTAAAAATCTTTTTAAAATCATTTCAAAATCTTTTAAACTTAATTTCAAAATCAATTTAAAATCTTTCAAAATCAATTTAAAATCTTTTCAAAATCATTTTAAAAATCTTTTCAAAATTATTTAAAAATCTTTTAAAAATCATTTCAAAATCTTTTAAACTTAATTTCAAAATCAATTTAAAATCTTTTCAAAATCATTTTAAAAATCTTTTCAAAATCATTTTAAAAATCTTTTAAAATTATTTCAAAAATCTTTTCAAAATCATTTTAAAATCTTTTAAAATATTTTAAAAATCATTTCAAAATCTTTTAAAATTTATTTGTAAAATTCTTTTAAAAATCATTTCAAAATCTTTTAAAATTATTTCAAAAATCTTTTCAAAATCATTTTAAAATCTTTTAAAATATTTTAAAAATCATTTCAAAATCTTTTAAAATTTATTTGTAAAATTCTTTTAAAAATCATTTCAAAATCTTTTCAAAAATCTTTTCAAAATTAATTTTCAAAATCAATTTCAAAATTAATTTAAAATCTTTCAAAATCAATTTAAAATCTTTCAAAATCAATTTAAAATCTTTTCAAAATCATTTTAAAAATCTTTTCAAAATCATTTTAAAAATCTTTCAAAATCATTTCAAAAATCTTTCAAAATCATTTTAAAATCATTTTAAAAATCTTTTCAAAATTCTTTTAAAATCTTTTCAAAATCATTTTAAAATCTTTTAAAATATTTGAAAAATCATTTCAAAATCATTTTAAAATTATTCAAAATCTTTTAAAAATTTATTTCAAAAATCTTTTAAAAATCATTTCAAAATCATTTTAAATTTAATTTCAAAAATCTTTGAAAAATCATTTCAAAAACATTTTAAAATTATTTCAAAATCTTTGAAAAATCATTCCAAAATCATTTAAACTTTTTCAAAATATTAATCAATTAATTTCAGAATATTATTCAATTAATTTCAAAATATTAAAAGGGTTTAAAAATCTTTTCTTCTCAAATCATATTATGACTGCAAATGTTAACTCCAATTAATTTTCACTATAGTCTTCAAGTTTAATATTTACTAATTTGAAATTCAAACTTATATTTTCAATAATCTTAATTGACAAAGTTTATTTTATCTGACACTTACTCATAAGCCAAACATGCCTGAAAACCTAGAATGGGTGAGATGAAAAATTCAACAAAATATAAAAGACCCATTATATTTTTGGACTCTAGGACTCTAGGACTCATTATAGGGATTCATGTTTGCATTAGTTAAGGGGGAGTGAACGGAGTCAAACTAATTATCAAGTTTCTATTGAAGAGCTTTTCAAATTTAATTAAATATCTTTTGAAAAAACTTTTCAAATAGAAATATTTAGATTTAGCATGCTTGTAATTTAGGGCTCTGATACATAATCAAATCAAATTTAAAATTTAATTACCTTGACTCATACTTGGACTTAACGACAAACTGAATTTAACTTAACTAAACATTTAGCTACTCCCTCTTTGCTAACAAAAGACTTTAAACTAAATATCTTTCAAACTTGAGAATGTTTTTAAGCTAAAATACTTAAAACTTTAGCTACATTTTCTAACTTTTACATCTTTTCAAAATCACCCTTGAAGACTCTTTCAAAAGTCAAGTTTGCAAAAGGCTTAGCTAAGTGATTTCTATGAAAATTAAAAGCTAAGTCAATGTTTCAAAAGAAAAATTCTTATTTTTTTAATTTTTATTTCACTTAGCAAAAAGTTAAACAATGAAAATTAATTATAACAAAGCTAAGTGTTATAAAAGCTATTTCAAATTTTTCTAAGTATTACTAGTGTCTAAAAATTTCAGATTTTTTAAAAAAAGGTGATAAATTTTCAAATCTTGTCTACTCTTATCCCTCTTTAAAAAGTTAAGCATCAAACTAACTTGCTCTTCTAAAAAATTCAGACTTCTTTCACACTGGTATATTTTGATATATGGCAAAGGGGGAGAGTAGGAAAATTCAAAAGTAGGAAAATTCAAAAAATAAAAAGGAGGGCTTTTATTAAGGGGGAGTTTAGTATTACAAAGTTAAAAGTTTCCAGCTTAACTGTGCTTGCATTTAAAGTTTACTTACTTAAGCTTGGTTAAAACTTAATGCATCTATTTGTTATCGCATGTTTTTTTACTTAACTTTGAATTTGGGTTGCCATAATCAAAAAGGGGGAGATTGTTAGTGCGGGAAGCATCTAACGATCGAACCTGAGTTTTGATAATGGCAAAGGATTCAAAGTTAAGGTGTGTTGTGATCTAACATGTTGAATGAGTATTTCAGGAAAAGTCCTAACTGCGGTTAGGCAGGTGAAAAACCCTAGGGGGTGGTAACCCTAGGTCCTAGGGGGTGGTAACCTTAGGTGGAGAAAAGTCCTACCTGCGGTTAGGCAAAGGGAAAAACCCTAGGGGGTGGTAACCCTAGGTCATAGGGGGTGGTAACCCTATGCGGAAAGTCTTGGCAGGTCGGTGGCTTCAGGCAAAAGTCCTAGGGGGTGGTAACCCTAGGTGGAAAGTCCTGGTGTCGCGAACTAGGTGAAAGTCTGGACTAGCCAGGAAGCGGATGTCCAGCAGAAAGTCCGGAAGCGTCGAGTGCTGAGCAAAAGTCCAGTCGATCTGGAGGATCGCACTGGCAACAGGTAAATCTCCTGAGTGGAGTAGGTGAGGACGCGTTCCCCGTAGAGGGAACAGTAGGCGTCGAGTCGACCTAGGGTTTCCGGTTGGAAACCCGAAGTCAGGCTCGGATAGTCCGGAGACTATCATTATCACTTCTATTATGTTTCTGTGCTAACTTTGTTTTGCAGGGTATGTGTTTGGGACTAACACATTTTGCAGGAACAAAGGAGCAAGTTACAACTCGGATGAACAGTGTCCGAGGCGCCTCCATGGAGCTTGGAGGCTCCTCGGGTGCGAACCAGGAAAAGCCAGCGCAGAAGGTTGGAGGCGCCTTAGATGAAGTTCAAGGCGCCTTGGTCGAAGGTTGAAGGCGCCTTGGGTAGGCTGAAGGCGCCTTGAACTGGATGAAGTTCGCCGCGGGTGACTCGGCCTGTTTAAGGCGCCTTGAAGGGCTTCAAGGCGCCTTGAACACCCTTTATAAGGGATCTCGAGCAGCAGCACCAGTAATAACAAGTTTCAAGTCTTCTGTCTCCAACGTGCTGCTCTAAAAGACATCCGGAAGTGCTGCTACAAGTCTCCGACGACCCGAAGCTCCAAGACTCTGTTCTTGTCGTCGGTACCATTAGTTTTCTTTATTTACTTGTACTTCAAAGCTGTAACTCTTTTTCGTACTTATAGTTGTTGCCCACGGAAAGCGATCAAGGATCGCGGGCCTTCGAGTAGGAGTCGCCACAGGCTCCGAACGAAGTAAATCTTTCGTGTCTCTGTGTGTATTTGTTTCTATTTCTTTCCACTGCGCTTATACTCGAACGACGTACTTGATACGATTCCTATAATCGAAAAACGAAATAGCCACGAGCGCTATTCACCCCCCCCCCCCTCTAGCGCATCTCGATCCAACACTTACCACACCTGGCTAGTGGATTTTTGCCTCTCCCAGGATTCGAACTCTAGACCTCCAGGCTAAGTACTAGAGTTTATGAATCCTGGTAGCCAAGTGAGCGCTACTCACTTGATTATCAGGATTCATAAACTCTAGTACTTATCCTGAAGGTCTAGAGTTCGAATCCTGGAGAAGGCAAAAATCCACTGGCCAGGGGTGGGAAGTCCTAGTGAGTAACGGCACGACCGAGGGTCGTTGGTCGACGACATAAGGGGTCGCCAATTGGGCCGCCCAAGGGACCGCCAAGGGGCGGCCAGTTGGGCCGCCCAAGGGGCCGCCAGTTGGGCCGCCCAAGGGGTCGAGGGGCCGAGTCGTTACAATGTATGAGAATATAACAACCTGAGTCAAGACTTTAGCTGAATTAACTGAAGCATTTCTAATAAAGATAAGGTTGTATTAAGGATCAAGTCTAAGTCTCTGTATTTTTACACTAATTATTGACAAACTCACTGGATACTTCCAACACATAGTACCGTGGTACATGTTATTTGTAGATGATATTGTTTTGGTAGATGTGATACATAAAAGAGTAAATCCCAAATTAAAATCTTAAAGGAAAACACTAGAAAGGTTTTAGATTTAGTAGAATAAGGACAAAATATATTGATTTTAAGTTTAACAATATTAGACGTAATGAGACAATTGTTAAGATAAGAGATGATGAGTTATCTAAGAGCTTTAAATATTTATAAGGATTATTTTTGCAACATGATAGAAAGCTTAAGAGATATGTCTTACATAGAATACAAACAAGATGATTGAAATAAAGGAGAACGTTAGGTGTGTGATTGTAAAATACTTCTAAAACTTACAGGGAAATTCTATAAAATGACAATTAGATCTGTTATGTATATGACACTAAATGTTGGATTATGACTTGATCATATGAGCACAAGATGAAAGTTACAGAGATGAGAATGTTAAGATAGATGTGTGAACATACGAGGATGGACAAAATAAAAAATGAGAGCATTAGAGAGAAAGTTAGAGTTGCATCTATTGAGGAAAAACTCAGATAAACATGTTTAAGATAGTACAAACATCTACTTAAACGGTTAATAAATGTTTCAGTTAGACGATGTGAAACTATGATAAATACATACATCAAACGAGGAAAAAAAATACCAAAAAGACTTGATTAATAATAATAAAATAATATAAAATTTATTTAAGTATAAATGATAATATAATTTGAGATAGAGCCTAATAATATAGAAGGATATATATAATTAATCCTACCTAATAGGATAAGATTATTATTATTATTATTATACATGCATCTCCATTTATCATATTCTATCTCTATTCTATCACGTTGATATGTACTTATATACATTATATTGATAAAGAAGCATGCCGGTACATTCTTTTTAAAACTCCAAATTCTATTCTTCGACCAAAGGTCATAGAGCTGGAACTATCACAAACACAAAATCAATCTTGTTGCTAGTTTAAAACTCACAAACATCAAGCCACTTCAATACTTTGCTATAGACATCATCCTATACCACCTGTTGACTTGGCATCTCCATTTCCTGAGAAGCACGACTAGTTGAGGACGCAACCTGCCATCTGTTCCTCCACCTGAGAAACTCCACAATGATTGTATTTCCACTCATTGCAACCCCAAATCCAGCAAAAGTAGCAAGAATGATGGATATAGCCGCTTGTAAATGAAGCTGCAGGTTAAGCATATCGACGGTTTTATAACCACGATTGCATGCATATATACATATCGTAGGATGTAATTGTATATTTTTATTAGGGTTATCTTACTTACAACTGTGTAGAACAGATGAGCAAAGAAGACCACTAAGACAAACTGAATTGCGGCATAGACCCAAACGAATTCCTTCATCACTATCATGACATTTAGAGAACACAATCAACATCAGAAAAATGAATTTGATGAAATTCACCATCTTTATAAACCTTGCTGCAGCATTTACCTATTGTTTGTGAGGTGAGGGTTGCAAATAGTCCCAATATGCATGAAAATGGCACAGCAATAGCTAGAGCAGCAGTACCAAAACTTGCTACCTTCAAATAATAATACAAATCATACTCAAAACTGACCAGTATTCAAAAGATTCATTGATTAATTTTTCATGTATAGTTTTTTACCAATAGTTGTTCGAGGAAGCAAAAATAGGCAAGCATGCTGACGACCACAAGGATAGGCAAATCGTGCCAGTACCTGATAACAAGAAGCACTATTAGAAATAGCAGCAATGAGCCAATAATTACTAAGATGATCAAATTCATATGTCTTGACCTGTAATGAAATAAATTTTGTTGTGAATTGTCTGAGAGTGCTGTGGCTGTGTGTGCAGCTTGTATGCGCAGCAGAGTCACAGGTAGATTCTTAACCTCCTGTTTGCAAACTTCACAGTTCCTGTTGCCTTTAATGCTAAACCACTTGACAGCACATTCCTGATGTGCAAGGGCAAGTTCACCTTTGCAGCTGCATTCTAGCTTAAGACTGTCATTTCCTTCAGATAACTCAATCATACAGATTCTACAGACAGCCTCTTCTTCAGCTATGTTCTCCCCTTCATCGTCAGGTGCTAAATAAAAGATAAAATGGCACAAAATTGTTAGCAAATAGAACACACTTCTCCAAGAGGAGGAACAATATTGGGTAGAAGACATTGCCATAACTCAAGGAAGTAACACTTAATCATGAAGAGGTTTGATGATGTACCATGGTCTTCGGGACTGATGATGTCTGTGACTACACTGCTCAAGCCCACCACTCGAGGAGTTGAAGGAATTACTCGAAATACACCTCCTAACGAGTTCATTCTCTTGATCCTTTTGGACTTAGCATGCTTCATGTTCACAGGGAAGGAGATTGAACGAGATATATGATGAACCTCTTTCCTCTAACAAGGTGTATACAAATTGGTAAGTGTAGATTGTAAAAAAGAAATGTCTACCTATAGCAACACATGTTCAGATTAATACTGAATTCAATCAAATTGAACAAACACTTAAAACTCACAACTACGAACAAAATAAACAAGTACTAAATGCATTAGCAAAACATCGCAATTGCATGGAAATTAGCTTTGTCATGGATAACACACAATCACAAACTATTGTTCAAGGATGATAAAATATATACTTCAAAGGAGCTGCTGTCAATTGTTAGATTGACACGTGAAGTAACTCCGTGTTCATCGAGTGGTAAGGATGATGTTCTTCCAACGCTTGGGCTAAATAGTTTGGAAAAAGAATTAAATGAGCTCAAAAATGATGGTTTTTCCCGTCTTCCTCCTAAATATAACTCTGGAGCTTGACCCTCAAATCTCTCAATCTCTGAAGCTGAACTCTGGAATTTGAAGCTTAGTCCTGAAAGGAATCTCCGAAAGGGGGGTTTACCTCTAGATGAGGATGAACATGAAGATGCATTCATTTTAGCAGACGCAGGACTGCTTAATGGGACAAGGTTTGTTCTATTGGGGGCAGAGCCATGGGTTGAAAAGGTATTCAATTTTGGATAATTCATGGCGGAAATCAAAAAATCTCTGGAGGGTACATCAATAGAAAGTTTGGGACGTCTTTCACTTCGAATAGGTGAAATTTCTTGTGCAGCACCTCCACCCTGCAAAGTAGAAACAAATTAATACCTCAGAAAATACGACTTCATGAAAATATATGCGATGCAGTCAAATAGCATCAGTTTGAAGAGATTCTTGTTAAAATTACCTTTTGATTGAGAGTATCTGACATTTTACTTGTCCCTGATTTTTTCAAACTGATAGGAACACGGCTCGGGTGTTAAATTCTGCATGCGATGGATTCAACAATTTGTCTGACGTACTGTAGCATCACATGGATATCAAAACAGCATCCTCATTTGAACAAGGATCTGAGCTGAATACAAAGAACTATTATGTTCAGCTTTACATGCTGAGAGAAAAAAACAGATTTGCGTATCTGAAAGTAAAGATAAGATATATAACTCATTTATAAGGAAAAAAAAACAGCAAACGGAGGAAGCAAATATGTTACTTGCGCCGTGAAGAAGAAGAAGAAGAAAGACTTCCGACTCCACGTTTCTTTTTGGCAAAAACCAGAGTGAGGAAAAGATCAAGACTCAGTGGGCTGCAGAATTGAATGTGATCGGCAAAAAAACAGTCAACAGAGAGACGGACCGACCAAGAAAGCGATCTTAAAGTTGGCTAATGAATTTATGGTGAAGTAGGTGAGGAGATGGTGTTGAATGCCTCCATGCTCTGCTCTGCTCTGCTCGGCTGCATCACCCCTCTCTATCACTCTGTTCACGTCCCGAGACGAAACTGCTATATAGACAGCTTTCGCCTTCACTTTGGTCAGGTTACCCCGTCCAACTCTGCAGTTGGAACGCCTTATATTTATTAAAATGAGAAATAATAAAAAAAAATGACATTGTAGCAATGAGTCGAGAAGCTGGAAAACGATAGCCAATGAGCCGATTAATAATAGCGCGGTAGCGAACCCTTCACGACTGCACTTTCTCATCCATGCCCATGTAGCTTTTACCGACATGTCCCATCGCACGGGTACAAAGAAATTGGATGCTTTCTATTCTATGACAGAGATTCTAAACATGAATGAATTCTATGTCATACATGTAATGGCGGAGTCGAAAATTGTAGTCATAAAAAAAGGTTACCTTTTGACGAAGATAAATGATTGGCGTCACGAAGATTCATATTGATCTGATGCTCTCGAGGATCTCCCGTTTATCATACCGCTACTTTTTGAGCACGAATAAGTGGGTCAGTATGTGGCTTCCTACTCGGAATTCATTCATCCATCAATTCTGGAACATGGACACATGCAAATCAACGACGCTAGAGCTCTCCTTCATCGAGACCAGGTTGACACTACCTGCTCCACCATCAACCATGACCTTAACAAAACCGAACAGATAAATTCGTTCTTATGGTTACTTTAATGGTTGGGACGTAAGTGGAGGTATGATTCATGGCAATAAACCCTCATCCGTGAAACGTGGACTGGCGTTTAGCCATGTTAGATGTCGGCAGTGGATGATGGCGTGTGACCCTCTTAACAAAAGGACTCCCTCCCAATTGATAGCAAGTGGGGAGTGAAGCCATAGATAAATGTGGGAATAGTTTGTTCGCCACTAATCAAACAATCAACATCACGAGCCAATTCTGCATTTCCGGAAGCTTTAGTCAGTGATCTCTAGGTCATGGACCAATTATCTTCAACGTGGGAAGGTCAAAATCGGCTCAGACAGTCAATGCCCCAGCACAGCCGAAGCCAGTCTTCTGCTAGGCAGCATCATCCCCACCAATGTGGCTGAGATTGATGCAGCCCTCACCCAGATACGAGCCTCTTAGGAGAGTTGGATATCTAGATAATTAAAAAAAAAAAAACCTTTGGAGCCTCCTCGGCATGCTTGCCTTCAACCACAAACACAAACGTGAAGTCCTGTTCACCGCCTAAAAGTCACTCTTAATCTCTGATAGGGATATGACTCAAAGGGCGGAAGGGAATTAGAGAGAGAAGGAGGATATTTTAGTCATTCTACTGTACTCTCTTTTAGGGTACTGTTCACATGAAAATTGTGGGCCGCCTCATGCCGTCGAACCCTCCTTTCTCTCGCAGAGGGCGATTGGGAGGTTGGGTGGTCCGCCGCCTCAGAGGAAAGAGGCCGATGCCAGCAGCCGAAGCAGGCGCCAACAGATGACGCCGACGTCGTCCCAATCGCGGAGGACTCCCCTCTCGACGATCTCCCCTTTGCGGCCTCCACCTCATGTTTCTCCTTCTATCTCGCGACCACAACCACTGCCGCAGGGACCTCACCCACGCCACTTCCCCTGCTGCAAACTCCAACTTCTCTCTCTCCCGCGTCCAGGCGACCTCCAGCGACCGTTGGCTTCGTAGCCAACCTTGAGCCTCAAAAGGCCAATGCCACCCTTCGTTCACGCCGTCAACACGCGAGGACGTAGCCACCGACACACGTGAGCACGTCTCTTATGCAGGCCACGCCTTCGCGCCACTACCAACGATGGTCGTCTCCGCTAGTCGCCCCTTTCTCTCTATCGTCTACTAGTGGTCGACGGTGCATCCAGCTTCCCTCGGACAGCTAGACTGCCTCCTTTTGGCCTCCAATGTTGCACCGCCTCTCCTCTCCGACCGACGGTGCCGGGCATATCTCCGATCTCTCCCTCTTCCTCGCTACCCTTGCGGTTAGTCGGTTAGCCGACGTCCACACTGTAGCATGCTTTCGATGCTAATTCGATATCTGATCCACCGCTGCATTCAAGCCTTCGAGCCACTATTATGTCCCGGCCATCGAGCCGCTATGTTTCGGCCTTCGCACTACTATTCTGATTGTGAGCTGTGGATATTATCCGACCTTCATGCCTTTATTACATCCCGACCTGTGTGCCGCTGTTATATCTCGGCCTACGTGCCGATGTCATATCCTGGCTTGTGTGTCATTGTCGTATCCCGCCCTGCGTGTTGCCTTCCGAATCCATGTCGCGTCCAGCTCCGCACTGTCAGATCCAGCTCTTCATCTTGCTCGGAGTAATCTACTCTTCCGGGTCATGACAACTTGAGCAGCGTCCCGACCAGCTCATCGATCCACTCGAGGGCGCCCCCTGGGCTAGGATATGTTCTCCGTACTTATTCTACATTCATTTCATTATTATGCGTCTTAATCTGTTACTTATATATTCGTTGGATTTGCCTCAAACCTCGGGGTACCAGGGATCGGGGCAACCCGGTCTCTGGCTGCAGGTAGCGTTAACCAGAGGACTTTTGATGACTTTGTCAACATAGAAGTCATCTCAGCATACCCCTCTCCGGGACATCGCGATTTGGTCAACATTCTATCCACCTCATCCGATGGTCTATCTGACTCAGATTTCGGATAGGATCAATTTGGTGTCGTCTGTGAAAATCTTCTCCACTTGTTCTGGAGCGTGAAGATGAACGACGTCGGGAGGTTCTCTGCCATTATCACAGTCCCGGAGGATCCTGATGAACATATTATCTTCTCCTCTCGCTCCACGGGTATTCGGGAGTCAAGGGATTAAGTTAGAGCTTCAGCTGGCCAACAGGTTAGTTTTTCCATTATATCTTTTCCCTGACTCCACGGGTATTCGAAAGTCAAGGGATCGAGACAAACCCTCAGCTGGTTGGCACGACTCCTCGATCAGGTACATTACGGGCTTTGCTCCCTTTTTACAGTTATAAGATCTGTTATAACTCTCTGATAAGAGAATAAGACCCTAGTTCCTTGATCAAAGATTAGGTCCTTCGATCTTTGATCGGATACTAGGGGCCCAGCTCCCGGATTATACATTAGGGGCCCAGCTCCCTGATCATACATTAGGGGCACAACTTCCTGATCAATAACACAATACAACTTCCCGATCAGGATCTAGGTGCCTCGCTCTTTGATTATAGGCTAGGAGCCTTACTCTCTGATCAGGGACTAGGGGGCCCAGGTCCCCGATCAGGTGTGTTATAGGCCCTGCACCCTTCACCATGGGGCTCTGCATCCTCTTACTGCTATAGGCGCTGCACTCTATTACTACTATATGCTCTACATCCTCCACCTGTTTTGTATCCTCTTACATCTACAGGATCTGCTCCTTTTACCCACAGTGCTCTACTTCCTTCTATTGCTATGGATTCTGCTTCCTTATATTACCATGGGTTTCACTCCCTTTGATGATTAGGGCTCAGATTATTATCTTCTCCCCTCGCTCCACGGGTATTCAAGACTTGAGGGACCGAGATAGATCCTCAGTCTGTCGGCACCACTATGCGGTCAGGTATGATAAAGGCTCTCCTCTCTCATATTGCAATCGGCTTCACTTCTATGGACTTCAGGGATTAACCTACCCCGTTCGGGGTTAAGCGGTCTTCACTAGTCTCAAACCAGTCTATTGGATCCCTTATCTCTTCTGTTCGGGGGCGAGCGATCTTCAATGGTCTCAGACCAGCCTATCGGATCCCTTATCTCCTCTGTTTGGGGTTGTGCGATCTTCATTGGTCCCAGACCAGCCTATCGGATCCCTTTTCTCCCTCGTTCAGGGTCGAGCGGTCTTCACTGGTCTCAGACCAGCTTATCAGATCTCTTATCTCCCCTGTTCAGGGTTGAGCTATCGCCGCCGGTCTTGGACCAGAGTATCACCACTAGTCTCGGATCGAAGTATTGCTAACGATCTCTCGGTCGGGTTTCCAGACCAATTCTCGATCGAACTTCCCGATCAATTCCTGGTCAGACCTCCAGATCAATTTCTAGTCAGGTCTCCAGATCAAGTCCTAGTCAGGTCTCCAGATTAAGTCCTGGTCAGACCTCCAGATCAATTCCTGGTCAGACCTCCAGATCAAATCCTGGTCAAACCTCCAGATCAATTCCTGGTCAGGTCTCCAGATCAAGTCTTAATCAAATCTCCAGATCAACTCCTGGTCAGGTCTCTAGGTCAAATCCTGGTCAGACCTCCGGATTGCTTCCTGGTCAAGCCTCCATATCACTTCTCGGGCACGCCTCCAGACTCTCGCCTCAGCGCGAGTTATAACCTTTCACGCCTCCAGACTCTCACCTCAGCGCGAGTTATAAGTGAGCATGCTCTCACACCTCTCACGCCTCCAGACTCTCACCTCAGTGCGAGTTATAAGTGAGCATGCTCTCACACCTCCAAACTCTCGTCCCAGCACGAGTTATAAGTGAGCATGCTCTCACGCCTCCAGACTCTCGCCCCAGTACGAATTATAAGCGAGCATACTCTCGAACCAATGACCTCCTGGTCGAGCTTCAGACTCTCACTCCAGTACGAGTTATAAGCGAGCATGCCCTCGCGACCAACGACTTCTCGGTCAGGCTCTCACGATCAACTACTAGTCAGACGGGTTCCTCCCTAGTCAGGAACTCGCTTCACTCGCCGCTCTGTCCGATACTCATCACACTCGCTTCACTCGCCGCTCTGCCCGACACTCCTCGCACTCACCGTTCACTCGCCGCTCTGCCCAGCACTCCTCGCACTCGCCTCAATCGCTACACTGCTAGATACTCTTCATGCTCGCTTCATTCACCTCTCTGCCTGGTGTTCACCATCTGCATTTCGCTCATCCCTATTGCCTGGTCGGCATCTTTGGGTCGCTTGGTTGCATTCTCTGATGACCCGGTCGATATTTTTCGATTGTCCGATCGCGATTTATTGTCACTCCGTCGATATTTTTCTCGATCACGGTCACGGTTATGCTCCTCCATCATTTTCTCGATTACCTGGTCGTGATTTACTGTCGCTCAATTAACATTTTTCTCGGTCACACTCACAGCTCCGCATGACCATCATTCTCACAATTACTCGGTCAAGATGTTTAGATTGCCAGGTTAGCATTATTCGATTATCCAGTCGCGATTTACTGTCGCTCGATCGACATTTTCTCGATCACGCGTTTGATATCGCTCGTCCATCATCTTTCGACCCGCTCAACATTTTTTGATTGCCAGGTCAGCATTTTTTTAATTGCCAGGTCAGCATTTTTTGATTACTTGATCGACATTATTCAATTGCCCGGTCGCGATTTACCATCGCTCGGTCGACATTTTTCTCAGTCGCGATTTACTGTCGCTCGTTCGGTATTTTTTCGGTTGTGCCCTAGGAACCCTTTGCTCATCGCCATTCTATTCGCTCGGCATTCTCCCTATGGCCTAGTCGACATTTACCTCATTCATCTCTCCCACCTCCTTTCGTCACACTGCCCGGCGCTCATCGTTCGCATCTCACTCGTTGCTCTGCCAGGTGCTTGTCATTCGTTGCTATTCGTTTGATGTTATATGGCAAGCCCAACGATCAAACTCTACATTCAAGATGGATTTCGCTTTTCGTTTGGCTGGGTCTAGTCAGTCAGACTTGCACCTTCTTTGACTAGACTTGAAGGGGAGGCTTGTGATATAGATATGGCTCAAGGGTAGAGGGGGAATTAGGAGGGAGAAGGAGGGCATTTTGGTCATTCGACTGTAGCCCCTTTTAGGTCGTTGTTCATGTGAAAATGGGGGGGGGGGGGTTGTGTTTTCCTTGGAGGGTGGTTTTCTCCCGCCGCCAGGCACGGCGAGACCACCTGTGACACCTTTGCCGCTCACCGAGCAGTCGCCCTTCGAGGGTCGCCTCATGCCAGCGGGCCCACCTTTATCTCGCAGAGGGCAATTGGGAGGTTGGGTCGTCCACTGCCTCAAAGGAAAGAGGCCGACACCAGCAACCGAGGCAGGTGCCAACAGACGACGTCGACGTCGTCCCCGTCACGGAGGACTCCCCTCTCGACGATCTCCCCTTTGTGACCTCCACTTCATGTTTCTCCTTCTCTCTCGCGACAACACCCACTGCCACAAGGACCTCACACGCGCCACCTCCCCTACTGCAAGCTCCAACTTCTCTCTCTCCTGCGTCCAGATGACCTCCAGCGACCGCTGGCTTCGTAGCCAACCTTGAGCCTCTAACAGCCAATGCCGCCCTTCGTTCACACTGTCGACACGCGAGGACGCAACCATCGACACACGTGAGCACCACATCTCTTTTGCTGTCCACGCCTTCACGCCACTACCAGCGATGGTCTTCTCCGCTAGCCACCCCTTTCTATCGTCTACAACTGGTCGACGGTGCATCCATCTTCCCTCGGACGGCTAGACTGCCTCCTTTTGGCCTCCGATGCTACACCGCCTCTCTTCTCCGACCGACGGTGCCGAGCAGATCTCCGATCTCTCCCTCTTCCTTGCCGCCCTCGCGATTAGTCGGTTAGCTGACGCCATCCTTCGAGTCATCCACACTATAGCATGCTTTCGACGCTGATCAGTTATCTGATCCATCGTTGCGTTCAGGCCTTCGAGCCACTGTTGTGTTCTCGCCATCAAGCCGCTATGTTTCGGCCTTCGCACTACTATTCTGATTGTCAGCTGTGGATATTATCCGACCTTCGTGCCTTTATTACATCCCGGCCTGTGTGCCGCTCTCATATCCCTGCCTGCGTGTCGATGTCATATCCCAGCCTATATGCCATTGTCGTATCCTGCCTTGCGTGTTGCTTTCCGGATCCATGCTGCGTCCGGCTCCATGCTGTCAGATCTAGCTCTTCATCCTGCTCGGAGTCATCTGCTCTTCCGGGTCACGACAACTTGAGTAGCGTCCCGACCAGCTCACCAATCCACTCGAGGGCGCCCCCTGGGCTAGAATGTGTTCTCCGTTCTCATTCTACATTCATTTCATTATTATGCTTCTTAATCTGTTACTTATATATTCGTTAGATCTTCCTTAAGCCTCGAGGTACCAGAGACCGGGGCAACCCGGTCGTTGTCTACATGTAGCGATGACCAGAGGACTTTTGACGACTTGGTCAACATTGAAGCCATCTCAGCATACCCCTCTCTGGGATATCGCGATTTGGTCAACATTCTATCCACCTCATCCGACAGTCTATCGGACTCAAATTTCAGATAAGATCAATCTCAATTTGAGATTTGAAGTGATCATCTACATCATTAGGAACACCTTAATTAGATTTGTTGGTAATTTAAAAAATGCTAATGTTCATGTCTGAAAGCAAAGAAGATGATAAGCTACGGATGTGGCTCAAAAGTTGATGAAGTGAAGACTCTACATGGTCCTACAACACAAAAGCGTCAATGCCAGACCGAGAAGGGGTTCCCAGTGTTGGCCCTCGGACATTCAAGTCAGTTTTCGGTAATGTGGAGGATAGCAGAAATGTTGTAACAAAGAGCATGTATAATAATAAAGTTACGCCTACCTCCACCTGTAGATGGGAATCCCTTTTTATAGTGTCACTATAGTGTCTGTGTATGCATTTCAAAATGTGTGCATATTTTCCCAAGAATCATATGAAAAGACAAGTCAAAAAGTGTCTCTGACACCTTTCTTTAAGTGAGCATGCATATCTCTGATGTAACAGGCTGGAAGCTTCCCAAGTACAATTTTTCTACGAAACATGCTCTATTGTTAGTGGCATAAATCTCCAAAAGAGTATAAGGAGATACACGGGTGGATCCCTCTATAGGTCGACCGACATCCACTTGGTCGGGAGACCTCCGATCGGTTGTGCTGAATAGCACAATCCTCCTTCACTCATCTTTTCCATAGTTGGAGGGTTGTAGCAAACTATGAAAAAGATGAGTGTCCGTTTGTCGGGACAACAATAGGGGGATGTAGTGTCTATTTGCCTCTTAGCTTTATGCTGTCCGTTCGGCCATAACTAACCTATTCGGACATGCCGCCCATCTAACCATAACTGGCCCGTTCGACTGATCCATGGCCAACGTCTTTTTACCTTCCTTGATTTTGACATTCACGTTAGTTGGTCTTCCTTCTTTTGACCTATCTTTCGTGGAGCTCCCCTTCATCACCGTATCACAATCTTTCCCCTCAAATCTAGTTGAAGGTGGCAACAAGTCAGACTGACTGGACAACTAGTGTGTTATGAAACTCTTTCTTCCGGGCTGGGTGTTCTAGGGTTTTAGAGCTGTCGCTCAGCTAATATGGTTGTTCTTTCTACTCGCTTTAATATCCAGGAGTTTAAAGCCGCCACTCGGCTATGCTATTGAGCTATTTTGCCGAGAAGTTAATCTTTGCTATGACACGTAGTGATGGGGTTTAGAACCATTGCTCGACTATAATGCTTCCTGGCTCAAGGTTTTATAGTCATCACTCGGCTGTAATGTTTACTACGCTAGAGTTTTGAGTCACCGCTCGACTGTGACGATCAACGCCTAGGGTTTATAGCCGCCGTTCGGCTGTGACGTACATTACACAAGGGTTTATAGCCGCTGCTCGGTTATAATGCTTCTTGGCTCAAGATTTTATAGTTGCCGCTCTTCTGTGAATATTACTGCATGAAATTTTACAGTCGCCACTCGGCTATAATGCACACTACACGAGGGTTTATAGCTGCCACTCAGCTCTATTGAGGATAATACTTAACCGTTTTCCATTTCTTTTTGCTTTCTATCCGAAGTGGCCTTCTTCACTTATTGCCTTTTAATGGCTACTGATGTCACCTGGTTTCTTAGAAACCGTTTAAATCCTCTACTATTAATGCAAAGCATGCTGATCATGCCTTTCAATTATGCTCCATTAATGCTCCTTGTAATCAAATGACGCGTAATCCTGTAGAGTCTGCTAATTGAAGTGCGATAGTAGTTAGCTTCAGATCACTTAAACTCAGTATCTTACAAATTGAGTAGGGCATGAGACTAACACTATCTCACAAATCACAAAAAGCTTTGTCAATAATAGTATTTTTGATTTTGCATGGTATTGAAAAAGTTCCAGGGTCTTAGAGCATGGGAGGCAATGTATTTAGAAGTAATGCAGTAACCTTCTCAATTAAAGCAACTGCCTCATACCCATCTCTCTTTCTTTTGTTTGAAATTATATCCTTTATTAATTTGGCGAATTTGGACATTTGATGCAGAACGACCAATAATGGTATATCAATACAAATCTCTTTGATCTTTTCTAAAAATTTCTCAAACGCTTTATCTTTCTTTTCTTTGAGCAATCTTTGAGGGAATTAAACTATTTGAATTTTGGTTGCTGGTGAGAGCTCTCCAACCTCAATAGTAATCTCCTCTTCCTTTTTATCATGCTTTGGATGTGAGGAAGAAGAAGGTGGCTCTTCACTAATGTTAATTCCATCTTCTATCGTAGTGGTCACTTGGGGACTACCCAAGGTCCGTCCGCTTCTTAGCTTAATTGCCTTACAATGCTCCACGGGATTAAGTTCGGGTTTACCAAGAAAATTTCCTTGTACTCTTGAGGAAGAAGAACTAGCTATTTGAACAATTTGATTTTTAAGCATTTTGATGTGTTTGTCTTGGTTGTCTATTCTTGCATTCATTTTCTTTTCTGAGTTGTTCAATCTGATGTTCGTTTACTTGATGTCAGATTTCATTTCATTCTAATTAGCTAGTATCTTCTCAAGTAACTTTTCAAATCAGCTTGGTTGTGGACTTCACTGTTATCCAAATTGTTACCCAAAGTATTGATTATTCTTATATGAGAAATTAGGATGATTTTTCCACCCCGGGTTGTAAGTATTGGAGTAAGGATTAGTTTGCCTCTGATTGTAATTACTAATAAAATCATATTGCTCCACTTGAGATACTTGCATATTGATACCTCTAAGAGGACAAGAATCTTTCGTGTATTTTGAAGCTCCACATACTTCACAAGATATAGAAATTTCATTTACTTGGTGTGTATTCATTTTCTCAAATTGCTTTGATAGCGAATCAAGCTTTGCAGTTATTAAGTCAAGGGTGTCCACATTGTATTTTGTCAGTATTTTAATTACTCCCGCACTTCTTTCTGAGGCCTATTGATGATGGTTCTGAGTCACACTCTTAATAATATCTTTCACCTCATCAAGACCCTTGTTCATTAATGTGCCGCTAGAGGCAGAATCTAAGGAAATCTTTGTTTAATAATTAATATCATTGTAGAAAGTGTGAATCACAAGCCACTTTTCCAATCCATGATGTGAGCAATCTCTCAGCATTCCCTTAAATCTATCTCAAGCTTCATAGAGATATTTAGAGTTTGTTTGCTTAAAGATTGCAATGAGATTATGGAGGTGTGAAACCACAGGCACGTACCGCCCCCCTCCAGAGACGAATTAAGGATTGATTGTGCTAATTGGCATGGTCGTGACTCCCCACTCGAGGTCATTCACACCCTGGCCATGCCAAAAGACACAGTCGTGACACGACCCGTGCTTGGGGCTATGCCTGGGATCATACCTTGCCCTATAAAAGGAGATTTTTTTTCTCCCTTTTGACCAATATTTGGTTTGGGGCTTCACCCCTATTCCTTGGGTGAGGGTTCTCCCCCTTGGGGAACCCTAGAGCTTCCATCTCCGTCGATTTACATCATCCATCCACTTCTGGAGTAAGGGAACACTTCCAAAAACATCAGACTTTAAGTATTCTCTTCTCTCTATTTCCATTTATTAAGTTGTAGTTTGCTATTTTCTTCGTCCTTTGGTTATATTCCTTTGTAATGGAGTAGATTCTCCAATTCTTAGGATGCAGGAAGTATTTATGATGCGATGTTGATGTATAAATTATGTATATATCATTTCTTTATTCAATGAAGTGTTTATTACTTGTTTTTGTGTATTGTGCTTTGTATGTGTTTGACGAAATATGTGTGAGGTCAATTCATGTAGATGTTAAGTTTTGTTCACTGTGTAGAGGAGATACTTTAGTTTGTTTAACTGGGGACTATGTGACAGAGGGTATCCCTTACTTTCTAAGGTATCACCCTTGAAACGAGAGGTAATTCCCTACAAGGAAAGCTAATTAGAGTTTAGAAGGTTTCTCCCAAATTAATATTAGAAAGTGACTTTTATAATCTAATGATTGTATGATGGGGGGGGGGGCCTGTGACAGAGGATATTCATTTAACTAGAATTTCTAGGTTATCTCTTCTACTTAATGTCATTAATCTATCTTTAGGAAGTAAATCAGATAACTCTAGCAATTGTATAATCGAAGACCTTAGGATAACTCTTTAACTGGACTTTCTAGAGTTGCTTATTTACTTAATGGCATAGCACTTGGGCAAACTTTTCGGTGCAATCTTCATGGGGTTGAGTCAAACTTTAGATAGAAATCCTACAAAGTGTAGGTATGGAGATAAGGAGATGAATAATGCATAGTGACATTAACTAGTATCATAGTAAAACTAAACTCCTAGAATCATTCATCCACCATCCAACTCCTTCTCTCTCTTACTCTCTTAATTCTCTCTCTTTCTTTCCCTCTCTTCTCTCAATCTCCATCTTTCAAGTACTCGTGAACCAACCTTCGATTATCTAGATAATTTACTATGCTAAATTAACTAGTATTTAATCAATAATCTTTGTGGGATCTATATTTTTATTACTGACGATATAACTGTATACTTACCATAGCGTAACAGGACCGAATGACTATGTTGCAAAATTCTTCAAATCGACATGGCTAATATTGAGCTCAGACCTGTACCTTGTTGTTTATGAATTTTTTATCTCAGCTCACCTTCTCAATGGAATCACATGTTAATAGTGTTGGTTCCTAAGTAGAAACTTGATCCACATATCATAGGCTAGTGACCTATCTCATGTTGCACGATTGTGTATAAGATTATCCCCAAGATCCTGACAACCCGAATGCAAGCAATAATGAACCAAACCTATTGCATGTTGGGTGATAATTAGTTTACTAAAGCATATCAATTTGCAATTATAAAAGGGAACTCAAGGCTGCTCGACCAGAATCATCCAACACTCTTCGAGCCCACCTCTAGTACACCACTGAAAACTCTCTAAAAGGCAGCATGCTTTTCATATTCACTACAAGAAAAATGCTCATAGATACTGGTGGAACAACATCAATTTTAAATAATTTTTAATGTTTTTAAATATTTTAAATCGGTTTTTTCAAAAAATAATGTCTATGAGTGTATATTTGTTCTAATAGACATCGAGTTTTTTAACCGGTATCAATGAGTCTCATTTTTTTAATAATAAATATCGATTTTAATAACACTTTTTAAAATTCGATGTCTATAAATGTTTCTTTGTCATATCTACGAAACTGTATAGTAAAAAGGCGGTTAAAAGCGATGTTTTTTAAGTGATTATACCAAATTAAAAGAGTGAGGATTGTAGATGGATCTTCTTTCTGATGATTTTTTAATGTGAATATCGAAAAAAAAACTTTTTCCTCTGTATTCTAAGTTCATAATGTTAAAACAAGGAAAACTGAGCTGAAGTTGTTCTTGTATATTAGAATGGTGGGATTGCTTTTGGGACTCTCTAGGAGTAGACATTTTTCAAGATAAAAATTTTGTTTTCAATATTATCTATGGATAGAAAATTTGAATTTCTCATAAATATTATCAATAGCTCATCAAACTTATTTTCTCTCCATGCCAATTAATGTTTAATTTCCTTTATGCTGCTCTATCTCTATTATAATGCTTAATCCTTTTATATTTGCCAATTTTTTCTTGCGTGGGGACATAAAATGTCTAGAAAGGAAAATAAACTGTATTACTTATTCACACTGCATATGTCTTCTAATGTTTCTTTCGATTTGCAGGCCTTCAGGCTTTCCCATATAGTATGATGGTGCATGCCTTCAAATGTGTATGCCCTATAGTCTAGCCGCACACTTATTTATTTTACTAGTGACTTGGACAGATTGCAATCTGGCCGAGGTGCTTCGACTCTTACGAATTATGATATATAAGGTCCCTAATTCAGCTGCATTATTTCACAAAACTTCAAAACGATTTCATCTTCCAAATTAGTTGCCTCACCATTTTACCTGTGTTGTTCATATAAGGACTCACATTGTACAGATTCATGTTGATGGCTCCACAACCATGTCAACCTGTGAAAAAAAAATGCTACTATTAGAGACTTTTATGGTGAATGCCTCTCTGTATCTTGCAGAAGTTTGAGTGACGTTGTTCTATTCTACATGAATTCTTAGTTTTTTTTTAAAAAAAATGATATTTATTTGCAGCTGTGATATTCCCTTCTTTGCTTCAACTACAAAATGGTTGAACAAGGTTCATGTTTGAACAAGATTTTTCTTATCACTGGCATATAGACTTGGTGACAAAATTTTACATATTTATGATATTTATGTGCAGAGCATTGTGAAACTAATTATTCAGAGATATACTAGAGAAGCTGGTGTCCATAATCTTGAAAGGAACTTAGCTGCTCTGGCTATTAATTCAGTACCTGTTAGAATTGTGCATTGGATGGTGTATGTGAGATTTATTATAATGCATATATGTATGTGTATAATACTTGGGTATTCATTAGTATTAAAAAATGTCATGAATATATTTCAAGACTAGGAACGTGGAGTCAAAGAGAATATCAAATGTAAACAAATTAAAGAAAAATAGTAGTCACATTAGGCATGCTAGTAATAAGCCTGCAACGATAAAATTAGTTTGGTGTTTATCACGTGAACGGTGTTTATCATGTGAACATTATCACTTAATTATACCATATCTTTGTACTAATTAATTAATACTAATTAGTATGTTTGTTTCTTATATGATCAATTTCAATTTGAGTTTTATTGATAAATTTATCTTTCACCAGTAACAGATCTAGGAATGGTGATAGTTACTTGAGTATTTAATTTCCCTACTTTTCTTTGTTTTAGTCTTGAAAATTTCCTTCTTTTTCATGTCATAATTCAGTCAACTATTACCTTTTGAATCTGTAGAATTATCATTTATGAATATGGAAAAATGTTATGTAGTACTAAAGTCAGTTGGTACATTCAAAATATCTCTTTGCAAAGTAATTAGTACTTAGTTTTACTAATATATTATTTATGTGTTTTTACAGTTTATAAATCTCAAATACTATACCATAGAAATTGATGAAGTGCGGTTCGAGTGGGCTGAATGCATACTAGATTACATTTGAGTAGGAAATGTATTCAATTTTTGAAAGATTTGAAGGATGCATGTATTTTCATTGAATGTAATCTGTGGATATTGACTTGATGTGTATCTCTATAATATCTATTAACTTTTTATGTTGCAAGAAGAATATTTATATGTTGGTTACATTGGTGGATATTGACTTGGTGTGTTTAAATACATCGGTGTATTTTTATTTATGAATTTTTTGATGAATTTATAATATTAAATTAATTTTTTACTATTGGGAATCAGATCAATTTCATACTCTTGCTCGATTATAATTTACAAATAGCAAGAAAAAAAAGTGTTATTATAGCAGTTTTATCTTAAATGACATCGATTTTTAAACGTTGTCATTAAGTAATATTACATCGGTCGAAGACCGTTGCCAAAATTGATGTTATTAATAGATATTACATCGGTCTTATATCGTTGCTGAAAACGGTGTCGTTAAGTAATACTACATTGGTTAATAACCGATTTCAAAATTGGTGTCGTTAAGTGATACTATACCGGTTATAAACCAATGTCTAAAATGTTAGACCTTTTACAATGCCTTCATAGACACCGGTCAATTTTGTCATAGACATCGATGAAAAATTATTATCTATGAGCATTTTTCTTGTAGTGATTTTTCCAGCAATTCAG
This sequence comes from Zingiber officinale, assembly GCF_018446385.1. NCBI lineage: Eukaryota > Viridiplantae > Streptophyta > Magnoliopsida > Zingiberales > Zingiberaceae > Zingiber > Zingiber officinale. Next base: position 28,060,994 of record NC_055992.1, on the reverse strand, counting down.
TATATTTAAATTTATTTATTGTACCGCTCATTTGTTGGTTAATTATTGCACATTGACTTTATAATCTATATTCTTATTATACTAGAATTTTTGAAGCTTTGTTATTGTTGTACAAATTAGATTTGTAAAGGTTTCTCCCTGAGTAGAGACTTAAGGTTTTTCAAACCATACTAATGTAGGATCAAAAGCGCTCAGGAGGGAGAGGAGAGGTGAATAGAACTCATAGCTTTTTCATTATTTCGAAAAACACTCGCATAAAGAGTAAGTACAGCAGAATAAAGAAAGAGACGAAAAGTAAACAACGCGCTAACACAATCAAGATTTACTTGGTTCGGAGCCTGTGACGACTCCTACTCCAAGCTCTACACTCGTTGAGTGCTTTCGATGGACAATCCACTAGTGCTTTCGATGGACAATCCACTAGTAGTTCGAAAAAGGTTACAAGAATTGAGTATAAGAATTACAATGGTTTAGAAACAATAAATAAAATTATACCGACAACTTTTAAAGATATGAAGTTGTGAGCCTACGGTAATCAAAGCAGCATTTGGGCATCGTAGAAGTATTTTTTGAATAGTATGTAGGAGAGAAACTTCTTTGAATTGATGTTTTTGGAGCTACTAGTTGAATCCTCTTTTTATAGCCTCGTCTAGGCGCCTGGATCCCCTCCTGGGTGCCTGGACTGTGGTAACATGGCAAACTCTCGTTGAAACTTCATCTTGGAAGTTTATCCACGTCTGGGCACCGGACCCCCTCCGGGCGCTTGGACCGCTGACATGGGTCGGCCAGTCTTGCACTTCAACTCAGCTTCTGGATGAACTTTACTGTTCTGGGTGCCTAGACATGCTCCGAGTGCCCAGACCCAGGTCCCTGCAGTGTCGCCCGGGTGTTGCTTCGAAGTGCCTGACTCAGGCGCCTAGAGCATCTCCGAGCATTGAGACCATCCAAGCTCCTAAACAAGCTTTAGGCCCTTGGATGCCTATTTTCTAGCAATCTTTATCCTGCATTATAGGTTAGTTCAAGCAAAAATAATATATAAAGTAAGACAAATTTTGACAGTCTCTGAACTGTCCGATCCTCACTTTGAGTTTCTCTAAAACTCTTGGTCAGATTGACACCTACTGTTCCCTCTATGGGGAACGCATTCTCACCTACTCCTCTTAGGAGAGTTTACCTTTTTCCAGACTGATCCTCCAGACCATTTGAATTTTTGTTCAGCATCCAAGACCTCAGGACTTTTCATAGGATGTTCAAACCCTGACCCGTCCAATTTTCCGCTTGGTGCCCACACCCCCCAAGACTTCCACTTAGTGTCCCTGACCCTATGATTTTGCTTGACATCCTTGACCTGTCAAGACTTTAGTTAGTCCCTCGGACCAGGACTTCGTTATTTAACCGAAGCTAAGACTTTCCAGCTGCCTAGTATCCACTAGGGCTTTCTTTGCCTAGCCTCAACTAGGACTTTCACTTGCTTAAGATCACTTAAGATTTTCCTGCACACTCAGTCAAACATGTTAGAACAATAAAAAAACCCTTAACTTTGAACCCTTTTCTATAATCAAAACTTAAGTTTGATCATCTGGTACTTCATTTCTTTCTTGTATTCTTTACTTACTATTGTTAGATAAAAGGGAGGAGGATAAGAGGACAAGAACAGACAAGTAAAACAACAACTTTTCAATTTCAATTCCTCATTCATAAAACATGTAGTCATTTTATAAACTACTTATATAACTCATGATAAACCACTAACTCCATAATTCTACTCCACTAACTCAACTAATGTAAATACATTGAACATAAGCATTTTTCCTTTAACCACTAAATACCACTATTACCACTAATTGTCACCTCATAAACCCCTAACTCACTTATTAATTTTAAATAATTTTATCAACACTCCCCCTTGATTTAAAATTACAAACACCAAGACATTATATGAAATAAATAAACTTATCTCTTGGAAGTGGCTTCGTCAAGATATCCGCTATTTGTTCGTGCATGCTGCAATGCTCCAACATAATTTTATTATTTGCAACTAAGTCTTGAATGAAATGCAAACGAATATCAATATTTATAGTCCTCATATGGAAAGTTGGTTTTTTTTGTCATTACAATCATCGTCTTGTTATCACAAAAAATAACAGTTACATCTTTTTGGTTTTAGTGAAGTTTTGCAAATACTATTCTAACCCAAATTGTTTGACATGCTGCTAAAGTTACTATTACATTTTCTGCTTTTGAAGAGGATAGGGTTGTAGTAGCTTACTTTTTTGAGCTTCATGAAATTGTTCTTGATCCAAGATTAAAAACACTAGTTGAGGTGCTCTTTTGATCATCCACTGAACTTACCCAATCACTAACAGTGAATCCACAAAGATCAAAATTTTAAACTTTAGTATAATAAATTCCATAATCTATGATTCTAGCAACATAGCGTAAAATCCATTTAGCTGCTCTAAGGTGATGCTTCATAGGATTTTGCATAAACCTAGAAATTACACCAACAGAAAAAGTAATATATGGTCTAATATAAGTTAAATAAATTTAAACCTCTGACGAAGCTTCTAAATTTGTTTCCATTAGCACTTTTCTAAACCATCTTCCAGTTGCAACTTCTCATTTATATTCATCGGTATAGTAGCTGGATTGTAATTGAGTAAATTAAACCTTTTAAGAAGATTTGTCGCATATTTTCTTTGTGAGATAAAAATCCCATCAAGTCCTTGCTTCACTTCAACACTAAGAAAATAATATAATATTCTCATATCTAACATCTCAAATTTCTTCATCATATTAAATTTAAAATTGGCCAGTAAACAATCAGAATAACTCATATATATTATATCATAGACATAAAGGCACATAATAAGATAATCATCTCTACCTTATTTTTTCACATAAAGAGTGGGTTCGTTTAAGCTTCTCGTGAAACCATTTCATCAAAAATAGTTATCAATCTTGCTATACCATGCTTTGGGGCTTAGTTTAACCCATAAAGTATCTTTCTCAATTTGTACACCTTCGTCTTTTTACCTTCAATTATAAAACCTTCTAGCTAAGCTACATAAACTTCTTGTAAGCCACCATTCAGAAATGTAGATTTAACATCAAATTGATAAGTAGGCCAATGGAATTATACAGCTAATGCTATGATAATTCTCATGGTTTCAAATCTAGCATCCAGAGAAAAAGTTTCTTCAAAATCAATATTTTATTGTTGTGAATACCCTTTTACAACAAACTAACCCTTATGTTTCTAAATGGTTCCATCAACATGGTATTTTATTTTAAACACCCACTTGAGATTAATCACACTCTTACCTTCAAGTGGATCCATCATTTTCCATGTTTCATTTTTATTAATTACAATTAACTCTTCTTTCATTGCATTTCTCCATTCCTCCTTTGTTACTGCTTCTTTAAAGGTTGTTGGATCTATAGCAAAAATAGTAAATTAACTTGACTCATAAATTTCTCTCAAAGATTTAACTTTTGATGGAGGTGTTTTATCAGAAGATTCTTGTAAAGAGGATAAACTGCTACTTCTTAAATTTTATGGTAAGAAAGTTGATGATCCTAAAAGAGATGATTCAACACCTTCAGTTGTTGGAGTTTTGTTCTCCACTAGGATAGGAACTTGAGTATCTTCACCTAGTTAATTCCAATTCTAACTTTGAGTCTTCATCAAAATCTGCATCTCTCCTTATAATTAATTTTCCATAAAGAGGATTATACAACTGATATGTTTTTAATTTATTGCAATATCCAACAAAGATGCATTTTTCATATTTCTTCTCAAGTTTATGAAGAAATTGAGAATTAATCAAAAAAGGTAGATCCGCTACCTTAGTGACCTCCCTAGTGTTGGTTCCACGAATATAGAGGGAGGTACATGCAGGTACATAGGCCATAGGGGCATGGTGGGATAAATCTCGTCCCCTCGGATGGGTCTAGTGGCTAGTGCATGAGGTGTTGCCACCATGAGGTATGGAGTTCGAATCTCGACAAAATCGAGGTAAATATCTCCCTTATGTGCTAGTCATTATTCCAAAGGCTAGTAGCCGTCAGTGATTTACCTCCTCCGTGTTGACCTTAGGACGGGTTGGCGGGGGAGCTGGGGGTGAACGTATTCACCTTTTACCACCATGGTGGGGTAAATCTCAGGTCGTTAGTTCTTGAGAATCGTCCCCTAGCCATTACGCCAGAGAAGTCATGCACCCACCGTTTGCACTACGCCTTGGGGGCAATTGAGAATTAATCCAAGCATATGTAATAGATTGATAATTTTTAACCAAAAATTTTTAAGTGATTTACCAATGATTTTCTACCTTGTCATGCCTCATATGGTGTTTAATTCAAGATGTCCCTTATTAGAGAAATATTAAGCAAGTAGATTAATGTGGCTACTACTTCAGCCCATAAAAGATTTATAAGTCCTCTAATATTTAGCAAACTTCTAACCATTTTTACAATCATTTGATTTTTTTTTTTCAGCAACACCATTTTATTCTAGTGTATAAGACATTGTCAATTCCTTGTGAATACCATGTTCTTCATAAAGTTTATTAAATTTTTTAGATAAAAACTCACTTCCTCAATATGTACGAAGAGTCTTTATTAAGATACCCTTCTTATTTTCCATAAGCGCCTTAAATTTTTCTAAATTTTCAAAAGTCTCTGACTTGTTTGCTAGAAAATAAATCCAACTCATTTAACTAAAATCGTCAATAAATATAAAAAAATATTTACTGTCGCCAAACTATGTAGTTCTCATAGACCCACATAAATCAGCATGAATTAACTCAAGATATTCTAAAGCTCTCCATGAATGGCCACTTGGAAAAGACTTTCTTTTTTGTTTTCCATCACATCCTTCACATAAATTAAGAATTAATTTGAGATAATCTAAAAATCATACCATTTTGACTTAAAAGTTGCATCCTTTTGATGTTGAGATGCCCATATCTCAAGTGTCACATCTTGGATTCATTATCTTTACTAGCAATAAAAGCTTGGTTTCCTACATTAGAGATTTTTAGTTGAAACATCTTAGTTTTTGTCATTTGTACACTAATAATAGACTATCTAGAATCTTTGTCAATAATAACACAAGCTCCGTTATCAAATAAAATTGCATAGGCATCCATCATCAATTGCCCAACACTTAATAAACTATATTCCAAACTAGGAACAAAATAAACATTATAAAATAATTTTACATTACCATCACAAGTCTCTATGGCAATAGTACCTTTGCTTTCGACTTATATCTACTTATTATCTCGAAATCTTACTAACATCTTTTGTGACTCATCAAGTTCTTTAAATAATGACTTATTGTAGTCATGTGATTCGAACATTTACTATCCAAAAACAAATATCATTTTGAACTTCGTTAGGATGAGAAAAAAAACCATAAATAACTTACTTTCCTCATTTTCTTCTTTCACATAATTTTCTTGTGAGTCATTTTTGCAATTTCCTTTATATGCCTAAGTATTTTGCAACCATAACACTAACACTGAATCAAATTTTTATTCCATTTTTTATCTCCGTTGAATTACCTCTCTTGTCTATTAAAATGGCTTCTTCCTCTGTCTCATCCTCTATCACAAAAAACTTCTCTTCCACAACCTCTGTTAGCAAAGTCTTTTTTTTTTTATCTCCCCTTCACTTGTGAAGCTTGAAATGTCTTTTCTTCATTCTTCTCAGCGGATCTATTATGTCTTACCTCATGAGCTTGCAAAAAACCCATTAGTTCATCAAAAAAGAAAACAAAGAGATCTTTAGTCTCCTTAGTCACAGTCACTATGTAATCATATTTAGGATTCAAACTTTGCAAAAAATTTTAAAATAATAATTGCATCGGTGATTTTTTCTCAATAATATCTCATTTGAATGACAATCAAAATTACTCTAGATTAAAAATCTTATAAATTTTTATTTCTCTTCATAAACAAAGCCTCAAACTCACTTTTGAGAGTTTGGATATACGAGCTTTGGAAATTATTTTTTGTAATATTTTTCATGTATCTTTCGAAAATGAGACGGTTACAATTTTTAAGAAAATCAAATCATGTACTACTTGTTGAAGGATGAACAATACTTTTGAATCTTTTTTTCGTTCTTCCTTAATCGACTGTCATCAACATTCTCATCGTCATAACCGTTTTTACTAAATTCCAAAGATTTTGAAATCTAAATAGAGTCTTCATTTTGATACTTCAAAATTCATAATACTCTCCTTTGAAAATGGGGATGAGGGGTTGAGAAACTCCGTTGATTGTCATTGTAAGCAAACTAGGATATGTCAAATCTAACACTTTGATACCACTATTGGATAAAAAGGGAGGAGGATAAGAGGACAAGAATGAACAAGTGGAATACAATTAATAATTTTTTAATTTTAATTCATCATTCATAAAACTCGTAACCTCTTTTTAAGCTGCTATATAACTCATAACAAACCACTAACTCTATAATTCTACCTCACTAACTCAACTAATGTAAATACATTAAACATATATGTTTTTCTAACCATTAAGTGATAATACTATCACTAATTGTCACCTCATCAACCCACTAACTCAATTATCAATTTTGAATTATTTTATCAACAACTATATATTTTCCTTAATAACTAAGGGGGCGTTTGGTACGCGCGTTTTTCATTTTCATTTTCTGGAAAACGTGCGTTTTCTGAAAAACGGTGTTTGGTTTGCGTTTTCCGCGCGCGTTTTTTAAAAAATTGACTATCGTTTTCTAGAAAAACAGAAAATGACAAAAAGTCGTTTTCTGTTTTCTAGAAAACACGCGTTTTCCAAAAAATGAAAATGAAAATGGTGCAAACCAAACGCACCCTAATATTTTTGGAAAACTGAATTCATTCAAAGTTTAAATTAAAACCAAGAAAAATGTCTATTTTTCCGGTTCATCATCCTTTAACTCTGATAGTAAAACATTTTCAAAATAGGTTTTGAAATTTGGTATGAAAAGTTTCTAAAAGCTGTAACTTTCCCATGAAAATTGTTATTCTCGGTAGAAAATACCGCCTTAGCCTCTGTCATGAATCTGAAATCTTACTATGGGTGATCACGGATCAAGTTGAATAGATTATTAAAATAAAAATAATATTTGATCTAATAAGTTGATTAGATTATTAAAATAAAAATAATATTTGATTCTATTAGATCAGATAATATAATACCAAGACCTACATCTAGTTTTATATCCGGCGATTATTATGTATCAAATATTCGACAGGTTGTCAGTTATTTGGATATCCTATCCTATATATGTTGAAGTTGCAAGGCTGTAAACATAGTTCCACATTGAAAACACATGGAAAAGATCATGAATTTATAAGAAAAAGATATTTTTATTGGCATGAAGTCTTTTGGGTAGAGTCCAAAAATAAAATCATGAGGACTTAGACTCAAAATGGACAATATCATATCATTTGAAAATATCTAAATTCTTTTCGATCTTATAATATCTAATGAAATATAAATATAAAACAATAAAAAACTAAAATCAGACCGATCTTCTATCTAGGGATTCCTCCACCCTAGACCGATCTTATAGGAAGATCTTTTCAAAGCTTTTGCATGAGATAAATTTATGTTTACTTCTGATAAAAAAAAATATATTTGCTAAAATTAAAGGAGATTTTTAAAGAGAGAAAAAAGCAATCAAAATGCAACATAATCGAAAAGTTTATGTCAGCGAGAAGCCACATTTGACCGTCCAATTGCACCTACTGGTCAAGGCGGACAGCGTATTCCTACTGGCCTTCCTAGTCAAACCAACTCGATTCAACCAAATACAAGTTCCACGTTTGATTACGGCGTATGCCTAATTTCGTAACGAACGGCACCAATATCTTCGTCCTATCATTTATTTTCAAAAATATATTTTCCTTTTTTATTTGAGAAAAAAGAAAATGGAGTGTGGATAGAACGCGTAGAAAAGCTAACCAATCAGAACTCGGGTACGTGACGAAACATCCACCAATATATAAAATTAAGCTAGATCAATCCTCTTTGCGTCACTTGCCCATTATTATTATTATTATTATTATTATTTATTGGTTTCTGTTTTGCTCCTTCTTCGTGCTCTTCGTTGCGCTGCCTACGACGACCGAATCCACATGCACATTACCCTAAAGAGAGCAAGAGCTGAAGAGAAAGCAAGACGATTCCCCCTTCTATCTCTTTCTCTATTCCGATCTCATTCTCTGGTTCAAATTTTCTTTCTCGCTCTGCAAATCCGTTGGAGCTTCTGATTTCTGATTCACGATTAGGGTTTAGTTCCTACTTTTGCTGAGATTTGTTTTGGATGGCGGCTTCCAGTGGCGTTGCGACAACCCTTGCGGGGAAGGGCAAGGTTGGGCCTTTTCTCCGTAGCAGCTCTTCCACGAGGTTATTCTCTGCTCCAAGGAGTTCTTGTGGCTTTTATCGCGTCGGCCCGAGAGTCCCTAGGCGGGAGGTGGCTCTTCGGATGAGCCCCCGTTCCGAAGCGCCGGTGGATCTTGAGGAGAAGCCATCCGCAGCAGCCAGCGCGTCGGCGCTCGAGCAGTTCAAGATCTCCGCCGATCGTAAGCCCCATTTTAGCAGCTCCCTTTGTTTTGTCGTTTCTATTATATTTCTTCCTGTTAGAAATCTGTGGATTAATTCTTCGGCTGAAGAGATATCTGTCGAAGATAGCATTTTCCTTACTACTTTTGGCACGAAAAAAGTTCTTTTCCCATTTTGTCGCGGTTGAACGTTATGTTGTCGGATGTGCTAAAACGATATGAGTTATCAATTTTTGGGATGTAGTCTAGTCTGTTTGGATTTGTGAGATCAATAAATACCTTTTTTTCCCGAAAAAAGGGTAATGTATCCTGGAGTTCCTAGTTTATTGAATATTTTGAAACTTCAGATTGTAATGTTTTGAATGAACGAGTTTTGATTGCAATAGGCTGCAGAATTTTTGTGATTCCTATTTAGGAATTCCTAGTTTATTGAATATTTTGATATTTCAGATTGTAATGTTTTGAATGAGCGAGTTTTGATTGCGCTAGGTTGCAGAATTTTTGTGATTCCTATTTGCAGTTGGTATTGATCTACTTTGATGTTAAAATAAAGGATTCTCATAGTTGTTCATTTTCATTTCTTTGTTTTCCTTTCTTAATTTTGGCCTTCCCTACTTTCCAGAAATGGAAGCACCACTATTTGTCATAAGTGTACAACTCAATATTTTAATAAGGTTTAAGTAGGTTAGCCTTGCCAGATTAGTCGCTTGTAGCTGAAACAGAATTGTTTTAATGTAGCTATTGATGGTGCATCATCAGAAGTTTCAAAACACTTGTGCCCTTGGATTACAACTCTTGTCAAATAGCTATGTGTTTCTTTCCGATGACTGACATCATTGTAGTAATCAAGCATCCAAATTATCCCAGCCAGTACAGATATTATCTTCGAGTTGCAACACCATCTACTCATTCTGTGATGGGGATTTCCTTTGTACGGATTGCTGATAATTCCAAATGATGCTATTTTACAACTTGAACAGTTGAAAACACTGATCAAGTGGTTTATTCCACATTATTCTTTAACTTTTGATTCTCAATTTGCAGGTTACATGAAGGAAAGGAGCAGCATAGCTGTTATAGGCCTTAGTGTTCATACAGCGCCTGTTGAGATGCGTGAAAAACTTGCTGTTCCAGAGGCCCAATGGTCTCGTGCTATTGGAGAATTATGCAGTTTGAATCATATAGAAGAAGCTGCAGTCCTCAGTACCTGCAACCGAATGGAAGTATATGTGGTTGCCTTATCCTGGAACCGTGGAATCAGAGAAGTTATTGATTGGATGGCAAAGGTAGCCATTTGAATTTGTTATTTTTAATTAGGATTCACATTTGTCTACATTGTCATTCCATCCAACTTTTTCACATTAATCAATATTAATTTTCTTTTACAATGTGTGCAGACAAGTGGGATTCCAGTGGCAGAACTTCGACGGCATCTTTTTATGCTACGTGATACTGATGCAACAAGGCATCTATTTGAAGTAGCAGCAGGGCTTGACTCTCTTGTATTGGGAGAAGGACAGATTCTTGCTCAAGTTAAACAAGTTGTAAGAGTTGGGCAAGGCAGCGGAGTATTGGGAAAGAATATTGACAGGATGTTTAAAGATGCAATCACAGCTGGGAAACGTGTTCGCAGTGAAACCAACATTTCATCTGGAGCAGTTTCTGTGAGTTCAGCTGCTGTTGAATTGGCTCTTATGAAGCTTCCAAAGTCAAATTCAACATCTTCAAAAATGTTGGTGATTGGGGCTGGTAAGATGGGGAAACTTGTAATCAAACATCTAGCTGCAAAAGGGATCAAACGTATTGTGGTTGTGAATAGATCAGAGGAGAGAGTAAATGCTATCCATGAGGAAATCAAAGATGTTGAAATCATTTACAGATCTTTCTCTGAACTGTTCACTGCCGCTGCTGAAGCAGATGTTATCTTCACGAGTACTGCATCTGCAACACCACTTTTCTTGAAAGAACATGTTGAAGCTCTTCCTCCTGTGGATGAGGTAGTCGGTGGCAGGAGACTCTTTGTGGACATTGCTGTTCCTAGAAATGTAGGATCTTGTGTTGCAAATCTTGAACATGTTCAACTCTATAATGTTGATGACCTTAAGGAGGTTGTAGAAGCCAACAAAGAAGGTCGATTGAGGAAAGCAATGGAAGCCCAGTCAATAATCTCTCAAGAATTAAAACGCTTTGAAGCATGGAGGGACTCTTTGGAGACTGTCCCAACCATCAAGAAACTAAGGTCGTATGCAGATAGAATTCGTGCTTCAGAGTTTGAGAGATGTTTACAAAAGATTGGTGGTGATGCTTTGACAAAGAAAATGAAAAGAGCCATTGAGGATCTTAGCTTAGGTATTGTAAACAAGCTGCTTCATGGTCCCCTGCAGCACTTGCGATGTGATGGCAATGACAGCCGAACTCTGGATGAGACCCTTGAAAATATGCATGCGCTTAACAGAATGTTCAATCTAGACACAGAGAAAGCAATCATAGAGCAGAAGATCAAGAACAAAGTGGAGAAAACACAAAGTTAAGATGATTTATAACCTTTTGGAGACAACTAAATTAATCAGTGGTGTTTGATATAATCTGTTCGTTATCCAGAAATTCTTTTTGCACATTCTCTAAGTCCTACTCATCCGGCATTCGTATCTATAAGAGAGTTTCCTCGGTCTAAATCTTGGATTCCCTTAATGTGGGAGTGGCACCCTATACAACTTATTTTCCTAGAGACATTGTACATGGGTTAAGGCTCAGTTTTGTAAACGAGGCCAGCATTGACATTGTAACGGGCAATTTCTGCAATAGCTTACTATTTTCTGCATTGTAAATTAGCAAAATATTTCTTATGAATGATGGAGTTTTTTTTATACTGTTCAGAAACTGATCGACTAGATAGTTATCGATAGAGTATCATGTAGTGATAATTTTGAATCATTTTTAATTCTAAATTGAGGAACATCTACGAACGTCGATAGGCGCATATAACCTAGAATCTCTGCCATATTATAGCTTTGTTTGCTCAAATGACTAATAGTTCATACACTAAGCCAGGGGAGACAAAATTGATCGGTTGGGGATGGAAGTTTCAAGTTTGTCGACTAACCCCGGGTCAGATGTACCATGTTTCTTTCAAAGGATGAAAAGTGTAAGGGAGCAAAGAAGAATAATGACTATCTTTCACTTTTTGTTTCCTTAGAGAAAATTATTTCCCTTGAGGAAGGAACAATGATGGGAAATTTAAGTTTATGGAATTGAATTTTTCAAAAAATAAATAAAAAAATAACATGGAGAAAAACAGAAAATGTAAAAAACTGAATACTTTATCTTGGTAAAATTGAAGCATTTAACTCAATTTGACTCTCGTCCAATGAGAGGGAAATGGTTTCAGCAATTTACTAAAAGATATATTTAGATTTATGAATTGATCATAACATACATTATACTTTAATATTTATCAAAAGTATATTCAATTTTTTATTCTTCTCATGCTACCCCTCAACCATTTATCTCTTCTCTTTCATTTGTTTTCATACATGTAATTTCTTTTATCTTTCCTCTCTATAATGCATGCATCCTCTCTTCTCTTTCCTCTCTATAATGCACGCATCCTCTCTTTTCTTTCCTCTCCTCTCTTCTCTTTCCTCTCTCTTTAGGATACATGTATGCATACGAGCATAATATGGGTCTGATAGGATTTCATATCAAGTCCAACGTGAGTCTGATATGAAATCATATCAGACCCATGGGATTAGGTTTGAACGTATTTCTTTTGATAATATTTTAACACATTCGGAGAAGTCGAAATATGCAATGGATGACATCGTTGGACTCCTTGCAGCCTCAGAAATCCACAAGACCTAAAATGAGTCCAATCTGAGGTCACTAGGTTCATAAGTGGATTTTGGTCAAAATCCACTGATTGATCTAGAGACCCCAGATTGGACTCATTTTAGGTTTTGTAAATTTATGAGATTGCAAGAAGTCTAACGATACCGTTCATTATATATTTTGACTACTCCAGATATGTTAAAATAATTGTCAAGCGAATCAACTAAAATAGCCCAACATGGGCCTGATATGAACCATAAACCTGATATGGTGCATATCAGGCCCACGCTCCATATCAAGCCCACATTGGACTTGATTTATTTCATGGTGGAGGTTGTCTTTTAGATAGTTCTTATTTTCTTTTGAATTTGGTTGAGATTGTTATACTATATTTTGTTAACTTTAGTGGATATGATGTAATAAAGATTTAATAGGGAGTAACAAAACAAGCGAGAGAGTCAGAAGGACAAGAAACAAGATCAGAGTACACTCACTGTGCCCTTCTATAAATTATCCTCCTTTGCAGACACCACAAATTACGTCTTGATATTGTTGGGTTCGCTTGGTGCCGCAGGGAATGGAGTTTATCTATCACTTATGATGGTGCTCTTACGAAATTTGATCCAATCCTTTGAAGGAGCTTCAAACGAACATGATGTGCTTCATCAGGTCTCTAAGGTATGTGCATTATGATCACCTTTTTAGTATTCTATTTTACTATTGGTTCCTCGAAAATACTTCACAGTTAAAGAATGAAGTTTGTTGGAAAAAGAATATTTGATAGCCATGGATCTAATTGCATATAGGTAGCACTGAAATTTTTCTACCTAGCAATTGGAGCAGACATTGCATCTTTTCTTGGTACGAATATTTACCTGGCTCCCCATTAAACCTTTGTTACATCATTTCCACTAAAGTTGACAAAATATGGTATACCAATCTTAACCAAACTTAAAAGAAAACAAGAATGATTAAAAGACAATCGCCACCATGAGATAAATCAAGCCCAATGTGGGTCTGATATGGAACCATATCAGGCTCAATGTGGGTTTGATATGGAACCATATCAGGATCAACGTGGGCTTAATATAAAACTATATTAGGCCCACAGTTCATATCAGGGTCACGTTGGGTTGTTTTAGTTGATTTTTCCTATAGCATTTAAACACCTCCGGACAAACCAAAATATATAATAGACGGTACCGTTGGACTCCTTGTAGCCTCAGAAATCCACAGATCTTGAAATGAGTCCAATTTAAGGTCTATAGGTCCAACAGTGGATTTTGATTGAAATCCACTAATGGACCTAGAGACATGAGATTGCTCCCATTTTAATTCCTATAGATTTATGAGGTTGCAACGAGTTCAAATATGTTATCTATTATTTATTTTGACTTCTCAGAGGTATTAAAATATAATAACAAAGAATCGACAAAAATCTCTATATTAGGCTCAACATGGATATTTTATCCCATTCTTAATATATTTTAACACCTTCAAGAAGTCGAAATAAATAATGGATAACATATTTGAACTCCTTGCAATCTCATAAATCCACAGAAACTGAAATGAGTGCAATCTGAGGTCCCTAGGTCCATCAGTAGGTTTCGGTCAAAATCCACTGATGGACCTAAAGACCTTAGATTAGAGTCATTTCAAGTTATGTGGATTTCTAAGGCTGCAAAGAGTCCAACAATGCCATCTATTGCATATTTTGACTTGTCCGAAAGTGTTAAAATATTATAGGAAAAATCAACTAAAACAACCCAATATGAACCTGATATGAAAAAATATCAGACCCAATGTGGACTTGATATGAATAAATTTAAACATTTAAACCTTCTAAATAAGCTCCTATTCTACTTTTTCCAACAATGCAACAAATGGCACCACCATTACAAGTAACCTGTAAAAACTTGTCATTTGCAATCATAAAGTCCAAAAGAAAAAGCGACAAACTTATATGGATCTTAAATAGATAGCATTGTTAAAAGGTAAAAATTTGATAGAAAACAGACAATTAAGTACATGATAAAGCGCAGACAGTTACTGAATTATAACAACTCTTCCAGATAGCATATAATCAACAAGGATTTCAATTGATGAGTTTAGATATGGTATATTTGAAGTGAGAAAAAGTAGCGTGTTAGAAAGGAAATTATATTGACTTCTTAGTAATTGTGTAAGATAATTTAGTTCCTACATAAAAACATGTTTATATGGTGTCGCTACAATCACTGTCAACCTTGGCCTTATAATTATAGTAATGCCAAGAGAGACACTAAGATAATGTTTAAGAATTTGATTTCTTAAACAAATACATTTCCTTTCTGATTATACAAAAGTAACAAAGTAACTCCTAAATCTTAAAAAGAAATTGTTGAGGTTCAATTAAAGTCCCATCTTAGAAAGATTTGATAAAGATCATCGGGTTAAAAGGATGGATGATATCTCCATTGGTATAAGGCCTTTTGGAGAGATCCCAAGAGTAAAGTCATGAGGACCTAGGCCCAAAGTGGACAATATCATGTCATTGTATAGATATGTAAACATCCTTCGGTCTCAACAAATAGTATCAGAGTCATGATTCAGACCAGATGTCATGTCAGGCGTCCTTAAATGAAGTTGAGGGTGGACCCGGAGTATATCAGGGTAATCGGATGATTGTGAGGAGGTCTGGAGCAGGTCAGGATGACTGAATGCTCGCGGAGAGGCTGGAAGTAGGTCAGGGTGATCGAATGTTCACGGGGAACTCGGAGTATGTCAAGATTACTAGATGTAGACAATATCATGTTATTCTGGAGATATGTGGACAATATCATATTATTATGGAGATTCACTTCAAATATATCATATCTAAACTCATCAGTTGAAATCCTTATTGATTATATGCTATCTGGAAGAGTTGTTATAATTCAGTAACTTTATGCACTTTATCATGTACTTAATTGTATGTTTTTTATTAAATTTTTACCTTTCAACAATGTTATCCGATTTAAGATCCATATAAGATTGTCTCTTTCTTTTTTGGACTTTATGATTACAAATGATAAATTTTTATAGGTTACTTGTGATGGTGGGCTGTCATTTGTTGTATTGCTGGAAAATGTATAACAGGAGCTTGTCTGGAAGGTTTAAATGTTTAAATTCATTCATATTAAATTTACGTTGGGTCTGATATTTTTTCATATAAAGATCAACGTGGATCTAATATGAAAAAAATATCAGGCCCAACGTGGGCTTGATATGAATAGATTTATACTTTAGTCATTTTTTGATAAAATTTTAACACCTTTGCAGAAACCAAAATATGCAATGGGTGATACTGCTCGATTCCTTACAATCTCAAAAATCATAGGATCTAAAATGGTTACAATCTAAGATCTTTAAGTCAATCAATGAGTTTTGACCAAAACTCAATGATTGACCTAGACATGTCCGATTGAGCCCAGTTCATGTCCTATGGATTTATAAGGTTGCAAGGAGTCTAATAGTGTAGTCCATTCATATTTCAACTTCTTCAAAAGTATTAAATGTTATCAGAAAAATCAGCTAAACTTTAACTCTCGTGGGCTTGATATGAAAAATATCGGGCCCATGTTGAGTCTGATATGAAAAAATATCAAGTCCACCTTGAGCCTAATATGAAAAAATATCAGACCTAACGTGCATGCATGCATGCATGCATCCAAAAGAGAGGAAAAAGAAGAAAGGTTGCATACATATTTGAGAGGAAAGAGAAGAGAAATTGCATGCATACCTGAGAGGAAAGAGAAGAGAGCAATGATTAAGGGTTAAAAATGGGAAAAGTAATAAATTAAGTGTGCCCTTTGATAAATACTAAAATATAATATGTACGCCATAAATTACCAAAATGATTTAAGTAAAATTGGAAAATACTCATTGACTTTTTCTCTATGTCCATCTCTTCATTATATATTATTATTATTATTATTATTATTATTTTAAATTAGATGTTTAACTTTTTTTTAACTGATTAATCCTATAAATGATCAGTCAATAAGATAAATTCAAAAAGTACCAAATAGGTCTTGACGAATAGTCCAATATCATGAGTAATTTGAATATTGAAAACGTATGATATACCCTACAAGAGATTAAGTCAAACCCTCATAAAAGAACACATCCTACCTCCTTTGCAAGATGGCATAAAGCGGTCCACTGATTATTATACCCTTCTTGCTTTGTCCCATTGACGATACAAATGGATATTACCTAAGACTTCCTTTTGTGCTTTAAAACGCACATCAAGTTCTTCATGTTGGTCATGCACTCCCTCCACTTTGACCTTATACTCCCTAAGAGCATCTACAATTCATCATCAAAACATCAAATTTAATATAAAATTAATACCAAAATACTTCAATCCATATATCAAATTCCATACCAAATATTATACGATGAATAATATAACATCATCTTTAGTATTATACTATTCACATCACCATATTTAGTATGAGAGAGGATTTTTATTTTTTTAATTTTATTATATAATTAATAAAATTAAATGTAATTAATTTTTTGTCTTTACTTATAGGATATTCAAATGTAACTAAATGTAATTATTATTTATTATAAATTTAAATTAAGTGTATTTAGAAGCATATTTAAATTTTATTATGTATATTTATAAAGATTTAATTTATTCAAATTATTATTTTTAATTTATTTAATATATTTTAATTATAATTACATTTATAAATTATATCACAAATTTCATTAAAAAAAATATAATAAAAAATTTATATGCATAAATGTAAAATATATTAATTACCCATTACACTAACATACAAAATAAAAATAGTAACAACACTAAATCAAAAATATTACTAATGAAAACTTAAAAACATGAGTAACTAACTTAACAAACAAGTACAAATAAAAATGATACTAATAAAGCACAAATATACTTAAAAAATTTATCCTATCAAATATTAATGAAGTATTAATTTTAAATATAATAAGTATCATATAAAAATATTAATAAATTTAAATGTATGTTGATAATTAAATTATGAATAAGAAAAATAAAATATTCTAAAAAAATATTCCTTTTTGATATGATATGATGTGAGTGGATTGGAGCTGAAATAGTATTTGGTGCTAAAATTATATTATTTTGATATAAAAACTATATCAAATATGATGTTATGGGTTGTAGATGGTCTAAGTGCTTTAATAACAAACTGACCAGCTTTAGAAAACCATGATTTGAAATATCTTCAAGGAGTTCACAAGAATATGTGTTGAAATATTCAATAATTTTATATATATTTCTCAAGAGTATTTTGTTTTTTTTTTTAAAAAAAGTTAGTTAAATTTTTTAATAAGACTATTTAGTTGTATTAGAAAAGTTTATTATGAAGTATAAGCTGTTGTATTATCATTATATAAAGGGGTTAGAATCCCATATAATAGTTAAGATTTAAGGGTTGATACCATCTTAATTTTCAACATGATATCAAAATCAACCTTAGCCCTTTGTTCTTACTAAATTCTAGTCGTCATTCTCAACCTTAAAAATTAAACTGATCCCGACGGCCACTACTTCATAAAAAACACATCTACTACACCTCAGAGTAGTTTATCTGCTTAACAACTAGCATCTCCTAAATTATTCAGTCTCCACCCCAAACATGAGCAAACAAATTGAATCATTAGAAATCATATCTTTAATTTCCATTAATTACTTGTTCAGTCAGAGAGTGTCTTTAATGCTAGTATTCTACACACCGAAACAAACTACGATGTGCAATCTCAACTGATTGTTATAACATACCGACAATCGATTGAGCGAACTCGAGTGCACATATCTCTTGCTATATTGGATAAATTTTATTAATCAACTTCAATGGGAAATTTTACGATATGACCGGCTCCTTAGTTTGGAAGTTGGAAGAGTGTTATTCCTTAGTTCGTCGTGAGGCCATACGATCTACTACTTGTTCTTGAAGCCTCTTCCACTATGATATTTTGCAGTCGGACATCACAGAACTGATCAAAATCCACCAAACTGAAGAATTCCAATAATTCAGACATGTCGACATACAAGTGCACTCACTACAATCAAATAGGTCATTCTAAAAGTCATTGCTTTGAACTTATTCGATATCCAAATTGGTTGGACCCAACACAGGATCAAAATTCTAAGTAATCGTCTACAGCATCTTCCTACAACATCAACATGGGTGAAAACTACAAACACCAAAGGTAATGTTTTCAATATTTCTAAACCTGTTTTGAATAGTGCATGGATAATATACTGATCATATGACATTCAATGTTGGACAAATCTCAACCCTGAATGCATCCTCCCAAAAATATTTCTCTACTGGTTGTTCCCTCCTTAAATTATAGCCTTTTGTCAGTCTCTCAAATCACTACTAGCTTATCTTGTGTTGTTATTTTTTTGCCCGATTATTGTGAATTTAAGGATATCCAAACTTAACAAATGATCGATTATCGTGTTAAAAGAGGGAATCTAAATCTATACTACTTGAACTTAGAGTAAAAAATTGCCAATATATTTAACAATAGAAGACATTAATTCAACAAAAAGGATTATTGAGATCTGACTTTGGCATAGTGTTTGGAACATACCTCATTTGGTTATTTAAAAAGACTATTTTTTATTTTCTTTAAAAATATAGACGGGGAGACACCAAAGACTTATTGGAAGATTGATGTACTTAGGTCACACAAGATCATATCCTGCCTATGCTATAATTAGTTAGTTTATGCATAATGTTGGTGACCAACATATGAATGTAGTCCTTCGTGTTTTGAGGTATCTAAGATCAGCCCCAATAAAGAGAGTTCTATTCACTAAAAACACAAACAAGTAAAATATTGAAGTACATATAAATGTTGATTGGGTAGGAGTGATGGACTGATCAACTTCGGAATATTTTACCATTGTAGGTGGGAACTTAGTTACATGGAAAAGCGAAATAAAATGTTGTTGCACGATCTAATGTAAAGTTGAGTACAGAGGGATGATCTTATGAAGATGTGAAGCAATTGGTTGAAATTTCTCTTACAAGGCCAAATCTAGACTTTATAGAAACCCATTCTTATAATTATATTGTAATAACAAAGCAACGTGTAATATAGAATATAATATCTAGTTCAACATGATTGTACAAAGCATGTATAGATAAATATATTTTTTTATTAAACAAACACTAGATGAAAAAGTTACGGAACTACCAAAGTCTTAGTTAGATGATATCCTTAGAAAAGGACTGTTTAATCGAGTGCTCTTAAAGTTTTTAAGGTTCTATTTGAAACTTTAGTGCATGCGACTTTGGTGAATGAATCTAGTTACTCCCTTAATGGTAGTAGGACAAAGTAGGGTGAAAGGGAGATTAGGGATTTAGTAATCTCTATCTCTTCTTCCTTTTATTGTCTCAAATAAATATTTTTCTTTCTTTTCGTTGCTTGCTCTCCTATTATCTCCATCTCTCACCGTCCTTTAGTTTTTCATGCGGGTTATTTTCTCTAATTAGTAGACTTAATTGTAAATTGTGCATATGAGTACAAACCAAACTCATTAAAATGATGTAACTTAAGCTTATTAGATTTTGATTATTGGATGTAGATCTTGTATCTGTAAAATCTATAGTCCCGCATCTATTATCATCTATGAGCTGATAATAGATTTCCACTATATATAGGGTTGGTCCCTAAAAGTTTAGGGTATTATCTTGACATAATTCATGGTTCCCCATTAGACCTAGAGTTTTTCTGCCTAAGCCCCTTGGAAGACCTTCCTTTTGCTTCTGCATCGCTTCTTCTTCTTCCTCAGGGTTAATTTCTGAATGACGTAAAAGACAAAGGTGACCTTCCTTTTGCTTTTGTGCCACTTCTTCCTCATGGTTTATTTCTGGATGATGCAAAAGACAAGGATATCTCTTCAATCAGATTTCTTTGTCTTTGGTTATTCTTGTTGGGATATGCTCGATGAAGTGTGTTCTAAAACATGTTTCGTAAATATGTACAGTGGAAGACTAAACGTAAATAAATCTAATTTATTACAACACACACATCATACATATGCAAGATACAATTGCACTGGACAAGATCATAAAACAAAAATGAAAACGAATAATAATTATTCTAAGTATACCTTACGGATGACCTGTAACGAAAAGGGCATCAAGCGTAGCGATGTTGTCAAACCTCACCTCTATTTGTATCATGCAGAGCTCCTCAAGACAACTCCATGAGTACAGGCCTCTCCTTCAGAAGTTACTAGCCACAAGCGGAGAAGAGGGATCAAGAGGAGGAAGCAAAACAAGGAAGAATTTCTTCCTTGCTTGGAGGTCATGACAACAAGGAGAAAACTTTCTCCTTGTTGTAGTGGGTGGCGGTAGAAAGAGGGAGAGAGAGAGGAGAGGAAGACTTGGTTTCCAAAAACCCAATCAACTAAACAAGAAATGTGGTTCATGACTAAACTAAGTTGGTCCTTAACAAAAAATTAGCCCATTAATCTCTTAGTTTTGTTCACAACTAAACCAAATTGGTTCATGACTAATCCAAATAGCGTCTAACTCTTCCATAAGAAATGTGGCCTATTCGCGCTTTTGATTTGACAAATATTTCTATATTTGTCTTATGTATTATCCAACCAAACATTTATCTCTTGATCTAAGAATCCTATTCTTTAACTTGTTTTACGTCTTTTAGAGACTCATAGTGTGTATGACCCAATAGGTTCTCCGTTTATCTTGGCCATCCATAATTAACTACTTAATTATGAAACGATCATGAGTGACACCTAGTAGTATATCATGATCCCCAATTAGTCGAAAAATCTAAGTTGATTTTAGAATTAATTCTGAATCCTTTAGCAGCTACAGTGAGTCATGGCTCATTCCTTCCACTCATCTTATACCCATTTAGTTTAAGACATGGTCTATATATCAATCCCCACTAGGTTGACTACGCCACACCTAGCCCAAGTAATATTTTCTTATTCCACTGATTCAAATTACTTGTACATATGTCTAAGAGTCTCGTACTCATAACATGTGATGCTTTGGTCAAAGATTTTGAGTAATAATCCTAATGAGTGGCCATAGGATATACGTCTCCTCGTAAGGAGCAGTGAATCCTCTATGGGCTATCTAAACATCTTCAAGTACTTCAACGTATACCTAATCATCCCGAGTCCACACCTCGATGAGATACTTGCTTAAGATGTTAAAGTATGTGTTCATGACCAAGATGACTTGTATACCTCTAGTCGAAGGAAATTTGCACTCGAGCTGTAGTACGAGCTTCACAGACATATTCATATATGTAGATAACCATATGAAGCTTTATAGTGAGCCATTTCAATGAACTAGTTACCATAACTAGCATCCACGTTTAACTCTCGACATCCCAATGTCTCCAACCAGTAAGAAAATAGCTTCTTGGCGAACCAAGAAGTATAACCTGTGCTAGTCTTACAAAATTAATGATATCTGAATGCATCAATTCGACGACTAGGAAAATTCTAATGCTTTCATAATTGCACAGGTAGAAATAATCACAAGTTGTGATTCAATCACAAAATATTCTTATGCTATGAAGTATATTACAAACATTCAGTAAATGAGTTTAAGACCATTAAACATATAATATGCACTCAAATAGTGAATCTATATTTGTCAAATAAATAATAAAATAATAAGATGATTGCCTTAGGACATCCCTCAAAATCTAACAATTCTTTATGTTGTTGTGTCGTGATTAATTGTTGAAACTAAATCCATGCTCATATATTCTTATATTTCCTAAATGTGAATTCTTATACTATTCTTAGAATCCATGCGGCATAGGTTTTATAAGTTCTTTCAATTGGTATCAGAGTCATGACTCTGATTCTTCAAATTTCACTACAACAAAAACCTTCATAGACATCGATTTTCCACCGGTGTCTATTTCATTTTCGACCGATGTCTATGAAGCCGATGTTAAAAGTCTGTCATTTTAGACATCGGGTTAAAACCAGTGCAGTATCACTTAATGACACCGGTCTTCGAATCGGTCATTAACCGGTGTAGTATCACTTAACGACACCGTTTCATCAACGGTGTAAAATCGATGTAATATTGTATGTTAATAACACCAGTTTTGGCAGCGGTAAATGACCGATGTAATATTAGTTAATAACACCGGTTTTGCAGCGGTGGAAAACCGATGTAATATGTATATTTTTTAACAGCACAAATTTGATTTCAAAACTGAAAACAACAATAAAAAAAACACAAATATTCACAAATTATACAAATATTCTTCATTCAATAATATCCATAAAATACACAAATATTCACAAATTATATAAATAATCTTCTTACAACAATATCCATAAAATACCCAAACATTCTTTTTACATCAAAAGCTAGCTAATAGATATCAAAATCAAGGTAGAACATTCTTTTAACACATCAAGGTAGAACCACACTTCAAATGTAATCTAGCATGTATTCAGCCCACTCGAACCGTACTTCATCAATTTCAACTCTGGAGTACTTGAGATTTGTAAACTGTAAAAACACATAAATAATATATTAGTAAACCAAGACTAAAAAGGATACAGCATGCAGAGTATCAGTAGTACAAGATGTTAGCAGTTCCTGCTAACAAAATTATATGCAAAACTATATAAAGAATATTAGGCAGTAAGAGCATGGATAACAATAAGTCTGTCACATACTGATGCTTATATAGACAACTTAATGTCTATCCCATTGGATAAACTTTCATACACTCGAGCAAACTATTATCCTAGGCATGCATTCCATGCATAAATTTGTAGATATATATGATTCTATCTTATATGCGTTTGCAGCAGATGAAAGAAGGGGTAACAAAATATGTTGCACAAATAAGAAACAAGGAACAAAGTTTAACAATAGAGCATTGCCTGCAAACTTGGCTATGAACAAAAAAAGGGAAGATAATCTACATAGAAATAGATACTTAGAGAACAAGAAGATCCAGAAGGTATGGTCACTTTCACACATCAGTACTTTAACAAACAGAATATTACAAAGGCCAATCATAGGAAGGAGAATTTTACTGAGAAAATAAAGTTGTATCCCATTTCGAGAATAACACGTAGAAATTCTATCCTTCTCCACATCATTGACAAATATCCAGCAGTCATGTAAATCTTCTCATCTGAGAAATCCATTCCCGCAGTATAAAGAGCAAAACAGTGAGTATGCAAGGATATGCACCTTATGTACGCTTTCTTGTCCAAGGCAATGATTACCAAATGGTCCAGGAGTCTGCGTGTTCCATCTCCTGTCCGAAAACTTTGAAAAAACAAATCTATAATAGAACCAGGAGAAGCCCAGGCAGCATTCAAAGTTGTTAATATTACTGTTTTGTTTTCCATAGCTGCTTCCTTTAAAACTTTCTCAAGCTTAACATCGTTCTTTTCCTGCAAGCAGATATATAATTCTCTATAAAGGAGGAAAATTCACAATTGTTTGCAGGCACACAAGTTAAACGATATAAATTAGGGGGGGGAATGACTTATTATATTGCATAAAATAGCATAAATCAAGTGATTTACTGACAGCTTAAGCTCATGGGGCAGATAATCATCCAATCGGATTTAACATTGTATTAAGCAGAAGAAACAAAATCAGTCCAGGTACTAGGCTTGTCTACAAATTCAACTTTGCCAAAATGAAGTGTGTTGAGAATATAGCATTCAGAATTCAACATTAAAGGAATGGTAGCTAGAGAGTATCCTAGAAAGTCACAAGGCATAAAAATTTTGAAAACAGTTATAACTTTTCAATAGTTTAGAAACATTATAGACTAAACCCTATTATGTCTAATTGAAACAAGTTGATCGGGAAGGTTAAAATAAGTTAATCAGCTTTTCATATATGTTGGATTTACTATAGAAAACTGCTGCATTATGCAGAAAAGACATTCAATCGCACTTTACAGTATCTTAAAGTTTTTCAAGAAGAACAAAATACTCTACAAAAGACTATTGTATACTTCATAAGTAACTCATATCATACACATACTAAGTGCATAATGAAAGTTGTTAAATTGTAGTTAGTCCAACAGAAATGACTTCATAATTAGCATCAAGAAGTTCACCAAAACACAAATGATTAGGAAGACTAGCATATGAGGAATAGATTTAAATCATGAAACTTCTGACACAGAAGGTACATGCTGGTCCAACAAAGTTGTACACAATTTAGTTGTTAAAATAAGTGAGATGAAACGTAAAGCAAAAAAATAGTTATGTGCAGAAATACATGTAATAATAAAATCGATGCATAATTGAACATGCCCAAGATACACAGGATCATGACTCACTAAAACGTTGATGTTGTTGCTCAAATGTTATAACACGAGGAGGAAGGAACCCAAAGCCATACATGATAAATATATAGAGCCGAACTTGATCATAGAAGTAACCCAAAGTCATACTATGCAATCTTAAACACTTAAA
Organism: Zingiber officinale; assembly: GCF_018446385.1. NCBI lineage: Eukaryota > Viridiplantae > Streptophyta > Magnoliopsida > Zingiberales > Zingiberaceae > Zingiber > Zingiber officinale. The sequence continues at coordinate 28,036,089 of NC_055992.1, read as the reverse complement.
AGAGAAACATTTTATCACCTGTTTGAGACCAATAATGTAATTCTCTTCCATGACTTTATCCCAATCAAACCTCTCTGCCAAACCATTTAGCAAGTCTGCGATCTGCTCATAATTCATTGGGCGCAAAGTATCAACTTCGAAACCAAACTTTTCATGTTCAGTACCAATTCTGTTTCAGCAAAAAAAACATACAAGTCATCATAACAATATGACCAATGACAGTGAAACGTCTCTTTAAACTTCAAAGATAAACAAAGAGACATCCCTTCCATATGGAATAGAAAAAATGAAACAATTCAATAAGTACAAGGGAATTAATTTTCATAAGAAACAACATCGATAAACTATTGATTCCTAGAGGCCAGCTCCATGGATTTTTTCTCAACATTGACCTCTATGTAAGGAAATGAATGGAAAAAAAAAACAAATTCATAAACAAGGAGCCTTAAATAAGGAAATAAAGCAGTTTATTCAGGGTACAATAAATGGACAAGATTGATTTGCAATATTAATACGAAGGAAAAAAATCTTCTTTGTTCCTGTACTTCACAAGGATACTAGGACAGTAACTAATACAACCGGCTAAGTCTTCCTCGACTTAGATAATTAACATGATATGTATTTAGTTCCTACAGAATTCCATATACTAATCATTCAAAGAAAACTTAAAAAAAATCATAATAATTGGAAAGGAGAAACAAAATCACATCAATAGAGATCCTGTATAAACTTTTGTACACCAAATGCATGATCAGAGGCAATTCATATTTATCCACCAACGATCCCAGGAAGGACTAGCAAGCATAGCAGAAAAGCCAGATGAAGAGTATATACCTCCATTTCTGCTTGGGCTTGCAACCCGAAGCGAGATACCTCACGAGATCGGAGTAGAAACCTACACCAAATTGACCAATCATGCTCACATCCACGCCGGCTTGGAGTGCCTCCATGAACTCCTTGGTGCCAGACCGTGCGATAGTGCCCAAATTGTTCACTAGATCTCCTTGGTGCCAGACCGTGCGATAGTGTCCGGTTTTAGTATTGTTCTTGATGAACACTTTCCATGGGCGGGTAGGGTGAGAGGAGGCCTACGTTTTGAGTCACGAAAAGGTAAGGTTTGACTTCATTGAAAGCACAGAGGCGGAGGAGACGTCGAGAGGAGATGGGTGTTCAGGTCGTTGGGCCGTGGTCTGCCTCCACGACGCCATCGCAGGCCGCCGTCTTCGCTGCCGTTGTCTCCACCGTTGTGTCCGGCAAGCGGAAGGGCATCGTGGGCTGCACGTTCCTTGGGGCTGGCGAATCGGCCAGACTACTGTGGACTCGGTCGATGGAGGTTGGGGGAGGCAGAGGAAGGCAACAGCTTGGACATGGCTACTGCACAGAAGCTTTTAAAATTAGATATTCACACTCCATATTTACAGAGTTACAGTAAGTAATAAACAAGAAAGTATCTAGCAAAAGATAGAATCTAGAAACGTTCTGTCTTTTTTCATCCTTTTGTGTGTGCGTGTGTTTGAATCCATGAATCAACAATACAAGTAAACTAATGTGAAGGCCCCTGTCCTAGGTACCATTGTGATTTTACTCAAGTATCACACAAAAATGAGCAAAAGCTTGCAATACTTTCAGAAAAGCTGGAGAGATATCATCATTTTATTTTTTTCAAAAATCAAACAACGATCTTTCATCAAAACGTCCATGAAGGTTAGATAAAAAGGAAATGACAAAGTTTCAGGAATTGGAGATATATGCGGTGCTATATTTTTCTCATGGCATATAATCTTGAGCAAGAAAATGTGTTATGCTATGAAAGTTTCCCTTCTATATTCTTCTGTAGTCCACTATTTTTCTTATAAATGCCAGACACTTCACATTATTTTTGCTCTAGCTGCTCAACTTGAATTGCCAGTGTTTCAATTGGATGCTAAATTTTCCCTTTTAAATAAAGGAATCAAATAAGAGGTATATGTTGAACAACCAGATGCTATGAATGCTCCAGTTCCTGACAGATAAGACAAAACCTATGCTATCTTCCTAATATCTGATTGCGTATTTCAAGATGATTGCATTCACATGCACCAAACACAGTGAACTGTAAGTATATAACAGTTGGTGTTATATCATAAAAATGAACCATATAATTAACTCCAGTGCTAAGATTGATTGGAGTTTGAGGATCGAGTAGATAGGCATCAGAACAAGAAAAGAATTAAAAAAGTGTTGATGCGGATTGCGGTCATACATCCCTTCAAATTTTTCTGATAGTCATTCCAAACCTAAAGCCAATTTTGATACTTACTAATGACCACAGGAAAGTATCATAACCGATAAAATTGGCCTATCTGTTAAGGGCCTCTCTAACTTTAGCCCTCAAAATCCCATTATATAATGTACATACTCTGACGAATAAAATGGATGGTGGAAACAAATTTAGAGCAATATCTGGTTTCTTTATCATCTACAATATTCATTTTCGGTATTATGATATATCCAATCACTCCTTATACCTTCAACAAAACCTAAGTGCAAAGATAACACATGCTTAATTCTTCATTTTCTCTTTGCTAATGTGAAATAACAGATAGATTACTGGGATAGACATTCAAGAATATAATTATACTATCCTCATACAATACACAAAGTTAGAAGATGGTACTTATTTCCTCACACTCCCACAACACTTCCATTTAACTTGGATTACAATGCAATCATCCAATAATTCAGGACAACAGGAACTGAAAATATGCAAGTGACAAAGCAAAAAGAATGTAATAGATTTAGAAATTTCTATATGAACAACAACTTACTGCAAAGATGCTATAATAAATAGTTCAATTACAAATAAGCACATTAAACAATCAAACCTGCAGCTTCACAATATTCTCTATCACATATAGTGGGTCTTTTACAAAGTTCCTAGAAATATTTGCGAGCAAGTAGAAAAAATTTAATCAAAATTGGATTGAATTATTTTAAAATTAATTGCTTCTGACCTGGCCATAAAGCCCCCAGCCAAAAGTAAGTAGCACTCCTGTGTCTGCAAGTGCATAATACAAGTTTGTTATGAAACGTAAATAGTTAAAACTATGATGAAGTAGAGCATACTAGAGGTAAGTACTGGAGCATTATTTGGTAAAGTGAGATTCCTTAAAGATCCATACATTACAATACATACCCAGAAAACTAGTTATCAATAGAACATTAAATTGTATAATAATAGAAAAGCATGTTTCTATATTGTTTAAAACTATTTTTAAAAATCAATTAATTTCTTTTAGATAGATATATTAGTTTAACTAAACTTAAAGATAACAATTGAAAATTCAACAAAAATGGCATTGATAACAAAAAATTGTGACAAAAAAGGAATAGGAGGTAACTACAAACCTGTAACTACAGCACTGTGTCGACCACCACAAGCAATGGTCTTCACAGAACTCCCTATGAGTTTATAAGATTGCCCATCTTGTTTCCCCTTTGTAGCAGAGGATGATCGTTCTTTATTGAAAGAAGCTGACTCTAAGCAAGGTACAGGATGAGGAGATGACACATTTCGTATGCGAGTACCCAAACCAAGTTGCTCAAAGAACCTGGAGAGGAAGAAAGACCTGCCTAAGTGATCCACGAGCTTCCGTATCTGCTTCGTCTGGACGGAAATGAGCCGCTTGTTTCCTCCATGTTGCCCATCCTCTTGCTCGAACACGATGCTGGGAACCCTCCCGGCCTTCCTCTCCTTGCTAGAGATGTTCTTACCGGATTTGTCCCGCGGGATCGCCGTGATCGTCTCCGAGTGTTTTGGGTCCGGCCTGGGGAACCCCTCTAAGTACTCGAGAGGGGACAATGGGTCGATCGACGCCGGTTCATGCTGAGGAATCGTCGATGATGGTCGGGCGGAGGAGGATAATGTGGAGGAGTTTGCTCAGAGGTTGGAGGAATCGATTCTCGAGCTTCAGCGGCAACAAGGAAATGGAGGAGACGCATCCCTGTTCTCTGCTTCCTTTTGCCTCAACACGAGCTCGCCGCCGTCGTTGAGCAAGCAAGAGCCTTCAACGGAGCCCCCGTGGGTGCCGGTGAGGCCGGAGCCGCCGGACTGGCCCGGCCAGATCGTGCCGGCGAGCGTGGAGAAGAAGCAGGTGGTTTTGATCCGATTGAGGGGGGCATCGATCCAAGAAGGGGAAGAGATCCAGGAAGGGGAAGAGGGAGATGAGGCTGAGAGAGATGGTCGGGAGGTTTAGGCTGAGAGAAGCGGCGCGATATTAGTTTAGGTTTTGAGGGAATGAAGTGTTATAAATTTTGGCTGGAAAAATTAAATTATTTTTTTTTGGTTCATTAACACCGGGTTTTAAAAATCGCTGTTAAAACCGGTGTCTATTAACAAAAAAAAAGGTGCTCATAGACATTGGCTAAAAAACCGATGTCTATGAGCGAAAATTTGCGCTCATAGACACCGGTTTTTGGAAAAACCGGTGTAAAATACTCAAAGACATCGGTTTTTGCTTAAAACTGTTGTTGTTCCACCGATGTCTATGAGGGTTTTTCTTGTAGTGTTTCATGGATTAAAGTTAGGGTTTTTCATAGATCTTTTATTTTAGCAATTTGATCATCAATTTACTGTAAGAAAACAACCTAGGAAAGGCTTGAGTTTTTGAGTTTTTGGATTGTTAAGGCTGATTGAGTAATTTTTGTTCGAATAAAGTTCCTAGAGTTTTTTTGATTCTATCTACACAACGTGCTATTAAGTTGAACTAATGTATCAACCCAAAGGAAGGCATCTTAGGCAGGTTTAGTGCATTTTGTGTTGGTAAATGTATATCTATTCTAAGAGTTATCGGCCTAAAGAAAAGTTACTTTTATGCTAGATGTATGCATAGGTAGCTTACAACTATAGAACAAAATTATTATTTTATTCAAATCATGTACAAAATATATTGACCCAAAGAAAGACATATTATATGGCTGATTAAGGTTGTTGTAAGTTATGAACCAAAAATAAAAAAAATAAAAAATAAAAAATATATATAACTCATATATAGTGCAAAGAAAGACACATTGTGTGACTAATTAAAGTTTGAGTTATATCAGAGAGTAACACTAACAAATAATGTGTTGGCCCATAGGAAGGCACATTATATTGTACTTGGCATCTCATAAAGAACTCATTTATGTGCATTTAAAATTTTATTTTATTTACATAATCTTATACCTATTATTGGCTTTAATTAAATCATGAGCTTAATTAAAATTTTCTCTTTAATTTCAGTGCAATATGTAACTATCAGTATTAATAACATCCAACATTAACTAATTCAAATTTTGTTGAATGGAAAGAATATGTGATTATAGTCTCAAGCTACGTACATCTAACCAGTGCTAGTACTATATAACAGAGGGCTAAATTTCAACTGTGGGAGAAATCAAATCGCATGTGTCTGATTATCATGAGACTTTCCATACCGGCACCAATAAATGGGTCAATAACAGAGTGAGGAGATGCTAGGAGTTTCTTGAACCAATTGGCAGACCGATTCACCTCAAATGAAAAGGTCGAGACTACCACACTTTTTATGAAGTTAGTAATCATGCGATACAATGGTAAAAGAAACATAAGAGAGTATATTATGGAGATGCCCAATATAGAGATAAGTCTGAAAGCACTAAAACTCGATATATCTGAGGGTATGTTAGTACATATCATCTTAATGTCTCTGCCTCTACGGTTCACTCCTTTTAAGATATTGTATAATACTTAAAAAGAAAAGTGGACATTGAATGAACTCATTGCTCAATCCATGCAAGAGGAGGGGAGACTAAAGATTGAGACATCTGAGAGTACTTACTTAGCATCTGGTTCTTAAAGTACGAGCAAGAAGCAAAATAGGTTCAATAATAAAGGAAAATGAAAATAAACCATAGATTATGGAGGCAATGGCTATAAAGAGTACATGAAGTAGGATAAGGAATCCACTTATTTTTTTTTAAGAAGAAATGTCATATGAAGAAAGACTGCCTTAAGGAGGCTAACTAGCATGTAAAGAAGGGTAAACTTCTCAACTTTGTTAGTTTGGAAGTCAATTTAGCTATTGTACCCACTGACACTTGGTAGATAGATACTGGTGCTACTACTCACATAAGTGTCACTAAGTAGGGTTGTGTCAGGAGCCAACTTTCGCTTGATGATGAAAGATACATCTATATAGGAAATGGAAAGAATGTTAAAGTCGAGTCAATTAGTGTTTTTAGGCTTTATTAAGGAACTAATGTCTTTCTGGATTTAGAAAATACATTTATTACATCATTTTTTTTGATAAAATTTAATTTTAATTTCTTGTTTAGACAAATCAGGTTATTCTTGTTCATTTAGAAATGAAATTTTTAGTATTTTCTTTAATTCAATGTTGGCTGATAATGGTTTCTTGGTTGATAAGCTTTTTAAATTGAATACCTTTACTCTTACGGTTGATAACATAATAATGTATAGTATAGATATGAAATGCAAATTAACCAGCGAAATTCTTCTATGTTGTGGCATAGACATTTAGGACATATATTCAAACAATGCATAAAAAAGTTAATGTCACATGGAATTCTCGATTCCCTTGACATGTCAGACTTTGATATTTGCATAGAGTGTGTTAAGGAAAAGACAACTAACAAGAGGAACAAGGGGGCTAGCCATTGTAGTGACGTTTTAGAGCTAATACATACGAACATTTGTGAATAATTTCTTAAGGAATCTTAGAATGGACATACATATTTTATTAGCTTCATAGACGACTATTCTAAATTTGGCTATATGTACCTTATTCATAAGAGATCACAATCTTTAGACTTGTTCAAAATTTTTAAAGCTGAAGTTGAACTTCATCTAGGTAAGGAAATTAAAGCCATCTGATTAGATCGTGGATGTGTATATTACGGTCGATATGATGAATCAAGTGAACAACATTCAGGACCTTTAACAAACTACCTTGTTGAGTGTGGAATTGTGCCTTAATATACCATGTCTGATACACCCAGTCAGAATAGTTTAGCTGAGCATCGTAATCAAACCCCAAAAGACATGGTAATAAGTATGATGACTTTCACTTCTCTATTAGAGTCTTTATAGGGTGAAGCACTCAAGATTGCAGTTTACCTACTTAATAGAGCATCTAGTAAGGCAGTAACTTTAACCCTATTCGAGGTGTGGATAGGTAGGAAGCCTAGCATTAGGCATTTACACGTCTAGAGTTGTCCAGCTAAAGTTAGGTCTTACAAGCCTAATGAAAGGAAACTTTACTCAAGAACGGTTAGCTATAATTTTGTAAGATACTCTGAGAAGTCAAGAGGATATAAATTTTTATGACCCCTCTAATAGATCCTTCTTCGAAATGGGAAATGTCAAGTTCATTGAGGACAGTGAGAGTGATAAGGTCAGGGAAGTATCTTTTGATGTATGTATTGACAATCCTCCTGTGGTCACTACTAGTGTGATCAGTAGCGGTGTGATTACTATATCGTACATTATGAGTATCACACATCCAGTGAATGTAGTAAACCAAAATATTCATATGACATCTCCAATACAATTGGAGGAGCCTACCACTGAAATTGAAGTATTGCCTCATATTGATGAGAAAGTACCTCAACCACCTCAAATACAAGTGCCTTCGAGGCGATCCACAAGGGAATAGAAAACCACGAATTCTCATGATTATGTTTATCTTCAAGAGCATGATTTTGACATAGGGTTGAAAAGTGATCCTACATATTTCCAAGAAGTCAAGTAATGCTCTAGCCTTAAAAGGTGATTAACGCTATGCAAGAAAAGTTAAAATCTATGACAAACAATGACATTTGAGAACTTGTCGAGTTGCCTAAAGGTAAGAAACTTGTTGGTTGTAAATAAATATTTAAAACCAAGCAGAATTCAAGGGGCAATGTCAAAAAGTATAAGGTTCCTCTTGTTGCCAAGGGATTCACTCAGAAAGAAGCACTACAAGAAAAACCCTCATAGACATCAGTTTTTCACTGTTGTCTATTACAAAATCGACCAATGCCTATGAAGGCGATGTAAAAGGTCGGCCATTTTAGACATCGAGTTATAACCGATGTAGTATCACTTAACGACACCGGTTTTTGAATCAGTTATGAACCGGTGTAGTATCACTTAACGACATCGGTTCAGCAACGGTGTAAATTCGATGTAATATATGTTGATAACACCAGTTTTGGCAGCGATTTACGACTGATGTAATATTAACATCACCAATTCCATCAACGATGTAAAACTGATGTAATATCGATTAATGCCACCAGTTTTGACAGCGGTGGAAAATCTATGTAATATCAGTATTGTTTAATGACACTGATTCGATTTCCGAAACAGTGAAAAACTGATATTATATAATATTTTAATAGTACAAAATTTAGTTAATATTATTATACATCAGTGTATCTAAACACACCAAGTCAATATCCATGTAACCAACACATAAATATTATTCTTACAACATAAAAAGATAATAGATATTGTACACATCAAGTCCATATCCATAAATTACACAAATATTCTTCTTATACAACATCAAAAGATAATAGATATTGTACACATCAATTCAGTATCCATAAAATACACAAATATTCTTTTTACAACATCAAAAGGTAATAGATATTGTACACATCAAGGTAGCATCCGCAATTTACATTCCACACAAATGCATGCATCATCTAAAGTTTTCAAAAATCAAATACTTTTCCTACTCAAATGTAATCTAGCATGCATTCAGTCCACTCAAACCGCACTTCATCAATTTCAACTCTGGAGTACTTGAGATTTGTAAACTATAACAACACATAAAAACAGATATTACAACACTATCATTTTGTGAATTTAAAAAAAATAAAAGAGACATCATTGAGGAAAATAAAAAAGTAAAAGATGTTGATTACAAAGAAACTTACTGAGACTTGTAAAATATCTTCACAAGCTAATGCAACATCCAGTAGAAGAAGGCATACACGGAGAGCTATTTGCTGCATAGGAAAAAATAGCAAGGTAGAATAAAAAGAATCATCTTATCAATAACTCATAAGATGATTAAATTAAGGCATACCTCTTCAATTGGCTCGATATTCTGGAACAGCTTTTTGAGAACATATAATGACTGTGCATACTCATGGATATGGTGGAGAATGATTGCATGTGAAGAACCAAATTAACAAAAACACTAAGAAGAGAGCAATTTATTAACTCATTCACTAATTATGGAAAGAAAAATTTTGAAAAAATGCGTTGAACTACATACAATATTCAACATTGTTACTGAAACATCAAACTCTTAGGCATGGACAACTCTACTGCTATTTATAGTAGCACTTTGATGAATTGAAGCACTATTAGCTTTAGACCTTGAAACCATATAGCCTAGGCAACTATTCTCAGAGTCAATCTGGTCCACAAAAGTATGCACAAGCTCTTCACTCTGCTCCTATAACCAATATAGTTATTAATCAAAGAGTGCATGTAAAATATCTTTTCAATTGCAAGAACAATGCTAGTTTAAGAAATCATAGAATATTTGACTGAATGAATAAACATCGATTAAATTATTTCCAACTTTGAAAAAAAGATAGAGAAAATGGTGGAATTACATGAAATAGATAATAAAATATTAGCAATATTCAAAATACCATGATTTGGAGAAGACATGATTCCCAAGGAACAACAGACTTTTCTGTTATAGAAGAATGGATGATTCTAAAGATCATGTTTAACCTTATCATATATGTTAAGTATAATCATGTCATATAATATCATATGTTTAATATGATTATAGCTTTAATGTTTAATAATTTGTTTCCTCAAGAATGTCAGTATGAAGATGAGAAATTATCTTCATAAATTAATTTTAAAAACCAATTACTTATGATTCAATAAACTTACTTTAACCTTGTTTAATGCATCAAGGAGATTCCTAGGACCAATGCAACCATCTCAAAAGTATTATGCAACAGCAATGTTATGAAGAACCTGAAATAAATAGAAAATGATTAAGGTTCACACAAACAAGAACTGCACATAGTAAATAAACTTCTCTTCTTTTGTATGCAAGTCAACAACAAATCATCATATACTTTAAAAATGAGTAAGATATTAGTTAAAATAGAAATAATTAGAGGAAAAAATAGACATGATTCACATAGCAGCCAATTAATACATTTTGACATGGAGAAACAACATCAAACCCTGAGTTGCAACTATTAGGGATACCTAAAGACAAACAGTGTAAAAACCTTCGCACAAAAAGTAGAAGTGTGGATACCAAATATGTAATTTCTTCTTTCATATCAAACCCAGCAAAGAATCATTGGATCACTGCCATCTTTGGGAAGCAATGAGATTTCAATTAAAATAGAACAAATTTGAGGAATTTTACATTCTTGATTTGTATAATAACTGGTCAATTGATTTTCGTATGGAGAAGAACCAAGTAAAATATAGTTAGTGTAAAATCCTTAAGAGTTGAAGTTGAATTATATTTCAACTAAAATACAGATTAAATTAATGACAAATGATAATCAAAGTGAAGAAATAAACAAGTAGACAACCGGTTCCATTATCACAACAGTTCACAGAACCCAAATATTCTAAAAACACTAAATCTAAGTATTTATTTGTGGTAAAGAATCTAAGCTTGCTGCGCATGAAATGTAATGAATCTGGAATGCAAATGCTAAACACACTAGGAGTTGAAGTCTTATGAAAGATCAGGTGCAAGAAAAGGTGAGGAGGGCCCCTTGAGGTTTAATCTTAACAACTTAGCATCTAATATTTGGGTGCTAAAGTTAATGCAGGCTGATGACTTTGACTCTGAAATCTATAATATCCACAGTTCACACATGATTACAGTACACTATTCTTCATAGCAAACAACACAGAGTAGGAATCTACAAGTTCCGTTATGCAAGATTTGTTAGAGTGTATACTAAAAGCCTAGCTTTTGTAAATATTTATTTTTGAATTAAAAGAATCACATTGGTCAAATGTCTACATTTATTTGCTAAGTGTAGTTGTTCAATTAATTTATATTGTAGATAACATGGTGTGTGATGTCATACATAGAAGATCATGTTATCAGTTCTTTATAAATTATAAATAGATGCTCACGACTAAGATGGAAAGGAACAAACCATTGGAATAGTCATAGTGTAATTAGGTGTTAGTTTATCTTGACTGATAAATTACACTAGTACACTTTGAGTGTACTAGGCAGGACCATTTAAGGTAAGTTCTTTTTGTACTGACTTGATAAAAGAACAACACCTTAGTTATTATGGAAGTGTGTGCTCTTAATCCTAATATAATAACAAGCACATATATTTAGTATTTATTTCTTTGACTTATCAAAGGGTGAGATTTAGCTCGATAAATCAATAGGCCCGATAAGTTGAGAAATGATATTACTTATAGTGTGTGTTATTGATTATAGAAGAAAACTGTGTCCTAGTCATCTAGGTTGAGAATGCCCCCAAGAGGAGCTCATAAGGATTGTCATGTTAAATCCTGCAGGTGGACTTAGTCCGACATGACGATGAAGTTGAGTGGTACTACTCTTGGACTAAGATATTAATTAAAGCGAGTTGTCAGTAACTCAATAAAATTAATGGACATTCGATATCTTAAACATAGGGAGACTAACACACTCATGATAAGAAGGAGCCCATAATGTAATTTGGGATTGGTGCGGTAATGCAATAATAACTCTCTAGTGGAATGAGTTATTATTGATGAACTTGAGTTGTGTGTTCGGGGCAAACAAGGGATATTCGAGTTCATTGGAAGGCCAAAACCATTTTCTCCTCTAGGTGTAAAATACCGAAAATAAGTGAATATTTAATAGGGAAATTTCCAGAATTTTTAGAAATTTTTCGGGAATTTTTCGGAGCTCGTATGGACGAGTTAACGGGGATAAAATTTAGGTTCCAGGAAAGCATGTTTAGGCAACCCTATTTAAGTGAGGAAATGTTTATATTTCCTTTTCTTTTTATATTTCTTTTTCTTTTATTTATTTTTGTCACTGTTTCTTCTTCTTTCCCCGTGCCCGACGCCCGCACCCTCTCCTTGCCCTAACCAGCGCCACAACAACCGCCGCACGCCGCGATTAAAGCCTTCTCCTATCCCTCTGTTTCCTTTCCTTTCTTCCCGACGTGAGCTTCTCTCCTCCCCTCTACTGATCTCTTCCTCCTCGCCGAGCGATGGCGCCGATCGCTACCTCAGCCGACGACGCTCCTTCCACATTGCCTAGCGCCGGTGCCATGCCAAACAGCCGCTGTCCGTGAGCCCTAGACCCGGCCAACCCGCGACTCCCTCACCCTTCCGAGACACTATCGGCCACAAGAACCCTAGCGCCGATCGCCTTTCCTTTGCAACGTTTCTGTCCTAGATCACCGCCGACTCCCTGTTCTTGCGTGGTGCCCTAAATCCGAGTCAATAAGGTGAGTTGGGGTTGTATGATCCGTGATCTTCACTGCTTGATCTTCTTCTTGATCAGTTTTGATTCCAGCAGTGATTTCGGCCGTGAGGAGAAGACAGACTTGCAGTGGGCTTGTTTTAGTTCTAGCAGCGAGACAACCCTTCTTCGGTAGTAACAGCGGCTGTGAATTTAGGTAAGGTTTAGGGTAATTGATTCATGTTGTTGATGAAATAGGATAATTGTGTTGTTGATTAGCAATTTCGCCTTGCTGCAGCCACTGGATCCGGCTGTAACCTTCTCTAGCAGTGGGTAAGTACAGATTTAGGTGAGTTTTTGTGTTGAATCTATGATGGACTATGTTATAGTAAGTCCTAAATAGAAAGTGGGACGATTAGGGTTAATGAAGTTAACTCTAATTGATTAATTGGATTAGAATTTAGTTTGGCTAACTATTGAAGGATAGAATTAGCTTAACTAGACATTATGTTTGATATCACAGGACTTTGACGTGAGACGAGCATCTCGATGTCGGATTTGGACATTTCTATTAGAGGCGGGTACTTCTGACTTTATGTCGTTTGATATACATAGTAGTGATTTTAAAAAATTACAATAATTATGTTTCTCATTTGTTTCGGTTAGTCACTACCCAATACTTATTACATGCTTGGTTGATTGCTTGTTTTGCATCTCATGTATTCCTTACCTGCTTATGTTGGAACCCCAAGGTGTTTTGATGTGATCAAACAAGCTAAGTTAGGTCCTGCGTTTGTTTAACCCTTGTGTCTAAGTGTGCAGGAGCTTAGGAACACAGGAAGTCGAGCGGAAGATGCGGCTAGCGAGAAGGACGACACGGGAGAGAGCCGACGGGCTCGGTGCGTCTGAGGGACGAGGTGTCCGCGGAAGAGTACACCGGTGGACGAGAAGAGCGTGCGCGACGCTCGAGGGACGAGAAACTAGGAAGGAAGGCTGCTCGAGGAGAAGGCCGGAACATGGGTTCGGGTGAGCCCTATTTCGGAAGGCCGAGATCACCCAAGCTAGCGGAGCCGGAGCGAACAGATCCAGACCGAGACTGGGACTTAACGGAGAAATGATCCCGGACAAAAAGTCAACCGTAGTTGACTTTTTGCTCCGGGCGCCCGGAACCATTCCGGGCGCCCGGAGCTGTCTGGGGCGCTCGGAGCATGATTTTGACCAGAATCGCGATTTTCGCAATCTGACCGTTAGGGGATAAAGTTTATCCCCCCGGGGGCGCCTGGAACCACTTTTAGGCGCCCGAACCAGTACTATAAATAAAGTACTGATCCGTACAATCTTTAATGAACTACTTGTAATCCAGTGTTTTCATTTGTTATTTCTTTCTGTGCTCTCAACGCTGTAAGAGGCTACTCCGCTCAGAGGAGAATCAATTAGTGCGCCTTCTTTGCCTTGGATTAGCAATCCTCTGATTGCAAACCAAGTAATTCCTCTGTGTCTATTTTTCTGTTTTAATTAGTCTCTGCTTTTTAATTACAAGTTCTTTATAAGTTAGTTGAATATCCGAGAAGGGTTTTTGGTTTTATTTTGTAGGGCAATTCACCCCTCCCCTCTTGCCGGCCTCCAAAGGGACCAACAAGTGGTATCAGAGCAAGGGCGCTTCAGGAGGACTAACCGCCGATCGAAGCAACAAGATGGCCGGACCAAGCATTGTTCCACCAAAATTCGAGGGAAACTTCGCAGACTGGAAGCGTCGTATGGAGGTATTTCTAAAAACAGATTTTGAAATTCGGTTTATCATGAAATATGGTTTTGTAGCTCCAACAGATAAAGATGGAAAAGAAAAAGAAGAGCGCGATTGGACAAAGAAGGAGCAGAATGAGTCGGTAGCAAACAGTCGTGCGGAACATCACCTGCTGAGCGTGTTACCGCCTCAAGAGGTCAACCGCATCGGAAACTATTCATCTGCTAAAGAACTTTGGGAGAAGTTCTTGGAACTCCACGAAGGAACATCTGAAGCAAAGCTCGCTAGAAGGGACATCCTCCGCAACAAACTGATGAACATCCGTCTGGAGAAAGGCGAGAAAGTAGCTGGTTTACACGCAAAGGTAAAAGAACTAGTTACTGGTCTCGAGAACCTCGGTGAAACGGTAACAAACCGGGAAACTATACGCTACGCGCTCAACGCGTTTCCAAGAACTCCGGAATGGACATCAATCGTCGACGCCTACTACATCTCAAAAGACCTGGGGGTAAGCACTTTAGAAGAGTTGTTTTCTACTCTTGAATTGCATGAAACCAGGAATGCAGGAACGACAAAGGATACAACCCAGACTATGGCATTGAACGCAACCCAGAAGGATGAGCACGAGTCAGACTCCGAAGACGATCAAGAAGCATACATGGTAAGAAATTTTAAAAAGTTTTTTAGATCTAATAAATTTAAAATGCAGAATAAAAGGAATCAAAAAGGTGGAAGAAAGGTGCGGTGCTACCAGTGTCAGAAGGAGGGACACCTAAGAGAAGACTGCCCAGAACTCAAAAAGGCCAAAAGGAAGTCTCCCAAGAAACACAACCTAAAAGCAACTTGGGACGACACTTCCTCATCCGAATCAGAAGCTCAAGAATATGCCGGAATAGCACTAATGGCAAGCTACGATAGACAAAGTATATCAGAACCTAGCATCGATGAAGGGGGAGCGACCTCGGATGAAAGCAGTGAAGCAGGGGGAGATTCAGGCTTCAAGTCCGACATGGTAAGTGAGGTATGCCTCTTACCCCCTGATCAGCTTTACTCTGGTATCAAAGCAATGACTAAATCCATGTACAAATTAGAAAATAAAAATGTCAAATTAGAAAATGAAATTTTAGAAACAAAGAGAATTTTGGCAAAATCATGTCTTATAGAGGATTTTGAAAAATTAAAAATTGAAAATGAAAAACTAAAAGAAGAAATAGAAAGATTGAAAAAATCTAATGGTTCAAATATTCCTACTTTTAGAAATTTAAATTGGTATTATAGATTTCATAAAAGTCAAATTAGAAATATATCAAAAATCTGTACCTAGGAAATACTTGGTTAACCCTGTAGGTAGGAACCTCTACTGGGTTCCAAAAACCTGTTTAATTTAAAATTAGACTTAGCATTTTCAGCAAGGAAATTAAACGACTAATTTCATTATGAGGCTTTGTCTAAGGAAGTGGTTGTTGCTCCAATAACCAAGAAGGCCTAGTGCCTCGCCACGACCTGGAAGCTAAGTATCGAAATGAAAAGTTTAATTGACTAACTGAAAAAGTATTAATTTAATTTACTTAATGCTTTAAAAGAGTTATTCAATTTGTGTTAGAAAATATTTAAAAACTTTCTAACTTAACTTAGAAATTTTTTATTATCTTAGAAATTTTCATGAAAATTGACTTAGAATATTTTTTAAAGTTAACTTAGATTTTTTTTTCCTTATCATTTTTTAAATTGACTTAGAATTGTCTCTTATGAATATTCACTTAGAATTAGAAAAAAAATTTTGGGAATGCTGAGATAAGTTTTACACTTAAATTTTTTTATGACTGTTCTTATCTGAAAAATATTTTTGTTTGAATTTACTTAGAAATTATTACATATTTTACACTTAAAAATTCTTGTTTGAATTTACCTTAGACTTGTTTATAACCCCAATTTTTATGTGATCAAAGGGGGAGAAGTATGTTAAGTTTAGGGGGAGGTACTATAATGTTTCAATTGAAAAATATTTGGACTTATTTTAATATAAATTGTTTTTATTGCATATGGTTACCCTAACTTAACTTGGGTTGCTCATGTCAAAAAGGGGGAGATTGTTGGAACCCCAAGGTGTTTTGATGTGATCAAACAAGCTAAGTTAGGTCCTGCGTTTGTTTAACCCTTGTGTCTAAGTGTGCAGGAGCTTAGGAACACAGGAAGTCGAGCGGAAGACGCGGCTAGCGAGAAGGACGGCACGGGAGAGAGCCGACGGGCTCGGTGCGTCTGAGGGACGAGGTGTCCGCGGAAGAGTACACCCGGGAAGGAAGGCTGCTCGAGGAGAAGGCCGGAACATGGGTTCGGGTGAGCCCTATTTCAGAAGGCCGAGATCACCCAAGCTAGCGGAGTCGGAGCGAACAGACCCAGACCGAGACTGGGACTTAACGGAGAAATGATCCCGGACAAAAAGTCAACCATAGTTGACTTTTTGCTCCGGGGTGCCCGGAGCATGATTTTGACCAGAATCGTGATTTTCGCAATCTGACCGTTAGGGGATAAAGTTTATCCCCCCGGGGGCGCCTGGAACCACTTTTAGGCGCCCGAACCAGTACTATAAATAAAGTACTGATCCGTACAATCTTTAATGAACTACTTGTAATCCAGTGCTTTCATTTGTTATTTCTTTCTGTGCTTTCAACGCTGTAAAAGGCTACTCCGCCCAGAGGAGAATCAATTAGTGCGCCTTCTTTGCCTTGGATTAGCAATCCTCTGATTGCAAACCAAGTAATTCCTCTGTGTCTATTTTTCTGTTTTAATTAGTCTCTGCTTTTTAATTACAAGTTCTTTATAAGTTAGTTGAATATCCGAGAAGGGTTTTTGGTTTTATTTTGTAGGGCAATTCACCCCTCCCCTCTTGCCGGCCTCCAAAGGGACCAACAGCTTATACATGCTTATAGGGGGTAGTGACATACCATGCTTCACCATGTTCAGGACCTAGGTTGTATACCTTATCTGATCTGTGTACCGTAGTTGATTCATTGACTTATGGTGCACCTTATGTATGTGTATGGATTAGTTCAGGATATTTTTATGGTTGTTGACATGCACCATTTGCATGATTGCAAGTTGTGCGATAGTCCGCTCCATTATTGGTGAGCACATCGCCAGTTACATGGATCTGCACACACCACCACTCATGGGTAAGTGGTCGATTCAGGCAGAGTGTGTTGCAGCAGGGACTTTGTTTGGCTCCGTTGGTCCGCTCATGGGTAGTGTGACACAACGTGGTAGCCGGCAGGGATTCCTCCCCATCATCGTGTACCGGGAGTTGAGAGCATTGCGCTCCCCCATTTATGATTTGGGGTAGGAGGATAGGTGTACTCCGACAGCATCCCGTCCACTCGGTCACTCATCAGGAGCAGTGACGACAGAGTGCACGGTTGTCACAGCCCTACCCACTCGACCTCACTATTGTGTGTGAGATGGTTGACTGGTGTCAGGGGTGACCAGGACGCATCATTGGCATCATATGCATGATGCATTTATTACTTGTGTTTGTGTTTGCTGCATTTATATGCTGCATATTGTTTGGATGTCTATGTTTGACATGCATACAGGATTTCTATACCTCTCAGATTGTTTGTCCTTATACTCAGGTCCTGGTTAGTACAATTTCTCTCCTGTTTACTTCAGTTACATTTTATCCTTCTTATATCAGGAGACTGTACGCATGATTAGTGCTAGATGTTATTTCCTTACTATATATATCAGTTGTACCTGCTGAGTGTTGGACTCACACCCCACTCCGTTGTTATTTTTCAGGTTGATGCTGTCAGGAGAGAGTTCCAGTCGTTAGTCCCTTGCAGACCACAAGCTGTATTTAATTTTTTTGGTTTCTTATTTAGACTCTGTTAGACTTATTCTGTTTGAGGATTTGGATATTGTATGGATTTTTGTGTCGATGATTATAGGGTTTTTGAATGTGTCTTGCTACATACCTGCCTGGATGGCAGAAGAGGTGAGTTTGTCGGATTTGAGCTTTATGGGTGTAGTGGAGTAGGGTTGTTTTCGAGTCATGGTATTACTGTTTTGTTTACTTTATATAAACTGCGTGGATGTTTGTGTGGTTGTATTTTATTATTGTTTTTATTCCAGCCGCATGTGGCTGAGGTATATGAGAATGTAGAAAAGTTTCAGATTGTCTGCCGTATAGGGGAGATGCTGCCGAAATTTCTTCGGACAGGGACTCCTCTGGGGCGTGACAATTTATTTGGTATCAGAGCTTAAGTTTTTGATCTTTGTTTTCATATTTTGGATATTTGGGATAACCTGATACCAATTGATATGGTATCAGAGCGCCAAGTTTGGCGATACTTGTTTGATTTCCGTGTGTTGGATTTTTTAGATGTATCTGATACCAATTTATTGGTATCAGAGCGGGTTATGATACCTGCTTTTGGTGTTCTGGATATTTGGATATCTATTTCGGTTTGTACGGATTTTCGTTATGTTATGTTTCGGACTTTCGTTTAGGATTTATATGGATTTCCGGCGATTTTCTCGTTCAAAATTTTGAGGTCAAATTAGGGACTGGACAACGACGGAACCTCTCCAGACGGCAAATAGGTATGATGTTATTTTATGATTGTCATTCTGGTAATAATATCTGTGATATAACTTAACAGATATGAGGAGGTCTACACGTATTACTGCGAGACATGGTGCTGGACGGCCACGTACGAGGACCGTGGGATCTCTGGACTTGCCAGAGATGCCTACTAATGCTGAGCCTGTCAGTCAGGGACAGACTCAGGATGCTACGGGCGCATCGAGCTCTCAGACCCCGATGGCTCCTATAGAGGTACCTACCTCGACTATGCCGAGTGTACCTACCCCTACTGTATTTACGGTACCGCCAGGGGTACCATTGGTATACCCGACATCTACTCCAGCGCAGCCTACGGCGTACTCGACACCACCGCCACCTGGACCTACAGTGTACCCGACACCAGTGGCACCTGTGCCCCCAATACCTACAGTATATCCAGCAGCACCTGCACCAGCGATGCCGGCTGCTCCACCTCCGGTATCACTACCTACTGTACCTCCAGCCGCGGCCACCTATGTTCATCCTACCATGCCACCGACGACTTATGCTCCAGTTTATACAGCAACACCGGAAGTACCTCCTCCGATTTAGTCAGCGGTACCACCTGTAGCACCAGCTCTAGTAGTTCCGCCAGTTCCTGCAGTCGTCCCGACACACCTCACTGACATTGCCGTGGCACGAGCTAGGATTCCAGTATTAGCAGAGTCGATGAAGACTCGATTCACACTCTTCCGAGGAGACCTTGATCCGAGTATGGCTCTATCATGGATAGAGACTATGGAGCAGACCTTCTTCTATATGGCTTGCTCCGAGTGGGAGAAAGCAGAGCTGGCTGCTTTCCATTTACGGGATGAGGCTAATGCCTGGTGGATTACCCAGTGTTCCATCATCGGCGAGCAGAACGTTACTTGGGCCAGGTTCAGAGAGGCTTTTGAGAGCCGTTTCTTTCCACTAGCATATCAGATGGCTCACCGGCAGGATTTCATGAGTCTACGTCAGAACAATCGCTCGGTGACAGAGTATAATACTGAATTCAACCGGTTAGCTAAATTTTGTCCAGAGTTAGTTGCAGAGGACAGATCTCGCATGATGCAGTTTATACAGGGACTGGATGGTCATCTGCAAGTAAGGCTTGCCGGTTTAGGGATCACATCGTACTCAGATACGCTGGATCGAGCCTTGATGATAGAGTTAGCTCAGCAGAGAGCATTTCCGGATAGGAAGAGGAAGCATACGGGTCAGACATCTAGACAGATCCAGCAGCCACCGGCTACACAGCAGCCCCAGCCACATGCTCAGTATCAGACGCAGTCCCAGCCATTGGTACAGTATCAGTCGCCGCCCTCTCAGACTTCTCTGGCGCAGTATCCAGTACCACCTCAGTGGTAGGCTCCTGCCCAGACGCAGCCGTCGCAGGTAGCGTTACCAATTCTTGCTCCGTCAGAGACTTGGCGTATTCATGCGATTACCAGAGAGGATGCGCAGCGAGCCGACGGATCCGTTTTCCGCGGTACAATTTCTATTTATGCCTTATCTGTAGATATACTGATAGATACTGGTAGCTCGCATTCTTTTATATCTCGTACTTTTATATGAGAGATTGGTAGATTACCCACTTTTAGACCCCAGCGAATGATCGTCTCTCTACCGTCCGGTGATACATTGGACGTCACTAGGAGGTCAGAGTTGCCGTTAGATTTTGGCAACATGATACTTACGGTAGATCTGTTAGTATTGGAAATGGTCGACCTTGATATTATTCTTGGCATAGATTGTTTGTCCGCATATCATGCCACTGTTGATTGCTAGACGAGGGTGGTCACATTCCGGCCATTATGAGTTTTTGGTAATGTCATTTGGACTTACCAATACTCTAGCGGTATTTATGGATTGTTGTGGTGGAGCATTGCTCTCACATGTTATGGATTGTTGTGGTGGAGCGTTGCTCCCACATATTGTAGATTGCTCGTAGAGGAGCGCTGCTCCCGTATAGGTTCCATTGATGGTGGTAGAGCGTTGCTCCCACATATGTAGTATTTCTGCTCTCACATTCGATGGTCTATTTCTCTAGTGATTTGTAGCTAGTGATCAGATTTCAGACTTGTTGTCGGGGATCTTATAGTTGAGTATGTCTGTTGTATGGGCATTATGAGTTCTAGGTTTTACCATTTAGGCTTACAAAGCCCTAGATGTTTTTCATGAACTCGATGATTTCGGTATTCCTAGGTTGATTGGATCAGTTCCCATTGTCCTTGTTGACAATGTTGTAATATATTTTATGATCTGAGCTTGATACCCCATCTTTTCACTTGAGGTATGTGATTCAATTTACCGTTCAGCATTTTATACTCTATACCTGTTGTTAGTATTTGTTGATGGAAGATAACGAAATCTGGGGACCAAATTTTTATTAGTGGGGGAGAATGTAAAATACCGAAAATAAGCGAATATTTAATAGGGAATTTTTCAGAATTTTTGAAAATTTTTCAGGAATTTTTCGGAGCTCGTATGGACGAGTTAACGGGGATAAAATTTGGGTTCCGGGAAAGCCTGTTTAGGCTACCCTATTTAAGTGAGGAAATGTTTATATTTCTTTTTCTTTTTATATTTCTTTTTCTTTTATTTATTTTTGTCACCGTTTCTTCTCCTTTCCCCGTGCCCGACGCCCGCACCCTCTCCTTGCCCTAACCAGCGCCACAACAACCGCCGCACGCCGCGATTAAAGCCTTCTCCTATCCCTCTGTTTCCTTTCCTTTCTTCCCGACGTGAGCTTCTCTCCTCCCCCTCTACTGATCTCTTCCTCCTTGCTGAGCGACGGCGCCGATCGCTACCTCAGCTGACGACGCTCCTTCCACATTGCCTAGCGCCGGTGCCATGCCAAACAGCCGCTGTCCGTGAGCCCTAGCCCCGGCCAACCCGCGACTCCCTCACCCTTCCGAGACACTATCGGCCATAAGAACCCTAGCGCCGATCGCCTTTCCTTTGCAACGTTTCTGTCCTAGATCACTGCCGACTCCCTGTTCTTGCGTGGTGCCCTAAATCCGAGTCAATAAGGTGAGTTGGGGTTGTATGATCCGTGATCTTCACTGCTTGATCTTCTTCTTGATCAGTTTTGATTCCAGCAGTGATTCCGGCCATGAGGAGAAGACAGACTTGCAGTGGGCTTGTTTTAGTTCTAGCAGCGAGACAACCCTTCTTCGGTAGTAACAGCGGCTGTGAATTTAGGTAAGGTTTAGGGTAATTGATTCATGTTGTTGATGAAATAGGATAATTGTGTTGTTGATTAGCAATTTCGCCTTGCTGCAGCCACTGGATCCGGCTGTAACCTTTTCTAGCAGTGGGTAAGTATAGATTTAGGTGAGTTTTTGTGTTGAATCTATGATGGACTATGTTATAGTAAGTCCTAATTAGAAGTGGGACGATTAGGGTTAATGAAATTAACTCTAATTAATTAATTGGATTAGAATTTAGTTTGGCTAACTGTTGAAGGATAGAATTAACTTAACTAGACATTATGTTTGATATCATAGGACTTTGACGCGAGACGGGCATCTCGATGTCGGATTTGGACATTTCTATTGGAGGCGGGTACTTCTGACTTTATGTCGTTTGATATACATAGTAGTAATTTTAACAAATTGCAATAATTATGTTTCTCATTTGTTTCGGTTAGTCACTACCCAATACTTATTACATGCTTGGTTGATTGCTTGTTTTGCATCTCATGTATTCCTTACCTGCTTATACATGCTTATAGGGGTAGTGACATACCATGCTTCACTATGTTCAGGACCTAGGTTGTATACCTTATCTGATCTGTGTACCGTAGTTGATTCATTGACTTATGGTGCACCTTATGTATGTATATGGATTAGTTCAGGATATTTTGTGGTTGTTGACATGCACCATTTGTATGATTGCATGCAGTGCGATAGTCCGCTCCATTATTGTTGAGCACATCGCCAGTTATATGGATTTGCACACACCACCACTCATGGGTTAGTGGTCGATTCAGGCAGAGTGTGTTGCAGCAGAGACTTTGTTTGGCTCCGTTGGTTCGCTCATGGGTAGTGTGACACAACGTGGTAGCAGGCAGGGATTCCTCCCCGTCATCGTGTACCGGGAGTTGAGAGCATTGCACTCCCCCATTTATGATTTGGGGTAGGAGGATAGGTGTACTCCGACAGCATCCCGTCCACTCGGTCACTCATCAGGAGCAGTGACGACAGAGTGCACGGTTGTCACAGCCCTACCCACTCGACCTCACTATTGTGTGTGAGATGGTTGACTGGTGTCAGGGGTGACCAGGACGCATCATTGGCATCATATGCATGATGCATTTATTACTTGTGTTTGTGTTTGTTGCATTTATATGCTGCATATTGTTTGGATGCCTATGTTTGACATGCATACAGGATTTCTATACCTCTTGGACTGTTTATCCTTATACCCAGGTCCTGGTCAGTACAGTTTCTCTCCTGTTTACTTCAGTTGCATTTTATCCTTCTTATATCAGGAGACTGTACGCATGATTAGTGCTAGATGTTATTTCCTTACTATGTATATCAGTTGTACCTGCTGAGTGTTGGACTCACACCCCCCTCCGTTGTTAGTTTTCAGGTTGATGCTGTCAGGAGAGAGTTCCAGTCGTTAGTCCCCTGCAGACCACAAGCTGTATTTATTTTTTTTGGTTTCTTATTTAGACTGTGTTAGATTTATTCTGTTTGAGGATTTGGATATTGTATGGATTTTTGTGTCGATAATTATAGTTTTTTTGAATGTGTCTTGCTACATACCTGCCTGGACGGCAGAAGAGGTGAGTTTGTCGGATTTGAGCTTTATGGGTGTAGTGGAGTAGGGTTGTTTTCGAGTCATGGTATTACTGTTTTGTTTACTTTATATAAACTGCGTGGATGTTTGTGTGGTTGTATTTTATTATTGTTTTTATTTCAGCCGCATGTGGCTGAGGTATATGAGGATGTAGAAAAGTTTCAGATTGTCCGCCGTACATAGGAGATGCTGCCGAAATTTCTTCGGACAGGGACTCCTCCGGGGCGTGACACTAGGTCCCTGTCGTAGCCTCATTAATGTCTCAAATCCACTCATGGAAAGCCCATCTTGGTGTCTAAGAGGAGGTCGACCCATGACTTGGTGACCAAGCCATAGGGGCCGGCCACTATCTTCTCAAAGAGGGGCGGCCCTTTGCTTCGTGCCCAAGCAAGGAGTGGTCGACCACCATAATCCAAATAAGGAGGGGTGTTTTGAATTTTTAAAATCTTCTCTTTGTAGATAACTACAAGTTTTAAAAGAAGAATTTTAAATTTATAAAACTTTCCTTATTTGAATTAGGCCACATAGTTTAAAAGAAAGTTTAAAAGTTTTAAAACTTTCCTTTTTTAACTATCCTCATGGTTTTGAAAAAAAAAGAAGGGAGTTTTAAATTTGAAATTTTTTATTTTTGTAACCATGTTAAAAAAGAAAAATTTTAGAAGAAAAATTTTAAATTTTAAAACTTGGTTTTAATTTTTAAAACTTTCCTTTTTTAACATCCATATTAGGAAATTAAAAGAGAGCTTGTAAAATTTTATAAGAGCTTTCCTTCTTTGCTTATAAAATTTTTGCAAAGATTATTTTCCTTCTTTTAAGGGCTGGCTACCCTTTCTTGGTGCCCAAGCACGGGGCCGGCCAATCAATCAATTAAAGGAGAAAAGGAAAAATAAAAGGGGAAAAGGATAAATAAGAGGAAGATTTTAATTTTTGTAAAAATCTTTCCTTATTTGCCTTGGGCAAGTATTATAAAAGAAGGGGAGGAGAGGTCTCATGATGTATTAATTCTTATTCTCTTGTTGGAGCTCTCTCTTGTGGTCGACCCTCTCTCTTTCCTTTCTCCTTGCTCTCTTTTGTTCCTTGGTGGTGGTGGTGGCCGAATATTAGAGAAGGAGGAGGAGTTTTGCGTGGTGTTCATCTTGGAGGATCGTCGCCCACATGACGTCCAAGAGGAGGCAAGGAATATGGTAGAAGATCTCGAGATTATTAGTATACAAAGAAGAGGTATAACTAATAATTATTTTCCACATCATGCTAGTTCTTCTTTGTATGAATTCCAAACACAAGAGGCATATGATTCTAGAGTTTCGAATTTGTGATTCGAGTTTGTGTTTTTTTTGTTTTTCAAATTTATGATTCGATTGTTCTTTTTGGTTAAATCTAGAGTTATATAAGGAAATTAAATATTAGCTTTCTTTAAAAGCTTTGTCTAGGTGGTGGTGGATGATTCCATACCCAAGAAGGACTAGTGGCTCACCATGCAGTCCTGGAAGCAATTTTGAAAATTAATATTTAATCGAATTTATAACATAGGTGGATTTGGATCAATAGTGTTAAGTTCCGCTTATGATCCAAGTCTAAACCATTAAGAATAGATAAGTTAAATTTGGAATCAATAATGTCAAGTTCCGTTTGCGATTCTTAATTTAATTTTTAAAGAACACAATAAGTTGTTTAGAAAAGGTTCGACATTTGTACAAAATTTTTGTACAGTGGAACCGGTACGATCTTCCTAGGACCAACCAACAAGGTTCACCATAGAGAAAGTTAAAATCTTGTTGCTCTTACTTGTTGGTCTCACCACAGAATTACATTCGGCATGCATTTGCTGCAATTTCATAAAAGATATCCTTAGGTCATTAAGTCATGTACAAGCTATGTTCATCTTTTCACCATTTTTTAAGCCCTAAAATCTTATATATTTTTCATCATAAAAGACCTTTTGTTTGCTCATAGCTTGGATATGTAGTAGCGTCTGCATATGCTAGAAGATTAGTATAAATGCTTGAAGTAATTATTAGACTAAGAGAGACTTGTCTTCTTCAGTTATCTATTCTACAAACTGTTAAGCCATCATTCGAGCAACACTTTCCATTGAGAATTAGTATTCGGAATCCCCCTAACCAGAAATGTACCAGACAGCAGAATCACAATATAACGAAAGATAAATTAGACGCACCTTCGCATCGCCTCTCTTTTTATCAAAAATCTGGCTCAATATTTCAACGCACTCCTAGAACCGCCGGTTCTAGAACAAGAAAGCAGCTTCCTTGGCAAGCCCTTTGGCATCGGAGAGATTCCCTTCGTCGCTGGCAGGCCTATCCGTGGTCCCAGCTAGAGCCGCCGTAGCCGAGGGAGAGGCTAGTGAATCCTTAATGATCATAATTAACTTGGTCATAAATCGATTTAACAAGAAGGTCAAAAGAAAATACTCACTTAATGATCAAAGCCTTTAAGTTGTATATATAGTGCGTCTAAGAAGCCCAACACACAAATCTTGTAGAAACAACAACAACAAAAAGAGGTAAATTTATAAACCAGAAAACATGGCATATCAGTGAAAAGAATTAGCATATACATAAAAGAAACTTGATAGTTCAAGGAATACATAAAACCAACTTAGCAATAGGAAATAACAACTCCTCAATCTAGCAAACAAAAATGATAAAATCAACTCAGGGTAGTGTTTGAGGAAATTCATTAAACACATTGTATGCATCAATCAATTAATACTTGCAATCAAGAGATCAAGAAGATGAAACTGTCGAAGATGAGGAAGGACTTTAGTAGCGACGATGGATAAAGGAAAAATTATCGGAATGCTAGTGGCGAGGAGGAAAGTGATGGTGGCATCGATCTAGGAAGGGGAAGGGGAAGGGGTGTCGATCATGGCTTATATATAGCATGATAATGTTAAGAAGATGATCTAGCCAGCTAGGAAAATAAGCATATTGTGCTAATTTATAACATCAAGAAGGTGCTTCTCTCAGTCATGATTTCTAATTTCTATGCAAAGATTGATGAAGTCTGCATAGTTTGATATCTAAATTTAGTTAGTCGATTCTCTGAGACGATAAAATGGACAATAGGAGGTGAGCTAGACTCATAATCATCATGGCTTACATGTAATATACATCTTGTTATTAAGATGACAATTATATTGTGAAGATTAAGATATTATAAGAGCTTCAACCTTAAGACACAACCATAGTCTTACCTGACATTCAAATCTACTGTGTTTGAAGAGTAAATGTGAAACCAAACCATTTTTCTGAAGTTGAAACATGAGGCATGAACAAGAGATGACCAAACTAAACTTATTCTTTTAGCAATTTACCTTCACTTCAACAAGGATCTCCAGCTTGCCCCTTCCAGAGGCGTAGATGAGGAACACAAATCCAAACTTCTCCTGGTAACGGATATTCCAGTCCACCAATTCCTACAGTTTGATGAAAGAAAAAGAATTTAAATCTCAAATTAAAAGAATGATCTCTAAAATAAAGAGGGGAACATGATCAGATCCACCTGCAACGTGGTATCATTGGAAGTAGCCATTGCAGCAGATTGTTCTTCCTTGGACCACCTAATCTGGCCAAATAATAAAAAGTTAAAAGGATTCCAGAATAGAAAAGGAATGAGAGGGATTGGAAGAATAGTGACTTATGAAACAGAGGGAGAGATGGATCCGATTGGCGGGCGGCTAGCCTCGAGCCATCCGGCGACGTCGATCTGAAGAATTAGAAGGTGAGGAAAGGGGTCGGCGAGGGTGATCGAGAGTAGAGAAGAGGGGGGCAAAGGTGCAACCTTGTTGAACCAGATCCCGCAAGCGGACTTGATTGCGTGGTGGAGATCGGAAAATGGTGAGGCGAAGGCGAGCTCCTTGGCGAAACGCTTACTGCCGCAGCACCATAGCACATCCTCCTCCGCCCACGAAAAAGACGCCATCTTTCATAGATCTAGGAAGGGGAAGAGGGAGATGGCGAGGAGGAAAGTGGTGGTGGCGTCGCGATGGTATACGGTGGACGGCGCAATATAGGTTTAGGTTTGGAGGGAAGAGTGAAGTGTTACAAATTTTGGCTAAGTATTGTGGGAAAATTAAATTATTCTATTTTGGTTCATTAACACCACTTTTAACAATGGTTTTTTACTATATGATTTCGTAGATAGAACAAGGAAGCTATCATAGACACTGGGTTTTAAAAACCACTGTTAAAATCGATGTCTATTAATGAAAAAAGCCACTCATAGACATCCGCTAAAAAAATTGATGTCTATGAGCGAAGATCTACGCTCATAGACACCAGTTTTTGGAAAAACCAGTGTAAAATACTCAAAGACATCAGAATTTACTTAAAATCGCTGTTGTTCTACCGATGTCTATGAGGGATTTTCTTGTAGTGAAGGTATTGATTATAAGGAGACTTTCTCACTTATGTTAACGAAAGACTCCTTTAGTGTAATCATGACACTTGTAGCCCATTATGATTTGAAGCTACATCAAATGGATGTAAAAACTACATGCCTCAATGGAGACATAAAGGAGTCTATATATATGATGCAATCAGAGAACTTTGAGTCTAAGGACTCAAAACACCCAGTATGTATATTAAAGAAGTTCACTTATGGTTTAAAACAGACATCCTATCAGTTGTACCGAAAATTTGATCAAGTGATTATCTTATTTGGATTTAAGGAGAACTCCGTTGATCAGTACATATATGTTAAGTTCAGTGAGAGCAAGTTTGTTATACTTATTTTATACGTGGACGATATGTTACTTACAACCAATAATAAGCGTTTGCTGCATGAAATCAAGTTATTTCTCTCTGGTAGTTTTGAAATAAAAGATCTCAGTGAAGCATCCTTTGTTTATGCATACAGATCTGTCGTGATCGTTCAAAAGGGATTCTTGGAAGTTCATAACAGACCTATATTGAAAAGGTGCTTATAAGGTATGGTATGTAAAATTGTATACCTAATGACACACCTGTGTCAAGAGGTGACAAGTTCAACTTGTATAGTGTTCATGGCTTGAACTTGAAATAAATGAGATGGAGCAATTCTCATATGCATCAGCAGTGGAAAGTCTGATTTATGCACAAGTTTGTACTCAACTAGATATTATATTTATAGTGGGGATGTTAGGCAGATATGTTAGTAACCCAGGACCATCACACTAGAAAGTAATTAAGAGAGTGATGCAGTATTTGTAAAGAACTAAAGGATATATGCTCACATATCAGAGATCAGATTACCTAGAAGTGATTGGACATTCAGACTCCGATTTTCCTGGATGCTTGGATAGCAAAAGGTCCATTTCAGGTTATATCTTCATGCTTGTTGTAGAGGCTATATCTTGGAAGAACGTTAGGCAGATGTTAGTAGCCACTTTTACTATGGAAGTAGAGTTGGTAATATGCTATGAAGCATTCAATCACGGAATTTGGCTTCGGAACTTCATCATAGTATTTTAGATCGTTGATAGCATTGACAAACCACTGAGAATCTACTGTGATAATAAAACCACATAATTTTATGCCAAGAACAACTGTAGTTCGTTGAAATCTAAGCACATTGACATCAAGTTTCTAGCGGTTAAAGAAAGAGTTCAGAATTGTCAGATCATGGTAGAGCATATCAACACAGATTCCACGTTGGCTAATCCACTCACCATAGGCTTGGTGTTTAAGGTGTTTCATATGCATGTTATGGATCTGAGAGTCCTTCTAATGAAAGAACTCATCTAGTATGAGTCTGTATTTATTGCTCTATATTTGATAATAAAGATAAATATTTGTTTTGATTATTGTAGTACTTAAAGTTTAAAACATTAATGTGAATTTATATGTTTGTTTAACACTCTGACTATGATTTCATCATTTGCTACTGTTGTTTAACATTTAGTATTTGTAAATATAATACAGATTCCTTTTGGAATCATAAGTTGATCATGATTTGGTATTATAGTTAATGTAAAGTATTTCACAAATATGATTGACCTTTTTTGAAGTTATCTTAGGACCAGTTGAAAATTAATATGTACTTATCACATTTCATATAATTTTTACTCTACACATCTATATCTTGATTTATGTCATTAATGACATTGATATTGTGATTATTGTTGGAGCTTGTTATGATCAATATAGTAGATATAACCTCTTTAACCATATACCAATGAAGTTAATGGATTAGATTGTTTATAGGCATATTTTGTATCCATAAAGTTTAATATCAACTAAAGTTTTACTTGTATTTTATATAGAACTCACAAGTAGCCCAAATGGGAGATTATTGATTATTATCTCTAATTGGTGGGTTTAATTATAAATTGTGCATATGAGTACAAACCAAACCCATTAAAGTGATCTAATTTAGGCTTATTGGGGTTCGATTGTTGGATGTAGACCTTGTATGTGTAGAACTTATAGTCCCGTATCTATTATCATCTATGGTTATCCTGTCTGTGAGATGAGGAGATGGTGCAGTGGTGACGATGGCTTGATTGTTGACAAAGAGAAGACCTCCTTCGAGAAGGCGATTTCCTTTGGATCTTGCACACACTCAACGATCCAACAAAGTATTAGTGACCAAAGACCAGAGAAGGAATCCCTGGTAAGACCCTTCGACACTCAAGTCAATATGATCTCCAGCGAGTGAAATGAAGAATAGTAGTAAATATATGCTAGCGTAGGTTTCAGATGCAGATGATGTGTATCTTGCCAACGGAGAGGATCCTCCTTTATATACCACCTCTCACAACCTCCATGATCATGGCATTGTGCGTCAGAGTTTGTTAAGTGATAGAAAAAGTATAGTCTGGATGATATGCAGTAACAGTCTGAGGAATCTTTTTTCTACCCACAGATATACTTCTTTTGTCATTTATAGCTTAGACCCTTAATGAAATTGTCGAGGAAGTATGCCATCATAACTAACCTCCACAAGAAGTACCCAAGGAATATTCCCTGACAACCCTGACAGATTGTTAAAATATTGTCTGCTACTTGTTTAGTGAAGTATATGTCGGTTGATCCTTAAGCCAATCTCTTTATTTGGTTGATGTAATCTGCGTTGAATATATCTCAGCCATTCCTTAAGTCGACTTGCTTGTTTAGCTGATGTGCTAAATATATCTCAGTCGGTCCTTAAGCCAACCTATTTGTTTGGCTAATGCGTTGAATATATGTCGGTCGGTCCTTAAGTCGACCTCTTTTATTAAACCATTCAGTTGCATTCTGTATATTCCTTTGCCCTATGTTAGATTAAGCTGCTCAATTATATCTTACCCAATATTAATATATTTACTGGAGATGGTAGAGTGTATCAAGATCTCGGGAAATCCTTTTGATAAGTGTCGTATGTCCGATCATGCTTGATTGGATGTATGTGCACTTTGGTTGGGCTACCTGGAAAGTTTTATGAAGATGAGGGCCTTAAGCCCGGACAACCAGTCGTATATATGGGAATTGATGAGGCTGAGTGTCTTTAACCAGGCCGGTCTTTATCCGGCCAGTTACATATGTGCAAGTTGATGAGGCAGAGCACCTTTATTCTGACTGGGCTTTATTTGATCGGTTATACATATGAGAATTGATGAGGCTGAGCATCTTTATCCCGACCAGGCTTTATCCGATCAGTTACACATATGGGAACTAATGAGGTTGAGTGCCTTTATCCTAGCTAGGATTTATCCGGCCGATTACACATATAGGAACTGATGCGGCTGAGCGTCTTTATCCCGGTTGGGTTTTATCCAGTCGGTCGTATATATGGAAATTAATGAGGCTAAGGGCCTTTAACCTAGCCGAATATTCATACAATTAGAGCATATATGCTCACCTTGACTTTAAGACCGAACGCATGCACACACACACTATTATTTATGATTGATATGTTGTAGAGTGAGTTAATAATTCTACCCACTATGTAAAACCTCCCTAAGATCCGATCGCCCTTAAGACATTATATTCCCTGGTTCGCTTGGCTTAATGACTGACCATCTTCTTCTGGTCGGATTAAAACTCGGTCTGGTTAACCCAAGGATTTTAATATTGGGGAACTATCCAGGCCAAACAAGGGGTTATTACTCCTTTTGGAGTAGGATTGACACGTCATATTGACTTTGACCGCCACGTTACCTTCTGGGTCTATCTGTCATAACCCATACCATATAGGTTGATAATAGATGCCCACTATATATAGGGTTGGTTCCAAGAGTTTAGGGTATCATCTTGACACAACTCATGGTTCTCCATTAAACCTAGAGTTTTTTCAGCACCGTCAACCCTAAGCCCCTTGAAAGACCTTTCTTTTGCTTCTGCACCGCTTCTTCTTCTTCTTCAGGATTATTTCTGGATGATACAAAAGATAAGGATGTCTCTTTAATCAGGTTCCTTTGTCTTTGGTTATTCTTTATGTTGTTGTGCCATGATTAATTGTTAAAACTACATCCATATTCATATGTTCTTATATTTCCTATATGTGAATTCTTATATGCTTCTTAGAATCTATGCGGTTTAGGTTTTACAAGTTCTTTCATTTCACCCTCCGATGTCCACTTGAATAATTATGGTATACTCTAAGGGCATGTTTGATTAAGGTTATTATTGATAACCTTAGTTATCTACCTAAAGCTATGTTATTTAATCTTGTTTGATTCATGTAATGAGTGATTCCCAAGTAATGGAGCATGCTCACCACGTCAGCAAATGAGGGATATAACTTGGAATGTGATTACCTTGTAAGTGTGAGGTTTTACGTGATTTCGAGATTAATAATTTTTTTTTCTCAAAATCAATATTAAATTCTATTTTATTCTCCGTAACCTTGGTCATGTAATTATCTGATAATTATATAGCCAAGGTTATGCATGATAACTTTAAGCAAACACACTCTTAGTCTAGTAATCACTTGATGCAATTAAGAAGAAAACTTTATTTCATGGAGAGCTTTCCTTATTTTCTTCAATAAAGAGTGGATAGAGAGAAATTCTTTATGGAATGATTTAGCCTCAAAATAAATCAACTTAGAACCAAATAAGCATATGTGAGCTTGATTAAGAGTTATCGATAAGGGCTCAAGTGTGCAAGTGAGGTCGCTAGATGAGGTTGTAGAAGAAGGTCATGATGGTTAATGTGAGAAGAGTTTGAATGATTATGTCAATGTGTAGGTGATTGGGTGAAATCATTGTGATCAATGTGCCTATAAGGTCACAGTGGATAGTGATATGGATGGTCACAAGATGAAAATAAAATGAAATCAATATTTTTTTTTTCTATTGTTCACTATAGGATCTCGTTCGATGATAAAAGAGGGGTGAATAGTACAACCATCATTTTATCAATTTTTTTTTATTTTCTATCAAAGTCATTTTTATCATAGTGGAATAATAAATACCAATATAGAAAAGATAAAAGAAATTGGATTTTTTACTTGGTTCATAATCCTCAGGGTTAGTACATCTAAGGTATATGCACTCAACGTGAGTCCACTATGTGTATCTCTTTTTCAGAGCTCTTCTGGAGGTGGAGAAACCTCTTACAGACTTATAAGGTAATTACAAATATAAAAATGAGTAGCAAGATAAACAATAAGTATATAAGTAAAAGCAAACTCAAGTTGATCTGATCTGAAGGCCTCAATGCCATGGCACTTCTCTCGGCGCTTTTGGGACCACACAAGTAGAGTTTGAAGCACTTTCTGAGCACAAGCACGAAGAATGATATTTGCAAGAGTTGTTGGAAGACGCTCCATCAACTCCCCTTTTATACAACTCGATTGGCACTTCTCCGTTTGATTGGAAGCCATATGGTCACCTGGGTAACTATTGATGTGGCTATAAATTCGATCCTCTTTGAGATAAGATTTTAACCTCCAGGTCAACTGAACACCCTTTGGTCACTCCCAGCTCAACCAAAACTTATCTAAGACCCGACTCATTCGGACTTGATCAGGTTGCCTTTCGGTTGTCCATATTTCCTTACAGTTGATAATATTCTCTGGTCAACTATATTTCCTTCCAGTCGATTGTTTTCTCTAGTCCCGAACTAGTCTCGCTCGAGCCTTTGTCTAGCTGTTGTTTCCTGCAAAAAAAACAAGCAAAACCTAGTACTTAGCTTACCTAAACCTACTAAGTTCCAATGCTTGGAGTTCACTCCTCCAAGATTTTTTTTGTCAACTAATCAACTCCCAACTGACTCTACTTGGACTTGTTTGTCAAACAATCAGCTCCTAGTTGACTCTACTTGAACTTGTTTGTCAAACAATCAACTCCCAGTTGACTCCACTTAGACTTGTTTCTCCTACACCTAGTTAGGATTTTTCCACTGCCTAACTTCACTTACTAGGACTTTGTTACTGCCTAACTTCATTCACAAAAACTTTTCCACTGTTTAACTTCACTTACTAAAACTTTTCAATTACCTAAATTCACTCACTAGGACTTTTCTACTACCTAACTTCACTCACTGGAATTTTGCACTAACTTGCCAAGTATCTTGTTTTACTTGGACTTCTCACTCATTTCTAAGCTTTAAGTCAACCTTGACTTTGTTTGGACTCTTCACTGGACTTATTCAACCAAGATCAAGTTATTTGGTCACTACTAACCAAATTCCCTTAAACATATTATTCAAATCAAAACATCAAAATTCTAGAGGCGATTGCATCAACATTCTCTATATTCTAGAGGTGTTTGTCCCCACGAGAGTATGTAGTTGATTAGAGGGTGACAACTTTATTATAATGGGGTAAGGTGTCAATTTTCGACTAGCGTATACCCTCGGGGGGGGGAAGCTCTTGCACCCTTTAGCCACTTACACTATGTTTGGATGGGATGAGCGAAGGTTCATTAATGGAAGAAGGACGGGGAATTAAATTATTTATATTTTCTTTGTTTGGGAGGGAGGGAAGGTTCATTAACGTAAAATATGTTACCGTATTTGGGAGGAAAGTGAGAGTAATAAAGGTTAAATATATAAAGTTATAAAATTACCCTCACTTTTATTAAAGACTTACACATTTAAAAACCTAGTGCATCTTGCATATATTTATTGGTTAAGACTTATGCATTCAAGTAATTGTAATTCATTTGTCAAAGTCTTCCAATCATGGAACTTTCAAAATGAAGTTTTAACAATCTTGTAGATTAACAAAACAGTACCAGGAAGGTCATCCAACCCCCTCTGAACATAAGATACACTGGTTTTGGTTAAGAGATAAGTAGAAATTGTTGTCAAAGTAGACTTACATCTAATAACATTTTAATTTGTTAGGCCCAGAAGAGATACTGCGAGTGTCAGCATCGGTGTTGGCATCGGCATCAGCGTCGGCATTGATGGAGTGTAGCATTGGGCCGTGTGAGTCAAATGGTGTGAGCGTTTTTCATTACGATGTAAAATAATAATTTTTAGAATTAATATAATAAAATAGGGATAAAATTGAAATATAATTTTTTTTAGTTCTCTTTACCCTTCCTTACACTCTAAATTAGGATAAGAAATCCTTTCGTTTCATGGGTATGAAAAATTAAAATTTACCCTTCTTTACCTTTCCTTTCTATAGTTCACTTTCTAACAAATAAGGTTTTAAGTTTCGCTTCTCATTATTTATACTTTGCTCTCTTTCTCATAATTTATTTAGTAGTCGGTTATAAATTAATCTCATAATTTATTTTTTAATATAATGGATGAATGAAAAATACTTGGATGAACATAATCACGTAAGATGAGGTAAAATAATGATACTGAATATATTTCACACCTTTTTCTTCTCCCTCTTACCTCTTCTCTTAAGTTTTATTCTTTTTCTCTTCTTCGATCCTCGAAAAGAGCTCCCTGATCTCTTCCTCTCGTCCCATGTGTCATCCACGAAGTTGACTAAAGACACGTGGTGGAATACTAATGGTGGAAGGCTCAGTCTACTACGTTTCTGCTGCCAGTAACTAATCCCCACGTGTCAAAGCCGTTTCAGTTGGGTCCGTTTCGCCTCACGCGTTACGCACTGCCATTTTGTTTTTTAAAACCCCTTCCGGAACTCGAACATTGTGACTGTGGCCCTTCTCTCTCTCTCTCTCTCTCTGACTTGAAACGAAAACATGGCGACTCGAACACCCCTGCCTGCCCTCGCGATCTTGTCTCTCGTACTCTTCCACGCTGTCCTCGCCTCTCACGCCGCTTCCGCTGGCAAGGGAGGCGCCGATCTGGACCACGATGAGGAGGACCTCAGCTTCCTCGAGGAGGAGGACGACAGATCCGCCGCCGCCCATCCCGACAATGCCTTCGAACACCACTCCGATGAGTCGTATTCGGAGACGGAAGACGAAGTCGAGTACGATGAGAACTATACGGACGAAGGATTTGACGAAGCCGACCACGGAACTCACGAATCCACGCCCGCGATCGACGAGACCGACGTTGTGGTGCTCTCTGATGGCAACTTCAGCGACTTCGTGTCCAAGCACAGACATGTGATGGTGGAGTTCTACGCGCCGTGGTGCGGGCACTGCAAAGCCCTCTCTCCGGAGTACGCCGCGGCGGCCACGGCGTTACGCGAGGAGGACGTGGTTCTCGCCAAGGTTGACGCCACGGAGGAGAACGAGCTTGCGCAGCGCTTTGATGTTCAGGGTTTTCCCACCGTGATTTTCCTCATCGACGGCGTCCACAAGGACTACACCGGACAGAGAAATAAGTAAGTGCTTCGATATCGTCTTTAGCCGTACCAATAGATCTGGGCCTGTCTGCCCCGATGTTTGCTGATCCGACCTTATTGTCTTCAATATTTTATTTTCCCAAAAAAATACCTGTATCATGATCTTAGTTGCCTAATGACTTTTTTTTTTCTTTCTCTAGATTTCACTTCTTTTTGTGTACCATTCCTCTGCTCGTTTTTTGGACAGGAGTTCCTGCGTTAGCTTTATATCTCTGGTAAAGGAATACTAAATATCTACTTATACTTTTCGAGCAGGGACGCAATTATCACCTGGATCAAGAAGAAGATCGGGCCAGGAGTCCAAAATATAACTACCATTGAGGAGGCAGAAAAGATCCTGACTTCTGAAGACAAAGTTGTCTTGGGCTTTATTGACACGTTGGTGGTAATTCTATTATGACCGTTTTGTTTTTAAGTTTTGCTCTCTGGGCATATTCTAATAACTTCAAAACCAAACACAAATATGGCCGGTTTCTACCCTGTTGAAAGATGGCAGAGACAAAAATAAAGTTTGGACATGTGATTTGGTTCGGTTTCCTCTCATAGTTTATTGTGGAAAACTGAGATCTTAGAGTTGTTGACAACCTTTACTTAATGCTTGCTCAAAAACCAGCATATGTATTTAGGATAATGGATGTTTGAAGAATCAGATGCATAAAAGGTTGATATATAATATGTATGTTGGTTGACTAAATATCTCATTATCTAAATGCACACTGCTATCAGTTATATTCTTGAGAATACATTTGATATGCCCAATCATTTTTTACTGAGAGTTTCTAGGAAATATACTGCAGAACAGTTTTATTTAAGACAATCACTTTCTTCAGATTAACAAATTTTATTGTGCTATTAATATCTTTAGGGCGCTGAAAGTGAGGTGCTTTCTGCTGCTTCAAAACTGGAAGATGGTGTCAACTTTTACCAAACTTCCAATCCTGATATTGCAAAGCTTTTTCACATTGATCCCAATGCTAAACGTCCTTCTTTGGTATTATTGAAAAAGGAGGAAGAAAAGATATCCTACTATGGTATGCCCATTTGTGTTTCTATTTGAAGGTTCCGTATGTGAATTCAAGTGTAAGAGGTAGATATTGAATTTTTTGATTCAATTTATGTAGACGGCGAATTCGGTAAGTCAGAAATTGTTGATTTTGTATTTTCCAACAAGCTTCCATTGGTGACTACCTTTACAAGGGACTCTGCTCCAGAAATTTTTGAAAATCCTATCAAAAAACAGGTTGACCTCAAAACACCATAATTTCTCTTAGATATTTAAACCCAAATGTTCTTTCTTGACTGGAGTTTCCCCTTTTTTTTGCTCTCAGCTTTTGCTTTTTGCTACTTCAAATGATACTAAGAAAGTCATGCCAGCATTTGAGGGGGCTGCAAAATTCTTCAAGGGAAAGGTATGTGGTGGTACTTAATTTTCCCATTTACATTGTTTGATAATATTTGTAAATTTTGTTCTGATAATGTTATTCTGACTAGGTGTGTAATTCTATTTCTATAGTTTCTTAATCTTTCTTCCATTTTTTGAAGTTATTGCTTTTGTGCTTTGATATTATGCCCAAGATTTAGGTGGGTTTTATGCACTAATCCATAAGTCTCTGATTGGTGAGGTTACCTTTTTTGTATGAAGCTCATCTTCGTATATGTGGAGATGGATAATGAGGATGTTGGCAAACCAGTGTCAGAATACTTTGGCGTGGCTGAATCTCCAAAGGTAATTATTTTACCCTAGTTGGTGTCGTTTTGATATACTATCAGTCATTATCATCTCAAGTTTACCCAAAGTGGTTCGTTCCTTTATTTGTCATTTTCTGCTCCTTTTGATGATGATTCCTGTTTTATGTCTTATCTAGGTTTTGGGATACACAGGAAATGAAGATGCTAAGAAGTTTGTCCTTGATGGTGAAATCAACATTGATAATGTGAAGGTGACCACCATACACCTACTCCCTAGATTTAAATGATGCTATACAATAATTTTTTTAAACTTGAATTCCGGTGATATTTTAGATCAATACACTAATTTTTTGCGTGTCTGCTTATGAATTCTAAATATATAGTTTATTTTCTTGATTTTAGAAATTTGCCGAGGATTTTGTGGAAGACAGCCTTAAGCCCTTTTACAAGTCTGACCCAATACCCCTGACTGTAAGTGTTCCACAGTTTGTATCTTCACCTCGTGTTTATTATTTGCTGACGTTTTTTTTACAATAATATAAGCTTTTGTGGATTGCAGAATGATGGAGATGTGAAAATTGTTGTTGGAAATAACTTTGATGACATTGTATTGGATGAGTCCAAGGATGTTCTTCTCGAGGTAAATAATTCATTTGTCAAGGGCATGTAA
Organism: Zingiber officinale; assembly: GCF_018446385.1. Classification (NCBI taxonomy): domain Eukaryota; kingdom Viridiplantae; phylum Streptophyta; class Magnoliopsida; order Zingiberales; family Zingiberaceae; genus Zingiber; species Zingiber officinale. The sequence continues at coordinate 27,997,435 of NC_055992.1, read as the reverse complement.
AGCAGTTTCATTTATACCTTTTAATTGTTTCACATCTTGTACAGATCTATGCACCTTGGTGTGGACATTGCCAAGCACTAGAACCAACATATAACAAGCTTGCCAAGCATGTCCGGGGCATTAAATCTCTAGTGATAGCGAAGATGGATGGTACCACAAATGAGCACCCTCGAGCCAAGGTCTTGATTTGTACTTCAGTAACCCTTCACAGTCTGAATTTTAAATTGGCTTTTAGTCGTACTCATGCCATAAAATCTTATTGTTCAACACCTTAAGGATTATGAGTTTCAACTAAACTAAAATATACTATTTATCGATTGGTTTCTTCTACATATGGAAGAATTTCAATGTAGATTTTGGCTTGGTTAAATTATTTTTTAACATATAAGTTTATTGAATGTGGAAGGTGAATAATCTATTTAACTGGTTGCAGAGTGATGGCTTCCCAACACTCCTCTTCTTCCCAGCTGGAAACAAGAGTTTTGAACCTGTAAGTCCTAACTTGACATTGCAGATTTCTTCTCTAATCAATTCCACTTCTTCATGAGGATCTACTATATCATTGGAAGCATGACAATGATCTTATTCGCAGATCACAGTGGACACAGATAGAACACTCAAGGCGTTGTATAAGTTCATCAAGAAGCATGCAACAATCCCATTTAAGCTCCAGAGGCCAGCATCAGCTGCAAAAGAAGACGCATCAGCCATAATAGAAGAAACCCCAATGCCAACAACTGAGAAGAGTGCCACTACTGATGTGAAAGACGAATTATAGATCTCTGAAGGTGTAACATTGTTGCTGCAGCAATCCATCTTAGTAACTTAGTCCTGCAGATCCTTTGTGAACCCTATTAACTTCCTAGTCTTGGTAGTCTTTGATCGGAGGAATAGCAAATTCCAGATGCGCTCTAGAGAAATAGATGATTTACCAAAACCAATTTGCCTTTTGTGCGGAAGTATCTCAATCATTAGCAGTGTTATTGCACTTTGATTTACACCTGTCCGTTTACTAATTAAAGAACTTGGCGATTTTTTTAGTTGATACATAATGTAAATGGAGTGATTGGCATGCAAGGTTTCAATTGCTCGTCTTATCTGACTCCGAGCTTTTGACACAACAGGTCTTTCATTTGGCTTAGGCCAATTAATTAACTATTTATGGGACATAATTGATAGGTCGTTAGATAGGATTACCCACAATTATTTGGAGTGGGCATGCCTATTACCTAAACCTTTCTTCAATGATCCAACAAAATAATTACGCTATTCTTGTCATCATTTGTAAGATTACAATTGACATCAATTTTGTGTTTTCCTACCAAATAGAAATTTATTCCATATTATGGATCGAAATCATACCAGAGAGGGTTAATAGCATGAATTATAGACCTTTAGAATTCACTTTTTGAGTATACACATTGGAATCAAACAAACTGTACCAACACAAACATACTACAAGATACAAGAATTTGATGTGGTTGCCTCTAGATTGCTACTCTATGGTCCTAAAGTCCTCATCGTAAATTTCATTAACTTTCTTCTTTCCAACCTTAGCCGAGGTATAAGAAAGTAAGAAATTTATAATCTTAATAAAGGATATAGATTTAATTTAAGCACGAAAACCTGATGAAACAAGAAAAAAAGAAAATTACTTTATAGAGATTTAGAGGAGAAAAAAAATCTAGATCCTCTAGATCCATATACACTATTTTTTCCTATTGAAATAAAAGATGATATCATTCATTCTAAACGGTTCAACATCATTGGCTCTATGACAAAATACAAACAGGTATATCATGGGGAGCATTTTACCTTAGTGCAACAACCTTTGACATGAGGGAGATCAAACATCTAAGTATTTTGTATCCATTGAAAATTAACCTTAAGACTTATTAAAGCAAACATCATTTCCTCCTGATTATAGACTGGGGAAGAACTCTGTATCAAAATATAAATCTCTCCCATGGAGATCTTTAGCATGGAGAACAAAAGAGAAATTTTTCTTAGCTTTTTTTTTCATGCGTGCATATATTCTTTTGTATAAACTCTGCAACATCTTTTATGATTTTTATCATTACTAATCTTTTTGAGCTTATCATATCCTTAGATAAGATAGTTCTACCATAACATAATCTAAAATTATCCTTAAATTTATCATACATTCTATTTTATAATGAGCATTAAGATCATAAAATTCAATTCTAGCGTGCTTCTTATAATGAAATGAAGAATTTTCATTAAATAGTGATGCCTTAGATTTTTCCTTAGAAGCTTCCCCTAAGTTTGAGTATCCCCCCTTATCCTTATTTGGGTTCCTTCCCCTTGGACATTATCTTCACTAGTGTCTACACTAGTTGCATGAGAAGCACTATCTGCTCCTTGTCCTCTGTCCTTCTGTATTAAGGGTTCGACTTCCTTTTGTTTCTCCTTTTCTTTAGATGTTACTTGAACCTTTTTCTTCTTCAACATTGGACACTTTCTCTTATGATATCCCTTCTCCAGATGTTGAGGGTTCCTCTTATTTCGGTGTCAATGATCTTTTATCTCCCTTAATCCTTGAGGTGAACTCTTCTTCGATTTCCTTCATCTCCGATGTTGAGTACCTTTCACTATCCAAATTTTCTTACTCTTCAGCCAATGAGCCTCCTTCCTTGGACTTATACTCATTCGGTGTCAATGATGAATATTTATGGAGCTTGGCCAAATTGCATTTAGTTCATTTGCATCCTTATATTCACCTAATTTGCACAAAATGTCATTAGGTAGTAAATTGATCAAAATTTTGATTACCTTATCGTGTGTGAATTTACTTTTTCTAAGAGATTTTACTCTTTTATCCTTTGGAGCTTTAAATCATTCCTTTAAGGTAAACTACTCCTCTATGTTCATTTAAAGGAACATTTTGATTCTTGCCAGCAAATCCTCCTAATTCAAAGGGTGGTAGAAACCAAATGTCATATCCGAGACCATCTTAGAACTCTATTTGATCATTTGGATATCATAAAACTTAAAGTCACAACTCTTTCTTTTTTCCTCTAGCGCTATGTTCCTTTGGAGGTTAGTCTAATTAAGAGTTAACCTTGCTCTAATACCACTTGTTGAACCGTTACGATCGCTAGAGGAGGCAAATAGTGATTCCCATTTCTTGATCATTGATCATGTGTGCGTTGGAAATATAAATGAAAGAAACACAAAACAAGAAACAAGCACACACCACCTCAATTTTTAACATGGTTCAGAATCTTCAATTCCTACTCCATGATCTAAAGTTCTAGCGATAACACCATTAGTCTTTCTCCTTATGAAACACAATTCAAAATAAGAGAATCTCTTATAGAGGGGGGGGGGGGTGAATATCGTACGTTAAAAACTTTTTTCTTTTTAAGTATTGAAATAAGAGTAGTGCAGTGAAAAACAAAGAACTTGTTTAGGTTACTTTGTTCAAAGCCTAGGCCGACTCCTACTCCAAGACCCGCGATCTCTTGATTGTACCGTTGGGCAATCCACTAAAACTCTTCTTTCCAAAACCTTCGGAAAGAAGCAATTCATATAGATGAAAAGAATAAGATAGTAGCTGTCTACTATCTTATTTGAATTTAAGTACAATTCAAGCTAAATTAAAGTATACCGAAAAAGAGTATAGATGAAGATCGTCGTCGCCTTGTCAGAATAGTAGCTTGCTTGAAGATGTGTTGTAGAGGAGTAGAACGAACAGAGCCTTTGCACAGAGGTGAACAAAAAACTTCATTACTACCTCAGACCTCGAGCTCCCCTTTTATAAGCATGGTTCGGTTGACCGAAAAGCTGTTTGATCTACTAATCCTTTCGGTCGACTGATCTCCCTATCAGTCGACTAAACATGCTCCTTTCCTTATTTGCTGAGATCTGATCTTCGCGTCATTAAGAGCATTAATTGTTTAGTCGACCGATCACCTTGTTCGGTCGATCGAACAGTATAGTTTCCCTTTTTATCGAGATACGCCATTAAGTCTTTATTAATGCGGTGATTGTTCGGTCGATCGATCCTTAGGTTTGGACAACTAATCAACCTTGCTTCCATTTTTTACTTTGGCTCGATCTGATCTATTCTACACTAACCTGGTTCATCGATCGATCCCTTCGGTTCCTGCAAAACAGTGTTAGAATAAATACTCCTGCAAAACAAGGTTAACACAGTTATATGATGCATAAGTAGTAAATGACAATAGTACTGTCTTGATCTCAATTTGAAAACCTTCTTGGTTTCTTCAGTTGGATCAGCGACCTAGGGTTTGTTCCTTTTTGGAACATAACCTCACCGTTGTTCCTCTCCATTACTTACCTTAGCCTACCTGCCAAATATTGGTCTTCCAAGCCTATTTGGACTTTGCCACTTAGCATCGGATCGGTTCACTAGGACTTTCTCTCGATCTTCTATCCTTCAGACCTATCGAGTTTTCCTACCAAGTATCAAGTCTTCTCGACCCACTTGGGCTTCTTGCCTAACTTCCACGATCTCCTAAGACTTTTCCAGTTGAGAAAATATCCTGTACATTCAGTCAACTTATTAGATCACAACATGACTTAACTTGAACCTTTGACAATATCAAAACTCAGGTTCGATTCTGGTGCATCCTACACCAACAATCTCCTCCTTTTTGGTGTTTGACAACTAAGGTTCACAGTTAAGTTAATAATATAAATATAAGTAAAGATAAGTAAATAAGCATTTGTTTTCTCTACCTCTGAGTTTAACAACTCCCCCTGAATTTACTATCTCTCCCCCTCTAACAACATCAAAATTAGAGGAAGCACAAATAACAAGCTTGAATTAGGTAAGTGTTGACATTTAGAAATTAGCTTAAAAAATATGAAAATTAAATATTCAAAAGTCATAGTGGTTTTTATTTCTTGGAAAACTTATCCAAGAATAAAACTTGAAAAGTAAAGTTTTGAAAACTTTTCTAAACATAGGATAAAAATAACTTTAAAAAGTGCTTAGAAAGCAAATATGTTTGAGTTGAAGAAAAAGACAAGTTAGGAAGTCTAGTATTTAAGTCGAGAACAAGAAGAAAAAGTTTATTTTTGAACAGTGAAATCCCAATATTTTGAAAAGATAAATTTTGAAAGTAATTGAAAATTTTTTGTAGAGGTAAATAATTGAAAAATATTTTAAAAATTTGGTAAAGGGAAATTTGGAAAACAATTTTGAAATTTGGTAAAGATACATTTTGAAAATTTTTGTAAAGGTAAATAATTTAAAAATATTTTAAGATTTTGGTAAAGGTAAATTTTAAAAATAATTTTAAAATTTTGATAAAGATTGAAAATAATTTTGAGAGTTTAAAGATAATTTCTATAAAAAAATTTGAAAGAATGTCAAATTTGATAGTTATGTTCCCCTTTTGCCTAAAAGTCCAAGCATGGTTTTAAAAAAAAACTAAAAAAATTATTATATGATGAAATATCCAACATTCATACTTAGCAAACTACTATACGATAGTAGCTATTAATTCAGGTTGGTCAATTTGAACATTTGATTCTAACTAGTTTGTTACTAGCCAGATTACTCAAATTGATCAATGTATTTTATTTAAAACCTAGATTTATAGCGATACACTGACATAAGTATATGAAATCTTAGGCTAAGTCCTAAGCATCTCACGCCTTTCTATATTTTTCAAGCAAGATATCCTATTGTACTTGTGAGATGTTGGCTGCTAAAACTATAGGAGCATGTAAGTCTAAGGAAAATCCTAGGCTACTCCATCAAGAAAATATTTTAAAAGCTATTTTGAAAGGCAAATTATGAAAGGGAATTTTGAAAATAAATTTTGAAAAAGTAATAAATTTTCAAAAACATGGAAAGAAAAGCTACTCTATAAAACACATTCCTATTGTCTTCTTAAGTTACTAAACTCAGTTTCAGGTAAAGGTTTGGTAAAAATATTAGCTAAGTTAGATTTTGAGTAAATATAGTTAAGTTATATATTTTTTTTTAGTAACATGATCCCTAACGAAGTGATGTTTAACTTCTATATGTTTTATTCTAGAGTGATGTACTGGATTTTTAGTTAGGTTTGTAGAACTTATATTGTCAATATAGGTTTTCACATTTTTATATTCGAAATTAAAGTATTTTAAAGTATGGGGCATCCATAACAATTGAGCTACACACTTACCCATTGCTATATACTCGGCTTCAGTAGTAGATAAGGTAACACAGTGTTGCTTTCTACTAAACCATCTAACTAAAGAGGAACCTAGTAGTTAACATCCTCCACTTGTACTCTTTCTATCTAATTTACAGCCAACATAATATGAATCAAAATAGCCAACTAATTCAAAATGTGATGTTCGTGGATACCACATTCCTACATTTATGATTCCTTTTAGATATTTAATTATTTGTTTAACATAAGATAGGTGAGATTCTTTAGCGCATGTCTGATAACGAGCACACATACTTTGTTACACCTCGAGAGTAAGGTTGTTCGATGAAAATCGGATAACACCTCCACTGTAGCAGTGACAAATGAAACATGTATACAATTACCACAAAGCTACTCACAAGCTATCAATGGCCCACATGGCTAGAATATACACAACCACGTAATTCTTGTAACGACCACCCTTCTTACTACTACTACTCTCTAAGGATGACCGTTACTTATCTCCAAACTCTACTTAACCGGTTTAATTAAAAACACATGGAAAACCCTACCGAAAAATTCCGGCAGAGTCTCCTCTGTACCGGTGACCATATTCAACAATACATACATATATACTCAGCCACAGGCGGCTGGAAAATATATCAAAGACCCACGCAGTTTAATAAGAGATGAAAACTAATCACAACCACGCAGTTTAATAAATCAAATCATGCAGGTAATGAAAACGGAAACATAACTTCTTACTACATAATTTTCTTATCAACTTAATAAGAAATTAAACTAAACAAATTCTTAAACTAAATAAGTTCTTTCCCTAAGTCCCAAGGACCTCCATAGTCCACACATCACACACTCCTCTTGCATCTCCTTGTCGCCTTCCTTCACTGTATCTTTTCTTTTCCTTTATCTGCAGTAGGAGGAAATGCAGTCTATAAGCATAAAGCTTAGTGAGCGCTATCTACTCACAAAAACTCGATATGCATGTATATAAATAAAAACATGCTAAATCTGAATGCTAACATATAAAACTACTCATGCTCATATATAGCAAAGGAAATCATGCTAACTGAAATGCTAATCATTGTATAGCTAAATATGCTCATAAACCAATAAGAGAAGCATACTAAACATATAAAGCTACTAAACATGTAAAGCTACTAAACATGTAAAACTACTAAACATGTAAAGCTAAACATGCTCATAAGAATAAAACTATAACAGCATGCTGAAAGCAAATAAAACTAAACATGCTGAATAATCTAATAGTAAGAAACAAATAAAACTACTACTGAATGCTTCAAACAACAAGAAACTAAACTTTCTAATTCTAAACATATTTGAAGCTTGTTTCATTTGTTTCAAAACTTATACTTTAATACTTCAAAATAATAATAAACTTCTTTTGGGCCCGGCATTGTACCAATTTACGCGCATCCTTAGTAAGAGTCGAGGTAGCTAATCTCGAAACTACTAAGGTACTTCTAGGCGATCTTGTGCCTAGGGGCGATCTAGGAGCCCACCCAATGGACCTTGTGTCCTGGACCTTGTGTCCGGTACATGCCATTAAAAGTAAAATACTTTCTTTATAACTATAACTTCCTTATACTTGTTATGCTTTAATTCTCTTATAATAAAATGCCTTGGCATTTCTTTGAGCACCTGGCGTGCTGCTGATCCCAATACTTAAGCTTTAGGGATCCTATCAAGACCTTGGTCTTTTCTCACTTATAACTACTCATCATAGCAAGGAAAGTCTAAACTAAATGCTATGTATATATATGTATATGCTATAATCTGTTCTTGCCCATCTTAAAGAAAAAGGGAAAACCAAATCAACATACTACACTTATAAAACGATTCTGCACATGTTCAGCTAAGGGTAAACAAAAATCTGTTGGAGGATCGATGGCCGGCTAGAAGGGGGGTTGAATGGACGGCACCCCCAAATCCTTGCTTTCTACACTATTGTTAGTATGCGCAGCGGAAATCTAATACTAACTATAAATAATAATACAAAGAAAGCTTAAGACAAGAATAAGAAATGGCAAACCAAGCTAACACGTTCGTTTACGTGGTTCGGAGATAACTTGCTCCTACTCCACGGCTGTCCGTAAGGTGGACGATCCCTCAATCCGTCGGTGGATTAATCCCCGGAAACTCCGGCTAGCACAATCCTCCTTGTCGGTGGAGAAACCTCACCACAACTCGATCAAGAGCACTTGGATTGCTAGGGCACTAGTTGACTACTAATTAGAGGTTACCCACCACTAATTTCGTCAACTTTGGCCGGCCAAACCAAGCTCCCTCTTATAGAGCTCGGGGAAACAGCCATGCTGTTTTGCCCGTTACCAGTCGACTGGTCCATGCACCAGTCGACTGGTGCCAGCCCAACGGCTATCTATCAGTCGACTGGTCCCATGACCAGTCGATTGATCCCAGCCATTTCCGATCCCAGTACCAGTCGACTGGTACAACCCTAAACTTAGGGTTTCCCATCCCGAGTACATTTCACTCGCACTCGGACCCTCACGACTCACTTGACTCTTCTTTGCAGCCTTGACCTCTTGCCTTCAAGCCTACTTCCTTTGGCTCTCGTCCCTCGGATGCATCCAAGCCCGCGGCTTGTCTCCAATGCCATCCTTCGCGTATGCCTCGAAGTCGCTTCCCTCGGCCCTTGTCCTTGCTGCCTTGTCCACGATCCCTCAGATGCATTCAAGCCCGCGGCTTGTCCTCAATGCCATCCTTCATCGGACCCGAAGCCGTCAACCTGAGTCAAATGTGTCACCTGCAGTCCTGCACAACTCAAGTACACATATCAAATAACGAGGGTAAACCTAACTTAAACCCTTTGCCCAAACACCAAAACACATGGTCCCGCGGACCATTGGGATTGCTCCAACAATCTCCCCCTTTTTGGTGTTTGGCAATACGTTTAAGTTAGGGAAAACATATAGCAAATAAACATGCTAAAAACAAATGGACTTACGATGCCAAGGCTACACACTTGGACTTATTCCGCCGAATGGACTTACATTGCCAAGGCTACACACTTGGCAACCGCCGAATGGACTTACGTTGCCAAGGCTACACACTTGGCAACCGCCGAATGGACTTACGTTGCCAAGGCTACACACTTGGCAAAACAATGCACCAAGCATTGGAACCTATCACAAGGCTCCCCCTACACCTAAGCTCCCCATTGAGCTAGGATTTTCCCACAGGGCTTTTTAAGAACCTATCCCAAGGCTCCCCCTACGCAAAGGCACTTAAGGTTCACTTAAGGTTTTCCCAATTTAAACCTTACTTCTCCCCCTTTGCCTAACATCCAAAAAGTTCTCCAACAATATCCCAATTGTTGAAAACTTATCATCTAAACTGACCCTAAACTCATGTATTAATCCCCCTTGGATCCCATACATCTAAGCGAGTTGACATGGTCACAAACCAATGCTGAAAACAGTTTCAGATTGGTATCAGTCGACTGCCCCCTTCGACAGAACCTTACAGAACCATTCTGTGGTCGAAATCTACTGTTACCAGTCGACTGGTACCCTATTTCTGAAAAAATCAGCCTTTTCAGGCTAACTTCAGAAATGCACCAGTAATTCCCTAGACCTCCAAAAATTCCCAAATTTTGTGGAGAGGTCTATTGTACCCTTGTCTACTTGGGAAAAATACATTACAAAATGTATCTATCACCAATCCCAAGATTGATACAAAATCCAAAACTAGCTAAATGGTTCAATTGAACCTTGACCTAAAGTCCTAGTTTTGGCTTCCTTTTGATGTATTTGCCCATACCAACCCAAAATGCATCCCTAGCATTGGTTTATATAGCATCTATACATCCAAAACCAATTATCATGCAATATGACCTCAATTGTCATATTTCTTGCATGAAACACAAACCATGTGTGCCAAATCCCTAGGTTTGAGACTCAAATCCATCTCCAAACCTTTTGGCACACTCCATGGCTCCTCTAGACTCCCAAGTAGTACCCACCTGAGATCCATTGGCCATGGGTCCCAAATTGACTCTTAGAGCTCCCCCTAGAGCTCTTTGCCTTAGCCACCTCCCTAGGTGACTCATCCACAATGGCTAGGCCACATCGGTCCACCCCCGGTGACACTTGGCCTACAAACGTAACTTTCTTAACCTTGGACACCTTATCCTTGGTTAATTTCTTCTTACCATTAAATGGCTTTCCCTTGCCATTTATTGACTTCTCCTTGCTATAGTCATATGCAACCCTAGCATAAGACTTTCCCTTAGCCTTGGAGACCTCTCCCTTGCCATGATCATTTGCCACCCTAGCATATGATCTCCTTTTGGCCTTGGAGGGACTAGATCGGTATCCCAAGCCCGATCTATCATTGTTGGGTCTTTGGCTACCCAACACCATCCTTAATTCCTTAGATCCAATAGTGAATCTCTTAAGGAATTTCTCTAAACCATCAAGCTTTGCCTTCAAAGCTTGATTCTCCCTTTCTAGGTTCCTAAACCTAGAGTCAACATGTCCACCTTGGACATTCCTAGACCTACCCTTCCTAGGCATATGTCTCCCCTTCTTGGGATTAATGCCTTGGGCCTCCTTAGGTCTACCATTCCTAGGTTTTTCATGAATTGGCCTCCTAGGGTTTTGATCTACATTAACCCTATTCCTATCATGATACTTAAATCCAAAATTTTGCATGGGTAAATAATAAGAATTATTCCTAGCATGCATGGAGGAATTTAAATTTGACTTCAAATTCAAACTAGGGTTTACCTTACCCTTTACCTTTGGAGCTCCCCCTTGACATGAGCCTCCATTCTTCCTCCACTTCTTTTCCCACATCTTCAAATGCGCCAACTTCTTGAGCTCTTTCTTCTTTGGGCATTTGGTGTGGTAGTGCCCTATTTCACCACAAGTGAAGCATCTAATGTGCTTCTTCTCCTTCTTCTTCTTGGCACCATCATTTCTACAACCCACATTAGTATTCAAATCAACTTGAATGGGTTTAGAATTTACCTCTTTCTTACCCATAGGACATCTACTCTTGTAGTGCCCTTTTTCATTGCAACCGAAGCAAATGATATGGTCCTTTGACTTGACTTCGGTGGAGGTGCTCACTAGGTTGACTTCTTCCAAGATTTCTTCTTCTTCTTCTTCACTTGTCTTGGATTCTTCTTCAACCATTGAGAATGTAGATGCTATATCTTCCTCATCCACACTTGTGGATGACCTTTCTTCATCCTTTTCCTCAAATGTGACCAAATTTACTTCCTCTTCTTGAGCTACTAATCCCAACTCCTTAGGCTCCACATCCGATTGGTCCTTCTTCTCCTCTTGGACCACTTCATCACTTTCTTCGGATTTTTCTTCTACTTCTTGTGTAGGCGAAAATTCCTCCCATGGAAATTTCTTTATTTTGCTCCACAAATCATGGGCATTCTCGTATTTACCTACACGGCTTATCACGTCATTAGGCAAAATATCAATCAAAATAGATATTACCTTATCGTTTGCCTTTGACCGTGTGGTTTGCTCCTCCGTCCAATGTCGTGATCGGAGCTTCTTCCCTTTCTTGTCTTTTGGGACTTCGAACGGTTTCTTGATCATCATCATGATGTCCCAATCCGTGTTGAAGAAGATCTCCATCTTCTTCATCCAATAGGTGATGTCCCCAAGGCTTCCTCCTTCAAATTTTGGAGGGACAATCAACCCGGCCATCTTATGCTTCCTTGGCGGTTAGTCCAACGGAGAGCGTCCTCGCTCTGATACCACTTGTTGGAGGATCGATGGCCGGCTAGAAGGGGAGTTGAATGGACGGCACCCCCAAATCCTTGCTTTCTACACTATTGTTAGTATGCGCAGCGGAAATCTAATACTAACTATAAATAATAATACAAAGAAAGCTTAAGACAAGAATAAGAAATGGCAAACCAAGCTAACACGTTCGTTTACGTGGTTCGGAGATAACTTGCTCCTACTCCACGGCTGTCCGTAAGGTGGACGATCCCTCAATCCGTCGGTGGATTAATCCCCGGAAACTCCGGCTAGCACAATCCTCCTTGTCGGTGGAGAAACCTCACCACAACTCGATCAAGAGCACTTGGATTGCTAGGGCACTAGTTGACTGCTAATTAGAGGTTACCCACCACTAATTTCGTCAACTTTGGCCGGCCAAACCAAGCTCCCTCTTATAGAGCTCGGGGAAACAGCCATGCTATTTTGCCCGTTACCAGTCGACTGGTCCATGCACCAGTCGACTGGTGCCAGCCACAACGGCACTCCAACGGCTATCTATCAGTCGCTGTGTTCATCACCAGTCGACTGGTCCCAGTACCAGTCGACTGGTACAACCCTAAACTTAGGGTTTCCCATCCCGAGTACATTCCACTCGCACTCGGACCCTCACGACTCACTTGACTCTTCTTTGCAGCCTTGACCTCTTGCCTTCAAGCCTACTTCCTTTGGCTCTCGTCCCTCGGATGCATCCAAGCCCGCGGCTTGTCTCCAATGCCATCCTTCGCGTATGCCTCGAAGTCGCTTCCCTCGGCCCTTGTCCTTGCTGCCTTGTCCACGATCCCTCAGATGCATTCAAGCCCGCGGCTTGTCCTCAATGCCATCCTTCATCGGACCCGAAGCCGTCAACCTGAGTCAAATGTGTCACCTGCAGTCCTGCACAACTCAAGTACACATATCAAATAACGAGGGTAAACCTAACTTAAACCCTTTGCCCAAACACCAAAACACATGGTCCCGCGGACCATTGGGATTGCTCCAACAAAATCTACACATGTTCAGCTAAGGGTAAATGAATTCGGAACACTAAAATGCTGCATATTAATCTAACACAATTCTGCATATTAACTTAATTAAATTCTTCATTATAACTTAATAAAATCTGCATGCTTAAAATAAATTATCTAGAACTGAGGTATGCAATCTGTTCCTACTCATGGCAGTAACAATAAATTCAACTGCAATGTTAATGAGGAGACTGTTCATACTTGTTAAAGTAGCAACGAAATCCAGAATGTGTGCTTAAATAACAACCCACTATACTGCTCACAGCAGTAGCAAAAGAACTGAACCGCATACTCAAAATGAGGGCAGTTCGTGCTAGTTACATAGTAAAGGAACATCTAACTAAAATGCTATTCATACCAACATAATAAGAATCTAATCATGCTTGTTAAACTAGCAAACTTCTTAAACTATCTACTCAAAATAAGGGTTGTTCATGTATGATAATTAGCAAGGAGAAATCAAAACTAATATGCTGCCGAAGATCTAAACAGTAAGCTTAAGATGAGGGCTATTCATGCACGGCAGTAACTAAATGGTTCTAAAACTGCACACTTTAGATTAAAGTAAATGGCCGCTTGTTCTTGTTAAATGGCATGAAAGTGACAGAAATGCTAATGTTTGCATAAAAATCTACATGGCATACTTAATGCTGTACAAGGAAATCCATAGTAAGGAAAACAAAGCCATTAAAATCCGAACTGTAGCAAGCTCCAAGAGGGGCTGTTTTTTTTTTCATTGCAGCAAGGAAAAACATGAACAAAACCTGAAACTAAGAATTTGTGGTAGCAAACTCAAAACATCAACCTTTACTACAAGATTCAAAAGAAAAACAAGGAGAAACAAAATCCGAAAACCACTCCTACTGCAGGTGAGTAGCAACTCACAATGGTTTGCTTGGGCTTACAACCGAGACAGAGATCTAGGGTTCGGATGAGGTGAAGGTCTCGGCGATCCCTTCCTATCCGCGTGTTCTCCTTGACGAGGAGACCACGAATTGGTGAACAACTGCCGGAAAGAAGTCCTCGCCGGCCGCCGGAGACGAGCCCTAGCGCCGTCGCCCCTTTTTGCCCGAGAGAGAAGAATCGCGCCGTCGGGAGAGAAAAGGAGAGGAAAGGTTTAGGTTTAGGTCACGGGAAATCAAGCCCTAAGTTCTCTTCTTATAACTCCCATATTAACTAGGATATTCGATTATCTAACTATTGCTTAAATTTAATTCTCTCCATATAAGGTTAACAAAACCGTGTAGCTCAGCTGGTTGGGCCGATTTTGCTTGGGTCAGTCCGACCCGAGGTCGTGGGTTCGAATCTCACCTTCAATGTTTTTTTTTTCAAAACTTCTTTCTTTTCGTAACCCTATTAAACGACCTCCAAAAATTACGTAAAAATACTCTAAAAATTCCTAAAAATCTCTAGAATATTTTAAAAGTATTTCCAAATATTTTTATGGACATTTGGAACTCGAAATAGGGAAAATTGGGTCGTTACAGTTCTATACACAACCCACATGGCTAGAATAACAAGAAACAAAACCATGCCGTTGTATAATAAATAGTCCACACGGTTGTACTAAAAATATAGTGAAAGATAAAAAACAATACATAGCCTACACGGCTGGTACAAACACAAATGACGTAAAATAATATACTCATTGCATGCCGCCATGACTTACACCACAATATAAACCCAAAACAAATAAATGTGGCAACAAAGCTCAAAACAATAAGCAAAACCACATAACCAAAACTAAATACAAAGTACCAATAGCACAATATGAAATAGCATGAAAAACTGATCTCAGATGTGATGTGGGGTTGATAGCCAGGATCCTCCAAATAACTCCATAAATCCTCTACTTGCTACCTGGCGAAAGAAAAATCAATATAAGGGGTGGTGAGTGAGGATCACTTAGCGAGTAATAAGAACATGGTGGTACATGGACAAAAGTGTAAGGTGATCAAAGATATATAGACTCAATAGGGAAATAAAAAAAACATGATCATATCTGACATGATAAACATATATACCCGTACCGACCAACACATATGGTATAACGATCAGTAAATCACTAGGGATCAGCAATAGACCTGTTCATAACAATTGGACAATATATATGACAATATAACTATGTATGATAAAACAGTAATAGATCATCAAACGTGAGAGCTATGATCCATTATAAGAATACATCATATGTGGAAGCAATGCTCCACCACAAGCAATCCATCATATGTGGGAGCAACGCTCCACCATAAGCAATTCACAGTATGTGGGAGCAACACTCCATCACAAGCAATCCATCATATGTATGTAGGAGCAACACTCCACCACAAGTAATCCATAATATGTGGGAGCAATGCTCCAACATAAACAATCCACAGTATGTGGGAGCAATGCTCCACCATAAACAATCCACAAGTGATTAAGACATCTAGCTATCTAGCTAGCGACTGTGCGAGATCACTCTACCACAGATCACTATGGACAGTCCAAAATATCAGGGTCCCTATCTACACAAGATCACTCTACCACAAATTACTGTGGACAGACAGGAAGCAGCTATCTAGCTACGGGTTGCGCTAGATCACTCTACCACAAATCACTGTGGGCAACCCAAGGTATAATAACCCAAGCATAAAATCATAAGCAAATCATCATATGTGGGTGTAATGCTCCACTACAAGAAATAAAAGTGACCAAGACATCTAGCTATCTAGCTAGAGACTGTGCGAAATCACTCTACCACAGATCACTATGGGTAGTTTGAAATGTCATGCTCCCTGTCTACCTGAGATCACTCTACCATAGATCACTATGGGCAGATAGAAAGTAGCTATCTAGTTACGACTGCACAAGATCACTCTACCACAGATCACTATGACAACCAAGGGTATAATAACCCAGCAAGCATATCAACTCCACTGTCAACTCTCTCAACATCGTAGTGGATCACTCACCATTAGGAGAATTAGTTGACAGATCACTGTCAACTCTCTCAATATCATAGTCGGTCACTCACTCGTAGGAGACTTAATTGACAGAGCATACATATCACAATTGCTGTCAACTCTCTCAACATCGTAGTGATTCACTCACCAGTAGGAGACTTAGTTGACATGTCACTGTCAACTCTCTTAACATCATAGTCAGTCACCCACTCGTTGGGACTTAATTGATAGGATATACAATCAACGACACAATGTAAACACTCGACATAGGTAGAATCATCATGATACTGTTGGAACCCCAAGGTGTTTTGATGTGATCAAACAAGCTAAGTTAGGTCCTGCGTTTGTTTAACCCTTGTGTCTAAGTGTGCAGGAGCTTAGGAACACAGGAAGTTGAGCGGAAGACGCGGCTAGCGAGAAGGACGGTACGGGGAGAGAGCTGACAAGCTCGGTGCGTCCGAGGGACGAGGTGACCGCGGAAGAGTACACCGGTAGACGAGAAGAACGTGTGCGGCGTTCGAGGGACGAGAAACCGGGAAGGAAGGCTGCTCGAGGAGAAGGCTGGAACTTGGGTTCGGGTGAGCCCTATTCCGGATGACCGAGATCACCCAAGCTAGCGAAGCCGGAGTTGAAGACGTGGACCGAGATGAGCTGAACCGAAGCAGAGCGATCGGACAAAAAAATCAACTAGAGTTGACTTTTGGGGTCCGGGGCGCCCGGACCCCTCCAGGGCGCTCGGAACCCTCTGGGGCGCCCGGACCGAAGATGTTGACCAGATCGAGTCAAACTCGATCTGAACGTTGGGGGATAATTTTTTATCCCCCTAGGGCGCCCGGAACCCCTTCGGGGCACCCTGAACCCTTTCGGGAAGCCCCGACCAGTGCTATAAATATAGCACTGGTTTGCACAGATCATTCAACTTACTTGCAATTCAATTCTTTCTGTGCTTTCTATTCTTTTGTACTGTCAATGCTGTAAGAGGCTACTCCGCCCAGAGGAGAATCAGATAGTGCGCCATCTTTGCCTTGGATTAGCAATCCTGTGATTGCAAACCAAGTAAACCCTCTTATGTCTGATCTTTTAATTTAGTCTCTTCTTTTTTATTACAAGTGTCTGTTAATTAGTTGAATATCTGAGAAAGGTTTTGTGTTTAATTTTGTAGGGCAATTCACCCCTCCCCTCTTGCCGACCTCCAAAGGGACCAACAAGTGCTATCAGAACAAGGCGCTTCAGGAGGACTAATCGCCGATCGAAGCAACAAGATGGTCGGACCAAGCATCGTTCCACCAAAATTCGAGGAGGACTTCACAGACTGGAAGCGACGTATGGAGGTATTCCTAAGAACTGATTTTGAAATTTGGTCTATTATGAAGTATGGTTTTGTAGCTCCAATGAATCAAGACGGAGAAGAAAAAGAAGAACCACTGGACAAAGAAGGAGCAGAATGAGTCTGTAGCAAACAGCCGTGCGGAATATCACCTACTGAGTGTGTTGTCGCCTCAAGAGGTTAACCGCATCGGAAGCTATTCATCCGCTAAAGAACTCTGGGAGAAGTTCCTGGAACTCTACGAAGGCACACCCGAAGCAAAGCTCGCTAGAAGAGACATCCTCTGGAACAAGCTGATGAACATACGTCTGGAAAAAGGTGAGAAGGTAGCCAATTTACACGCGAAGGTAAAAGAACTAGTTACTAGTCTCGAGAACCTCGGAGAAACGGTTACAAATCGGGACACAATACGCTACGCACTCAAAATGTTTCCCAGAACTTCTGAATGGACATCAATCGTCGACGCCTACTACATTTCGAAAGACCTGGAGGTAAGTAGTTTGGAAGAACTGTTCTCCACTCTTATATTGCATGAAACCAGGTGTGCAAGAACAAAGAAATCAAGCCAGATGATTGCGCTAAACGCAACCAAAAGGAATGAACCCGAGTCAGATTCAGAGGATGATCATAAAGCGTACATGGTAAGAAACTTTAAAAAGTTTTTTTTAGAGCTAATAAATTTAAAGAAATACAGAATAAAAAGAATCCAAGAAATAGAAGAAGAATGCGTTGCTACCAGTGTCAAAAGGAAGGACACCTAAAAGAAGACTGCTCAGAACTAAAGAAGGACAAAGGCAAGATTCCCAAGAAGCACAAGAACCTAAAAGCTACTTGGGACGACACTTCTTCATCTGAGTCCGAGATTCAAGAATATGCCGGGATAGCACTGATGACAAGCTACAAAGGACAGAGTACATCAGAACCCAACATCGATGAAGGGGGAGCGACCTCAGATGGAAGTAGCGAAGCAGGGGGAGGCTTCAAGTCTGATATGGTAAGTGAGGTATGCCTCTTACCCCCTGATGAACTTTACTTTGGTATTAAGGCAATGTAAAAATCCATGTATAAATTAGAAAATAAAAATACCAAATTAGAAAATGAAATTTTAGAAACAAAAAGAATTTTGGCAAAATCATGTCTTATAGAGGATTTTGAAAAATTGAAAATTGAAAATGAAAAACTAAAAGAAGAAATAGAAAGATTGAAAAAATCTAATGGTTCAAATATTTCTACTTTTAGAAATTATAGAGGTTTAAATTGGTATTATAGATTTCATCAAAGTCAAATTAGAAATATATCAAAAATCTATGTACCTAGAAAATACTTGGTTAATCATGTAGGTAGGAACCTCTACTGGGTTCCAAAAACTTGTTTAATTTAAAATTAAAATTAGACTTTGCATTTTCAGTAAGGAAATTAAACAACTAGTTCATTATGAGGCTTTGTCTAAGGAAGTGGTTGTTGCTCCAATAACCAAGAAGGCCTAGTGCCTCACCACGACCTAGAAGTCAAGTATTGAAATGAAAAGTTTAATTGACTAACTAAAAAAGCATTAATTTAAATTACTTAATGCTTTAAAAGAGTTATTCAATTTGTGTTAGAAAATATTTTTTTAACTTGACTTAGAAATTTTGTTTAAAAATTACCTTAGAAATTGTTTATGAAAGTTAACTTAGAATAATTTTTTTGCCTTAAGATTTTTTTAAAAAATTTTGACTAAGAATTTTTTATGATAATATTGCCTTAGATTTTTTTTTTTTTAAATTGACTTAGAATTGTTTCAATTTCTAACTTAGAATTTTTTTTTTTCTGAAAATTTAAAAAAAAATTTAGGAAATGTTGAAATAAGTTTCAAACTTAAAATTTTAGAAAATTTTTGTTAACACTTATGATTGTTTTTTTTCTGAAAAATGTTTTACTTACATTTTTTTTCTTCAAAAGAAAAATTCTGAAGAGTGTCTTTACTTAGACATTTTAAATATTTTTTACACTTAAAATTTTTTTTAGAATTTACCTTAGACTTGTTTAATTTATAACCCCAATTTTTATGTGATCAAAGGGGAAGAAGTATGTTAAGTCTAGGGGGAGGAAATATAATTTTTCAATTGAAAAATATTTGGACTTATTTGAATATAAATTATTTTTATTATGTTTACCCTAACTTAACTTGGGTTGCTCACATCAAAAAGGGGGAGATTGTTGGAACCCCAAGGTGTTTTGATGTGATCAAACAAGCTAAGTTTGGTTCTGCGTTTGTTTAACCCTTGTGTCTAAGTGTGCAGGAGCTTAGGAACACAGGAAGTCGAGCGGAAGACGCGGCTAGTGAGAAGGACGGTACGAGGACAGAGCCGACGGGCTCGGTGCGTCCGAGGGACGAGGTGACCGTAGAAGAGTACATCGGTGGACAAGAAGAACGTGCGCGGCGTTCGAGGGACGAGAAACCGGGAAGGAAGGCTGCTCAAGGAGAAGGTCGGAACTTGGGTTCGGGTGAGCCCTATTCCGGATGGTCGAGATCACCCAAGCTAGCGGAGTCAGAGTTGAAGACCCAGACCGAGATGAGCTGAACCGAAGCAGAGCGACCGAACGGAAAAAGTCAACCAGAGTTGACTTTTGGGGTCCAGGCGCCTGGAGCTGACCGGGGCACCCGAACCCCTCCGGGGCGCCCGGACCGAAGATGTTGACTAGATCGAGTCAAACTCGATATGAACGTTGGGGGATAAAGTTTTATCCCCCCAGGGCGCTCGGAACCCCTTCGGGTCGCCCCGACCAGTGCTATAAATATAACACTGGTTTGCACAGATCATTCAACTCACTTGTAATTCAATTCTTTCTGTGCTTTCTATTCTTTTGTACTGTCAACGCTGTAAGAGGCTACTCCGCCCAGAGGAGAATCAGATAGTATGCCATCTTTGCCTTGAATTAGCAATCCTCTGATTGCAAACCAAGTAAACCCTCTTGTGTCTGATCTTTTAATTTAGTCTCTTCTTTTTTATTACAAGTGTCTGTTGATTAGTTGAATATCCGAGAAAGGTTTTGTGTTTAATTTTTATAGGGCAATTCACCCCTCCCCTCTTGTCAGCCTCCAAAGGGACCAACAGATACTACCAATAATACACCCAACACACGTGCACACACAATAGGCATGTGAGCACACACAACATATGTATGATTAATATGATCATTCAATAGTACACACTAGACACGTGTACACACACCACACGAGTATAATCAACATGATACCTCCAATAAATACACATCCGACGCACACACAACACAGGTATAATCCACATGATACCTCCAATAGTACACACTGGACACGTGTGCACATAACAACGTTGGTATAATCTACAATATACCTCCAATAATACTCACCTGACATATATGCACATACACCATGAGTATAATCAACATAATACTTCCAATAAAACATAATAGACATGAGTACATACACAAAATAGATATAATCAACAATATACCTCTAATAATACTCACCATATATGTACGTACATACAACCTAAGTATAATCAACATAATCCTCCAATAAAACATATCAGATATGTGTACACACTAAACATACATATATTTAGAAACATGATCCATCAATCATATATATACCTATATGCATAAAAAGATCCAACATGTGACTGCCAACAATATTTACAATACGTAGTAATACCTATACACATGTGCACACTAATATATGCATAATTAGCATGATAACACCTATAATACACACCATACACATATGTACACTATAGAGTAGGAATAACCAAAGATGAGACTGTATAGATAATAAACAGATCATCTCAAAGATCAAACATATAAGTATCAAACGCAGATAAAATATGAGTGGAGTTAAGGTAAAGCAACCTAATCCATCAGATAATTCATGCATTAAGTTCAATGAACTATAGAGGCCAAGAAAGAAGTACCCACCTTTATTTGTAGATCGTACCAATATAACTCCTACGTTGAGACGCTCGTCTCGAATTGAAGTCCTATAAATCACATAATATACAATTTAGCTAATCACATATACAACAATTAGCTAAACCCAAAACCCAACCTAATTAGGGAAAACCCTAATCGATCAATCATTAATTAATCCTAATTAATGATAAACTTCAATTAATCCCCTTAATCAATAATCTAATTCTATCCAACATCATCACAATACTTCCTAGCTCGACAATCATCCCATCGTTTAATCCATTGAATCAACTACAAAGCATCATGAATCCAACATACATAATTCATCACATGAACAATAGCTAACCACCAATTAAATCCTTATTCAACTTAGATTAACAATTCTAGCCATGTCACTAACCAATCTGGATTTAAATTCAGGCATAAATCAATCTAAAACTCACCTAAATCTGTAGCACAACAACTGGACCCACTGCCAGAGGAGTTTGCTGCCAGAAATAATGGTCAGAGAAAGGTGGAGCCGTTGACCTCTAAATCAAATACCACCTAATCAGCAATAAATATAGATCTTATACTAAAATCATCTACTTGAGGTAATCAATTATCTTGAGTGTGATCACTACAGCAAGATACTCCGGTGATCAGTACTCCCTGGAAATTGTAAGGTGGTCGGAGGAAGAAATCTGGTGGCTTCAACTATCCATCAGGGGCCAAACACTACAACAAAAACTGCAAACGACAACGGATATTATCCGTTGTCGTAGGGTCAAAAAACTGTTGTAACTGAGGGTGTTGTAGAATGTATTGCCCTACGACAACGGTTTTGAATCCATTGTCTTTGTAGACATTTGGCAACGGTTTTTATCCGTTGTTGTATATATGCTCAAAATTTAGCTACGAAGGATACGACAACGGTTTAAAACCGTTGTGGTAGCTAATTTCAACAACAGAAATAAACCGTTGTAGTAGACTCTTTTTACAACAGATATAAACTGTTGTGATAGATAATATTTACTCATTTTGCTTTTTTTACAACAGTTTTAATATATTTTACAACGGATAAAACCGTTGTCATTTATCACTTTTTTCAAAAAAAATCGTTGTGGTTTACATAGTTTTTACAACATTTTTAACTGTTATCTTTAATGTTCATTAATACCAAACAACCAATCTTATTTTACTATAAGCAAACCACCAATACAAAACTAAATATTTACTACATTAAATCCAAAATAAACATCCATATATAATTCATCCTGTAGCCACACATATACAAAAATATACAAAATGAGTTGTTACTCATCAAAATACACATGTTTTCCATTACTGTTCTCCATATACATTAAATCACATGTTTTCCATTTGTTGTTCTCCATATGGCACACTTTTAATTTACAAATTAGCAAGGCAAGCTACATGCTAACAAAGCTCACTTCTTGCATCAAAAAAACTCAAGCCTCACGAATTGCCCGACCTGCAAAAGAAAAATTCAACAAAACTTATAAAATTCTATAATTCCAGATTATAGTCTACATGACAACATGAATTCTTGGAAAATAAGCAATACAAGGAAACATGCCATTTTATACTCGAAGTTGCATGTTTGAGGTGGTTATAGTCAAAATTACTATAAATATAACTACCAAAGAATAAGAGCAACTAAAAAACTACTTTTATCCAGTTAGGGAAAAAAATAGACAATTGCAAATTTTCCTCCTTCTCTTACATTTTCAACTAATGACTAGTTTAAAGAGGATTTTTTGCAACTTCATCAAGTTTTACATTGACTCAAACTTATGACTACCCTTGAACATAATATTTGAGTATCTATTTGTACATGTTGCAGAACTGTTAGACACTGCTAGAAGAAATGGAGAAACTCTTCCAACTAATGTACTCCGTGTGACTCAAGGAGCCTTATCGAAATATAGTTCTAATAATAATAATAATAATAATAAATCCTCTCTCAATCAGTTGCATTCATGAGTAACACATTGGAAGAGGAATATCAAGGCTGTGTCTGAAAGGAAAAGAACTCTGGTATTCACAAAATATAATTTAACCGTCAGTCCTTGCATAATGCAGAAACAACTAAATAAGTGTCATGTAACATCAAATGTTAGAATGAGGTATTGGGCAAAGGTATGTGTATAATTTATTTCATGGAACATTAAATGTAGAAACAGAGTTCTTTTTTCCTTCAACCAAACATTTAAAAAAAATGGAAATTTCCAAAGCATGACATAACTGCCCAAATCTGCGTTGGATATAGATACTTGGATAATGACACTCAAACAGTGACACTAAGAGTGAACAATCACTAATCCTATTGAACACATGTACAATTTGTAAAAATAGCCATGTCAGAGATTATGATCATACTTATGTTGAACTATATCAAGTCCAAGTAACATAGACATGGAACAGTTGTAGCACTGACACTATATTCAACCACACAACCATTATCACACTAGAGATTTGAATGAACATTATGTTAGGATCTTCGGATGGCTAGAGAGGGGGGTGTGAATAGCCTCCTTTCAAAAACTTCAATCAATTTCCTCACAAGAGTTTGTTAGCACAGCGGAAATAAGTAAAATGAAAACTGATGCAAGGAAAAGAACAAACCACCACTAACAAAATGATGTACGAGGTTCGGGGATAACTTGCCCCTACTCCTTGGCGTGTCCGTAAGGTGGATGATCCCTTGATCTTTAAGTAGATCACACCCCGGACAAAATTCGGCTAAGTATTTCTCCTTCTCGGTGGAGTAACCTCTCCACAAAAGTCACAGAATAGATTTAAAGCACAATGACTTATAGAGTTCAGTGGCTAAAGGATTGAACAAATGAACTTACAGCCACGAAGCAAAATGCAAAGACAGAAGGAAGCCAAGAGCTCAACAACACAGCCTCTTGTTTGATCGACAGAGAGTTTTTCCAGAACCTTAGCAAACCTCTCTTCTTCCTTCTTCTTATTCTGCTTGCTCACTGTCTTCAGCCAGAGCCGAATCGCTGTCACCTGTATCGAATCACTGCGTCGCCAGTCACTCTTCCTCCTCATCTGGTTCTCTGAACTCACACCAATACCATCAATGATCTTCACTGGTGTCTCTGAGCTCGAACCAATGAGCAAGAGTCAAGCCGTAGCCACTGATCACCGCCAGTGAACGTTGATGCTCCAAATGCACCATTTGCAGCGGAACACAGCAGAAAGATCACTTGGTCTTATTCTTCTGATGGAGCTTAATTTGAAATCAACCATTGGCACGACACCTACAACCTGTAACTTAAAAATCTCACAGCAGATGATTTGATCAGGTGAATCAGAAGTGAATCAGAAATATCAGAGAAGCAGCAGAAACAAATGACATTGTTGTGGATCGATCATCAGACCGATCCATATCCTTCCGGACCGATCAGGACACACCCTGATCGGTCTGGGATTATGCTGATCGGTCTGTGGACCGATCAGCCTATGGGTGGATCGGTCTACAGACCGATCCCCCTTTATTGCCCTGAATCCTATCGCTTGTTACTGATCGGTCACCAGACTGATCAGATAGCCCACAGAAGTCTTCTGTGTGGTAACTGATCGGTCCACAGACCGATCAGATAACCCACAGAAAGCTTCTGTGTGGTTTCTGATCGGTCCACAGACCGATCAGATACCTAAGGTATCACTGGATCGGTTTGTCGACCGATCCAGTCAACCAAAGTATCACTGGATCGGTCAACAGACCGATCCAATGCCCCTGTGTTAGTTTTAGAGCCTCCCAGCCCTAAACCCTAACGTCTTCCTGGTCTAGAGAACGAGCTACCAAGCCCTCTCTGACCTAGTCCGGAGAACGAGCTACCGAGCCCTCTCCGACTCCGTCCGGTCCAGAGAACGAGCTACCGAGCCCTCTCTGACCTAGTCCGGAGAACGAGCTACCGAGCCCTCTCCGACTTCATCTGGTCCAGAGAATGAGCTACCGAGCCCTCTCTGACCTAGTTCGGTCCAGAGAACGAGCTACCGAGCCCTCTCTAACCTAGTCCGGAGAACGAGCTACCGAGCCCTCTCCGACTTCGTCCGGTCCAGAGAACGAGCTACCGAGCCCTCTCTGACCTAGTCTGGAGAGCGAGCTGTCGAGCCCTCTCCGACTTCATCCGGTCCAGAGAACGAGCTACCGAGCCCTCTCTGACCTAGTCCGGAGAGCGAGCTGCCGAGCCCTCTCCGACTTCGTCCGGTCCAGAGAACGAGCTACCGAGCCCTCTCTGACCTAGTCCGGAGAGCGAGCTGCCGAGCCCTCTCCGACTGATCAACCTTGATCATTAATCAGTCTGAGTCTAATTAATATCTGATACAAACTTAAATCAGTGTCAACATCAAAACAACAGCCAGGTCAGACTGTATTAACACATTAGTTATCAAATTTCGTAAACAGTAAGCAGTAGAGTACTACCCTTGTATGTTAAACTTGTTGAATGTACAATATCTCATAAGAAAGTTTACCTTTAATGTTGTCACAACAATCACATCCAGAGAGAATACACAAATCAATGAACTGATCCATAGTGAGTCTTAGCTCTTCAAGAACCTGAAAAATAAGGATGAGAATAAATACAGTAATTCAATTAACAATAAGCAAAATAAATATACATTTGAAACGTCAAATTCCATCACAGAGATTTTTTTGGAACTAGGATCCATTAAATGATGGAGAAACCTTGGTACCCCAAAAGTTAAAGTATCCATGTTTTCTGAGGCAACCGCAAACACCTAGAGATTGATAACAAACAAATACGTTTAGGATATTAAAGTTAAAAAAATAAAATAGAATGTGTTACATTGCATCATTTTACCTTGTCACTTTTGCAAAGAGCTGCGGATTGAGCTTTTGCTTCACAGGGTGCCTTTAGATCAGAAAGATGAGTTTAGCTTCTAAAACTAGAGATACAATACTTGTATATTAAGCAATTGCATGCAGCTTTAGGAAATGTTTGCAAGAGAAAGTAAAATTGTGTCATTGTTAGTTCAAATTCTTGTAGCAAGGATAAAGAATTCAATAAGTGAAAGTGGACTAGTTTACCTCAATAGTAGGCACACCCATTAGTCTTAAGAGACGTTTACAATCTTCATTATCTTGCTTGGTTACCTATGAAAAAACTCTACAGTCATCTACTGGAATCAAATTCTTCAAGAAAGTAATTTGAAAGTTTAAAATATATTTATAGAAACTCTATGTTACATATGAAGAAAATAGATAATCAGCATGCTAACTTTATGTTGATTGCATCATAATCAATAAGATCCTCATGGTAATTTCCAATAAAATAGCAATATCAAAGATTACCTTGACAGTCCTTTTGCTGTACTTTTCAATTCCCTCCAAATCACCAGTCTGCAAACAACAAATGTAACCAAGATAGCAAAAGAAATTCTAGCACACTAAAGAGTCCCAATAAAGGTACTTGTTATGCACAAGCAATGACCTCAATTGTTGTGTTCAGATCGTTAGTTGCATCTTTCCTCTTTAAATATCTAAAGAATAAAATAAGCTTAAAGATTATCATTATCTTGCAACAAAAAAAAAGGAGGGGGGCAATGACAAAACTATAAAGGTTAGCCTTTTGGCAAGTTCTTGTTTCTTCAGCTATGGAGGTTGACCGTCAAATACATATCTGGCATAAAAAAGATAATAATAAAATATGGTGGCTGAATGATAAACAAAATGATATTTAGACATGCAAATGGACTTACACTGGCTCGATACCTGCTTCTAATAATCTGATAGTTCGATTGAACATCCCTTGCAATGACTTATCGGCCATATAAAATGTCAAGAGTTAGAAGAAGAAATAAAAAAGTCCAACTCATGCATAGATTTTTCAATGAACTCTACAAATTCTTTCCTAATTCCAGGAAGTCCTCGAGAATCACTATATGCACCTGATTGCACGAAAGAAAGTTGAGATTCTTATCAGAATGACTAAAACAATATTTACTCATCAACATGAAAAAAATAACAAGGCCTGCAGATGATGTTTTGGGTTTGTTACATATAAAGATATAACTAAAAATTGGAATATGACACAAATGTTATGAAAAGGCCAACATAAAAATTGCTTGGGTTACAAATGCACAAACAAGTACAGAATACATTTCTTTTCCAGATCACCGTTAACAAGAGGAAACAAGTTGCAAAGTAGTTTAGCTTGAGAAACAGACTGCATCAAAAAGGAAAAGGTTTAAGCAGACTGCGAGTTGAAAATTGTAGGAATATGTGAATACCTAAACCACCTGAATTCAATGAAAGATAATGTTTATCTCTTGCAATGACATCTGCTGGGAATAAAAGCCCAACATTAGGGTCATCCAATAGAAATGGAGCTTGGCACAATGCTACCACCTGGAGAATAGTATAAGTAAAAAATTACACCATTAAAAAGAGAAATCTAATGGAAAATGTCTCTTTATCTCAGGGAGCACAGAGAAGGAGAAATTGCTCCATGTACAAGGAATTTTTGACTTGTGAAGATGATTTTTTCTCACTAAGTTCCTTAAGTCAAGCAATAGAGAAGAATGATCAACACTTTAATACAAGTAGTTTTTAAGAAAGAATAAAGAGAAAATGGAAACCTGACGGGGAAATGTTAATGGCTTCTATCCGAGAGCATGAGGGTTCCCGACATTTGTGAAAATAATCTGTAAACAACAAAAAAAACCAATCTCATGGAAAGTAAGTCCAACTTGTATCTTGTTTCTTAAGAATAAATTGAAAGGGGAGTGCAGTATTATAACCTCAAATTTTAATCTCACAAGTGGCATCCCAACAAGCTAACAATAAAAAGAATCAAAGGCATATGTGTTAGGATGTATACTAAAAGCCTAGCTTTTGGTATAAACATTTATCTAGAAATAAGAATCACATTGGTCAAATGTCTACATTTATGATAAATGTAATTGTTCAATTAATTTATATTGTAGATAACATGGTGTGTGGTGTCACACACAGAAGATCATGTTATCGGTTCCTTATAAATTATAAACAGTAGCTCACGACCAAGATGGAAAGGAACAAACCATTGGAAGGTCGTAGTGTAATTAGGTATTAGTTTATCTTAACTATATAATTACACTAGTACACTTAGAGTGTATTGAGTAGGACCATTTGAGGTCGTTTCTTTTATACTAACTTTATAAAGGAACAAAGACCTCAGTTATTATGGAAGTGTGTGCTCTTAATCCCAATATAATAACAATCACATATATTTGATATTTATTTCTTTAATTTATCAATGGGTGAGATTTAGTTCGATAAATCAATAAGCCCGATAAGTTGGGAAATGATATAACTTATAGTGTGTGTTGTTGATTATAGAAGGAAACTGTGTCCTAGTGATCTAGGTTGAGAATGCCCCCAAGAGGAGCTCATAAGGATTGTCATGTTAAACCCTGCAGGTGGACTTAGTCCGACATGATGATGAAGTTGAGTGGTACTACTCTTGGAGCTAGATATTAATTAAGTGAGTTGTCAGTAACTTACTTAATTAGTGGACATTCGACATCTTAAACACAGGGAGACTAACACACTCATAATAAGAAGGAGCCCAAAATGTAATTTGGGATTGGTGCGGTAGTTCAATAATAGTTCTCTAGTGGAATGAATTATTATTGATAAAATTAAGTTGTGTGTTCGGGGCGAACACGGGATGCTTAATTTTATCGGGAGACCAAAACCAATTCCTCCTCTCGGTCCCTATCGTAGCCTCTTAATTATAGAGTACTATACCCACCTATACCCACCTTCTTACCCATCCCATAGGGGCCGACCAAGCTAGCTTGGAGACCAAGCTAGGGTCGGCCAAAGTTTGGTTCATGGGTGCTTCAAGGTGGCCAGCCCTAACTTGGGTTCAAGCTTGGTGTGGCCGGCCCAAATTAAAATAAAAGGATTTTTATTTTTAAAATTTTCTTATGTGGATAACATGATTTAAAAGAGAGTTTAAAAATTTAAATCTTTCCTTTTATAAGATTCTACAAAAGATTAAGAGAAAGTTAAAATCTCTTTCCTTATTTGTAGATTAAAAGGTTGATTTTAATTTTGGTAAAAACTTTCCTTTTAATTATATTCATGATTTAAAAGAAAGTTTAAAAATTAAAAATTCTCTTTTATTAGTTTCTACAAAAGATTAAGAAAAGATTTAATATCTTTCCTTATTTATAGATTGAAAGGAGATTTTAATTTTTAGAGATAACTTTCCTTTTTGGAAATTATCCACATGTTTAATTAAAAGAAAGATTTTAATTTATAAAATTTCTTTTTATTAACTAAATATGAAGGGATTAAAATTATTGGAGAAATTTTTATAAATTTCTAGAAACAAATTAGGAAGTTTTAATTTTTGTTTTAATTAAAACTCTCTTTGTTTTGGGGAAAGAGGTGGCCGGCCAAATAAATTGAGAAGAGAAAATTATTTTTAATTAAATAAATTTTCCTTTTCATGGCAAAAGAATTAAGGAAGTTTTTATTTAAATTTCCTTATTTGCCAAGACCAAGAATTATAAAAGAGGGGGTAGAGGAGGCTTCATGGTGAATAACTATATTCTTTTTCTTCCTTTCTTTTCTTCCTTGGTGTGGTCGGCCCCTAGAGGTTCCCCTTCTCCTTCTCTCTTCTCCTTCTTGTGGCCGAGACTTCATCATCTCTTGGAGGCATAGAAGTGGCCGGATCTAGCTTGGAGAAAAGGAGAGAAAGGAGTCTTGTTTCTTGCATCCCTTGGAGCTTGGTTGATGGAAAAAGATCTTCATCTTTTGGAAGCTTTGTACGTGGCCGAAACTTGAAGAAAGGAGAAGAAGGTGCTTTGGTGGTTTCTCATCTCGGAAGATCGTTGCCCACACAACGTCCGAGGTTAGAAGAGGAATACGGTAGAAGATCAAGAGGTTTTTCTAAAAGGTATAACTAGTATTTTTCCTTTCCGCATCATACTAGTTATTTTTGGAAATAATACCAAATACAAGAGGTATACGATTCTAGTATTTCGAATTTGTTTTCGATGTTGTGTTCTTTTGTTTTTTCTTTTCCTTGTGATTTGATTGTTCTTTTCGGTTGACCTAAAGTAATTTAAGGAAATTAAATATTAACTTTCCTTAAAAGGCTTTGTCTAGTCGGTGGTGGTTGTTCCCATATCCAAGAAGGTCATGTGCCTCGCCATGTCAGTACTGGGAGCCAATTTTAGAAACTAATATTTAATGAAATTAATAACCTAGGTGATTTGGATCGAACGTGTTAAGTTCCGCAGGAGATCCGAGTCTAAACCTAAAAGAACAAATAGATTAAACTTTGGATCAAATGTGTTAAGTTCCACAGGCGATCCAAGTTTAATTTAAAAGAACACATGGTAGCTAGGAAAAGGTTCAGACCTTTGTACAATATTTTTTGTACAGTGGAACCATTAGGTTTTCCGAGTAGCAACCAACAATATGTGCACTTCATATCTTGATACAAGCAATAAAGCAAACATATACAGTGCTAAATAACCCAGGAAGATATCTTCAACCAGATAACAAGAATGGAAAAAAAACAATCAAAGTAAGATCTTTTAGGAATCGAAATAAGAGTCTCTTTCAATAAAATTTATTCTATTTAACTCAAATCATGTTGTGGCACAATCAACAAAAATTGTGTATGAGAAAGCATCATAACCTTCTTCCCCTCCTTCTGCAACTCCGAAGCCCGCAGGTAAAGCTCCCCTTTGACAGCATATGCAACTTTCTTCACATTCTCATTCAGCAACTTGTAGTCCAGCGGCTTCGGCGCCATCCTAATACTAATTAATGATTTAAAATCAAAACTTCTTATCTTAATACTAACTAAACAACAAAAGGAGTATAGAAGAGGTCACATGCTAATTTTATGATGGAAAGCAAATCAAACTTACTTGGATATCAAAGATTCTGCTGCCTTCTCCAGGCATGGAAAAATTAGCCTATTTTGACTGAAACTTGTTGACTCTCTTTGTTAGAAAATGGGCAGTCTTCTTGGAGCATATAATGTAGAAATATGCATCTCCGACTCTACTGTAGTTCTATAGACATGAACAGAAACAACAATAAACAAGGATGCCATGGCTAAAATCTTGATGCCTTTGCAGTCTGCTATAGACCCTGCAGAAGAAGCTTGCTTACATGCGAAACAGACGTATGTTTTCATGTTCTTCTCTGATCTAAGAAGTCATTAAGAAAAACTAGAGGAACAAATCTCGTGGAAAATGATCGCCATATTCAATTAATGATACGATTAAGACGATTTGGTGAATTATTTTTTAAAAAAATGACCCTAATTCGATTGAATCTAAAGCAAAGGAAACCCTAATCGAAGGAAAAAAAGATCGAGCGCAGACCTGGAACTCGGAGGTGTGGTACAAGCTCATAAACAAGCGGAGAGCACTGGCCTGGAGGAGCATGGGCTGCGGCTTCCCGTCGTCATCCTCCTCGCCTCTTCCCAGCAGTCCGAAGATGTCGTGTATGTTGCTATATAGGGAAACAGGTTTGAAGAACCCTCTGCCAAGGCTAGACGACGAAGCGATGGCTTGCGTCCCGGAGAAGCTGATGAAGACCGCATCGTCGCTCCTGTCAATGATGAAGTTGGCGCTACCTGCATTGGCACGCAGGCAGCGAGTCCAGGCTTGTGCCAGAAGAGGGGAAGATGCAAGGAGCGCACCAAGGACATGGCTCATCTCAAACCTTTATGAGGCAAAGGTAGATAAATCAAGAGTGAGGGTGAGAATGAGAGAGAGAGGAGAGCACACCATTGTGGAGGAAGATCCAGTGGTCGACGGGATAGCGTGAAGAGATTGTATGAGGAGAGGGAAAGAAAATTGCCTTAGGTTCGGGAGCACGAAGGAAAAACACGGCGCCGAAAAGAAAACAGCGAGGGGGGAAAATGACCAAATTCAATTACAACGATTTTTTCAAAACTGTTGTCGTAGATGCTAAAAAGGAGGCTAAAGACAACGGTTTATAAAACCGTTGTAAAAAGTGTTGTCATTTTAAAAAAATATTGTTTAATGACAACAGTTTTGCCAAAACCGTTGTCTTTTATATTTAATGGGGAGTTCAAAGACAACGGTTTTGGCAAAAACCGTTGTCTTTGAGCAAATACGCAACGCTTTCTCTTAAAACCGTTGTCGTAGGGGTGTTGTCGTTTGTAGTTTTTGTTGTAGTGAAAGCCCAATCACTATCTAGATCTTGATGAGGAGGGGCCTGATGTATGAGAGCTTGGTCTCCGACAAATATTGGTTGGAACAGGAGGCTCTAGTGGTCAGAGCCACAACACATAAGTGTGGCAATGAGGGATTGAAGCTAGGGCTCGGATCCCCCTCCTCTTGAATGAAGGTCAACCCACGCAGGGGTGGAGACTCAAGAGGAAGACGACTGGATGGATTTGGGGCAATCAGTGGAGAAGATGGGAAGCTCGACTGACGATGATTTGATTGGCGCCAGCATAATCGGGATTAAGGATGACACTACGGCGTCGCCCGCTGGACTCCCACGGCAAGGGGGGCGATATAAGGCGGCAACGACCAAGCGTTGGTGACCGGAGTTGGGCATTGACATCTCACGATCGGAGCGACGAGATCGGGAGGGAAGGGCAGCGGCTGGATTGGGAAGAAGGAAGAGGTCTGGAGAAGAGGAGAAGAATTGGGGAAATGGAAATGAAGAGGAAACCTAGGTTTTATATCTAGGTTAATTAATCTAACTTTAGGCTTAATGGATCAATCAACTTCCACTTAAGGGATATTCCAAATAGGCTTCCTCCAAGCCCAATAGATTTATCACCACAAAATGTGCAATACGACCTCTGTTTAAATCTTGAAAAATCTCTAAAAAATCTCAGAAAATTCTATAAGGTTATTCCTCCAATAATACTTATTATTTAATTATCATATCTTACATACTTACTTCAAATAATATGTCAGGTCAGCTTGTAGTTAAGTTTAGTAAGCTACCTATCATTCTTCTATAGTTTTTAAGTCAACCAATTTACCATTTAGGTTGCTGTCTAGGTTTATGTTACTTGCTATAGGTGTCTTTAGTTCTTTTGAGGCTTCTATACCAAATTTCCTAATTAATTCTTTGGTGTATTTACTTTGGTGCACGTAGTTATCTTCTTTAGTTTGTTTAATTTGTAGTCCTAAAAAATAGCTTAATTCTCCAACCAAACTCATTTCAAATTCATTTTCCATTAAAGTTTGGAATTCTTTTAAAAATTTTGAGTTGATTGAACCAAATACTATATCGTCTATGTATACCTGGGCTATGAATATGTCAGAGTCTATGAGTTTAATAAAAGGTGTAGGTTCAATTTGACTTCTTTAAACCCTTTCAAATTTAGGAAACTAGACAGTCTTTCATACTAAGCCCTAGGTGCTTATTTTAATCCATATAGTGTCTTTTTTAGTTTAAAAATATGGTTAGGGTATTCTAGGTTTTCAAAGCCTAGTGGTTGACCTACATAGATATCCTCTTTAATTTGTCCATTTAGGAATGTGGATTTAACATCCATTTGATATAACTTGAATCCTTTATGTATTGTAAAGGCTAGCAATATTCTTATAGATTCAAGCCTAGCTACTGGGGCATAAGTCTCATAGTAATCAATTCCTTCAACTTGACTAAACCCTTTGGCAACTAGACGGACTTTGTTTCTTGCAAGTTTTCCTTTGTCATCTAATTTATTTCTAAAGACCCACTTAGTGATAATAACTGACTTATGTTTAGGTGGAGGGACTAAATCCCATACTTGGTTTCTTTCAAATTGACCCAACTCCTCTTACATTGCAATTATCCAATTAGGTTTAGATAAGGCATCATCTATTATTTTAGGGTTAATTTTAGATATTAAGGTTATTTGACTTAAATTCCTAAAAGGTAACCTAGTTTGAACTCTTAAGTCAGGATTTCCTATAATTTGACTTGTTGTTTGGTTTTGGTTTTGTCGGATAGTTCTTGGGTTGATTTTTTTATTAGTTCATTGTGTGGTAATTGGTCTTCTTCTTCTTGATATATATTGAATTAGATTGATTATTGGTTTTCTCAAGACTAATATGTTTATTTAAATTGTTATTTTTATCAAAAATTACATTAGTTGTTTCTTCAATTTTTAGAGTGGATTTGTTATAAACCCTATAGGCTCTACTTGTGGATGAGTATCTTAGGAAAATTCCTTGTTGTATTTTTGAGGTAAATTTTTCTAAGTAATCTTTAAGATTTAAAATATGTACATTACATCTAAATACTTTAAAGTATTTTATGTTTGGAATCTTATTAAAATAAATTTCATATGATGTTTTATTTAGGAATTTATTTATTATAATTCTATTTTGGACGTAACAACCTGTATTAATGGCTTCAGTCTAAAAATATTTAGTTAGATCAAATTCATTTAGCATTGTTCTTGAAGCTTCTTGTAAAGTTTTATTTTTATGTTTTACTAGTCCATTTTATTGTGGAGTCTTGGAACATGAAAATTCATGATGATAACCATTTTCTAAACATAAGTTTGTAAAATTTTGATTTTTAAATTCTCCTCCATTATCACTTCTAATTTTATTTATTTTAATTTATTTTCATTTTTTATTTATTTACAAAAATTATTAAATATTTCAAAAGTTTCATATTTATGAGTTAAGAATTTAATCCAAGTATATTTGGAGTAATCATCTATTATAACTAAGCAGTAAAAACTTCCATCTAGTAACTTAACTGCATGAGAGTCGAATAAGTCTAAGTGTAACAATTTAAGTATTTATTAGTTCAAATTTGATTAGTTAGTTTATGAGTTGATTTAATTTATTTTCCTTGTTGATAGGGACTACGTATTTTGTTTTCAGGAATTCCTAATTTAGGCAGACCTCTAACTAAACTAATTTTATTTAATTTAAGTAAATTTCTAACATGGGTGTGAGCTAGTCTCCTATGCCACAATCACGTTTCTTCATGTTGTGTTAAAAGATAATTGTGTGAGTTTTTTGGTAGATTTATGGAATAAATATTTTTATCTCTAAATCCTTTCAATAATATATGGGCGAGTTTGTGCCACTTATTTGACATTCAAAAGATAAACATTTTACTTTAAATCTAGAGTCACATAATTAACTTATACTAAGCAAATTATAATAAAAATGTTCAACAAGCAATACTTTTTTAATTGATATACTTGATAGTAATTGCATTTCTCCTGTACCAATTACCTTTAGTTTGCCATTGTTTCCAAAGGCAACTAAACTTAACTTTTTAAACATGATACTAGTGAATTTGTGTTGGTCCCTAGTCATATTCCTGGACCAGTCGCTATCCAATATCCATTTATCCAGATCTTTAGATTCCTATACAAAATGTAAGAGTTAGACCAAAGTTTGGTCAGTTTATTTTAGTTAAGTTTAATTTAATTAAGTTTAGTTTAATTTTGTTTAAGTTTAATTTTAATTTAAGTTTAAGTTTAATTTTAGTTTAAGTTTAATTTTAGTTTAAGTTTAATTTTAATTTAAGTTTAAGTTTAATTTAGAAAAGATTGTTCAATTCATGTTAGATTCAAACTTAATTTTAGATTAATCAAGTAAACTTCCTAAGGATAAATTTTCAGTTAATGGCGAGACATATGACCTTCTTGTATATCAACGGTAGACCACTTTGTGAATACTTTCCAAAATAGTCTTGCTCAAAAAACTTAATACTAGGTTTTGGTCTAACTAGCCCATGTTTAACTAGGGTACATAGCTTTGGCCAGATCCATTAAGTCTAGTGCACCAGGTAGAATATATAACATTCAACCTAGACATGCCTTTGATAGAGTTTCCTTGGCGTACTATCATCCCAATCCATTCCAATGTTATGTTATTAGGGTTTAGTAAACCTTTTCAACTAACCATTCTAAGCTAAGTAGAAAAATATGTAGGATCAGAAATTTGCTAGAGAGAGGGGGGGGGTGAATAGCGATCGTTGAAAATTTGATTTAAAACTAAGTTACACAGTAGAAAATGGAAGCAAAAAAATAATGCTAACACAAGTTATTTTTACTTGGTTCGGAGCCTTCGATGACTCCTACTCCAAGGCCCATACTCATCGAGTGCTTTCGTTGGGCAATCCACTAATAGTTCAAAATGGTTACAAATTTCAAGTACAAGAACTATAAAATGGTGTTATCGACAACAAAAGAAAAGAATCTTGATCGTCGGTTGTTGGAGGAGCTTGACAGCGTTGTAGGAGCTTTTTTGGAGCACTGAGCAGAAGAGAAAGTCATAGAAATTGTTGTTTTTGAAGCTCTTGGTCGAAGGCCTTTAAATATGTCTATTCTGGATGTCTGGAACCCCTCCAGGTGCCTGGACCATGTGGCTCGACAATCGGCGAGCTCCACATAAGCTTATGGATCATTTTTTGAGTCCAGGCTCCTGGACCAAGTCCGGGTGCCCAGACCGCCTGAGCACTCGTGGCCTGCCCAGGGGGAGCCTAGTCTGAGTGCCCGGACTAGCTCCGGGCACCCGAACCCCTTCTGGGTGCTTGGACCCCTTTTCTTCAGCAGCTTCTCCTTGTAGAAAAAGGTTAGTCCAGGTGATAAAAAATATTTTTACCCTGCAAAACAGAGTTAGCACAACATGATAAAATACGAGTAGTAAGTAGATCATGTCTCTTTGAGACCAAGATCTAGTCAAGGTCTCGGCTTAGATTTCCCAAATGGACCTAAGTTGGACCGACACCTACAGTTCCCTCAACGAGGAATGCGTTCTCACTAGATCTCTCCTTTAGTTGCTTACCTTCACTTACTAACTGCAGTCACTTGACTTGCCTCCAACCTACCAGGTCTTCCCACCAGTTGTCAGGTCCACAGACCCAACTGAAATTTGACCGGTTGTCAGGTCCCGTTGACCTAACCAGACTTTCCGCCAGATATCGGGCCTAACAGACCTATCTGGACTTCGTACCAACTATCGGGTCGTCCGAACCTAGTTGGATTTTAGCTTGGTATTAGGTCTTTCAGACCATTCAACTCCTGTACACTTGATAGAAAGGTTAGATAACAAAATACTCTAACTTTAGACCCCTTTTCATTCATCAAAATATGAGTCGGATCATCAATACAAATTGCACCAACAAAATAAGCCTAATCCTAAGCATTTATAGTTTTAATCAAGTAGGTTTAACAATTTTTCTATTTACTCCCCCTGAGTCATAGCTTAGATATGTTCTATCTAAGTAGTGAATTTGACTCATAGGGGTCAAATATTGATTTGGTTAAGCACTTTTTGGAAACCCATGCTTAGACTTAATTTCTAACATTTTGACTAATTAACGATAGATGTGGGTTGTTGGCTTTGTTTGGGTTATAGTCGAGTCCCAATTTATTGTATATGACTCATTGTGATTCAAGTACCATATTTAGACACTTGGATCCTATTTCGAACTTTTCCAACGTTGTCTTGAGTTGCTTGACTTGACCTTTCAAGTTGGAATTTTCTTCCTCAAGTTTCGCAACTTGAGTTGGAGTTTTGACTTGAACTTGGTTAGTCGAGTTACTCAAGTTAACTTGCTCCTTAAGGTGGTCAATTTCCTTAAGTAGTAAGTTATTTTATTTTTTGGATTTTGTCAATTTTTAAATAAACATTTAACTACTTTAAATAAGTTTGATTTGGAATAAAAGTTACAATATTGGGACCTCCGGAAATGGATACAGATTCGTGGCTTCTCTCGGACTCGATGTCAGTTGTGGACTCATACTCTTCCTTGGGCTTGGAATCTTTGTTTCTTTCCATAAGGGCAAGATGACTTGAGTGCTTTGGTTCTTCTGTATTGGACTCCTTGAAAGATGACTTGTCCCACGTCGCTTGGAGGGTCTTCTTCCTTCTTGTTGATTTTTGTTTTTCCTATTTCCAGTTTGGGCATTCGTGTTTAAAATGTCCCTTCTTGTTGCATCCATAACAAATCATATTTGATTTATTTTGCGTTTGGTTGATTGGTGTCTTCTTGGTGCTCCTTTTGAACTTCTTCCTTATTAGTAGTTTTTGAACCATGTTGACCAGCTCCTCTTTATTGGTTGAGTCTGTGTCAAACTCACTTTTTAGTTCATTCTTGATTCTGGTCTTGGTTTCTTTGATTGATCCTACATACAAGACAATACCTTTTTCGACTTGACCCAAGTTAGATTGTTTATGTAATTCTAATTCGTTAAAAAGTTCATTTAATTTAAGAATAGAAAGATCCCTTGAAACTTTGTATGCATCTACTATTGGTGCTCACAAAGCGTCTCTCGGGAAAGCATTTAGTGCGTATCTTATTGTGTTACGATTTTTAGGTTGTGTCCGATCAGATATAGGTTGTTGAGGATGCCTTTTAGTCGAGCTTGCAGTTACGTGGCCTTCTCTCCGGGAAGCATTTTAATATTAAATAAATTATTTAAAAGTAGATCTCTGTTATTTACCTTAGATTAATTGGTTCCTTTATGTAGCTTTACCAAATGGTCCCACAATTCTTTTATATTTTCATAGGGTCTGACTCGGTTTAGTTCTTCCATGGTTAGTCTGCATTAGATGGTGTTGATTGCCTTGTAATTTAGTTGTGCCTTCTTAATCATCAGGGGAGTTCAGTCTTTTGGTTCTATTATCTTTCCATCTACCATCAGTGGAGTATATCCTTTGAGTATGGTGAACTAAAGTTCAATGTCAGACTTGAGGTAGCACTCCATTCTGTTCTTTCAATAGTTGAAGTTCTCCCCTTTGAATAGAAGAGGGGCAGACAGTGTTGTACCCTTCTTGGTAGGAGTTTGGCATTCTTGCAATCAAAGAAAAAAGAAAAAGAATATTTTCAAGACTCTCGTCTTGAGATTAGTAGTGCGGTATAAAGAAATAAGTGAAATAAGAATCTCTTTTAAGAAAAAAGTTTAAAAAATTGCTCGAAAAATAGCTAAGTAACTTCAGAGCTACTTGACTCTGATACCAATTAAAAGATTGAAAGATGTGATAGAGGGGGGGGGGGGGTGAATATCGCATGTTAAAATTTTTTCTTTTTAAGCGTTGAAACAAGAGTACTGTAGTGGAAAATAAAGAACTCGTTTCGATTACTTGGTTTGGAGCCTACATCGACTCCTACTCTAAGACATGCGATTTCTTGATTGCACCATTGGACAATCCACTAAAACTCTTCTTTCCGAATCCTTCGGAAAGAAGCAATTTATACAGATGAAAAGTATAAGATATTAATAGCCTACTATCTTATTTGAATTTAAGTACAATGCAAGATAAATTAAAGTATACAAAAAAAAGTATAGATGAAGATCGTCGGCGCCTTGTCGAAATAGTAGCTTGCTTGAAGATGTGTTGCAGAGTAGTAGAACGAATAAAGCCTTTGCACAGAGGTGAACAAAAAGCTTCATTACTACCTCGAACCTCGAGCACCCCTTTTATAAGTATGGTTCAGTCAATCGAAAAGTCATTCGGCTAACTGATCCTTTTGGTAGACCGATCTCTCTATTGGTCGACTAAACATGCTCTTTTCCTTCTTTGTTGAGATCTGATCTTTGCCTCATTAAGAGCATTAATTGTTCAATCGATCAATCACCTTGTTCGGTCGACCAAATAGTGTAGTTTCCTTGTTCGTTGAGATACACCACTAAGTCTTCAATAATGTGGTAATTGTTCGGTTGATCGATCCCTGGGGTTCAATTGACCGATCAGCTTTGCTTCCATTTTTTCTTTGGCTCGATCTTGTTGGATCAAAAAGCGCTAGAGGGGGGGGGTGAATAGCGCTCGTGGCTTTCACTTTTCGAATTCGTAAATCGTACGAAAAACTAACAGAGTAATAAGCAGCAGAAAATTAGAACAAGCACACAGACATGAAGGAATTTACTTCATTCGGAGCCTGTGACGACTCCTACTCGAAGGCCCGCAGTCCTTGATCACTTTCTGTGGGCAACAACTATAAGAACGAATAGAGTACAAGTATTACAATTAAGTATAATTGAAAAAGACAGTTATGCTGACAACGGTATAGTAATATGAAGATTCGGAGCTCCGGGTCGTCGGTGTCAAGTCGCAGCACTTCCGGGTCATCTTGTTAGCAGTTAGTTGCAAAGGGATTGCTTGGAATTCATTGTATCAAGTTGCTGGTCGAGTGATACTTTTATACAATGCTCAAGGTGCCTTGAAATCCATCCAAGGCGCCTCCAGGATGGCCGAGTCGCCCGCATGGATCAAGCCTGAACTGGTCATGACTTATCCCTTCAAGGCACCTTCTGTGCTCTCCAAGGCGCCTTCATCCACCAGTCCAAGGCACCTTAAGCTTCCTTCAAGGTGCCTCCAAGCTTGCTTCGCAACCAGCTTAGCTTTGCATCCGAGGCACCTCCAAGCCCCATGGAGGCATCTCGGACACTGTTCATCCGAGGCTAAGTTATGCTCCTTTGGTCCTGCAAAAAGTGTTAGTCCCAAATACATACTCTGCAAAACCAAGTTAGTACAAAACAACAATATATATATGATAATAGAATATGATGACAGTCTCCGGACTGTCCGGGTCTGACTTCGGATTTCCAACCGGAAACCCTAGGTCGACCCGACGCCTACTGTTCCCTTTGCGGGGGAACGCGTCCTCACCTACTCCCCTCAGGAGAGATTATCTGATGTCAGTCTGGTCCTCCAGGTCGACTGGACTTTCTGCCTAGGGTTACCACCCCCTAGGATTTTTTTCCACCTAGGATTACCACCCCCCCCTTAGGATTTTCCTCCGCCTAGGGTTACCACCCCCTAGGACCTAAGGTTGCCGCCTCTTAGGGTTTTCCGCCACCTAGGGTTACCACCCCCTAGGACCTAAGGTTACCCCCCCTAGGTTTTCACCTTGTCTAACCGCAGCTAGGACTTTTGCCTAAGCATCACTTAGGACTTTCCTGCAAGCTCCATGAACCTTGTTAGATAACACCACAACTTAACTTTGAACCCTTTGCCATAATCAAAACTCAGGTTCGATCATCTAGTGCGCTCACTGCACCAATAGATCTGATCTATTTTGTATTAACTTAGTTCAATCAATCGATCCATGGGTTCGGTCAACCAATCCCCTCAGTTCCTGCAAACAATGTTAGAACAAATACTCCTACAAAACAAGGTTAGCACAGTTATATGATGCCTGAGTAGTAAAAGACAGTAGTATTATCTTGATCTCAACTTGAAAATCTTCTCAATTTCTTCAGTTAGATCAGTGACCTAGAGTTTGTTCCTTTTCGGAGCATGACCTCACTATCGCTCCTCTCTGGTTGCTTACATCAACCTACCTGCCAAACATTGGTCTTCCAGACCTGTTTGGACTTTGCCGCTTAGCATTGAATTGGCTCACCAGGACTTCCTCTAGATCTTCAGTCTTTTAGACCTATCGAGCTTCCCT
This sequence comes from Zingiber officinale, assembly GCF_018446385.1. NCBI lineage: Eukaryota > Viridiplantae > Streptophyta > Magnoliopsida > Zingiberales > Zingiberaceae > Zingiber > Zingiber officinale. The sequence goes on along the minus strand of NC_055992.1, from coordinate 27,955,878 downwards.
GCCAAGTTTCAGGTCCTCTCAGCCCACTTGGGCTTCTTGCCTGGCTTCCACGATCTACTAAGACTTTCCCAGTTGAGAATATCCTACACATTCAGTCAACTTGTTAGATCCCAACATGACTTAACTTGAACTTTTGACAACATCAAAACTCAGGTTCGATTCTAGTGCATCCTGCACCAACACTTACAAGCAATATGAGAAAAAAAAGTACAAAGATATAATAGAAAATAAATACAAAACCAAATGAAAGAATTTTATAATAATGAATCCATGCTTTACTTGCTTTGTATTTGCTTTGAATTACTTCCTAAAGGTCTAGAATATAGTATCACTCACTGATGAACCTTCCAAGAATTGATCTCAACCCAAAGCTTAACATTTCCACACAACCTTTCTTTTATATGGTTGTTGTTCATGATTGAAATCCGTTTATCAGGCGACTGCTTTCTCCTTTGTAGTTGATTGTTCTTCTGCAATTCAAACATTGCTATGCTCAACAACTCCTTCCAGCTCAGCACCAGTCGATTGATAGTCATCAATCGATTATAACTTTGAAACCTTCTATGGTCTTTAACAGCTAAATAGTCAAGTTCACTAGTCAACTAGTAATCTCAAAGTAGTCAATTGCTTAAACTACAAACCAGCTAAAGTCCCAAATTTATAGTTTCCGGTTCATTAATCGACTAGTACACCTGTATTAGTTGACTGTATGAGTTTTTGTTTGATTTTGGACTAGAAAAATATTATCATTGAAAATATTGTTCACAATTGTTGAATGTTGTAGTTAACTAATACTATTCACGGTATTGAAAATACTATTCATATGGAATTCCCTTATGCCAAGAGATCCTCATGTCTTTGGAATTTCCACATATGACTACTTTAAGTTAACCTCAACTTTCTAAGACCTGATTCTTATGTAGTATCGAGTTGACCTAAATTTACGAGGTTTTTCCTATTGGACTTCTAATTGTTAAGTGTCTAGTCAATCATATCCCACTTTAACTTCTCCATTGTCAAGTATCCAATCAACCTTGACCTATTTGACATCTTGCTCAACTATCAAGTATACAGATTAAACATCAAAACATAATTAAAGCTTGGTCAACCTTAACTGGAGGTCAAATTCACCAATAGGTCAAAGTTGATCAAATATTTGATAATGAAGAAGACTAAGTGGGTTATGGTTCATTGGATACTTAACAGTTGAAAGTTCAACGGAGAGTTGACCAGTATAAAGTCCAAGTGGGACGGTTGACCCAACACTTAGCAGATGGATATCTAACAAAGAGTTGGTAAGGGCAAAGTCCAAGTGAATCATGGTTGACTGGACAGTTTGTTGGATCGAAAGCGCTAGGGGGGTGAATAACGCTTGTGGCTATTTCGTTCGTTTAAAGCAATTAAGTAATACACAGCAAAATAAAAGCAATAAAAGAAATGACACGTTGATTTTACTTGGTTCGGAGTCTATGGCGACTCATACTCCAAGGCCCACGCTCGTTGAGCATTTACTTTAGGCAATCACTATAAACTCAGAAATTTATAATTTTAAATACAAGTAAAGAAGTAATGAAATTTTACCGACAATACAAAACACGAAATTTTAAAGCTTCGGGTCATCGGTGTCTTGTTACATCTTTATCGGATCGTCCTTTGAGCAGCACACGGAAGAATGGTTGCGAGTTCTTATTGTATCCTTGTTGCTGCTTGAACTGGGCTTAAGTAGCTCATGGAGGGCGCCCTCAATCCCGATAAAAATGCAGCGTTGATAAGTTTTTACTCCTTCACTGCTTATCTGCCTGAGGGTGCCTCCAACCGCATAGAGGGTGCCCTCCACCAGTGTCTAGGGCACCCTCAGCTCCATGGAGGGCGCCCTCTACCCAGCTTCTAGGGTGCCCTCAGCTCTATGGAGGGCGCCCTCTGCCTAGCTGCGCGAGGTGTTCGGCTAGTGCACCTGAGGCATCTCCAAGCTCCAAGGAGGGCGCCTTGGGTACTGTTTATCCGAGGGTTTACATCCATTTTGCTCTCTGCAAGATGTGTTAGTCCAAAATACAAAATATATCCTACAAAATAGAGTTAGGCATAATAAAATAAGGTTAAGATAAATATTTGACAGTCATCGGACTGTCCGGTTCTGACTTCGAATTTCCAACTAAAAATCGTAGGTCGAACCAATGCCTACTATTCCCTCACCAGAAAACGCGTCCTCACCTACTCCACTCAAGAGAATTTACCTGTTGCCAGTTAATTCTCCAGACCAACTAGACTTTTGCTCAGCGTCCAAAACATCCGGTCTTCATGCTGGATGTCCGCTCCATGACCCATCTAGTCTTCCACCCAGTTCGCAACACCAGGATTTCAACCTAGGGTTACCACCCCCTAGGATTTTGCCCGAAACTGTCGACCCGTCAAGATTTTCCGCCTAGGGTTATCACCCCCTAGGACCTAGGGTTACCACTCCCTAGGATTTTCCCTTTGCCTAACCATAGCTATGACTTTTCCTCACCTAGGGTTACCACCCCCTAGGACGTAGGGTTACCACCCCTAGGGTTTTTCACCTGCTTAACCGCAGCTAGAACTTTTGCCTAAGTACACTTAGCAATTTCATCAAACTTATTAGATAACGAGATAACCTAACTTTGAATCCTTTGACATAATCAAAACACAAGTTCGACTGTCGGATGCTTCCCACACCAACACAGCTGGTAATTGAAAATCCAATAGAGAGTTGACAAGCGAGCAAAACTCAAGTAGATCATGGTTGATTAAACATTTGACAATGAGAAAAGTTCTAACTGGTCATGGAGGATTAGATGTTAACAATAGTGAATTCCTAACTGTTGGTCCCTTGATGGCAGGCAAGAGGGAGTGAATTGCGCTGAAATAGAATACACACTTTCTTTTGCTTTCTATTTAGCAAAGACAAACACACATTTGTTAATCAAAAATAAATATAAGAAAAAATAATAGAAGACTCTGAGTTTACTTGATTTGCAACCGAGAAAGTTGATAATCCATGGTAGTTAAAGCTCTAGTAGAATGTTTGCCTTTGTTAAAGGCGAAGAAGCTTCTTATTACGTTGAGAGTACAAAAGTTCAAAACAAGAAAGATTACAAAGTGTGTTGTTCATAATAAAGAAGACCAGAGCTTTATTTATAGCTCGCATGTCGAAACTAGCCATTTGTTGTTGTGGCATCTCTAGGCGCTTGGACCCTCTCCGAACCCCCTAGTAAGGCAAACTTTATCTCCACACAACGCCTTCGCAATGGCTTGGAGATCGAATTTTTTCATGTCCAAGCGTCCGGACCATTGCTGACATGGACTCAAAGGTGATCCACAGGAAGACACTACGATGCCTTTTTCTGTTGCTAGCTTCTTCTCCGGTCACTTGAGTAATCCTCCGACCTTTTAGAGTTGAGTTCACTCGAACCCAACTCCGGTCTTTAGCTCGAGCAATCTTCCGCTCCGATTTCTCGTCCCTCGGAACCCATTAAGTCAAAAAGTATTAACTTATTAACTCCCCCTTAACCCTTAAATTTTTCTCCCTTTTTGATCACCTCAAAAATTAAGGGTAAAATTAAAAAAATCTCAAAAATTTCTAAGGGTGAGTAATCAATGTCCACTTTCAAGAAATATTTTGAATATATAAATTCCCAAAGGTTAAAAGCAAGTTTTTGCATAAATAATTTGAAATTTATTTTTAAGTTTTAAAAAATATTAAAAAATTTTTAATGGTCAAATAGAGACAGAAAGATCAGAATAAAAATTTTGATGATAAATTAATATTTATTTTGATTAGTACAAACTATTTAATCAAAAATACTAATTTTCAAAGTTAAATGCTCAAAAATAAATCTAATATCTAAAAATCATGACAAATTTTTTGAATCTAGGAAATTTAATGTTTATCCACATAAAAATTAAATTTTTTCAAAGATAATGTCTATAAAATTTTTAATTATAAGAACATTATTTTTTGATGAATAATTCAAATTAAATCAGATAACAGAAAAAATTACTTTGACAGAGAACATAATATTTTATTAAAAAAGAATAAATTTTTTAAAAAATAAATATGTGAAATCATTTTAATTTTAAAAATATGATTTTTATTGAAAAATTAATAAAAATAATATATCAGTCAAAATTTTTTGAAAAGTTTGCTGTTAGTAGATAATGTTTCCATTTTTTATAGATAAAATTTTAAGAAGAAAACATGATCATCAAGTTAACGAAATAATTAATTTTACTAAAAAAAATAAATTAATTTAATTTTAGTATTCAAATAATTTTTTTCCTACCGGATTAACTAAATATTTTTTGAGAAATAATTTTCTATCTACTTTTATAATTTGGCCCCTGTGGTTTCGTAAATATCAATTAAGCCTTCGATGACATTTAAAAATTTTTTCTATAACATATAAAAAATTTGAGCATGAATTATCTTTTTCTAACCCTTCTATTTTATCTTTAATTTTATATTTTCAGCTATAAATTTATCAAATTCTTCTTTTAGGTGTGTGTTATCTATTTTGCTTTCTAAGTCAGTATTAACCATTTTGAGGAAGACAACTTAATTAGTTCATAATTTGAATATGGATTTACTTAGCATTTTAATACAATTTTATAATTGATCACGAGGAAACTGACATACCTTATTTATCATGTCGGTCTCGAAGTTTGATTCTCCTCCTTCGCCATTGCTTTCCTCTGACGTATCTCCTCCTTCATCGATGCTCATCTCCAAAGTGCTTTCATCGTCTTTAGGTAAGTACTTGGCAAATAGTGTTGTTCTAGTAATTTCGCCGATCTCAGATTCTTCTGACGACGACTTGGTGTCAATCGAGGAGTTGGATTTGGCTTTTTCATGGTTCTTTATAGAGTTTCAAGAACTATTCCTAAAGTTTTTTTACACTCTTATAATTGTCGATTCTGTCGAGTTCCTGAGCAGGCAGGATGCTCAGAAGGTGGAACTCAGCCTAACCATTAGCCATAAAATCATTGCACTATTTTTTAGTCCATCGATGCTCCATAAGATCTTTTCCTTCTTCGCTTTTAGGCACTTCAAAACCATATTTAATTGTGAGTAAAATATCAAAATCGGTTTTAAAGTATACCTCTATAAGGCGGTTCCATAGTGTAAACTTTCTCTCAAACTTTGGTGGGTAGATGCTAGCTCCGGTCATCTCGTTGCTTCAGTTAGCTATTAATCCTTTTGAGATAGTTGGGTTCTGATACCAATTGTTGGTCCATTGACGACCGATAAAAAGGGGGTGAATTGCCCTGAAATAGAATACACACTTTCTTTTTCTTTCTATTTAGCAAAGGCAAACACACATTTGTTAATAAAAAATAAATATGAGAAAAAGTAAGAGAAGACTCTGAATTTACTTAGTTTGCAACCGGGAAGGTTACTAATCTAAGGCAGTTAAAGCTCCAACAGAAAATTCTCCTTTGTTGAAGGCAGAGAAGCCTCTTACAGCGTTGAGAGTACAGAAGTTTGAAATAAGAAAGATTACTGAGTGTGTTGTTCATCAATGAAGAAGACCATGGCTCAATTTATAGCCCACTGGTTGAAACTAGTCGTTTGTTGACATGGCATTTCTGAGCGCTTGGACCCTCTCTCGGCGTCCCAATGAGGAAAACTTTATCTCTACATAACGGCTTCGTAACGGCTTGGAGATTCAAATTTTCCATGTTCGGGCGCCTGGACCATATTCGGGCACCTGAACTATATTCGGGCACCCAGATTGTTGCTAACGTGGACTCGAAGGTGATCCACAGCAATGACACTGCAACAAGGCACCTGTTAGGAACCTTTGTAGTGTAGGCACCTAGACCATCTAGTCCGGACTCTCGGACTTTCCGAGCGCCTGGATCAGTCAACCATATGCTGACCATCTGGCTCCTTCTCTGATCGTTGGCTCTTTCTTCAATCGCTTGAGTGATCCTCTGACCTTCCAGAGTTGAGCTCACCCGAACCCAACTCCGGCCTTCTCCTCGAGCAGTTGTTCGCTCCAACTTCTCATCCCTCGAAAGCGCCGCGCATGTCTGTCTCACTCCATGGTGTACTCTTCCTCAGCTTTTCGTCTCTTGGATGTACTAAACCCATCGACCTAATTCCCGTCCCATCTTTCTTGTTTACTATATCTTCTGTTCGACTTCTTAAGTTCCTAAGTCCCTACACACTCAGACACAAGGTATCAAATACACAGAGACTAAATTAACTTGGTTAATCATATTAAAATCATCACGGGGTACTTACACTAACAAGATAAGGAGGACCAGATATTAGGCATGAGAGGTGAATTTTGATAGGTCATGTAGGATTAGACATCGGGCATGCAGTTGTAGTCCTAATAGGTTATAGAGGGTTAGATATTATGCATAAGAAGGAAAGTCCAAACAAGTCAAGGAGAATTGAATGTTCGGCAATGGTGAAGTCTTGAATTGTCAAGGTTGATCGGATGTTTGGTAAAAGAAGTCTTGGTAGATTAGAGTCAACCGAATATTGGACAATAATAGGGTTCAACTTGGAAAGGATGTAATAAAGGTATCAATCGATTGATATAGAAATACCATAAATTGATGAATCTAAATCTATGAATTCGGGGTTTTAGGTAGGGTTGTGATATGAGTAATTGACTACTTGTTATTGGCAGTCGACTGATGTATTAGTAGAGTTGTGGACTCAACTAATGACACTACAAAACACACATAAGGTTTCACAGTCAATTAGACAAGTAGCGGTCGACTGATAGGGTAAAGATCAGTCGACTGCTTACCTAGATGCCGAGTTAGATGGAGCTATTGTGTGGACAGAGTAGAGCAATATTCAAATTGTAGCATAATAGTTAATTAAAGAGGAGAAATTGTTTGACTGATAGGTGAATTTCATTCATGAATGGTAACCCTATGAAAGATGATTTTGTGGACATTTTTATAGGTCAGTTCCTGGAAGGTTTGTGGGTGAATGATGTTGCATTCCAGACCTTCAAGGAATAATCTATAACAATCACAATGCAACCAAAACAAAATTATTTATGTAAATAGTTTATTTACATTATATTTATTTTCATCTTTATCTTTGTATTTGGTATGTGTTGTTTATAATAATAGATTTTTTGTAAGATATTTCTCCCCCTATGGAAGGTATAAGGGAAGATGAAAGAATAGTGGTGCTACCACTAGGACTCTAGGTCGTGGAGTAGGTTTTGTGTTTGTTTCTTTTATTTTCCATTTCATATTATTAATCCTTTGTAGATGAGCACACAATAAACAAATGAGAAATGAAGCCAAATAGTATTCACCCTCTCTAGCGACTCCTGCTCCTAGCATTAGTGATTGGTACGCTCGCTTGTATATTTATTTCATTTTTTTTGTGCTAATTGTGTTTGTAACCTTGCTATCGAGGTAAGAGTAGTTGAGAAACATACTTATAGGTGTCTATTATTATTCACCCCACCTCTAGATAGGCCTCCTGATCCTCCAACATATAGGACAAAGTGCATTGGAGCACAATAGGGCAAAGGAGATGAATTACATAAGCGAAGGCTTGAAGGATGATATGGGGAGGAGTTGAAGATTTGATGCATTTGAGGGACGAGGTGGTTGACATGATAAGACCTAAAGGCTTGTAGAAACTCCATGAGAGATGTGAGTGGAGTGACTTTTATACAATAGACATAGGTAGATGACAATTTAGGTGAACTCGACTTTAGATGTTGTCGAAGTCAAGAGTGTTGGGACCATTCTATAGATGGATGAGAAAACAACACCTTAAGTGTTATGGGGTTGTGATTTGACCAAATAATCGGAGTTTATAGAGTAGTTGATTAGTGGCCAAGAGACTCAATACCCTAAGTGTTAAGATTTGTGATTTGACCAATTGAATGGAATTTGGGGATTAGTCGAGTGGTGGCTTTGAAGCTCAATACCCCAAGTTGTTATATTAGGGGTATTGTGGATTGAAGTAATTGATTGATGGGTAGGTTTATATCACGCCCCAGGTAGTCCCTACTAGAAGAAATTTCGACACCATCTCCCCTGTACGGGTGACAATCTAAAACTTTACTACATCATCCAGATACCTCGGCCAACACGGTCGGAACATACATATAACATAAAAGTAAAATAAGCAAGCATCCACGTAGTTAAATAGTAAAACTAAACTAAAGCAAATGATAAGGAAAACCATTTCAAAAATCCTACTCATCTACACCCATAAAGCTTAAAACAAATATCCTACTCCACTACACTCATAAAACACAAACCACAACGAACTCACCTCTTCTGCCATCCAGGCAGGCATGTAGCAAAACATATTCAAATAAAACTTATCGACAATAAAGATAACGCAATATCCAAGTGTCAAAGCTGTTGGTGCAACCTTAGGTCAAGGTTGACCTGGTTGACCTGACTCGAGTTGACTTGACTCGAGTTATGTTTTGATGTTTGACGATGTTTGACGAGAAGAGAGTTGTATTCTTGATGTTTGACAAGAATAGGTGTTTGGGAGATTGTAGGTGCAACCTTAGGTCAAGGTTGACCTGGTTGACCTGATTCGGAAAAAGTCCAAGCAGGGAGCTTGGCACGCGAAAAGTCCAAGTATGGAGACTTGGCATTGGAAAAGTCCAAGTACGGAAACTTGGCACGGGGAAAAGTCCAAGCATGTAGCTTGGCACGCGGAAAGTCCAAACAGGGAGTTTGGCACGGGGAAAAGTCCTGGTGAGTTAAGCCAGGCAGTCGGAGAAGTCCTGGTGAGTGAAGCCAGGCAGTCGGGAAATCCTGGTGAGTGAAGCCAGGTGAAAATCCTAGTGAGTGAAGTTAGGTGAAAGTGGAAGTCCTGGTGAGTGAAGCCAGGCAGTGGGAAAGTCCTAACTGGGATGTTAGGCAGTGTGGAAAGTCCTGGTGAGTGAAGCCAGGCAGTGGGAAAGTCCTAACTGGGATGTTAGGCAGTTGGAAAGTCCTGGTGAGTGAAGTCAGGCAGTGAGAAAGTCCTAACTGGGATGTTAGGCAGTGTGGAAAGTCCTGGTGAGTGAAGTGGGAAAGTCCTAACTGGGATGTTAGGCAGTTGGAAAGTCCTGGTGAGTGAAGTCAGGCAGTGAGAAAGTCCTAACTGGGATGTTAGGTAGTGTGGAAATCCTGGTGAGTGAAGCCAGGTGAAAGTCCGGGTGAGTGAAGCCAGGCAAGGGAAAATTCAGATGGATCAGGGGTGATCGGACATCTGGTGTTGGGAAGTCCAAGTAGATCAAGGGAGTGATCGGATACTTGGCACGAAGAGGAAAGCCCAAGTGGGTCAAAGGGATTGACCGAACACTTGGTGGAGAATTCTAGCAGGTCAAGGGAGTGACCAGATGCTAGGAATGATGAACCAACAGGTCAAGGTTGACCGGATGTTGGTTTGGGAAACTTGGGACTTGGTTTGGGCAAAAACCAAGCTCTGGATCGGTCACCAGACCGATCCAGTGATACGCTTGTGTATTTGATCGGTCTGCTGACCGATCAGATAACAAACAGAAGGCAGGCATCGATTCTGTGAGCTTAGACCGATCGGGCGATATCTGCCGCGACATGCCCCCGGCAAGATCGAACAGCTGCGACAGGTCGGTAAAGCCCGCTCGGTCGATCAGCATATCGTCGAGCAGGCGGACATTCTGGGGCAGCAGATGCGGGTCGATGTCGAGCCCGTTGATGCTGGCATTGGCCTTGCGCGATCCGGTGACGACGACCTCGTCGTTCGTTTCCTCCGTCTTCTGTCTTCGTTCTGTTCTTCGCAGGTATAAAAAGGTGAAGGGCTGCTGCTGCGTACTTCGCTTCCTCCTTAGAACTTCGTTCTTGTGCTCTAGAGCTTCGCTCTTACCTGCTATCGAGCTTTGCTGAGCTCTTCGCGTGAGCTTCCGGCTGGATCATCTGCTGTTGTAGGCGCTTGGAGCTGTTGCTTCTTCCAGTCGACGAGAAAGCAAGATTGCTTTTACACTTGTATTGTCTTCTGCGTTCTTGTATTTCTTGTACATTCATCTTGCTGTTGCAAGAGTATTGTGGCGAGGTTTCTCCACCCATAAGGAGTTATTTTTAGCCGGTTTTCCGGGGACTCATCCACCGACGGATTGACTGGACTCGTCCACCTTACGGACACGCCGAGGAGTAGGAGCCCTAATCTCCGAACCTCGTTACATCGGTTTGTTTGAGGTTTGTCTTCTTTTCCTTCGTTTCTACGTGTTATTTTCCGCTGCGCTAACCTAGTTTGTAGAAACGCGACGATTTGGGGTCGGCTATTCACACCCCCTCTCTAGCCTCCGTACGAGAGATCCTAACAAGTGGTATCAGAGCGAGGTCGCTCTTCGACGGATCAACACCCAGGGGAGCACGGGCTAGAGATGGATCTCTATGGAGAAGATGTCACGATTCAACCCTTCTACGAGTCTCACGACAACTTCACATATTGGAAGGTAAGGATGATGTATTTTCTTAGGACTAATATGTTAAATTGGTTTTGTGTACAAGAGGGGTTTTCCCCTCCGATGGATGAGGAAGGAAAACCTATCAAGAAGAAGGAGTGGACGAAAGAGCAAATCCGACAATCCGAAATCAATGACGAGGTAACAAAAATTATTGAATTTGCTTTACCTAATAATGTTTTGTGCAAGATAGATAGGTACAACAACGCCAAGGAATTGTGGAACAATTTGGCAAAATTCCATGAAGAGGAGCCTAGTGAGCCAAGTAGCTCACATCATGGAGGAAGCGAATTGGGAGTTGAGGGCTACTCAACATCCAAGGGAGAAGAGGAGGAGAGCTCTTGTTCAAGATCGGAGCAAGAAGAGGCATCTACCTCCGGAAGGGATGAAGAAGAAAGCTCATCTACATCCACAACCATAGGTAACTCAAACACTGTGATTTCAAGCAAATTACACATAATGTGTTTTGAGTGTAGGAAGTTTGGGCACTACAAGAGTAAGTGTCCAAAGAGGGTTAGAAAGACTCCACCGGCACCAAAGGTCAAGGAAGCCGGAGTCCCAACATGCAAGAGCAAGAAGCACGTGGTGTGCTTCCAATGCAAGCAACGGGGACACTATAGGAGTCAATGTCCAAGGGGGAGGCAACCTCACAAGGACAAGAGGCCAAACACATGTAAAGGGGGAGCTAAGGCAAATCCTAAGGTAACATTTAAAGCTCATTCTTGCAATTCTAGTAGGATGCATGCTAGTAGTCTTATTGCCATTGTCAATAATGATAAGCATGTTAACACTAGAAATCGATACATGTGCTTAGGAGCCAAGCATGTTAGCCTAGATAAGAACAATTCTAGAAATGCTAACCCTAGAATTAACTCATCTAAGGCTAAGAAAAATCTAGATAGAAATCCCAAATCATCTAGACACATGCCTAGGAATACCTCAAAGAAAAATGATAAATCAAAACTTGAGGTATTAGAGAAAGAAAATCAAGTCTTGAGGTCAAGACTTGACTCTCTAGAAAAGGCTCTTAAGGATTTGACTCTAGGGTCTAGGGGTCAAAAACCCAAGTCCAAGGACAAGAAAGGTTTGGGTCACAAACCTAAGTCCCAATTGGTCAAGCCCACTTATCATAATGTTTCATTCGATTATGGAACAAAACCTAGGGCTAGGAAGACCATTACCAAGGTCACAAGGGGAGTCACCCCTAGAGTTGATCTTGATGATTCCCAAATGACCAAGGCTTTAAAGCCTAAGAGGGTCATTAGGAGGGTTGCTAGGGAAGTTATCCCTAGTGAATATTTAGTGAACCCAATGAGCTCAAATAGGTATTGGGTTCCTAGGAGCATCTTCTCTACCCCATAGATGGGTTAGAGAGTGTCAACTCCAATTAGAAGGGTAGTTAACCCAACTTTGAGGAAATTGACACTCAAGGAGCATTTTCAAGGTTTTTGGGAACCTTTGAAAATGAAATGGAACAATCATTAATATTTACTCCTTGGAAGAGTAAAATGTGCCATCATGGAAAATGATGATGTTAATTTCAATTGGCACAATTTGGGAAAATCTAGAGAACTCTTGAGGAAAAATGAAACATGCCAAGATTTGAGGATAAATTTGATCTTTAAGTGGCATGAATGAATCTAGAGTTCAAGAAGTGTCAAAATTAGGATTTTGGCATATTAGGGCAATCAAGGGTTAAAGCTTAAGTATTAGCTAAGGCCAAGGATACTTAGATAGGTAATCTAGGTATGTCTTATTCATGCTAAATCTTGCCATGATTGTTTGCCCTCACATGTCATGACATCATGTTTAATTTTATCATTTGATATGTCATGATAAAGCTTAGGTTCTTTATATGTCATGCTTAAGTTTCATACTTTATGCCATGACATTATGACATTGACACATGCTTTTATTTATGATATTATTTCATGCCATGTCATCATCTCTTGCATTAATAATCAATGAATTTGATTTAAGGATAAAAACACATTTTGATATTGAGATCAAAGTGTAGTTTAGCAAATGCATGAGAACTTAGCCTAAGATAACCTAAACCCATATCTCACATCAAAATTGACTTGGATGTGTTTGATACACTTTAGATGTGTGTGAGATATTAGGATCATGAGTTAGGATCAAGGTACATAGTTCTTGTACCCAGATGAGCCTAATTCAAGAGATTGGGGGATCATAGGGAAAGCTTATGTACAAGTCATGTACATTTAGCCCTAAGATTATGGTCCTAAATTAAAAGGTTTAAAATCATTTTGAAATTGATTTGAAAAACCTTGATGAAGCTTTTCTAGTGATAGCATTCATCATTGAACAAAGTGATACAAAGTTTTTGAAACTTTGAGCTATTTCAAAACTTTTCGAACTTTGTATCAAGATTTGAAAATGGAAGTTATTTTCATAGAAAACTATTTTTCCTTGATAGTCTATGTTATGAGGAATATATCCTCAAAATTTTATAATTTTTGGAATTTTCTGGAATTTGTTGTGAGTTTCTGAATTTCGGGAGAAGGAAATCAAGTCTGTCCAAGGCTGGATCGGTCACTGGACCGATCCAGAGGGGTCCTGATCGGTCCGGTGACCGATCAGGTGCGCTGAGTTTGCTGAATTTCGACTGTGGTCTGAAATTTCAGCTGTGGGAGTTGAGTTTCGGGTTTCTAAAGGTTTGAAACTCTCCAAGACATTGTTGGTGCTATGGTTAAGGGGGAGTTGACCTTTAGGGGGAGTCTTAACTAATTGTCAAGGGGGAGTTGACTTTTAGGGGGAGTTTTTACTCCTTAAGACTTTTGAGGATTAGTGATATGGGATTGTCACTAAGTTGAGTGTTGAGTTTAGTATCAAGGGGAAAGTTAAGGGTTTCAATGAAAGGTATGGGACTTTCATTAGGAAGAAACTCTTGACCTTGATTCCCTCTTTTTGATGTGTGTCAAAAAGGGGGAGAGATGTCCCAAGGGGGAGAGTGTAGGTTTTGGAAGAATGTTCAAGGAAGAACATTGGAAAACCTAAGTTAGGTTATCGGGTTAACCTAACTTGATTTTAAATTTTGTCAAACATCAAAAAGGGGGAGATTGTTGGTGCAACCTTAGGTCAAGGTTGACCTGGTTGACCTGACTCGAGTTGACTTGACTCGAGTTATGTTTTGATGTTTGACGATGTTTGACGAGAAGAGAGTTGTATTCTTGATGTTTGACAAGAATAGGTGTTTGGGAGATTATAGGTGCAACCTTAGGTCAATGTTGACCTGGTTGACCTGATTCGGAAAAAGTCCAAGCAGGGAGCTTGGCACGCGAAAAGTCCAAGTATGGAGACTTGGCATTGGAAAAGTCCAAGTACGGAAACTTGGCACGGGGAAAAGTCCAAGCATGTAGCTTGGCACGCGGAAAGTCCAAACAGGGAGTTTGGCACGGGGAAAAGTCACAGTGAGTTAAGCCAGCGATCGGAGAAGTCCGGTGAGTGAAGCCGGGGAAAGGGTGAGTGAAGCCGGTGAAAATCCTAGTGAGTGAAGTTAGGTGAAAGTGGAAGTCACGGTGAGTGAAGCGGTGGGAAAGTCCTAAGGATGTTAGGCGGTGGAAAGTCACGTGAGTGAAGCTAGGGGAAAGTCCTAGCTGGATGTTAGGCGTTGGGAAAGTCTGGTGAGTGAAGTCGAGCAGTGAGAAAGCTCTGGTGATGTGAAGTTAGGCAAGGAAAATCCAGATGAGGGGGAAAGTCCTAACTGGGATGTTAGGCGGTTGGAAAGTCTGGTGAGTGAAGTGAGAAAGTCCTAAGCGGGATGTTAGGCGTGTGGAAATCTGGTGAGTGAAGCCGGTGAAAGTCCGGTGAGTGAAGCGAGGGAAAATCTAGATGGATCGGGGTGATCGGACATCCGGTGTTGGGAAGTCCAAGTAGATCAAGGGGGTGATCGGATACTTCACGAAGAGGAAAGCCCAAGTGGGTCAAAGGATTGACCGAACACTTGTGGAGAATTCTAGCGGTCAAGGAGTGACCGGATGCTAGGAATGATGAACCAACAGTCAAGGTTGACCGGATGTTGGTTTGGGAAACTTGGGACTTGGTTTGGGCAAAACCAAGCTCGGATCGGTCACCGATCGATGTCGCTGTGTATTTGCCGATCGGATAACGTAGGCGTGCATCGATTACAGCTTGCGGTCGACGGGGACCGATCGATATCTCGATCGATGCCGCCGATCGGTGACGATCTTGAGTGCGCCGACTCAATAAAGCCCGATCGGTCGGCACGTCAGGCCATACCGATCGGTCCCCGACCGATCGTACGATCCTCCGGCGAAGTTCGGGAGAAAGCGCTGATCGATCTGTGGACCGATCAGGCACACTCCTGATCGGTCTGTGGACCGATCAGGCACACTCCTGATCGGTCTGTGGACCGATCAGGCACACTCCTGATCGGTCTGTGGACCGATCAGGGAACTAGCCGTTGCGACGCAATGGCTATATTCCTTCGTGTTTTTCTTCGCAGGTATAAAAGAAGCTACAGGGCTTCGTTGCTGCTACTGCTTCCTCCTTAGAACTTCTGTTCTTGTGCTCTAGAGCTTCTGCTCTTACCTGCTATCAGAGCTTTGCTGAGCTCCTCGCAGCCAAAGCTTCGCGTGAGCTTCCGGCTGGATCATCTGCTGTTGTAGGCGCTTGGAGCTGTTGCTTCTTCCAGTCGACGAGAAGGCAAGATTGCTTTTACACTTGTATTGTCTTCTGCGTTCTTGTATTTCTTGTACATTCATCTTGCTGTTGCAAGAGTATTGTGGCGAGGTTTCTCCACCCATAAGGAGTTATTTTTAGCCGGTTTTCCGGGGACTCATCCACCGACGGATTGACTGGACTCGTCCACCTTACGGACACGCCGAGGAGTAGGAGCCCTAATCTCCGAACCTCGTTACATAGATTTGTTTGAGGTTTGTCTTCTTTTCCTTCGTTTCTACGTGTTATTTTCCGCTGCGCTAGCCTAGTTTGTAGAAACGCGACGATTTGGGGTCGGCTATTCACACCCCCTCTCTAGCCTCCGTACGAGAGATCCTAACAAAAGCTAGAACAAGTCTAAAAGTACAATAAGAAACCAAAAGAAAACACATCCTCGCGATCTGCAGGGGACTAGTGACTGGAACTCCTCCGGACAACCTCAACCTGAAAATAGTAAATATCCACAGGGTGAGTCAACTCCTCAGCGGATAATATTGACATGCATAGTAAGAAAATAACAACTATCACTAATCATGCGTACAATCTCCTGATATAAGGATGATAAATGCAACTGAAATATACAGGAGAAAATTGTACTAACCAGGACCTGGTATATGGATAATCAACCGAGAGGTATAGGAATCTTGTACGTATGTCAAACAAATGCATCCATCCAATATGCAGCATACAAGTGTAGCAAACACAAGCAATAAATGCATCAATGCGTATGATGCCAATGACATGTCCTGGTCACCCCTACTCTCCAGTCAGCCATCTCACAGATGATGGTGAGACCGAGTGGGTAGGGTTGTGACAACCGTGCACTCTGTCATCACTGCTCCTGATGAGTGACCGAGTGGACGGGATGTTGTCGGAGTATACCTATCCTCCTACCCCAAATCATAAGTGGGGGAGTTCAATGCTCTCATCTACCCATGAGTGGACCAACGGAGCCCTTGACAGAGCAACCTACTGCAACACACCCTGCCTGATAAGAACCACTAACCCATGAGTGGTTGTGTGTGTAGATCCATGTAACTGCGATGTGCTCAACAATAATGGAGCCGACTATCGCGCAACATGCAATCATGCGAGATGATGCATGACACTAAGCATGCAATATCCTGACCCTATCCATATATATAAAATGTGTACCCTAGTATCAATGGATCAAATCCGAAGATCTAAGGTACACAGGTAAGATATGATAAAAACCTAGTCCGGTATATCAAAAGGCATGGTATGTCATTACCTCTATGATCATAAGTAATCTGAAGGGTATAAACATGAACGCTAAACAGGTATCAATCTAAGCATGCTCAGGTAATAGACATACCGATACAGATATAAACATAATTATTACTCTTTGTTAAAATCTATTATGCATATCAAATGATCATATCAAAAGATAAGTCAAGGTACCCGCCTCCAATAAGAGGATGGTATCTGGTCCAAATCCAACGTCGAGATACTCGTCTCGCGTCAAAATCCTGTGTCACCAATATATACATTTTTATTTAACTACAACTCAAATGAATAGTTAAATAAAATCCTTAAGGCTAAATTAGGATAAAACCCTAATCAATCTAACCATCTAGTAATCCAATTAATTCCTGTTGATACAGTCTGACCTGGCTGTTGTTTTGATGTTGACACGGATTTAAGTTTGTATAAGATGTTAATTAAACTCGGTTTGATTAATGATCAAGGTTGATCAAGTGGAAGGGAAAAGTCCAAGTTGGAAACTTGGCATGCGAAGTCGGAGAGAGCTCGTTCTCCGGACTAGGTTAGAGAGGGTTCGGTAGCTCGTTCTCTAGACCTGACGAAGTCGGAAAGGGCTCGGTAGCTCGTTCTCCGGACTAGGTCGGAGAGGGCTCGGAAGCTCATTCTCTGGACCGGACGAAGTCGGAGAGGGCTCGGTAGCTCGTTCTCCGGACTAGGTCAGAGAGGGCTCGGTAGCTCGTTCTCTGGACGAAGTCGGAGAGGGCCTCGTAGCTCGTCTCCGGACTAGGTCGAGAGGGCTCAGCTCGTTCTGGACGGACGAAGTCGGAGAGGGCTCGGTGGTTTGTTCTCCGGATTAGGTCGAGAGGGACCTAAGTGGACATTCCATGGTACATTGGATCGGTCGGCAGACCGATCCAAGAAGCTGGATCGGTCGGCGGACCGATCGGGAAATAAAGTTTCCATGGATCGGTGCGGTGACCGATCGTGAACACTCGAGCTGCGGTGTAATCTGATCGATGCAGATCGATCGAAACACTCGAGCACTCGAGTGCAATCTGATTGGTCTTGAGACCGATCGAGATGGTATTGCGAAGAAGGCGGGGATCGGTGGTGAGACCGATCCACTGCCGATCGGTCTCTACGACCGATCAGATAAGCTGCAGATCGATCAGGATATGTCCTGATCGGTCCATGGATCGGTATGGTGACCGATCCACACACAATCAGATTTGTTTGCTGTTTCTGCGATTCCTCCACTGCATTTGATCTGCCTGATTCATGTGATATAACCCTCTGTGCTGTTAGCTTTTGAGTTTGCAGGATCACAGGTATCATTCCAAGCCTAATTTCAAATTAAGTCCATAAGAGGAATACGACAAATGGCCTTTCTGCTGTGATTCGCGGCGCATGGTGCATTTGAAGCATCAACGGCTACTAGTGTGATCTGGCTGCGATCCGCTTGACTCCTGGTGATTGGTTCGAGCTCAGAAGACACCAGTGAAGACTGTGATTTCATTGGTGTGAGTTCAGAGAACCAGGTAAGGAGAAAGAGGGATTGGCTGCAGCGATGATTCTGTGCAGTTTGACCACGATCCGTGACAGCAGAGAACAGGGGCTTAAGAAGCAGTAAAAAGCGAGAGGAAAGAACAACAAGAAAGCAAGAAAGTGAAAAAAAAAGAAGAAAACAAAACGTTCTGTTGATCGTTGAGGTGTGCTAAGTTCTTGAGCTCTCGGGTGAGAAACTGCTATCTGTGAGTTCTTTGTTTCCACTGATCCTCGCGTGGTTGTAAGCGTTAGTTCATTCTTCTTTGCCACCGAGCTCTGTAAGTCTTGTGCTTTAACATATATATTTCTTGAGACTTTGTGGAGAGGTTACTCCACCGAGAAGGAGGATCTTTAGCCGGAATTTATCCGGGGTGCGATCTACCGAAGATCAAGGGGTCGTCCACCTTACGGACACGCCGAGGAGTAGGAGCAAGTTATCCCCGAACCTCGTAAATCCGTGTGTTAGTGTGTTTGTTTCCTCTTTGTTTTAGTTTCCTAATTCCGCTGTGCTAACAAGTTTCTTTGTAGAAATTTGTGTTTAAGTTTTTAAGAGGCTATTCAACCCCCCTCTAGCCATCTAAGATCCCAACAATTCCTAATTCAATACATATACCTAGGTTAACATAAATTACTAACCTATCTATCAATCATCGACAACAAGATCAAAACCCTATACCTTACCTAAATTCACAGCCATGCTTGTTGATCCACACTAGGACTGTTGCTGCCAACAAAGGTTAATTACTACTGGAACCCAAGAATACCCACCGAACAACCCTTCCTACTGGAATCCTTCACTGAACGGATCAAGAAGGAAAATCACTGATCAACAAAGCAACCTAATTCCAACCAAATCTATTCCTCTTACCTCTTCCTCTCCACTGGTGAAATCCACTGGAGAACTCTTCAAGTGGTAGCAATGCTCTGCCTTCAACCCTTCCCTGATGTTTTCCCCCTTTCCAGTGACTGCTGTGCCCGGCGGCAGGACGTTCACAGCGAAAGGAGTGAGGCAGCGATGCAAAGAGGGCATGGCTGGTGTTGCGATCGTAAGCTAGGGCTCAGTGAAGGACGGCGGTGTCGCGTGCCTAAGGAGGAGGAAGTCGGTCAGCTGTGAACCCAACCTAGGGCACGGGAAAATCGGTCGAATCGGGTGGCGGTGGCTTGGCGGCGTCACCGATCTGGCCTCCAGAGAAGGGGAAGGTCGCCGTCAGTAGGCGGCAGGCGGTGGCTACCGGTGATCAGCCAAGAGGAGGAGCCGGGGTGTCGGTTTCCAGGCTGGCGACGATCGGCTGTGGGTCCGCAGTGGCCTACAGCGACACTAGGGCACGAGGATCTGTCGGATCGACGACGCCAGTGGCCGGTGGCGAGAGGGGGCGCATGAGGATGATGATTGGAAATTGAGAAAGGGGGCGGTGTCGGGTTGAAGAAGGAGCGGTTAGGGTAGATCGGGCGTGAGAGGAGAAGGAAAAGGAACGGCGTGAGGAGGTTAGGGCACGGACACGCGGGGAGAAAGAAAAAAAAAGAAAAAAGAATTTAAAAAAATAAATATTTCCTCGTTTAAATGGGACAGCCTAAACAGGCTTTTCCGGGATCCAATATTTATCCTTGTAAACTTGTCACATGAGCTTTGAAAAATTCTCAGAAAATTTTCAAAAATTCTGGAAAATTCCCTTATGGTTATTCACCCTTTTGGTATTTTACAGTTTCAATTTACTAATGACTTAATCTATTTGGCAAACAAATAAAAAGTGTGTAAATCAACTTAGGTTATTTTATCTAAGAATAAATCTAGTTAACTGAAGTAGATGCCTCAGCACTAATCAATCGACTGATGTCAAATCTAGTTGACTAATGCTATGACAAATGAAGTTGAGGATGGAAGGAACAATTGTTGGATTTAGATAAGATACTATAGATTAGTCGATTGATAGTCGACTAACAACCAATTGATGGTTACCACATTAATATAATTGCATGATTCAAGAAGATTATAAAATGGAGTTGCCCCATGCAGGCAAGCCCCTCACCTAGAGGCCAATCGGTAGGCTAAAAGACCTTCGATGATTTACTTCAATTCCAAATGTTGTGTGGTGAGCATAATTATCTTTTTTCGCTCTAAAAGAAGAAGACTATAAAATAAATTTGAGAGTGTGAAATACAACATCTGTAAAGTGCAATGCTCTGCCACTTTGAAAGCTCTATTATATTCATTTTCTTCTCTTTTAGAATTCTTATTTTGTTGAATTATAAGAGATTTCTCCATCTTCAATGTTGTTGAGAAGGAGAAATTATAGAGGTGTTATTAGGAATGATCTATCTAAAGTATCATGCGTCATGGACTAGGAGTTTGGGGGATATCAAACCGTGCTAAATCATTGTGTTACTTTGATTTGCATTCCTTAAGTCCTTTAATTTCCGTTGTAGTTGCTTTTAGAATACTAATACCATATGAAAATAGTAGTAATTCCGTCTGCCATACCGATCACCCGACCTAACAACATGATCCAACACATAGTATTAGCGCCTCATTGCTTTCGAAGGACTTACAACCAATGAAGCAGATAACCAAATAGAAATGTTAGATCCCAAAGCTGGAAGGAAATTTCAGTTCATGGAGACGTAAAATGACACTAGACTCAATATTATTGACATAGAAGAAGGGTATGAATTTCTTGTCGATGATACTAATAACATGTTACTTTCCTCTAGGTTAACCAAGAAATAAAAGTAGCTAGGAGGTGATGGGTAACACAAAAGCTAAATTGATACTTGAACAATCCTTATCCAACAAGCAGGAAATGAACATCTGAAAGTACAGGACCACCAAAGAGCTATGGGAAAAAGTTATAGCTGTACATGAAAAAGGGGACATTGTAAGTGAAAAAGGGGACAAATGAAAGAAGCTTGCATGGTAAATAATTAAGGTAACACTTATTATCATGAGCATGCACTAATGACATTAACAAAAAAAAAATTACCAAATCAATAGATGGCATGAATCAGATATATCATAGCTAGCGTACGAAAAATGAAACACTTGATGCATCTTAAATAAACGAGGATACAACAACGATCGAGTACACACACAAATTGCAACACTCAGAATGTCTGCTCTGATGCAGCTGAAACGGAATTGTCATGAGAACGAAACCATTTGACTTTGTTTTCCCCCCATATTTTTATTATTTTCTTATCTACAATTCCATACTCGATCAACACTGAGATAGACGATCGATTTCAAGCGTTGCTGCGGAAAGAACCCAAAGCCTTGGCACCGCTCGCCCTCAAAATGTACTGGTGATAGGCCGCTGCGATCGCAGCTCCGATGACTGGTCCCACCCAGAAGATCCACTGCCATCATCCAAATATTAATTTCCACGTCATATTTTTATTTATTAAGAAACAATATTATATTCATTTCGTTAATTACCTGGTCGTCCCAAGCCTTGTCCTTGTTGTAGATGACTGCGGCTCCGAAACTCCTGGCCGGGTTAATGCCTGTTCCGGTGATCGGAATCGTCGCCAGGTGTACCATGAACACCGCGAACCCAATCGGAAGCGGAGCCAAAACCGGGACGTGGGAGTCGCGGGCGCTGCGCTTGGGGTCGGTGGCCGAGAAGACAGTATAAACGAGGACGAAGGTGCCGATGATCTCTGCGCCGAGGCCGGTGCCCTTGGAGTACCCGGGTTGGAGCTCGTTGGCGCCGCCTCCGTAGCGCACGTAGAACGATCGCTGGAATCCCTTCACCAGCCCCACCCCGCAGATGGCCCCCAGGCACTGCGCTATTATGTACAGCAGCGCCCGCACCAGCGAAACCTTACGCGCCAGGAACAGCCCCAACGTCACCGCCGGATTTATATGCCCGCCTGCCAAGTATAATTAATCACAACCTTAGATTCAAGATCCAGACGAATTTTGGGGCAGCTTTCTTTCTTTCTTTTTTTCTTTTTTATTTTTTTTCTTTTTCTTTCTAATTATAGAAGCAGAGTAATATATTAAGTTATAGTTATCGATGGATGACCGGAGATGCCCGCGGTGCAGTAAACCAGGATGAAGATCATGCCGCCGAAGGCCCAGGCGATGCCGAGCACGCCGACGCCGTTACACTCCGCGTCGGGGTTGTTGATCTGGGTGTCGGACTGGTGTTTGTACCCGATGACGGTGAGGACGGTGACGTAGAGGAAGAGCAAGGTGGCGATGAACTCGGCGATGACGGCGCGGTAGAGCGACCACTTGGTGAGCTCCTCCGCGTCGATCAGCGGCGCCGGCGGTGGGTCGGTGTAGTCCTTGGCGCTGTACTCCGCTTGCTCCGTCCCTTCGACGTCCTTCGCCATGATTAATTGTTTGACAAGCCGAGCTCTCGATCTGGATGAGAGCAGAGCAGGAAGGAATCTAAGGATTAAGTAAGCTCACTAGTGCGGTGTGGGTTGGAAGAGGGAGACTTGCAGGTATATATGGACCTTAATCCACATTTGTTTTACCTTTTTTTTTAAAAAAAAAAATTATTTATATTTATATTTTACTTTTTAAATTGACATTAAATATTCAACTTACCAATTAATCTAAGGATAATTAATCTAGACCAATAAAAAACTATCCAGATAAATTAAGAAAAAAAACTAACTAATTTTAAAGATAATCGATTCCGCTCCATCAATATTTCCCACCCACTATCAAATAACATCAATGAATATTTGTAGATTAATTATCTATTTAGGAAATTTTATTTGTTAATCTGTGACGTTGAAACTAGATTCTTGATAAGGAAACTTACAAGACGCCCTATTATTGGATCATTGCCCCGAGGCACCTGTTTATTTTTATAATTTTGCCGTGGATGGATTGATGTTAAAAAATTGCCGACCCCGACCGACTAAATCCTAATTATTAGATCACCATCAACTTCGTAACAGTAAGTCCAAGCTAAACATGTAAAATGAATTAAATAAAGCACAAGTATTTATTTCTCCATTATCAGAATTAATATTGATTTAGAATTTGTGAAATTTGTTAAATTGTTATTGGGGGCAGGTAAGACAAGGACTATTGGTGCAAGGAAACCAGAGTGTGGTGACTCATGATGGCCCAGGCCCTGGAGATAAGCAAAATTGATTCGCGGTGACTGATCAAAAGCAAGCTTAATTTGGACCCAAGCAAAGCTTGACTAGCTAGCACTATTTGATTCTGAGATCCACTTCATCAATTCAATCATTCTATTCACCGAAGGCATGGTAGTAAAAAAGCCGCCCGCCCTTCAAATTATTGATGATACCTCTAAAATTTAAATTTTAATTACGGTCCACGGCAGATATTTTTTTAGTCGGATGATAGATTTAAGAATAATCACTTAAATAAATTCTTATAAATATTTTATGATTTATCCTAATTGATTAGTAAAATTTTTTCATAATAATAAGTAAAAAATTAAATATTTAGATTAAAAAAAATAAGAAAAAATACCCATAACTACAAGAATTGGGTCGAACTCTTTGAATAATAAATATTTAATTTCTCTAAGAGTATATTACCCAGAAAATTTGAAAAATTTATAATATTGAGTTATCCATCAAGACTCATTTGTGGTTCCTGATTTCTCTTGATAGTTGATATAAAATTTTTATAGAGTCAGATCAATTAGTTTTAAGACTAGTCGGATCATAAAAATTAGACATCTGGATTTAAAAAAAAAATACAAATTACTAGGACATGGAAGCTATTTTTTAAAAAATTCTAATATCTTTTTTAATTTTCAAATTGATTAGTTCTAAGAATTGGCCTTGATATTTTTATTAGTGCTACTATTTTTTTTTTTTGTTAGCATCAACCTACACTAAATAATCAGTGTGGGAAAAATTTATGATATTAGATAATCCATCAAGACTCATCTATGATTCCCTATTTATGTTTATAGTCTGTATAAAATTTTCATATAAAATCAGATCGATTAATTTTAAGATTAATCGGATCGTAAAAATTTAAAACCTAATTTTTTTAAAAAAAATACTAAGTTACTAGTACATGGTTAAACTTTTTTATTTTAATTCAGATATCCATTTTATTGTTTGAATAGATTAATTCTAGGAATTAACTTATATATTTTTTGGGGTACTATTATTACTTTACCACTTGCGTGTGCCCCAGATAAAAAGTTTTTTTTAATTAGCATCAGTCTATACCAATTAATCCCGGATACTTGGTCACTCCATAAAATTTTCAATTATGCACCGGATAAATTAGAAAGTACGGATGATTTATCATTATGATATTTTTACGTCGACCGCTGGTTAAGAAAAATTTATCTGAAGCTTAGAATAAACTAAAACAACTGAGGGAGAAATTAGAAAGTCCGTTTGTGCTGGTTAATTTTGACTTTTTGCATTACTGATTGCTATTCACGTCACTGACTCGAAAACTATTGTGGGTTGTTTACGGGTTTTTTTAAAAAAAATAAAATAAAAAAGTATTTTTCAAATAGTATGCTGGCACGTGGTGAAACAGCGTCCACTACTTTAGGAATGTGCATAATAGGAGAACAAGACACTCGAGACGACAAAAAAAAAAAAAAAACAGATGACACGTGGAGGGGAAGAGGCACGATTGGAGCCAAAGAAAAAGGCGGTTCGAGGCGGCTGCGGCCGGGAAAACTTGTCGTTGAATTATGCGTCGGTAGATTAGAATTGAAGGAATAGATTTGTGGCACAACTCGAATTGCCGGTGGAGTTCACACGTCACCAAATTTAACAATTCTAGCCACAAACCCCAAACTCGTCTCTATCAATAATTACAATTTAATACCAAAAGTCTAAGTAATCTCTTGGTTGTCATCATTCTTAAATTGAACTTGAACTTAATTCCTTAGTTGTGAGTCTATAGCATTAAGCCTATTAATTAAAAGTCTCTCCTGAATGTTCAAGAAATTCCTATTCGTAATTCTATATATTAGTGTCTGAAATTGAATTTATCATTTTGAGGGTGAATTTTCCTAAACACATTTAATTACAAGCTGTACAAAAATCATCACGTTTCCTATCTTCCACTATGGGTCAATCGCAAAGTTTGACAAAGCTTTTTTCTATGGAAAAAATGGGATAACTACTCAACTTCACGTGCTTTGTGCATTATGCTTGGACAAAGACATTCAAGCGAAGTGAATTTATTTTTATGAAAATTAATCATTAGTCTCCCATAACTTTTTTTTTGTCTGTGTAATTATATATATTTTTAAAAAATTATAAAGTAGATTATTTTTAATGTTCGGCTGATTGACTAAGAAATTACTTTTTATTCGTTAAAGGCAAAACCTCACAAATTATGACAAAGGGTAAAGATAGATTCCTCAGTAAGAACAAAGGGCGAAGTATTTATTTACTTGATGAAAACTAAGAAGCACAAATTGAACAACCTTAGAGAGAGTCGATAATATAATTAATCAATTTGAGCAAGCAGAATATTATGGGCAAGTTGGGCGACGATGTGCGATCAATCAGTTTGGGAAAGTAAGGTTCGTCAGATCATCCCAGGTAGCATGGATTGCCTCGTCAGGCCAAAGTAAGCCTGATCAACTGATGATTTGGTTTATCGAGTAAGTTAGTTTAGCGAGCACTGGAAAAAAAAAGAAGTTATTTGCGACGAATTTTAGGACAAAAAGTTTTTCATCATGAATAAGTCGTCCAATTCTACAATGCAATAATATAAATTCGTCATAAATTTTATAATAATTTTTTTTCGTCGCAAAATTCATTGTAATTTTGTGACAAAAACAAAAATTCCTCGTACAATTCACATTGAAATTCAACTCGTCCCAAATGTATATATATATATATATATATATATATATATATATATATATATATATATATATATATATATATATATATATATAATAATTTCTTAAGTCATCATATACATACAACATATAAAGATTCAATTTTAACAAAGATACAAATATAAAACAAACAAAATTAAATAATCTCAGACACATACAAATTCCAATCTAACACTCTTCAAGTTCAATAAGTAATCATATCCAAAATATCCCATAAACAAACAGTCTCAAAATAAGAGAAAGATATAAAAAGATTATCATCCTCTTCTTCCTCGACGTACACTTCCTTTTCCTTTCATACTTTCTCTTCTTATTTTTCTACATCAGAAAACAAACAAACAAACAAATAAAAAATATTATTTTTAACAAGAAAAAATCTTATAAACTAACAAAAATTAAATATATAAATACTTGCTTCTTCTAATATGAATTTTCGATTTTCACAAATTTCCTTGAACTCACCAACTTTATTAGAAATAAATTAATAATACTAATAAAAAATATAAAAAAGGAAAGGTTAACAAATGTTTTAAAATACTAATTCTGAGACAAATAATATTCATACGCAACAACTTCAGGAGGATCCATCATCATCATTATTATCATCATCATCGTCACTATCATCACCAAAATAGAGAGGAATCTAACTTAGAGCAGAGCCTAACTGGAGATGTTGTATTATGAAGTTCTTTTGTTGGTGCAATTCGCTAATTTCTTGATCTCTTTGCCTCATTTCCAAATTCCTTTGTAATATTATCTCCTTTAAATTGCTAACATATTCAGTCAAGTTTTTTATTTGTGTTCTTACTGTTGGTGGGGTGGAAAAAGATGTATCAGGTGTTAGATTATATATTTATTTGTTTATAGTATTTAGGACAATTTGGATTTTTTTTTTCTTTTTTTATAGAGTTTAGGGTTTCTTAACTTAACTATATAAGGCCTTAGACTCTGTATTTTTAAATATCAATTTTAGATTCAATAATATGGTTAGTTTTTTCCTTCTCTTAATTTCTACATAATATCAAAGCGGTTCTCCTTCTCTGGCCTAATTTTTTCTACTACCCCTGCTATTACTTCCTGTTATCATTGTCGTCTCCTACTGCTGCTATTGATTTCGACGCTGACATCTATTTTCTATCGATTTCGGTGCCAACGTCTTGTCCTACAGATTTTGACATCGACGTTATTTTCTACCAATTTCGGCACCGACACTATTTTCTTCTGATTTCAGCACCGACGTCCTGTGCTGCCAATTTCGATGTTGACGCTCTTTTCTATCGATTTTAGTGCCGAAGCCCTATGTTGCTTATTTCGGCACTGATGTCCTTTTCTGCTGATTTTGACACCGATGCTCTGTGCTACTGATTTCTACATTTGACATCATTTTCTACCTCGAATTCTTTATGTGACCATTCGTCATCCTGACATCAGTTTTTGTGGATCATATAAATGTGTATCCTTACAGTTTAGTTATTCTGAGAATTATTCGTTCCGTCATCATGCCTGGTCGTGCATGTTAGGATCGATGATCGCGGCTAGAGAGGGGGGGTGTGAATAGCCGCCCCAAATCCTTCGCGTTTCTTCCTACGATTAGGGTTAGCGCAGCGGAAATGAAACGTAGAAACGAAAAGGAAGAAAACAAACCTCAAACTCGATGGATGTAACGAGGTTCGGAGGTGATACTCCTACTCCTCGGCGTGTCCGTAAGGTGGACGAGCCCTATCAATCCGTCGGTGGATGAGTCCCCGGAGAACCGGCTAATAAGTACTCCTTGTGGGTGGAGAAACCTCGCCACAATAACTTGCAACAGCAATATGGAAATACAAAGAAGAGCAAGAACAAAATACACAATGAATATACAAATACTCGCTTGCCTTCTCGTCGACTGAAGTCCCGGATGAAGCACCAACTTCACGGACGAATGCCAACAAGCAACTCAGTCGAAGAAGCTCACCCGAAGCTTCGGAGCTCAGCAAAGCTCAAGAGCACAGCAGTGAAGAAGCAGAAGCTTCGGACCAGAAGAAGAGTGAGAGGGTTACTGCACTGTAGAAGCCCTCAGCCCTCTTATACCTGCATCCACCTGCGAAGAAGAAGCCAGAAGACAGAAGACCGTTGGCTCACAACGGATAGTTCTGGACCGATCAGGCTGAAGCCTGATCGGTCCAGGATACCTCTGATCGGTCCAGGGACCGATCAGCATGCATTCCCTTCCTTTTCTCCCGAACTTTTTGCCTTCTGATCGTTGTTTCCTGATCGGTCTGCAGACCGATCAGATAACACTCAGTAGGCTACTGTTTGGTTACTGATCGGTCACCAGACCGATCCACTGATCGATCCAGAGCTTGGTTTTTGCCCAAACCAAGTCCCAAACCTTCCAAACCAACATCCGGTCAACCTTGACCTATTGGTACATCATGCTTAGCATCCGGTCACTCCCTTGACCTGCTAAGACTCCCCACCAAGTGTCCGGTCAATCCCTTTGACCCACTTGGACTTTTCTCTTCGTGCCAAGTATCCGGTCACTCCCTTGACCTACTTGACCTTCACAATACCAGATGTCTGATCACCCTTGATCCATCTGGATTTTCCCTTGCCCGGCTTCACTCACCAGGACTTTCACCTAGCTTCACTCACTAGGGTTTTCACCTGGCTTCACTCACCAGGTTTTTCCAACTGCCTGGCTTCACTCACCAGGACTTTCCCACTGCCTGGCTTCACTCACCAGGACTTTCCCTTGCCTGGCTTCACTCACCAGGTCTTCCCAACTGCCTAGCTTCCCTCACCAGGACTTTCCCAACCTGCCTGGCTTCACTCACCCGGCCTTTCACTACCACCTAGCTTCACTCACTAGGATTTTCACCGGCTTCACTCAACTGCCTGGCTTCACTCACCAGGACTTTCCGAACTGCCTGGTTTCACTCACCAGGACTTTCCGATCTTTCTGGCTTCACTCACCAGGACTTTTCCAACTGCCTGGCTTCACTCACCAGGACTTTCCCTTTCACCTAGCTTCACTCACTAGGATTTTCATTCTGCCTAACATCCCAGTTAGGACTTCCCAGTCAAGTATCCGGTCAACCTTGACCTACTTGACTCTTCTTCATTCAACCTGATCAGACCTTGATCAGTATCTCTCCGTATGGACAACTGCACCTGCATTGTCCATGTCTACATGTATTTCTGTATTGTCAAACATCGAAACCATGACCAAGGTTTACGCTTGGTCAACTAGGTCAACCTTGACCTACTGGAAATTGCACCAACAATCTCCCCCTTTTTGATGTTTGACAATACCTTTAAGTTAGGCTAATCCAATAGCCTCAACTTTCCTCATGCCACTAGGTAATGAAACATAAGTTACAACCTTACATTCTCCTTCTAAGAAGGCAACCTCCTTCTTAGATAATGAAGGCCTAACTTAAACCCTTCATTCTCCCCCTATTGGCACACATCAACAAACTCTCCCCCTGAAGAGTAAGTTATCGTTGTTCACAACTTCACTCGTCATGATCAACAAACTCTCCCACTAACTCCAATGTTCTTCCTTGAACATTCTCTAGACATTCTTCCCCTTTTTGACACACATCAAAAGGAGTGAATCAAGGTCAAGAGTTTCTTCCTAATGAAAGTCCCATACCTTTCATTGAAACTCTTAATTTCCCCCTTGATACTAAATTCAACAATCAACTTAGTGATAATCCCATATCACTCATCCTCAAAAATTTCGACGAGTAAAAAACTTCCCCTAAAAGTCAACTCCTCCTTGACTAATAGGTAAAACTCCCCCTAAAGGTCAACTCCCCCTTGACCATTGCACCAACAATGTCTTGGAGAGTTTCAAACCTTTAGAAATCTAAAACACCAACTCCCAGCTGAAATTTCAGACAAAAAGTCAAAAGACCGATCCGCCTTCACTGGATCAGTCACCAGACCGATCCACACTCTCCTGGATCGGTCCTAGTGACCGATCCACACTTTCCTGGACCGATCAGAATCCTCTCTGATCGGTCCACAAGTCTGATATCATAATTTCTGATTTTCCTCCCGAAATTCAGAAACTCCTAGAAAATTACAGAAAATTCCAAAAATTATGAAATTTTGAGGATACATTCCTCATAACATATACTATCAAGGAAAAATAGTTTTCTATGAAAATAACTTCCCTTTTCAAATCTTGATACAAAGTTCAAAAGTCTTTGAAATAGCTCAAAGTTAACTCATGTTGTATCAGTTTGCTCAATGATGAATGCTATCACTAGAAAAGCTTCATCAAGGTTTTTCAAATCAATTTTGAAATGATTTTAAACCATTTAATTTAGGACCACAATCTTTGGGCTAAATGTACATGACTTGTACATAAGCTTTCCCTATGATCCCTAATTTTGAATGAGGCTCATCTAGGTACAAGAACTATGCACCTTGTTCCTAACTCATCATCCTAATATCTCACACACATCTAAGGTGTATCAAATACATCCAAGTCACTTTTGATTTGAGATATGGGTTTAGGTTATCTTAGGCTAAGGTCTCATGCATTTTCTAAACATCAATTTGATCTCCATATCAAATTGTGTTTTTAACCTTAAATCAATTTCATTGATTATAAATGCAAGAGAAGATGACATGGCATAAGATGATATCATACATAATAACATGTGCCAGTGTCATGATGTCATGGCATAAAGTATGAAACTTAAATAAAGCATGACATTTAAACAACCTAAGCATTATCATGACATTTTAAATGATCATAAAATAAATATGATGTCATGTTATGGCATATGACAAACAATATATGGCAAATAACATGTAAAGGTATAGGAAATACCTAATTCTAGCCTTAGTTGCCATTTTTGACAGTTTTGATCATTTTGCCATAGGTTCTATATTCCTAAGAGTAATAGAACTAAAATCATATACCAAAGATTTTTAGATCACTATGTGCCAATTGACTCTAGAGAACTCCTCAAATGTGATTGGCACATCCTAATCACCTTAGGAATAGCTTTCCATTTCATTTTCAAGGCTTGATTACACCTTGAAAATTCCTAAAGTGCCACCTTTTGCCATGATTAGGTTAACTACCTATTCAAGTAAGGTTGGCACACCCTAACTCATCTAGTGTGATGAAATCACGCTACTAGGAACCCAATACCTATTGGAGCTCATTGGGTTCACTAAGTATTCACTAGGGATGACTTCCCTAGCAACCCTTCTAATGACCCTCCTAGGCTTTGAAGCCTTGGTCATTTGGGACTCATCAAGATCAACTCTAGGGGTGACCCCCCTTGTGACCTTGGTGATGGTCTTTTTAGCCCTAGGTCTTGTTCCATAATCGAATGAAACATTGTGATAAGTGGGCTTGACCACTTGGGACTTAGGTTTGTGACCCAAAACTTTCATGTCCTTGGACTTGGGTTTTTGACCCTTAGACCCTAGAGTTGACTTCTCTAAATTTTTAAGGGTCTTTTCTAAAGTGTCAAGTCTTGACCTCAAGACTTGATTCTCCTTTTCTAATACCTCAAGTTTTAATTTGTCATTGTTCTTTGAGGTACTCCTAGGCATATGTCTAGTAGTTTTGGGATTCCTATCTAGGTTTCCCTTAACCTTAGATGAGTTGATCATAGGGTTGGCTTTCCTAGTGTTATCCTTATCTAGGCTCACATGTTTGGCACCTAAGCATGTGTATCGATTTCTATAATTATCATTCTTATCATTATTGTCAATTGCAATCAAACTACTAGCATGCATCTTACTAGTATTGCAATAATGTGCCTTAGAGATTACCTTAGGGTTTGCCTTAGCTCCCCCTATCGATGTGCTCGGTCTCTTGTCCTTGTGAGATTGCCTCCCCCTCGGACATTGGCTCCTATAGTGTCCCCTTCGCTTGCATTGGAAGCACACCACGTGCTCCTTGCCCTTGCATATCGGGACTCCGGCTTCCTTGACCTTTGGCGCCGGTGGAGTCTTCCTAACCCTCTTTGGACACTTACTCTTGTAATGCCCAAATTCCCTACACTCAAAGCACATTATGTGTAATTTATTTGAAATTAAATGGCTTGAGTTACCTAGGGTTGAGGATGGATGTGAGCTCTCTTCTTCATCCCTTCCGGAGATAGAAGCTTCTTCCTCTTGCTCCATTCTTGAAGAAGAACTCTCCTCCTCTTCTTCCTTAGATGTTGAGTAGCCCTCAACTTCTAATTCCTCTCCTCCATGATGTGAGCTACTTGGCTCACTTGACTCCTCTTCATGGCTTGAAGTGGAGTTCCCCTCATGGAACTTAGCCAAGTTGTTCCACAACTCCTTGGCATTGTTGTATCCACCTATCTTACATAGAATGTCATTAGGTAATGAGAATTCAAATACTTTCATTACCTCATCGTTGATTGTGGAATGGTGGATTTGTTCCCTTTTCCACTTCTTCTTCTCGAGTGGTTTTCCTTCCTTATCCATTGGAGGCTTGAAACCTAATTGAACACAACTCCAATTTTCAAGGTTAGTCATAAGAAAATACCTCATTCTTACCTTCCAATACGCGAAGTCGTCGCGATCATAGACAGGTGGAATGGTGATGTCTTCTCCGAGTTGATCCATCTCTAGCTTATGCTCCCTCGGGTGTTAATCCATCGAAGAGCAACCTCGCTCTGATACCACTTGTTAGGATCGATGATCGCGGCTAGAGAGGGGGGGTGTGAATAGCCGCCCCAAATCCTTCGCGTTTCTTCCTACGATTAGGGTTAGCGCAGCGGAAATGAAACGTAGAAACGAAAAGGAAGAAAACAAACCTCAAACTCGATGGATGTAACGAGGTTCGGAGGTGATACTCCTACTCCTCGGCGTGTCCGTAAGGCGGACGAGCCTATCAATCCGTCGGTGGATGAGTCCCCGGAGAACCGGCTAATAAGTACTCCTTGTGGGTGGAGAAACCTCGCCATAATAACTTGCAACAGCAATATGGAAATACAAAGAAGAGCAAGAACAAAATACACAATGAATATACAAATACTCGCTTGCCTTCTCGTCGACTGAAGTCCCGGATGAAGCACCAACTTCACGGACGAATGCCAACAAGCAACTCAGTCGAAGAAGCTCACCTGAAGCTTTGGAGCTCAGCAAAGTGAAGAAGCGAAGCTTCGGACCGAAGAAGAGTGAGAGGGTTACTGCACTGTAGAAGCCCTCGGCCCTCTTATACCGCATCCACCTG
Organism: Zingiber officinale; assembly: GCF_018446385.1. Classification (NCBI taxonomy): domain Eukaryota; kingdom Viridiplantae; phylum Streptophyta; class Magnoliopsida; order Zingiberales; family Zingiberaceae; genus Zingiber; species Zingiber officinale. The sequence goes on along the minus strand of NC_055992.1, from coordinate 27,922,915 downwards.
CGAAGAAGAAGCCGGAAGACAGAAGACCGTTGGCTCACAATGGATAGTTACGGACCGATCGGTGGCTGATCGGTCCAGATACTCGATCGGTCCCGGGACCGATCGAACTTCTCCGATCGGTCCGAGGACGATCGATGCATTCCTTCCTTTTCTCCCGAACTTTTGCCTTCGATCGTTGTTTCCGGATCGGTGCAGCCGATCGAGATAACACCGATGAGCTCTTGTTACCGATCGGTCACCGACCGATCCAGATACCATGTATCACCGGATCGATCCATCGATCGATCCGGCTGTTTTTGCCGAACCAAGTCCCAAACCTTCCAAACCAACATCCGGTCAACCTTGACCTATTGGTACATCATGCTTAGCATCCGGTCACTCCCTTGACCTGCTAAGACTCCCCACCAAGTGTCCGATCAATCCCTTTGACCCACTTGGACTTTTCTCTTCGTGCCAAGTATCCGGTCACTCCCTTGACCTACTTGACCTTCACAATACCAGATGTCCGATCACCCTTGATCCATCTGGATTTTCCCTTGCCCGGCATCACTCACCAGGACTTTCACCTAGCTTCACTCACTAGGGTTTTCACCTGGCTTCACTCACCAGGTTTTCCAATCTGCCCGGCTTCACTCACCAGGACTTTCCAACTGCCTGGCTTCACTCACCAGGACTTTCCCACTGCCTGGCTTCACTCACCAGGACTTTCCCACTGCCTGGCTTCACTCACCAGGTCTTCCCAACTGCCTAGCTTCACTCACCAGGACTTTCTCCAACTGCCTGGCTTCACTCACCAGGACTTTCACTTTCACCCAGCTTCACTCACTAGGATTTTCACCTGGCTTCACTCACCAGGATTTCCTGACTGCCTGGCTTCACTCACCAGAACTTTCCGAACTGCCTGGTTTCACTCACCAGGACTTTCCGAACTTCCTGGCTTCACTCACCAGGACTTTTCCAACTGCCTGGTTTCACTCACCAGGACTTTCCCTTTCACCTAGCTTCACTCACTAGGATTTTCATTCTGCCTAACATCCCAGTTAGGACTTCCCAGTCAAGTATCCGGTCAACCTTGACCTACTTGACTCTTCTTCATTCAACCTGATCAGACCTTGATCAGTATCTCTCTGTATGGACAACTGCACCTGCATTGTCCATGTCTACATGTATTTCTGTATTGTCAAACATCGAAACCATGACCAAGGTTTACGCTTGGTCAACTAGGTCAACCTTGACCTACTGGAAATTGCACCAACAGTGCAGATGCTTCATGAAAATCTGATTCATATATGTTTGAGAAGTTTCAGCAGTTCCTTACTTCACAACCCTCTACCATGTCAGCTTCTTCTCATATAGATTTGTCATCGTTTGGTATTTCAAGTATATCTTCATCCTTGTGGATTTTGGACTCTGGTGCCAACCATTATATGTCATTCAATTTGTCATTTTTTATTTGTTTTTCTTCTAGTTCATCTATATCTATTGTGACTGCTGATGGTACTCCTATGTCATTAGTAGGTGTTGGTTTAATTGTTACATCTTCTTTATCTCTTACTAATATTTATTATATTCCGAGTCTTACTTTAAATCTTATTTCTATTAATCAATTATGTGAGTTTGGATACCTAGTCTCTTTTTCTTCATCCAATTGTTATATTCAGGACCCGCAATCTCAGAGGTTGATTGGGACCAGTCATAGGCAAGAATGACTCTATTTTAGATAAACTTAAAGTACAGAAGTTGTAGCTTCAAGTGTGGATTTATCATCTTTTCATTTGAGTTGTTCACCTTCTGATTTTTATTTATGACACTCTCATTTAGGTCATGTTTCGGCGTCTCGTTTGTAGTTTTTAGCTTCTAGAGGAGTATTAGGACCTTTAAAAAGTTCTAATATTTCTGATTATAGTGGTTGCAAACTGGTCAAAGTTTTTACCTTACCATTTTCTAAAAGTCTCTTTTTTTTTCTACTCTATTTGATCTTATCCATTCTGATGTGTGGGGACCCTCTCCTATTCCTACAAAGAGGGTTCAAGGTATTATGTTTCATTTATTGATGATTACATTCGTTACTCTTGGGTTTATCTTATGAAACATATGTTAAAATCCCGTGGTAGTTTTGATGTAATCAACCAAGTTAAAGTTAGGTTCTGTTGTGTTTGACCCTTGTGTCTAAGTGTGCAGGAGCTTAGGAATAGAAGAAGTTGAGCAAAAGACGTAGCTAGCAAGAAGGATGACACGGAAAGGAAGCCGACGGGCTCGATGCATTCGACGGACGAGGTGCTGTGGAAGAGTACACTAGTGGGCGAGAAGGACGTGCGTGACATTCCGAGAGACGAGAAGCCGGAGCGAAAGCTTGTGTTGGTGCGGGAAGCATTCGACGATCGAACCTGAGTTTTGATAATGACAAAGGATTCAAAGTTAAGGTTATTTGTGATCTAATGTATGTTGGTTGCTACTCGGAAAACCTAGAGGTTCCACTGTACAAAAATTTTGTACAAAGGTCTGAACCTTTTCCTAGCTACCATGTGTTCTTTTAAATTAAATTTTGGATCGCCTGCGGAACTTAACACGTTTGATCCAAAACTTAATCTATTTGTTCTTTAAGGTTTAGACTTGGATCTCCTGCGGAACTTAACACGTTTGATCCAAATCACCTAAGTTATTAATTCCATTAAATATTAATTTCCATAATTGGTTCCCAGTACTGACGTGGCGAGGCACATGGCCTTCTTGGATATGGGAACAACCACCACCGACTAGATAAAACCTTTTATGGAAAGCTAATATTTAATTTCCTAAAATAACTTTAGGTCAACCAAAAAGAACAATCAAATCACAAGGAAAAGAAAAATAAAAGAACACAACTTCGAAAAACATATTCGAAATACTAGAATCGTAAGCCTCTTGTATTTGGTATTATTTCCATAAATAACTAGCATGATGCGGAAAGGAAAAATTACTAGTTATACCTTCTAAAAGACCTCTTGATCTTCTACCGTAATCCTCTTCTAACCTCGGACGTTGTGTGGGCAGCGATCTTCCGAGATGAGAACCACCAAACACCTTCTTCTTCCTTCTAGGTTTTGGCCACCACAATTCTCCAAGAGAAGTAGAGGTCCGACCACCACCACCAAGCTCCAAGGGATGCAAGAAACAAAACCACCTTTCTCTCCTTCTTCTCCTAGCTAGAACTGGCCACCATCAAGAGCTCCAAGAGAGGTTGCCGCTGGCCATAAGAAGAAGAGAAGAGGAAGAAGCTAGGGCCGGCCACCAAGGAGGAAAAGAGAGGAGAAGAATAATAGAGTTGATCACCCGTGAAGGCACCTCTACTCCCTCTTTTATAATCCTTGGTCTTGACAAATAAGGAAATTTTAATAAAAAATTCCTTAATTCTTTTGTCATAAAAAAAAATTTATTTTAATTAAAAAACAATTTTCTTCTTTTAATAATAATAGCCGGCCACTTCTAATTCCCCAAACCAATGAAAATTTAATTCACACAAGAATTAAAACTTCCTAATTTGTTTCTAGAAATTTATAAAAATTTCTCCAATAATTTTTATCCCTTCATGATTGGTTAATAAAAAGGAAATTTTATAAATTAAAATTCTTCTTTTAAACATGTGGATAATTTCCAAAAGGAAAGTTATATCTAAAAATTAAAATCTCTTTTCAATCTACAAATAAGGAAAGATATCAAATCTTTTCTTAATCTTTTGTAGAAACTAATAAAAGAGAATATTTAATTTTTAAACTTCTCTTTTAAATTATTATCATGGTTAAAAAGGAAAGTTTTTCTTAAAAATAAAATCTCCTTTCAATCTACAAATAAGGAAAGATTTCAAATCTTTTCTTAATCTTTTGTAGAAAGCTTTAAAAGGAAAGATTTAATTTTTAAACTCTCTTTTAAAACTATGATATCCACATAAGAAATAATTTAAAAAAAAATCCTTTTTAATATGATGTGGTCGGCCACCTAAGCTTGGGCTCCAAGCTATTGGTCGGCCACCTTAAGGCCAACCTTTAGGCTTGGCCGGCCCTAAGCTTGAGCTTCAAGCTTAGCTTGGCCGGCCCCTATTGGTTGGGTAAGAAGGTGGGTATGTGGTGGGTATAAATCTCTATATACAAGAGGCTACGATAGGGACCGAGAGGAGGAATTGGTTTTGGTCTCCCGATGAAATTAAGCTTCCCGTGTTCGCCCCGAACACACAACTTAATTCCATCAATAATAATTCATTCCACTAAAGAACTATTATTGAACTACCGCACCAATCCCAAATTACATTTTGGGCTCCTTCTTATTATGAGTGTGTTAGTCTCCTGTGTTTAAGATGTCAAATATCCATTAATTAAGCGAGTTATCGACAACTCATTTAATTAATATCTTAGTCCAAGAGTAGTACCACTCAACCTTATCGTCATGTCGGACTAAGTCCACTGCAGGGTTTAACATGACAATCCTTATGAGCTCTTCTTGAGGACATTCTCAACCTAGATCACTAGGACACGCTTCCTTCTATAATCAACAATACACACTATAAGTGATATCATTTCCCAACTTATCGGGCTTATTGATTCATCGAACTAAATCTCACCCATTGATAAATTAAAGAAATAAATATCAAATATATGTGCTTGTTATTATATTAGGATTAAGAGCACACACTTCCATAATAACTGAGGTCTTTGTTTCTTTATAAAGTCAGTATAAAAGAAACGACCTCTAATGGTCCTACTCAATACACTCTAAGTGTACTAGTGCAATTATATAGTTAAGATAAACTAATACCTAATTACACTACGACCTTCCAATGGTTTGTTCCTTTCCATTATGGTCGTGAGTTACTGTTTATAATTTATAAGGTACTGATAACATGATCCTCTGTGTGTGACACCACACACCATGTTATCTACAATATAAATTAATTGAACAACTACATATATCATAAATGTAGACATTTGACCAATGTGATTCTTATTTCTAGATAAATGTTTATACCAAAAGCTAGGCTTTTAGTATACACTCTAACAATGTATTTGAATGAGTTTGCAGGAAAAGTCCTAAGGTATCATAGGCAAAAGTCCTAACTATGGTTAGGCAGACAGAAAACCCTAGGGGGTGGTAACCCTAGGTCCTAGGGGGTGGTAACTGTAGGCGGAAAGCCTTGGCGGGTCGACGTCTTCGGCAAAAGTCCTAGAGTCAGAAACTCTAGGTGAAAATTCCGGTGTCATAAATTGGGTGGAAAGTCTGGGCGGGTCGTGGAGAGAACATTCAACGGAAATACCTGAGGACTCGAGTGCTGAGCAAAAGCCCAGTCGATATGGAGGATTGAACTGGCAACAAGTATACTCTTCTGAGTGGAGTAGGTGAGGACGTGTTCCTCGCTTAGGGAACAACAGGCGTCGATTCGACCTAGGGTTTCCAGCCGGAAATCCGAATTCAGAACCGGACAATCCAGTGACTGTCAGACATTTATGTTTATGTTATTATTATGTGCTAACTTTGTGTTGCAGGGTATGCTTGGTATTTTGGGACTAACATATCTTGCAGGGACAAAAGAGCAAGTTTTGCCTCAGATGAATAGTACCCGAGGTGCCCTCTATAGAGCTTGGAGGCGCGTCAGGTGCAAGGGCTGAGGAGTCTACGCAACGGAGCTAGAGGCGCCTCGGACGGCCTTAGAGGCTCCCTCAAGAGCATTGGAGGCCCCCTTAAGAGGATAAGTTGCGGGAGTTGCGGATCTTATCCATGCTGCGAATCCACCGGTGATGGAGGCGCCCTCAAGGGCCTTGAAGGCGCCCTCAAGGACTTATATCAGCCAGTCTCGACCAGTAGCTGAGAACAACACTTTCTAAGCAATCTTTTTTCAGCGCACTGCTAACAAGACGATCCAGCTGAGCTATACCAAGACACCGAAGACCAAAAGCTTTAGTTTTATGATTCGCTTGTGTCGGTATAATTTTTAGTACAGATTAATTGTAATATTCATTTGTAACCTTTTGCGAGATTATAGTTGTTGCCCAAAGTAAACACTCAATGAGCGTGGGCCTTGGAGTAGGAGTCGCCCAAGGCTTCGAACCAAGTAAAAACACTCGGTGTCTTTCTGTGTTTATTTTATATTTCCGTTGCATTTACTCGTTGATTTTCTGAAACGAAAAGTGAAAGCCACGAACTCTATTCACCCCCTCCCTCTAGCGCTTTTCGATCCAACAATTGGTATCAGAGCGGGGCCGTTTCAATTTGGTGCAACCACCAATCAAGCATTTTTTGTAGTGATTTTCAATTTTTCGGAGTCGATTGGAATCGGTATTATTGCCGCCTTCTAATCTAGTTTTTTTGTAATCAAATTTTTCCTCAAAGTTGGTGGAACACCACTCGAGTTCGCGTGTTTATTTTTTTTAACACGTACTACTAAATCCAAGACCTAGTCTTGGAATCTTTGTTGTTTGTTTTTCTGTGTGCGAGATTCATTTGTCAAATGGCCCATTAAGAAGGCTACAGCACAACCCGCCCTCCGCTCTTCACCGGTGAGGACTTCGGCTACTGGAAGGGCCGAATGGAGTCGTATCTCCAGACTCATTTCAAGGTGTAGATCATCGTCAAAACCAGCCTTGAACTCCCAATTAACAGCACCGGTAAACTAATATCGTGCAAGAATTGGGATGCAACTCTGATAAAGAAGGTAGAAGCAAACGCCAAAGCAACCTGTACACTTCAGTGCGGTCTAACCAAGGAACAGCTAAATTGAGTCGACCCCTTCTCAAGTGCAAAAGAGTTGTGGCAAAAATTGATCGAGCTACACGAGGGTATATTAGACATGAAGATAAGTAAGAGGGATCTCATTTTTAACAAATTATATAATATAAAGTTGCAGGAGGGTAAAACGGCAAGCCAATTGCATGGATGCATCCAAGACCTCCTCAACGGTCTCCACGCAATCGGACAAAAGGTGGAAAATAGAGACATGATCAGGTATTCACTCAATGCTTTTCGAGGAATACCTTGTGGGCATCCATGGTAGATGCTTACTGTTGGTGCAACCTTAGGTCAAGGTTGACCTGGTTGACCTGACTCGAGTTGCCTGACTCGAGTTGTATTTTGATGTTTGACGAGAATAGAAAAGTTCTATTCTGATGTTTGACGAGAGTAGAAAAGTTGTATTCTGATGTTTGACAGAATACAAACTTGGGAGATTGTGGGTGCAATCTTTGGTCAAGGTTGACTTGGTTGACCCGAGGTGAGTCGACCTGATTCGGGAAATCCTGGTGAGTGAAGCCAGGTGAAAGTCCTGGTGAGCGAAGCCAGGCAAGGGAAATCCAGATAGGTCAAGATTGACCAGACATCTGGTGAAAATTCCAAGCAGGGAGCTTGGCACGAGAAAAGTCCAAGTATGGAGACTTGTCACGGAAAAGTCCAAGTATGGAAACTTGGCATGGGAAGTCGGAGAGGGCTTGGGAGCTTGTTCTCCCAACTGTGGTCAGAGAGGGCTCGGTAGCTCGTTCTCTGGACCGGATGGAGTCGGAGAGGGCTCGGTAGCTCGTTCTCCGGACTAGGTCAGAGAGGGCTCGGTAGCTCGTTCTCTGGACCGGACGAAGTCGGAGAGGGCTCGGTAGCTCGTTCTCCGGACTAGGTCAGAGAGGGCTCGGTAGCTTGTTCTCTGGACCGCAGTCGAGAGGGCTCGGTAGCTCGTTCTCGGACTAGGTCGAGAGGGCTCGGTAGCTTGTTCTGGGACCGGATGAAGTCGAGAGGGCTCGGTAGCTCGTTCTCCGGACTAGGTCGGAGAGGGCTCGGTAGCTCATTCTCGGACCGGACATGGGAAGTCGGAGAGGGCTCGGTGAGCTCGCTCGGACCGGTAGGGTTTGGGGTCGAGCTTAAACCGATCGGCCCGTGACCGATCGGTGTCTGATGGTTAATCGATCGGTCCGTGACCATCAATAACCAAAGCAGTGTGTTTCAGGATCACCGATCGATCCGTGACCGATCGGTAATCATCTGCGAAGAAGATCGAGAAGAAGAGGGGATCGGCCCGGACCGATCCACTGAGTCTGATCGGTCCACAGACCGATCGAGAGTTGGCAACTCTCTGTGAAGCGTGCTGATCGGTCCGGGGACCGATCAAGATAGGTCTGATCACCCCAAGACCGATCGAGAAGGTCCGACCGATCGGTGGAGCTGATCGGTCCGGCTCAGCCGCTGAGTCACAACGCTGGCTTTCGTATCCTCTGCGCCTCTTTGCGAGTTCGCAGTTCGAGGATATAAAGGGTCGAGTGCCTCTGAGGACCGTAAAGCCTCTCTTTTCTTTCTCGATTATCGCAATCGAGCTTTGCTGAGCTCATTTTCCTGAAGCTTCGTGGAAGCTTCCTTGCTAGTTCTGCTGTAGGTGTTTCGTGAAGTTCTTTGTTTCATCCATGACGAGAAGGCAAGTGTGTTTTATTCTTACTGCCTTTGTATTGTGCTGTATCTTTGTACTCCTATCTTGCTGTTGCAAGAAGTTTGTGGCGAGGTTTCTCCACCCAGAAGGAGTTTCTATTAGCCGGTTTTCCGGGGTCTCATCCACCGACGGATTGATAGGCTTCGTCCACCTTACGGACACGCCGAGGAGTAGGAGTATCATCTCCGAACCTCGTTACATCATCGTGTTTGAGGTTTGATCTTCTCCACTTTCGTTTCTACATTGTATTTCCGCTGCGCTAACCTAAATTGTAGGAAGAAACGTGAATTTGAGGTCGGCTATTCACACCCCCCCTCTCTAGCCGCTATCCAAAGGTCCTAACACTTACAAGGTATCTAAGGATCTCTCTTCAATCAAATTAGATGAATTATTTTCAGAATTCAAATTGCACGAACAAATTATTACTCATCCGGCCGAGAAGGATATAGTTTTGATTGCAGGTACAAGTAGAGTGCGCGAACCAAAAGCAAAACGCAGAACTGAACTGGAGTCAGAAGAAGAACCGAACTCAGACGATGATGACGATGAGATCACAACCGAACTCGTCAACTTGGTAAGAAAGCTCTTCAACAAGAAGGACATCAAGAAGGTGATCCAGTCCAAGGAGGTTCAACCAAGTTCAAAGGTGAAGTTCGAAGTAACCTGCTACGGCTGCAACCAAAAGGGACATATCAAAGCCAACTGTCCGAATCAAAATGATGCAAAGAAGCAAAGAAAAAAGAAAGCTCTGAAGGTAACTTGGGAAGAGTCCTCATCAGAAGAGTCCGATGAAGAGCTCAAACAGACGAGCTTCCTTACACTGACGGCCCGGGACCAAATCAACGAATCCAAAAGCGAGAACGAACTAGAAGTAGAATCAGAGAGAAGCCACGGATCCGTATCCGTTTCTGAAGGGCCTAACCCCACTATAAGTATTTCTCGATTGCATAACCTAGTCAATTATCTTATGTGTAAATTAGATAGATCTAACGTTCGGATCAAATCACTTCTAAAGGAGGTAACAACCCTTAAAGAAGTGACTAACTCTGAATCCTTGACTGACCATATTTAGACTGAAACCTCAACTCAAGTCCAAAAGCTTGAGGAGGAGAATTTCAGCCTAAAAACTCAAGTCAAGGATTTAAAGATCATGTTAGAACGGTTTAGACTGGGTTCCAAGAATCTTGATTTGATTCTTGGAAAACAAAAGGTCATATACAATCGATCCGGACTAAGATTTAGGACAAAAAAGAAATACCGTTCATATCTATCTCTTATTAATAGAACAAACAAGAAACTAGTCCAAGCATGGGTCCCCAAGTCAAACTTGGTTAATCAAGTTGGACTTGGTCGATATTGGATCCCCAAGGATCAAATTCATTACCTTGATAAACCATATCGAGGCTATGATCCAGGGGGAACCAATAGGAAGACCATTTTTAGAATTGTTTGATGATTGTTGCTTATTGCTTTTACTACACATGCTTAGATTAGGCTAGATAAGGACCTAGGCATAATTTACACTTGATTAGTTAGACCTAGGGATTTTAAAAGGAAAATTAAATACCCAATTTCTTTGAGCAGCTTTGTTTAGAAGTGGTGGATGATCTCATACTCAAGAAGGCCTAGTGCCTCGTTACAGTCTGGAAGCTAATCTTTGAAATATGTATTTAATTGATCAATTGAAAAACTTGAGTCTAACCCAAATGTAAATTAATCCTTAGATATAACATAAATCAAAGATAAAACCATCTCACAAAATTCATAAGGATCCCTGATTGATAATTTGGAAATGGGTGAGATGGACCTACGTAAAATTTATAAGTGAATTTAAATAATTTTAACTTAATTTTTAATTAAATAATTTTAACTTAATTTTTAATTAAATAATTTTAACTTAATTTTTAATTAAATAATTTTATCTTAATTTTTAATTAAATAATTTTAACTTAATTTTTAATTAAATAATTTTAACTTAATTTTTAATTAAATAATTTTAACTTAATTTTAATTAAATAATTTTAACTTAATTTTTAAATAAATAATCTTAATTTAATTAATCAATTAAATTTAACTTAATTAGTAAAAAAATTATACTTAAATCTAACCAATTCCTAACTGAAAACTATTTGATTCAATAAAACCATCTCACAATGTAATGCCCAAAAATTCTCAAACTTGCATTAAAATTATTCTATGATTTTTCTGGAATTTTTAGATATTTTTTCGGAATTTTCCGAGTAGCGGAAGTAGTAAAAATAATTAGAAAACGAAAACGACCTAAGCGGGAATCGAACCCGAGACCTATGGCTTAGGGATAATGCTAGTAACCAGTTGAACCCAGTAGGGTCGTGCTGAAAGAGAAGGGAAACATTTATATTTATATTTAAGTTGGGCCTAGTTACCCACTTAATATAAATTAAGAACTTAAGTTGGTTTGGTTGAAGTTTTGGTTCGGCAACCCTCCCTCTCCAAAACCCTCACGCCGAGACCCAACATCACCGCCGCCCCTCCCTTCTTCTCCTCTTCCTCACGCACGGCACACCAAGCCCCAAGGGCCAAGGGAACTCCTTCTGGCAAGATCTTCGATACGAGGATGTCCCCCTTCGCGAGAAGAACACGTAGACGCGAGCGGATCGTCGAGAAGATCATCTCCACCGGAGTTCTAGCGAATAGATTCGTAAGAAATTACGAATAGCGGATCGTAAAATAGCTAGTTAAGTAAAAATGTAAATTAGGCATTTTAACAGCTCAGTTGAATGCATTAGAAGCATCTAAATCAGTAAATCAGTTTATTCTAGCTTATATGGGACTACGGTCCAATGGGTGGGCTCCCACAGTCGCCTCTGGGTTCAGACAACCTAGCTCTAGGTTCAGATAACCTAGAAACAGCAATTTAGAACAGTTTAGCTATATTCAGTATTTTACTTTTCAGTTGGCACTGTACCGGATTAGATATCCATTGGGTTGGACTCCCACAGTCGTCCCTAGGTTCAGATAACCTAGTAAACCCTACTAAATTCGGGACTTGCAAACCCGGGTTTAGTTAGGGATGCGCGCATAGTAAGTACAGTTGTCGGGCCCAACAACACATGATTATTATTTTGATCTACTATGCTATTAGTTTTCAAAACTCATAAAATCAGTTATGTTAGTTGAGTTTGATTTCAGCTTCAGGTTAGCTTCAGTTAGCTTAGTTCTCTATTATTGTTCTATGTGATTAGCTTGCTATGCCATGTTTCAGCTTACATGTTCAGTTATTTCAGTTTATGCTTGCAACCATAGTATGCCATGCCAGTACATGTTTTCAAATAGCATTCTTTAAAAGCATGTTTGCATCGTTGCATGTTTTAGTGAGGTAGTTGGTTTCTTACTAAGCTTTAAGCTTACAGATTCTATTTTCCTTATACTGCAGATAAAGGTAAAGGGAAAATGGACTAGCAGAGGAAGCTGGAGTTCAATGCAAAGATGGTGTGTGTGGCAGGAACTGGAATAAAAGATTCTCAGGGTTTTAACAAGCTTAAATAGTTGAATTCTTAGTATTTCTTCTTTCATGCATTTTTAGACCTTAGAATGTTTAAATCATGGGAGATTTATTTAGTTTGTTAGTAATTATGTTAGAATGCTGGTTAATAGTTACTAGAATATATTCCAATTGATTTTAGAATTGTTGTGTGAGGTTTTGGCATGCCAGAGTGCTGAAATCAGAGTTTCAGGGTGAGATCAGAACCCAGACCGGTCTGCAGACCGATCAGAGGTTGGGTTGTGCCGCTGGATCGGTCAGCTGACCGATCCATGCGCGAACAGAGAGCACCGAAGCTCACTGATCGGTCAGCCGACCGATCAGTAAGCCACTGGATCGGTCTACCGACAGATCAGTGATCCAGCCGCGTACAGAAGCAGGATAGCTTGTGGATCGGTCAGCCGACCGATCCAGAGCCTTCTTCCGTGCCAGTATCAAGCTGGATCGATCACGGGATCGATCCGACAGTCCAATCGATTCATGGATCGACTGAAATGCCTGATTACAGCTAGCAGGACATCCGGGAGGCATAGATTATCTTCCCTAGCATGTGTACAACTCCTAGGTACACATAGAATATTAAGTTCAGATTTTACAGTAATCAGTTTAGTAAAATTTTAATCAATCTAGATTTCCGCAATAGTAATTTAGCACAGCATTACATAACGATCGGCCTCGCAGCCTAGTCAGTAGGAGGCGGGTCGTTACACTATTGACACAAGAAGAGGAAACTGAGCTGTGACACAGAAGACTGGGTCACACTCACACTAACTTATATATCATACAAGAACTATAGATGTAACGACCCGCCTTCTACTACTAGGCTGTAAGGTCGAATCGCTACAGTTATGCTGTGCTATACTGTGCGGAAAGCTGGGCTAATTAAAATTTTGCTAACTATTATCCTTTAAAAAAACTAATCTGAATATTCTAGGTGTACCTAGGAGTTGTACACATGCTAGGGAAGGGAAACTAAACATCCCAACTGAGCTAGGGACTAGAAACTAACCTTCCCAACTACCTACAAACCTGCCGATCGATCCACAGATCGATCGAAGCTGGGGAGCATTCTGTTCCCAACTGGATCGGTCGGCAGACCGATCCAGGTGTGGCTGGATCGGCGACCGATCCAGGTATGTCTGGATCGGTCGGCTGACCGATCCGGAACCTAATTCTCCCGGGATACTACTGTATCGCGCTGGATCGGTCGGTGACCGATCCAGGAGGATACAGATAGCGTCTGCATCCGTCTGGATCGGTCGGCTGACCGATCCAGTGGCACTACTCAGGCCTTGATCGGTCTGGAGACCGATCAGAGTTCTAATTTCGCCCGAGAACTCTGATTTCAGCACTTTGGCGTGCCAAAACATCACACAACAATTCTAAAATCCATAAAATATATTCTAGTGGCCTAAAACTAGCATTCTACCGAATATAAACCATGGTCTACTAGTTCATAGTATTTAACAATTAAAAGTGCGTAAAAATAGAAATGTTAAAAGTTCCATTGTTTAAGCTTGCTAATCCCCTAAGGATCTTTTATTCCAGTTCCTGCCACACACACCATCCTTGCATTGAACTCCAGCTTCCACTACTAGTCCATCTTTCCCTTGCCTTTATCTGCAGTATAAGGAAAAACAGTATCTATAAGCTTTCGCTTAGTAAGAAACCATCTACCTCATAAAAATCATGCAACGATGCAAACATGCTTTTAAATCATGCTGTTTGAAAACATACTGAATATGCAAGCATGGCATGGCATGGTATCATACAAAATATGGCATAACATAAGCTGCACATAAAATGACACTGATCATAACATGTCAAGAACTATATATGAAGCTATCATATTTAACAACTGGAATAAGCTGAGTTGACACAAAAGTGAGCTAAGGTGAAGCTGAGCTAATACTGAATTCCATTTTGATTTTAAAACTGATTTGGAAAACTATTATACATAATAGATAAAAATACTAAACATGCTGCTGTAGGGTCCTGGCAACTGTACTTATTGTACGCACATCCCTAACTAGACCCGAGATTGTAAGTTCCGAATCTAGTAGGGTTTACTAGGTTAGCTGAACCTAGGGACGACTATGGGAGTCCAACCCAGTGGATATCTAATCCAGTACAGTGCCGCTGCTGAAAGTAAAATACTGAAATGCTAATTAATTGAATCTAGGTTATCTGAACCTAGAACTAGGTTGTCTGAACCTAGAGGCGACTGTGGGAGCCCACCCATTGGACATCTAGTCCCATAAAGCTGAAATAAAACTGATATGCTGGTTTAAATGCTTCTAAGCATTTAACTATACTGTTAAAACTGTCTAATGTTGCGCTAAACGTTTTATCGAACACCTAATGTGCTCTAACTCTCCTCTCTAATAGGGGGACTACCTCTAGGCACCCGACGACGTCTAGAACCTCTATCTGAAGAGGAAAAACACGTCCGGCCCATCCAGAGATACTCAACTAACCCCTAAATCTACGAAGAGAATTAAATACATTCTAGATATCGATAAAAATCTACATATAACTAAATTATAAGCATGCAATCAAACGAGAGCTACTTATACTGCAGGTGAGGGGTTTCTTACCTCCGGTTCGTAATTTCTTACGATTCTATTCGCTAGAATTCCGGTGGAGTCGACTTCTCGACGATCCGCTCACGTCTTCGCGTTCCTCTCGCGGAGAAGAACCTTTTTCGTGTTGGAGTCATCGCCGGAAGATGATCCGATGGTCCTTGGGCTTGGGCGCCGAGAGAGGAGGAGGAGGAGGTGTGGGCGGCGGTGAAGTTTTGGAAGAGGAATAGGTCACGGTGAAAATAAAACCAAATAACTCTTCACCCTATTAATCTTCCAATTTAAATTAAGTGATTAATTCGGCCAACCCAACTATAAATATACTTGATTCCCTTTTCTTTCAGCACGACCCTGCTGGGTTTAACCGGTTACTAACCTTATCCCTAAACCATAGGTCTCGGGTTCGATTCCCGCCTAAGCTATTTTACGGTTCCAATTATTTTTGCTACTTCCGCTACTCGGAAAATTCCGGAAAAATATCTAAAAATTCCAGAAAAATCATAGAATATTTCTAAAAATAATTTGAGAATTTTCGGGCGTTACAACTCCCCATACCTTATAAAAAGTTCGTCCTCGAACTTAGAATAATTCTGGGTACTTCTGTCTCATGCTGGCTTCTGTCTCCCAAGTTGCCTCTTCTGCTGTGTGACTGTGCCAAATGACTTTGACTAATGGTACTTCCTTGTTCCGCAATTTCTTAACTGCTCGGTCTATTATCTGAATAGGCCGACTATCATAGCTGAGGTCTTCGCGGATCTGTACCGACTGGGGCTCAATCACCTGGGTGGCATTCTTCAGCATAGAGACATGAAATACGTTGTGGACAGTGACATTTCTGGGTAGCTCTAGCTCATATGCTACCTTGCCCACTCTTCCGCTAATAAGGTATGGTCCCACATATCCGGGACTAAGCTTGCCCTTCTTCCCAAAACGCATCACTCCCTTCATGGGAGCTACTCGAGGAACACCATCCCGATCGAGAACTCTAAGGGTTTGTTGTGTATCAAGATAGCTTTCTGACTCTGTCTCTATCCTCTGGCGGATCTGCTGTATAGCTGCTGTGGTATCTGCGACTAGATCTGTCTGAAGCTCTAGTTCCTTCTGTTCACCACTCTCATACCAACAGATTGGAGATCTACACCTCCGCCCATAGAGAGCCTCGTAGGTGCCATGCCGATAATGGCCCGATAGTGTTATTGTATGCAAATTCGCTAGACTCGATATTTGCACCAACTTCCTTTGAAATCTAGGGCACATGCTCGGAGCATCTTCATGCACGATTTACTCGCTCCGTCCATCTGAGGATGGAATGCTGTGCTGAACTTTAACTTCGTGCCCAATGCTGACTGTACACACTCCCAGAAGTGTGATGCAAATCTGCTGTCTCTGTCTGAAATGATGGTTCGTGGGACTCCATGTAGTCTAACGATCTCCTGAAGATACAACTGAGCTAGCTTCTCCATGGAGTAGGATATCTTGATAGTTAAAAAGTGGGCTGATTTAGTCAACCTGTCGACTATTACCCAGATGGCATCAAAACCATTCGTGGTTCTGGGTAGTCCCACTATGAAATCCATGGAGATATCCTCCCACTTCCATTCTGGAATCTGTATAGGCTGCAGAACTCCTCCTGGTCGCTGATGTTCTGCCTTGACCCTCTGACAGGTGAGGCAGATGCTAACATATCTGGCGATGTCTCGCTTCATCCCGGACCACCAAAAACGGTTCTTCAAGTCTTGATACATTTTGGTGGAACCTGGATACATCGCATAGGGAGTCCTGTGAGCCTCATCTAAAATCTGTCTCCGTAGCTCCTCCTGATCTGGAACACAGAGTCTGTCACCAAAATACAACACCCCACTATCGGACACTCTGAATTCTCTACTCTCTGATTCTGCTAGCCCTTGCTTGATTTTCTGAATTTCAGGGTCCTGTTCCTGACTGAATATCACCAAGCAAGGTAGACTCTAAGGTCATAGTAGAGGCTGTCCCACGATGAACTCGAGACCAAAATCTACGATCTCCTTCGGGGCGGTGACATGGCTGTAAGAGATAATAAGGTAGCACTGGATTTTCTGCTAAGTGCATCTGCTACCTTATTGGCTTTCCCTGGATGGTAGAGGATGTCTACATCATAGTCCTTGACCAGCTCAAGCCACCTGCGCTGTCGCATGTTCAGATCCTTCTGAGTGAAGAAATACTTCAAACTCTGATGATCTGTATACACTCTGCACTGAGCTCCATATAGGTAATGTCTCCAAATTTTGAGAGCGAACACTACTGCTGCCAGCTCAAGGTCATGAGTAGGGTAATTCTTCTCATAATCCTTGAGTTGTCTGGAAGCACAGGCGATCACCTTGCCATTTTGCATCAGTACTGCTCCTAGTCCCAAATTAGAGGCATCACTATAGATGTCAAAGCTGCTGGTGTTTTCTGGTAGAGCCAAAATGGGAGCACTGGTCAATCTCCTTTTTAGCTCGCTGAAGCTGTTCTCACAGTCCTCTGTCCACTGAAATTTCCTGTTCTTCCTGGTAAGGGCTGTCAGTGGGAAGGCTATCCTGGAGAAGTCCTCTACAACTTCCTGTAATATCCTGCTAATCCCAGAAAGCTCCTGATCTCGCTGGCGTTCTTAGGTCTCTTCCAGTTACTTACTGCTTCTATCTTACTGGGATCTACCATAATATCATCCTTTGAGATGATGTGACCCAGGAAGGACACCTGGTCTAGCCAAAATTCACATTTCATGAACTTGGCGTATAGCTGGTTCTGCTGAAGGGTCTCCAATACTAGTTTCAGGTGCTCTGAGTGTTCTTCTTGAGTTCCTGAGTAGATAAGAATGTCATCGATAAATACAATAACAAACTTATCTAAATACTCCCTGAATACTCTGTTCATGAGATCCATGAATGTAGCTGGAGCATTTGTCACGCCAAAAGGCATGACTATGAACTCGTAATGTCCATATCTGGTCCTGTGTCTTTGGTATATCACCCTCCTTGACCTCGACTTGGTGATATCCCGATCTGAGGTCAATCTTAGAGAACACTGCTGCTCCCTTGGTCGAACAGGTCATCTATTCGGGAAGAGGATACCGTTCTTGATCGTGACTGATTCAATGCTCTGTAGTCTATGCATAGCCGCATGTTTCCATCCTTCTTCTTCACGAACGACTCCCCATGGTGAGTGACTAGGGCGATGAAACCCTTGTCAAGCAGCTCTCTGAGTTGCTCATGAAGTTCCTTCATTCTGCTGGAGCCATGCAGTAAGGCGCCTTGGAAATAGGATTGGTGCCGAAAAGCTCCATCTCAAATTCAATCTCCCTGTGCTAGTGCTGAGACTACCTGGTAGTCACATACAACTCGGACCTCTGCTGGTTGTTGTTGCCCTGGCCGGTATTGACTACATGTGCTAGGTACCGTGCATCCCGAATCCATCAACTTCTGCCTTCATTGAGAGAAATTTTCCGGCTTTTCTCTTTGGTTCTCCGTGGTATTCAAACTGTATTTGCTTCAGTTGGAATACGACTTTCTGTTTTGACACTCTATGGAAGCACCGTATCGATCGGAAAGTCCATTCCAAGGATGACGTCATAGTCATCATTTCTAGCAGGATCGATCGCAAAGAGTTCTCATGCCCGCTATAATGACCGGCACGCTCTGAGCCGCGTGGATGCCATGACCTCTCCCGAAGGTAGTGCCGTCAGAGTACCTCCGAGGGCATTTCTAATTTTTCGGAGAACATCCGGCTATATATGAATGGGTTGCCCCGATATCAAATAGAACAAGTAGCACTATCAAAAATGCTAATCGACATGTGACAACCGCCGAGGCATTAGCTACGTCCTCTCGGTGAGTGAGTAGATCCTCACATTCGCCATAGCCGGAGGGGCTTCTAATGCCGATATGGACCTCTAGAGCGGCCTGCATCCGATATACGAGCGGTGGTGGCTGCGTCGAATCTGTGGCCGAGGAAGACCGGTCTTGTTCGACCTGCTTGGCCATGTGCCCTTCTTGTCCACATTCAAATCCTCGTGTGCCCTTGCGACAAACCCCCGGGTGGAATTTCCCACAAGTGGCACACTTTGATAACTAGGTCGCTTGCTAGATGGTCCTCCTTTGGAGTCACTCCCGATTTGCGCTTGTTGTTGGAGTTCCCTTTCCGGTTGGAGTTGGCCTTCTTGCTTTTGAGTGTGAGAGTTTCCTTGGCCTTGGGACTCTTCTGCTGCTTTATGTTGTTCTCGTAATGCTCGGTGGTCAAGGCACCGCTCACTAACTCCTCCGTGGTTTGTTGCCTATGTATGCCACCAGCCACGTTCATCGCTATCTCCGGCCTCGGCATCTTGAGCATCAACCGATTCGTTCCTTCTCTGTCGACTAGCTCGGGCATAGGCGAGCCAACTGTTGAATTTCTTCTGACTTCCTCAAGCGATAGGTCGCCTGACGAAACTCGTGAACTCGTCGAGTGGCGGTTTGTAACCAGATATGAAAGAATTCCTCAAGAATTCCTTCTCAAGTCACCCATGTCATCGGTTCACCGGGCGCTTCATTCGATTCTCTCCACCACATGCGTCGTCTGTCATGAAGGAGGCACACTTCACCTTCTCGTGTTCGGGCCACCCGAAGCTCTATCATGCTCTCCAGTGTTTTGAACCAGGCTTGTGCATCCCATGGTTCACTAGTGCCTGAGAAGTTCTCTGGCTTGACTCGCTGCCACTGGATCAGATAGGCTTCCTTTCTTGGCTCAGCTGCTGGGGCTGCTGGTGCTGGTGCTGGTGCTGGTGCTGGTGCTGGTGCTGGTGCTGGTGCTGTAGGCTGAGCTGGTGGAACCTCTAAGACTACCGGAGTCGTCAAATTCGGGTCGGGAGGAGGCACCGAATGCCTGCCTCTTGCTGGGGCTCAGTAGCTAGTGCCCTTCTAGCTGGGCGTCCTCGTGTCATTTCTAACGACATAGAAAACATAACATAACTAAGGTAATTGCAGTTATATAACTACTGATATCATGTTAAAAGACTAGCACAGACTAACAAGCAATAGACATATAAACATGAACTGTAACTAGAAAGCAAGAAACAATAAAGAGAGTAGAGGTATCCTTACTTGGAAGCTGCAGGTACAATGCTGATGTGTGTGTAGGAAGTATGGAACACTGCTCTGATACCACTCTGTAACGACCCGCCTTCTACTACTAGGCTGTAAGGTTGAATCGCTACAGTTATGCTGTGCTATACTGTGCGGAAAGCTGGGCTAATTAAAATTTTGCTAACTATTATCCTTTAAAAAAATTAATCTGAATATTCTAGGTGTACCTAGGAGTTGTACACATGCTAGGGAAGGGAAACTGAACATCCCAACTGAGCTAGGGACTAGAAACTAACCTTCCCAACTACCTACAAACCTGCCGATCGATTCACAGATCGATCGAAGCTGGGGAGCATTCTGTTCCCAACTGGATCGGTCGGCAGACCGATCCAGGTGTGGCTGGATCGGTCGGCAGACCGATCCAGGCACCCGAAACACCTGGAACTCGCTACTGTATCGCGCAGGATCGGTCGGCTGACCGATCCAGGAGGATACAGTAGCGTACTACATCCGTCTGGATCGGTCGGCTGACCAATCCAGTGGCAGTACTCAGGCCTTGATCGGTCTGGAGACCGATCAGAGTTCTGATTTCGCCCGAGAACTCTGATTTCAGCACTTTGGCGTGCCAAAACATCACACAACAATTCTAAAATCCATAAAATATGTTCTAGTGGCATAAAACTAGCATTCTACCGAATATAAACCATAGTCTACTAGTTCATAGTATTTAACAATTAAAAGTGCGTAAAAATAGAAATGTTAAAAGTTCCATTGTTTAAGCTTGCTAATCCCCAAAGGATCTTTTATTCCAGTTCCTGCCACACACACCATCCTTGCATTGAACTCGAGCTTCCACTACTAGTCCATCTTTCCCTTGCCTTTATCTGCAGTATAAGGAAAAACAGTATCTATAAGCTTTCGCTTAGTAAGAAACCATCTACCTCACAAAAATCATGCAACGATGCAAACATGCTTTTAAATCATGCTGTTTGAAAACATACTGAATATGCAAGCATGGCATGGCATGGTATCATACAAAACATAGCATAACATAAGCTGCACATAAAATGACACTGATCATAACATGTCAAGAACTATATATGAAGCTATCATATTTAACAACTGGAATAAGCTGAGTTGACACAAAAGTGAGCTAAGGTGAAGCTGAGCTAATACTGAATTCCATTTTGATTTTTAAACTGATTTGGAAAACTATTATACATAATAGATAAAAATACTAAACATGCTGTTGTACCACATACATGATATGCGCACATCCCTAACTAGACCCGGATTGCAAGTTCAATCTAGTAGGGTTTACTAGGTTAATTGAACCTAGGGACGACTATGGAGTCCAACCCGGTGGATATCTAATCCAGTACAGTGCAGAAAGTAAAATACTGAAATGCTAATTAATTGAATCTAGGTTATCTCGAACCTAGAACTAGGTTGTCCGAACCTAGAGGCGACTTGGAGCCCACCCATTGGACATCTAGTCCCATAAAGCTGAAATAAAACTGATATGCTGGTTTAAATGCTTCTAAGCATTTAACTATACTGTTAAAACTGTCTAATGTTGCGCTAAACTTTTTATCGAACACCTAATGTGCTCTAACTCTCCTCTCTAATAGGGGGACTACCTCTAGGCACCCGACGACGTCTAGAACCTCTATCTGAAGAGGAAAAACGCGTCTGGCCCATCCAGAGATACTCAACTAACCCCTAAATCTGCGAAGAGAATTAAATACACTCTAGATATCGATAAAAATCTACATATAACTAAATTATAAGCATGCAATCAAACGAGAGCTACTTATACTGCAGGTGAGGGGTTTCTTACCTCCGGTTCGTAATTTCTTACGATTCTATTCGCTAGAATTCCGGTGGAGTCGACTTCTCGACGATCCGCTCACGTCTTCGCGTTCCTCTCGCGGAGAAGAACCTTTTTCGTGTTGGAGTCGTCGCCGGAAGATGATCCGATGGTCCTTGGGCTTGGGCGCCGAGAGAGGAGGAGGAGGAGGTGTGGGCGGCGGTGAAGTTTTGGAAGAGGAATAGGTCACAAAATAAAACCAAATAACTCTTCACCCTATTAATCTTCCTATTTAAATTAAGTGATTAATTCGGCCAACCCAACTATAAATATACTTGATTCCCTTTTCTTTCAGCACGACCCTGCTGGGTTCAACCGGTTACTAACCTTATCCCTAAACCATAGGTCTCGGGTTCGATTCCCGCCTAAGCTATTTTACGGTTCCAATTATTTTTGCTACTTCCGCTACTTGGAAAATTCCGGAAAAATATCTAAAAATTCCAGAAAAATCATAGAATATTTCTAAAAATAATTTGAGAATTTTCGGGTGTTACAATAGAGTTAACTTGTATATGCATTGTGACACATTAAATACAAGTATGATGTTGTTTAGTGCATCTATTTAAGTTTTAGTTTCATCAAAATATATTGATTTTGTGAAGGTCAATCATAGGGAAAGCTAGAGGTCAAGTCATGTGCATTATCCCATAGATCATGGATGAAAATTATTTTTGAAAAAAATATTTTTAAAAACTTTGGTGAAGTATATTTGTTGATAGGAATCACCATTAATTAGTTAGATATAAAGATAGAATGAAACATTATAGTTTTTAATAGTTTTTAATTTTATGTCATTCTTTGAAAAAGAGATATATTTTTATAAAAAACTATTTTTTCCTGATAGTAATACATAAGAAATATATACATGAAATTTCATGATTTTTCAAAACTCATAGAATTAGTTATGAATTTTTTAATTTCAATCTGAAATTGAATTTAAAACTTTAGATATAGTAATCAATTGGTTTAATTGATTGTTTCACACCAATCAATTAGTTCAATCGATTGGTAGTGAATTTCCACAAGCACAAAAACTCACGGAATTGATCAAGGTGATCGATTGGAATACACCAATCGATTAGTGTTAAATTCTAATCGATTGGTAGCTGCTAATTTCGACTAAAATAAGTTTGTTTCAGTTGGATAAGACATAATTAGGTAATTAAACTATCTTTAACCCTCTGAAATGCTTAGGTAAGCATTTACGGGTAATTTTTTTGATGAAAATGAGAAAAGAATGATTAAAGGGGACTAATGTGTAGTTAAGGAGGAAGTTTAGATTCAGAATTAAACTTTTAACCTCATGACTTCAATTGTGGGATTTTCTAAAGATTTAGATTCAAATCATTGTTGGTATAATGTTAGAAGTTAGAACATACTTTGAAGGGGGAGGTAACCCTTAAATGCATGATTTAGATATGAAAGGAGATTTATAGAAAGATATATGCTCAAGGATGAGCATTAAAAATAATGAAAGGTTGGGAACCTTCATTGTGATAAGAAGAATGAATCTTGAGAGAAGATTTTTGATGTGTGTTAAAGAAAGAGAATGTAGGGGTTAAATTAGGAAACCCTTATTTATGCTTTGGCATAGGATGAAGGAAGTTGGGCTAATATGGATTAGTCTAACTTAATTATATTGTCAAACATCAAAAGGGGGAGAATATTGATGCAATCATCCTGGGGTCAAAGTTGACTAGTTTGACTAAGTTCAGGTTGGTTCAAATTTGAGTTTTGATGTTTGACAATATGTGAAAGAAAATCAATTAGGTAAAAAAAGGACCGGATACTTGACTGGGATAGTCCTAACTTAAAGTTAGACAATGGAAAGCCCTAACTGGAGGTTAGATAACGGAAAGTTTTAATTGAAGGTTAGGCAAGGAAAAGTCCTAACTGAATGTTAGGTAATGGAAAGTCCAAGCGTGTCTAAGCAATGGAAGTCCTAGTTGGGAATTAGGTAGTGGAAGACCTAGTTGGGAACTAGGCAATGAAAGTCCTAGTAGGGCTAGACGATTGAAGACCTAGTTAAGAACTAGGTAATGGAAGTCCTAGCGGGGCTAGGGAATGGAAGTCCTAGTTAGAAATTAGGCAGGTGAAAAGTCTACCGAGTGACTAATTCTAATTAGAGATTAGGCAAGGGGAAGTCCAACGGGAAGGTTGGTAAAGGCAAAGTTTAAGTGGGTTAAAGGCTGACTAGACATTTGGTGATCGAAAGTCCAATGAGAAGTTGGCAAGGAAAAGTCTAAGTGGGTCAAGAAGGATAGGACATGTGTTGAAGAAGTCCTGGCAGGTCAAGGTTAATCAGATGTTAGGCAATGGGGGAACCCCAACTGGTCATGAATGATTGGAATGTCGGGCAATGAAAGTTATGATAGGTTGAAGTCAATCAAAATTAGGGTTAGTAATCAATTGCTATGATTTGGAATCGATTATTAAACTCTAAACCATTGGTCCCTTAGTGGCCAGCTAGAGGGGGGGGGGGGGTGAATAGTTATGCAATTAAGATGAATCTACCTTTATCTCTCTTTCAACGCTAGTTATACAAACACTTTAATAAAGAAAAGAAATACTTCTAAAGAGTATAAGACTACTGATATTTATTTGGTTGTAACTAAGGAGGTTGCTAATCTAAGGTAAATGAAGCGCGTTTACTAGACTCCTTATTCGACCTAAGTCAGAGGCGTTAAACGTCATACAGGACATTGACAACTCAAAGAATAAAGAACAGAATAAATATTTTGAGTATAGAACAAGTGTTGATTGAATGAAAAGGATTAGAGCTCTATTTATAGCACACTGGTCGAAAATAGTTGTTTGCTGATGTAGTAACTTCGGGCCCTTGGACCTGCTCCGTGTACCCCTAGTTGTGCGCCTTATTTGCTCTCAACGGCTACAATATGGTGTGATGATAAATCTTTATCACCATCTAGGCGCCTGGACCAGTCTGGGCGCCCGGAGTGCTGTTGACGTGGCCTTGAAAGTGATCCACAACATACGGTTCTGCGATGGGGTGCTTGTTCCACACTAAGGCAGTTCGGGCACTCGGACATCTGGGTGCTTGGACTTGGTCCAAGCGTTCGGACGAGTTAGCTTCGTGCTGGCTCGTCCAACTTCCTCTCCAGTTGAACGGGTGATCCTCTAGCCATC
The DNA here is from genome assembly GCF_018446385.1 of Zingiber officinale. NCBI lineage: Eukaryota > Viridiplantae > Streptophyta > Magnoliopsida > Zingiberales > Zingiberaceae > Zingiber > Zingiber officinale. The sequence continues at coordinate 27,898,287 of NC_055992.1, read as the reverse complement.
CAAAGTTGAGCTCACCCGAACCCAATTCTAGTCTTCTTCTCGAGCAGTCTTTTGCTCTGACTTCTCATCCCTTGGAAGCACCGCGCGTATCCTTCTCGCTCCACCTGTGTACTCTTCCGCAGCTTCTCGTCCCTCAGATGCACTAAGCCCATCTCTCGATTCTTGTGCCATCCTTCTCATCTGTCGCATCTTCTGTTCGACTTCTTATGTTACTAATTCCCTGCACACTTAGATGCAAGACATCAAATACGCAAAGTCTAACTTAACTTGGTTGACTATATCAAAACCAATATGAGGTACTTACAATCTCCACCTTTTTGATGTGAATCAACCCAAGTTAAGTTAGGATTAAACTAAAATAGTTAACCAAATGAATATGTAATTAAGTACATTTAATTTGTAAATTAAAATAATTGATACAGAAAATTTTACCTCCCCCTAGATTTAATCTTATTTTTTCCCTTTGATCATATTAAAAATAAGGGTAATCATCGAAAAAAATTCTAAGAGATACTGAAATAGTTATCAATTTTTAGAAAATTTATGTGAATTATTTTTCAAAAATATGAATTTTTACGATTTAAAAACTAGTTTTTATAAAAATAATTTTAGAATGGTTTTTAATATTTAAAAATTATAAATTTTTTTATCATGGTTGAAAACAATAATCTAGAATATTATTAAATTTTTTAAGAATAAAAAATTAATATAAATAATAATAAATTATTTTATACAGAAAGATATGTGTTTTAAAAAATATTTAAAATAGATTTTGAGCTAGAAAAATTTTACAAAATTTTTCAAGTTTGTGAAAAAGAAAGTTTATCTAAAAAAAATTAGATTTTTAAAGATTGAATTTTTAATATTAAAAATTAATATTTTGGTAAAATATTTGTAGAAAATTTATTAATAGTCAAAAAAATTTAAATTTTTTTTGTCCAAATGGAGGCTTGACTATGTTATCACTGTAAAAATTTTGAACATGAAATGCAAATTAAGGGTTTGTACAAAAACTATTTTTCTAAGTAAAGCAATTTCAGTCTAGAAAATCAATTAAATTTAAAGAAAAATTTAAACTAGACATGATTTTGGAATCCAATATAGATTCCTACCTATTAAATTAACAAGATATTTTCTAGAAATATATTTTTATGATACTTTTATCATTTTAGCCTTGTGATATCTGAAATACCAATTTAGTTCTTGAAAATTTCTAAGTTTATGTACATGTGAATATGCATCACCCTTTTCCAATTGTTCTAATTTTTCTTTTAACTTAGTATTTTAAATTTTTTATTTATCAAAATCTTCTAATAAACAGGATTTTGCTAAATTTATTTTCATTTCTAAGTGTTTCTTTTTCAATTGCTCATTTTTCATTTTCAGTTTATAAAGCAATTTAGACATAGATTTTATTCCTAAATATAACTGATCAGGAGGTAAGAAACATACCTTACTTACCATATTAGATCTGAAATTGGATTATGCCCCTACATTACTGCATTCTTTTGATGTGGCTCCCCCTTCATTGATGTTAGCTTCTGAGTTACTTGATTCTTTGTGACTAGCCATCAGTGCCAGTCCAGCATATACTTCTATCTTAGATTCAGATGAAGAATTTCATCCCAGGTGGCCTTGAGATTCTTGTGCTTGGATCACTTTAACCCTTTGTCTTTCTCCTTCTTGATCTTTGGGTAATCATCCTTGATGTGTCATTCTTCATGATAGTTGTAGCATCAAACCTTTTTTTACATCTTGGATTTTTCTTAGCCTGCATCTCATTAAATTTGTTAGATCTAAAAAACTTTCTGAATTTTCTTACCATATACACTTCGTGATATACATCAAGATCTGAGTCCAACTCAAGTTTATCCTTCTTATTATCTCTCAGTGTCAGGTTCTAACTTGACTCTTTTTTTGTACCTGCACATCTAGTTTCATGTAATTCTAATGTTGAAAAGAGACCTTCTAGAGTACTTACCTCTAGATCTTTTGATATATAATATGCGCCTATGATCGAGGTCTACTAAAGAGTTCTAGGAAAAGAGTTGAGTGCATAGCGGGATGAGCCCCGGTTGGTTACCTCTTCATCGAGATTGATTCGTCCGGTAATCAACTCCTTGATCTTCACATGTAGTTGAGCCACCGTCTGACCTTTTTCCAAGAGGAGGTTTGTTACCTGACTCTGAAGAATGTGTTGGTCCCTTTGGAGGCCGGCAAGAGGGGAGGGGTGAATTGCCCTACAAAAATAAACACAAAATCTTTCTCGGATATTCAACTAATTAACAGACACTTGTAATAAAAATGAAGAGACTAAATTAAAAGATTAGACACAAGAGGGTTTACTTGGTTTGCAATCAGAGGATTGCTAATCCAAGGCAAAGATGGCGTACTATCTGATTCTCCTATGGGCGGAGTAGCCTCTTACAGCGTTGACAGTACAAAAGAATAGAAAGCATAGAAAGACATGAATTACAAGTGAGTTGAATTAACTGTGCAGATCAGTGCTATATTTATAGCACTGGTCGGGGCGCCCTAGGGGAGATAAAATTTTATCCCCCAACGATCAGATCGCGTTTGACGCGATCCTGGTCAAAATCCAGGTTCGGGCGCCCTGAAGGGTTCCGGGCGCCCCGGAGGGCTCCGGGCGCCCTGAAGGGTTCCGGGCGCCCCGGAGGGCTCCGGGCGCCTTGGAGCCCAAAGTCAACAGAAGTTGACTTTTTCGTCCAGGACCTCTTCTCTGGTTCAGTCTCGCCTCGGTCCGGTTCTTCTCCTCCGGATCCGCTCGCTTGGGTGATCTCGGCCATCCGGAATAGAGCTCACCCGAACCCAAGTTCCGGCCTTCTCCTCGAGCAGCCTTCCTTCCCGGTTTCTCGTCCCTCGAACGCCGCGCATGTTCTTCTCGTCCACCGGTGTACTCTTCCACAGTCACCTCGTCCCTCGGACGCACCGAGCCCGTCGACTCTCTCCCCGTGCCGTCATTCTCGCTAGTCGAGTCTTCCGCTCGACTTCCTGTGTTCCTAAGCTCCTGCACACTTAGACACAAGGGTTAAACAAACGCAGGACCTAACTTAACTTGTTTAATCACATCAAAACACCTTGGGGTTCCAACAATCTCCCCCTTTTTGATGTGAGTAGCCCAAGTTAAGTTAGGGTAAACATATGCAATAAAAACAATTTATATTCAAATAAGTCAAAATATTTTTCAATTGAAAAATTATATTACCTCCCCCTAGACTTAACATACTTCTCCCCCTTTGATCACATAAAAATTGGGGTTATAAACAAGTCTAAGGTAAATTCTAAAAAAATTTTAAGTGTAAAAAATTTTAAAAATGTCTAAGTAAAGACACTCTTCAGAATTTTTCTTTCGAAAAAAATTTAAGTAAAACATTTTTCAGAAAAAAAACAGTCATAAGTGTTTAACAAAAATTTTAAGTTTGAAACTTATTTCAACATTTCCTAAATTTTTTTTCTAATTTTCAGAAAAAATTTCTATGTTAATTTTCATAAGAAACAAATCTAAGTCAATTTTTTAAAATAAATTCTAAGTCAATTTAAAAAGAAAAGTCTAAGGCAATATTATCATAAAAAAAATTCTAAGTTAACTTTTATAAAAAAATTTCTAAGTCAATTTTCATAAACAATTTCTAAGGTAAAAAAATTTCTAAGTCAAGTTAAAAAAATTTAAATATTTTATAACACAAATTGAATAACTCTTTTAAAGCATTAAGTAATTTAAATTAATACCTTTTCAGTTAGTCAATTAAACTTTTCATTTCGATACTTGGCTTCCAGGTAGTGGCGAGGCACTAGGCCTTCTTGGTTATTGGAGCAACAATCACTTCCTTAGACAAAGCCTCATAATGAAATTAGTTGTTTAATTTCCTTGCTGAAAATGCTAAGCCTAATTTCAATTTTAAATTAAACAGGTTTTTGGAACCTAGTAGAGGTTCCTACCTACAAGATTAACCAAGTATTTCCTAGGTACATAGATTTTTGATATTTTTCTAATTTGACTTTGATGAAATCTATAATACCAATTTAAACCTCTATAATTTCTAAAAGTAGAAATATTTGAACCATTAGATTTTTTAATCTTTTTATTTCTTCTTTTAGTTTTTCATTTTCAATTTTCAATTTTTCAAAATCCTCTATAAGACATGACTTTGCTAAAATTCTTTTTGTTTCTAGAATTTCACTTTCTAATTTGGTATTTTTATTTTCTAATTTATACATGGATTTAGCCATTGCCTTAATACCAAAGTAAAGTTCATCAGGGGGTAAGAGGCATACCTCACTTACCATATCAGACTTGAAGCCTGAATCTCCCCCTACTTCGCTACTTCCATCTGAGGTCGCTCCCCCTTCATCAATGCTGAGTTCTGATGTACTTTGTCCTTCGTAGCTTGCCATCAGTGCTATCTCGGCATATTCTTGAATCTCGGACTCAGATGATGAAGAGTCGTCCCAAGTGGCTTTTAGGTTCTTGTGTTTCTTAGGTGTCTTCATTTTGTCCTTCTTTAGTTATGGGCAATCCTCTCTTAAGTATCCTTCCTTTTGACACTGGTAGCAATGCACTTTTCTTCTATTTCTTGGATTCTTTTTATTCTGCAATTCTTTAAATTTATTAGATCTAATTTTTTTTTTAAAGTTTCTTACCATATATGCTTCTTGGTCTTCTTTGGAGTCTGACTCGGGTTCATCCTTCTTGGTTGCATTCAGTGCCATTATCTGACTTGAGTCTTTTGTTGTAACTGCACACCTGGTTTCATGTAACTCAAGAGTAGAAAACAACTCTTCTAAAGTCCTTACCTCCAGGTCTTTTGAAATATAGTAGGCGTCAACGATTGATGTCCACTCCGGAGTTCTGGGAAACGCGTTGAGTGCGTAGCGTATGCTGTCTCGATTTGTTACCGTTTCTCTGAGGTTCTCGAGATCAGTAATCAGTTCTTTTACCTTAGCGTGTAGATTGGCTACCTTCTCACCTTTTTCCAGGTGAATGTTCATCAACTTGTTCCGGAGGATGTCTCTTCTAGCGAGCTTCGCTTCAGACGTGCCTTTGTGGAGTTCCAGGAACTTCTCCCAGAGTTCTTTAGCAGATGAATAGCTTTCGATGCGGTTGACCTCTTGAGGCGGTAACATGCTCAGCAGGTGATATTCCACACGACTGTTTGCTACAGATTCATTCTGCTCCTTCTTTGTCCAATTGCTCTCTTCTTTTTCTTCTCCATCTTGATTCATTGGAGCTAAAAAACCATACTTCATTATAAACCAAATTTCGAAATCAGTTCTTAGGAATACCTCCATACGACACTTCCAGTCTGTGAAGTGTAGGACCGTGATCATTCAATAGAGGGGGGGGGGTGAATATCGATTCAAAAAGTAGAGTAAAACTACGCAGCGGAAAAGTAAATAAACACAGTTATTTTTACTTCATTCGGAGCCTGTGACGACTCCTACTCGAAGGTCCGTGGTCCTTGACCACTTTCGTTGGGCAATCACTAGCAATTCGAATATAATTACAAAATGAATACAGGAAATGCAAGTGAAACAAAGTAATATCGACAAAGAAATTAACTAAAAACCGAAGGAGCACTTTGTCGGAGCTTTGTTGGCGTCGCAGGCACGTAGAGCAGCAAGACCAGCAGTAGAAGAGTTCTCAGATTGATTGATTAAGAAGCTCCATCTCTGGGGCTTCTTTTATATGCTACTCCGGGCGCCTGGATCCCTTCCGGGCGCCCTGGTGCGATGTGGCAGGTCTAATCAGTGAACTCCACGTGGCGACGACTCGGCCTGGATAAAATTCACCTCCGGGCGCCCGGATCCCTTCCGGGCGCCCGGATCCCTTCCGGGCGCCTGGACCTCCGGGTGCCCGGATCCCTTCCGGGCGCCCGGACCTCCTGCTTCCAGAAACTTCCTTTCCTGCAAAACAGAGTTAGTCCGAGGCACATATGTATTCTGCAACACAGATTGTTAGCACAATTTATAAAATATAATTAACAGTAAAAATATGACTTAGATTCCGTCTTTCTGAGACCGGAATCTAGTCACGATCTCGACTTAGATATCCGAAATGGATCTAAGCCGGATCGACGCCTAATGTTCCCTTCCCGGGAACGCGTCCTCGCAGTCACTCCCCTCCAGTGACTTACCTCACTTACCTGCCAGACGTCCGGTCAGCCCGTCGACCCGTCTGGACTTCTCGCCAGCTATCTAGTCAACCCGTCGACCTAGCTGGACTTCTCGCCAAGCGTCCGGTCAGCCCGTCGACCCGCTTGGACTTCTCGCCAGCTATCCGGTCAGCCCGTCGACCTAGCTGGACTTCGTGCCAGACATCTAGTCAGCCCGTCGACCTGTCTGGACTTCCCCTGCACACTCGATCAAAGTGTCAGACAACAACAAAACCAACTTAACCTATTTGTCATTCATCAAAACCTAGGTTAGACCGTTAGTGCTACCCGCACCAACAATCTCTCCCTTTTTGATGGAATGACAACCTGGTTAAGTTAGTGAAAGAACGCAAAAAAATAGGTACATTGGTTTTAAAGTTAGTTTTAGTGTTTTCAATTTTGGTTTATCTAACCTAATCACCTAACCCTCCCCCTTTGGCATTCATCAAAAAACAAGGATAAGCAATCATAGTGTAGAGTTACTGTAAAAAAAAATAAGCACAGCTAATCTTGAAAAAATATCTGAGTTTGGTACAAAATTCAAAGATAAAAGTACAATTTTTAAATCCAAGTAAAAAATCAAGTTGACTTGGGGGAGACAAGTTGAATTTTGAAAAGTCTAAATTTAAAGTTAATCAAGTTTTAACTTTTCAAGCGTGTAAAATTAAATCAGGTTTTTTTTTTCTTTTAAAAAAAATATTCAACTTTAATTTTTCAAAACAAAGCAAAAATTAACCAAGTAAGATTAAATTTGCCAAAATAACTTTGATAAGAGCAAAATTTGGAAATTTTAATTTTCAAGCATATGTTACAAAGCTGAATTTGCAATCAGGTTTAAAAATTAGGTGGGATTAAACTTCCAAGTTTTTCAAACACTTAGTTAAATTAAACTTTTTGTAAACTAATGTTCAGACATAAGTTAGTTTTAAAAAGCATTTTTCAACCACACAGAATTTTAATTCATTTATCCCCCTGAACTTGATACTTAAATTTAAACAGCTGTCTAACCAATTAGGTACTAACTAACTATCAGAAGATAGTAGCTTTCACTTGGTTAGTCAGATTAAGGTGATTATAAACGGTCAGTGTTTAACTTAACTGATGATCTTAATCTGATTACTGTCTGATTTGTATTTAACGTCTAGACTTATGCTGATGCACTGAAATAAGCATCTTAAGTCCAGACAGTTGGCCTATGCATCTCACCCCTTTCTATGTTTGCCAAACACAAGCAAGGTAAACCTAAGGTGTTGGTGAGATGCTCAAAAATTAGTCCTATGGGTACATGCTTTCTAAGGATTCAAAACTAGTCTAAGGCCAAAGCTGTTTTTGAAAAACTAAAAATAGGAAAGTTTTGAAAACAAACAAGTTTAACTTATAATTTGAAAACATTTATTTTGAAAACAATTTTTTTTTTTAAAAAAAATCCTAGTCTACTGAGCACATTCCTAATTTTCGACGTAAGTTGCTAAACTCACTTTCAGGGAGTGGTTTTGTGAAAATGTCAGCTAAATTTGATTTGGACTCAATGTATTTGAGTTCAATATCACCTTTAGTAACATGATCCCTGATAAAGTGGTGCCTAATTTCAATATGTTTGGTTCTTGAATGATGCACAGGATTCTTGGTTAAGTTAATTGAACTTATATTGTCAATTAATACTTTTACATTTGTGATGTTTAAGTTGAAATCTTTTAGAGTATGCATCATCCATAATAATTGTGCAACACATTCACCTATAGCTATGTATTCTGACTCAGTTGTAGATAGAGCAACACAATGTTGCTTTTGTAACAACCACCCTTCTTACTACTACTCTCTAAGGGCGACCGTTACCTAACTCCTACTCTACTTACTAGTGTCACTTATGCTATTATTAGCGACACTTAGATTTATCACGGTTCAGAGAAATTCCTACCGAAAAATTTCGGCAGAGTCTCCCCTGTACCGGTGACCAAATCTATAATACACAAGATATATACACAGCCACATGCGGCTGGATCACAATTTATTCACAACCACGCAGTAATAAATCATATCATAATCCAAAAACTAATCTAGCAACATGAACTAAACTCAATCTCCCAGAATGAAGCATAATAAGCTACAATGCACATCAAACTCAATCATAACTCATAATTTCATAACAGAAATACGGAAAATGAACTAGACATAAACTCTAAATAAATAAGTCTTGCTAGTCCCCTCTGGACCTCTCCATAGTTCAGTCACCACACACATCCCTCATCACCACCACCCTGTCGCCTCCCTTCATATCTTAGCTTTTCCTGTATCTGCGGTAGGAGGAAAAAGAAAAGATCTATAAGCGAAACGCTTAGTAAGTACTAATCTATCTCACAAAACTCGAACTGCATAAAAGCAATGCAATAATACTGAAACTGAAATGCTAAAGCAAAGCTGCATGTACTCATGGTATACAGAAATAAAACTGAATACTAAACATGCTCACTAACTGACAGGAAAGTAATGAAACAACTACTGTAAGCTTAGAATTAAGGAACTAAACTTTTATTGATTCTAAGCATAAACTTGTTTCATGTTCTTATATCTTTATACTAGAAATTAATCTTTTAATTTCTCTTTCACTTTCTTCTTCTTGTTCTTCTTACTTTTCTTATACTAGAAATTAATCTTTTAATTTCTCTTTCACTTTCTTTCTTCTTTTCTTTTCTTTCTTCTTTTCTTCTTTGGTTTTCTTTCCTTGGGCCCAGGCCTAGTACCAACTCATGCGCGTTCCCTAATAGGTTGGGGTTGCGAGCCACCAATCCTAAAAGAGCAGACCTCGGTCTACCAGGGCCAAGACCTCGGAAATGGTCACCTGGATTTGTTTAACGACAAGCTCTTGGATGTCGGGTACTAGCCTCTTACTTTAATTTACTTGTTATCTCTTTTAATTAGACCTTGGTCTTTTTCTTTACTCATACTTCTCATAATCCTTTATTAGAGCTTATTAGAATCCTTTAGATATATATCTAACAAGTATAGGATTACAACTAACCAAGCATGCTATATAAAAATAACACAAAGGAAACAAATCTGAACTCCCTAAGCCGGTTATAAAATAGAGCAAAGGAAAGCAAATCTGGACTTTCTAAACATGCTATAAAATAAAGGAAAAGAAAGCACATCTGAACTTACTAATCATGCTATAAAAACATGGCATAGAATGCTACTTTAGTGCTTCTAAACATGCTGTAAAAATAGGCAAAGAATGCTACTTTAATACTTCTAAACATGCTGTAAAAATAGGCAAAGAATGCTACTTTAATACTTCTAAACATGCTGTAAAAACAGGGCATAGAATGCTACTTCAGTGCTTCTAAGCATGCTGTAAGACTAGGCAAAAGAATGCAACTTTAAGCTTTCTAAACATGCTACAACATAGAGCAAAGCTAAGAAGTTCTAAAACTAAATTGCATGTTAAAATGCAAAGGAACTGAACACTGGAATGCTAGATATGGTAGCAAAATAAGCTAACCCGAATCCTTACAACCAGGCTATAATCTGCTGAGGTTTACACCTATGCAAAGCTTGATACGGTAGCAAAGGAAATCAACTATTCTGTTAAGAATATGCTATTAAAAGGGGTGATTGCTGTGACAATTTAAATCCCTTCTCCTCTTCTTAATCAACTCACAGCAGCATAAAGAAAATGACCCAAGCCAATATATCTGTCCAGAAATTACAGAATCAACAAAAGCTAAAGCATCATTAATCAAGGTTAAATCCATTAAGCCCTTTCTCCTTCCTGAAGGCCACGGCAGATTCAAAAGGACAAGGAGAAACAAAACTTAATCCCTAGCAAGCTTAGATTCGGCGCAAAACTATCCTACATGCTCGATTAAACTAAACTAGTTCTTGATCCCTTTGTGAAGCCCACGGAAGAACACCCAAAGCCAAGAACGCATGCTGTACACTACAATCCGAAAGCAAAGAACACAAATCGAAGCTCGGAGCAACTCCTACCACAGGTGAGTAGTACTTACATGCTTTCTTGGACTTACAACCGAGAAGAAGGGAAGGAGGGCTTCTAGGGCTCGGGTAGCAGCTTTTCCGGCGTGTTCTCGGAGCTCTCGGGCTTCTCTCCGTCGGGAACAGCCACCGTGGATGAGGGACGGCTGGAATCAAGTCTCGCCGGCGCCGGAATCTCCAACCCTAGCTCGCTCTAGGTTTCCGCCGTAGCTTTGCGCCGTCGCGAGGGAGAAGAGCGAAGGAGATTAGGTTTTCGGGAGAAAAAGTTCGGTTTTCCTTAAAATCCCAAAACTTATTTCCTTTTATAAGTATTCGGATATAACCCAACTACACTATAACCTTATTTAACTCTATGTGAGATTAACATAAATCTCTTATCCCAGCTGGTCAAGCCGGTTTGGCTTGGTTCAGTCCGACCCGAGGTCCCGGGTTCAAACCTCACTTCCAACGCTTTTTGCCTAAACTTCTTTGGTTTTGTAAAAATGCTAAACGACCTCCAAAAATTACGCAAAAATACTCTAAAAATTTCTAAAAATCTCTAGAATATTTTAACAGTATTTTCAAACATTTTTGTGGATGTTTGAAACTCAGAATAGGGAAAATTGGGTCGTTACAGCTTTCTACTAAACCAGCTAACAAGTGATGAACCTAATAATTGGCATCCACTACTTGTGCTTTTGCGGTCTAATTTACATCCAGCATAATCTGAGTCAGAATACCCTATTAGTTCAAAATTATTGGTCCTAGGATACCAAATTCCTACATTTGTTGTTCCTTTAAGATATCTAAAAATTCTTTTAACTTGTGTCAAATGGGATTCCTTAGCACAAGTTTGGTATCTGGCACACATACTAACTGCAATTGCAGTTAAGTACAGTAGGCTACCTATTGCACTCCTATAATATTTTAAGTCAACTGATTTTCCATTTGGGTCATTATCTAAGATTGTGTTTACTGCCATAGGTGTTTTTATTTCTTTTGTATTTTCCATCCCGAATTTTTTAAGTAATTCTTTAGTGTATTTGTGTTGATAAATATAATTTCCTTCATTTGTTTGTTTGATTTGTAATCCTAAGAAATAAGTTAATTTTCCTACTAGGCTCATTTCAAATTCTTTTTCCATTAGATTAATAAATTCCTCTAAAAAATCTAAATTTGTTGAACCAAATATTATATCATCTACATATATTTGTGCAATAAATATGTCTGTATTTAATGATTTAACAAACAAGGTTGGGTCAATTTTACCTTGGTTGAATCCTTTAGATGTTAAGTAAGATGTTAGCCTTTCATACCATGCCCTAGGTGCCTGTTTAAGCCCATATAATGCTTTCTTTAACTTAAATACATAATCAGGGTGTTCTAGACTTTCAAACCCAGGAGGTTGACCTACATAAACTTCTTCTTTGATTAGTCCATTAAGAAAGGCAGACTTAACATCCATTTGGTATAGTTTGAATCCCTTATGGGCTGCATAACTTAGTAACATTCTAATGGATTCTAATCTGGCTACTGGGGCATAGGTCTCATCATAGTCAAGCCCTTCAACCTGATTAAACCCTTTGGCAACTAGCCTAGCCTTATTTCTAGTAATTTCTCCATTTTCACTTAATTTGTTTCTGAATACCCATTTTGTTTCTATTATTTTCTTATTCTTAGGTGGTGGTACTAGGTCCCAGACTTCATTACGCTCAAATTGGGCTAGTTCTTCTTGCATAGCTATAATCCAGTCTGGGTCTAGTAGGGATTCATCCTCTGTTTTGGGTTCTATTTTTGAAATTAAGGAGATTTGACTCAAGTTTCTAAAAGATGATCTGGTTTGAACTCTTAGGTCTGGGTCACCAATTATTTGATCAGTTGGATGGTTGGGATTCACTCTTATAGTTTTAAGGGGTTCATTTTCTTGATGTTGTTCCTCTTCTTCATGACTTAGAGTTTGGTTGGTTTCTGGAACAAATTCAGGTGGTTGTGTAAGTTCTAAGTTTTGTTTAGTTTCTTCAAAATTTACATTAGTAGTTTTTTCAATTTTTAAGGTAACCTTATTGTAAATTCCATAGCCTCTACTATTTAGGGAATATCCTACAAAAATTCCATTTTCAATTTTAGAAGAGAACTTTCCTAAGTGTTCTCTTGTATTTAGGATGAAAACTGGGCACCCAAACACTTTAAAATATTTTATATTGGGTTGTTTATTATAAAATATTTCGAAGAAGGTTTTGTTATGGGTTTTATTTATTGTAGTTCTGTTCTGTACATAGCAGGCTGTACTAACAGCTTCTGCCCAAAAGTATTTAGGTAGGTTATACTCATTTAACATTGTTCTAGAGGCTTCAAGTAAGATTCTATTTTTTCTTTCTACAATCCCATTCTGTTGGGGGGTTTTAGGGCATGAAAATTCTGTTGGAACCCCGAGGTGTTTTGATGTGATCAAACAAGTTAAGTTAGGTCCTGCGTTGTTTAACCCTTGTGTCTAAGTGTGCAGGAACTTAGGAACACAGGAAGTCGAGCGGAAGACGCGGCTAGCGAGAAGGAAGTGCCGAGAAAGAATGAGGTTTTTGACCAGATCGAGTCAAACTCGATCTGAACGTTGGGGGATAAAGTTTTATCCCCCCAGGGTGCTCGGAACCCTTCCAGGCGCCCCGACCAAGGCTATAAATATAGCCTTGGTCCAGAAGCAAATCAATTAATCAGAACGACGAACTTGTAATCAACTTCTGTGTGCTTTACTTTTCTTCTTGTACGTTCAACGCTGTAAGAGGCTACTCCGCCCAGAGGAGAATCAGATAGTGCGCTTACATTCCTTGGATTATCAATCCCCTGATTGCAAACCAAGTAAAACTCTGGTGTCTGTTTTTCTTTACTTAGTCTCTTTTATTTATTTATTACAAGTGTTCATTATATAGTTGAAATCCGAGAAAGGTTCGTGTTTTAATTTGTAGGGCAATTCACCCCTCCCCTCTTGCCGGCCTCCAAAGGGACCTACAAGTGGTATCAGAGCAAGGCGCGCTTCAAGAGGACTAACCGCCGATTGAAGCAACACGATGGCCGGACCAAGCATCGTCCCACCAAAATTCGAGGGGAACTTCGCAGACTGGAAGCGTCGTATGGAGGTATTCCTAAAAACAGATTTTGAAATTCGATTTATTATGAAATATGGTTTTGTAGCTCCAACAGATAAAGATGGAAAAGAAAAAGAAGAGAGCGATTGGACAAAGAAGGAGCAGAATGAGTCGGTAGCAAACAGCCATGCGGAACATCACCTGCTGAGCGTGTTACCGCCTCAGAAACTATTTATCTGCTAAAGAACTTTGGGAGAAGTTCTTGGAACTCCACGAAGGCACGTCCGAAGCAAAGCTCGCTAGAAGGGACATCCTCCGCAACAAACTGATGAGCATCCATCTAGAGAAAGGTGAGAAAGTAGCCAGTCTACATGCAAAGTAAAAGAACTAGTTACTGGTCTCGAAAACCTTGGTGAAAAGGTGACAAACCGGGACACTATACGCTACGCACTCAACGCGTTTCCAAGAACTCCGGAGTGGACATCAATCGTCGATGCTTACTACATCTCAAAAGACTTGGAGGTAAGTACTTTAGAAGAGTTGTTTTCTACACTTGAATTACACGAAACTAGATATGCAGAGATATCAAAGGACACAACTATGGTGCTGAACGCAACCAACAAGGATAAACCCGAGTCAGAATCCGAAGACGATCAAGAAGCGTACATGGTAAGAAACTTTTAAAAGTTTTTTAGATCTAATAAATTTAAAATGCAGAATCAAAAGAATCAAAAAGGTAGAAGAAAGGTACGGTGCTACCAGTGTCAGAAGGAGGGACACCTAAGAGAAGACTGCCCAGAACTCAAAAAGGCCAAAAGGAAGTCTCCCAAGAAACACAACCTAAAAGCAACTTGGGACGACACTTCTTCATCCGAATCAGAAGCTCAAGAATATGCCGGGATAGCACTAATGGCAAGCTACGATAGACAAAGTATATCAGAACCTAGCATCGATGAAGGGGGAGCGACCTCGGATGAAAGCAGTGAAGCAGGGGGAGATTCAGGTTTCAAGTCCGACATGGTAAGTGAGGTATGCCTCTTACCCCCTGATCAACTTTATTCTGGCATTAAGGCAATGGCTAAATCCATGTATAAATTAGAAAATGAAAATATCAAATTAAAAAATGAAATTTTGGAAACAAAAAGAATTTTAGCAAAATCATGTCTTATAGAGGATTTTGATAAATTGAAAATTGAAAATGAAAAACTAAAAGAAGAAATAGAAAGATTGAAAAAATATAAAAGTTCAAATATTTCTACTTTTAGAAATTATAGAGGTTTAAATTGGTACTATAGATTTCATCAAAGTCAAATTAGAAATATATCAAAAATCTATGTACCTAGGAAATACTTGGTTAACCCTGTAGGTAGGAACCTCTACTAGGTTCCAAAAACTTGTTTAATTTAAAATTAGACTTAGCATTTTCAGCAAGGAAATTAAACGACTAATTTCATTATGAGGCTTTGTCTAAGGAAGTGGTTGTTGCTCCAATAACCAAGAAGGCCTAGTGCCTCGCCACAACCTGGAAGTCAAGTATCAAAATGAAAAGTTTAATTGACTAACTGAAAAAGTATTAATTTAATTTACCTAATGCTTTAAAAGAGTTATTCAATTTGTGTTAGAAAATATTTAAAAAAAAAACTAATAATAATAATAATAATAATAATAATAATATTTTTTTTTGACTTAGAAAATTTCTGATAATTATTGACTTAGATATTTTTTTTATTAACTTAGAAATTTTTTTATGAATATTGTCTTAGACATTTTCCTTTGAAAATTGCCTTAGAAATCTTTTATGAAATTAGATAAAAGATATTCTGAATATTGACTTAGAATTTTTTTTACTAAATATTCTCTTTTGAAACATTGCCTTAGAAATTAATATTAATTGCCTAAGAAAGTTTTATGAAAATTCACTTAAATTCTTTTTACCTTAGACTTGTTTAAAGAACCCCTATTTTTAATGTGATCAAAGGGGGAGAAGAATGTTAAGTCTAGGGGGAGGTATATAAACTTTTTTTATGAAATATCTTTGGACTTAATTACAAATAAATTGTTTTTATTGCATCTGTTTTTCCCTAGCTTAACTTGGGTTGCACACATCAAAAAGGGGGCGATTGTTAAGTTAGGTCCTGCGTTGTTTAACCCTTGTGTCTAAGTGTGCAGGAACTTAGGAACACAGGAAGTCGAGCGGAAGACGCGGCTAGCGAGAAGGACGGCACGGGAGAGAGCCGACGGGCTCGATGCGTCCGAGGGACGAGGTGTCCGCGGAAGAGTACACCGGTGGACGAGAAGAACGTGCACGGCGTTCGAGGGACGAGAAACCGGGAAGGAAGGCTGCTCGAGGAGAAGGCCGGAACATGGGTTCGGGTGAGCCCTATTCCGGATGGCCGAGATCACCCAAGCTAGTGGAGCCGGAACAGAAGACCCGGACCGAGACGAGCTGAACCGAAGCGGAGCAACCAGATGGAAAAAGTCATCCAGAGTTGACTTTTGGGGTCCGGGGCGCCCGGAACCATCCGGGGCGCCCGGACCCCTCCGGGGCGCCCGGAACCATCCGGGGCGCCCGGAATGAGGTTTTTGACCAGATCAAGTCAAACTCGATCTGAACGTTGGGGGATAAAGTTTTATCCCCCCAGGGCGCCCGGAACCCTTCCAGGCGCCCGGAACCCTTCCAGAAGCAAATCAATTAATCAGAACGACGAACTTGTAATCAACTTCTGTGTGCTTTACTTTTCTTCTTGTACGTTCAACGCTGTAAGAGGCTACTCCGCCCAGAGGAGAATCAGATAGTGCGCTTACATTCCTTGGATTAGCAATCCCCTGATTGCAAACCAAGTAAAACTCTGGTGTCTGTTTTTCTTTACTTAGTCTCTTTTATTTATTTATTACAAGTGTTCATTATATAGTTGAAATCCGAGAAAGGTTCGTGTTTTAATTTGTAGGGCAATTCACCCCTCCCCTCTTGCCGGCCTCCAAAGGGACCTACAAATTCATGATGGTAACCATTTTCAAGACAAAAACTGTTAAAGTTATGATTTTTAAATTCTCCCCCATTGTCACTCCTGATTCTTTTAATGTT
This sequence comes from Zingiber officinale, assembly GCF_018446385.1. Classification (NCBI taxonomy): domain Eukaryota; kingdom Viridiplantae; phylum Streptophyta; class Magnoliopsida; order Zingiberales; family Zingiberaceae; genus Zingiber; species Zingiber officinale. Next base: position 27,881,977 of record NC_055992.1, on the reverse strand, counting down.
AATATCTTTTTCGTTTTCAATTTGTTTGCAGAAATTTATAAAAATTTCAAAAGTTTCATCTTTATGTTTTAAGAATTTTACCCAAGTAAACCTAGAATAATCATCTATAATTACTTAACAATATAAGTTTCCATTTATAGATTTGACTCCATGGGAGTCAAAAAGGTCTAAATGTAGAAGTTCTAATATTGAGTTAGTTTGTGGTTGATTTGTTTGTTTGTGAGTGGATTTAGTTTGTTTACCTTGTTGACAAGCATTACATATGGTTGAATCTAAGTTAGGTAATTTTGGTAAGCCTCTCACAAGTCCATTTAGTTTACTTATATTTCGAAAGTTGGTGTGAGACATTCTTCTATGTCATAACCATGCTTCTTCTTTTTGTGTTAAGTAACACTTAATGGAAGAAGTGGTTAAGTTGATGGCATAGATGTTGTCTTTTCTAAAACCTTTTAGGCTTATGGTGGGAGTATCTAGGTGTTTGATTAAACATTCTGTGGATAGAAATTTAACCTTATACCTAGTATCACATAATTGACTTATACTTAGAAGGTTGTATTTAAAATTTTCAACAAGTAAAACATTTGTAATTATAAAGTCTATTTTTAATTCAATATTACCTATACCAATTACCTTGAGTTTGCCGTTGTTTCCAAAGGCAACTGTTCCTAAGCTTTTGTAAGTGAGTTGAGTGAACTTGGTGTGATATCCAGTCATATGTTTGGAGCAACCACTGTCCAAAATCCACTTGGTTTCCTACAGTAAGTAGGATTTAACGTTAGTCTTTTTATGACCAAACAAAATTTTAAGTTCAAAATTGGAGTTTTGACATTAATTTTTAAGTTTAAAATTGAGATTAAGTTTTAGGTTTAAAATTAAAATTTTGAAATTAAGTTTAAAATTTAAATAAATTTTTAAGTTTAAAATTAAAGCTTTGAAAAAACATTGAAATTAATTTTTAAGTTTAAAATTAAAGTTTTGAAATTAAGATTAAAATTGAAATTAATTTTTAAATTTAAAATTAAAGTTTTGAAATTAATTTTAAGTTTAAAATTAAAGCTTTGAAATTAATTTTAAAAAAAAATTAATATTTTGAAATTAATTTTTAAGTTTAAAATTAAAATTTTGAAGTTAATTTTTAAGTTTAAAATTAAAATTTTGAAATTAATTTTTAAGTTTAAAATTAAAATTTTGAAATTAAGTTTAAAATTGAAATTAATTTTCAAGTTTAAAATTAAAATTTTGAAATTAAGTTTAAAATTGAAATTAATTTTTAAGTTTAAAATTAAAATTTTGAAATTAAGTTAAAAATTAAAATTAATTTTTAAGTTTAAAATTAAAATTTTGAAATTAAATTTAAAATTGAAATTAATTTTTAAGTTTAAAATTAAAGTTTTGAAATTAATTTTAAGTTTAAAATTGAAGCTTTGAAATTAATTTTAAAAAAAATTAATATTTTGAAATTAATTTTTAAGTTTAAAATTAAAATTTTGAAGTTAATTTTTAAGTTTAAAATTAAAATTTTGAAATTAATTTTTAAGTTTAAAATTAAAGTTTTGAAATTAATTTTAAGTTTAAAATTAAAGTTTTGAAATTAATTTTAAGTTTAAAATTAAAGTTTTGAAATTAATTTTAAGTTTAAAATTAAAGCTTTGAAATTAATTTAAAAAAAAATTAATATTTTGAAATTAATTTTTAAGTTTAAAATTAAAATTTTGAAATTAAATTTAAAATTGAAATTAATTTTTAAGTTTAAAATTAAAGTTTTGAAATTAATTTTAAGTTTAAAATTAAAGCTTTGAAATTAATTTTTAAAAAAATTAATATTTTGAAATTAATTTTTAAGTTTAAAATTAAAAATTTGAAATTAAGTTTAAAATTGAAATTAATTTTTAAGTTTAAAATTAAAGTTTTGAAATTAATTTTAAGTTTAAAATTAAAGCTTTGAAATTAATTTTAAAAAAAATTAATATTTTGAAATTAATTTTTAAGTTTAAAATTAAAATTTTGAAATTAAGTTTAAAATTGAAATTAATTTTTAAGTTTAAAATTAAAGTTTTGAAATTAATTTTAAGTTTAAAATTAAAGCTTTGAAATTAATTTTTTTTAAAAAATAATATTTTGAAATTAATTTTTAAGTTTGAAATTAAAATTTTGAAATTAAATTTAAAATTGAAATTAATTTTTAAGTTTAAAATTAAAGTTTTGAAATTAATTTTAAGTTTAAAATTAAAGCTTTGAAATTAATTTAAAAAAAAAACTAATATTTTGAAATTAATTTTTAAGTTTAAAATTAAAATTTTGAAATTAAGTTTAAAATTGAAATTAATTTTTAAGTTTAAAATTAAAGTTTTGAAATTAATTTTAAGTTTAAAATTAAAGCTTTGAAATTAATTTTAAAAAAAATTAATATTTTGAAATTAATTTTTAAGTTTAAAATTAAAGTTTAAGTCTTAATCATCTCACCCGATCTATATTATCAATCAGGGAATCCTATGTTTTTGCGAGATGAAATTGGATTTTTAATTATGGAGTTTTGGTTTAACTTGTGTTAGATTCAGGTTTAGTTTTGGTCTCTACAAATAGGCATTCTTCGGATAAACTTCTAAGTTTGGTGAGTCACACGGACGTCATTAGAAGTTACCAACCTTTCGAGGTTTTCCGAATAGTCCTATCCACGGAGCTTAGTACTAAACCTTGGTCTAACTGATTAGGATCCATTTAAGGGTAGCTTCGGTCAGTTCCACTTGGCCAAATGCACCAGATCGAAACCATATCTTTCTAGACATGCGATGCCCAAGTTTTCCTAACGTACTATCATCCAAAAATTTCACCAGTATCATGATTCAAGTTAAACTTGGTTTCTAATCCTAATTACCCTGCCAGGTTAGTTTGTTTTGGGTTACCCTGTCGGGTAAGTTAGTTTTGGAGGTGTCAGCTATTCTGGAGTGTAACGACCACCCTTCTTACTACTACTACTACTCTCTAAGAGTGACCGTTACTTAACTACTAACTCTACTTAACCGGTACACTACTTAACTACGAGAAATCCCTACCGAAAAATTTCGGCAGAATCTCCCTTGTACCGGTGACCAAATCAACAATACAAACAAATAATAAACCATCAGCCACATGCGGCTGGTATATATAGTTCACAACCACGCAGTAATAATGTCACAATAACTGAAAGGAAACTATTCTAGCAATAGTAAACAGATAGAACTCCAACGATAAGACATAACAAGCTACAAGTGCGGAATAGACTCAATTACAATCTCAACTTCATCATAGCATTAAAAGAGAAGTAAAATAACTAAACAGAAAAGTCTTGGCAATTTGCCAGCTCATTCTGGATCTCTCCATAGTCCAGTCATCACACACCTCATCACCACCACCTTGTCGCCTTCCTTGCTAAATCTTTTCCTTTCCTTTATCTGCAGTAGGAGGAAGTGTAGTCTATAAGCATAAAGCTTAGTGAGCGCTATCTACTCACAAAAACTCGATATGCATGTATATAAATAAAAACATGCTAAAACTGAATGGTAACATGTAAAGCTACTCATGCTCATACATAGCAAAGGAATCATGCTAACTGAAATACTAAACATGTATAGTTAATCATGCTCATAAGAATGAAACTATAAAAGAAGCATACTAAACATGTAAAGCTACTAAACATGTAAAGCTACTAAACATGTAAAACTACTAAACATGTAAAGCTACTAAACATGTAAAACTACTAAACATGTCAAACTACTAAACATGTAAAACTACTAAACATGTAAAGCTACTAAACATGTAAAACTACTAAACATGTCAAACTACTAAACATGTAAAGCTAAACATGCTGAATAATCTAGTAGCAAGGAAACAATTGAAACTACTACTGCTTGCTTCAAATAACAAGAAAACTAACTTTCTAATTCTAGATAGATTTGAAGCTCGTTTCATTTGTTTCAAAACTTATACTTTAATACTTCAAAATAATAATAAACTTCTTTTGGGCCCGGCATTGTACCACTTTGCGCGCATTCTTAATAAGAATCGAGGTAGCTAATCCCGAAACTACTAAGATACTTCTAGGCCTTGTGCCTAGGGGCAACTTGGAGCCCATCCCTTGGACCTTGTGTCCGGTACATGCCCTTTAAAAGTAAAATACTTTTTATCTTAATTACTTCTTCTTTAAATGCCTTGGCATTTTAATAGACACCTTGTGTGCCATAAATCCCTAAAATCTTGACTTTGGGATTTACTTAAGGCCTTGGCCTTTCTCTTTCTTCTCTTTTTCTTTCTTTTACTTGTTAATACTTCTAAAAGTATTTAATAGGATTCTCATTTTTCCACTAGAATACATGGCTGTTCATGCATATTAAAATAGCAAATGAAAACAACTTTGAGCTTACTAATCATGCTATAAAATAGAGCAAAAGAAAGCAACTTTGAACTTACTAATCATGCTATAAAATAGAGCAAAAGAGAGCTTATTTGGACTTTCTAACATGCTGTAAAATAGGCAAAAGAATGCAACTTTGAGCTTTCTGTACATGCTGTAAAATAGAGCAAAAGAAAGCTAACTTAGACTTACTAAACATGCTGTAAGATAAACAACTGAATGCTACTTTAAACTTCCTAAACATGCTATAAATAAAGCAAAAGAATACAACTTCAAACTTCTTTAACGTGCTATAAAATAGGCAACAGAATGCTACTTCAAACTTTCTAACATAATATGACTAATACACAGCTTATCTGGAATTCACTCAATAAAGATATTATAACTCGTATTCCATTTAAAATTCTAGAATCAGCCAAGCACAGATGTTGTCCATATACTTGAATGGAAGTAGCATAACTAAACCTCAAGCTCAGATTCAACATAAGCAATTTATCTAAACCTCATGCTCAGATTTAATGTAAGCAAATTATCTAAACCTCATGCTCAGATTTAACATAAGAAAATTATCTAAACCTCATGTTCAGATTAAAGAACCTCAAATCCGTATACTCTAAAGACTTAATCAAACTTCACTATAATCTTTTAAAACTGCACTATGAGGAGATCTAAACTTCCAAATTGATTTCAATTATCTCAGTTTCCCCACTCATCTAATATCAAAAATCTGCACTATACTAGACTTGACAAAAATCAGCATATTAAACTTATAAAATATGCACTTGTGATCTTAGTCAAATCTGCATTATACACTTAACTAAATCTGCATTATACACTTAACAAAATCTACTCTAAGATCTCAACCGAATCAAGCACAGAAACCTTGAGTTACTTCAAGAACATCACAGAATAAAATCAAATCTCATATCTGGCAACAGGATACTAATTCTTGCTACTACAAAATTTAAAAGCAAGGAAAACAAAAACGCATGCTTCTAAAACTTCAACAAAACAGAACCCTAACCAAAAAGGGAACAACATGGCAAGGCTACACGAAAAATCCACCATCGTGGCAAGAAACCAAACCAATCGAAAACAATCGAAGGGAACTACTCCTACTGTAGGTGAGAAGCAACTCACTTTTGCTTGTCCTTGCACTTACAACCGAGAAGAAGGGAAGGAGGGCTTCTAGGGCTCGGGTAGCAGCTTTTCCGGCGTGTTCTCGGAGCTCTCAGGCTTCTCTCCGTCGGGAACAACCACTGTGGATGAGGGACGGCTGGAATCAAGTCTCGCCGGCGCCGGAATCTCCAACCCTAGCTCACTCTAGGTTTCCGCCGCAGCTTTGCGCCGTCGCGAGGGAGAAGAGCGAAGGAGATTAGGTTTTCGGGAGAAAAAGTTAGGTTTTCTTAAAATCCCAAAACTTATTTCCTTTTATAAGTATTCGGATATAACCCAACTATACTATAACCTTATTTAACTCTATATGAGATTAACATAAATCTCTTATCCCAGCTGGTCAAGCCGGTTTGGCTTGGTTCAGTCCGACCCGAGGTCGCGGGTTTGAACCTCTCCTCCAACGGTTTTTGCTCAAACTTCTTTGGTTTTGTAAAAATACTAAACGACCTCCAAAAATTACGCAAAAATACTCTAAAAATTTCTAAAAATCTCTAGAATATTTTAACAGTATTTTCAAACATTTTTATGGACATTTGAAACTCAGAATAGGGAAAATTGGGGCGTTACATGGAGCCTCCCCCTGAATTATTGGCCATTAATTTAAATTTTAGTTTTAGGTTTGTGTCGATTCTTTTTATAGTTATGGTTAACTTGGTGATAATTTTGTTGATTTTTAAAGTGTTTAAATTTTGAATTTGATTTAGGTTTGTATTTTGGATTTTGGTTTAGTTTATTCGATTTTATATAATGTATTTTTTCTTTAGGTATATAATATTGATTTAGTCCTATTTGCGTGGTTAAGCACGCTTTCGGAACCCAAGCTAAATTGGTTGATTTGTATTGGGTTATTAATGATTTGAAAGTTTTATTTGAATTCGACTTATATCCTAGTCCGGTTTTATTATAGCATGATTTTTGATTATTTAAGATTAAGTTTAGATTTTTTGATCTTGTTGTGAATTTTTCTAACATCTCCTTTAAATTGTTTATTTCATTTTTTAATGATAAATTCTCCTCCTCAAGTGTTAGATTTTGAGTTGGATTCGAATTTATCGAACTCCTTAACGGGCTTCATGCAATAGGCCACCAGATGGAAAATAGATTTTGATAAATTCTCCTCCTCAAGTGTTCCTTGAGGTCTTGATTTTCCTCAAGAAGTGATTTGTTTTCATTTTCTATTTTAATTAATTTACTATTTAAACAAGAAATAATTCTAAAAAAAAATTTGTTTAAATTAAAGTTTACCTCATTCGGGCCTTCGGAAACGAGTACGGACTCATGGCTTGTTTCGGGTTCAGACCCGTCTTCATCTTCCGACTCATCTTCTGTTTCAGCTTCGCGGGCCATCAGTGCGAGGTGGTTCTGATGTTTCTGCTCTTCTTCCTCTGATTCGTCCGAGGAGTCGTCCTATGTTGCTTTGAGGGCCTTCTTTTTGGTTGGCTTCGGTTTATCGAACTTCAGTTTTGGGCATTCGTTCTTGTAATGTCCCTTTTTGTTGCAGCCGAAGCAAGTCACATTCTTTTGATCTGAGGGAGAACTGATCTTCTGAAGGTCCTTTGTGCTGAAGCTCCTTTTTCTCCTGGTGAACATTTTTCTTACTAGGTTCACCAGGTGTTCTTCATCTCCGGAGTCTTGGTCGGGATCTTCTTCATACTCAGGCTTGCTCTTCTTTTCTTTGGAGGAACCTGCAAATAAAGCTATACCTTTTTCGGCTCCCGCATTAGTTTGTTCATGTAATTCTAATTCACAGAAAAGCTCATCTAATTTTAATTTAGAAAGATTTTTAGAAATTTTGTAGGCATCTACAATTGATGCCCACAAACTATTACGTGGAAAAGCATTTAATGCGTACCTTATTAAGTCTCTATTTTCCATCTGGTGGCCTATTGCATGAAGCCCGTTAAGGATGTCCGTGATTCTTGCGTGGAGCTGATTCGCCGTTTCACCTTCCTGCATTTTTATATTAAAAATTTTATTTAAAAGCAGGTCTCGTTTTGTTACCTTGGCGTCGCTCGTTCCCTCGTGCAGTTCGATCAATTTGTCCCATAGCTCTTTAGCGTTTTTGTGTGGACCGACTCTGTTCAGTTCTTCTCTTGTCAATCCGCACTATAGAGTGTTGATCGCTTTATTTTCTGTTGATGCCTTTTTCTTCAAGTCTGCTGTCCAGTCTTCAGGATCCAGTAGATTCCCGGAGTTGTCCACTGGAATTTTGTAGGGTCTCGTAATGCTCATCCACTGGTCGAAGTCTGTTTTGAGGTAAACCTCCATCCGCTTTTTCCAGTATGGAAAATCGTCCCCGTTGAAGAGTGGAGGTCGAACTGTGCTGAATCCTTCTGTCTGAGACATTTTAGTCCTGCGTACAGACGAAAGAACAAAAAAAATCCCAAGACTTGGTCTTGGATTAGTAGTGCGGGAAGAGAGAAAAAATAGTAGTAAAAATCTAGATTCGTGTTGCACCAATTTAGATTAATTAAAAAAAATATTAAAGTAATGATACACCAGTTTTAGAATTAAGCGTCGGACTGAAAACAAAAAGGAAAAAAAATTTCACCCCCAGTCTGATTGGTGGTTGCACCAAATCAGAGCGGTACCTGATCTGATACCACTTGTAGGACCGTGATCATTCGATAGAGGGGGGGGGGGGTGAATATCGATTCGAAAAGTAGAGTAAAACTACGCAGTGGAAAAGTAAATAAACACAGTTGTTTTTACTTCGTTCGGAGCCTGTGACGACTCCTACTCGAAGGCCCGTGGTCCTTGACCACTTTCGTTGGGCAATCACTAGAAATTCGAATATAATTACAAAATGAATACAGGAAATGCAAGTGAAACAAAGTAATATCGACAAAGAAATTAACTAAAAACTGAAGGAGCACTTTGTCGGAGCTTTGTTGGCGTCGCAGGCACGTAGAGCAGCAAGACCAGCAGTAGAAGAGTTCTCAGATTGATTGATTAAGAAGCTCCATCTCTAGGGCTTCTTTTATATGCTGCTCCGGGCGCCTGGATCCCTTCCGGGCGCCTTGGTGCGATGTGGCAGGTCTAATCAGCGAACTCCACGTGGCGACGACTCGGCCTGGATAAAATTCACCTCCGGGCTCCCGGATCCCTTCCGAGCGCCCGGACCTCCTGCTTCCAGAAACTTCCTTTCCTACAAAACAGAGTTAGTCCGAGGCACATATGTATTCTGCAACACAGATTGTTAGCATAATTTATGAAATAGAATTAACAGTAAAAATATGTCTTAGATTCCGTCTTTCTGAGACCGGAATCTAGTCACGATCTCGACTTAGATATCCGAAATGGATCTAAGTCGGATCGACGCCTAATGTTCGCTTCCTGGGAACGCGTCCTCGCAGTCACTCCCCTCCAGTGACTTACCTCACTTACCTGCCAGACGTCCGGTCAGCCCGTCGACCCGTCGACCCGTCTGGACTTCTCGCCAGCTATCTAGTCAGCCCGTCGACCTAGCTGGACTTCTCGCCAAGCGTCCGGTCAGCCCGTCGACCCGCTTGGACTTCTCGCCAGCTATCCGGTCAGCCCGTCGACCTAGCTGGACTTCGTGCCAGACATCCGGTCAGCCCGTCGACTTGTCTGGACTTCCCCTGCACACTCGATCAAAGTGTCAGACAACAACAAAACCAACTTAACCTATTTGTCATTCATCAAAACCTAGGTTAGACCGTTAGTGCTACCCGCACCAACATGAAGTTCCCCTCAAATTTTGGTGGGACGATACTTGGTCCAGCCATCTTGTTGCTTCGATTGACGATTAGTCCTCCTGAAGCGCCTTGCTCTGATACCACTTGTTGGTCCCTTTGGAGGCCGGTAAGAGGGGAGGGGTGAATTGCCCTAAAAAACTAAACACAAAACCTTTCTCAGATATTCAACTAATTAACAGACACTTGTAATAAAAAAGGAAGAGACTAAATTAAATGATCAGACACAAGAGGGTTTACTTGGTTTGCAATCAGAGGATTGCTAATCCAAGGCAAAGATGACACACTATCTGATTCTCTTCTGGGCGGAGTAACCTCTTACAACGTTGACAGTACAAAAGAATAGAAAGCACAGTAAGAAATGAATTACAAGTGAGTTGAATTAACTGTGCAGATCAGTGCTATATTTATAGCACTGGTCGGGGTGCCCCGAAGGGGTTCCGGGCGCCCTGGGGGGGATAAAATTTTATCCCCCAATGATCAGATCGCGTTTGACGCAATCCTGGTCAAAATCCAGGTCCGGGTGCCCGGAAGGGTTCCGGGCGCCCCGGACTGCTCCGGGTGCCCTGGAGCCCAAAGTCAGCAGAAGTTGACTTTTTCGTCCGGGACCTCTTCTCTGGTTCAGTCCCGCCTCGGTTCGGTTCTTCTCCTCCGGATCCGCTCGCTTGGGTGATCTCGGCTATCCGGAATAGGGCTCACCCGAACCCAAGTTCCGGCCTTCTCCTCAAGCAGCCTTCCTTCCCAGTTTCTCGTCCCTCGAATGCCACGCACGTTCTTCTCGTCCACCGGTGTACTCTTCCGCGGTCACCTCGTCCCTCGGACGCACCGAGCTCGTCGGCTCTCTCCCCGTGCCGTCCTTCTCGCTAGTCGCGTCTTCCGCTTGACTTCCTGTGTTCCTAAGCTCCTGCACACTTAGACACAAGGATTAAACCAACGCAGGACCTAACTTAACTTGTTTGATCACATCGAAACACGTTGGGGTTCCAACAGAATGTCCCATCATGCAAGCTTCACTCCAGATGTGCCTTCATGAAGCTCCAAGAATTTCTCCCAAAGTTCTTTGGCTAAGGTGTAGCTTCTGATGCGGTTGATCTCTTGAGGTGACAGAATACTGAGCAGGTGGAACTCTGCTTTTCCATTGGCCACTATTCTGCTTGTTCCTTTTTGGTTTAGTGATCTTCTTCTTTTATGTCATCGTTGTTATCACGAGGTTCCACAAAACCATACTTTATTATTGGCAATATATCAAAGTCAATTTTAAAAAATACCTTTGTTTTTCTCTTCCAATGAGTGAAGTTCTCCTCGAACTTAGGTGGGTGAATGGTAGCTCCGACCATCTTCTTTACTTCGGTCGACGATTAGTCCTTCTAAATCTCCCTTGATCTGATACCAATTGTTGGTCCATTGGCGGCCGATTAGAGGTGGGGGTGGATAGCCTGCAATTAAGATGAATCTATCTTTCTCTCTCTTTCAATGTTAGTTATACAAACACTTTAATTAAGAAAATAAATACTTATAAAAGAGTATGAGACTACCGATATTTACTTGGTTGCAACTGGAGAGGTTGCTAATCCAAGGCAAATGAAGCGCGCTTACTAGACTCCTTCTTCGACACAAGTCGGGGGCGGAGAAACCTCGTACAGGACGTTGACAGCTCAAAGAATAAAGAACAGAGTGAATATTTTGAGTACATAACAAGTGTTGATTGAATGAAGAGGATTAGGGCTCTATTTATAACCCACTGGTCAAAAATAGTCGTTTGCTGATGTGGCAACTCTAGGTGCCTAGACCCGCTATGGGCGCCCCCAACTATACATCTTATCTACTTGCAATGGCTATGCAATAGTGTGATGATAAAACTTTATCACCGTCCAAGTGCTTGGATTGGTCCAAGTGCCTGGAGTGCTGCTGACATGGCCCTGAAAATGATCTGGCAACGACTCTATGACGGGGCACCTATTCAGCACTAAGGCGATCTGGACGCTTGAACTTGGTCCAGGCGCTCAGATGAGTCAGCTTTGTGCTGACTCGTCCGACTTCCTCTCCGGTCGAATAGGTGATCCTCTAGCCATTCAAAGTTGAGCTTACTAGAACCTAACTTCGATCTTCTCCTCGAGCAGTCTTTTGCTCCAACTTCTTGTCCCTTGGAAGCGCTGTGTGCGTCATTCTCACTCCACTGGTGTACTCTTCCGTAGCTTCTCATTCCTTGAATGTATCGAGCCCGTTGATTCGATTCCCATGTCATCCTTCTCATCCGTCGCATCTTTTGCCTGACTTCTTGCGTCCCTAGGTCCCTGCACACTCAGATGCAAGGCATCAAATACGCAGACCTTAACTTAATTTGGTTAACCACATCAAAATAAACATGGGGTATTTACATAAACCTGAACTTTCGGGGTTTCCTACTTGGATTAATTGGCCTAATCGATTGAGCAATATCAATCGATTGGTAGCCATTACTAATTAATTGGGAGGCTGGTTTTTCGCGAAGCATAGTAGGTTGCTAAATTAATTGGCTTAATCAATTTAGCGTGACTAATCTACTGGGGCAATCAATTACGAGCCTTTTTGGGAAGCACAATAGGTTGCTAAATCAATTGGCTTAATCAATTTAGTGTGACTAATTGATTAGGGCAATTGATTATGAGGCATTTTGTAGGTTTGATTGGGGCAATTGATTTTTCAGGAAGCCGTTTTACAAGTTTGAATGGTTGATCTGTCGTGGTAATCGATTGAGAGTAAGGTCAATCGATTGTGTGACATTTTCCAACCCGAGATAAACCATAGAAAAGGGGTTTTGCAATGTTTTTGAGCCACCCGATCTTGTGAAGTTAGAAGCGAAGTGCTGCTGCATTTCCAATCGATCAAGAGACATTTTCAAGCAATAAGAAAGTGTTCAAAGCAAGATTCATGTAAAGTTGTTTATATTCATTGTATTTGCTTTCATTTCTTGTTGTATTTCTTGAGCTCGAGTTTGTACGAGGCTTCTCCGTCTCCAGGAAGGAGGTATTCATAGTGGAGTTGTGAGTGTGAGGAGTGGACCCTTGGATTAGTTACCTCAAAGGGTAGATTCCAAGTAAAATCGAACCAGTTAGCAACGTACTTGTTTTGCTTCAAGTTTTAGTTGTCATTCAAGTTCAAGAAGCAAAGGAAGCTATGCACTCCCCTAGCTCATACCAATCTCAACATTATCCTCTCATGTCGCATAACATCTAGTCATTCATGAGTTATTAGAACTTCACTCACATGCTTAATATCCGATCCTCTATGATCTATTAGGATTTCCATTATTACTAAGTGTCTAGTAAATCATGACCCACTTGAACTTTACCTTTGTCAGCTTCCCATTAGATGTTCAATTGTTATGTGTTCAATCAATCGTGACTCATTTGGACTTCTCCACTATTAAATATCTAATCAATTTCGATCTACTTGACATCTTGCTTAGCTATTAAATATCAAAACTTAATTTGAGCTTAGTTAACCTTGACAAAACATCGATTATATCAACAGTCGGCTCATCCAAGTGAGCCACTTGATCTTCACATGACAATAAGTTCAAGTCAACTAGGTAGTTTGCTCCATCCGAGTTGACCAAAGTTATTCTATTGGTTCAAATAAGATGATCAAATTGATCTATTTGAGCGAGTCAAACGGTTTGGGTTATTGGAGGGAAGTAAATGAGTTCAGAGAAGCAAGTAATGTATGCAATTTGGGTGAGAAAGGTAGTTGAACAATTAATCAATTAGGGGGACCAGCTTATCATGTGATTCGAGAGGGCTTGGTGACTCATACAACTAACTAGTTTAGATGGGTTAGATGGTCTAGGTGATTTGAATGCTCTAAGAGGATTAAACAAGCTAGGGAAAAGGAGATTTGAGGAAACTGGCAACCTAGGTGATTTAAGTTGGCAACACGTGATCTAGCGGTCTAGACAGTCGGCCACCTGGCTTGGGCAGTCACTTCAAGTAGTTTGAGTTGTTTAATAATTCAAACAAGCTAGGAAGTTTTGGTGATCTAGGCCAGCTAAGTAGGTTGACCGATTGGTCAGACTAGACATTCTATAGGGCTTAAAGGTTTCGACGGACTGGAAGAGTAAAGCACACTGAGTACACATGTCATATATTTTTTATTTTTTAAACGACAAAACAATGGATAAATTAAATAATACTCAATCACTTATTTACATTAAGGAGTGGTACGTGGAGGAAATTAGATGACCTCAATGATAAGAGAGGAGAGCTCACACAAATGGGTGGTAGAGGATGGAGAGTTGGAAGACTCTTGAAATATATCATTCATTATAAAGATTATAATTTTTATCCTGAGATTCTTTTAAGATGATCTTATGTGATCTAGAAGGAAGATAAATTATGAAAAATTTTACTTAATACAATGACCTTTTGCATAAAAAGATCAAGTGATCTATGATCCATTTTGCACATGTTGAGATAAAAAAATATACCATCCATGCACTTATCTCAAAATACCTAAATTTTATACTGACCAATGAAAAACTTTATATGGATGATGGTTTTGACATCACCAAACACATGAAATCATAATAAATATCGTTTTTTTATTTCATGTATCAATTATTTTTTCTATCAATGATTTCTAAGATTTTTAATGTTTAGTATGATGTAAAATCATGTCAATCAATTTATATATATATATATATATATAAAATTTATTTATTTATTTATTTATTTATTTATTTATTTGTGAGTCATTCATCTATGTTAGCAAGTCACCTCTTCAACCTCCACGATTATTTGTGAGCCCTATCTTATCCACAAGTCCTTCTCCATCATTCACAATATCTCTTGTACTCTCTTCTTTATTGTATTGTATAAGTTATTTTTCACCTTTTGGCTTTTTTACTCCCTCTCCTTGGTTTTTTGTAGTCATCAATAAATCCTATAATCAGGGACGTAATCAGAATTCAAATTATTTTTGGTTGACGCCAACTACTTAGGGTTGACTATTTGGAAATGACCAATGGGTTCGTGATGAAATTGAAAAAATATAAAATCAAAAGTTATTATTATTTTTTTAAAAAATGGGGTTAGAGCTGATCCTAGCCCAAGGATGGCTCCATCCTACCTATATTTATGACTCCTCTAACTTTAATTTGTTTGTAAAGTGCCCGAACCATAACCGTTATTGAGAAGGGATATATATTTTTCTTAATTGTGTAGCAAATATAGAAAATGATCTTATTAAGAAAAAAATACACTAAAATTTTTCTACTCAGAACAAATCAACTTTAAGTAGAATCAAGAGGTTTTCTACCTGTTCATGCAACGGTGTCGCTGTAGAAAAAGGCTTTCTACATAAAAGATAGCAATATTTCTGAAGGAATGAAATTTTAACTTCATCCTTAAAGTTTCGATTCTAAATCTCTACAACCTGATTGAGACATTAAGCAACAACAAACTCTCCCCCTCCCCCTTATCTAATATACAAAAGGTGAATATTTAATATTAGTTTCTTGCTCAATCACTGGCTCAACTTTTCTATTTTAATTAAATACTAACAACCAATTATTGCTCTTATGGATTAGGTCTCCAACTAGTGACAGGTAATGACTAAGGTTTCTACGAATGAAGAATAGGAAACAAGTATTATAAAATGTTAGAGATAAGGCAAGCTCTACTAAACAATTTAGCTGATGATAAGAACTTCAAATCATCATTTGGAAGTTTGCACTTGCAGAATCACTTTCTTAAGTATCGATGTAAAGGATAAGCTAACCAAGTAAAATACAAAGAATTAGGTCATTGATGATATATATATATATATATATATATATATAGAGAGAGAGAGAGAGAGAGAGAGAGAGAGAGATGAATGGCGTATGGTGAAGTTATATTTTTAGAAATATATCTATCGAACAAAACTAATTAGACTGGTGGTTAGTGACTAATTGACAAAATTTAATTACTTCGATCTACTAAGGTTAATCAATGTGTTATATCAATGGGGTTAAACTCCATAAATTAGAGATTAAATTTAGAATTCCATTGAGTTTAATGGGTGGAATTTAGGTTGCTTCACTATAAGAATATCTTTAAATAACTACGAAATTAGCTACGAATTTAATTCTGATGCAATTTAAGAGGATTTTAGTTTTTGAATCAGAAATCTAACGGTGAATTTAGATTTACCGATTAAATTAGAATTCAATTAATAATTTTTTGATTGAATCCAAATTTCGTTGATATTTATTGACGGAATTAAGATTCTATTGGCAAATATTGACTTAATTAAAATTTAGATTGACCTATTTTCTCCAACCTGCCCTTGCAATTTAATAAAATTTATCGACTGAATCTTAATTCAATTGGTGAATTGTATTTTGCTGATTGAATTTAAAATTTAGCCAGTAAAAGACCGACTAAATTTGGATTTAGTCAGTATTTTATTGACTGAATTTGGATTCAATCGGTGAATTTGCCCTAAATTCCCTTGCCCGACCCCGCTCCTTCTCCTCATGTTATTTTGATCTCGACTACAATTTCTCCAACGCGACTTCTCTTTGATGCATCTTATCTCCAACTTCTCTCTCACTCCAGTAAGCCTCTCTTCTCTCCGCCCCTCTCCAGCTCTGTTGGCTTGTTCGCGGCCCCTTAGCCGCAAGCTTGGTTGGTTGTGGCCTGCTCACGGCCAAGCCGACTATGGCCTATCGTGGCCAAGCCGGTTGTGGCCTGCTCACCGCCAAATCGATCGTTGCCTGCTCATGGTCCCTTGGCTGCAAGCTTGGTCGACCACGACCGACTTGCTTACGACCCCTTGGTAGCAAGCTTGCCTGACCACTACCGGCTTGCTTATGGCCCCTTGGCACGATCTTACTCGACCGTACACTACAACAAAAACTCTCATAGACATCGGTTTTCCACCGCTGCCTATTACATTTTCGACCGATATCTATGAAGGCGACGTAAAAGGTCTGCCATTTTAGACATCGGGTTATAACCGGTGTAGTATCACTTAACGACATCGGGTGTAAAACCGATGTAATATTATATGTTAATAACACCAGTTTTGACAGCGGTATACGACCGATGTAATATTAGTTAATGACACCGGTTTTGTAGCGGTGGAAAACTGATGTAATATCAGTATTGTTTAACGACACAAATTCGATTTCCGAAACAGTGAAAAATCGACAGTATCCAAGAAAATACACAAATATTCACAAATTACACAAATATTCTTCTTCCAACAGTATTCATAAAATACATAAATATTCACAAATTACATAAATATTCTTCTTACAACAATATCCATAAAATACATAAATATTCTTTTTACATCAAAAGCTAATAAATATTGTACACATCAAGGTAGAACATGGTGAGTCAAAAATCAAGCTGAGGCTACATTAAATTATGAGAATCAGAATCTGTTCAACTTGCTATACTGCTCCATTCTTCTTGCGCCTTTCATTTCCCTAATCTCATCACTTTTCACCTTCAAATGCCTAGTTTTCTGAGTTAAAACATCCACTGTTCTAATCTGTCAAACAAAAGTATCATTTGGTCTACTTAACTACAGCAAAGAACAAAAATAGAAGAATTATACATGTTGTAGAAGTCCTAGAATATCACCATCAGAAAGAAATTGACATGAGACAATATACGCAATTTACATTCCATGCAAATGCATGCATCATCCAAAGTTTTCAAAAATCAAATACCTTTCCTACTCAAATGTAATCTATCATGCATTCAACCCACTCGAACCACACTTTATCAATTTCAACTCTGGAGTACTTGAGATTTGTAAACTGTAAAAACACATAAATAATATATTAGTAAACCAAGACCAAAAATCATAGTTGAAAAAGTAGCAAGAGCACCAGATAATAAGATGACTAATTTGAATGCTTAAAAAGAGACACATTCATCATTTATCTCAACCACATCATATAGTGATAGATCTATCATTCCTGGGAAATTAATATATTCCAAACTAGAAATTATTGCAACAAAGTTTTCTCATAGTTGCAATTTAACTAATTAATCCATTTTCAATCCAAATCAATTTAACTAATATACTCACTGCTTCAATAAGCATCTGCACTTCAGACTCCACCAGATGTGAACCAAATTTAGCGAGCCCAGTTTTGAGTTCATCATGGGATACAATGCCATCATTGTCAGCATCCATCATCTTGAACATCTCTTTAATGTCTTCCACTTCTTCAGTAGATAAGTGATCAGCAATAACCTAATGAATAATCAACCAAACCAAGTTATACTCTGCAATAAAAAACATCCCATTTAACTACTAATTGCAGTGAGACAAACCCTTAAAGCTCTCCTTTTGAATCTGTTCATCGTGAAAATTGTTTAAGTCTTGACTTGACAACATCACCAAGAGGTACATTTGAGGCTTTCTTTGCATTCTGAAGCCAATGATGCTCTGTATGGGGAAAAAATGTATAAGCATCAGTTCGACATAAGAAAGAAAACAACACCAAGTATAAAACCCAAGAACAGGATGACAAGCTAAAGAAATATGGATACCATCCCAGATAATGAAAATGATCTCAATTCTCAAATTATCAAATGTTAGGGACACTGCCATTGAAGTTATATTAACAAATAGCATAGAGTGTAAACATACCAAGCACTTGCTTTGCAGTTAACCGAAGCTTGGGATCAGGTTCCAACATCAGCCGAACTAAATTTTTAGCACTATCAGAAATTCTAGGCCATGGTTCCCGTTTGAAATCTATTACGCCCCTAAGAATTGCTTGAGCAACTCCCTGTTCAGTTTCTGCAATTAAGAAATCATAGCTCGTTAGATAGAAAATGTATCTGAAGAAATACAAAAAGTGTATTAATTAGTAGACAATAAGTATCTTATTAGCATAAAGTGATAGAACTAATAAAGAATAGATTTATTCATGGAAAGCTTACAGTAGACAATAAGTAACTTATTTGTAGAAAGTGGTAGAACAAATAATGAAGTGTGCAAAATGGATTTATTGATAGAAAGCATACCAGCCCAAAATGGTGGAACTCCACACAGTAAGATATAGAGTATAACTCCAACACTCCATATATCAATTTCTAGTCCATAATTCCGTTTTAAAACTTCTGGAGCCATGTAATAAGGGCTTCCAACTATCTCAGAAAATCTTTCACCTAGAATTGGGGTAAAAAGAGAAAAAAAAAAAAAGTAGAGCACACCCTTATAGTAAAACTAAACTCCAAGTTATGTTATTGAATGGAAGTGATCATTAATGAGACTCAACAAAAATGAAGATCATTAGTATGCATTCATATGGTAACTAATCATTCTAACTTCATTAACCAGGAGAACTTTAAGACTAAAATAAATAGATGAATACTGTAAAAATAAAACTCTCCCTCAACTCCACTGAACAAAAATTGCTTTTTGTTCAAGCAGTGCCATTGCCAATAGTTCACTCCATTCATAATATTATGAACTTAATCTTCTCATTCCAGACACTCAGAGATCAAAATATTCAAAGTAGACATGAAAACAATCTCAAAAAGTGCATTGCCAATAGTTCTTAAAATATTACCAAGGAGGAGAAAATAAGGAAAACATTCTTACGAAGTGTTCTTTTATTTTAGCAAACTAACTTAGCGAAATGCAAGGAACAAAATGTTAAGTAAACAATGAATTGTGAGATAAGTTCTTTCCTTAGAACAACATTAACGGCAATACATGAACTATTTTAGAAGACAACACTAGCATAGATAGTTCCACGGCTGCACCACATTGTTAGCAACACAAAATAATCAGATAAAGATAGTATCAGTGGAAGAAATGTTATGTTAATTATCTATTCTGAACCTAATCACAGGATTAAATCAATGTGCCCACATCCGTACCTAGACAGAAACTTCAACTGGTCCAAGCTTTTCTAATTAGAAAGAAGACACTTCATCAAAGGGGGAAAAAATTAGCAAGCAGTAGAAGATGAGGACGATTTGGACCTGCGAAGTTCAAAGTGGCGAGGGTCTTCTGGTAGGACTTCGTGCAGTACAAGCTGCCATACACCTGGGACCTAAACCGATAGATGATGATCGTTCTTTGTCAATGAAATACGCAGCAAAATCAAGTGATCATAGTGGGAAAGAAGGGAGGAAATGGGGGATGAAGGAGAAAATAAGTGTACCCAAAATGGCGCCTCTTCCGGCTTCATCAACGTCCATTATGCAGGGCTTCGCAGTCCATCTCAGAAGGGAGGAGCAGGAGAAGACATCCCCCCTTCTCCGCCAAAGTTGCTGCCAATTCCAACACAAGGAACTGAGGAAGGAACTCACGGATCATGAAGACACAGCTGCCGCGCGCTCTGAGTAGTGGCCCCTCGCCACAATGCGGTCAAAGATCTCCCCACCCTCGCATAGCTCCATGACCAAATGCACGACTCCGTCGTCCTCGCACACCTCCCGCAGGTTCACGATGTTCGAGTTCCTCGGCAGGTGCCGAATTATCGCGACCTCCTGCCGCACGTCCTCCACGTCAACCGCCGTCCGCATCTTCCTCTTCGAGATCGACTTGCAGGCGAGCAGTTCCCCGGTGAAGTGGTCCAGGCAGAGGTAGGAGACTCCAAACTCCCTGCGACAGAGCTCGCGATCCAGCACGTACTTCTCCTCGATTCCGCTCATCGCCCTGGCGTCTCCACTAAGAACCGCCGCCATTCACTTGGAGTGCCCGCCGCTATTCTGGCGGAGGTGGTTCTTGTTGGCTAGTGGGCGGGTGCCGTGGTCATGATGGGGACGGGGGAAGGTCTTGATGTCCTCCCGGGTGATGGCCTCCCGCGAAAGGCAGCAGTTCCCCATATCGAGCTCGGATCTGATACCTCCGCTCACACAAATCGACCTAACAACATGGAAGTTACTAGGGTTTCACATCAAATCAACCTCTTGCAACCACAACGAAAAAGAACCATTTTTTTCCCTTTTGATTGGGGAAAAGAGATAGAAGCAACTGAGAAAGCGTCCGATTGGGGGAAGGTGAAACTTTTATCGCCGACTAGACCAACAAAAAAAACAAGCAAGACTGCGAGCAACGTGGCCGAGGTTTTACAACGCGGACGCTTCTCCTCCTCCTCCGTAACCGTGGCCTTGGTTAGCGGAGTTACAGGCGAGATGAGGATGAGAAGCGGAAGTTGCCATGGTGGTAGCTTTATCCTCCGCTTGGTCGAGTGCGAAGTATAATGAGGACGTTTGTCAGCCGCGCTCCGTCTTCTTCCTCGTTTTGTGTGCTTGAAGCCTTTTGAATTTGATTAGGGAACAAGAAGATGAAATTAGCGACAATGGATAAAGGAAAAATTACCGAAATGTGAAGAAGGACTCCAGTGGTGGCAGTGAATGCTGGACCGGAGATGGATGAAGGAAACACTACCGGAATGCGAAGAAGGCCTCCTCTTCTCACCCAAAGGGAGGAGTTGGAGGAGATGCGGTGTGGTTGGACGGAGAAGCAAGGGCGTCGTGTCTTGATCCTGATCGGGAGAGGAAGGGGCGTCGATCTAGGAAGGGGAAGAGGGAGATGAGGTTGAGAGAGATGGTCGGAGGTTTAGGTTTAGGCTGAGAGAGATGTTCGGAGGAAGGGACGCGATATAGGTTTAGGTTTGGAGGGAACTTCACAGTGTTGCAAATTTTGGCTATGGGAAAATTAAAATATTTTATTTTGATTCATTAACACCAGGTTTTAAAAACCACTGTTAAAATCGGTGTCTATTAATGAAAAAAAGGCGCTCATAGACATCACCTAAAAAACCGATGTCTATAAGCGAAAATCTATGCTCATAGACACCGGTTTTTGGAAAAACCGGTGTAAAATACTCAAAGACATCGGTTTTTGCTTAAAACCGTTGTTGTTCCACTGTTGTCTATGAGGGTTTTTCTTGTAGTGGTAGCCAGATTATTCTCGGCCATCTTAGCCCCTGTCAGCTATGGGGATGGCCATGTGATTGCCGCGAGCTCGACCCCAGCCAACTTAGTTTAGATTGAAAAAAAACTAAATTTTGATTTAAAATATCTTGATATTGCAGACAATGATAGCTTCTATACCTAAATTTCCTTCCGGTGCACTAATTCTTAGATTGAAATATGTTGTAATTGTTGGATAGGTATGTTTGGTCAAAACTTATTACTAATGTTGAACAACAGATTAGGTAAAAAATTAATTTTGTGTTAATAAATTAGATAATAAATTTATTGTACTTGTGTTGGTAATGTTGGAAATTTTATGTTCATTAGGATACAGTGTACATGAACAAAGCTTGGATGTACAATAGATTACAAAATGGATTTATCCAAAATGAATATTTTGTTGGAGTTGAAGAGTTTGTGAATTTTTCTAAGAGTTATCCAGAATATATGAATGGTGTCAAGTTATGTTGTCCGTATAATCATTCAAAAGATAGAAATAAAGATTTTCACGTTGAGGATACTATGAAAGTACATCTTTGTAAAAAAAGGATTTGGTCTAGATTATTACAACTGGTACTATCATGAAGATCCTTATTTTTCAAAATCAATTAGAACTTCAGTTACTGTTTTATCTAGCATAACTATTCTAGGGGAAACATTATATAATGATAATGCAATGCAATCAATGGTCTATGACGCAATAAATGTAGTTGATCATTCCAATATATATGAAATACCAACACCTAAAGTTCAACAACTATATGATATATTAAAGTCTAGTGAAAGAGAAGTGTGAGACGACATTCCATCTGATTATTCTCAACTATCAGCTACTGTAAAGTTATTGAACATTAAGGTAGAATATTATTTTTCAGAATGATGTTACAATGACATTTGTCAATTGATGTTAGAGTTGCTCCCTACTGATCATCTAATGACTATTAGTTTCTATAGTATAAAAAAATTAGTGAGGGGTTTATATTTGCCTATAGAGAGGATTGATTGTTGCATTAATAATTGTATGATATTTTAGAATAAAAATAATGAATTAATTGAATGTAGAATTTGTATTCACCATCATTATTAGCATGATAGTCGCATGCATGTTAGGGAAGATGGAGGAAAAAATTACATGGAAAGTTATATATTACATTCCGTTAACTGCTAAACTTCAACGCTTGTATACATCTGCTACAACAACATGCCACATAAGGTGACATCATGAGCATGTGCACGAATGAGGTATAATATGTCATCCTTGTGACTCCCCTTATAGAAACTATAAGTACTCTGGGTCAGTTTTGATGTGGTCGACCAAATTATGATAGGTTTTGTGTATTTGATCCTTGTGTCTAAGTATGCAGGAGCTTAGGAATATAAGAAGTTGAGTGGAAGATGCAACTAGCGAGAATGATGACACGGAAAGGGAGCCGATGGACTCGATGCATCCGAGGGACGAGAAGCTGTGGAAGAGTACACCGATGGACGTGCAAGATGTTCAAGGGACGAGAAGCCTGGGAGGAAGTCTGCTCAAGGAGAAGGTCGGAGTTGAGTTCAGGTTCAGGAGAGCTCAACTCCAAATAACTAGAGCATCACTCACGTAAAGAAGACTAGCTGGAGGCTGATCTGCCTTATGGAAGGTGCTTCTAATGCCTCATGGAAAGCGCCTTCAATAGCCGTTAGCTAAAGATAATATTTTATCTTTAGCGGATAAAACCTATCCTATTGAAGGCGCCTTGGACCACCTTGAAGGCGCCTTCAAGTAATGGATAATATTTTTCAGGAGCTATAAAAGACTTCTGGACCTAGGAATTCAACAACAACTTCTGTAATCAATTCCTAGTTTATTTCTTAACTTTCAAAAAGTGTAAGAGGTTTCTCCACCTTCAACGAAGGAAATTTTCATTGAGCTTTCAATCACTTTAGATTACCAGCCACCTAAATTGTAACTAAGTAACTATTGTGCCTCTTTTCTTTTAAGTTGTTATTTCTTTAATGTTAATTATCTTTAGTAGCTTAATTTAATTGCACATCCTTGCTAAGCAAAACCAAGAGATTGTTTTTTTAACTCTAGTTTTCACTACAAGAAAAACCCTCAAAGACATCAGTGGAACAACAACGGTTTTAAGCAAAAACCGATGTCTTTGAGTATTTTACACCGGTTTTTTCAAAAATCGGTGTCAATGAGCGTAGATTTTCGCTTATAGATATCGGTTTTTTAGGCGATGTCTATGAGCGCCTTTTTTTCATTAATAGACACCGATTTTAACAGCGGTTTTTAAAACCCGGTGTTAATGAATCAAAATAAAATATTTTAATTTTCCCATAGCCAAAATTTGCAACACTGTGAAGTTCCCTCCAAACCTAAACCTATATCGCGTCCCTTCCTCCGAACATCTCTCTCAGCCTAAACCTAAACCTAAACCTCCGACCATCTCTCTCAACCTCATCTCCCTCTTCCCCTTCCTAGATCGACGCCCCTTCCTCTCCCGATCAGGATCAAGACACGACGCCCTTGCTTCTCCGTCCAACCACACCGCATCTCCTCCAACTCCTCCCTTTGGGTGAGAAGAGAAGGCCTTCTTCGCATTCCGGTAGTGTTTCCTTCATCCATCTCCAGTCCAGCATTCACTGCCACCGCTAGAGTCCTTCTTCACATTCCGGTAATTTTTCCTTTATCCATTGTCGCTAATTTCATCTTCTTGTTCCCTAATCAAATTCAAAAGGCTTCAAGCACACAAAACGAGGAAGAAGACGAAGCGCAGCCGACAAACGTCCTCATTACACTTCGCACTCTACCAAGCGGAGGATAAAGCTACCGCCATGGCAGCTTCCGCATCTCATCCTCATCTCGCCTGTAACTCCGCTAACCAAGGCCACGGTTACGGAGGAGGAGGAGAAGCGTCCGCATTGTAAAACCTCGGCCACGTTGCTCGCAGTCTCGCTTGTTTTTTTTGTTGGTCTAGTCGGCGATAAAAGTTTCACCTTCCCCCAATCGGACGCTTTCTCAGTTGCTTCTATCTCTTTTTCCCCAATCAAAAGGGAAAAATGGTTCTTTTTCATTGTGGTTGCGAGAGGTTGATTTGATGTGAGACCCTAGTCACTTCCATGCTGTTAGGTCGATTTGTGTGAGTGGAGGTATCAGATCTGAGCTCGATATAGGGAAATGCTGCCTTTCGCCGGAGGCCGTCGCCCGGGAGGACATCAAGACCTTCCCCCGTCCCCATCATGACCACGGCACCCGCCCACTAGCCAACAAGAACCACCTCCGCCAGAACAGCAGCGGGCACTCCAAGTGAATGGTGGCGGTTCTTAGTGGAGACGCCAGGGCGATGGCGGGATCGAGGAGAAGTACATGCTGGATCGCGAGCTCTGTCGCAGGGAGTTTGGAGTCACCTACCTCTGCCTGGACCACTTCACCGGGGAACTGCTCGCCTGCAAGTCGATCTCGAAGAGGAAGCTGCGGACGACGGTTGACGTGGAGGACGTGCGGCGGGAGGTCGCGATAATTCGGCACCTGCCGAGGAACTCCAACATCATGAACCTACGGGAGGTGTGCGAGGACGACGGAGTCGTGCATTTGGTCATGGAGTTGTGTGAGGGCGGGGAGCTCTTTGACCGCATTGTGGCGAGGGGCCACTACTCAGAGTGCGTGGCAGCTGTGGTCATGAAGACCATTGTTGAGGATGTCTTCATGATCCGTGAGTTCCTTCCTCAGTTCCTTGGGTTGGAATTGGCAGCAACTTGGGCGGAGAAGGGAGGATGTCTTCTCCTACTCCTCCCTTCTGAGATGGACTGCGAAGCCCTGCATAATGGACATTGATGAAGCCGGAAGAGGCGCCATTATGGGTACACTTATTTTCTCCTTCATCCCCCATTTCCTCCCTTCTTTCCCACTATGATCACTTGATTTCGCTGCGTATTTCATTGACAAAGAACAATCATCATCTATCGGTTTAGGTCCCATGGTGTATGGCTGCTTGTACTGCGCGAAGTCCTACCAGAAGACCCTCGCCACTTTGAACTTCGCAAGTCCAAATCGTCCTCATCTTCTACTGCTTGCTGATTTTTTCCCCCTTTGATGAAGTGTCTTCTTTCTAATTAGAAAAGCTTGGACTAGTTGAAGTTTCTGTGTAGGTACGGATGTGGGCACATTGATTTAATCCTGTGATTAGGTTCAGAATAGATAATTAACATAACATTTCTTCCACTGATATTGTCTTTATCTGATTATTTTGTATTGCTAACAATGTGGTGCAGCCGTGGAACTATCTATGCTAGTGTTGTCTTCTAAAATAGTTCGTGTATTGCCGTTAATGTTGTTCTAAGGAAAGAACTTATCTCATAATTCATTGTTTACTTAACATTTTGTTCCTTGCATTTCGCTAAGTTAGTTTGCTAAAACAAAAGAACACTTCGTAAGAATGTTTTCCTTATTTTCTCCTCCTTGGTAATATTTTAAGAACTATTGGCAATGCACTTATTGAGATTGTTTTCATGTCTACTTTGAATATTTTGATCTCTGAGTGTCTGGAATGAGAAGATTAAGTTCATAATGTTATGAATGGAGTGAACTATTGGCAATGGCACTGCTTGAACAAGAAGCAATTTTTGTTCAGTGGAGTTGAGGGAGAGTTTTATTTTTACAGTATTCATCTATTTATTTTAGTCTTAAAGTTCTCCTGGTTAATGAAGTTAGAATGATTAGTTACCATATGAATGCATACTAATGATCTTCATTTTTGTTGAGTCTCATTAATGATCACTTCCATTCAATAACATAACTTGGAGTTTAGTTTTACTATAAGGGCGTGCTCTACTCTTTTTTTATTTCTCTTTTTACCCCAATTCTAGGTGAAAGATTTTCTGAGATAGTTGGAAGCCTTTATTACATGGCTCCAGAAGTTTTAAAACGGAATTATGGACTAGAAATTGATATATGGAGTGTTGGAGTTATACTCTATATCTTACTGTGTGGAGTTCCACCATTTTGGGCTGGTATGCTTTCTATCAATAAATCCATTTTGCACACTTCATTATTTGTTCTACCACTTTCTACAAATAAGTTACTTATTGTCTACTGTAAGCTTTCCATGAATAAATCTATTCTTTATTAGTTCTATCACTTTATGCTAATAAGATACTTATTGTCTATTAATTAATACACTTTTTGTATTTCTTCAGATACATTTTCTATCTAACGAGCTATGATTTCTTAATTGCAGAAACTGAACAGGGAGTTGCTCAAGCAATTCTTAGGGGCGTAATAGATTTCAAACGGGAACCATGGCCTAGTATTTCTGATAGTGCTAAAAATTTAGTTCGGTTGATGTTGGAACCTGATCCTAAGCTTCGGTTAACTGCAAAGCAAGTGCTTGGTATGTTTACACTGTATGCTATTTGTTAATATAACTTCAATGGAAGTGTCCCTAACATTTGATAATTTGAGAATTGAGATCATTTTCATTATTTGGGATGGTATCCATATTTCTTTAGCTTGTCATCCTGTTCTTGGGTTTTATACTTGGTGTTGTTTTCTTTCTTATGTCGAACTGATGCTTATACATTTTTTCCCCATACAAAGCATCATTGGCTTCAGAATGCAAAGAAAGCCTCAAATGTACCTCTTGATGATGTTGTCAAGTCAAGACTTAAACAATTGTCACGATGAACAGATTCAAAAGGAGAGCTTTAAGGGTTTGTCTCACTGCAATTAGTAGTTAAATGGGATGTTTTTGATTGCAGAGTATAACTTGGTTTGGTTGATTATTCATTAGGTTATTGCTGATCACTTATCTACTGAAGAAGTGGAAGACATTAAAGAGATGTTTAAGATGATGGATGCTGACAATGATGGCATTGTATCCCATGATGAACTCAAAACTGGGCTCGCTAAATTTGGTTCACATCTGGTGGAGTCTGAAGTGCAGATGCTTATTGAAGCAGTGAGTATATTAGTTAAATTGATTTGGATTGAAAATGGATTAATTAGTTAAATTGCAACTATGAGAAAACTTTGTTGCAATAATTTCTAGTTTGGAATATATTAAGTTCCCAGGAATGATAGATCTATCACTATATGATGTGGTTGAGATAAATGATGAATGTGTCTCTTTTTAAGCATTCAAATTAGTCATCTTGTTACCTGGTGCTCTTGCTACTTTTTCAACTATGATTTTTGGTCTTGGTTTACTAATATATTATTTATGTGTTTTTACAGTTTACAAATCTTAAGTACTCCAGAGCTGAAATTGATGAAGTGTGGTTCGAGTGGGCTGAATGCATGCTAGATTACATTTGAGTAGGAAAGGTATTTGATTTTTGAAAACTTTGGATGATGCATGCATTTGCATGGAATGTAAATTGCGTATATTGTCTCATGTCAATTTCTTTCTGATGGTGATATTCTAGGACTTCTACAGCATGTATAATTCTTCTATTTTTGTTCTTTGCTGTAGTTAAGTAGACCAAATGATACTTTTGTTTGACAGATTAGAACAGTGGATGTTTTAACTCAGAAAACTAGGCATTTGAAGGTGAAAAGAGATGAGATTAGGGAAATGAAAGGCGCAAGAAGAATGGAGCAGTATAGCAAGTTGAACAGATTCTGATTCTCATAATTTAATGTAGCCTCAGCTTGATTTTTGACTCACCATGTTCTACCTTGATGTGTATAATATTTATTAGCTTTTGATGTAAAAAGAATATTTGTGTATTTTATGGATATTGTTGTAAGAAGAATATTTATGTAATTTATGAATATTTTTGTATTTTATGGATACTGTTGGAAGAAGAATATTTGTGTAATTTGTGAATATTTGTGTATTTTCTTGGATACTATCAATTTTTCACTGTTTCAAAAATCGAATTTGTGTCGTTAAACAATACTGATATTACATTAGTTTTCCACCGCTGCAAAACCGGTGTCATTAACTAATATTACATCGGTCGTATACCACTATCAAAACTGGTGTTATTAACATATAATATTACATCGGTTTTACACCCAATGTCGTTAAGTGATACTACACCGGCTATAACCCGATGTCTAAAATGACAGACCTTTTACATCGCCTTCATATACATCGGTCGAAAATATAATAGACATCGGTGGAAAACCGATGTCTATGAGGGGTTTTGTTGTAGTGTTTAGGTAATTCAACCCTCCTTTACAGGCCTATCGGGACTAACAAGTAGTATTAGAGTCCAACTACTTTAGAAGCACCAATCACCGATCGAAGCACAAGATTATTTTGTTTAATATTCTATAATTTTTTTTGTCAAAATGTCAATTTTTAATATTAAAATATTTTAAAAAGAAAATCTTCAAAAAATTTGATTTTGCTACCATTACACATTCTATTTTACATAGTAAAAAAAAATTCAAGGGAATTTTTAGAGACAAAAATCTATGTTTAAAATTTATTTCTCTAAAAATTGAGTTATGTCATAAAATAATTCATTTCTATTAAAATAAAAAAAATTGTGAATTGTTTTTATTAATCTAACTGCTTCAGATTGACTTTGCCAAAAAATTTCTAGGTTTTTTAAAACTAAAAAATAATTTTTAAGTTATTTTTGTCAAAATAGAGAATTAATTAGTAAAATTAGGAAGTTTTTGAAAATTATTTTTAAAAATTATTAGTTTACTATTAATTTTGTTCACAAACCCCTAGAAATTTTTTCTAATTTTTTATAACTACGTTTCATATTTTTTTCTTTTTTTTTGATGTGATTAAAGTGGAAGAAACAGGGAGTAAGTTAAGAAGGAGGTTTTTTGGTACTTAATTGCAAATTCTTGTAATAATTTCAAATTCATTTACTTAGTTAATTATTTTATTTTGGCTAACCCTAACTTAACTTCGATTGATGCACATCAAAAAGAGAGAGATTGTAAGTACTCGGGTTAATTTGATGTGGTCAACCAAGTTAAGTGTATTTGATCCTTGTGTCTAAGTGTGCAGCAGCTTAGCAACACAAGAAGTCGAGCAGAAGATGCAGCTAGTGAGAAGGATGACACGGAAAGGGAGTCGACGGGTTTGGTGTATCCGAGGGATAAGAAACTGTGGAAGAGTACACCAATGGACAAGAAGCTGCAGAAGAGTACACCGGTGGATGAGAAGGATGTGCGCGACGTTCAAGGAATGAGAAGCTGTGGAGGAAGCCTGCTCGAGGAGAAGGTCGGAGTTGGGTTCGGATGAGCTCAACTCCAGATAACCAGAGCATCACCCACGCAAAGAAGACCAACTAAAGGCTGATTTGCCTTATGGAAGGTGCCTTTCATAGCCTATGGAAAGCGCCTTCAAACCTATGGAAGACACCTTCAATAGCCGTTAGCAGTAGATAAAGTTTTAATTTCGGCAGATAATACCTATTCTATTGAAGGCACCTTGGACCACCTTGAAGGCGCCTTCAAGCAACAGATAATATTTTCTAGGAGCTATAAAAAGGCCCCTAGATCTAGGAATTCAACAACAACTTCTGTAATTAATTCCTAGTTTATTTCTGAGCTTTCAAATAGTGTAAGAGGAGTCTCTACCTTTAACGAAGAAGATCTCCATTTATCTTTCAATCACCTTAGATTAACAACCACCTAAATTGTAACCAAATAACTATTGCACCTTTTTTTATTTTAAGTTATTATTTCTTTAATGTTAATTATCTTTAGTTGCTTAATTTAATTGTGCATCCTTGTTAAGCAAAAGTAAGAGATTGTTTTTTTAACTCTAGTTTCAGGCAATTCACCCTTCTCTTGCTGGCCTATCAGGACCAACAGAAACATCTTGGTACAACATTTGCTTCCTTTGGAATGAAACCAAAAAATATGCAACTGAGACTTTCTACAGATGAATTTTAGCCATTAGTTAGTCAGGACAACAATATTTATCTAGGCCAGTTATATTAATATTGTACAACTTACTTCCATAGATGTGCATGAAAAACAAATTCATGTTCCTTAGTATATTTATTCTAGGTCTAACGAATCCAAAAGAGAAGAAAGATGTTTTCTTGCAATCACTAATTGTCAAGAAGAATGAATTATGGAATATAGTCTCAGAGACTTATGATGTTACAAGTAAAACTAATTTTATATTGTATACTGGCTTATTATAGATGATTAGTGATTTTTCAGCATACTCAATATTGTTGGGATGGAGCACGACTGGTAAATTAGCATGCTCATATTGCATAACAAAGTCTGATGTATTTTTATTACCTTGAAGTGGGAAGGTATCTTTGTTTGATAATCATTGTAAGTTTTTTCTAGTTGAATACCCTTTAAGGAGAAATAAGAAAATTTTCATTAAGAATGTTATAATTAGAAAACTTCTGCCAACAATCAAGTCAAATAAAGAAATCATTGACCAAATATATATCCATAGATTTTCTACCAGTATCTCAACCTAATTATGATAAAATAAATAAATACATTGTTAGGCAGTGCTAGTGTGGTTGGAAGAAAAGAAGTATTTTTTGGGAGTTGCCATATTATAAGTATCTGCTTATTTAACATAATTTAGATGTGATGTATGTTGAGAAAATTTCTTCATTAATATCTTCAATATTGTTATGAATATGCCTAGAAGAACTAAAGATATTATAAAATCATGTGAGGAATTAAAAGAACTAGTCAGTTGACTAGAGTTGTATTAGGATGAAACAACAAATAAATTTCCAAGGCTTTTTATATATTGGGCAAAGATGGTAAGCAAGATTTATGTAGTTAGTTGAAAGAAATCAAATTCTCATATGAGTATGCCTCAAATATGGCTCAATGCATAGATATGAATAAGTTAAAGATGTTTGGAATGAAAAATTATGTTTGTCATGTATTCATGCAAAGACTTATTCCATAACTTTCTATGACTTACTTCCACAAAATATTTGACAAATACTCACAGAATTGAGTCTATTTTTAGATATTTGATAATGAGGTGTATTATGACCGCTGATATACTTCAAGTAAAAATAGACATTCCTCTCTTACTATGTAAGCTTGAACGTATTTTCCCACCTAGTTTTTTATTCAATAGAACATCTACCAGTTCACCTACCTTATGAGGCACAACAGCTGGTCATGTACAGTACAAATAGATGTATCTATTTGAATGATTTTTGAGAAAATTAAGGAATTATATTTATAACAAAGTAAGAGTTGAGGGGTCAATATATAATGCCTATTTAGTTGAAGAATTTCCCTTAATTTATGGTAAGCAAGCATTCGTATCAAATTTCCACTTATTTATATCCTAACTACCTTTATAGGTGAACGATCATAAAATATCAAATGTGCAAGATTCTAAGATAATAAATCTTGCATGGGCCTCTCCGTAAGATAATAATTTACTCTGGTTACTATGTTAATGGCTTCAAATTCCATGTGGCTTAACGAGATTCATGCAGATTAACCTATAATTCTAGTGTTTGCGTTAAAGCATCTATCAATAACAATGACATTAAGTTTGATTAGTATGGTAGACTTGACGAAATTATTGAGGTTAAATATCCTGCATTACCTATAAAAAGGTATGTAAGGTAGACTAGAATATATGCAAACTACAATTTAGTTGAGGTTAATGCAAATAAAAAGTTCAACAAGTTTGAACCTTTCATTTTTGCAGTACAAGAGGGTTAAGTTTTCTATCTTGAATACCCTATGAAGAGAATAAGATATAGTGAATGGTTGCCTATTTATTAAATGAAGTCTCGCTCAACCATAGAAATGTTGAACACCATCACTACTCAAAACTATGATACATTTTTGAAAGATAAAGTGGAGAGACATTCAGTTGATTCACATCCCAATTACTTGTAGATGTTAATGTTATTTACGAGGAGATAGATGATGAAAAGATGTTCAACGGTGAGGAGCTTGTTGAAATAACATAGTCTAGCAATTAAAACTTAGAAACTATTAATGTTCATGATTTAGATTATAATAATGATTAAATATTAGCATTAATTTTCATCAAGTTATGGTTCCATCTTATTTTTTCCATATATCATCATGTTAGTAATAATATTATATGATTGTAATGTTATTTTACAGATATTATCATGTCAAACCAGGTAGTCGCACCCCTTAGCCATACAGTGTTGAGGGTTGTTGGGAAGTCATAAGTATTTTGTTATTAGTAATTTAGATTCATATATGACTTTATTTATAACATATTTATCATACCTTAACATTTTTTTATACAATTTTACTCCGGATGGGCATCGGATAGTGATGTACATAAGCAGAAAATTTAAACGTGAGTCTGTGTTTTTGGTACTATATGGAGGCATGTAGATTAGGAGATGAAGGATTTCTATTATCAGGAATTTCTAGTAAGTAAATTGAATATGTTTGGTATTGTATCATAAATTTATCCTTTAGTATACTATTTTTTTAACTTATTATTATAGAAAAAATATACTTGGGAGACAGAGTAGGAGGTTCAATTTATCGAAATTTAAAATATTTATTGTGCAAGATTGTACAAGGACTTCCTATACGATTTGAGAAAGAAGGGAATGAGGCCAAATCATGTATCAGAAGAGATTTGGCTTCATGGATTGCCACCTGGGCTATAGATAGGTTGAGGTCAAATTTTGCAACTGCTCTATCAAATAGGAATATAGAGCCTGCAAGCTATACTTCTCGATCCAAGTCTATTGCAAAGCATGTCATCGATTTAATAAGTTTAATTTAAAATTGATATGAGTTATGGTAGGTGGACCCTTTGCAGGAGAAGGAAAGGGGATAATAAGGACAAGGAAGGCTAAAACGAGCGAGATGAGGGGCCGCCGGGAAAAGGTTTGACCATGTAAGGGGGTCACTACACATATGGTAGATAGAGATAGGCCGAAAGAAATTTACCGACCAAGCATATAAGTTCGACAGACAAACGCCGATCGAGGGAGGGTCGAGCAGGTGAGAAGGCTTCGGTCGATAAGGCATGATTGACCGAGCTCTATAGACCGGTCGAGCATAGTGGATCTACGAAGCATATAAGACCGGCAGGCGGGGCCTGACCAAATATAAAAGATCGACCGAGTATAAATGATCAGTCGGGCATAAAGGATCAACCCATTGTAAAGAAAGTTTAACCTTAGGCGGTCCGAGGCATGGTAGGGTCACTCGATCATATGAGTTTGGTAGTGTAAGAGGCTGATCGAACATAGAAGCACTTAGCATTAAGCTGTGCCGAAGGCCTATATACGCTCGACCGGTTAGTCTCGGTCGATAAGGTAGGACCGACCGGGCTTAATAGACCGGTCAAGCATAGAGGTATTCAGTAGCATACAACCAACGGAAGGAAGGGCTAGCGGGAAATGGTGCTTTTATACGCCCGACTGATTAATCCCGATCGATAAGGTGTGACCGATCGGGCTTAATAGACCGGCCGAGCATGAAAGTAAATCGAACATAAAGGTCTTCAACTTTGCATGGTTTTTAGCATATTTATAATAGTAAAGTCCTGGTTGGGTATAAATAACCGATCGAGTATAGAATATCGATCGAGACTAGTATAAACGGAAATATTCCTCATGTATACAGAATGAGCTTATGTGACTAACCAAATGTATGTAACAAGTGAACCATAAGAATATTTGATCATATGACAGCTTAATTAATTTAGTGGCAAATAGCTTCTAGAAGTCTCTACAGGTATGTTAAACGACAAAGAAGGTACATCTGGGGTAATAAAAAGATTCCTTAAACTATTATTGCAGTTTTAACTTACGTCATCTCCTTGTTAGGATGTATACTAAAAGCCTAGCTTTTGTATAAACATTTATAAAAATCACATTGGTCAAATGTCTACATTTTTGCTAAGTGTAGTTGTCCATTTAATTTATATTGAAGATAAAATGGTGTGAGGAGACACACAGAAGATCATGTTATCAGTTCCTTATAAATTATAAATAGTAGCTCACAACCAAGATGGAATGAGACAAAGCATTGGAGTGGTTATAGTGTAATTTGATATTAGTTTATCTTGACTATAAAATTACACTAGTACACTATGAGTGTATTGAGTAGGATCATTTGAGATAATTTCTTTTATACTGACTACATAAAAGAATAAAAATCTCTGTTATTATGGAAGTGCGTACTCTTAATCATGATATAATAACAACCACGTATACTTAATATTTATTTCTTTAATTTATCAAAGGGTGTGATTTAGCTCGTTAAATCAATAGGCCCGATAAGTTGAGAAATGATATTGTTTATATGGTGTGTTGTTGATTATAGAATGAAACTGTGTCCTAGTAATCTAGGTTGATGATGCCCCCTTGAGGATCTCATAAGGTTGTCATGTAAACCCAGCAGGTGGACCTAGTCCGGCATGACAATGAAGTTGAGTGGTACTACTCTTGGAGTTAGATATTAATTAAGTGAGTTGTCAGTGACTCATTTAATTAGTGGACATTCAATATCTTAAACGCAGGGAGATTAATGCACTCATAATAAGGAGGTCATAATGTAATTTAGGATTGGTGCGGTAGTTCAATAATAACTCTTTAGTGATATGAGTTATTGTTGATGAACTTGGGTTAGGTGTTCGGGGCGAACACAGGTAGCTCAAGCTCATCGGGAGACCAAAACCAATTTCTCCTCTCGGTCCCTGTTGTAGCCTCTATAAAACCTTATATCCACTAAGTCCACTTCTTATCCAAGTAATGGGTCGGACACAACCTTGCTTGGAGCAAGGGGGCCGACCAAGTATAGGCTTGGAGCCCAAGAAGTGGTCGGCCAAATCATGTTTGGTGTCCAAGCATGGGGACGACCACATAGGATTAAAGGAGATTTTAATTTTTGTTAAAATTTTTCCTTTTATAGCCATTCATGAAAGGGATTTAAAAGAGAAATTTTATTTTTAAAATTTCCTTTTATAGTCATCCTTATGGTTTTAAAAAAGAGAGTTTTAGATTTTAAAATCTTTCCTTTTATAGCTATCTACAAAAGATTAAAGAGAGATTTTAATTTTGTTAAAAATCTTTCCTTATTTGTAGTTGTCTATAATGTTTAAAATAAATATTTTAATTTTTGATAAAACTTCTCTTTTATGTAACCATGATTTAAAAAAGAGAAGTTTTAATTAATCTTTCCTTTTTTGTAGTTGTCTACATGTTTTAAAAGAGAGAGATTAATTTTTAAAATTTTCCTTTATTGCCATGTACAATAGGAAATTTAAAAAGAGAGATTTTAATTGTTATTAAAATTTTCTCTTTTAGAGGGAGGCCACAAATAAGGAAGTTTTAATTATGTTTAAAACTTTCCCTTTTGTAAACATCATGGTTTAAAAGGAAACTTTTCCTTTTTAGAATACCATGATGTGGCCGACCATAAGAAGATTAAAAGGTGGTTTTAATTAAACTTTCCTTTTTTACCAAGACCAAGGATTATAAAAGAGGGGGAGAGGGTGCCTCATGAACTAGACAACCTATTCTTATTCCCTCTCTATTTCCTTGGTGGCCGGCCATGCTCCCTTCCTTTCTTCTTTCTCGTAGCCGGCGACACCACCTTCATCTTGTGACCTCTTTTGCTTCCTTAGGGCCGGCAGCATTGAGGGTTGCTATATCCT
This sequence comes from Zingiber officinale, assembly GCF_018446385.1. NCBI lineage: Eukaryota > Viridiplantae > Streptophyta > Magnoliopsida > Zingiberales > Zingiberaceae > Zingiber > Zingiber officinale. The sequence continues at coordinate 27,846,192 of NC_055992.1, read as the reverse complement.
TGTGGCCGGTTGCTTGGAGAGGAAGAAAAAGAAGAGGATAAGCACTTGGTGGCTGGTTGCTTGAAGGAGAAGAAGAAGAAGGAAATTTCCTATTTTGGCATCCCTTGATGGCTCAAGAGTCTTGGAGAAGAAGAAGTGGTCTCGGTGGAATTCATCTTGGTAGATCATCGCCCACACGACATCCAAGAGGAGGTGAGGAATACAACAGAAGATCAAAAGGTCTTTAGCTACAAAGAAAGGTATAACTAGTTGTCTTATTCCGCATCATACTAGTTTTCTTTATATGGATTTTGAAATACCAAACACAAGAGGCTATCGGTTTTAGGCAATAGATTTTATGTTTCAATTTTGTGTTTCTTTTATTTTTTGATCTTATGATTCGATTGTTCTTAGTGGTTAAACCTAGGGTTACTATAAGGAGATTAAATATTGAATTTCGTTGAAAGGCTTTGTCTAGGAAGTGGTGGATGATCCCATACCCAAGAAGGCCTAGTGCCTCGCCATGTTTAATCTAGAAGCCGATCTTTGAAATAAATATTTAATCAACTTTGTAACATGGGTGGATTTAGATTAATAATGTTAAGTATCGTTTGTGATCCAAGTCTAAACCTCTAAGAACATATAAGTTAAACTTGGAATCAATAATGTTAAGTTCTGTTTGCGATTCTAAGTTTAATTTCTAAAGAACACAATAGGTTGTTTGGAAAGGTTCGACACTTGTACAAAATTTTTGTACAGTGGAACCAGTATGATATTCCGAGTAGCAACTAACACTCCTAACAAACTTTAACAAACCAGGGTCTATCTCATGACTGTGGAGGTTAGATGAGGTGGAATAAAAAGGGGAATCCTCTCCACTAGCCAGGTAGGCAAGCATACGCATTGCATCAGAATCAAACCCTAATTTTCATCTTCTTTCACACTACTTCTTCTTCTCGTCAGAGACTAACTTGAGCGTTGGAGGGCCTAGCCAGAGATTCCAACCCCAGTCTTAGGTCGCTAACGGTTTGTTGGTTGATCTCATCATGTGCAGGAATAGGAGATCATCCATTGGGTTGCTGAGTCATCACTGATCCATGGAGGCACCTCGCTAGAGTTCACTTTAGAGAGGTATTCTTCATAGATCCGCCTTGGTTTTCTCGGGTCTATTATTTCACCTTTAGTCTATCGTGAGGTCTGCTGTGGTTTTCTCGGATCCTCTCTTGTTCGTCAGCATCAGTGTCATTTTTCGCCATCGCTCATCATCACCCAACGCTTCATCCCGCAAGATCTCAGACATGATCAAATTTGATGCCGACTGTGGGAACTCTCACCTAAATCTGAGACTATGTGATGGAGGACGCTGGAAAGCCTAACACTATTATTCTGACCCAAGAAGACTTGGAGTTGCTCATCAACTCTAGGATTCAAAAGGCATTGCAACAGCAACAACAACAACAACAGCAACAACAAGCAAACACTGGAGGCACCTTACCGGTAGCGATAAATCCGGCAATCTTGACTACAGATCGCTGCAAGAACAGAGGTATGGAGGAGGATGATGTGGTTTATATAACTCTTGCTCCCGTTTCTCCCACTCAACATCCTCGAACACTCTTTCACACCCTTGCGGAATAAGGAGGGTGAAAATTGGTGCTGCAAGAGTCCTCCGATGAAGCGCCAATGAAAGAAAAACACAAAGGAAAAATATTAACTTCTGATAGTTCTCCTGAGAGAATTGTTACTCCATTCTCTCAGAGGGTTCTTGATGATCCATTGCCAAAGCGTTATCAAAATCTGAATATCGAATAATACTCTGGGACCACTGATCCAGAAGATCACCTCGCTAAATTTGAGAACGCTACTCTATTACAGTAATTTTCTGATGGGGTTAAATGTCGAATGTTCTTTACTACTCTTGGGGGAGCGACTCAAAGATGGTTTAAGCGGTTACCAGAGGGCTCTATTCGGCGTTTCAAGGATTTTCAAAAAGTATTTTTGCATCATTTCTCTAGCAACCGAAGGTATCATAAAAATCCTTGGAGTCTTTTCTCTATCAAATAGGGGCCCAAGGAAAGCATCCGGGCATATATTAAAAGGTTTAATCAGGTAGCTATCGATGTCCCTAATGCTACTATAGAAATCTTGGTAAGTGCCTTCTCTCAAGGACTCAACGATAACAATTTTTTCAAAGACTTAGTGCGTAATCCCCCAACCAATTTTGATTTATTGATTGAGCGAGCTACTGAATTCATTAATGTTGAAGAAGCTCAAGCAACTCGCAAGAAGGAAAATGTGGTTCCTGTCTCAACCACAGTTCACGATGGAGCTGTAGCTCCTGTTCATCCACCAAGGGGGCCTCGCGGAGCTCCCCCTCCCCACCGTTAGCCTGATCGAAGACCTTAAGCAGTCCAACATGTGGAGATGCCACAAGAAGTCCCCCGAAGGTGGTGTACCTATCATATGTCGGGTACTCATTACACTGAAGATTGCTTTACCTTGAGGAACTAGAGAACAAATAACAATTGTTATCGCCGGTGATCTCCGAACTGACAACCTTACCAAAGGCATAATAGCCCGCTTAAGCGGGAATATCAGGCGACTGAGACACAACAGGGGGCATTACAATTACCGGGTGGGCCATCTCGGGCGTCCGAACCAGCACAACCCAAAATAACGATTGCTCGACAGGAGGAAAACCAGAGCAATGCCACCCGAGGAAATATTAATATGATAATGGGTGGACCTACTGATGGCGATTCTAATTGGGCAAGGAAGACACACACCCGGCTATTGCAGATCCATGTAGTAGGATGCAGTACAGAAAAAGCAGCGCGACCAGAGATTAGTTTTGCTCCTAAAGACTTGGAGGGGGTAGAAGTACCCCATGATGATGCTCTGATAATAAAAGTTGTCATAGCTAACTACAATATTTCCTGTACTTTCATTGATACTGGTAGTTCTGCCAATATTATTTTTAAAAAATCTTTTGACTAGCTGAAGATAGATCCGAGTGAGCTCCAGCCCATGGTGACCGCTCTTTACGGTTTCACAGGCAATGAAGTGCAACCGCTCAGCCAGATAAAACTAGCCATTTCTTTAGGGGAGGAGCCCCTAATGAGAACCAGGAGATCTTATTTCATGGCGGTGGATACGCCTTTTGCATATAACGTTATACTGGGTCGACCGACCTTGAACGAGTTTCGGACGGTCGTTTCTACTTTCTGCCAGAAGGTGAAGTTCCCCGTTGATGACCAAGTGGGAGAGGTCCATGGAGATCAATTACTCGCACGAAAATGCTATGTAGAAATCATCCAAACGGAGGCTAATGTCGCTCACAAAGCTCAGAGGATGGAAGTTAATGCTATCCAGGAGAAACCGTCCAGTTTGATATACGAAGAAAAGGAAGAGGTACAAATACAGGCCGGGCGACCAGAAGCTATAACTTATGTGGCGGCCGACTTAGACCTTCCACTCAAGACTGAGTTGATACAATGATTGAGCCGGAATAGCGATGTGTTTGCATGGATTCCCAAGGAGGTCACAAGTATTTCTCCTCTAGTAATGGAACATTTATTACATGTTTATCCTGATGCTAGGCCTATCAAGCAAAAGAAAAGAGACTTTGGGGCCGACCAGAACCATATCATCAAGGAAAAAGTGGATAAGCTACTAGAGATGGGATATATTCGGGAGATACAGTTCCCTAGCTGGTTAGCTAATGTCGTCCTAGTACTTAAACTAGGGAATAAGTGGAGAGTGTGTATTGACTTTCGGGACCTCAACAAGGCTTGCCCAAAAGATTACTATCTTCTGCCGCGCATCAACCAAGTGGTGGACTCTACCGTCAGATGTGAGTACATTTGTATGCTGGATGACTACCAGGGCTATCATCAAGTACCTCTCGCTAAAGACGACCAGGAAAAGGTTAGTTTTATTACGACTGAAGGTACCTATTATTATAGGGTTATGCCTTTTGGACTAAAGAATGCAGGAGCGACCTATCAGAGGCTCATGAACAAAGTCTTTCGGAAACAGATAGGAAGAAATATGGAAGTATATGTAGATGACATTTTGATTAAATCTCTTCAAGCTGTTGATTTGTGCAGAGATATAGAGGAGACATGCTGAACCTTAAGACAGTACGAACTCAAGCTCAATCCGGGCAAGTGGGAGCTGCTCGAGTATATTGATAGCTGGTTTACAAGTAGCTCGGCATGTGGGAGTTGCTCGAGTATGGATTTATTCTGATTCTCAGCTAGCATCACAACAATTATCAGGCAATTTCGAGATCAACAGTGATCGACTTAAGTTATATGCAGAAGCTTTTGATAAACTGAAAGCTACATTCCAAGAAGTAATATACCGAAGATCCCCCCGATCGGAGAATCAAGTGGCGGATGAACTAGCAAAGCTTGGGTCAACAATAGTACCTTGGAACCTAGACCGACCAGTAGAACAGACAATATTGGTGTCTTGCATTGAAAGATAAGCTGATATAGAAATACAGGGTGATTAGGGAGCACCAATCATATTATTTTTACAACAGGGTGTCCTACCAGCAGATGTAGAACAAGCTAGAGTCTTTAAGAAGAAAGCCATCCGGTATACTTTGATAGGGGATCAGCTTTACAAAAGGGCTTTTTCTAATCCCTTGCTCAAATGCATTGGACCAGAAGATATACAATATATTTTACAGGAGGTTCATCAAGGTTCGTGTGGCAGTCATATTGGGGGAAGATCTTTAGCACGTAAGATATTATTGGTAGGGTATTTTTGGCCTACTCTACAAGAAGATGTGGCTCAACTCGTGAGGACGTGTATGTCTTGTGAAAAGCATCAAAATATATCACATCATCCTACTCAACTGTTGAAGACTTCCATCGTTTCTTGCCCTTTGATCAGTGGGGTATGGACACAATAGGTCTGTTCCCCCTGGCAATGGCTCAAATAAGGTTTCTATTGGTAGCTATAGATTACTTCTCAAAATTGTTAGTTAGAGCCCTAGAGCCAATCATATAATGATTGTTGTATAGACTCGTTGTATCATATTCTTGTATATAAATAAAGGCATTTCTTTATGGTTATTATACTTACTTGTATTGGTGCCAAATAACTAAGTATAATAGCGTCCTTGAGTAGAAGGTTCTTATCTATATCAATCGATTGGTTGAATCGATAGTGAGATGATATAGAGAACACTACTCTTAATCATTCCTAGTCAAGTATTAACATTCAGGGACAATGTTAATGCGATGAGACTAGCATGTAAGTCAACTCGATGACTTGATCTCACAAGTCATGGATATAGAGATATCAAGTTGACACATGGGTATGCATTAGAGAATATATACTGAATGACCCGCCATGAGAAATTATCATGGATCATTATATGAGTGTCATATACTTTCTCATGTGGCTATTATTATGACTATTCGTCCTTGGACCTGAAGTCACCATGGTTCTCTACATAAGGAGTTGCATACTTTGGCTTCGTTAAACGTCACCCGTAACTGGGTGGACTATAAAGGCGATTACTAGGTATATAACAAATTATGCGGAGGGATGTGTGTGATGTAGATGTGATCTATCCCTCCTATATAACGGGAGTGACATCGTTATTCTTGATATAGTGAGACCACTAAGTGCATGACCATGCCCAAATGAGTCAATATGAGATATTGAGCTCATTTGATTACAGTGAGTCTATTTGGAGTTCAAGATTTTGATTGATCAGAGGATGACACTGTCTATGCCTCAAATTGATCAATCTAGATGTCAAGGATAGGACATTTGTCATATATTGTGAAGAGTCACAATTAGTAGTCACAAGGTGATGTTGGATCTCAACATTCTTGTAACTTGGGTAGTAATGATGTGTTACTAGATACCGCTCATTACTTATGCTTCTAAATGGATTTAGGAGCATTGCCAACGTTACAAGAACCTATAGGGTCACACGCAAAGGGTAATTAGATGGAAATTAGGTTCATATGATGAACCAAAGAGGATTAGGTTCATGTGATGAACCAAATTAGATTAAGAGTAATCCAAACTAGACTAATTGAGTTGGACTCAATTTGATTCATGTGTCCAATGAGTTTAATTTAGATTATGACTCATTGAATCAATTTAATTTAATGAATAGAGATTCAATAAATTAAATTGACTTGAATCAAAGGTTGGATTTGATCAACCATGGGAAAATTAAGTCAAGTTTGACTTGACTTGAGAGGGAAGATGAAGAGTCAAGTTTGACTTGACCTTGACTTGACCAAATGCCATGTCATTGTGAATTGGCATAGGGCCGGCCAATGATGATGTGCCACATCATCAAAGGTTACATGAGTGTGTGCCACCTCATGAGGGAGACCAAGAGTTGTGACCCTTGGTATACCATGGAGATAAAAACTCCTCCATTAAGTGGTCGACCACTTAAGTGTGCATTTGGTGTGCTTGTGTAACTCCATCTTCTTCCTCCTCTCTTCTCTTCTCTCCCTCTCATCCTCCTTGGCCGAAAACTCCATGAGTGCTAGCACACTCTAAGGTTTCTTCTCCATCCTTTTGTTCGTGTGGATACACATAAAGGGGTGTTCACTTGACACCCTTGAGATCTGGCGATCCTTGGACGAGCGGGATAAGTGAAGGGCTTCGCATCAAAGGTATAACTTCTCTACCATGTAGATCTAGTGTAGATCTAGGATTAGAATACATGTACACAAAAATTTTAATCTTCGCACGAATCTGGTGTCATGGAACTTCGGAGTTTTCACAACGCAAAAAGTGATTTTTGCGGCTCGAAAATCCCAACAGTGGTATCAGAGCCACGTGCGAACATGTATTTGTTTTTATTTTAATTTTTATAAAAAAGTAAAGTTCTGTAAGTTTCTGTGATTTTGTTAATTTTCTAATTTTTAAGAGTATTTTTCTCGTAGAAGCGAACCAACAAGTGTTTGAACACTTGTAGGCTACGACTACCGAGAAACACCTTCCGTAACGGTAAGGTCTCGCCCAAAATATTTTGGGACAACGGCTAAAGGCGCTGTAAGATCATCGTGGGACACTCGTGAGATTCATTCCGCGAGAAGGGGTGCTGCCCCTAACCCTGCAAAAGGCATTGTCCTGCGAACGCGCCCGAAAATCGCTAAATGGGACCGCCGGGAAGTTGCGACTCATAAAATCGTAAAAACAGTAATAAAATTACAGAAATTTATATAAAATACATAATTTAGAATTATGTATGATTTGTGATGGTCATGGCCCAAAAAAAACCCCTCCCAATTGGATTGGTTACATGTGTTGTAATTCATAATATGGCCTGCGCGCCATTTTTGTGTGATTGTGCGTGTTGTATATGTGATACGCGACCTGCGTGTCGTGCCTTTCTATTTTATTTCCTGTTGTAAAATAGTTTAGACTCAAATGTAACTCGAGTTTCATTTTTGTAATGTACAAAATGGAGCGATAGAAGATCCACTTGAGGAGGAGTTACGAGGAGGGTGCGAGCAACACATGGCGGTTAAAGGGAGGAGCTTAGAGAAGCTGTTGACCCTCGGTTGACCATCCGATCTTCTCATTGGCTTGAGAAGATCGTAGTAGGGCCATGACTAATCACAATTTAATTAATTGCTTGTGTGTGTGTATGTGATGCATGCTAGAGTAGAGTAATTAATTAGTGCTTTAAACGATTAGATTAGATCTAAATCGCGTATATGATGCACCACGATTAGATTAGATCTAAATCGAGTATATGATACACATCAACGATTAGATTAGATCTAAATCTCGTCAACTCGAAATGCCTACCATGCCGTGATACCCATCACTACCTCGATCACATGTTGTTGTTGAATCTGCCAAAGCAGAGCAATGCATATTATCTTGGTAGGGTGCGGAGGGACAATCTTGTTCCCGGCTATCAACGCATGAGTGAGTACAAACTCAATTAGATTGAGTAAAACTAGTTAAACTCAATTGGATCAGGTTTAACTATAGGCATTTTCCAATGGTTGGTAGATAGGTCAAAATCACATTTATATTAACTCTTGGGCGATTTAGCCAAAGCTAACTCAAGTTTTAATATACATGCGGATCTTGATCCTATAAACAAGAGTTGCATAGAGATGTAATTGGTAATTAGTTACCTACCGATCATAGTAAGTCTTGGGCGATTTAGCCAAAGCTAACTCAAGGATTAGTATGATGTGGATCTTGTCCCGCAAGAATTATAGCTAGTTGGTTAGAATCTAGTAGGTGTGGTTTGACCACATCCATGACTTGATTTTACAAAAGTTCTATAATTCAGTGGGAGCATCATTTAGTTAAAGGCCTAATTAAATGATTAGTGGAATAGGATTATTTATTTTCTGCATTTTCTGTTGTAGATCGTCATATCGTTAAACACGAACACCTTCTCCCTGCGTTCTGTCCTTGATAAGGACAAGCTCAATGGAGCTAACTTCTTGGACTGGTACAGGAACCTGAGAATTGTTCTCACACAGGAACGAAAACTGTACATCCTGGAGCAGCCCATTCCAGAGGCACCTCCTGCCATTGCCACGCGAGCTGACCGTGATGCTTATAAGAAGCATCAAGATGATGCATTAGATGTGTCCTGTCTCATGCTCGCGACCATGAACTCTGAGCTTCAGAGGCAACATGAGTTGATGGGTGCTTATGATATGGTTGAACATCTTCGTCAACTATATCAAGGACAATCTAAGCACGAGAGATTCGAGATCTCTAAGGCACTGCTTCAGTGCAAGATGCAAGACGGGACTCCCGTAGGTCCATATGTACTCAAGATGATTGGGTACATATAAACCCTACAGAGGTTGGGATTCCCCCTTGGCCAAGAGATGGCCACTAATTTGGTCTTGCAATCCTTGCCAAAGAGCTACAATCAATTCGTCATGAACTACAACATGAATGAAATTGATAAACCACTGCCTGAGCTTCTGAGTATGTTGAGAACTGCTGAGATCAACCTTAAGAAGGTTAAGCCCAACTCCATTTTGATGGTGCAAAGGCACAAAGGCAAGGGCAAGCCTAAAGGTAAGGGAAAGTCCCATGCCAAGGGCAAAAGCAAGGCACTAAAACCCAAAGGAGGGGTCGCCAAGGATGCTACCTGCTTCCACTACAGTCAGACTGGACACTAGAAGAGGAACTGCAAAGTCTACCTGGAAGATCTTAAGAAGAAGAGAAGTGAGACTTCTACTTCAGGTATATATATTATAGAAGTTAATCTCTCTATTTCTTCATCATGGGTATTAGATACCGGATGTGCTTCTCACATTTGTACTAATGTGTAGGCGTTGAAAAATAGCAAGGCATTGACGAAGGGCGAGGTGGACCTACGAGTAGGCAATGGAGCACAGATTACTGTTGTTGCTGTAGGGAATTACTATCTATCTCTACCCTCTGGGCTTGTACTAGAACTAGATGAATGTTGTTATGTGCCTGCTCTTACTAAGAACATAAATTCAGTTTCTTGTTTGGACAAGAAAGGTTTTTCATTTATAATAAAGAACAAATGTTGTTCAGTTTATTTAAATGATATGTTCTATTGTAGTGTACCTCTGATTAATGGACTCTATATTCTAGACTTAGAGAACCCCATCTATAACATAAATACCAAAAGGTTCAAATCAAATGAAATGAACCAAACCTATCTCTGGCACTGTCACTTAGGTCATATAAATGACAAACGCTTATCCCAACTCCATAAAGATGGTTTGCTGGACTCATTTGATTTTGAATCATATTAGACATGTGAGTCATGCCTACTAGGAAAGATGACCAAGACTCCCTTTAGTGGACACAGCGAGAGAGCGACTGACTTGTTAGGACTTATACATATTGATGTATGTAGCCCTTTCAATGTCGCTGCCAGGGGTGGTTATAGGTACTTCATTACATTTACTGATGACTTAAGTAGATATGGTTATGTGTATTTGATGACACATAAGTTAGAATCCTTTGAAAAGTTTAAAGAATTCAAGAATGAAGTACAAAACCAGCTTGGCAAGAGTATTAAGATACTTTGATCAGATCGAGGTGGTGATACCTTAGCCACGAGTTTCATGATTATCTAGCTGAGCGTGAGATTCTATCCCAACTCACTCCTCCTGGAACACCACAATGGAATGGTGTATCTAAAAGATGGAATCGTACCCTATTAGATATAATACGGTCTATGATGAGTCACACTGATCTTCCTATATCTCTTTGGGGCTATGCTCTGGACACAGCAGCCTTCATACTCAACCGTGTTCCATCCAAGACTGTGATAAAGACACCATATAGGATATGGACTGGGAGAGATACCCAGGTGTCTTTTATGAGGATTTGGGGTTGTGAGGCTTACGTTCGACTATAAGTCTCAGACAAATTAGGACCCAAATCCGATAAGTGCTATTTCATTGGATATCCCAAGGAAACAAAGGGATATTACTTCTACATTCCCAGTCAACACAAAGTAGTTGTGGATAAGACTGGGGTATTTATAGAAAGAGATTTTGTTTCTAGAAAAACTAGTGGGAGTACGTTCAATCTTGAAGAAGTTCAGGATATGGACCATAGCACTGAAGTCTTGATGGAAGTTGAACTGGAACCACAAAGTGTTGTGGATGATGAGATTGTTCCACAAGGTGTTGAGGAACAACAACCAGTTCAAATAGACCTACCTCTTCGCAGGTCTGATAGGGTACGTCGTCAGCCTGAGAGATACTCATTTCTCTTGTCTAACCATGATGACACTATGCTCATTGAGAATGAGCCTACCTCTTATCAGAAAGCTGTGATGAGACCAGATTCTGAAAAATGGCTAGAGGCCATGAGATCCGAGATGGAATCCATGTACACCAACCAAGTATGGACTTTGGTTGATCCACCTGAAGGGGTCAAACCCATTGGGTGTAAGTGGGTCTTTAAAAGAAAGATTGACATGGATGGACTTATATATAAGGGTCGTCTGGTAGCTAAAGGTTTCAAGCAAATTCATGGTATTGACTATGATGAAACTTTTTCTCCAGTAGCGATGTTTAAGTCCATTCGGATCATGCTTGCTATTGCAACATACCACGATTATGAGATCTGGCAGATGGATGTCAAAACCGCATTTCTGAATGGAAACCTGCTCGAGGATGTGTACATGACACAACCTGAGGGTTTTGTAGATCCACAGCATACTGGCAGAGTATACAAGCTACATAAGTCCATTTATGGACTAAAGCAAGCTTCTCTGAGCTGGAATCTTCGATTCGATGATGCGATCAAATAGTTTGGTTTCATCAAGAATGAAGATGAACCCTGTGTCTACAAGAAGGTTGTAGAAAACACAGTTGTCTTCCTTGTGTTGTATGTGGATGACATACTACTCATTGGGAATGACATTCCTTTGCTGCAGTCTGTCAAGACTTGGCTAGGGAATTATTTCTCAATGAAGGACTTAGGTGAAGCAGCCTGCATTCTAGGCATAAAGATTTATAGAGATAGATCTAAGAGATTGCTTGGCCTAAATCAGAGTACATATGTTGACAAAGTATTACTACGGTTTGCCATGTAGAATTCCAAGAAAAGATTTCTACCGATGTCACATGGTGTGAGTCTTTCGAAGACTCAAAGTCCCTCTTCTAGAGAGGAGAGAGACCGCATGGATAAGATCCCTTATGCTTCAGCCATGGATCTATCATGTACGCCATGCTATGTACTCGTCCTGATGTTTCGTATGCTTTAAGCATGATGAGCAGATATCAGTCAGATCTAGGTGAAAGTCACTGGATAGCAGTCAAGAATATTCTTAAGTACTTAAGAAGGACTAAAGAATATTTTTTGATATATGGAGGCGATGATGAGCTAGCTGTAAAGGGCTATAGTGATGCCAACTTCCAAACTGACCAGGATGATTATAGATCGCAGTCTGGGTTCGTGTTTTTCTTGAATGGTGGTGCTGTGAGCTGGAAGAGTTCGAAGCTGGACACAGTTGCTCATTCTACAATAGTGGCCGAGTATATTGCTACATTAGAAGCAGCAAAGGAGGCAGTTTGGATCCGCAAGTTCATTATTGAGCTTGGGGTGGTTCCTAGCATAGCCGATTCGATAGAGCTCTATTGTGACAACAATGGAGCAATTGCACAGGATAAGGAACCTCGCTCACACCAGCGGACCAAATAAATACTACGGCGCTTCCATCTCATTCGAGAGATCATCGATAGAGGAGATGTGAAGATTTACAGAGTATTCACAGAGGCTAACATAGCTGATCCTTTGACCAAGACTTTGGCATAGAGAAAGCATGATGGTCACACTAAGTCATTGGGTATTAGACCCTACACTGATTGGCACTAGTGCTAGTGGGAGATTGTTAGTTAGAGCCCTAGAGCCAATCATATGATGATTGTTGTATGGACTCATTGTATCATATTCTTGTATATAAATAAAGACATTTCTTTATGGTTATTATACTTACTTGTATTGGTGCCAAATAACTAAGTATAATAGCGTCCTTGAGTAGAAGGTTTTATCTATATCAATATATTGGTTGAATCGATAGTGAGATGATATAGAGAACACTACTCTTAATCATTCCTAGTCAAGTGTTAACATTCAGGGACAATGTTAATGCGATGAGACTAGCATGTAGGTCAACTCGATTACTTGATCTCACAAGTCATGGATATAGAGATATCAAGTTGACACATGGGTATGTATTGAAGAATGTATACTGAATGAGCCGCCATGAGAAAGTATCATGGATTATTATATGAGTGTCATATACTTTCTCATGTAGCTATTAGTATGACTATTAGTCCTTGGACCTGAAGTCACCATGGTTCTCTACATAAGGAGTTGCATACTTTGACTTCGTCAAACATCACCCGTAACTGGGTGGACTATAAAAGCGATTACTGGGTATGTAACAAATTATGCGGAGGGATGTAAGTGATGTAGATGGGATCTATCCCTCCTATATAACGGGAGTGACATCATTATTCTTGATAGAGTGAGACCACTAAGTGCATGACTATGCCCAAATGAGTCAATATGAGATATTGAGCTCATTTGATTATAGTGAGTCTATTTGGAGTTCAAGATTTAGATTGATCAGAGGATGACTCCATCTATGCCTCAAATAGATCAATTTAGATGTCAAGGATAGAAGGACATTTATCATATATTGTGAAGATTCACAATTAGTAGTCACAAGATGATGTTGGATCTCAACATTCTTGTAACTTGGGTAGTAATGATGTGTTGCTAGATATCGCTCATTACTTATGCTTCTAAATGGATTTAGGAGCATTGCCAACTTTACAAGAACGTATAGGGTCACACACAAAGGGCAATTAGATGGAGATTAGGTTCATATGATGAACCAAAGAGGAATAGGTTCATGTGATGAACCAAATTAGATTAAGAGTAATCCAAACTAGACTAATTGAGTTGGACTCGATTTGATTCATGTGTCCAATGAGTCTAATTTAGATTATGACTCATTGAATCAATTTAATTTAATAAATAGAGATTCAATAAATTAAATTGACTTGAATCAAAGGTTGGATTTGATCAACCATGGGAGAATTTAAGTCAAGTTTGACTTGACTTGAGAGGGAAGATGAAGAGTCAAGTTTGACTTGACCTTAACTTGACCAAATGCCATGTCATTGTGAATTGGCATAGGGCCGGCCAATGATGATGTGCCATATCATCAAAGGTTACATGAGTGTGTGTCACCTCATGAGGGAGACCAAGAGTTGTGACCCTTGGTATACCATGGAGATAAAAACTCCTCCATTAAGTGGTCAGCCACTTAAGTGTGCATTTGGTGTGCTTGTGTAACTCCATCTTCTTCCTCCTCTCTTCTCTTCTCTCCCTCACCTCCTCCTTGGCTGAAACCTCCATGAGTGCTAGCACACTCTAATGTTTCTTCTCCATCCTTTTCTTTGTGTGGATACACATAGAGGGGTGTTCACTTGACACCCTTGAGATCCGGCGAACCTTGGACGAGAGGGATAAGCGAAGGGCTTCGGATCAAAGGTATAACTTCTCTACCATGTAGATCTAGTGAGATCTAGGATTAGAAAATATGTACACAAAAATTTTAATCTTCGCACGGATCCGGTGGTATGGAACTTCGGGGTTTCCGCAACGCAAAAAGCGATTTTTGTGGCTTGAAAATCCCAACAAAAATGGGTGGAAGTCGAACCACTAGCTAGAATCACTAAGAATGCGGTCACCAAATTCTTGTGGCAGCACATTATTTGCAGATTTGGTATTCCACATGAGTTAATCTCTGATAATGGAAGACAATTCCAGGGACAGAGAATTAGAGAATGGTGTGCATGATGTGGCATTAAACAAGCATTCACCTGATCTGTGGCATATCCACAGAGTAATGGGAAAGTAGAAGTGACCAATAGAGAAATCATCAAAGGACTCAAAACTAAATTAGATCATGTTGGTGGTAGTTGGGTAGATGAGTTACTCAGTGTGTTGTGGGCTTACTGTACTACCCCTCGAGAGGCTATAGGGATAACTCCATTCCAACTAGCATACGGGGGAGAAGCAGTAGTCCCCATTGAGGTCGGGGTGGAATTTGATCAGAGACAGCTTTATGATGAAGATCTCGATGTCTCATGGAGCTCGATCTTATTGAAGAAGTTCGGGACAAGGCAACAACTCGTCTTGTATCTTATCGACAGCGAATGAGACAGAATTACAATAAAAGAGTTATCCTCCGATTCTTTCAAGTAGGGGATTTAGAGTGGAAGCGCGTTAAACCTATAGGAGATGTTACCAAATTAGCGCCCCAATGGGGAGGGCCATACAAAGTTATACAGAAGCTTGCTTCTGGTTCTTATTACCTCCAAGACTTAGAAGGGAGAAATCTTGAGAGGCCTTGGAGTGCAAATCACTTACAACCATACAGAGCCTAACAAGTACGCTTGTAATTAACCCATGAATTTTATTTAATTTTTGGATATAATGAAAAAATGCAGGCGCCTGCTCTCTAATTAATACATATATTTGCTGAAATAGACAGATTGATTCTTTTTGAGCGTGCTTCCTCCGCTCGGCAATAGTTGATCAGGGACCTTAAGGAGTGACCGGCCTGGCTTCCTTGAGGGGAACCGGAGACTTTAAACCCTTGATAGTTGAGCGTGTTTCCTCCGATCAGCACTATTCGAGCGTGATTCCTCCGCTCGACAACAGTCGATCGGGGACCTTAAGGAGTGACCGGTCTGGTTTCCTTGAGGGGAACCGGAGACTTTAAACCCTTGATAGCCAAGCGTGCCTCCTCCGCTAATTGCTATTCGAGCGTGCTTCCTCTACTCGGCAGCAGTCGATCAGGGACTTTAAAGAGTGACTGGTCTGGCTTCCTTGAGGGGAACCGGAGACTTTAAACCCTTGATAGTTGAGCGTACCTCCTTCGCTCATTGTTATTCGAGTGTGCTTCCTCCGCTCGACAATAGTCGATCGGAGACCTTAAGGAGTGACCGGTCTGGCTTCCTTGAGGGGAACCGGAGACTTTAAACCCTTGATAGTCGAGCGTGCCTCCTCCATTCATTTCTATTCGAGCATGCTTCCTCAGCTCGACAATAGTCGATCGGGGACCTTAAGGAGTGACCAGTTTGGCTTCCTTGAGGGGAACCGGAGACTTTAAACCCTTGATAGTCGAGCTGCCTCCTCCGCTCGACAACAATCGATCGGAGACCTTAAGTAGTTATCGGTCTGGCTTTCTTGAGGGGAACTAGAGACTTTAAACCCTTGATAGTCGAGCGTGCCTCCTCCACTCATTTCTATTCGAGCATGCTTCCTCCGCTCGACAACAGTCAATCGGGGACCTTAAGGAGTGACCGGTCTAGCTTCCTTGAGGGGAACCAGAGACTTTAAACTCATGATAGTCGAGCGTGTCTCCTCCGCTCGGCAACAGTCGATCAGGGACCTTAAGGAGTGACCGGTCTGGCTTCCTTGAGGGGGAACTGGAGACTTTAAACCCTTGATAATTGAGTGTGTTTTCTCCACTCAGTATTATTCGAGCGTGCGTCCTCCACTCGGCAACAGTCGATCGTGGACCTTAAGGAGTGACCGGTCTGGCTTCCTTGAGGGGAACCGGAGACTTTAAACCCTTGATAGTCGAGCGTGCCTCCTCCACTCATTGTTATTCGAGCGTGCTTCCTTCGATCGGCAACAGTCGATCGGGAACCTTAAGGAGTGACTGGTCTAGCTTCCTTGAGGGAAACCGGAGACTTTAAACCCTTAATAGTCGAGTGTACCTCCTCCCCTCATTACTATTCGAGCATGCTTCCTTCGCTCGGGAATAGTCGATCGGGGACCTTAAGGAGTGACCGGCCTGGCTTCCTTGAGGGGAACCGGAGACTTTAAACCCTTGATAGTCGAGTGTACCTCCTCCCCTCATTACTATTCGAGCATGCTTCCTCCGCTCGGGAATAGTCGATCGGGGACCTTAAGGAGTGACCGGCCTGGCTTCCTTGAGGGGAATCGGAGACTTTAAACCCTTGATAGTCGAGCGTGCCTCCTCCGCTCATTACTATTTGAGCGTGCTTCCTCCACTCGGTAATAGTCGATTGGGGACCTTAAGGAGTGACTGACGTGACTTCTTTAAGGGGAACCGGAGACTTTAAACCCTTAGAAGTTGAGCGTGCTTCCTCCACTCAGTACTATTTGAGCGTGCTTCCTCCGCTCAGAGATAGTCGATCGGGGACCTTAAGGAGTGACCGGCCTGGCTTTTTTAAAGGGAATCGGAGACTTTAAACCCTTAGCAGTTGAGTGTGCTTCCTCCGCTCAGTACTATTCGAGCGTGCTTCCTCCACTCAGAGATAGTCGATCGGGGACCTTAAGGAGTGCCCGATCCAACTTCTTTAAGGGTAACCGGAGACTTTAAACCCTTAGCAGTTGAGTGTGCTTCCTCCGCTCAGTACTATTCGAGCGTGCTTCCTCCGCTCAGAGATAGTCGATCGGGGACCTTAAAGAGTGACCGACCTAGCTTCTTTAAGGGGAACCGGAGACTTTAAACCCTTAGCAGTTGAGCGTGCTTCCTCCACTCAGTACTATTCGAGCATGCTTCCTCCGCTCAGAGATAGTCGATCGGGGACCTTAAGGAGTGACTGACCTAGCTCCTTTAAGGGGAACCGGGGACTTTAAACCCTTAATAGTTTGAGCATGCTTCCTCCGCTCAGTAATGGTTAACTAGGATATCTTAAGAATAGAATGGTTTGGCTCTCGTCAAAATAGCTAGAGACTTTAAACTCCAAGCAGGGTCAGATTTGCTCAGGAATACATTCCCGAATGAAATATATCAACTTTCTGGCTTTTAGATATTAATTCATATTCGCTCGGGAATACATTCCCGACTGAAATATATCAACTTTTTGTATTTCAGATATTAATTCGGATTCGCTCGAGAATACATTCCCGACAGAAATATTAATTCAGATTCGCTCGGGAAAACATTCCCTACCGAAATATATCAATATTTTGGCTTTCAGATATTAATTCAGATTCGCTTAGGAATATATTCCCGACCGAAATATATCAACTTTCTGGCTTTCAGATATTAATTCAGATTCGCTCGGGAATACATTCTCGACTGAAATATATCAACTTTTTGGCTTTCATATATTAATTCAGATTCGTTTGGGAATACATTCCCGATTGAAATATATCAACTTTCTGGCTTTCAGATATGAATTCAGATTCACTCAGGAATACATTCCCGACTGAAATATTAATTCAGATTCGCTCGGGAATACATTCCCGTTCGAAATATATCAACTTTCCGACTTTCAGATATTAATTCAGATTCGCTCGGGAATACATTCTCGACCGAAATATATTAACTTTCTGGCTTTCAGATATTAATTCAGATTTGCTCGGGAATACATTCCCGACTGAAATATTGTTAGCTAGAGCCCTAGAGCCAATCATTTGATGATTGTATTTTGGACATGTTGTATCATGTTCTATATAAATAAAGGCATTTGGTTTTTGGTTATTATACTTACTTGTATTGGTGCCAAATAAACTAAGCATAATAACGTCCTTGAGTAGAAGGTTCTTACCTATATCAATCGATTGGTTGAATTGATAGTGAGATGATATAGGGAACACTACTCTAAATCATTCTTAGTCGAGTATTAACATTCAAGGACAATGTTAATGCAATAAGACTAGCATGTAGGTCAAATCGATGACTTGATCTCACAAGTCATAGATATGGAGATATCAAGTTGATACATGGGTATGCATTGGAGAATGTATACTGAATGACCCGCCATGAGAAAGTATCATGGATCGTTATATGAGTGTCATATACTTTCTCATGTGACTATTAGTATGACTATTGGTCCTTAGACCTGAAGTCACCATGGTTCCCTACATAAGGAGTTATGTACTTTGGTTTCGTCAAACGTCACCCGTAACTGGGTGGACTATAAAGGCGATTACTGGGTATATAACGAATTATGCAGAGGGATGTGAGTGATGTAGATGGGATCTATCCCTCCCATATGACGGGAGTGACATCGGTATTCTTGATAGAGTTAGATCACGAAGTGCATGGCCATGCCCAAATGAGTCAATATGAGATATTGAGCTCATTTGATTGAGTGAGTCTACTTGGAGTTCAAGATTTAGATTGATTAGAGGATGACACGGTCTATGCCTCACATTGATCAATCTAGATGTCTAGGATAGAAGGACACTTGTCATATATTGTGAGGAGTCACAATTAGTAGTCACAAGGTGATGTTGGATCTCAACATTCTTGTAACTTGGGTAGTAATGATGTATTGCTAGATACCGCTCATTACTTATGTTTCTAAATGAGTTTAGGGGCATTGCCAATGTTAAAAGAACCTATTGGGTCACACACAAAGAACAAGTGGATGGAGATTAGGTTCATATGATGAACCAAGAGGATTAGATTTATTTGATGAATCAAATTGGATTAAGAGTAATCCTAATTGGGCTAATTGAGTTGGACTCAAGTTGATTCATGTGTTCAATGAGTCTAATTTAGATTATGACTCATTGAATCAATTTAATTAAATGAATTAGATTCATTGTATTAAATTGGCTTGAATTAAATGGTTGGATTAGATCAACCATGAGAGAGATTAAGTCAAGTTTGACTTGACTTGAGAGGAAGATGAAGAGTCAAGTTTGACTTGACTTTATGCCACATCATTGGTGAGTTGGCATTAAGTGGACCAATGATGATGCTCCACATCATCATGGTTACTTAAGTGAAGTGCCACCTTATGGGAGTTACCAAGAGTTGTGACTCTTGGTATCCCATGGAGGTTACAAACCACTTAATTAGATGAAAAGAGTTTCATTTTGTAAGAGTAACTCTCATTCAAGTGATCTTCCTCCTCCTAAGCTCTATTCTTGCTCCTTCTCTTCTCTTGGTCGTGGGTTTCAAGCAAGGGAGAAGAAAGGAGAGTGAATCTAATCCAAGAAGAAAGGTTAGTGAAAGTCACATAGAGATTTTAGAGGAGTGTGTTCTCTTCTTTTCCTTTCTTCTTCTTCCAATCCTACCCGAGAGCCCTAGAGAGTGCTAGCACACTTGTGGTGCTCTTTTCTCCATCCTTGTGTGTTAGAGAACACATCTTGTTCGTGTGGATACTTCTAGAGGATTGTCTACGTTGACAATCACGAGATCCGGCGTACCTTGGACGAACGGGATTCGCGAAGGGCACGCATCGAAGGTATAAAATGTTTTTCCTTTGTAGATCTACTGTAGATCATAGTTTGAAACTCGTACTCATATTTTCGAAATTTTTCTTTGTACGGATCCAATGGCTAGGGGGTTTCGGGGTTATCGCGACGCGAAAAAGTGGTTTTCGCGGCCCGAAAAACCCAACAGTGGTATCAGAGCGAAGAAAACTTTCGAAAATATGAGTACGAGTTTCAAACTATGATCTACAGTAGATCTACAATGGAAAAACATTTTATACCTTCGATGCGTGCCCTTCGCGAATCCCGCTCGTCCAAGGTACGCCGGATCTCGTGATTGTCAACGTAGACAATCCTCTAGAAGTATCCACACGAACAAGATGTGTTCTCTAACACACAAGGATGGAGAAAAGAGCACCACAAGTGTGCTAGCACTCTCTAGGGCTCTCGGGTAGGATTGGAAGAAGAAGAAAGGAAAAGAAGAGAACACACTCCTCTAAAATCTCTATGTGACTTTCACTAACCTTTCTTCTTGGATTAGATTCACTCTCCTTTCTTCTCCCTTGCTTGAAACCCACGACCAAGAGAAGAGAAGGAGCAAGAAGAGAGCTTAGGAGATTAGGTAACTATGCCTTTAATGCATGCTAGTTAATTAAGTAATTAATTAGTACCTAACGATTAGATTAGATCTAAGTCGTGCACATGATGCACCCTTCGATTAGATTAGATCTATCGAGTATATGATACGCATCATCGTTTAGATTAGATCTAAATCGTGTCAACTCATAATGTCTACCATGCCGTGATACCTACCACTACCTCGATCGCATGTTGTTGTTGAATCTGCCAAAGCAGAGCAACACATACTATCTTGGTAGGGTACGGAGGGACAATCTTGGTCCCGCCTATCAACGCATGGGTGAGTACAACTCAATTAGATTGAGTAACTAGTTAACTCAATTGGATCGAGTTTAACTATAGGCATTATCCAATAGTTGATAGATAGGTCAAAATCACGTCTATATTAACTCTTGGGCGTATTAGCCAAAGCTAACTCAAGTTTTAATATAAATGCGGATTTTATCCTATAAACAAGAGTTGCATAGAGATGTAATTGGTAATCGTTACCTACCGATCATACTAAGTCTTGGGCGTATTAGCCAAAGCTAACTCAAGGGTTAGTATGATATGGATCTTGTCCCACATAAATTATAGAATTCAATGGAAGAATCATTTAGTTAAAGGCCTAATTAAATGATTAAGAATATGATATTTATTTCTGCATTTATTTCTGTTGTAGATTACCATGACGTGGAATACGAACACCTTCTCTCTGCGATCTGTCCTTAAGAAGGACAAGCTCAACGAAGCAAATTTCCTGGACTGGTACAGGAACCTGAGAATAGTTCTCACCCAAGAACATAAACTGTACGTTCTAGAGCAGCCCATTCCAGAGGCTCCTCTTGCCACTGCCACGCGAGCAGACTGAGATGCTTACAAGAAGCATCAAGATGACGCATTAGATGTGTCCTGTCTTATGCTCGTGACCATGAACTCTGAGCTTCAGAAGCAACATGAGTTGATGGGCGCTTACGATATGGATGAACGTCTTTGTCACCTATATCAAGGACAAGCAAGGCACTGGAAGAGGAACTCCAAAGAATACCTGGAAGATCTTAAGAAGAAGAGAAATAAGATTTCTACTTCAGGTATACATGTTATAGAAGTCAACCTCTCTATTTCTTCATCGTGGGTATTAGATACCGGATGTGCTTCGCACATTTGTACTAATGTACAAGCGCTGAGAAATAGCAGGGCATTGACGAAGGGTGAGGTAGACCTACGAGTAGGCAATGGAGCACGGGTTGCTGCTATTGCTGTAGGAACTTACTATCTATCTCTGCCCTCTGGGCTTGTACTAGAATTAGATGATTGTTGTTATGTGCCTGCCTTGACTAAGAACATAATTTCAGTTTCTTGTTTGGACAAGAAAGGATTTTCGTTTACAATAAAGAACAAATGTTTTTCCGTCTATTTAAATGATATGTTCTATTGTAGTGCACCTCTGATAAACAGACTCTATATTCTAGACCTTGAGAGCCCTATCTAAAATATAAATACCAAGAGGTTCAAGTCAAATGACATGAACCAAACCTTCCTCTGGCACTGTCGCTTAGGTCATATAAATGACAAGCGCTTATCCCAGCTCCATAAGGATGGTTTTTTGGACTCATTTGATTTTGAATCATATGAGATATGCGAGTCATGCCTACGAGGCAAGATGACCAAGACTCCCTTTAGTGGGCATAGCGAGAGAGCAACTGATTTGTTAGGACTCATACATAGTGATGTATGTGGCCCTTTCAATGTCACTGCTAGAGGCGGTTATAGATACTTCATCACATTTACTGATGACTTCAGTAGATATGGTTATGTGTACTTGATGACACATAAGTTTGAATCCTTTGAAAAGTTCAAAGAATTCAAGAATGAAGTACAGAACCAACTTGGCAAGAGTATTAAGATACTTCGATCAGATCGAGGTGGAGAATACCTTAGCCATGAGTTTCGTGAGTACCTAGCTGAGTGTGGGATTCTATCCCAACTCACTCCTCCTGGAACACCATAGTGGAATGGTGTATCCGAAAGGAGGAATCGTACCCTATTAGATATGGTGCGATCTATGATGAGTCACACAGATCTTTCGACATACCTTTGGGGTTATGCTCTAGACACGACAGCTTTTATACTCAACTGAGTTCCATCCAACGCCGTGATAAAGACACCATATAGGATATGGACTGGGAGAGATGCCCAGGTGTCTTTCATGAGGATTTGGAGTTGTGAGGCTTACGTTAGACGTCAAGTCTCAGACAAATTAGGACCTAAATCTGACAAGTGCCACTTTATTGGATATCCCAAGGAAACTAAGGGATATTACTTCTACATTCCCAGTCAGCATAAGGTAGTTGTGGCAAAGACTGGGGTCTTTCTAAAAAGGACTTTGTTTCTAGAAAGACTAGTGGGAGCGCGTTCAATCTTGAAGAAGTTCAAGATGCGAACAATAGCACTGATGCCTCGATGGAAATTGAACTAGAACCATAAAGTGTTGTGGATGATGATGTTCCACAAAGAGTTGAGGAACAACAACCAGTTCAAGTAGACATACCTCTTCGCAGGTCTGATAGGGTACGTCATCAGCCTGAGAGATACTCATTTCTCTTGTCTGACCATGATGACGTTATGCTCATAAAGGATGAGCCTACCACCTATCAGGAAGCTGTGATGAGACCAGATTCCGAGAAATGGCAAGAGGCCATGAGATCCGAAATGGAATCCATGTACACCAACCAAGTATGGACTTTGGTTGATCCACCTGAAGGGGTAAAACCCATTTGGTGTAAGTGGGTCTTTAAGAGAAAGACTGACATGGATGGACTTATCTATAAGGGTCGCTTGGTAGCTAAAGGTTTCAAGCAGATTCATGATATTGACTATGATGAAACCTTTTCTCCAGTAGCGATGTTTAAGTCCATTCGGATCATGCTTGCTATTGCAGCCTACCATGACTATGAGATATAGCAGATGGATGTCAAAACTGCGTTTCTGAATGAAAACCTACTCGAGGATGTGTACATGACACAACCTGAGGGTTTTGTAGATCCACAGCATACTAGCAGAGTATGCAAGCTACATAGGTCCATTTATGGACTAAAGCAAGCTTCTCGGAGCTGGAATCTTCGATTCGATGATGTAATCAAACAGTTTGGTTTCATCAAGAACGAAGATGAACCTTGTGTCTACAAGAAGGTTGTAGGGGACATAGTTGTCTTCCTCATATTGTATGTGGATGACATACTGCTCATTGGGAAGGGCATCCCTATGCTTTAGTCTGTTAAGACATGGCTAGGGAGTTGCTTCTCAATGAAGGACTTAGGTGAGGCATCCCGCATTCTAGGGATACAGATCTATAGAGATAGATCTAAGAGATTGCTTGGCCTAAGTCAGAGTATATACATTGACAAGGTACTCCTTCGGTTTGCCATGCCGAACTCCAAGAAGGGATTTCTGTCGATGTCACATGGCGTGAGTCTTTCGAAGACTCAAGGTCCCTCTTCTAGTGAGGAGAGAGACCGCATGGATCAGATCCCTTATGCCTCAGCCATAGGATCGATCATATACGCTATGCTATGTACTCGACCTGATGTCTCGTATGCTTTGAGCATGACGAGCAGATACCAATCAGATCCAGGTGAAAGTCACTGGATAGCGGTCAAGAATATTCTTAAGTACTTAAGAAGAACTAAAGAATATTTCTTGATATATGGAGGCAATGATGAGCTAGCTGTAAAGGGTTACAGTGATGCTAGCTTCCAGACCGACCAGGATGACTATAGATCGCAGTCGGGGTTCGTGTTTTGCATTAATGGTGGTGCTGTGAGCTGGAAGAGTTCGAACCAGGACACAGTAGCTAATTCTACGACAGAGGCCGAGTATATTGCTGCATCAGAGGCAGCAAAGGAGGCAGTTTGGATTCGCAAGTTCATCACTGAACTTGGGGTGGTTCCTAGCATTGCTGACCCTATTGAGCTCTATTGTGACAACAATGGAGCTATAGCACAGGCGAAGGAACCTCGCTCACACCAGCGGACCAAACACATACTACGGCGCTTCCATCTCATTCGAGAGATCATCGAGAGAGGAGATGTGAAGATTTGCAGAGTATCTACAGAGGTTAACATCACAGATCCCTTGACCAAGGCTTTGGCACAGAGGAAGCATAATGGTCACACTAGGTCATTGGGGCTTAGAGCCTACACTGATTGGCACTAGTGCTAGTGGGAGATTGTTAACTAGAGCCCTAGAGCCAATCATTTGATGATTGTATTTTGGACATGTTGTATCATATTCTATATAAATAAAGGCATTTGGTTTTTGGTTATTATACTTACTTATATTGGTGCCAAATAAACTAAATATAATAACGTCCTTGAGTAGAAGGTTCTTACCTATATCAATCGATTGGTTGAATCGATAGTGAGATGATATAGGGAACACTACTCTAAATCATTCCTAGTCGAGTATTAACATTCAGGGACAATGTTAATGCAATAAGACTACCATGTAGGTCAACTCGATGACTTGATCTCACAAGTCATAGATATGGAGATATCAAGTTCATACATGGGTATGCATTGGAGAATGTATACTAAATGACCCGCCATGAGAAAGTATCATGGATCGTTATATGAGTGTCATATACTTTCTCATGTGACTATTAGTATGACTATTGGTCCTTAGACCTGAAGTCACCATGGTTCCCTACATAAGGAGTTATGTACTTTGGTTTCGTCAAACGTCACCCGTAACTGGGTGGACTATAAAGGCGATTACTGGGTATATAACGAATTATGTAGAGGGATGTGAGTGATGTAGATGGGATCTATCCCTCCCATATGACGGGAGCGACATCAGTATTCTTGATAGAGTTAGACCACGAAGTGCATGACCATGCCCAAATGAGTCAATATGAGATATTGAGCTCATTTGATTGAGTGAGTCTACTTGGAGTTCAAGATTTAGATTGATTAGAGGATGACATGGTCTATGCCTCACATTGATCAATCTAGATGTCTAGGATAGAAGGACACTTGTCATATATTGTGAGGAGTCACAATTAGTAGTCACAAGGTGATGTTGGATCTCAACATTCTTGTAACTTGGGTAGTAATGATGTATTGCTAGATACCGCTCATTACTTATGTTTCTAAATGAGTTTAGGGGCATTGCCAATGTTACAAGAACCTATTGGGTCACACACAAAGAACAAGTGGATGGAGATTAGGTTCATATGATGAACCAAGAGGATTAGATTCATTTGATGAATCAAATTGGATTAAGAGTAATCTTAATTGGGCTAATTGAGTTGGACTCAAGTTGATTCATGTGTTCAATGAGTCTAATTTAGATTATGACTCATTGAATCAATTTAATTAAATGAATTAGATTCATTGTATTAAATTGGCTTGAATTAAATAGTTGGATTAGATCAACCATGAGAGAGATTAAGTCAAGTTTGACTTGACTTGAGAGGAAATTGAAGAGTCAAGTTTGACTTGACTTTATGCCACCTCATTGGTGAGTTGGCATTAAGTGGACCAATGATGATGCTCCACATCATCATAGTTACTTAAGTGAAGTGCCACCTCATGGGAGTTACCAAGAGTTGTGACTCTTGGTATCCCATGGAGGTTACAAACCACTTAATTAGATGAAAAGAGTTTCATTTTGTAAGAGTAACTCTCATTCAAGTGATCTTCCTCCTCCTAAGCTCTATTCTTGCTCCTTCTCTTCTCTTGGTCGTGGGTTTCAAGCAAGGGAGAAGAAAGGAGAGTGAATCTAATCCAAGAAGAAAGGTTAGTGAAAGTCACATAGAGATTTTAGAGGAGTGTGTTCTCTTCTTTTCCTTTCTTCTTCTTCCAATCCTACCCGAGAGCCCTAGAGAGTGCTAGCACACTTGTGGTGCTCTTTTCTCCATCCTTGTGTGTTAGAGAACACATCTTGTTCGTGTGGATACTTCTAGAGGATTGTCTACGTTGACAATCACGAGATCCGGCGTACCTTGGACGAGCGGGATTCGCGAAGGGCACGCATCGAAGGTATAAAATGTTTTTTCCTTTGTAGATCTACTATAGATCATAGTTTGAAACTCGTACTCGTATTTTCGAAAGTTTTCTTCGCACGGATCCAATGGCTAGGGGGTTTCGGGGTTTCCGCGACGCGAAACAGTGATTTTCGTGGCCCGAAAATCCCAACAAATATATCAACTTTCTGACTTTCAGATATTAATTCAGATTCGCTCGAGAATACATTCTCGACCGAGATATATCAACTTTTTGGCCTTCATATATTAATTTAGATTCGCTCGGGAATACATTCCCGACTAAAATATATCAACTTCCTGGCCTTCAGATATTCATTCAGATTCACTCAGGAGTACATTCCTGACTGAAATATATACACTTTCTGGCTTTCAGATATCAATTCAAATTCACTCGGGAGTACATTCCAGGTCGAAATATATCAGCATTTCGACCTTCAAATGTTAATTTAAATCCGCTTGGGAATGGTTTCCTGACCGAGATATCATAACATTTTAATTTTCACATATGAAGCTTAAATTCGCTCTGAAAAAAAATTGATCGGGATAATCAACCAGAATTCTCACTAAATTTACCCGGGATATGAAGCTTGACCAAAGTACAAGAGTGGATAAAATTCTTTATACCAACATGATTCACTCTAAAAAGGTATACTGTTCACAAGAAACAAGTAAGTGCTGATGTCTACAAATATATTCTCAGGTGAAACCGATGAGGAGAAATGCTTGTGTTTAATTACTTGTCCTATTAAATGCTCACTTATAGGGTTATGTTATTTCGTAACTACTTCGTTAGAGCACCTATTCCTTACCTCTCATCTGTTATAAGTAAAACAGGAACAGATTTGAGAATGGAGAAGTGTCAAAAGATAATGGACCATAAAACAAGGGTGGCTCTAAGGACTAACAACCTTAAAGACAGATAGGCGAACAAGTAAGTATCACTTCTTGAATATTCACTTGTCATACATACATACAAATAACTACTCTGCATATTCATTTCTGATACTATAATTGTCACATGTCTGCTTTAGAAATCTGCAAGTATATTTAACATACTATGATTACCACATACCTGCTTTAAAGATCCGCTTTAGCTTTCTGCCGATCCAGAGTTTGTTGTTGCTGAGATATTAGTAAACCATCCGCATGAGCTTTTCTGTTCAGAGCGACGACCTCTGAAGTATGTTGGACTCTTAGATTATCCAGCTCCTCAGTCTTTTGCCTCAACTCCAAGTAGGCTTTATTCCTCAAAACCACTTTTGACTTGAGCTGATAGCAGATGCATCTCTAGTTCATGTTGAGGAGAACGATGTAAATTCAGGGCTTGCACGACCTCGTTTAAAAGTTTTTCCTTCTCGTGCAGCAGTTGATCCCAAGGAGGGGGTTCTGAAGCCATGACTCTCGGTAAATCTTGGGAGGAATGTAAGACCACAAGGAACAAATGTGAATGGGGAAGGAAGCAAGAGCACAACTCTATTTAACTTGCCAAAAGGAGTCACGAGATCAATGTAGGAGAAGTCACAGGATCACTATAAAAGGAGTCATGGGATCACTGTAAAAAATGTCACAAGATCATTGTAAAAGTTATCGCAGAGTTGCCACAAAGGGTATCAAGAGGTCAGAAATAGACTTAGGTCTAGTCAGTCGGCTACACCTCCTTCGACTAGACTTGAAGGGGAGGCTAGTGATATGGGTTATGGTAGGTGGACCCTTTGCAGGAGAAGGAAAGCGGATAATAAGGACAAGGAAGGCTGAAACGAGCGAGATGAGGGGCCACCAGGAAAAGGTTTAACTAGGTAAGGGGGTCGCTACACGTATGGAAGACAGAGATAGGTCGAAAGAAATAGACCGACCGAGAATATAAGTTCGACAGACAAAAGCCGACCGAGGGAGGGTCGACCTGGAGAGAAGGCTTATATACACCCGATTGATTAACTTCAGCCGATAAGGCATGATCGGCCGAGCTCCATAGACCGGTCGAGCACAGTGGATCTGCGAAGCATATAAGACCGGTAGGCGGGGCTCGATCAAATATAAAAGACCGACCGAGTATGAATGATCCGTCAGGCATAAAGGATCAACCCAGTGTAAAGAAAGTTTAACATTAGCGGTCCGAGGCATGGTAGGGTCACTCGAGCATATGAGTTCGGTAGGCAAAGAAAGTTTTACATTGTATGCTACCTTATTATAGATGATTAGTGATTTTTTAGCATACTCAATATTGTTGGCATGGAGCACGACCGGTAAATTAGCATGCTCATATTGCATAACAAAGTCTGATGCATTTTTATTAGCTTGAAGTGGGAAGGTATCTTTGTTTGATAATCACTGTAAGTTTTTTTCTAGTTGAATACCTGATGTGCGTAGATTGTATACTCTTGTTTAGCATATTTTGACGTACATTCACATACTTTGCACATGCTTTATCTATGCATTTTCGTACTTCCAACTTTGCTTTTAGCATATTTACTCTTTTTGTTCGGAGATATACTTTTGTGCATTTTCTGTACGCAGGAGTCGATTTTGGAGAGGAATTAATGTCCGAGGAAAAAATTACAATGGATGAAGGAAGAGGCTTGAGTGCCACACGACCCTAATATGGGGGGTTGCTCAGGCCGTGTGGTGATCACCACTCGTGTGGTTGCAGCAAAGGAGGAAGTGGCCATGGCCGTGCCAGGTTTGAAGTAAAGAAAGTTCATGGTCGTGTTCACTACACGGTCATGCAAGCCCTCCAGAGCTGAAGTAGTACATGGCCGTGTAGACATACACGACCGTGCAACATTTCCAAAGGCCAAGCAAGCCCTGGCTGTGTGCACCACACGGCCATGAAAGAGCTCTAGAGCCGGAGGAAGAGCATGTCGTGTAGATCTACATGGCCGTGCAAAGGGGAGCAGTGATAAAGCATACCACGATCGTGTCTCACACACGGCCGTGTGAGTTGAGCAGAGAGGGGAGTAACACAGGCCTTCTTCATGATTTAAAAGGGGATCTTCTCCCTTTTGGGAGAGAGCAAGATTTGGGTGATTCCTCTCCATCTTGGAGGGATTTTCCGGTGATTCAAGGGTATATCTTCAGTATCGTCTCCGGAATCGAGGATTGGATCTGAAGACGTTCTTCATCGTAGATAAGCTTTCTCCCTCTCTTTTCTTAGATTTAGGGATCAAGAATGCTTGTAATCTTTCTCTTTACGGATTTCCTTCCTCATTCTATGGATTAGATCTCTTTGTTCTAGGATGGAGGGAGTATTTGTAAGTTGAATTGATGTAAAATTCTTGTGGATTTGTCAATTTCCTATTTCTACAATTTTATCCTGTTTGTACCTATTCAATCTTGTGTGGATTGTTATGATTTGGACCTAATTCCCATTCTTGATTGAATGTTTGAATACCTTGTGGATCTTGTAGAGATAATCTCTCATTCAATTTTCTGAGGGACGTTCGTGACAGACAAGCCTGTGTAAGGACATTTGAGGGATGATCTTGAGGGTGATATAGGGTCATTCAAGGGGGTAGGATAGATTGTATGCATTCATATTTTATTTCTTGATGTGGTTGAGGAGTGATGAATTCTTATGTTGATTATCCGAGGGACGCACGTGATAGGCAAGCCCGTGTAAGGACAACATAGATTCATTCTTAATTGATCACATTTAGGTATAGATTTTAGTTCTAGGCCGGTTGTCTATTGCAAGAGAGAATCGACAACCTTCTACAAATGATGGACAATTGAGGAATAAGATTTGGTAGATCATTTACATTGATTAACCTTACAAAGAAACCAAAACTCCTAGAACATCCATTTATCATAGCCCTTATTCTTGTTTCTATTTCTTTTATTTCTATGTTGATGTTCATTAGTTGCACTTAGTTTCTGAAAACCAATTGATTAGTTGTTTAGCTAATTCCCGTTGAGAAATCTTTAGTGGTTATTCCAGTCCCTGTGGATACGATATCTTTTATTATTACTTACGATATTTCCGTACACTTGCGGAGCGTCAACAAGTTTTTGGCGTCGTTGCCGAGGACTGCACTATAACATTAGAGGTTATCAATTGAGTTAGACTAAACATAACTTTTCTTTTCTTTTCATTAACATAGTTGTAGCTAATCTTTAGAATTCTGTTTTCATAATTTTTACATATCTTTCTATTTCTTGACAATTTGTTTTGTTGCAATTCTAATTCTAATTATGTATTCTTGATTTCTAGCATTTTAGTCTAGCTTTTCTCTGTTTTTATTTTGATTTAAATTTCTTTCTACTTTTATTTTGTAAACATATCTTTCAATATTGTTCTTGTATATGAGAAGATTAAACTTCATAAAGGCGTGAAGAATAACAAGAACTTATAAACACGTTAGTTGATTAACATATGAATTATTCTAGACATTTTTCTTCTTCCTCTTGTCTTTTCTTTCTTTTTTTCATTATGCACTTTCTTTCTTGCAATTTAAATTTTGGATTTTCTTTCTTGCTTTTTATATTGCATTTTATTTCTTGTCTTTGATTCTTCAACTTCTAATAATTTTTTTCTTGAATATCCATGAGCATTAACATGTCAAGCAGGCCCATGAGAAATTTTTCTACATCCTTTTCTGCAAGATTTTTATCTCCCATTGTGCAACCTCAAATTGAAGCAGAAAGTTTCCAACTAGACCCAGAGTTAATTTTCATGATATAAGGTCATAAATTTGGAGGAGAAGTATCAGAAAGTTCTTATCTGCATCTTGAAACATTTTTAGAGATTTATGATAGGGTGAAATGTGAAGGAGTGTCAGTAGATGCAGTTCGATTGATGACATTTCCTTTCAGTATCAAGGATAAAGAAAGGACTTGGTTATATTCTCTCCATCCTCAAAGTATCACAAGTTGGGAGCAATTGGAGAAGCAATTTCTGAATCATTTTTTTCCCTCCAAGTAGAACAATGTATATGAGGAATTGCATAACAAATTTTGCTAAGACATATGGAGAATCATTATTTGAAGCATGAGATAGATTCAAGAGTCTTCAAAGACAGTGCCCTCATCATGGTTTAGAAAAATGACTAACCCTGCACATATTCTATTGGGGAGTTTTTTTTCTCAGATAAGTGTTTGTTAGATTCATCAGCTGGAGGTTCTTTTATGGATAAGAGTGTAGATGAAGCATATATGTTAATTGATCAAGTGGCATTGAACCTCCATGAATGGTCGAACAAAATTTGGATAGAATCTCCCTAAAAAATTCAAGAAGTGCAAGCCATAAATGTAAGAGAGCTTGTTAAACAAAATGCAGCTCAACCATCCAAGAAAGTTAAAGTTCACAAGTCACAGAATGAGGAGTTCAAACATTTGGAGGAAAAGATTAATAGCATAGTTTCAAAATGGTTCAATGAAGACCTTCCTCCTTCACAGAAAAGATCTAGTGTAAATGATAATGATCTTAAGTTAAGAAGTGGAAAGAATCATGAAGAACTTCTGAAAAAGGACATGCTTAGAATTGAAGAGAAGGACAATAGAAGATCACATGAACTCAGTTCCATTATTCCTAAAGGTTCCCAAATGTCACAAGTACCTTTCCCTCAATGATTGATCATACCAACACTAGATAAGCAAGTTAAACCTCTACACAAGCTAAAAGAGAATATGGGAAATTAGAAGTACCTTTCCCAAGACCTTCACTAAGAGTTCCTTTTCTACAAAGGTTAGTGGGGGTCAATGAGAACAATTACTTTAAAAAATTCTGTGACACTGGTAAGGTTGAGTGCAGATTTTATAGTGTGTATAAAGATGAAGACTCTTCAGATGAGGATTGTGATGATAATGCAGTGGATAATGAGTTTTTAGATCTACCTCCAGGTTTTATTGGAAGTTATAGTGAAATTGAATTTTCAGATGATGAATGTGATGTGGTAAATAAACTTAAAACTATAAGTGAAGTTATTGATCCTCCTATAGTTGATTCTCCTATTGAGGATATTGATGTTGGTTTATTTTTTGATGTTTGTGTTGATGATGTTGATATGGAACAATGTGTAGGGAGCTGTGTTGTGGAAGCAGCATCTCAAGAATCACCTCCTTTGTCCATACAATCCTTAGATGTTGTAAGAGTTGCAAGGATTGAGCATGTTGTGGACCAATGTGTAGGGACTCATGTAGACATGGTTGAGTCTCAAGAATCACCATCTTTGATATCACCAACACCTGAGCCAGAACCATCATTTGATTCAGAGGAAGTCACATTCACATGTTTAGAAATATCAGGTATCTCTCAACAAAGCAAGGTAAGTACTTCTTGTGATCTTTTGGAAAATTTTATAGAGGTACCTATCATTGACTTTGTTGGATGTGATTCAGTTTTTATTTCTTATTCTGCTTATCTTAATATGGTTATGGCTCTATCTTATCTAATATGTTTGTGGGAGATTTGTACTTTCTTGGCATGTGCAGATTTCACTTGGGCTAATGATTGGAAGCTCAATCTTAACCGTCTTCGACCACCTGAAAGAACTTTAAAGAAGACAAAGATGGAGAGAGTGATACTTCACTTTATATCTCCTATATTGAAAGCTCCCTCCATAATAATAGCCCCTGGTAGGAGGGTGTTGAAATATCTTACCCCTCCAAGAGCGAGATTTAGATGAATCTTATGAGGTGGTCGAGCTAATGACCTTAAACAAATGCTTCTTGGGTGGTAACCCAAGTTCTTCAATCTTATTGTCATTCATATTTTTAGTTTCTTTCTAGTTTCATTTCTTTTTTTATAATAAATTTGTATCCTCTACTTAATTTTTATTGTCTATTTTCTTTTATGGGACTCAAAGATTAGGAGGAGTGTAACTACATGATGGAGAAGTTCATGACATGGACATTTGTCACACATCATTTGGTAACTTCTCTTCTTTTTTATCTCCTCCACATTATTTTTAGTTTTCATTGGGACAATGAAAATTTTAAGTCTGGGGTGCATTAGATGCATTTGGTTTAGTTTGCTCATTTCTTTTTGCCTAATAAAATTTTCTAGTTGCATGATTCATCACATCATGTTTGTTTGCCCTTATTGCAAAATACTAGCAGGTTTATTCTAGATTCCATGTGGTTTATTGGTTACTTATGGTGCTATTATGTTTAGTGATCTATCTTTTTCTATCTATGATAGCATGAAGTGAGCAATGTTTTTACTATAAGAGTTTAAGTATTGACCTTGTTTTAGGATCTCTATACACTATGCCTATTTTTGATGGTTGATAACTCTAAAATAGTCACGATTCATAGAATTAGACTAGTACTTGTGCTTCTATAATGACCTTTTAACTATATTTTGGTTACTGGATAAACTCAAATCATGTAAGTTCATTTGGAAAAATCAATCCCAAGAACAAAAAATGAAAGTTTGTTCAAGTTTGATACTTTGAAAGCATTCAAAGAAAAAAAAATAAGGGAGAAAAAATAGTTATCGTGAGTGGAAACTAGTAATTCACCCCTTTGAGACCGAGTTACGTTACTGGGGAAATGAATGCTATGTTTCTCTTGATACTGATTATTCCTTTGAGACCTTGTGTAGACGATACATAGTATTTTTATGGGGAATGAACCTTGCGTGTGGCAAGTAAGTGTCTATCGCCAGAAGCATAAGGAACACAATTTTATGACGACTTGACTAGACTTAGGGATTGAATATTGAAAAATTTAGGCCACTATTGCACTAAGCACGGAGGACTACTACTTAGGTCATACTCAAGCTACTTTTGTATCTTACTCACCAATGAAATCATCTGATAGGATTAGATTAATTTTCTAGATATTATGATGCACTATTTAACCACATGAATCTAGATTGCGGGTTTTGCTTGAGGAGAAGCGAAGGTTTAAATCTGGGGGTGTGATGTGCGTAGATTGTATACTCTTGTTTAGCATGTTTTGACCCGCATTCATATACTTTGCACATGCTTTATCTATGCATTTTCGTACTTCCAGCTTTGCTTTTAGCATATTTACTCTTTTTGTTCGGAGATATGCTTTTGTACATTTTCTATCCGCAGGAGTCGATTTTGGAGAGGAATTAATGTTCGAGGAAAAAATTACAATGGATGAAGGAAGAGGCTTGAGTGCTACACGACCCTGACATGGGGGGTTGCTAAGGCCGTGTGGTGATCACCACCCGTGTCGTTGCAGCAGACGAGGAAGTGGCCACGACCATGTGTGTATTACACGGTCGTGCCATGTTTGGAGCAAAGAACGTTCATGGCCGTGTGCACTACACAGTCGTGCAAGCCCTCCAGAGCTGAAGCAGTACATGACCTTGTATATCTACACGACCGTGCAACATTTCCAGAGGCCAAGCAAGCCCTGGTCGTATGCACCACACGACCGTGAAAGAGCTCCAGAGCTGGAGGCAGAGAAGGCCGTGTAGATACGGCCGTGCAAAATGGAGCAGTGGCAAAGCATACCACGATCGTGTCTCACACACGGCCGTGTGAGTTGAGCAGAGAGGGGAGTAGCACAGGCCGTGTGAGCTTCACACGGCTGTGTCTCGGAGTTGTGTGGCGCCCAAACCCCTATTCTATATAAAGCCTTCTTCATGATTTGAAAGGGGATCTTCTCCCCTTCGGGAGAGAGCAAGATTTGGGCGATTTCTCTCCATCTTGGAGGGATTTTCCGGCGATTCAAGGGCAGATCTATCGACTCCAGAATCGAGGATTGGATCCAAAGACGTTCTTCATCGTAGATAAGCTTTCTCCCTCTCTTTTCTTGGATTTGGGGATCAAGAATGCTTGTAATCTTTCTCTTTACGGATTTCCATCCTCGTTCTATGGATTAGATCTCTTTGTTCTAGGATGGAGGGAGTATTTGTAAGTTGAATTGATGTAAAATTCTTGTGGATTTGCCAATTTTCTATTTCTACGATTTTGTCCTATTTGTACCTATTCAATCTTGTGTGGATTGTTG
This sequence comes from Zingiber officinale, assembly GCF_018446385.1. Classification (NCBI taxonomy): domain Eukaryota; kingdom Viridiplantae; phylum Streptophyta; class Magnoliopsida; order Zingiberales; family Zingiberaceae; genus Zingiber; species Zingiber officinale. Next base: position 27,810,923 of record NC_055992.1, on the reverse strand, counting down.
TGATTTGGACCTAATTCCCATTCTTGATTGAATGTTTGAATACCTTGTGGATCTTGTAGAGATAATCTCTCATTCGATTTTTCAAGGGATGTTCGTGATAGACAAGCCCGTGTAAGGACGTTTGAGGGATGATCTTGAGGGTGAAATAGGGTCATTCAAGGGGGTAGTATAGATTGTATGCGTTCATATTTTATATCTTGATGCGGTTGAGGAGTAATGAATTCTTAGGTTGATTATTCGAGGGACACACATGATAGGCAAGCCCGTGTAAAGACAATATAGATTCATTCTAATTGATCACATTTAGGTATAGATTTCAGTCCTAGGCCGGTTGTCATTGCCACTGCTCCCCTTTGCACGGCCGTGTAGATCTACACGGCCTGCTCTGCCTCCGGCTCTGGAGGTCTTTCACGATCGTGTGGTGCACATGGGCAGGGCTTGCTTGGCCTCTGAAAATATTGCACGACCGTGTAGATCTATACGACCATGTACTGCTTCAGCTCTGGTGGGCTTGCACGACCGTGTAGTGCACACGGCCATGAACTTTCTTTGCTCCAAACTTGGCACGGCCGTGTAATACACACACGACCGTGGCCACTGTCTCCTCTGCTGCAACCACACGGGTGGTGATCACCACACGGCCTGAGCAACCCCCTATGCCAGGATCGTGTGGCACTCAAGCCTCTTCCTTCATCCATTGTAATTTTTGCCTCAGACATTAATTCCTCTCCAAAATCGACTCCTGCATACAAAAAATGCACAAAAGCAGATCTCCGAACAATACCCTTTAAGGAGAAGTAAGAAAATTTTCATTAAGAATGTTATAATTAGAAAACTTTTGCCAACAATCATGTCAAATAAAGAAATCATTAACCAAATACATATCCATGAATTTTCTACTAGTATCTCAACTTAATTCTGATAAAATAAATAAATAGATTGTTAGGTAGTGCTAGTGTGGTTTGAAGAAAAGAAGTATTTTTTGGGAGTTGCCATATTATAGGTATCTACTCATTTAACATAATTTAGATGTGATGCATGTTGAGAAAAATTTATTCGTTAATATCTTCAATATTGTTATGAATATGCCTAGAAGAACTAAAGACATTATAAAATCATGTGAGGAATTAAAAGAACTAGTCAGTAGACTAGAATTGTATTAGGATGAAACAACAAATAAATTTCCAAGGCTATTTATATATTAGACAAAGATGGTAAGCAAGATTTATGTAGTTAGTTGAAAGAAATCAAATTCCCATATGAGTATGCCTCAAATATGGCTCAATGCATAGATATGAATAGGTTAAAGATGTTTGGAATGAAAAGTTATGTTTGTCATGTATTCATGCAAAGACTTATTCCATAACTTTCTATGACTTACTTCCACAAAATATTTGACAAATACTAACAGAATTGAGTCTATTTTTAGATATTTGATAACGAGGTGTATTATGACGGCTGATACACTTCAAGTAAAAATAGACTTTCGTCTCTTACTATGTAAGCTTGAATGTATTTTCCCACCTAGTTTTTTATTCAATAGAACATCTACCAGTTCACCTACCTTATGAAGCACAACATCTAGTCATGTACAGTACAAATAGATGTATCTATTTGAATGATTTTTGAGAAAATTAAGGAATTATATTTATAACAAAGCAAGAGTTGAGGGGTCAATATATAATGCCTATTTAGTTGAAGAATTTCCCTTAATTTATGGTAAGCAAGCATTCATATCAAATTTCCACTTAATTTATATCCTAACTACCTTTATAGGTGAACGATCATATAATATCAAATGTGAAAGATTCTAAGATAATAAATCTTGCACGGACCCTTCCCTAAGATAATATTTTACTCTGGTTACTATGTTAATGACTTCAAAGTCCATGTGGCATAACGAGATTCAAGCAGATTAACCTATAATTCTAGTGTTTGCGTTAAAGCATCTATCAATAACAATGACATTAAGTTTGATTAGTATGGTAGACTTGACGAAATTATTGAGGTTAAATATCCTGCATTACCTATAAAAAGGTATGTAAGGTAGACTAGAATATATGCAAACTACAATTTAGTTGAGGTTAATGCAAATAAAAAGTTTAACAAGTTTGAACCTTTCATTTTTGCAGTATGATCCTGTCTGAGAAGCTGGACAAAACGGAGATTTGGAAGAAAGAAACCCACTGTATTGATGAAGAATAGTGTCGTGCCGATGGAGAATAACGTCTACAGAATACCGATCCGAGAAATCCAAAGCGGATCGGGAAAGAATAAAGTCGCCGGAGATTTTCCTCGTATAAAAACCCGATGACGAAGAAGAAACGCCAACTCTGAAGAGAAGAAACTCTGATCCGAAGCTTCCAAGACTTCCTGCGCACAAGAGACTAACCAACACTATCGGTAGTGACCTAAGACTGGGGTGGGAATCTCTGGCTAGGCCCTCCGACGCTCAAGTCAGTGATCTCTCTCGGTGTGGAAGAAGGAGGAAGAAGATGATCGACAGTAGCTGGGAAAATTAAGTTTATGAATGTGCACAATGATCTGAACTTACCTCGCCAACGGAGAGGATTCCCCTTTTTATACCACTTCATATAACCTCCGTAGTCATGAAGTGGACCCCGATTTGTTAGAGTTCGTTATGAGATGATGTCAGCGGCGTACTTGTGGTAAATGACTTTTAAGGAATCTTTTTTGTACTCCAGATGTACCTTCTTTGTCGTTTAGTACCTACAAAATAATCTGGGAGCATATTTCTCGCCAAAATATATAACACTTGTCATGCATTTACATATTAAAGATATCCTCGTTAATTATCTTCTTTGAAATATTCATTTATGATCCTTTCTCATGCAGCTTCATGCAGCTTCTATTTGCATCCTTTTTATATTAATAAGCTGCATTTTATCCAGTATCTTTCCAAGGTATTGATCGACCGGCCCATATTGGCTCTCCCCTTGAAAGGATATCCCAGACCGATATTAGCCTACTTTCGTCCTGAAGTTATGTCCCGGCCGATATTAGCCTACCTTCATCCTGAAGGTATGTCCCGACCGATATTAGCCTACTCCGTTTAGAGTATATATATCTTTCCCTTGGGAGGCGTATTTCGGTCGATATAGGCTTACCTCCTATCGGGGTATGTCCCGACCGATATTAGCCTACCTTCGTCCTGAAGTTATGTCCCGGCCGATATTAGCCTACCTTCATCCTGAAGGTATGTCCTGGCCGATATTAGCCTATTCCCTTTAGAGTATATATATCTTTCCTTTGGGAGGCGTATGTCGGTCGATATAGGCTTACCTCCTATCGGGGTATGTCCCGACTGATATTAGCCTACCTTCGTCCTGAAGTTATGTCCCGGCCGATATTAGCCTACCTTCATCCTGAAGGTATGTCCCGGCCGATATTAGCCTACTCCCTTTAGAGTATATATATCTTTCCCTTGGGAGGCGTATTTCGGTGGATATAGGCTTACCTCCTATCGGGGTATGTCCCGACCGATATTAGCCTACCTTCGTCCTGAAGTTATGTCCCGGTCAATATTAGCCTACCTTCATTACAGCATATATATCTTCCTCCTGGGAAGCGTATTTCGGTCGATATTGTAACACCCATGGAGTACTTAGCAAGATTTTAGATATTTTTATCAGGAATAAAAAAATAGGCCTTATGTGGAATTAACAAAAATAATAAAAATAAAAGTAGAATCAAAAAGAGAGATGACCAAGGCTTGAACCTTAGATCTCTTACTAGATATATGCATGTGTTAACCAATAGACTAAGAGTAATTATTGTTAAAGAAAGAGGTGACAATCTAGTTAAGGGTAAGAAAAGAGATTTTTTTTCATTGAGAAGGAGAGGTTAGAGTTGCCTTCTCCCTCTCAAAAGAAAAGAGGATTTTTACTTCCTCTTTTCATTAAGGGGAAATAAAAGAAAGGAGAAGGAAAAATACATTTTTCCCTTCCTCCTCTCATGATGAATAAAAGGGGAAATTAAGAAGAAACTTCATTTTCTTCTCTTCCTCCTTCCTCCTCTTCCTCACCGTGACCAAGAAACCTCCCCCACCTCTCCTTGCGGAAACCCAAAAACAAAGAAGACCCCTCTCTAGGAAGGCTCCACAAGCAAGATCCCTCTTTCCTTAAGTGAATAAGGATGTAAGTATTCCCTCACCTGTGGTACAAGTTGCTTACGGTTCTCTCGAAAGATTTGAACTCTTAGAATTAGAAATAAAAGAAGAGAAGAAACCATGCTTATGAATTTTGATAGGTTATGATATAAATTTAGTTAGGAAGGAAATTATGTGTGTGATGTCAAGCTTGATCTTCTTATTAAGATGTTTATTAACCTTCTCTCCTTTTTATAAGTTTCGGCCAAGATAGAAATATAGGGTTCATGAGGCTTAAAACCTAATCTAATTGCTCATAGATTCATTTATGATGTGATATGAAATTTGCTGGAGACTCATGTTCATAGGTTATCTAGAATTTATGTTCTTGCTTGAAGAAAGTTTCAGTCAAGATAGGAATATAGGGTTCATGAGGCTTAAAACCTAATCTAACTTGCTCATAGATTCATTTATGATGTGATATGAAATTTTCTAGAGATTCATGTTCAATGTTATCTAGAATTTATGTTCTTGCTTGAAGAAAGTTTCGGCCAAGATAGGAATATAGGTTTCATGAGGCTTAAAACCTAATCTAACTTGCTCATAGATTCATTTATGATTGTGGTATGAAATTTACTAGAGATTCATGTTCATATGTTATCTAGAATCTATGTTCTTGCTTGAAGAAAGTTTCGGCCATGATAAAAAAAAATTAGGGTTCATGAGGCTTAAAACCTAATCTAACTTGCTCATAGATTTATTTATGATGTGTTATGAAATTGCTAGAGATTCATGTTCATATGTTATCTAGAACTTATGTTCTTGCTTGAAGGAAGTTTCGGCCATGATGGAAATATTAGGGTTCATGAAACTCAAAACCTAATTTAGTATGATCATAGACCTCCATGTGATATGTTATGAAATTAACTAAAAAGATTTATGTTTACATGTTGTTCATAAGTTTATTTCCTAGTTGTGAAGTTTCGGCCAAGATAGTGATTTAGGGTTTCATAAAGCTCTAAACCTAATTTAGCATGTTCATAGGCTTCATTGTGATATATTATCAAATTGGCTAAGTATTCATGTTAAGAGATTTATTAGAAGTCTACTTCTTGTTGCATGATATTTCGGCTATGATAATTTTAGGGTTCATGAAGCCCAAAACTTAAGTTAGTATGCTCATAGGTTTCTTGATGATATGTTATAAAATGGGATAGAAACTTGTACTTATATGTTGCTTAGAAGTTCATTTCCTACATGATGGAGTTTCGGCCATGATGAATCCTTAGGGTTCATGAAGCTCCAAACCTAATTTAGTGTGCTTATAGACTTCTTTATGATATATGATGGAATTAGCTAGGTATTCATGCTACATGTTGTTTAGAAGTGTATCTCCTTGGCTTATGAAGTTTCGGCCATGATAAGAATTTAGGGTTTCATAAAGCTCAAAACCTAATCTAGCATGTGATAACCATGATTTTACTGCATTATTTTGATTCATATATGCATGGTTTGATGTTGATTTTATAGGTTTAAATCATGGTTACATCACATTTTGTGCATAGTGTGTATTTTTGGACTTAATTACAAATTATCTTATTTTTGTGCTATTTGATGCTAATATTTGATTCTTATTTTGTAGGCATCAAAGGATCTTGGATTTCGATCTATTTGGACCGAAATTGGGCTCGAATCGGAGTTCAAACGAGAAGATCAAGCTTTGAAGCATTATGGACCGTTTATCAAGAATAGGAGAGATCTGAACCATCTGTTGAATATCTGGCCGATCCAACCTAATGGGGAGCAGATCTGAGCCATTGATGAAGATCCAGAAGTTTTGATCCAGATCTGAGTTCATCTAGCCATTGATCCAGCCCGAATTAATCTGGACCGTTCATTGAAGACAGGGCAGATCTGGGCCATCCAGTGATGTTCTGGTCGATCCGACCTACGGGAGAGTAGATCCAGACCCTAGATCAACATCAGTACCTTCGGATCAGATTTTGGATGACTTTTCACCGTTGATTTAGCTCCAAATTGATCCCAGCCGTCGGTTCAGATCTGGAACAGATTCAAAACACAGAAGCTACAGTGTTTTCCAGTGTCGATCTCCTCACGCAGCTGCGCGTCCCGCGGCGAGCTTTTGCCGGGATTTCGATCCCTTTCCTTCTCCAATCCATTTCCCGAGCTTCTACCTTGGTGGTAGACTTCTTAGCAGCTCATCCCGATCATCTGGAGCACCGACGAGTGTTCTCTCCGGCGGAAAATCTGCTCACGGCGACTTCTCTGTTTTCTCCAGATTTGGAGGTGGTCTTCCAAATCTGCGCTCCGATTCCCATCAGTGACGCTTGGAGGTGGTCCGCCGGCGTTATTGAGCTTCATCCGATGCCCATCTGCAATCCACGACTTCCATCCAGATTCAGAGAGATCCGGTAGCAGATTTCCAGCATTTTCGACATTTTCTTGGGTTCGGGTTGTTTCCAGCGTGTCGGGGGTGGTCTGTCGGCACTTGTGAGCATTCCTCGAACTGATTTGCAGCTTAGAATCTCCACTGAGGTCCGAAATTGGGTGGTCTCGATTTTGGCCTCTTGTGTGACGGCTTGAGTGTGAAGTTTTGTGGAATTGGTTGAGGGATTGGATTTGTTAGGGTTTATTTCTTTTTGCTACTGTTTTATAGCTTAGAACTTGTTTCTTTTAATGGTTGTTATGTTTTTATGCAAGTAATTTAGTATTTCATTACCTTGTTGTAGTTTATTTTGAGTTTAAGTTGTGCTTGATTAATTGTTTAGAGTTTAAGTTCTAAGTTCGGGATTACATCTTGTTTTAGATTAGATTTACTTGAGTCTTATTATTTCAATCTTAGTTTGATGTGTGTTGATGATTTAATTATAATGTAGGGTGACAATGCATTATGGTTTGATTGTTGGCACACAAGTAGATTTCATTTGTTTAGGTTTCACTCTTGTTTTAGATTAATTTCTTTACCGTTGTGTTTTTCCGCTGTTAGATTTAGATTTAAAGCTTTTAAACCCCCAACTCCATTTTTATATTGAAAACCCCAAAAATAGGAATAAAAAGACAATTCTAAATTACATTCTACCGTTGGTTCCTCGGATCGATCCTGGGCTCGTTACTACAACATTATTGTTTAATTAAGGGATTCAGTGAATATAATACATTGTTAATTTGATAAGCCTATTTGTGACATTTAATTTAGATTTTAGGCATTGTCAAATTTTGGCGCCGTTGCCGGGGACATTGTAATATGCAATGTTTAGTAATTTTAGGATTGTTGTTTTGATTGCTTTCATGATTATATATTCATGTGTTGATTTTATTTGTTCCTGGGTCTTCTGATTTTATTTGCTAGTGTTTCAGTGTAAGAACAGGAAATTCATGTGACCATGGATCCATATTATCCGTATTTTGGAGATGGGATGGAGAATAACTACTATCAGCCTCAGACTCAATCCTACCTACCTATGGAGCAACGGAATAGGTATGAGGATGCACAAAGAGCCAGTGAAGAGGTGGATTGTGGAGATCTTGTCAGACCTGACACTACTTCTATTTCTTCGCAAGATTTTTCTAGAATTATTTGTGATGATGATGTAGTTGTTCAAATTTTTGATTCTACTAATAGTGTTGCTTTAGATGTTGTTGAAGATGCAGGTATTGTTGCAGAAGATAATTTATGTGTAGGGGAATGCTTACTGGAAGCATTACCTCAAGAATCACCAAGAATGGAGGATGTAAGTGTAGGGACTTGTGCTATGGAGCCAAGCACCCAAGAATCACTACATGAAGATGTACATACAACAGAACTGGAGTCTGAGCCATTAGTTGATGAGATAGAGGTAATAAGCACCACTCCAGGTACCTCTCAAGATGACAATGTGAGTATTTTGTGTAATTTTTCAGAGAATTTTATTGAGGTACCAATTGTTGATTTTATTAGTTGTGATGCAATTCTTGATATATATTTTACCCACACTAATATTCTCCTATTTTCTTTTTACCCCACATGCGTGTGGGAGGTATTTTCTTTTATTGATGTTGTAGGAGAACACAAGCTCCTAGAGTGGGTGCTTAAACTGAACCGACTTAGACCTCCGGAGAGAATTTTGAAAGGAAAAAGGATTAATAAGAAGAATTTAAGTGGAACCATGATTACTCCATTACCGGGGTGGCTACTACTTCTAAACCTTCTTCAACCACCGGGAATTAAAGGGGAGTTGGTTCCAATTTCGCTTTCTTTTACATTTTAATTCATGTCTTGTTAATAAATTTTTTATATACGTTTCTTTGGTTTCATACTTTGCATTTGCACTTTATTTTTACATTTTGCATTTTATTTCACATTTGCTTCCATACTTTGCATTTAGTTGGTATACATAGCATGTCATTTGAATAAAATTCTCCATGAATTTTTCTAGTGATACTTTTAAGATGGTAAAAGTCTCTTAAATTTGATCATCAATTTTAGGTCATGTAACATGATTGGATTCTTACTTACATAATATTGGTTAATATGGTGGTGGATTCCATTTTGATTAATTAAGTAGATTGCAATAAAATACCTAGTGAGGACCACCACAAGCCTAAACTCTATTATATTTTTGTGTGGCATGTACTCATAGCAATTGAACTCTAGAACTTGCTTAATTTCTTTTCAAGGTCACAATAGCATATGTATGCATGGAAATAAAGGATATTTGTCATTTTTCTTCCCTCATTATTTCTCATTTCTTTCTCCACAATTTTCTTTATACATTCTCATCTAGAATTCGAATTCTTGAGTATCCTTGTTTGTCTTCATTTCATTTGGAGTGTTGGTTGAATTCTTGATGAGTTGTATTGACAAGAGAATAAAGTTCAAGTGTGGGGAAGGTGTAAATTGTTTTTGGAATGTTTGGATTCATTTGTTAATGTTCAGGATTTAAATTTAAGCCAAAGATGAAGTGTTGGAAAGATGCAATGGAGTTAAATGCTTAAGGGTTTTATGGTTGGAGTGCTACTGTTCTAAAAAAAAATGTTGAAAATCTGTTATGAATGAAGAATTCTTAAGATTGTATGCTAAATGAATCCATATCTTGAGCTTTATCATGTGAAGAGCAAGCTCCAATTGCTTTGAATTTTAAGACTTGATACTTTGTGATACTTTCAAAACTATGTGGCAAGAAAGTTTTGGAAATGCTGAAATCTTAACTACTGTAGGAGTTGCTGATCAAAAGCAAGGATCTGGTTCACCTTGTCATGTTGAATTTGCACATTTTGTCGTGTTCAGAGAGTTCAATTGCAATCCTCAAATTCTGATTTCACTTGAATTTATATTGTGACTCATTTCTGAATTTAGAATTTAAGAATTCAGAAATTTAAGTTAATTGCAGCAACAGATTCCAATTAAACTGCAAGCTAGAATCACTTTAGCTACAGCTTTGATTTCAAAAAAAATCTCAATTTGGAATTCAAGCTACTGGAATTAACAACCAGCAAGTTCTTTATCAGATTTTACTGTAATTTCAATTGAAAGTTTTGTGTGCCAATTGCAACTTAATACTTCAAAATTCTGTCTAGAATTCAATCAAGTTCATTTCCTTAATCTCAAGGCAATTCCACACCAAATCCTTAAGATGAGATCTGTGATGGCACATTTAAATCTGCTACACTGAATTTGGCAGTGGCTACTAATTAGAACTTAGCATCAATATGCATAAGTGGAGTTTGAATGGATTCTGAAATGCTGAGCTTGTGTCCTGTTTATTGCCTGTCTTCACCTTACTGTGGTTTCTTTAGAGGATGTTTAAATGGAAATTAAATGCTCAACATATGTGGCATTTCAAAACTTCTTTAATTCAAAAGTCTCTACTGAAATTTCTAAGTATGGAAAGGAATGAGAACCACTGAAATTGTTGTTTATGTGGAAGCTGAATGCTGAGGTTTTTTTGTACCAAGCTTTTGATCAGTAAGGTCCAATCTCAGTTGTACTAGAAGTTGCAGAGATTAAATCCATGTAGAGACCTCTTAATTGATGATGGTAACATTGCTGAAATTCTGAAACAACAAGGTAACATTGCTAAAATTCTGAAACTAAGGGAAGCACACGGAATGAAGACTGATTTCAGTAATGAAATTCTGAAGGAGAGAATATGATTGCCACTTCAGAAATCAGTTTCAAAATCTGTAAGGAATTGGATGTGTTGAAGTGGTTGCTGATTTGTAGTGCAGAATTAGAGAAGTGTTGAAACTTGGTAACAAAGTGTATCAGAAATTCAGAAATGACATCAGGGAATGGAGAAGCTGAGATGAAGTTTTAGCATACAAATGAAAATAAAAGGAGAGTTTGCTGCAGGAATAGAGATAAACAAACTGCAGAATTCTGCAGAATAAGAAATTGGGCCTATTTGTGCCAATTTTGGAAGAGAATTGCAATGAGCTAGAGTTTTTAGAAACTGGAAAGCTCTTAGTTATACATTGTAAAAGGTTTTAAGAGACAAGAAGAAGAAGTATTGAAAATTCTTGAGGCTAAACAGGGGAAAATTGATACAAAGTTCAGGTTCTTAATCAGTGAAGAGTTTAATGTTATTCCAGAGATTGATGAGCTTCTATTTTCCAGCAATTTTTGTTCTTGTGATGAAGCTATAGTGGAATTGGTAGACATGTAAAAGAATGAGTCACAACAATGCAGAAATTCTTTAAGCTGTATAACCTGAAACTTTAAATCTGATTTCTGAAATTCTGGAATCTGTGGAAGGCTATGAACTGTGCTATAAAATTCAGAAATGGAGTAGTTTATCTCTAAATTGTTGCTGCACCAATATTGGTTGATTCTATTCTCATGTAGCATGAATACACTCCTCAGTTATTCAAGATCCGTAGAAAAAGAAAAAAAAATTGGGTTTTAGATTTTGTGGCAGAAATGAAACCTGGAATCTGGAAATCAGTGTTTCTGTATTTAAACAACTTGTTGCAAGTTCTGATCATTGAAGAACTAAGTGGATTTCTAAACATCTCGAGAAGGAAGAGGGAGCAAACAAATGGTGTTTCAAATTGTCCAAGTGTTCTACAGCTTGGAATTTGGATCAATTCAAATTCTGAAACTTGGAATCTAGAAACTGAGTTCACAGTTTCAGAATCAGTCTAATGCTGGGAATTGCAGAGATAGAATTTTAACTTGGTGGCTGAGAATGGCAAAAGATAAATCGGTACTTTGAGTTGAAATTATAGAAATGCAGGAATTGTAGGCATTGAAGAGTTCAGGAAGTAGAAGTTGAAGCTGAAGTGCAGGAATGCAATGGTGTAAAATTTTCTCTGATCAGGAGCAAGAAACTGAAACTGTAACATAAAGAAAAGGCTGTGGAAATCTGCAGAATTGTAGTGCAGTGTTGAAAAATTTGTATCAGTTTTGTATCAAGATTTGGAAGTAATATCCAAATGAGTGGAGGCTTAATTGAATATGAAGAAGGTGCTGAAAACAAATGATATGCTGTCTTTCATGCAATCTGCAAAACCAGGAAGGATTATTTCAGCACAGAATTCATCCTGGACATAAAGAAATGCTAGGACAGGGAGTTGTTGTGGTTGCTGGGATATAGAGCTGGATCTGTTCTGAAACTGATTTCTGATTACTGAAATTGTAGTTAGCAGGAAATCAATTTCGAACTGGATTTTCTTTCCTGCTATCATTGAGTCTTGAAGAGTATTCAAAAGATGGCAGTCATAAACAAAGAAACTGAAGCAAGATAGATTTTCAAACAAATCAGGAATTGGAACCTAAGTTACTGATTATAATTTCTGGTTTCAAGAAGCAGATGAGCTATGATTTAAAGTTGGCTGATTTCAGAATCAGGATTTGAAAGAGCAGGTTGTTAGGAAGTGCAGTAGAGGTTGCAACAGAATACAGTACCAGAATAGATTTCTGTTTTGAATTTGAAACTTGCAAGGATGAATTCAAGTTTAGAAGCTTTCTTGTAGTTGTTGGAGACATCATAACAATTCAGGACAGCAAGCAAGATTACTAGTGCATGCTGTAAAGGGAACCAGATTTCAAAATCAGCATTAGTTCTGTTCTCAGTACTGATTTTTGAGCTGCTGGAAGAAAGAGGTAATCTGATTGCAGATCAAATCCATAAATCAGAAATGAAAATGACATTATGAAACTATTTGTGAATCTGAATGTTCTACGTTACAAATTGAAATTACTGTAATTTGTAGATTCTGAAACTTAGTCCAGGAAGTTGCTGAGTTAGATTGCTGAATTGACACTAATCTGCAGTTAAGAAATCAGACCCTAGCAGTATGTTCAATTAACCTCCTATTATCTTTGTGCCAAATGACAATCTGAAGTGCTGATTTCAGGAATTCATGAACTAGCATTCTTGGATTTCAAAGTAACTTCATTGAGTTTCTACAAAATCCAATTTAACAGATTTATTCAAACTGTCCAGAATCACCAGGAAATCATATTGGAGAGGCTATGTTTGGAAAAGAAGTTGACATGTAGCTGAATTCTTTAGGTATGGAATTCTGCAAAATCTGCAGAAATGCTTAAGTTAGCACTCAATTTTGTTGCAGACCTCTAATTAGTGAGAAATCAAAGTGGAGATTTGGCATAGAAATTTTGTTATTTTGTAAGAAATAGAGATTGTGCCAAGTTCTTTGTAAATCTTTCAATTTAAAGGAAGCATCAAGCAGAATTGGGTGATAAAGCTGTTCTGAAACAGAGTTCACGAAGCTGAAAACTAAGTACAGTTCTGAATTTTCAGAAACTCAACGTCAATTTCTTCTGAAATTTTCAGAACCCAAACTATACCATATGAAATTAGTACGTTGCAAAGTTCGAAGGTGCAGATTTGTATAAATCTGTGGCTATTGATTTGACACCAAACTTGTTTACTTCTCGAATTTTATCTCTGAACTGCTCACTGACAGTTCTGAATGTATTAGCTTTAACATTTGTGTTCAGTGCTAAATGATCCGGCCTAGTATTCAAGAGCTGTGAAATGCATGATTTGAATTCTGAAATAGAAATTCTGTTTGATAGAAGCTGTATTCTGGGAATGGATTTCTAATTTTGAAGCAGCGAGCACAGGAATTCTAGAAACTGAACCTGCAGGATGCAAAATTTATGAGACAAAGTTGCTGGGTGGCTGAAATTGTGCCTTCAAATTTGAATTCGATTGCATTATTAAAAAATTCTGGAACTGAATTTCTCAAAGTTGCTGATTTCAGAGATTGCTGGAAATTGAATAGAGAATTTTTATTTGTGAAAATTTTGAAAAGTGCAGTTTGGCTTGCTGAAAAGAAATGCTGTAACCAATCTGCACTGGTTCACAATCTGGACAGTAATAAACTGCACAGATTTGAGTTTCTGAAACTGAGTTTTCGAAAGATGAAAGCTGTAAGTAGTGAGAAGGAATTGAATGTTGGCTATGGAATTTTAGATAGGAATTTGATATAGAAAATGGCTGCTGTTGGAGTCAACGAACTTTGTTTTGAAGTTGTAGATTAAAGCAACACTTCATAGATATTAGCAGCAATTCTAAGAAAATCCGAACTATTGTTGCTGCAGTGGATTGAATTTCTTGTTGTTGTTGTTTCTGATTCATTGATCAGTAATGCTTGGAAGAAGTTTACATCACTTGAATCCTTCGAGTCATGCAATAACCACTCCACCAATGGCTTCTGTTTATAAAGAATTCGGATCTGAAAACTCAGAAACAGTGGAAAGAAGTAAAATGTAATTCTGCAGAAAAGAATATAGTGGCTAAAAAAATCTCGGAATATAGTTGCTGTAAAATGCTGAATGCAGTAGTGACAGCAAGAACCAAAACAGATTCAGTTTTAGAGTTGTATCGAATTGTATCAATCTTTTATCACCAGCTCTCATACTAGTTTTAATGAATTGTTGTGGGTCAGGATACGGAAGTCTGATGTTTGAATCTACCAAAGGCAGAAACAGAGAAAAAGAAAGAAAAAAAAAATCTGCAGCATGTATACAAGAAATGTGTGTTGATGAGTATCAAGTTTATTGGAAAGCTTGATGTTTTGTATTGCCTAGACGGCCAATGTTTTAAGTGTGGGGGAGGGAGATATTTTCCATTAGCTAATGTGAGTTTGTTTTTGTTTCAAATTGCTGAAATTGAAGTGGATAAAACAGTGAAAGGAAATTTTTGAAAATTGGCACATCAAGAGTGTATCAAAGGTGGAGAAAAAGTTTCAAGATTCTTTGTTGGTCATCAAATTGAATGGGAGGTTAGCTTGGTGCTTTGAATTGTTAAAAACAAATGGTATTCATCTATTTTTACATCAAAATAGTCAACTCATCAAGTATATATTCTTTCAATACTCTCATCTTCTCATTTTCTTCATCGAATTCTTTGCTTTTGCCATTTTCATTCACTTTCCTTGTTCTTTTTGCTTCCATTTCAATTATTCATGATAAATTCCTTTTAATTCATGTATGCTATGTTTATGGTGGTGGAGAAGTAAAAATTAAGCAAGCTTATGGTAGTGAAATGTTGTGAGTTGCATTGAGTGAGCTCCACATATATGCAATTTTGAGTGTGAGAGCTAGAATAGGTAAATCCCTTGTGAGATTGCAACTTGCTTAATTTTTAATTTGGATTGAAACTACCATACCTACTGATTATTGTTTGAATTATGTTCATGATTGTTAGTGATCTTTAAATGGTCTTAGTTAAATTCTTTTTACTATCTTTTAGATAATGCTAGGGAATTTTCTATGGAGATGATTTTTAGTTTTCTTTACTTGCACGGGACGTTCAAGACTAAGTGTGGGGGATTTGATAACCATGATTTTACTGCATTATTTTGATTCATGTATGCATGGTCTGAAGTTGATTTTATAGGTTTAAATCATGGTTACATCACATTTTATGCATAGTGTGTATTTTTGGACTTAATTACAAATTATCTTATTTTTGTGCTATTTGATGCTAATATTTGATTCTTATTTTGTAGGCATCAAAGGATCTTGGATTTGGATCTATTTGGACCGAAATTGGGCTCGAATAGAAGTTCAAACGAGAAGATCAAGCTTTGAAGCATTATGGGCCGTTTATCAAGAATAGGAGATATCTGAACCATCTGTTGAAGTTCTGGCCGATCCAACCTAATGGGGATCAGATCTGAGCCATTGATGAAGATCCAGAAGTTTTGATCCAGATCTGAGTTCATCTAGCCATTGATCCAGCCCGAATTAATCTGGACCGTTCATTGAAGACAGGGCAGATCTGGGTCATCCAGTGATGATCTGGTCGATCCGACCTACGGGAGAGTAGATCCAGACACTAGATCAACATCAGTACCTTCGGATCAGATTTTGGATGACTTTTCACCGTTGATTTAGCTCCAAATTGATCCTAGCCGTCGGTTCAGATCTGGAACAGATTCAAAACACAGAAGCTACAGTTTTTTCCAGTGTCGATCTCCTCACGCAGCTGCGCGTACCGCGGCGAGCTTTTGCTGGGATTTCGATCCCTTTCCTTCTCCAATCCATTTCCCGAGCTTCTACTTTGGTGGAAGACTTCTTAGCAGCTCATCCCGATTATCTGGAGCACCGGCGACTGTTCTCTCCGGCGGAAAATCTGCTCACGGCGACTTCTCTATTTTCGCCAGATTTGGAGGTGGTCTTCCAAATCTGCGCTTCGATTCCCATCAGTGACGCTTGGAGGTGGTCCGCCGGCGTTATTGAGCTTCATCCGATGCCCATCTGCAATCTACGACTTCCATCCAGATTCAGAGAGCTCCGGTAGCAGATTTCCAGCATTTTCGGCATTTTCTTGGGTTCGGGTTGTTTCCAGCGTGTCGGGGGTGGTCCGTCGGCACTTGTGAGCATTCCTCGAACTGATTTGCAGCTTAAAATCTCCACTGAGGTCCGAAATTGGGTGGTCTCGATTTTGGCCTCTTGTGTGACGGCTTGAGTGTGAAGTTTTGTGGAATTGGTTGAGGGATTGGATTGGTTAGGGTTTATTTCTTTTTGCTACTGTTTTATAGCTTAGAACTTGTTTCTTTTAATGGTTGTTATGTTTTTATGCAAGTAATTTAGTATTTCATTACCTTGTTGTACTTTAATTTGAGTTTAAGTTGTGCTTGATTAATTGTTTAGAGTTTAAGTTCTAAGTTAGGGTTTACATCTTGTTTTAGATCAAATTTACTTGAGTCTTCTTATTTCAATCTTCGTTTGATGTGTGTTGATGATTTAATTATAATGTAGGGTGACAATGCATTATGGTTTGATTGTTGGCACACAAGTAGATTTCATTTGTTTAGGTTTCACTCTTATGCTTTAGATTAATTTCTTTACTGCTGTGTTTTCCTTTGTAGATTTATATTCAAAGCTTTAAAACCCCCCAACTCCATTTTTATATCGAAAACCCCAAAAATAGGAATAAAAAGACAATCCTAAATTACATTCTACCGTTGGTTCCTCGGATCGATCCTAGGCTCGTTACTACAACATTATTGTTTAATTAAGGGGTTCAGTGAATATAATACATTGTTAATTTGATAAGCCTATTTGTGACATTTAATTTAGATTTAAGGCATTATCAGCATGCTCATAGACTTCCTTATGATATGTTAGCAACTTGGCTAAGTATTTATGTTCATGTGTTGCTTAGAAGTTTACTTATTGTTACATGATGTTTCGGCTATGATAAGATGTTAGGATTCATGAAACTCAAAACCTAATTTAGTATGTTCCTAGACTTCTTATGATATGTTATGAGATTTGCTAGGTATTCATGTTGTATGTGGCTTAGGAGTATTCTTTTGTTATGAACTTTCGGCCATGACTATAACTTAGAATTCAAGAAGGTTTTAAACCGAAACTTAGCAAGCCATGAATTTGTTTATGATATGTTTTATGTTTAAGTATGCATGCTTATGATAAAATCAGTAACATGTTGATTATGTATGTTATGAATAATGCTTGAGATGATCCTTATGATGATTATGTACTCAAGTATGTATGATTTCAATGTGTTGCATGCTCATCCATGTAAGCTTATGAACCAAGCATGATAATGGTTTTATATGATGGCCATGTGCCAAGAATGCATGCCTTATGATATGATAAGAAATGGCAAGGAGTTGCTTCCCTTAAGTTGGGATTAAGAGCACTCTTTATGTTAAGACAAGAGCATGACATTTATGATGATATGATATGACATTTATGATGATATGATATGACACTTATGATGATATGATATGACAATTATGATGATATGATATGCATGACATGTACTTTACTTTGTATGGCTTGTACCAAGGGTGGGCTCCATAAGCGCCCCTAGACCGACGGACTATGAACGGGTCTAGTAAAAAGGGATGGGCTCCTTAGTACGCCCCTAGACCGACGGACTATGAACGGGTCTAGATCCCTAGTAGGTTCGGGGCTAGCTACCCTGTCCTAGGGATTGCGCGCATTTACGTATATATGTGGTACAAGCCGGGCCCTCATGATGATGATATTATGTTCAAGTATTAAAAGATATGTATAAAGACATTTCGCACTCGACATGGCATATGTTTTAAATAGACATTTTGCATAATGCACCCATTCATATATGATATGTTTCTTTCTATGTTTCATGATTTGTTATGCTTCTCATGATTTACCTCATATGATTCCTTTGTTTATGACATGTTGGAAACATGATTCATAATGATATGTTATGATAAGAAACTATGCTCACATATTGATGATTATGTTATTTGTTCATTGATGATATGCTAGTATGATTTTACTTGAGATACGGATTTTTGTGAGTAGGAAAGAATCTTACTGAGCTCGTGTGCTCATAGCTTACTTCCTTGTACCGCAGATAAAGGCAAGGGGTGGATGACTTAAGGGTGCTGCAGGAGAGGCAAGGAGGTGTGTGTGGCAGTGGCTCGGCTGAAAAAAATAAGACCTGTTATAATCTTTTGTTATGTTGACATGAACCGTTGTATTTATGTTACATTCCAGAATAACTCTATGACATTTTCGCTACTTTATGTTATAAGAAAGAAATTTTTGAATATGTATGTATCCTGGAATAGTTAAGTAAGTCAGTAGCCCCGTCCCTTTGGGTAGTAGGGAGGGCGGGCGTTACAGGTTGGTATCAGAGCGAGGTTAGCCTTTCCACTACACACACACCGAGTCTCTTTCTGCAACTCCAAGTAAGAAATTATTTTTATGCTTAGTAAGATTTCGTTACGATGTTTATGCTCAGTCTAATTATTTCTTTTATGCTTATGTTCAGTTTATTTATTTATTTTATGATTGCTTATGCTCAGTTTATTTAGTTATTTCTTTTATGCTCAGTTATTTATTTATTTTATTCATGATGTTTATGCTCAGTTTATTTAATTATTTTATTTATGGTACTCTAATAGTATGCATGCTTACTTTATCCTTTTAAGTCACAATTTTAGTTTAGGTTGCATGATGGTAGGTTAGGGATGATAATAACACAACAAACTTACAACTAATTAGAAATGGCATTAACCTTTCGTTAGTCCGACTAGGAATCATAATAACTTACGCTAGTTATGTTGTCATTAATGAAGATAAGGATGGCTAGAATACGTAATACCAGAGCAGAGGAAACAACACCTCCACCTGATTTGATGCATGTAGTCACCGAACTCCAGCGTCAAGTTACGGAACAGCAGCAAATGATCACTTCTCAGCTAAATCAACAAGGAAATCCTGTTACCCCGCCAGGACACCAGAATGTAGTACCAGTAATACCTACAGTTGTTCCAGTACCACCGGCACCAGCACCACCGGTAGGCCCAGCTCCAGTGGTTCGTCAGGAGGCATATTTGATACAATGGCAGAGACTAAAGCCAGAAACTTTCTCCGGAAACTGTAAACCATGGGACGCACAAGCCTGGTTCAAGACGGTGGAAAGCATAGTAGAATTACTGGATTGGCCTGAACACGAGATGGTTAAATGTGCATCATTCTGCCTTACTGGAGATGCAAGAATGTGGTGGGACAGAGTAAAGGCGAAAAGACAAGTAAATCAGATGACGTGGACAGATTTCGAGATAGAATTTTTCGAAGAATTTTTCCATATGTGAGTCACAAATAAACACTATGATGAATTCACTGAGTTCCGGCAAGGTGATCTATCCGTCAATGAAGCTGTTAAGAAATTCAACCGCCTAGCACGCCTGTGCCCAGAGTTGGTCAGTACAGAGAAAGAAAGAGTCCGACTTATGCTGAAGATGCTCATACCTGAGATAACCTTGAACGTGGCCGGCGGAGTTAATAGACCGCAGACCGCCGAAGAATTAATCAGCAGCGCTCTGATCACGGAACACTATCAGAAGGCAATGAATGAGAGCAAGAATCAGACTCAGTCAGGAGGACCAAAATCACAAAGTAACCGCACTAGCTGGAAAGGAAATCCCAGCGGCAAGAGGAAGCAATGGGGTGATTCCAAGAGTGGTCCAGCCAGCAAGCAACTCATGTTCCCTCAATGTACTACTTGCGGAAAGAAGCACCCGGGGGTATGCCGTATAGGTACTAACAGATGCTACAACTGTGGGATGGAAGGACATATGGCTCGGAATTGTCCTACTCAGATCCAGACACCTATCCCTCCGCAGGTTCAGAAAAAAGGTGTGCTTCCACAGCTACACATGATGCAAGCTGCAATAGAAGGCCCGCAGATAAGTCAAGTGAGACTTGAAGCTCCGCCAGTGGCGACGGATGCCAGAATTTTCTCCATCACCAAGGAGGATGCGGCCAATGCTTCCACGGTCGTCACGGGTCAGATAATTGTCTTTAATCATTATGCTACTGCACTATTTGACATCGGGGCAACACACTCGTTTATTTCTACACCTTTCACGGGAAAGATAGACATGCCACCCCAACCCTTGGATTGCAAATTTTTAACGACATTACCTTCGGGTGATGTGATGCCATCCACCCATGTACTGCGAGCCGCACCCGTTGGAATTGCAGACAGAGAACTCTACTGTAATCTGATAGTGCTGGATATGCAGGATTATGATATTATACTGGGCATGGATTTCCTGAGTAAATACGGAGCTTCGATAGAGTGTGGAAAAAGAAGAGTAATTTTCTGGCCTGAAGCAGAACCAACCTTCGAATTCATTGGATAAAATAAGAAAGAAGTTAAAATGTTCTTATCAGCTTTAAAGGCACAGAAGATGTTAGACAGTGGATGCAATGGGTTCCTAGCGCATGTAATAGATACAAATCAGGAAAAGGAACTGAAGCCAGAAGATGTCAAAGTCATATGCAACTACCCAGAGGTATTTCCGGATGAACTACTAGGGTTAGCACCTGATCGGGAAATCGAGTTCGGTATTGAATTAGTTCCTGGTACAAGACCGATCTCTAAAGCACCTTACCGTATGGCGCCGGCCGAATTGGAGGAACTTCAAAAATAGTTACGGGAATTGCTCGACAAGGGACTTATCCACCCTAGTCACTCACCATGGGGGGCTCCGGTACTGTTTGTTAAAAAGAAGGATGGGTCTATGTGAATGTGTATAGATTATCAAGCACTGAATAAAGTTACAATCAAGAACAGATATCCATTACCACGGATTGACGATTTGTTCGACCAATTGAAGGGGGCCACTGTTTTCTCCAAGATTGACTTGAGATCGGGCTATCATCAAGTGAAGGTGAAACAAGATGATATACCGAAAACGGCCTTCCGGACAAGATACGGACACTATGAGTTCGTAGTAATGCCCTTCGGAGTGACAAATGCTCCTGCTCTATTCATGGACTTAATGAACCGGGTATTCTCAATATATCTCGACAAATTCGTGGTTGTTTTTATCGATGATATTCTCATTTATTCAAGAACCCAGGAAGAGCATGCCAAACACCTGGAAATAGTATTACAAATTCTCCGGGAAAAGCAATTGTATGCGAAATTCTCCAAATATGAATTTTGGCTCGACCAAGTATCATTTCTGGGTCATGTTATCTCTAAGGATGGAGTAATGGTAGACCCAACCAAGATCGAAGCTGTCAGTAGCTGGAATAGGCCTAGGAGTGCCAGTGAAATCAGGAGTTTCCTCGGACTAGCAGGTTATTACCGGAAGTTCGTAGAGGGTTTCTCCAGAATTGCAGCACTAATGACAGCCCTCACTCGGAAAAATAGGAAGTACGAATGGACAGATGACTGCGAGAAGAGTTTCACAGAACTGAAAAGAAGACTGACCAGTGCTCCAATTCTTACTCTTCCGGAAAGCAACGAAGGATTTGATATGTACAGTGACGCATCTAAATCAGGACTCGGAGCTGTACTCAGGCAAAATGGCAAAGTCATTGCCTATGACTCCATGCAACTCAAAGAACATGAGAAAAATTATCCTACACATGATTTGGAACTAGCAGCCGTGGTCTTTGCTCTTAAGATATGGAGACACTATCTATATGGAGCGCAGTGTAAGATCTATACAGATCATCAAAGTCTAAAATATTTCTTCACACAGAAGGACCTTAACATGAGACAAAGAAGATGGCTTGAGCTAGTCAAGGACTATGACTGCGAGATCTTTTATCATCCGGGAAAAGCGAACAAAGTGGCGGATGCACTCAGCCGAAAGTTATAGGCCACCGACGTATCCGGAATTATTTTAAGTTTGAGGACGAACTTTTATGAGGTATGGGAGACTGTAACACCCATGGAGTACTTAGCAAGATTTTAGATATTTTTATCATGAATAAAAAAATAGGCCTTATGTGGAATTAACAAAAATAATAAAAATAAAAGTAGAATCAAAAAGAGTATCTCTTACTAGATATATGCATGTGTTAACCAATAGACTAAGAGTAATTATTGTTAAAGAAAGAGGTGACAATCTAGTTAAGGGTAAGAAAAGAGATTTTTTTTCATTGAGAATGAGAGGTTAGAGTTGCCTTCTCCCTCTCAAAAGAAAAGAGGATTTTTACTTCCTCTTTTCATTAAGGGGAAATAAAAGAAAGGAGAAGGAAAAATACATTTTTCCCTTCCTCCTCTCATGATGAATAAAAGGGGAAATTAAGAAGAAACTTCATTTTCTTCTCTTCCTCCTTCCTCCTCTTCCTCACCGTGACCAAGAAACCTCCCCCACCTCTCCTTGCCGAAACCCAAAAACAAAGAAGACCCCTCTCTAGGAAGGCTCCACAAGCAAGATCCCTCTTTCCTTAAGCGAATAAGGATGTAAGTATTCCCTCACCTGTGGTACAAGTTGCTTACGGTTCTCTTGAAAGATTTGAACTCTTAGAATTAGAAATAAAAGAAGAGAAGAAACCATGCTTATGAATTTTGATAGGTTATGATATAAATTTAGTTAGGAAGGAAATTATGTGTGTGATGTCAAGCTTGATCTTCTTATTAAGATGTTTATTAACCTTCTCTCCTTTTTATAAGTTTCGGCCAAGATAGAAATATAGGGTTCATGAGGCTTAAAACCTAATCTAATTTGCTCATAGATTCATTTATGATGTGATATGAAATTTGCTAGAGACTCATGTTCATAGGTTATCTAGAATTTATGTTCTTGCTTGAAGAAAGTTTCGGTCAAGATAGGAATATAGGGTTCATGAGGCTTAAAACCTAATATAACTTGCTCATAGATTCATTTATGATGTGATATGAAATTTGCTAGAGATTCATGTTCATATGTTATCTAGAATTTATGTTCTTGCATGAAGAAAGTTTCGGCCAAGATAGGAATATTGGTTTCATGAGGCTTTAAACCTAATCTAACTTGCTCATAGATTCATTTATGATTGTGGTATGAAATTTGCTAGAGATTCATGTTCATATGTTATCTAGAATCTAAGTTCTTGCTTGAAGAAAGTTTCGGCCATGATAAAAAAAAATTAGGGTTCATGAGGCTTAAAACCTAATCTAACTTGCTCATAGATTTATTTATGATGTGCTATAAAATTGCTAGAGATTCATGTTCATATGTTATCTAGAACTTATGTTCTTGCTTGAAGGAAGTTTCGGCCATGATGGAAATATTAGGGTTCATGAAACTCAAAACCTAATTTAGTATGATCATAGACCTCCATGTGATATGTTATGAAATTAACTAAAAAGATTTATGTTTACATGTTGTTCATAAGTTTATTTCCTAGTTGTGAAGTTTCGGCCAAGATAGTGATTTAGGGTTTCATAATGCTCTAAACCTAATTTAGCATGTTCATAGGCTTCATTGTGATATATTATCAAATTGGCTAAGTATTCATGTTAAGAGATTTATTAGAAGTCTACTTCTTGTTGCATGATGTTTCGGCTATGATAATTTCAGGGTTCATGAAGCCCAAAACCTAAGTTAGTATGCTCATAGGTTTCTTGATGATATGTTATAAAATGGGATAGAAACTTGTACTTATATGTTGCTTAGAAGTTCATTTCCTACATGATGGAGTTTCGGCCATGATGAATCCTTAGGGTTCATGAAGCTCCAAACCTAATTTAGTGTGCTTATAGACTTCTTTATGATATATGATGGAATTAGCTAGGTATTCATGCTACATGTTATTTAGAAGTGTATCTCCTTGGCTTATGAAGTTTCGGCCATGATAAGAATTTAGGGTTTCATAAAGCTCAAAACCTAATCTAGCATGCTCATAGACTTCCTTATGATATGTTAGCAACTTGGCTAAGTATTTATGTTCATGTGTTGCTTAGAAGTTTACTTCTTGTTACATGATGTTTCGGCTATGATAAGATGTTAGGATTCATGAAACTCAAAACCTAATTTAGTATGTTCCAAGACTTCTTATGATATGTTATGAGATTTGCTAGGTATTCATGTTGTATATGGCTTAGGAGTATTCTTTTGTTATGAACTTTCGGCCATGACTATAACTTAGAATTCAAGAAGGTTTTAAACCTAAACTTAGCAAGCCATGAATTTGTTTATGATATGTTTTATGTTTAAGTATGCATGCTTTTGATAAAATCAGTAACATGTTGATTATGTATGTCATGAATAATGCATGAGATGATCCTTATGATGATTATGTACTCAAGTATGCATGATTTCAATGTGTTGCATGCTCATCCATGTAAGCTTATGAACCAAGCATGATAATGGTTTTATATGATGGCCATGTGCCAAGAATGCATGCCTTATGATATGATAAGAAATGGCAAGGAGTTGCTTCCCTTAAGTTGGGATTAAGAGCACTCTTTATGTTAAGACAAGAGCATGACATTTATGATGATATGATATGACATTTATGATGATATGATATGACACTTATGATGATATGATATGACAATTATGATGATATGATATGCATGACATGTACTTTACTTTGTATGGCTTGTACCAAGGGTGGGCTCCATAAGCGCCCCTAGACCGACGGACTATGAACGGGTCTAGTAAAAAGGGATGGGCTCCTTAGTACGCCCCTAGACCGACGGACTATGAACGGGTCTAGATCCCTAGTAGGTTCGGGGCTAGCTACCCTGTCCTAGGGATTGCGCGCATTTACGTATATATGTGGTATAAGCCGGACCCTCATGATGATGATATTATGTTCAAGTATTAAAAGATATGTATAAAGACATTTCGCACTCGACATGACATATGTTTTAAAAAGACATTTTGCATAATGCACTCATTCATATATGATATGTTTCTTTCTATGTTTCATGATATGTTATGCTTCTCATGATTTACCTCATATGATTCCTTTGTTTATGACATGTTGGAAACATGATACATAATGATATGTTATGATAAGAAACTATGCTCACATATTGATGATTATGTTATTTGTTCATTGATGATATGCTAGTATGATTTTACTTGAGATACGAATTTTTGTGAGTAGGAAAGAATCTTACTGAGCTCGTGTGCTCAAAGCTTACTTCCTTGTACCACAGAGAAAGGCAAGGGGTGGATTACTTAAGGGTGCTGCAGGAGAGGCAACGAGGTGTGTGTGGCAGTGGCTTGGCTGAAACAAATAAGACCTGCTATAATCTTTTGTTATGTTGACATGAACCGTTGTATTTATGTTACATTCCAGAATAACTCTATGACATTTCCGCTGCTTTATGTTATAAGAAAGAAATTTTTGAATATGTATGTATCCTGGAATAGTTAAGTAAGTCAGTAGCCCCGTCCCTTTGGGTAGTAGGGAGGGCGGGCGTTACAGGTTGGTATCAGAGCGAGGTTAGCCTTTCCACTACACACACACCGAGTCTCTTTCTGCAACTCCAAGTAAGAAATTATTTTTATGCTTAGTAAGATTTCGTTACGATGTTTATGCTCAGTCTAATTATTTCTTTTATGCTTATGCTCAGTTTATTTATTTATTTTATGATTGCTTATGCTCAGTTTATTTAGTTATTTCTTTTATGCTCAGTTATTTATTTATTTTATTCATGATGTTTATGCTCAGTTTATTTAATTATTTTATTTATGGTACTCTAATAGTATGCATGCTTACTTTATCCTTTTAAGTCACAATTTTAGTTTAGGTTGCATGATGGTAGGTTAGGGATGATACTAACACAACAAACTTACAACTAATTAGAAATGACATTAACCTTTCGTTTGTTCGACTAGGAATGATAATAATTTACGCTAGTTATGTTGTCATTAATGAAGATAAGGATGGCTAGAAGACGTAATACCAGAGCAGAGGAAACAACACCTCCACCTGATTTGATGCATGTAGTTACCGAACTCAAGCGTCAAGTTACGGAACAGCAGCAAATGATCACTGCTATGCTAAATCAACAAGGAAATCCTGTTACCCCGCCAGGACACCAGAATGTGGTACCAGTAATACCTACAGCTGTTCCAGTACCACCGGCACCTGCACCACCGGTAGGCCCAGCTTCAGTGGTTCGTCAGGAGGCATATTTGATACAGTGGTAGAGATTGAAGCCAGAAACTTTCTCTGGAAACTGTGAACCATGGGACGCACAAGCCTGGTTCAAGACGGTGGAAAGCATAGTAGAGTTACTGGATTGGCCTGAACACGAGAAGGTTAAATGTGCATCATTCTGCCTTACTGGAGATGCCAGAATGTGGTGGGACAGAGTAAAGGCGAAAAGACAAGTAAATCAGATGACGTGGACAGACTTCGAGACAGAATTTTTCGAAGAATTTTTCTATATGTGAGTCACAAATAAACACTATGATGAATTCACCGAGTTCCGGCAAGGTGATCTATCCGTCAATGAAACTATTAAGAAATTCAACCGCCTAGCACGCCTGTGCCCAGAGTTGGTCAGTACAGAGAAAGAAAGAGTCCGACTTATGCTGAAGATGCTCAGACCTGAGATAGCCTTGAACGTGGCCGGCGGAGTTAATAGACCGCAGACCGCCGAAGAATTAATCAGCAGCACCCTGATCACGGAACACTATCAGAAGGCAATGAATGAGAGCAAGAATCAGACTCAGTCAGGAGGACCGAAATCACAAAGTAACCGCACTAGCTGGAAAGGAAATCCCAATGGCAAGAGGAAGCAATGAGGTGATTCCAAGAGTGGTCCAGCCAGCAAGCAACTCATGTTCCCTCAATGTACTACTTGCAGAAAGAAGCACCCGGGGGTATGCCGTATAGGTACAAATAGATGCTACAACTGTGGGATGGAAGGACATATGGCTCGGAATTGTCCTACTAAGATCCAGACACCTATCCCTCCGCAGGTTCAGAACAAAGGTGTGCTTCCACAGCTACACATGATGCAAGCTGCAATAGAAGGCCTGCAGATAAGTCAAGGGAGACTTGAAGCTTCGCCAGTGGCGACGGATGCTAGAATTTTCTCCATCACCAAGGAGGATGCGGCCAATGCTTCCACGGTCGTCATAGGTCAGATAATTGTCTTTAATCATTATGCTACTGCACTATTTGACACCGGGGCAACACACTCGTTTATTTCTACACCTTTCACGGGAAAGATAGACATGCCACCCCAACCCTTGGATTGCAAATTTTTAACGACATTACCTTCGGGTGATGTGATGCCATCCACCCATGTACTGCGAGCCACACCCGTCAGAATTGCAGACAGAGAACTCTACTGTAATCTGATAGTGCTGGATATGCAGGATTATGATATTATACTGGGCATGGATTTCCTGAGTAAATACGGAGCTTCGATAGAGTGCGGAAAAAGAAGAGTAATTTTCTGGCCTGAAGCAGAACCAACCTTCGAATTCATTGGATAAAATAAGAAAGAAGTTTAAAAGTTCTTATCAGCTTTAAAGGCACAGAAGATGTTAGACAGTGGATGCACTGGGTTCCTAGCGCATGTAATAGATACAAATCAGGAAAAGGAACTGAAGCCAGAAGATGTCAAAGTCGTATGCAACTACCCAGAGGTATTTCCGGATGAACTACCAGGGTTAGCACCTGATCGGGAAATCGAGTTCGGGATTGAATTAGTTCCTGGTACAAGACCGATCTCTAAAGCACCTTACCGTATGGCGCCGACCGAATTGGAGGAACTTCAAAAACAGTTACGGGAATTGCTCGACAAGGGACTTATCCGCCCTAGTCACTCACCATGGGGGGCTCCGGTACTGTTTGTTAAAAAGAAGGATGGGTCTATGCGAATGTGTATAGATTATCGAGCACTGAATAAAGTTACAATCAAGAACAGATATCCATTACCACGGATTGACGATTTGTTCGACCAATTGAAGGGGGCCACTGTTTTCTCCGAGATTGACTTGAGATCGGGCTATCATCAAGTGAAGGTGAAACAAGATGATATACCGAAAACGACCTTCCGGACAAGATACGAACACTATGAGTTCGTAGTAATGCCCTTCGGAGTGACAAATGCTCCTGCTCTATTCATGGACTTAATGAACCGGGTATTCTCAATATATCTCGACAAATTCGTGGCTGTTTTTATCGATGATATTCTCATTTATTCAAGAACCCAGGAAGAGCATGCCAAACACCTGGAAATAGTATTACAAATTCTCCGGGAAAAGCAATTGTATGCGAAATTCTCCAAATGCTAAATTTGGCTCGACCAAGTATCATTTCTGGGTCATGTTATCTCTAAGGATGGAGTAATGGTAGACCCAACCAAGATCGAAGCTGTCAGTAACTGGAATTGGCCCAGGAGTGCCAGTGAAATCAGTGTTGGTCCCTTTGTAGGCCGGCAAGAGGGGAGGGGTGAATTGCCCTACAAGATAAAACAAAAACCCTTCTCGGATATTCAACTAACTTAAAAGAACTTGTAATTAAAAGGGCAGAGACTAATTAAAATAGAAAATAGATACAGAGGAATTACTTGGTTTGCAATCAGAGGATTGCTAATCCAAGGCAAAGAAGGCGCACTAATTGATTCTCCTCTGGGCGGAGTAGCCTCTTACAGCGTTGAAAGCACAGAAAGAAATAACAAATGAAAGCACTGGATTACAAGTAGTTGTTCTTGATTTATTATCTTGCTTCTAGACCAAGGCTATATTTATAGCCTTGGTCGGGGCGCCTGGAAGGGTTCCGGGCGCCCTAGGGGGGATAAATTTTATCCCCAACGTTCAGATCGAGTCAAAGCTCGATCTGCTCGAAAATCAACTTCCGGGCGCCCCGGGCTGCTCCGGGCGCCCCGGACTGTTCCGGGCGCCCCGGAGCCCAAAGTCAACACAGTTGACTTTTGGCCCGGGCTCTTTGCTCCGGTTCAGTTCTCCTCGGTCCAGGTCTTGTTCGCTCCAGTCTCGCTAGCTTGGGTGATCTCGGCCATCCGGCTCGTCCCTCGAATGCCGCGCACGTTCTTCTCGTCCACCGGTGTACTCTTCCGCGGACACCTCGTCCCTCGGACGCACCGATCCCGTCGGCTCTCTCCCGTGCCGTCATTCTCGCTAGCCGCGTCTTCCGCTCGACTTCCTATGTTCCTAAGTTCCTGCACACTTAGACACAAGGGTTAAACTACGCAGGACCTAGCTTAACTTGTTTGATCACATCAAAACACCTCGGGGTTCCAACAATCTCCCCCTTTTTGATGTGAGCAACCCAAGTTAAGCTAGGGTAATACAGATGCAGTAAAAATAATTTATTTGCAATTAAGTCCAAAGATATTTCAATTTAATAAGTGTATACTTCCCCCTAGACTTAACATACTTCTCCCCCTTTGATCACATAAAAAATAGGGGTTCTCTAAACAAGTCTAAGGTAAAAAAAATTTAAGTGAAAAAAAATTTCTAAGGCAATTAACTTAAAAGAGAAATTTCTAAGGCAATTTCTAAGGCAATGTTTCAAAAGAGAATATCTAGTTTAAAAAAATTCTAAGTCAATATTCAGAAAATTTTAACGTGAATTTTTATAAAAGATTTCTAAGGCAATTTTCAAAGGAAAATGTCTAAGACAATATTCATAGAAAAATTCCTAAGTTAAAAAAATATCTAAGTTAATTTAAAAAGATTTAAGTCAATTTCCAAAAAGAATTTCTAAGTCAATTTTCAGAAAATTTCTAAGTCAATAATTTTCAGAAATTTTCTAAGTCAATTAAAAAAATTTAATTTCTAAAAAAATTATTATAAATTAATTTTAAATATATAAATTGAATAACTCTTTTAAAGCATTAGGTAAATTAAATTAATGCTTTTTCAGTTAGTCAATTAAACTTTTCATTTCGATACTTGGCTTCCAGGTCGTGGCGAGGCACTAGGCCTTCTTGGTTATTGGAGCAACAACCACTTCCTTAGACAAAGCCTCATAATGAAATTAGTCGTTTAATTTCCTTGCTGAAAATGCTAAGTTAAATTAAACAGGTTTTTGGAACCCAGTAGAGGTTCCTACCTACAGGGTTAACCAAGTATTTCCTAGGTACATAGATTTTTGATATATTTCTAATTTGACTTTGATGAAATCTATAATACCAATTTAAACCTCTATAATTTCTAAAAGTAGAAATATTTGAACTTTTATATTTTTTCAATCTTTCTATTTCTTCTTTTAGTTTTTCATTGTGAATTTTCAATTTATCAAAATCCTCTATTAGACATGATTTTGCTAAAATTCTTTTTGTTTCCAGAATTTCATTTTTTAATTTGGTATTTTCATTTTCTAATCTATACATGGATTTAGTCATTGCCTTAATGCCAGAGTAAAGTTGATCAGGGGGTAAGAGGCATACCTCACTTACCATATCAGACTTGAAGTCTGAATCTCCCCCTGCTTCGCTGCTCTCATCTGAGGTCGCTCCCCCTTCATCGATGCTAGGTTCTGACGAGCTTTGCCCTTCGTAACTTGCCATCAGCGCTATCCCAGCATATTCTTGAGCTTCTGATTCGGATGAAGAAGTGTCGTCCCAAGTTGCTTTTAGGTTGTGTTTCTTGGGTGTCTTCATTTTGACCTTCTTGAGTTCTGGGCAGTCTTCCCTTAGGTGTCCCTCCTTCTGACACTGGTAGCACCGCACCTTTCTTCTACCTTTTTGATTCTTTTGATTCTGCATTTTAAATTTATTAGATCTAAAAAACTTTTTAAAGTTTCTTACCATGTATGCTTCTTTGTCGTCTTCGGAGTCTGACTTGGGTTCATCCTTGTTGGTTGCGTTTAGCGCCATAGTCTGGGTTGTGTCCTTTGATGTCTCTGCACATCTAGTTTCGTGTAATTCAAGGGTAGAAAAACATTCCTCTAATGTACTTACCTCCAAATCTTTTGAGATGTAGTAGGCGTCGATGATTGAAGTCCACTCCGGAGTTCGAGGAAATGCGTTGAGCGCGTAGCGTATTGTATCCCGATTTGATACCTTTTCTCCGAGGTTCTCGAGACTAGTAATTAGTTCTTTTACCTTCGCGTGTAGACTGGCTACTTTCTCACCTTTTTCCAGACGGATGTTCATCAGTTTGTTACAGAGGATGTCCCTTCTAGCGAGCTTTGCTTCGGACGTGCCTTCGTGGAGTTCCAAGAACTTCTCCCAAAGTTCTTTAGCAGACACATAGTTTCCGATGCGATTGACCTCTTGAGGCGGTAACACACTCAGCAGGTGATGTTCCGCACGGCTGTTTGCTACCGACTCATTCTGCTCCTTCTTTGTCCAATCGCTCTCTTCTTTTTCTTTTCCATCTTTATCTACTGGAGCTATAAAACCATATTTCATAATAAACCGAATTTCAAAATCTATTTTTAAGAATACCTCCATACGACGCTTCCAGTCTGCGAAGTTCCCCTCGAATTTTGGTGGGACGATACTTGGTCCGGCCATCTTGTTGCTTCGATCGGCGGTTAGTCCTCCTGAAGCGTCCTCGCTCTGATACCACTTGCTGGTCCCTTTGTAGGCCGGCAAGAGAGGAGGGGTGAATTGCCCTACAAGATAAAACAAAATCCCTTCTCGGATATTCAACTAACTTAAAAGAACTTGTAATTAAAAGGGCAGAGACTAATTAAAACAGAAAATAGACACAGAGGAATTACTTGGTTTGTAATCAGAGGATTGCTAATCCAAGGCAAAGAAGGCGCACTAATTGATTCTCCTCTGGGCGGAGTAGCCTCTTACAGCGTTGAAAGCACAGAAAGAAATAACAAATGAAAGCACTGGATTACAAGTAGTTGTTCGTGATTAATTATCTTGCTTCTAGACCAAGGCTATATTTATAGCCTTAGTCGGGGCGCCTGGAAGGGTTCCGGGCGCCTGGGGATAAATTTATCCCCAACGTTCAGATCGAGTCAAAGCTCGATCCGCCGAAAATCAACTTCGTGCGGAGGTTCCCGGCCGCCCGGGCGCCCCAGAGCGTCCGGGCGCCGAGCCCAAAGTCAACACAGTTGACTTTTGGCCGAGCTCTTTCGGTTTAGTTCTCCTCGGTCCAGTCTTGTTCGCTCCCTCACTAGCTTGGGTGATCTCGGCCATCCGAATAGGGCTCACCAACCCAAGTTCCGACTTCTCTTGAGCGACCTTCCTTC
This sequence comes from Zingiber officinale, assembly GCF_018446385.1. Classification (NCBI taxonomy): domain Eukaryota; kingdom Viridiplantae; phylum Streptophyta; class Magnoliopsida; order Zingiberales; family Zingiberaceae; genus Zingiber; species Zingiber officinale. The sequence continues at coordinate 27,778,929 of NC_055992.1, read as the reverse complement.
CCGATTTCTTGTCCCTCGAACGTCGCGCACGTTCTTCTCGTCCACCGGTGTACTCTTCCGCGGACACCTCGTCCCTCGGACGCACCGAGCCCGTTGGCTCTCTCCCGTGCCGTCCTTCTCGCTAGCCGCGTCTTCCGCTCGACTTCCTGTGTTCCTAAGTTCCTGTACACTTAGACACAAGGGTTAAACTACGCAGGACCTAGCTTAACTTGTTTGATCACATCAAAACACCTCGGGGTTCCAACAATCAAGAGTTTCCTCGGACTAGCAGGTTATTACCGGAAGTTCGTAGAGGGTTTCTGCAGAATTGCAGCACCAATGACAGCCCTCACTCGGAAAAATAGGAAGTACGAATGGACAGATGACTGCGAGAAGAGTTTCATAGAACTGAAAAGGAGACTGACCAGTGCTCCAATTCTTACTCTTCCGGAAAGCAATGAAGGATTTGATATGTACAGTGACACATCTAAATCAGGACTCAGAGCTGTACTCATGCAAAATGGCAAAGTCATTGCCTATGCCTCCAGGCAACTCAAAGAACATGAGAAAAATTATCCTACACACGATTTGGAACTAGCAGCCGTGGTCTTTGCTCTTAAGATATGGAGACACTATCTATATGGAGCGCAGTGTAAGATCTATACGGATCATCAGAGTCTGAAATATTTATTCACACAGAAGGACCTTAACATGAGACAAAGAAGATGGCTTGAGCTAGTCAAGGACTATGACTGCGAGATCTTTTATCATCCGGGAAAAGCGAACAAAGTGGTGGATGCACTCAGCCGAAAGTTATAGGCCACCGAAGTATCCAGAATTATTTTAAGTTCGAGGATGAACTTTTATGAGGTATGGGAGACTGTAACACCCATGGAGTACTGAGCAAGATTTTAGATATTTTTATCATGAATAAAAAAAATAGGCCTTATGTGGAATTAACAAAAATAATAAAAATAAAAGTAGAATCAAAAAGAGAGATGACCAAGGTTTGAACCTTGGATCTCTTACTAGATATATGCATGTGTTAACCAATAGACTAAGAGTAATTATTGTTAAAGAAAGAGGTGACAATCTAGTTAAGGGTAAGAAAAGAGATTTTTTTTCATTGAGAAGGAGAGGTTAGAGTTGCCTTCTCCCTCTCAAAAGAAAAGAGGATTTTTACTTCCTCTTTTCATTAAGGGGAAATAAAAGAAAGGAGAAGGAAAAATACATTTTTCCCTTCCACCTCTCATGATGAATAAAAGGGGAAATTAAGAAGAAACTTCATTTTCTTCTCTTCCTCCTTCCTCCTCTTCCTCACCGTGACCATGAAACCTCCCCCACCTCTCCTTGCCGAAACCCAAAAACAAAGAAGACCCCTCTCTAGGAAGGCTCCACAAGCAAGATCCCTCTTTCCTTAAGCGAATAAGGATGTAAGTATTCCCTCACCTGTGGTACAAGTTGCTTACGGTTCTCTCGAAAGATTTGAACTCTTAGAATTAGAAATAAAAGAAGAGAAGAAACCATGCTTATGAATTTTGATAGGTTATGATATAAATTTAGTTAGGAAGGAAATTATGTGTGTGATGTCAAGCTTGATCTTCTTATTAAGATGTTTATTAACCTTCTCTCCTTTTTATAAGTTTCGGCCAAGATAGAAATATAGGGTTCATGAGGCTTAAAACCTAATCTAATTTGCTCATAGATTCATTTATGATGTGATATGAAATTTTCTAGAGACTCATGTTCATAGGTTATCTAGAATTTATGTTCTTGCTTGAAGAAAGTTTCGGTCAAGATAGGAATATAGGGTTCATGAGGCTTAAAGCCTAATCTAACTTGCTCATAGATTCATTTATGATGTGATATGAAATTTGCTAAAGATTCATGTTCATATGTTATCTAGAATTTATGTTCTTGCTTGAAGAAAGTTTCGGCCAAGATAGGAATTTAGGTTTAATGAGGCTTAAAACCTAATCTAACTTGCTCATAGATTCATTTATGATTGTGGTATGAAATTTGCTAGAGATTCATGTTCATATGTTATCTAGAATCTATGTTCTTGCTTGAAGAAAGTTTCGGCCATGATAAAAAAAATTAGGGTTCATGAGGCTTAAAACCTAATCTAACTTGCTCATAGATTTATTTATGATGTGTTATGAAATTGCTAGAGATTCATGTTCATATGTTATCTAGAACTTATGTTCTTGCTTGAAGGAAGTTTCGGCCATGATGGAAATATTAGGGTTCATGAAACTCAAAACCTAATTTAGTATGATCATAGACCTCCATGTGATATGTTATGAAATTAACTAAAAAGATTTATGTTTACATGTTGTCCATAAGTTTATTTACTATTTGTGAAATTTCGGCCAAGATAGTTATTTAGGGTTTCATAAAGCTCTAAACCTAATTTAGCATGTTCATAGGCTTCATTGTGATATATTATCAAATTGGCTAAGTATTCATGTTAAGAGATTTATTAGAAGTCTACTTCTTGTTGCATGATGTTTCGGCTATGATAATTTCAGGGTTCATGAAGCCCAAAACCTAAGTTAGTATGCTCATAGGTTTCTTGATGATATGTTATAAAATGGGATAGAAACTTGTACTTATATGTTGCTTAGAAGTTCATTTCCTACATGATGGAGTTTCGGCCATGATGAATCCTTAGGGTTCATGAAGCTCCAAACCTAATTTAGTGTGCTTATAGACTTCTTTATGATATATGATGGAATTAGCTAGGTATTCATGCTACATGTTGTTTAGAAGTGTATCTCCTTGGCTTATGAAGTTTCGGCCATGATAAGAATTTAGGGTTTCATAAAGCTCAAAACCTAATCTAGCATGCTCATAGACTTCCTTATGATATGTTAGCAACTTGGCTAAGTATTTATGTTCATGTGTTGCTTAGAAGTTTACTTCTTGTTACATGATGTTTCGGCTATGATAAGATGTTAGGATTCATGAAACTCAAAACCTAATTTAGTATGTTCCTAGACTTCTTATGATATGTTATGAGATTTGCTAGGTATTCATGTTGTATGTGGCTTAGGAGTATTCTTTTGTTATGAACTTTCGGCCATGACTATAACTTAGAATTCAAGAAGGTTTTAAACCTAAACTTAGCAAGCAATGAATTTGTTTATGATATGTTTTATGTTTAAGTATGCATGCTTTTGATAAAATCAGTAACATGTTGATTATGTATGTCATGAATAATGCATGAGATGATCCTTATGATGATTATGTACTCAAGTATGTATGATTTCAATGTGTTGCATGCTCATCCATGTAAGCTTATGAACCAAGCATGATAATGGTTTTATATGATGGCCATGTGCCAAGAATGCATGCCTTATGATATGATAAGAAATGGCAAGGAGTTGCTTCCCTTAAGTTGGGATTAAGAGCACTCTTTATGTTAAGACAAGAGCATGACATTTATGATGATATGATATGACATTTATGATGATATGATATGACACTTATGATGATATGATATGACAATTATGATGATATGATATGCATGACATGTACTTTACTTTGTATGGCTTGTACCAAGGGTGGGCTCCATAAGCGCCCCTAGACCGACGGACTATGAACGGGTCTAGTAAAAAGGGATGGGCTCCTTAGTACGCCCCTAGACCGACGGACTATGAACGGGTCTAGATCCCTAGTAGGTTCGGGGCTAGCTACCCTGTCCTAGGGATTGCACGCATTTACGTATATATGTGGTACAAGCCGGGCCCTCATGATGATGATATTATGTTCAAGTATTAAAAGATATGTATAAAGACATTTCGCACTCGACATGGCATATGTTTTAAATAGACATTTTGCATAATGCACCCATTCATATATGATATGTTTCTTTCTATGTTTCATGATTTGTTATGCTTCTCATGATTTACCTCATATGATTCCTTTGTTTATGACATGTTGGAAACATGATTCATAATGATATGTTATGATAAGAAACTATGCTCACATATTGATGATTATGTTATTTGTTCATTGATGATATGCTAGTATGATTTTACTTGAGATACGGATTTTTGTGAGTAGGAAAGAATCTTACTGAGCTCGTGTGCTCATAGCTTACTTCCTTGTACCGCAGATAAAGGCAAGGGGTGGATGACTTAAGGGTGCTGCAGGAGAGGCAAGGAGGTGTGTGTGGCAGTGGCTCGGCTGAAAAAAATAAGACCTGTTATAATCTTTTGTTATGTTGACATGAACCGTTGTATTTATGTTACATTCCAGAATAACTCTATGACATTTTCGCTGCTTTATGTTATAAGAAAGAAATTTTTGAATATGTATGTATCCTGGAATAGTTAAGTAAGTCAGTAGCCCCGTCCCTTTGGGTAGCAGGGAGGGCGGGCGTTACAGATATAGGCTTACCTCCTATCGGGGTATGCCCCGATCGATATTAGCCTACCTTCATCCTGAAGGTATGTCCCGGCCGATATTAGCCTTTCTCTTTTGCTTTTTCTTCTTCCTTTTCTTTCCTCATCGGGAGACCCACAAAACCTAACCCATATCACTAGCCTTCCCTTCAATTCTAGTCGAAGGAGGTGTAGACGACTGACTAGACATAAGTATGGTCTTGTCTTTTCCTACCCGTGACTCTGCTCTAGATATTGAAATGACCTCACAGATTTTATGTACCACTGTTTCTCCAAACCAAGTATAGTGATCCTGTGAGCCTTTTGCTTCTTTAAATAGGCTTACAACCTTCTCTTCATCCACCACCCATTTCAGTTCTTTTCCTTCCTTGTCATCTCTTATTGCTAAGGTTATGGTCTTGGATCCTCCCCTTTGGGGGCGACTTTTGTTGGACTAGGTGAGATCTATATATGAGTTTATTGAAATTTTTGCTCCAACTACCTCTAAGGTTCAAGGGATTGTCTTAAGAGATGAAGCCTCATCATTCATATTTTTCATCCAAAGATGCCGATGCTCTGAAGGACTCAAGAAACTTCAGAGAGATTTTTGCTACTCATAGAGGGGCAGCCAAATGACCCAAGGGCGCTGTGTGAAGGGCACAGCACATGTTACCCTTGGGCTATACTTGGTTGCTTCACTTGCCGAGCCAGACGGCTTGAGAGGGGAAGTGGTTTTTACATTTACTTTTCCATGATGGAATGAATAAATGTTTCCCTGTCTCGTTGCCTCTGAGCCTTTATACTTTTGTTGCTTTCTTTGTCCTAGGCAGCATATTGCCACTTATGAGCTTTGACAAGCTTGGACGAAGTGAGCTATCTCCATCTCCGCTCCGTGGTAAGTTTGAATCCAGTGGGATTGACATTTTCTGAACATTCTAAGAGTTTATGTTTGTAATATTTGTTATCTAGCTGAGGTTTTACTGTTCTGAGGGAAAATGTAATGTTGTGTATTCTGATCAGATTCTAAGTGTAAAAATAAACTTTTGTATCGAATTAAGTGGTTCTATTGAATCCTTCTGTAATTTACCAGATTAACTATGATGTGGCATTCATCGTTCCTTGGTGTATCTTGTGTGTCATTTCTTATAGCTAAGGCTATCTTAACTGTCGAAACATCTTCACATTATAACTAATGTTATACCAACCAATATTGTCTTATTGATCACAGTCAATACTATACTTATCTAGCATAATCATAGTTATATCAATATAAAATTACTTTGATAAATATTAGTTTGTATCTTATAAGGATATTAATTTAAAATTGGTTATTCCCCTAAATCTCCAACCTTAAATGTTTTTATCTTTAGCCTGGGTTTAGTCAAAAGTTCAATCCTTTTTATTTTATTATACCCAGTTATTCACGTCTTCTTTCGAAGCTTCCTAGCTAGTGATTGGTTCTTCTTCAGGTGAGAGAATGTTAAAAATGTACCCCAAGACGCTACCAACCCCAGCGTGATCTGACCTGTCACCTCCGATATAAATGTTCTTATGATGGTATGACACACACTTTTTCTGACCGCCACGTCACGTGGGTCTTCTGCCTTTCTATTGTGATCCTCCGCGCCTGCTGCAAAAAATATTTTGATCTGACGACGGTTGTGTGTCTTCCAAACCCTAAACCCTTCGCCTCCTTTTAAACTTTATCCCTTCTGTTCTGTTCTAGCGTTCTTTTCTTGTGGCAGTCTTCAACCAAATCCTGGGCTCACCGTTTCTCGACGATCTCTTTTCTTGTCTTCAGTAAGTAATCTGTTGCTTCACTAGCCTATACTTTTGTCCATGGCTGCGGAAGCAATTGCTCCTTGGTATGTCCATATGTCTTCCTCCTTTGATAAGAATGCTAGATTATCCATCCGTCGCCAATATGAAATTCCTAGGGAATATAGCATCATAATCCCCACATCGAATGATCGACCTCATCGTCCTCCTGATGACTGCGTGACTTTTTTCAGGGTCCAGTTGATAGGGGGCTTAAGGTTCCCCATTCCTCCTTTCTTGATTGAAATAAGTCGGTACTTTGATATTCCTTTGCAGCAGTTCACCCCTAATGCATTTCGTTATCTATGCGGTACTTGCATGTTGTTTTGTCTATGGGATATTCCTCCTACTCCTCAAAATTTCTTCATGTTTTCTTATCCCAAGTGCTCAGAACCGGGTGTTTTCCTGTTTCATTCACGAACTAAAATGGTTCTTTTTGAGGGTATGCCTTCATCTCTCAAAGCTTGGAAATCTCATTTTTTCTTCTTAAAGTTTCCAGGACCTATTCCTTGGTCTCATGCTTGGAAATCTTTTTTGCCCCCCTTGCCCGACGTCAAGGAGTTTCATCTTCATCCTTCTTTCCCCCTCTATTGTGAGAAATTGTTAAATCATCGGCTTTCCATTCTTAAGTGGCTACGGGTTGATCTCCTATACTTGTTTGGTTTAAGCCCTGTCAGACCTGATACTCGAGTTCCTTTAGGTAATACCTTATTTCTTTCTCCTTATTTTTAACTGACTGAACTGTTGTTCTTTTTTCTGTAGTGGATAGCTTTTATGATGCTTTGATTGACGAAGAACTACGTGTGGAAGAGGGCATACTTTGCGCCAAGGAGGCTGAACTTCTGGCTGCAATTGCTCTTCCTCCTCCAATCGAAGAGCCAACTCCTTTGGCTGAAGTGTTTAGTTCTTTGGGTGCTCTTGAAGCTCTTGAAGCTCCTAGAGACCCTTCTGTGGAGATCCTTCCCAATCCTGTACCCACTGTTACTTCTCCAGCAGCTGCTGCCGTTTCTTCCTCTACTACTCTCACCGTAATCGAACTCACATCTCCTGATAGCCCCAGTAAATTGATAACTAAAATTTCCACGGGCAAGCGTCCAGGGCGTAAACTAACCAGGGCTCCTCCTTCAAAAAGGAGGCTCATTCTTCCTGCTGATGAGTTGGTTTCAGAAGGCTTTGCTTCGGCTAACCTTCCTTCTGATGAGCCGACGCTGGCGGAGCTTTATCCTTCTCTCAATTTTCCTGCCTCGCCTTTCTCCAGTGCCAGCGCTTCTGGGGATGTTTCTTTTACTTTTCCTCTATCTATACCAACTTCTGGATCTTTACCTTCCTCATCTTTTTCTTACTTAGTCTTTGCTCCCCCTTCTATTCCTACTTCTTCCTTCTCGACTGGTTCCTCCGCCATTCCTGTTCTCCTCATATTATTAGGGGGTTCTTTTGCCAATTCTTGGGACGAAGTTCGTCCCCTTTTTGAAGAGCTTTCTATTCCTGAGGCAATTGATCGCTTCTCTCATAAGGAGAATCAGGTATATGCTTGTTAATGCTTATTTTCTATTTCTCAACTATTATCTTATGGCTTTCTGTTGTACTTCCAACGATGGATAGAAAATATGAGTTTTTCTCGACTATTGCACAACCTATACGCTGAGAATAAGAGGCTGAGATCTGAAAATGATAAGCTAAAACAAGAGGTTGCTGAGTTATCTTCTGCTGCGTTTTCTGCTGCCGCCAAGAAATAGCTTGAGGCTCAGATTGAAAGTCTTGAAGCACAATTTAAACTGGCTACGGACCTCAACCAGGAACTGACTTCAAAACTTGGCGAGCTAAAAGATAATTATGAAGCAGAATTGACTGAGAAGCTCAAAGCCCTGCAACTGAAAGAGGATGAGGTAGCATCTCTGACCACCTTCCTTGATTCAGCTAAAGCCGAGGTTTCTGCTAAAGAAGATGAATTAAAGACCTCTCAGATGGAGTTGGTAGTCTACAAGGGGAACGAGGATGTTCGTTACAAGGAACGGGCCACTGTCATGATTGAGTCTCCCAAATTCAACAGACCGATTGTGAGGTCCATCCTATCTGCCTTTACTGCAGGAGCTCAAGGGGCAATTCAGCAATTAAGAGAAGAAAGTTACTTATCTCGTGACCCTCCTCCCAATTTCTTAAATCGACGCAGATTGATTGAGAACAAACCTCCTGATCTGTACCCTAAGTTGACTCTGACTTGAATTCAAACTCTTGTAAAGAAGCGGGCTAAAACTTTGTAATGATGATTTCGCATAACGCTGCTTATTATCCTTTTGTTATCAACTTCACTCTTTCTCATGATAGTTATCTGTTTTATATAAGTGTGTCCAATGTTGCTCGGTTTGCCACCATACGATCTCTCCCAACAGATTATCATGTCTTAGATCGTTTCCTTATGCCCGGACGATATATATCAAGATTGATAAATATCGCCCGATATTCCATAACGTTGTTATGTCTCGCCCGATTTGACACAGCTCTATCATGATGTCCTTAATATTGGTCGATTTATTTCATTCGACCGATTTACCCCTATGTCTTCATATGTCCTTTCCACGTATTAATCTAGTCTCATAGGGTTTTATTATAGTGTATATTATTTGACTCATTATGATAAGCTTTTGGTCAATACACTTGGGTGACCTTTGTCTCGGCCGATTTATCATAACCGCCCGATTCATATCTATGAATCTTACTTAGTAGTTTTCGACCAGGTTCTATCTGCTAACAAATACCTTATACTTAATTTTTTCCTCCTTTTATTACACCAATAATCTGAACTTTAATGTAGAGTTTCTCAAAAATTATTTTCGGGGAATCTCTACACACTTTTCGAGGAAGATCATTCAACTTTACTTCTTTATTTTGTTTTTATCCTTTTAAGGTTATTCCTTATTTATGACGATTGGGGTTCTAAATACCTTTTCCTCTTCTTCTTTCCTTCCATTATCTCTTTTGGGGGTTTTAGCACAGGGTCAAAAGAAACATAAGGGTTTTACGAAGTTTTCTTCCGCTTTTCTCGTCTCTGTTCTTCTTCCCTGATTCCTCTTCCTTTGATCGTTTCTTCATATGGCGGCTTCTCCTCCTGCATGGTTTCTCTCATGTTCTTCCGACCTCATAGATACAGAAGAAGTGGACTTATAGGCAACCTATGGTTTTCCTTCTTATATCATCTGTCCCGCTCCTCATGAGGGTCCACATCTCCCTCCTTTAGGGTGTATCTCTATCTTCAGAGATCAAGTCCTACAAGGTTTTCGATTTCCACTTCATTCTTTCTTCTGTGATGTTAGTCTTTATTTCAATATTCCACTAAACCAATTTGTCCCTCAATCCTTTTCTATCCTTGTTGGTTTTATCGGGGTATCTAAACTATTAGATTTTCCCCTATATGCCCGTCTCTTTCATCATTTCTTTATTCCTCGGCGGGTAGATGTTGGTGTTTTCAAGTTCCAGTCTCGTCCCAAGGCCATTTTGTTCAACCGCATTCCTCCTCAGGGGGAATGGTATCGCAAATTTTTCTATATGCGTCTCCCTTCTCCTCCTCCGTTTCCCATTCACTGGATATATGACTTTCCTCCACCTCTTAGCACTCATAACCTCCTCAACGATCCTTCCATTACTCTTGCTTTATCTAAATTGAGGGGAGCAAAATTTAGTTTGCCGCATCTAATTGAGGAGGGTTTGATGTTTCCCTTTGGGATAGACAATATTGACACTCCTTTGGATAGCTCTTTCTGTAGGTATAATCATTTCATTTCGCCTTTGCTGATTAGCATATCTTTTTGACAATGGTGTTTATCCTCTGTATTTCAGCTGATGCTCTTCTTCCAGCTTTTATGTACAAGAACTCTACTATGACTAAGTCTTTTGTAAATAATCTTGGAGAAGAATGGTTGCGCGGTCGCCGATCCAATCCTAATTCCTCCATGTTGGGTTTACTATCTGAGGAAGAACGACGGGCAGAAGCTGTTGCAACCATGGAAGAGGAAGAAGAAGAACCTTTTGTTACCTTAGTTAAAAAGCCAAATCTCACTAAGGACTCTCCCTTCGGTGATTTCTTTGGTACTTTTACGCAAGCTCCTCTTGTCCCGGCGCCTATTTCTCTCGAGAGAGGTAAGGCACCGATAACTCCAACCCATATTATCTCTAATCCTGCTCTTAGATGATGAGACCCGGTCTACTTATCCCTTCTTCTTCTATTATTTCAGCTCCTCCTGCTTCTGCTTCTGAGATGGCCGTTATTCCTCCTATGTCCTCTGCATCTTTGGCATTGGCCTTGCCTCCCTTGGCTTCTAGGCCTCGAGCCAAACGGACACCTTGCCGGAGATCCTCTCTAAGTGTCAGTCGTTCAGTCGTTAGTGTTCCCGCAACTGCAACAACACCTCCTACACTGTTACCTTCTATTCCATCTAGTTCTTCCCCTGTTTCTCTTGTTTCTACTATCCCTTTCCCTCCTATTGCATCCTCTTCTTCTTCGCCTCCTGCTTCTTCCATTCCTAATCCTTTATTTAGGCAGGCTGCGGGTTTACCTTCTCAATTGGGCCAGCCCTCTAATCCGTCTAGCTATGGTTTTCTGCAACTACAAGGTTTATTAGCCGAATCTTGGCTACAAGGTCAAGAACAATTAAGAGGCCTTAGTCTTCCTCATCGAGCTGATCGCCACAGTCGTCAAGCAGTAGCTGTAGGCATCTCTAATTATGTGCTATCAATTTTATATCCTCATTTTTAACTTATATTACCCTTTTGTTTAGTTCCTTGCCTCAATTTTACACATCGACCAACTACTTACGACTAAGGATCAGGAGAACCAAAGATTAAAAGCTCAACTGGAAGCATTGAGGGCTACTTCTTCTTCTAGTAGCGATTTAGCTCAATTACAAGAGAAAGTGGCCCTACAAGATCAACAACTGGGGACCTTAAAACAAGAATTGGAGGAGTGTCAGCAATTATTGAAAGATAAGGAGCTTGCCCGAAGAACTTTAGAGTTACAGGTGGATCGACTACATTCTGGTCTTCGATTAGAGATTGCCTTAAAAGAGAAAACTCTCTCAGATGCTTCTCAAAAAAGTCTTATTTTAGAGAAAGTAGAGAAGCTTCATAATGTCTGTCTTTCTGACCAAGCTCAGGACTTAGCCTCTCATGATTTCATTCTCCTACAGGAACAAGAGCAGAGGAGAGCTCAAGATGTTGAATTATCACTGCTCCAGAAGGAATTGGATCAGCTTAAATCAGAGAAGGATGTTTTAAAAGAACAAAACACAAAGCTGCAAGCTGATTTCCAAAATTATAAGGAGCAAGAAAAGAGTCGGTGGGAAGAGTGGCGGCAGGCCTATTTAAAGTCTTCAGCATTTTCCTAAGAATTTGTCCGCAAGATAGTGGGTGCTCTGAATCATTCCGCATCGGGAGTTCTTCAACAATTTAGAGAGGGTGGTTATCTACCCAAGGAACCTCTCCTTTCTTTCATAAACCGTCGCAGGCTTAACGAAGAACTGCCCGCAGATTTGAAAGATCCTTTTCCAAATGTTTAAGGAAATTATTCATAAAAGGCTTGTAATATAAGAACTGATAAAGAAGTACAATTAAAGCTGGGTAATCAAATACTTGTAATATATAAGAAATTCTTGATACTTACTTGCTTCTTTATTATGCTGGTTTGAGAATACCCCTTCTGAAATGCTTGTGAGTACTAAATATAAACTTTATTCAAGAATTCCTTGCTCATCTCGTGAAGTTAAGCTTTGTTCTTATGAATCCTTCTGCCGACAACATCTGGTGTACTTCATAATTCCAAAAGAATGTATAATTTCAATTGAGTTCTAGATAGAGAACTGTATAAAATTCCTGAGTTCTGAGCTGAATATATTACTCCAGGTGAATTTTAAATAAGAACTTCTAGATAGATAGGCTTCCAAACGAATAATGTATCATATATGCATAGCATCCCTTTTTGAATCCTGTCTTCATGTCTGTATAACCCCAGTCGATTAGGCTTGGAAATTATAAGATTTTTCTCTTGATTGTGCTCTGTGATGGTTTATAGTCTCTGGTTTCTCATATGAAGACCCGTCCGAGTTACTTCATAAGATTTTCCCGATTGACTTGTAATCTCTAATGGTTTAGAGTCTCCGGTTCCTCCTATGAAGACCCGTCCGAGTTACTTCATAAGATTTCCCGATCGATTTGTGTTCTTTGATGGTTTAGAGTCTTCGGTTCCTCTTATGAAGACTCGTTCGAGTTATTTCATAAGATTTCCCGATCGACTTGTGTTCTCTGATGGTTTAGAGTCTCTGGTTCCTCTTATGAAGACACGTCTGAGTTACTTCATAAGATTTCCCGATCGACTTGTGTTCTCTGATGGTTTAGAGTCTCCGGTTCCTCTTATGAAGACCCGTCCAGTTACTTCATAATATTTTCCCGATCGACTTGTATTCTCTGATGGTTTAGAGTCTCCGGTTCCTCTTATGAAGACCCGTCCGAGTTACTTCATAAGATTTCCCGATCGACTTGTGTTTTCTGATGGTTTAGAGTCTCCGGTTCCTCTTATGAAGACCCGTCCGAGTTATTTCATAAGATTTTCCCGATCGACTTGTGATCTTTAATGGTTTAGAGTCTCCGGTTCCTCTTATGAAGACCCGTCCGAGTTATTTCATAAGATTTCCCGATCGACTTGTTATCTCTGATGGTTTAGAGTCTCCGGTTCCTCTTATGAAGACCCGTCCGAGTTATTTCATAAGATTTCTCGATCGACTTGTTATCTCTGATGGTTTAGAGTCTCCGGTTCCTCTTATGAAGACCCGTCCGAGTTACTTCATAAGATTTTCCCGATCGACTTGTGTTCTCTGATGGTTTAGAGTCTCTGGTTCCTCTTATGAACACCCGTCCGAGTTACTTCATAAGATTTCCCGATCGACTTGTTATCTCTGATGGTTTAGAGTCTCCGGTTTCTCTTATGAAGACCCGTCCGAGTTACTTCTTAAGATTTTCCCGATCGACTTGTGATCTCTGATGGTTTAGAGTCTCCGGTTCCTCTTATGAAGACCCGTCTGAGTTATTTCATAAGATTTCCCGATCGACTTGTTATCTCTGATGGTTTAGAGTCTCTGGTTCCTCTTATGAAGACCCGTACGAGTTATTTCATAAGATTTCCCGATCGACTTGTTATCTCTGATGGTTTAGAGTCTCCGGTTCCTCTTATGAAGACTCGTCCGAGTTACTTCATAAGATTTTCCCGATCGACTTGTGTTCTCTGATGGTTTAGAGTCTCCGATTCCTCTTATGAAGACCCGTCCGAGTTACTTCATAAGATTTCCCGATCGACTTATGTTCTCTGATGGTTTAGAGTCTCCGGTTCCTCTTATGAAGACTCGTCTGAGTTACTTCATACGATTTCCCGATCGACTTGTGTTCTCTGATGGTTTAGAGTCTCCGGTTCCTCTTATGAAGACCCGTCCGAGTTACTTCATAAGATTTTCCCGATCGACTTATGATCTCTGATGGTTTAGAGTCTCCGGTTCCTCTTATGAAGACCCGTCCGAGTTATTTCATAAGATTTCCCGATCGACTTGTGATCTTTGATGGTTTAGAGTCTCCGGTTCCTCTTATAAAGACCCGTCCGAGTTATTTCATAAGATTTCCTGATCGACTTATTATATGCAAAAATATAATATTTGTACTAACCTCGTGACGATTTAAAGTTTCTTGAGGGGAGCTGAATAGGCCTTTAGTATTTCCCCCTGTTGATTGCTTGACATAGAAAAATGAAGGTTCTCTTGATATTTATCAATCTGTATGAACCATATTTATTTCCTGTGGTGGTATTTGGCTTGCCTGGTTTTCATTAAAAGAAGTGAAGTACATAAACTGCAGGTATCTCAGTTCAACAGGGACTTCAAATAATTGTGAACACATTTTTAAATATTATGATCTAGTCAGGTTCGATAGGGCTGTAAATGATTAGCGCACCAAGGGCGCTCCAAAATTCTCCCTTCAGCGTCTTGGAGGTAATATGAGCCTGATGCGAGCTTTTCTACTACTTTATAAGGTCCTCCCCATTGTGGCGCCAACTTACTGACATCTCCCACAGGCTTAACTCGCTTCCATACCAAATCCACCACTTGGAAAAATCTGGGGATGACTCTTTTGTTATAGTTTTGTCTCATCCACTGTCGATATGATATAAGACGAGCAGCAGCTTTATCTCTTACTTCTGTAGGACCGTGATCGTTCGATAGAGGGGGGGTGAATATCGATTCGAAAACTCGAGTGTAAAAGTACGCAGCGGAAAAGTAAATGAACACAATTGATTTTACTTCGTTCGGAGCCTGTGACGACTCCTACTCGAAGGCCCGTGGTCCTTGACCACTTTCGTTGGGCAATCACTAGCAATTCGAATGTGATTACAAAAAGAGTACAAGAAATGCTAATGAAACAAAGCACAAAGCTGTACCGACAGAAAAGAAAACTTAAGGAGCAAGGGCGCGTTGTCGGAGCTTTGTTAGCGTCACTGGAGCACAGAGCAGCAAAGCAATCTGGGAATTCTAAGAGATGTGTTTTTGAAGCTCCACCCCTAGGGCTTCTTTTATATGCTGCTCTGGGCACCTGGATCCCTTCCGAGCGCCCTGGTGCGACGTGGCAAGTCCAGTCAGGATGCTCCACGTGGCGAGGCGACGCAGAGGATAAAACTTGCCTTCGGGCGCCCGGACCACCTTTTTCCAGAGATTCCTTCTCCTACAAAACAAGGTTAGTCCGAGGCAAAATATACCCTGCAACACAGATTGTTAGCACAATGAATTAACAGAAAAAGTATGACTTAGATTCCGTCTTTCCGAGACCGGAATCTAGTCATGATCTCGACTTAGATATCCGAAATGGATCTAAGCCGGATCGACGCCTAATGTTCCCTTCCCGGGAACGCGTCCTCGCAATCACTCCCCTCCAGTGACTTACCTTACTTACCTGCCAGACGTCCGGTCAGCCCTTCGACCCGTCTGGACTTCTCGGTCAGCCCGTCGACCCTCTTAGACTTCTCGCCAGCTGCTCGGTCAGCCCGTCGACCGCTTGGACTTCGTGCGCACTATCCGGTCACCGTCGACCTAGCCGGGCTTGCCGTGCATTCGGTCGACCGTTGACCTGTCTGGACTTATCCTGCACACTCGATCAGAGTGTTAGATCAACAATAAACCTAACTTAACCTATTTGTCATTCATCAAAACCTGGGTTGAATCGTTAGTGCTAACCGCACCAACAATCTCCCCCTTTTTGATGGAATGACAACCTGGTTAAGTTAGTGAAGACATTTGCAAGAAAAAACAGATAACATCATTATGTGGAGGTTTTTTAAGTTAGTTTGTATTTTCAATTGGTTTGGCTAACTTAACCCACCTAACCCTCCCCCTTTGGCATTCATAAAAAATAAGCATGTTTAAAGTAATAAAAAATAGACTTCAGACAAAGTAAGGAATCATGTCAAGTTACTCTGGGGGAGTTAAACTTAGTAATTTTATCTTTTGTAAAAGAGCTAAGTTTTGAGACAAGTTTAAAAGATCTATTTTTCAAAACTAGGTAAAATTGATTTTCTAAAATTGAGTTGGTAAAGGATTCAACTTTCAAGACTTAAGTACATAAAAGACTTGATTTTTTAAAGCTAGTTTTCAAAAATAGGTGTATATATAAAAAAAATCCAGATTTAAAGGCTAAGTTTTGTGAAAAATAGCTAATTTTTCAAGTATAGCTTCTAAGGTTAAGGTTTAAGAATAAGTTCTAAATTTCAAGAAAAACATTTTTTTTTTAAAACAGGTTTCAACTCTTTTCAAACATAAGCAAAATTTCAAAACTAAGTTTTAAAATATATTTCAAGATTGATTGAAGTTTAATTTTCAACACTAAGTTTGTAAAAGATTAAAAATTTTAAAAAGACTTAGTTTATAAACTTACGCTTAGTTTACAAAAATTAATTTTTGTAGAATTAAGTAGAATTAAGTAAAGTCAAGTTCTCATAACTAGATTTTTAAATTCAATTTTCAAAACTACGTTAAATCTAATTTTGAAATTCAATAGCTTAGTTTTCAAAAATAGGTTTAAGAAATTTTTAATAAAAATGTTTTAAAAAAAACTGAAAAAATTTTAATTGATTCCTCCCCCTAGACCTGACATTAAATCAAATGTCTAACCATTTAGTTACTGACTGACTGATCAAAAGATAGCAGCTTTCACTTGGTTAGTCAAGTTAAGGTCAATCTTAACTTGATTAATATATATTTTGTTTTTAACGCCCAGACTTATGTCGATGCACTGAAATAAGCATCTTAAGTCTTAGGCAAGTGGCCTATGCATCTCACCCCATTCTATTGTTCGGCAAACACAAGCAAGGTAAGCCTAGGGTTTTGGTGAGATGCTCAAAACTAGTCCTATGGGTGCATGTTCTCTAAGGATTTTGAACTAGTCTAAGGCTAAAAGTTTATTTAAAAATCTAAAAATAGGAAGGTTTTAAAAACTGACACATGTTTGAATCTATAAGTTGAAAGTAATGATTTTGAAAGTATTTTTGAAATTCAAAATTCCTAGTCTATTAGGCACATTCCTAGTTTTCTACGTAAATGGCTAAATTCATTTTCAGGGAGTGGTTTAGTGAATATGTCAGCTAAGTTTGATTTGGACTCAACGTATTTGAGCTCAATGTCACCCTTAGTAACATGATCCCTGATAAAGTGGTGCCTGATTTCAATGTGTTTGGTTCTTGAATGATGCACTGGATTTTTTGTTAAATTTATTGAGCTAATATTGTCAATTAAGACTTTTACATTTGTGATTTTTAAGTTAAAATCTTTTAAGCTGTGCATCATCCATAATAATTGGGCTACACATTCTCCTATGGCTATGTATTCTGACTCAGTTGTAGATAGTGCAACGCAATGTTGCTTTCTACTAAACCAGCTAACAAGTGATGGGCCTAGTAGTTGACATCCACCACTTGTGCTTTTGCGGTCTAATTTGCACCCAGCATAATCTGAATCAGAATATCCTATTAATTCAAACTCACTGGTCCTAGGATACCAGATTCCTACGTTTGTTGTTCCCTTAAGATATCTAAAAATCCTTTTAACTTGAGTCAAATGGGATTCTTTAGCACAGGTTTGGTATCTTGCACACATACTAACTGCAAATAAGATATCAGGTCAGCTTGCAGTTAGGTAGAGTAGACTTCCTATTGCACTTCTATAGTACTTTAGATCTACTGGTTTTCTATTTGGGTCATTGTCTAAGATTGTGTTTACTGCCATGGGTGTTTTTATTTCTTTTGTATTTTCCATTCTGAATTTTTTAAGTAATTCTTTAGTGTATTTGTATTGATAAATGTAATTTCCTTCATTTGTTTGTTTGATTTGTAATCCTAGGAAATAGGTCAATTTTCCTACTAAGCTCATTTCAAATTCTTGTTCCATTAGATTAATAAATTCTTCTAGAAAGTCTGAGTTAGTTGAACCAAATATTATATCATCTACATATATTTGTGCTATAAATATGTCATTATTTAGTAATTTAACAAACAAGGTTGGATCAATTTGACCTTGGTTGAATCCTTTGGATGTTAAGTAAGATGTTAGCCTTTCATACCATGCCCTGGGTGCTTGTTTAAGTCCATATAATGCTTTCTTCAACTGAAAGACATAATCAGGGTGTTCTATATTTTCAAACCCAGGAGGTTGACTTACATACACTTCTTCTTTTATTAGTCCATTGAGAAAGGCTAACTTAACATCCATTTGATATAGTCTGAATCCCTTATGGGCTGCATAACTTAGTAACATTCTAATGGATTCTAGTCTGGCTATTGGGGCATAGGTCTCATCGTAGTCAAGTCCTTCAACTTGACTGAACCCTTTGGCAACTAGCCTAACCTTATTCCTAGTAATTTCCCCAGTTTCACTTAATTTGTTTCTAAATACCCATTTTGTTTCTATTACTTTCTTATCTTTAGGTGGTGGCACTAGATCCCAAACTTCATTACGCTCAAATTGAGCTAGTTCTTCTTGCATAGCGATGATCCAATCTGGATCAAGTAGGGATTCAGCTACAGTTTTGGGTTCAATTTTTGAAATCAGGGAGATTTGACTCAGGTTCCTAAAAGATGATCTGGTTTGAACCCTTAGGTCTGGGTCACCAATTATTTGATCAGTTGGATGGTTAGGATTTACTCTTATAGTTCTAGGGGGTTCATTTTCTTGAGTGTGTTCATCTTCTTCATAGTCTAGGGATTGATTAGTTTCTTCAGAATTATTAACTTCAGTAGGTTAAAGTTGAGTTTGTCCTTGGGTTTCTTCAAATTTTACATTTGTGGTTTCCTCGATTTTTAGCATAATTTTATTATATATTCTGTAACCCCTACTGTTTAGAGAATATCCTACAAAAATTCCATTTTCTACTTTAGAGGTGAATTTTCCTAAATGTTCTCTAGTATTTAGGATGAAGGCTGGACACCCAAATACTTTAAAATATTTTATGTTAGGTTGTTTGTTATAAAATATTTCAAAGAAGGTTTTATTATGTCTTTTATTTAATGTTGTTCTATTTTGCACATAGCAGGCAGCTTCTGCCCAGAAATATTTAGGTAGGTTATATTCATTTAACATAGTTCTAGAGGCTTCTAGTAAGGTTCTATTTTTTCTTTCTACAATTCCATTTTGTTGGGGGGTTTTAGGACATGAAAATTCGTGATGGTAGCCATTTTCAAGACAGAATTTGTTAAAATTATGATTTTTAAATTCTCCCCCATTGTCACTCTTAATTCTTTTAATTTTAAGATCTTTTTCATTTTCAATTTGTTTGCAAAAGTTTGTAAAGATTTCAAAAGTTTCGTCTTTATGTTTTAAGAATTTTACCCAAGTAAACCTAGAATAATCATCTATTATGACTAAACAGTATAAGTTTCCATTTATGGATTTGACTCCATGGGAGTCAAAAAGATCTAAGTGTAGAAGTTCTAATATTGAGTTGGTTTGTGGCTGATTTATTGGTTTGTGAGTGGATTTAGTTTGTTTACCTTGTTGACAAGCATTACATATGGTTGAATCTATGTTGGGTAATTTTGGTAAGCCTCTCACTAGTCCATTTAATTTGCTTATATTTCTAAAGTTGGTGTGAGACATTCTTCTATGCCATAACCATGTTTCTTCTTTTTGTGTTAAATAACACTTAATGGAAGAAGTGGTTAAGTTGATGGCATAGATGTTGTCTTTTCTAAAACCTTTTAGGCTTATGGTAGGATTATCTAGATGTTTGATTAAACACTCTGTGGATAGAAATTTAACCTTATACCTAGTATCACATAATTGACTTATACTCAGAAGATTATATTTAAAATTTTCAATAAGTAAAACATTTGTAATTATAAAGTCTATTTTTAATTCAATATTACCTATACCAATTACCTTGAGTTTGCCGTTGTTTCCAAAGGTAACTGTTCCTAAGCTTTTGTAAGTGAGTTGAGTGAACTTGGTGTGATCTCCAGTCATATGTTTGGAGCAACCACTGTCCAAAATCCACTTGGTTTCCTACAGTAAGTAGGATTTAAAGTTAGAATTTTTATTTTTGAGCAGACATTATTTAAGTTAAGTTTAAAATTAAAGTTTTGACATTAATTTTTAAGTTTAAAATTTTGAAATTAATTTTTAAGTTTAAAATTAAAATTTTGAAATTAATTTTTAAGTTTAAAATTAAAATTTAAAATTAATTTTTAAGTTTAAAATTAAAATTTTGAAATTAATTTTTAAGTTTAAAATTAATTTTTAAGTTTTAAAATTAATATTTTGAAATTAATTTTTAAGTTTAAAATTAAAATTTTGAAATTAATTTTTAAGTTTAAAATTAAAATTAATTTTTAAGTTTTAAAATTAAAATTTTGAAATTAATTTTAAAGTTTAAAATTAAAATTTTGAAATTAATTTTTAATTTTAAAATTAAAATTTTAAAATTAATTTTTAAGTTTTAAAATTAAAATTTTGAAATTAATTTTTAAGTTTAAAATTAAAATTTTGAAATTAATTTTTAAATTAAAATTTTGAAATTAAATTTTAGGTTTAAAATTAAAATTTTGAAATTAATTTTTAAGTTTTAAAATTAAAATTTTGAAATTAATTTTTAAGTTTAAAAATTAAAATTTTGAAATTAATTTTTAAGTTTAAAATTAAAATTTTGAAATTAATTTTTAAGTTTTAAAATTAAAATTTTGAAATTAATTTTTAGGTTTAAAATTAAAATTTTGAAATTAATTTTTAAGTTTTAAAATTAAAATTTTCAAATTAATTTTTAAGTTTTAAAATTAAAATTTTGAAATTAATTTTTAAGTTAAAAATTAAAATTTTGAAATTAATTTTTAAGTTTAAAATTAAAATTTTGAAATTAATTTTTAAGTTTTAAAATTAAAATTTTGAAATTAATTTTTAGGTTTAAAATTAAAATTTTGAAATTAATTTTTAAGTTTTAAAATTAAAATTTTGAAATTAATTTTTAAGTTTAAAAATTAAAATTTTGAAATTAATTTTTATGTTTAAAATTAAAATTTTGAAATTAATTTTTAAGTTTTAAACTTAAAATTTTGAAATAAATTTTTAGGTTTAAAATTAAAATTTTGAAATTAATTTTTAAGTTTAAAATTAAAATTTTGAAATTAATTTTTAAGTTTTAAAATTAAAATTTTGAAATTAATTTTAATTAAACAAATTTAAGCCTTATTCATCTCACCCGATCTATATTATCAATCAGGGAATCCTATGATTTTGTGAGATGAAATTGGATTTTTAATTATGGAGTTTTGGTTTAACTTGTGTTAGATTCATATTTAGCTTTGGTCTCCACAAATAGGCAATCTTCGGATAAACTTCTAAGCTTGGTGAGTCACATGGACGTCATTAGTAGTAGCCAACCTTTCGAGGTTTTCCGAATAGTCCTATCCACGGAGCTTAGTACTAACTCTTGGTCTAACTGGTTAGGATTCATTTAAGGGTAACTTCGGTCAGTTCCACTTGGCCAAATGCACCAGATCGAAACCATATCTTTCTAGACATGCGATGCCCAAGCTTCCCTAACGTACTATCATCCAAAAACTTCACCAGTACCATGATTCAAGTTAAACTTGGTCTCTTTTTAACTAATCCTTATTACCCTGCCGGGTTAGTTATTTTGGAGGTGTCAGCTATTCTGGAGTCTCCCCCTGAATTATTGACTTTTAATTTAAATTTTCATTTTAGGTTTGTGTCTGTTTCTTTTATAGTTATAATTAATTTGGTGATAGTTTATATTTTGTTGAGTTTTAAATTTTGAATTTTTCGATTTAGGTTTGTATTTTAGTTTTTTATTTGGTTTAATCGAGTTTATATAATATACTTTTTCTTTAGGTATATAATATTGATTAAGTCCTACTTGCGTGGTCAGACACGCTTTTGGAACCCAAGCTTGATTAGTTGATTTGTATTGAGTTATTAATGACTTAAAAGTTTTATTTGAGTTCGACTTGTATCCGAGTCCGGTTTTATTATAACATGCTTTTTGATTGTTTAGGATTAAGTCAAGATTTTTTGATCTTGTTGTAAATTTTTCTAGCATTTCTTTTAAATTGTTAATATCATTTTTTAATGATAAATTCTCCTCCTCAAGTGTTAGATCTTGAGTTGGATTTGAATTTTTGATTTGTTCCTTGAGGTTTTGATTTTCCTCAAGAAGTGATTTGTTTTCATTTTCTATTTTAATTAATTTACTATTTAAACAGGAAATGATTCTAAAAATTTTTTTGTTTAAATTAAAATATACCTCATTCGGGCCTTCGAAAACGAGTACGGACTCGTGGCTTGTTTCGGGTTGACTGCCTTCATCTTCCGACTGCCTTCTTCATGGGCCATCGGTCGAGGTGGCTCGATGTTTCGCTCTTCTTCCTCCGATTCGTCCGAGGAGTCGTCCCACGTTGCTTTGAGGGCCTTCTTTTTGTTGGCTTGGTTTGTCGAACTTGTTTTGGGCATTCGCTTGTAGTGTCCTTTTATTGCAAATGAGCAAGTCACATTCTTTTGTTCGGGAGAATTGATCTTTTGAAGGTCCTTTTGCTGAAGCTCCTTTTTCTCCGGTGAACATTTTTCTTACCAAGTTCACCGTGTTCTTCGTCTTCGGAGTCTTGGTTGGAATCTTCTTCATATTCAGGCTTGCTCTTCTTTTCTTTGGAGGAACCTGCAAATAAAGCTATACCTTTCTCTCAAGATTAGTTTGTTCATGTAATTCTAATTCACAGAAAAGCTCGTCTAATTTTAACTTAGAAAGATTTTTAGAAATTTTGTTGGCATCTACGATTGATGCCCACAAACTATTACGTGGAAAAGCATTTAATGCGTACCTTATTAAGTCTCTATTTTCCATCTGGTGGCCTATCGCATGAAGCCCGTTGAGGATGTCCTTAATCCTCGCGTGGA
This sequence comes from Zingiber officinale, assembly GCF_018446385.1. Classification (NCBI taxonomy): domain Eukaryota; kingdom Viridiplantae; phylum Streptophyta; class Magnoliopsida; order Zingiberales; family Zingiberaceae; genus Zingiber; species Zingiber officinale. Next base: position 27,756,272 of record NC_055992.1, on the reverse strand, counting down.
GCTGATTCGCCGTTTCACCTTCCTGTATTTTTATGTTAAGAATTTTATTTAAAAGCAGGTCCCGTTTTGTTACCTTGGTGTCGCTCGTTCCCTCGTGCAGCTCGATCAATTTGTCCCACAGCTCTTTAGCATTTTTGTGTGGGCCGACTCTGTTCAGTTCTTCTCTTGTTAATCCGCACTGTAGAGTGTTGATCGCTTTATTTTCTGTTGATGCCTTTTTCTTCAAATCTGCTGTCCAGTCTTCAGGATCCAGTATATTCCCGGAGCTGTCCGCTGGAATTTTATAGGGTCTCGTAACGCTCATCCACTGGTCGAAGTCTATTTTGAGGTAAACCTCCATGCGCTTCTTCTAGTATGGAAAATCATCCCCGTTGAAGAGTGGAGGTCGTACTGTGCTGAATCCTTCTGTCTGAGACATTTTAGTCCTGTGCACAGAAGAAAGAAAAGAAAAACAAAAATCCCAAGACTTGGTCTTGGATTAGTAGTGCGTAAGAAGAAAAATAATAGAAGTATCTAAATTGGTGTTGCACCAATTTAGATTTAATTGCAACGAAAAAAAAATTCAAAGCAGGTAATAATACCAGTTTGAAATTAAACGTAAAACTGAAAACCAAAAAAAAATTAATTTTTCACCCCCTGTCTGATTGGTGGTTGCACCAAATCAGAGCGGTACCTGCTCTGATACCACTTGTAGGATCGTGATCGTTCGATAGAGGGGGGGTGAATATCGATTCGAAAACTCGAGTGTAAAAGTACGCAGCGGAAAAGTAAATGAACACAATTGATTTTACTTCGTTCGGAGCCTGTGACGACTCCTACTCGAAGGCCCGTGGTCCTTGACCACTTTCGTTGGGCAATCACTAGCAATTCGAATGTGATTACAAAAAGAGTACAAGAAATGCTAATGAAACAAAGCACAAAGATGTACCGACAGAAAAGAAAACTTAAGGAGCAAGGGCGCGTTGTCGGAGCTTTGTTAGCGTCGCTGGAGCACAGAGCAGCAAAGCAATTTGGGAATTCTAAGAGATGTGTTTTTGAAGCTCCACCCCTGGGGCTTCTTTTATATGCTGCTCCGGGCGCCTGGATCCCTTCCGGGCGCCCTAGTGCGACGTGGCAAGTCCAGTCAGGATGCTCCACGTGGCGAGGCGACGCAGAGGATAAAACTTGCCTCTGGGCGCCCGGACCACCTTTTTCCAGAGATTCCTTCTCCTGCAAAACAAGGTTAGTTCGAGGCAAAATATACCCTGCAACACAGATTGTTAGCACAATGAATTAACAGAAAAAGTATGACTTAGATTCCGTCTTTCCGAGACCGGAATCTAGTCACGATCTCGACTTAGATATCCGAAATGGATCTAAGCCGGATCGACGCCTAATGTTCCCTTCCCGGGAACACGTCCTCGCAATCACTCCCCTCCAGTGACTTACCTTACTTACCTGCCAGACGTCCGGTCAGCCCTTCGACCCGTCTGGACTTCTCACCAAGCGACCTAGCTGGACTTCTTGCCAAGCGTTCGGTCAGCCCGTCGACCCGCTTGGACTTCGTGCCAGCTATCTGGTCAGCCCGTCGACCTAACTGGGCTTCGTGCCAGACATCCGGTCAGCCCGTCGACCTGTCTGGACTTATTCTGCACACTCGATCAGAGTGTTAGATCAACAATAAACCTAACTTAACCTATTTGTCATTTATCAAAACCTGGGTTGAATCGTTAGTGCTAACCGCGCCAACAACTTCCTCTATCAGGTCTAGCTCCATAAGTCGTTGATCTCTATTGTCCTCATCATACAATTGTCTTCTGTCAGATTCCACTCCCACCTCGATGGGAATTACTGCTTCTCCTCCGTAAACTAATTGAAAAGGAGTGATGTCGGTAGCTTCTCGAGGCATTGTACGATATTCCCAAAGAACACTGGGTAATTCATCTACCCAGCTGCCTCCGACATGATCCAATTTGGTCTTTAAACCTCTTATGATTTCCCTATTGGTTACTTCTGCTTGACCATTACTTTGTGGATAAGCCACAGAGGTGAAGGCCTGAGTAATGCCGTAGCTATTGCACCAGTCTAAAATCCTATCCCCTTGGAATTGCCTTCCATTATCAGAGACCAATTTATGAGGAATGCCAAATCTGCAGATTATATTTTTCCATAAAAATTTAATAACTGCATCTTCAGTAATTCGAGCAAGTGGTTCTGCCTCCACCCATTTAGAAAAATAATCCACCGCTACCAACAAAAACCTTCTTTGCGCAGCTGCCATAGGAAACGGACCTACTATGTCCATGCCCCACTGATCAAAGGGACATGCGACTATAGAGGTTCTCAATAACTGTGTAGGATGATGTGAGATATTCTGATGTTTTGAAAAGAAATACAAGTTCTTACCAACTTGTTAGCATCTTCATGTAGAGTAGGCCAGAAATATCCTGCTAATAGAATTTTGCGAGCCAAAGATCTCCCTCCTATATGACTACCACATGAACCTTGATGGACTTCTTGTAGAATAAACTGTATATCTTCTGTGCCAATACACTTGAGCAAAGCTCTAGAAAAAACTCTTTTATATAACTGCTCTCCTACCATAGTGTATTGCGCAGCTCTTTTCTTGAATACCCTTGTTTGTTCTATATCGCTTGGGAGAATACCTTGTTGTAGATATAATATAATTTGAGCTCTCCAGTCGCCTTGAATTTCTACGTCAGTTTGTCTTTCAATACAGGATACCAGCAGAGTTTGTTCTACTGGCTGATCCAGACTCCATGGCACTATAGCAGAGGCCAGCTTAGCTAATTCATCAGCTACCTGATTCTCAGATCGAGGAATTTTTTGTATATTCACCTCTTGAAACTGAGACTTAAACTTATCGAATGCTTTAGCATATAACTTAAGCCTGTCGTTATTGATTTCAAAATTACCTGATAATTGTTGGGCTGCTAATTGAGAATCAGAATAGATAAGGACTCGAGCTGCCCCTATATGCCGAGCAGCTTGCAAACCGGCTATTAGGGCTTCATACTCTGCTTCATTATTGGTAGCTCTGTAATTCAACCTGATGGAGAGTTGAAGTCTGTCTTCCCTTGGATATATAAGAAGAACACCAATTCCACTGCCTTGTCTAGTTGAAGATCCATCTACATAGACTTTCCAGGTGTTTTCTTCTTCAGGGCCTTGAACTTCTATGAGGAAGTTTGCTAGAGCTTGTGCCTTGATGGCCGAGCGAGGTTGATATTGGATGTCATATTCCCCAAGTTCAGTTGTCCATTTAATTAACCATCCTCATACCTCTGGGTTGAGTAACACCCGTCCAAGAGTACTGTTAGTTAATACAATAATCTCATGTGATAAGAAATATGGGCGCAACCTCCGAGCAGTCAATACTAGGGCATAAGCTAATTTTTCTAGTGTAGTGTATCTACACTCAGCTCCTTTTAATAAATGGCTAGAAAAATATACAGGTTGTTGCTCCTTTCCTTCTTGTCTGACTAATACAGAGCCTACGGCGTTTTTATTAGCTGACAAATATACCCACAGAGTCTCTCCTACTATAGGTTTAGCCAACACAGGGAGAGTAGCCAAATAATCTTTCAATTCTTGGAAAGTCTTATCACATTCTTCATTCCATTGAAATTTACTGGCCTTTCTGAGTATTTTAAAGAAATGAAAACTACGATCGACCGATCTATAAATGAATCTAGACAAGGATGTGATTCGGCCTGTCAGTTTTTGAGCTTCCCTCATGTTGCGCGGTGGCTCCATGTTCTGCAGCGCCTTGACCTTGCTCGGGTTGGCTTCTATCCCCCGTTCGGACACCATATATCCCAGGAATTTTCCTCCCTTGGCGCTGAACAAGCATTTGCTCAGATTTAACTTGAGCCCATATTGTCTTAACGTCTTGCAAGTTTCTATATCCCTGCATAGATCAGCAGCTTGAAGAGACTTAATTAAGATGTCATCAGCATATACTTCCATATTTCTACCAATCTGCTTCTGGAAGACCTTATTCATAAGCCTTTGATAAGTTGATCCTTTTCTTGATCCTCTTTAGCCAAGGGAACTTGATGATAGCCTTGATAAGCGTCCAGCATAGAGATATATTCGCATCCAGCAGTGGAGTCGACAAGCTGATCAATCCTGAGTAATGGATAATAGTCCTTCGGGCAAGCTTTGTTGAGATCCCGAAAGTCAATGCACACTCGCCATTTATTTCCTGGTTTAGAGACTAACACTACATTAGCCAACCAGCTTGGAAATTGTACTTCCCTATTGTATCCGACCTCCATAAGTTTGGTTATTTCCTCTTTGATGATCTGGTTTTGCTCCGCGCTAAAACTCCTTTTTCTTTGCATAACCGGGCGGGCATCTGGGAAGACATGTAAGGAATGTTCCATGACGGTAGGAAAAACGCCCGAGACTTCTTTGGGAGTCCAGGCAAATACATCATTATTCCTCTTCAAGTATTGCACCAATTCAGCTTTAAGGTCAGGATCAAGATCGGCCGCAACATAGGTAGTAGCTTCAGGCCGACCGGCTTGGATCTGAACTTCTTCCTTTTCCTCATAAATCAGGACGGGCTGCTTCTCCCGAATAGCATTAACCTCCATCCTCTGGATCTTTCGGGCTGTGTTAGCTTCAGTCCGAATTATCTCTATATAACATTTTCGGGCTGTCTTCTGATCACCCCGCACCTCCCCAACTTGATCATCCACCGGAAATTTAATCTTCTGACAAAAAGTAGAAACGACCGCCCTAAACTCGTTTAAAGCAGGTCGACCCGGTATCACATTATAAGAGGATGGAGCGTCTACCACCATAAAATAAGATCTCCTGGTTCTCATCAGAGGCTCTTCTCCCAGGGAAATGGCCAACTTTATTTGACCTAACGGTTGTACTTCATTGCCCGTGAATCCATACAGAGGAGTAACAATTTGTTGAAGTTCACTTGGATCAATTTGTAGTTGATCGAAAGCCTTCTTGAATATAATATTGACGGAACTGCCCGTGTCTATGAAGGTACGAGCAATGGCGTAATTGGCTATCACAGCTTTGATGATCAGGGCATCATCATGAGGTATTTCTACCCCCTCAAGATCTCTGGGCCCGAAACTTATTTCAGGACCAGCTGCTTGTTCCATGATGCACCCTACTGCATGAATCTCCAATCTTCGGGCGTGTGCTTTTCTGGCTCTATTAGAATCCCCATCAGTGGGTCCGCCCATAATCATATTGATACTGCCTCGAGCGGCATTACTTCTGTTTTCTTCCTGCCGAGTCGTTACAGCTTCTGAGGGTGCTTTCTCTGACACTTGACTAGTACCGGCCGGGACCGGTATTGCCTCCTGCCGAGGCTCGACCGGGCGATATTCCAGTTTGAGTGGACTTTGCTGCCTGGGGTACGGCTGTCGGTAATAGTTCTGCCTCTGATAACGCTCCCTATTAGCTCGCTTATTTCTTAACACGAAGCAATCTTCAATATGATGACTGCTAGTTTTATGATAAGTGCACCATCTCCTTGGTGCCTCTGGCTGTATCTCCATATGTTGTACGGCTTGTGGACGATACTCCGATTGTTTATGGGGTGGATGAGTTGTTCTAGGACCCCTTGGTGGAGGCACAGGGGTCGGAGCTTTCTCCTTAATCTGGGTAGGAGAAGAGGTGACACCCTCTTTTCTACGAGTCGCTTGAGCTTCCTCCACATTGATGAACTCAGTGGCGCGCTAAATTAAGGAATCAAAATTAACTGGAGGATTCCTTACTAAATCTTTAAAAAATCATTATCATTTAAACCTTGAGAGAAAGCGCTGACTAATATTTTAGTGGTAACATTAGGTACGTCAATAGCTACCTGATTAAATCTTTTGATGTATGCTCGGATAGATTCTTTAGATGTTTGCTTAATTGAAAACAAACTCCAAGGAGTCTTATGATACCTTTTATTGCTGGAAAATTGGTGTAGAAAGACTTTCTTGAAATCTTTAAATCTTCGAATAGATTTCTCTGGTAATCTCTTGAACCAGCGCTGCGCAGCTCCTCCGAGGGTAGTAAGAAACATCTGACACTTTACCCCGTCAGAGAATTGTTGTAATAATGCTACGTTCTCGAATTTCAATAGATGATCTTCTGGATCTGTTGTTCCAGTATATTCTCCGATCTGAAGATTCTGATACTGCTTAGGAAGTGGATCATCCAGTACACTTTGAGAGAACGGGGAAATGACCTTCTCTGGTGAGCTATCACTGGTTATCATTTTGATCTTACGCTTTTCTCTATCCGGTGCTTCGCCGGAGGATTCTTGGAACACAGGCTTCTTCCCCCCTTGATCCATGGGAGTGCGAAGAAATGCTCGTGGACGCCTTGTCGGAGAAACAGCAACTGGAGGAAAATACGCATGTTCTTCTTCTTCCAACTCCTTTCCTTTCCGATGCTCAGTAATCGATATTGCTGGATGATGAGCCATTGGTAGATTTGCTCCGGTGTGAGCTTGCAGTTGTTGTTGCTACTGTTGTAAGGCTTTTTGTACATGAGAATTGATGAGAAAATCTAGATCCTCACGACTAATGGTAAGTAGGTTTGATTTTCCGGCATCTTCCATCTTGTAGTCTCAGATTCAGGTGAAGTTTCCCACAGACGGCGCCAAATTTGATCCTGTCTGAGAAGCTGGACAAAACGGAGATCTGGAAGAAAGAAACCCACCGTATTGATGAAGAATAGTGTCGTACCGATGGAGAATAACGTCTACAAAATACCGATCCGAGAAATCCAAAGCGGATCGGGAAAGAATAAAGTCGCCGGAGATTTTCCTCGTATAAAGACCCAATGACGAAGAAGAAACGCCTACTCTGAAGAGAAGAAACTCTGATCCGAAGCTTCCAAGACTTCCTGCGCACAAGAGACCAACCAACACTATCGTCAGTGACCTAAGACCGGGGTGGGAATCCCTGGCTAGGCCCTCCGACGCTCAAGTCAGTGATCTCTCTCGGTGTGGAAGAAGGAGGAAGAAGATGATCGACAGTAGCTGGAAAAATTAAGTTTATGAATGTGCACAATGATCTGAACTTACCTCGCCAACGGAGAGGATTCCTCTTTTTATACCACTTCATATAACCTCCGTAGTCATGAAGTGGACCCCGGTTTGTTAGAGTTCGTTATGAGATAATGTCAGCGGCGTACTTGTGGTAAATGACTTTTAAGGAATCTTTTTTGTACCCCAGATGTACCTTCTTTGTCGTTTAGTACCTGCAAAATAATCTGGGAGCATATTTCCCGCCAAAATATATAACACCTGTCATGCATTTATATATTACAGATATCCTCGTTAATTATCTTCTTTGAAATATTCATTTATGATCCTTTCTCATGCAGCTTCATGCAGCTTCATGCAGCTTCTATTTGCATCCTTTTTATATTAATAAGCTACATTTTATCCAGTATCTTTCCAAGGTATTGATCGACCGGCCTGTACTGGCTCTCCCCTTGAAAGGATATCCCCGACCGATATTAGCCTACCTTCGTCCTTAAGTTATGTCCCGGCCGATATTAGCCTACCTTCATCCTGAAGGTATGTCCCGGCCGATATTAGCCTACTCCCTTTAGAGTATATATATCTTTCCCTTGGGAGGCGTATTTCGGTCAATATAGGCTTTACCTCCTATCGGGGTATGTCCCGACCGATATTAGCCTACCTTCATCCTAAAGTTATGTCCCGGCCGATATTAGCCTACCTTCATCCTGAAGGTATGTCCCAGCCGATATTAGCCTACTCCCTTTAGAGTATATATATATCTTTCCCTTGAGAGGCGTATTTCGGTCGATATAGGCTTACCTCCTATTGGGGTATGTCCTGACCGATATTAGCCTACCTTCGTCCTGAAGTTATGTCCCAGCCAATATTAGCCTACCTTCATCCTGAAGGTATGTTCCGACCGATATTAGCCTACTCCCTTTAGAGTATATATATCTTTCCCTTGGGAGGCGTATTTCGGTCGATATAGGCTTACCTCCTATCGGGGTATATCCCGACCGATATTAGCCTACCTTCGTCTTGAAGTTATGTCTCGGTCAATATTAGCCTACCTTCATTACAGCATATATATCTTCCTCCTGGGAAGTGTATTTCGGTCGATATAGGCTTACCTCCTATCGGGGTATGCCCTGACCGATATTAGCCTACCTTCATCCTGAAGGTATGTCCTGGCTGATATTAGCCTATCTCTTTTTCTTTTTCTTCTTCCTTTTCTTTTCTCATCGGGAGACCCACAAAAGCTAACCCATATCACAGTACAAGAGGGTTAAGTTTTCTATCTTGTATACCCTATGAAGAGAAGAAGATATAGTAAATGGTTGCCTATTTATCAAATGAAGTCTCACTCAATCATAGAAATGTTGAACATCATCACTACTCAAAACTATGATACATTTTTGAAAGATAAAGTGGAGAGACATTCAGTTGATTCACATCCCAATTACTAGTAGATGTTAATGTTATTTACGAGGAGATAGATGATGAAAAGATGTCCAACGGTGAGGAGCTTGTTGAACTAACATAGTCTAGCAACGAGAACTTAGAAACTATTAATGTTCATGATTTAGATTATAATAATGATTAAATATTAGCATTATTTTTCATCAAGTTATGGTTCCATCTTATTTTTTACATATATCATCATGTTAGTAATAATATTATATGATTGTAATGTTATTTTACAGATATTATCATGTCAAACCAGGTAGTCGCACCCCTTAGCCATACAGTGTTGAGGGTTGTTGGGGAGTTATAAGTATTTTGTTATTAGTGATTCAGATTCATATATGACTTTATTTATAACATATTTATCATACCTTAACATTTTTTCATACAATTTTACTCTAGATAGGCATCGGGTAGTGACATACATAAGCAGAAAATTTAAACGTGAGTCTGTGTTTTTGGTACTATATGGAGGCATGTAGATTAGGAGATGAAGGATTTCTATTATCAGGAATTTCTAGTAAGTAAATTGAATATGTTTGGTATTGTATCATAAATTTATCCTTTAGTATACTATTTTTTAACTTATTATAATAGAAAAAATATACTTGGGAAACAGAGTAGGAGGTTCAATTTATAGAAATTTAAAATATTTATTGTGCAAGATTGTACAAGGACTTCCTATACGATTTGAAAAAGATGGGAATGAGGCCAAATCATGTATCAGAAGAGATTTGGCTTCATGGACTGCCACCTTGGCTGTAGATAGGTTGAGGTCAAATTTTGCAACTGCTCTATTAAATAGGAATATAGAGCTTGCAAGCTATACTTCCCGATCCAAATCTATTGCAGAGCATGTCATTGATTTAGTAAGTTTAATTTAAAGTTGATATGGGTTATGGTAGGTGGACCCTTTGTAGGAGAAGGAAAGGGGATAATAAGGACAAGGAAGGCTGAAACGAGCAAGATGAGGGGCCGCCGGGAAAAGGTTTGACCAGGTAAGGGGGTCACTACACGTATGGCAGACAGAGATAGGTCGAAAGAAATAGACCGGCCAAGCATATAAGTTTGACAGACAAAAGATGATAGAGGGAGGGTCAACCGGGTGAGAAGGCTTATATACACCCGACCGATTAACTTCGGCCGATAAGGCATGATCGGCCGAGCTCTATAGACCGGTCGAGCACAGTGGATATGCGAAGCATATAAGACCAGCAGGCGGGGCCTGACCAAATATAAAAGACCGACCGAGTATGAATGATCAATCGGGCATAAAGGATCAACCTAGTGTAAATAAAGTTTAACCTTATGCGGTCCGAGGCATGGTAGGGTCACTCGATCATATGAGTTCGGTAGGCAAAGACCGACCGAGTGTAAGAGGTCGATCAAACATAGAAGCGCTTAGCATTAAGCTATCCTGAAGGCCTATATACATCCGACCGGTTAGTCTCGGTCGATAAGGTAGGACTGACTGGGCTTAATAGACCGGTCAAGCATAGAGGTATTCAGTAGCATATGACCAACCGAAGGAAGGGATAGCGGAAAATGGTGCTTTTATACACTCGGCTGGTTAATCCCGGTCGATAAGGTGTGACCAACCGGGCTTAATAGACCGGTCAAGCATGAAAAGTAAATCGAACATAAAGGTCTTCAACCTTGTACGGTTTCTGACATATTTATAATAGTAAAGTCCTGGTCGGGTATAAATAACCGATCGAGTATAGAATATTGATCGAGACTAGTATAAACAGAAAATATTTCTCATGTATACAGAATGAGCTTATGTGACTAACCAAGTGTATGTAACAGGTGAACCATAAGAATATTTGATTATACGACAGCTTAATTAATTTGGTGGTAAATAGCTTCTAAAAGTCTTCATAGGTATGCTAAATGACAAAGAAGGTACATCCGGGATAAGAAAAATATTCCTTAAACTATTATTGCAGTTTTGGCTTACGTCATCTCCTAACAAACTTTAACAAACCGGGGTCCACCTCATGACTGTGGAGGTTAGATGAGGTGGAATTAAAAGGGGAATCCTCTCCATTGGCCAGGTAGGCAAGCATACGCATTGCATCAGAATCAAACCCTAATTTTCATCTTCTTTCACACAACTTGTTCTTCTCGTCGGAGACTAACTTGAGCGTTAGAGGGCCTAGCCAGGGATTCCCACCCCGATCTTAGGTTGATAACGCTTTGTTGGTTGATCTCATCGTGCGCAGGAATAGGAGATCATCCATTGGGTTGCTGAGTCTTCACTGATCCATGGAGGCACCTCGTCGGAGTTCACTTTGGGTTGCGCAAGATGGAAGTCATTACTTAATTTACCCAATTACAACATCGTTTCAAACCTCAGGAGACTTAAGACTCACGGGACCTTGCTGAGTAGCATTTTTATGAGGTATGCTTAACTACAACTTAGTTTTTTTCATCACTCATAAAACATACAAAATATATTTATTCGGTTTTGATGTTATAATATGCTTATCTCTAATTATATTACATTTTCTTAGGATAATTCATTAGTCTATATATCACCACTATTAGATATCAAAAATATTATTCAGGTATTTTTTTACTTGTAAAATTAGTTATGCATTCATGTTTTTAATGTATTTTGTCATTATTAATTTTTGAATTAATTTATCTTGCATGATTTTAATAATAATCTTTCATCTTTTATACTTTCTACAAAATTTGGTAATACAATTTTATAGGATTCTATTTGTATGTCTTTGTAATAGATTATGGACATGGTTTGTATGTCTTTAAATTTATGTATCGTTATTGGATAGTTTATTGTGTTAGTTTGTATGGATTTGGATAGTAAATTTGATTGTTTGTGTATAGATTGTAATGAGTTTGTGAATGTATATTTTAATGATTTAGTTGTTTGTGTATGAATTGTGAATGTTTGTGTATAATGTAATGGAATGTAAACATGGTTTGTGATGATTTGTTTCTATATGAAAAATGTTAACAGGGTAATAATTGCAAATTTAAAGCGGAATCTATTTTAAAATTTATAGTTTACCAATGGAATTAAAGGTTTCATTAGTAATTATCGATGGAATTTACGTTTCCATTGGTAATGATCATATATAAATAGGAATAGTGTAAATTTACAATAGTTACCGACGAAATTCACTATTCTATTAGTAAATTTTCAATGGAATTTAGGATTCTATCGATAATTAGCGCTACGGGAATAGAATTTTGTTTACTTAATTACTGATGGAATTATAACTTCTATTGGTAATTACCGACGGAAGACTAATTCTATAGCTAAATTTATCGATAGAAACACTAATTCCGTAGCTAAATATATTGACAGAATTTACAATTTCGTCAGTAAATTTAGCTATAGAAATTTATTTTGTCATTATCTAGTTACGGAACATAAATTACATCGGTAAAATCGTCTACAACCCAATCTATTTCGACTATCATATTTCTGTCAATATTTCATCAATAAACCCAAATACCGATAGAAGAGCCATGAAAATACACATTAATACAGTTTTCTTTTGTAGTGCTTGGTAGTTATAGTTATTGTGCTTCACCTTTTTCCAAGCCCACTAGATTTGAATCGAAGTGGTATGTTGTTGTCAACCTTGAACAACTACATTACGAATTGCCTCCATACCCATTTTCTTTAGTCATTGAACTGACTGCAAGTTTTTTTTTGCATTAGAGATAAATAGTTTTTCTTTCGTTCAGTGATTTGATATGATTCTTCTCTCTGGTTGGAACAATGCATGTGAAATAATGTGATGCAGAATCAACCCAACTTGATCTTGATCCTTTGAACTTAATACAGATAACTTTTGATTTAGGACTTAGAATCAAACTATGTCGATGGCCACATGAGCATAATTTGAAAATCTATATTTGTTATAGGTGTTCCGGTAACCGTTAATTTTTACGCCCAAATTCAACATTTGTCCTCTCATCCGAGCCTTTGAACATGTTATTTTTAGTTTTTTTATTTTTATGATATTTAGAGTATTTTTTATATTCTTGGTAATTATGAGTCATAGTTAGTCTATTATAGTGTAAAATATTATTTTTTATCAAGAGATTTCCTTTTATGGAATGTTCTCTTTTCTTTTTCTATAAGATTTGAATTGAGATTTAAATATTGTGATTTCTTTTCTTTCTTTATCTTATGGTGTAGAGTTTATATAAATACATATTTAGTTGTATAAGGGATCATCCCTCTTTTAATAACAAAATTTTCATTTCTAGTAAATCCGACGAGTTTCCCTTATTTTTTTGGGGTTCTCTCTTCTTGCCTTCTCCTTAATTCCCCTCTTCTCATTAGCTCGCATAATAATCACTATCCTTCCCAGTGTTAGTTGGTATCAGAGCCGACAGTGTCTGATTGAGAATGTCAAGCATCATATTTAATGGATGATCGCCATAGTCATGGTCGTGGTTGCAACAATAGGTAAGTTCTAATTGAGGAAGCCGAGCACTGTGGAAGTAGTGTTCAGGACATGATGATGATTGAGGATTTATAGAGGCAAATTGCAGAGTTAACCCAACAGATGGCAACAATAGTGGCAACATGAAATATTGAAGGTGAGGAGATTTTAGATCAAGGATCTAAGTCTACCTTCAAGAATCCTTACTACCATCAGACTGTTAGCTAGAGGAACATCGTGTTCGGGAGGAGCCTTATGAAGACCTTGGTTTTCATGTTGAACTTCCTGAATTTTCAAGTACATTACAAGTAGAGAGTTGTAGATTTGCTGAATGAAGTGGGACGAATCTTTGAATATTAATAGGTTCCAAATCAGATGAAGGTGAAGCTAATTGCCATCAGACTCAAGGGGCAAACATCGATGTGGTGGGAACAGATGCGGAGTTCACACGATAAACATGACAAGTCCAAATAGATGACTACGGGAAGATGAAGAAGAAGCTGAGGGGTCAATTTATACCTTGGGCTACACCAAACTATGTTTCAGTGTGTGATAGGGCACAAAATCAATCGACGATTATATGAATGAGTTCCACCAACTGACCGTCCGAACGATCTATTTGAGATGGAAGAGAAGATGGTCGCATGATACTTAGGGGGGTTGTGTCAGCCCTTATTAGATGCCCTTATCCTTCATTCATTTTTGACGATGTCTGAAGCCTACTAGTGCACACTAGTTATTGAAAACCAACATAACCGGAAACCAATGGTCAAGGGCGACCAAAATAGTCGACCAATTCTCCCTAAAGACTCATGCTATATCGTAACAGCCTTAACAGGTTAATCCTAATACTCCTGTCATGTGTTATCATTATGGAGAACCAGGATAAGGCTAACCGATGTAGTAAACCTGCTCTTGCTAATCTAAATGGCAAAAATCTATTGATCGAGGAGGACATGGAAAAAGAGATCGAAGCAATTAACAACCCGAAGTACGATGTGATTAACAAGATGATTTATGGTGACGACCACAAGACATTGGCCAATCGTAAGAGTATGCTAACTCTCAAGGGTGATTCGGAGGAAAATCGGTTGAGAACCAATATTTTTTATACTACCTACACCATCGTCGATAAAGTCTGCAAGTTGATCATCAATAGCAGTAGTTGTGAGAACGTAGTCTTTGTTGAGGCTGTCTAGAAGTTACAGCTAAAAATGGATTGTCATCCTAAACCATACAAGTTATCCTGGCTAAATAAAGACAGTGAGATAAATAGTAGATCAACGATATCTCATGTCTTTTTCAATTGACAAATATTTAAATAGTGCATGGTGTGAGATGGTGGTCATGGATGCATGTCAAGTGTTATTGGAGCAGCCTTGGCAGTATGATCGCAGTGCTATTCATGATGGGTAGAAGAATACGTATACCCTTCAGGTTAAGAGAAAAAAGTTTGTGTTGGTGCTACAACGGGTAGGAACCACTCCAACTCTGGTAGACAAGAATACTAATCTTCTTTCTATATCCAAGTGGAGGAGTTGTCTATTCTTTGCTACCACAGATGCTGAGTGAAGTCGTATCCACAGACGTTGAGCTACCAACCAAAGTACAGCAGCTGCTTGCAGATTATGATAAGTTGATTCCAAAGGATCTTCTTTTTGGGCTATTACCCATGTGAGATATCCAACATCAGATTGACCTTATTCCAGGGTCAACTATGCCTAACTGACCAACATATCGCCTCTGTCCCAAGGAGGTTGAAGAATTGCAGTGATAGGTGGTGGAATTATAGGAAAAGGGCTATATCCGTGAGAGCATAAGCCCATGTACTATTGCCAAAGAAAGATGGTTTGTGCTATATGTGTGTTGATAGCCAAGTCATCAACAAGATCATGGTGAAGTACAAATTCCCAATTCCTCATTTGGATGACATGTTGGATTAGTTATTCGGTTCTAATGTCTTCTCAAAAATTGACCTTAAAAGAGAATACCACCAGATCAGAATAAGGTCTGGAGATGAATGAAAAACCACATTCAAGATGCAACATGGGCTATATGAGTGGATGATCATGCTTTTTAGATTATCCAATGCACCCAGCATGTTCATGAGGTTTATACATCAAATTCTGCGGACTTTCATGGGAAAGTTTGTCATGATCTACTTTGATGACATTCTTGTCTACAGTCTAACATGTGCATCCCAATTTGGCCATATCTATGTTATTTTTGAAAAGTTGAAGATAGAGTGTTGGTGTAGTTTGTACTAACAGTCTAACTCAAGTTTTGATAAATGACAAGTGAGTTAAGTTAGGTATATTTGTGATCTATGTAATTTACTAAGTGTGCAGGAATTGATGGGTCTGAAGGACTTGAGACCAAGCTGAAATCCAGTTAGGCCTGTGGGACTGGATAGCTGGTGTGAAGTCCATATAGGTCAACGAGCTGACTTGATATCTGGCAGAAAGTCTAGTTGGATCCTCGGGACCTGAAAGTCGGTAAAAGTCCAGTTGGGTATGTAGACTTGACAACTGGCATGAAGACCTTGTAGGTCAAGAGACTAGTCAACCCAATTGTAAGTTGGTAAGTAAAGGTAAGTCACTAGAGAAGAGTGACTCTGTGAGGACGTGTCCCGGTTGAGGGACAGTAGGCGTCGATCTAGTTTAGGTCTATTTTGGACCCCTAAATTGAGACTTTAACTAAATCCTAGTCTTGGAAAGACAGAGTCTAATTACTATTCAATATAATTATGCTAACACTTATCTTGCAGGTTATTATTTGATTTATTGGACTAACACGCTTTGTAGGATAAGAAGTGCACAAAAAGCCTTGAGTGAACAGTACCCGAGGCATCTTCCAAGGGATGGAAGGCGCCTTCATGCAAGGTGCCCTCAAGCACTGAAGGCGCCTTGGCACTGTTCATAGTGTAACGCCCGCCCTCCCTGCTACTCAAAGGGACGGGGCTACTTACTTACTTAACCATTCCAGGATACATACATATTCAAAAATTCTTTCTTATAACTTAAAGCAGCGGAAATGTCATAGAGTTATACTAGAATGTAACATAATTACAATGGTTCGTGTCAAACATAACAAAGCATTATAGCAGGTCTTATTCGTCCCAGCCGAGCCACTGCCACACACACCTCCTTGCCTCTCCTGCAGCTCCCCTAGGTCATCCATCCCTTGCCTTTATCTGTGGTACAAGGAAGTAAGCTATGAGCACACGGGCTCAGTAAGATTCTTTCCTACTCACAAAAATCCGTATCTCAAGCATAATCATACAAGCATATCATCAATGAACAAATAACATAATCATCACTATGTGAGCATGGTTTCTTATCATAACATATTATTATGAATCATGTTTCTAACATATCATAAACAAAGTAATCATATGAGGTAAACCATGAGAAGCATAACATATCATGAACATGGAAAGAAACATATCATATAAGGAGGGGTGCATTATGCAAAATGCCTTTTTAAAACATATGCCATGTTGAGTGCAAAATGTCTTTATACATATCTTTTAATACTT
Source organism: Zingiber officinale (assembly GCF_018446385.1). Taxonomy (NCBI): domain Eukaryota; kingdom Viridiplantae; phylum Streptophyta; class Magnoliopsida; order Zingiberales; family Zingiberaceae; genus Zingiber; species Zingiber officinale. The sequence continues at coordinate 27,739,840 of NC_055992.1, read as the reverse complement.
GAACATAATATCATCATCATGAGGGCCCGGCTTGTACCACATATATACATAAATGCGCGTAATCCCTAGGACAGGGTAGCTAGCCCCGAACCTACTAGGGATCTAGACCCGTTCATAGTCCGTCGGTCTAGGGGCGTACTAAGGAGCCCATCCCTTTTTACTAGACCCGTTCATAGTCCGTCGGTCTAGGGGCGCTTATGGAGCCCACCCTTGGTACAAGCCATACAAAGTAAAGTACATGTCATGCATATCATATCATCATAATTGCCATATCATATCATCATAAGGTCATGCTCTTGTCTTAACATGAAAAGTGTTCTTAATCCTAACTTAAGGGAAGCAACTCTTTGTCATTTTCTTATCATATCATAAGGCATGCATTCTTGGCACATGGCCATCATATAAAACCCTTATCATGCTTGGTTCATAAGCTTACATATATGAGCATGCAACATGTTGAAATCATACATGCTTGAGTACATAATCATCATAAGGATCATATCATGCATAATTCATAACATACATAATCAACATGTTACTGATCTTATCATAAAGCATGCACACTTAACATAAAACATATCATAAACAAATTCATGGCTTGCTAAGTTTAAGTTAAAAACTTTATTGAATTCTAAGTTATAGTCATGGCCGAAAGTTCATAACAAAAGAATACTCCAAAGCCACATACAACATGAATACTTAGCAAATCTTAGAACATATCATAAGGAGTCTATGAACATACTAAATTAGGTTTTGAGTTTCATGAACCCTAACATCTTATCATAGCCGAAACATCATAACAAGAAGTAAACTTCTAAGCAACACATGAACATAAATACTTAGCCAAATTGTTAACATATCATAAGGGAGTCTATAAGCATGCTAGATTAGGTTTTGAGCTTTATGAAACCCTAAATTATTATCATGGCCGAAACTTCATAACAAAGGATGTACACTTCTAAACCACATGTAGCATGAACACCTAGCTAATTCCATCATATATCATAAAGAAGTCCATAAGTACACTAAATTAGGTTTTGGAGCTTCATGAACCCTAAGGATTCATCATGGCCGAAACTCCATCATGTAGAAAATGAACTCCTAAGCAACATATAAGTACAAGTTTCTATCCCATTTTATAATATATCATCAAGAAACCTATGAGCATACTAACTTAGGTTTTTGGGCTTCATGAACCCTAAAATTATCATAGCCAAAACATCATGCACAAGAAGTGGACTTCTAATAAATCTCTTAACATGAATACTTAGCCAATTTGATAACATATCACAAGGAAACTTATAAATATGCTAAATTAGGTTTAGAGCTTTATGAAACCCTAAATCACTATCTTGGCCGAAACTTTACAACTAGGAAATAAACTTATGAACAACATGTAGACATAAATCTTTTTAGTTAATTTCATAACATATCACATGGAGGTCTATGATCATACTAAATTAGGTTTTGAGTTTCATAACCCCTAATGTTTCCATCATGGCCGAAACTTCCTCAAGCAAAAACATAGTTTCTAAACAACATATGAACATGAATCTCTAACAAATTTCATAACATATCATAACTAAATCTATGAGCAAGTTAGATTAGGTTTTAAGCCTCATGAACCCTATATTTCTATTATGGCCGAACCCTTCTTCAAGCAAGAACAAAATCTCTAGATAACACATGAACATGAATCTCTAGCAACTTTCTTAGTACATCATAAATAAATCTAGGAGCAAGTTAGATTAGGTTTTAAGCCTCATGAACCCTATATTTTTTATCATGGCCGAAACTTATAAAAAGGAGAGAAAGTTAATAAACATCTCAATAAAAAGATTAAGCTTAACATCACACACATAATTTCCTTTCTAACTAAAATCATATCATAACCTATCAAGTTCATCAGCATGGTTTCTTCTCTTCTTTTATTTCAAATTCTAAGAGTTCGAGTCTTTCGAGAAAACCGTAAGCAACTTGTACCACAGGTGAGGGAATACTTACATCCTTATTCGCTTAAGGAAAGAGGGATCTTGCTTGTGGAGCCTTCCTAGAGAGGGGTCTTCCTTGTTTTTGGGTTTCGGCAAGGAGAGGTAGGGGAGGCTCCTTGGTCACGGTGAGGAAGAGAAGGGAGGAGGAAGAGAAGAAAAAATGAAGTTTCTTCTTAATTTCCCCTTTTATTCATCATGAGAGGAGGAAGGGAAAATGTATTTTTCCTTCTCCTTTCTTTTACTTCTCCTTAATGAAAAGAGAAAGTAAAAATCCTCTTTTCTTTTGAGAGGGAGAGGCAACTCTAACTTCTCCTTCTCAATGAAACAAAAATCTCTTTTCTTACCCTTAACTATATTGTCACTTCCTTCTTTAACAATAATTTCTCTTGGTCTATTGGTTAACACATGTATATATCTAGTAGGAGATCCAAGGTTCAAGCCTTGGTCATCTCTCTTTTTGGTTCTATTTCTATTTTTATTTATTTTTTTTATAAATTCCACATAAGGCCTATTTTTATTCATGATAAAAATATCTAAAATCTTGCTAAGTACTCCATGGGTGTTACACATAGAAGGTACCTTCAGTGCATGGAAGGTATCTTCCACAGGATAAAGTTCAAAATTTGTCAAAAAATAAGGACCGAGCTGTTCGGAATCAGAATTGTTGCATTAAAGGTACCTTCAAGGCCTTTCAAGGTGCCTTCCATGCTCAATATAAGGGGTGCTCGCCCAAGCCATCAAAGAATACACTGATACAAACATCTGCACTTTTGATCGGACTTCCAAATGTTCCGGCTTCCTGCTACAACTCTACTGCGATGATACTACACTCGTCTACTACTAAGAAGCTGCTCAAGCACGGAGCTCAAGTCAGCCATATTGAAAGAGTGTTTGCTAATATTTTCATTTGTGTACTTAATTACTGCAAAAGGACAAATGTAGTATGTTACACTTGTTCCAAATTCTTTTATACTCGATTCCCTCTTTCGGAGGTACCCGAAGAGTTATTTTAGTGGATTACTCATCAATAGGTCCGTGGAACCTGCGTCTTGGAGTAGGAGTCACCAAAGGCTCTGAACAAAGTAAAACCGAATGCGTGCTCTTTGCCTTGCTTTTCTATTTTGCTTTCTTACTTAGTTTTTCGCTGCGCACTTTGTTCTTAAAAATGAAAAAGATTTGTTTTTGAAAATGACGTGATTCACCCTCCCCCCTCTCATGTGTGACTCGATCTAACAAGTGATATCAGAGCCAAGTTCTGCTTTGAATTGGTGCAACCACCAATCAAGCCAAGGGGAATTGTTTTATTTTCTTTGGATTTCAGTTGTTCGCATTCTATTTGAATCGATAAAAGTTTACCTCTTCAAATAACACTTTTTTTTTCAATTTTTACTCAAAGTTGGTGCAACATCACTCGAGTTCCTCGATATATTTTATTTTATTTTCTTAAAACCCTGCTAATCCAAGACAAGTCTTGGTACATTTCTCTAGTTTTCTATTTCAGTGACAAATGACTCAAAATGAAGGATATAATACTATTCGTCCACCCCTATTCAATAGGGGCAATTTCTTATACTGGAAGAAGTAGATGGAAGTCTACATGAAAACCGACTTCGACCAGTGGTTCAGCATTACCAAAGGATAAAAGGCACTAGTCGACCACAACACCGGAATTTCAATAGACCTGGAAAATTAGAATCCGAAGATGAAGAAAAAAACCTAGATTGATTTCAAGACCCTCAACACAATCTAGTGTGGACTGATGAAGGAGGAATTGAACCGTGTCGGCCCACATGAAAATGCAAAGGAACTATGGGACAAGCTCATAGAGCTACACGAGGGGACCAATGACACAAAGGTAATAAAAAGAGATTTACTTTTGAATAAATTAATTAATATCAAAAAGTAGGAAGGAGAATCCGCTAGTCAGCTGCATGCGAGGATAAAAGACATCCTCAAATGACTCCACATAATTGGCTATCAGATGGAGAACCAAGACCTGATAAGGTATGCCCTGAATGCCTTCCCTCGAAATGCATTGTGGGCATCCATCGTGGATGCCTACAAAATCTCAATAAATCTATCCAAACTTAAATTAGATGAACTTTTTTGTGAATTAGAGCTACATAAACAGACTAATGCCAAACCTGAGAAAGGTATTGCTCTTATTACAGGAATAACAAAAGAAAAATTCAGAACTAAACCAGAACCTGAAGTTGAGTCTGACCAAGACTCGGGCGATGAAGAATACCTGGTGAACCTAGTAAGAAAGATGCTCACCAGGAGAAAGAAGAATTTCACTAAAAAAACCTACAAAAGATCAACTCCACTTCAAATTCCAGCAACAACAAGACCAATGTCATGTGCTTTGGATGCAACAAGAATGGACACTACAAGAATGACTGCCCGAATCTCAAGAAAAAGAAAGACCTCAAAGCAACGTGGGATGAATCATCCGTAGAGGAATCAGATGACAATGAACTCGGCACACCAACTACCTCGTGCTGATGGCATATGGACCAGAGTTGGAGAGTGAATCAGAAGACGGGTTCGAACCCAAATTGAGCCACAAGTCCGTACTCGTTTCCGAAGATTCCGATAAGGTATAGTCTATCTTAAGCAAAAAGTTCTTAAAAATTATTACATGCTTACATAAGAAATTGACAGTATTTGAAGAACAAATAAATGAACTAACCAAAAAAAAAAAATACTTAACGAACAACTAAATTCAAACTCAACAATTAAGCCAATTCAACCTAAAATTTTGACTCAAGTTGCACAACTTGAGGAGGATAATTCCAGATTAAAAAGTGAAGTTCTTGAACTAAAACAACTATTAGAAAATTTCATAACAAGATCTAAGTATCTGGATATTATATTTGGATCACAAAGAGCTGTGTACAATAAGTTTGGACTCAGATACAAGTCCATCTCAACTAACAAAATGTTTATATCTTTAGTCAACCAACATAAAAAATCAAACCAAAGCCTAGGTTCCGAAAGCGTGCCTAACCACGCAAGTAGGAATCAATCAATACTACGTACCTAAAAATAAAATGCACCATCTAAAAATAAATAAACCAAATAAGTCAACCTTAATCTCAAAAACTAACCCCTCTAAGCTAAAGTCAACCAAGGCTATAACTAAACCTATATTAAGTAAAAGAAAATTAATCTCAACTCAAACTATAACCAAGTTCATTATAAGTATAAAGCAAATTGACACAAACCCAAAGCCTAAAACCCAATCCAATAATTCAGGGGAGGCTCCAAACTAGTTGGCACCTCCAAAATCAATAAACTTACCAGGATGGGTAATTAGGACTAGTCTAAAAAGGAATAAAAGTTTAACTTGAAAAATAGTACTGGTGAAGTTTTGGATGATAGTAGGTTAGGAAACTTTGTCTATGCATGTCTAGGAAGATATGACTTCAACCTGGTGCATTTGGCTTAGTGGAACTAACTAAAGCTACCCCTTATGAATCTTAACTGGTTAGACCAGAGTTTTGTATTATGTTTAGTGGATAGAACTATTTGAAAATTTTTGAAGTTGTAGTTACTCTAATGATATCTAGGCGACTCACCACAGCTTAGAAATTTATCTAAAAAAATACCTATTTATTGAATTCAAAACTAAACTTGAATCTAATACAAAGTTAAACTTAACCCTAAAATTCAACTTAACTCATCTCACAAAACTATAAGATTCCCTGATTGAAAATAGAAATTGGGTGAGATGATTAAGAATCTAAATTAAAAATTAAAATTAAACTCAAATTAAAAATAAAAAAATAAAATAAAATAAAAAAATAAAAATAAAAATTAAATTAAGAATTAAAACTTAAAAATTAAAATTAATTTAAAACTTAAAAAATAAAATTAATTTAAAACTTAAAAATTAAAATTAAAAATAAATTAACATTTAAAATTAAATTAAAACTTAAATTAAAAGTTAAAATTGATGAATTAAATTAATAATGACTTCTACCTTTTATAGAAAACTAAGTGGATATTGGACAATAATTGTTCCAGACACATGACTGAGGATCACACTAAATTCACTCAACTTACTTACAAAAGTTTAGGAACGGTTGCCTTTAGAAATAACAACAAAATTAAGGTAATTAGAATAGGTGATATCGAACTCAAAATTGACTTTATTGCTAAAAAAGTACTGCTTATTCATAATTTTAAATATAATTTACTTACCATCAGCCAGTTGTGTGATTCAGGATATAAGATAGATTCCTATCTTTTGAATGCTTAATTAAGCATATAGATAACCCTATCATAAATCTGAAAGGGTTTAAGAAGGACAATATCTATGCAATTAACCTAACCATATCTTTAATTAAGTGTCACTTGACACAAAAAGAAGAAACCTAGTTATGGCATAGAAGAATGTCCCACACAAACTTTAGAAATCTAACAAAATTAAATGACTTAGCTTGAGGCTTATCAAAATTGTTTAACTTAGACTCAACAATATGTAATGCTTGTCAACAAGGGAAGCAAAATTAACTCACAAGTCAACAAATCAAACTCCAACAAACTCAATACTTGAATTGTTGCATCTAGACCTATTTGACTCCCATGGAATCAAGTCAATAAGTGGAAGTCTTTATTGCCTAGTAATAATAGATGATTACTCAAAATTCACCTGGGTAAAATTCCTAAAAAATAATAATGAAACATTTGAAGTTTTCAATAACTTTTGTAAACAAACTGAAAATGAAAAAGATAAAAAAATCAAATGAATTAGAAGTGATAACAGAGGTGAATTTAGGAATCATAATTTCAATACATTCTGTCTAGAAAATGGCTACCATTATGATTTTTTTTGCCCTAAAATACCCCAATAAAATAGAATAGTTGAGAGAAAGAATAGAAGAAGCCTCCCGAACAATGTTGAATGAATATCAACTTCTTAAATACTTTTGGGCAGAAGATGTTAGTACAACTTGCTATGTACAAAATAAAACTATGATAAATAAAAATTATAATAAGACGTCATTTGAACTATACTATAATAAAATACCCAATATCAAATATTTTAAAGTGTTTGGATGCCCAGCCTATATAGTAAATACAAGAGAATACTTAGGAAATTTACCTCAAAAGTAGAAAATGGAATCTTTATGGGGTACTCTTTGAACAGTAGAGGATGCAGAGTATATAACAAAAATATACTAAGAATTGAAGAAATCACAAATGTAAAGTTTGAAGAATCTACCCTTAACTTAGAACAAACTCAGATTCAACCAATTAATGTTATTAGAAGCAGTACTAGTCAAGGGGGAACAAGTGAAAATCTAAGTCAAGAACATGAAGAAGAATATAAACCACAAGAAAATGAACCAACTAGGACCATAAGGGTTAATCCAAACCATCCACTTGAACAGATAATTGGTGACCCAGACCTAAGAGTCCAAACTAGGTCAACCTTAAGAAACCTAAGCCAAATTACCCTAATTTCTAACATTGAACCCAAGATAATAGAAGAATCACTAAGTGATCCAGATTGGATCTTAGCCATAGAAGAGGAACTGACTTAATTTGAAAGAGATGAAGTATGAGACCTAGTTCCTTTACCAAAACATAAAAAAGATAATAGAAATGAAATGAATTTTTAGAAACAAACTAAATGAAAAGGGGAAAGTTGTTAGAAATAAGGCCAGATTAGTAGCAAAAGGATTCAGCCAGATTAAGGGACTTGACTATGACGAAACCTATGCCCCCCATTGCCAGACTCGAACCAATTAGAATGTTGTTAACCTATGCGGCTCATAAGGGTTTTAAATTATATCAAATGAATGTAAAGTCAGTCTTTCTCAATGAATTAATTAAAGAAGAGGTATATGTAGGTCAACCCCTAGGATTTGAAAGCTTAGAACACCCTAATCATGTGTTTAAACTAAAGAAAGCCTTGTATGGTTTAAAACAGGCTCCTAGAGCTTGGTACGAAAGGTTGCCCACATACTTAATCTTAAAAGGCTTCAAACAAGGTCAAGTAGACCCAACTCTCTTCATAAAAATAATTGATCAATATTTTTTTATAGCCCAAGTCTATATAGATGATATAATATTTGGGTCAACTAACTCAAAACTTCTACAAGAATTTATAACGTTGATGGAATAAGAATTTAAAATGAGTCTAGTTAGACAATTAACATTCTTTCTAGGTTTACAAATCAACAAACAAATGAAAGAAACTATGTTCATCAACAAAAATATACACTTGAATTACTTAAGAATTTTGGAATAAAAAACTCCAAAGATATTAAAACTCCAATGGCCACTAATGTAATCCTAGACAGTGACCCAAATGAAAAACCTATAAACCTCAAATACTACAAAAGTGTCATAGGAAGCCTACTATACCTAACAGCCAGTCGACTTGATATTCTATTTACAGTCAATATATGCGCTATGTACCAAACTTACGACAAGGAATCACACTTGGAAAATGTTAAAAGAATATTTAGATACTTAAAAGGTATGCCCAATGTAGGAATGTGGTACCCTAGAATAACCAGTTTTGAACTTATAGGGTACTCTGACTTAGATTATGTCGACTATAAACTAGATAGGAAAAGTATAAGTGGTGGGTGTCAACTACTTGGATCATCATTTATCAGCTGGTTTAGTAGAAAGCAACATTGTGTTACATTATCTACTACTGAAGCAAAGTATATAGAGATAGGAGAATGTATTGCACAACTACAATAGATGATGCACACCCTAAAAAACCTCAATCTAAACTTTAAAAATACAAAAGTGTTAATTGATAATATTAGCTCAATCAACTTAACAAAAAATCCAGTGCATCATTCAAGAACTAAATACATTGAAATTAAGCATCACTTTATTAGGGATTATGTCACTAAAGGAGATATTGAACTCAATTATATTGAGTCTAAATCAAACTTAGCTGATATATTAACCAAACCACTTCTTGAAAATGAATTTAGCAACTTACGTCTACAATTAGGATTATGTCTCATAGACTATGCCTGTTATTTTAAAATACTTTTTAAATAATTTGCAAATTCTAGGGAAAATTTCTTACTTTCTAAAAAATTTTCCAATTCCTTAGATTTTCAAAAATTAATTTTAACCTTAGTTTAGATCAAATCCATAGAAAGCATGATCTTATAGATCTAGGACTTGAGCATCTCACAAACACACTAGCACTCCCTTGATTGTGTATTCAAAAACTTAGAACAATGTGAGATGTGTAGATAAATTACCTGGACTTATGATACTTATATTAGTGCATCAACACAAGTCTAGGCGAAAAATATCAAAACTACAGTAATCAAGTTAGGTAATTCATCTTAGTTAAACACTAACTGGATACATGTACTTAACTTGACTAATCAAGTGAACACTACTATCTCATGATAGTCAGCTAGTAACTAACGGTTAGACATTGAAAGACAATTTCTAGATGTTTATTTTCCTTAAAATATATTAGGTACAGGGGGAGAATACTCTTAAAAATATTTTTTAACTTACAAGCATTTTTGAAAAACCTACGATCTTTGAATATCTTTCTAAAATAATGTCAAGTTCAATTAAAGCATAGTTTCAAAATTATATTCTGAAATTCCATTTTTAAAATTCAATTAAAATATAATCTTAAAATTGCATAATCTCACAAAATACTATTTTTTTAAGAAATTGAAAACTCTGTTTGAAAATTTTTTAAATAACTTTAAAACTTTTGAAAATATTTCTAATTTACAAATTCTTATTTAAAATTACTTTGAGAATATTTCTAAGTTAAAAATTCTTGTTTCAAAAATATTTTAAAATCTATGCTTTAAGGTTATTTTAAAAGAATTGAAAAAAGCATTTTTGAGAAAAATTATTTGCCTGAAAAACTACATAATTGTGATAGTTTTGAAAAATCAAATCATTTTTAAAACCTGAACAATTATTAGACTTCTTTCAAAATTGTTTTTCAAAATTAATTTTAAGCTACTTGTTTTCCAAAACCCCTATATGTTTTGTTTTCAAACCTATTCTACAAAGTTAATATTTTTCAAAATCCCTTTTTAGAATCACTTTCAATTGGTTTTGCATACAGACTTTCAATACTTTCATTGCTAAACCTTCTTTATTTTAACAAATAGAATTCAAATGTTCTATTGAAAGATATTTTGGAAAGGTTTTTTGAAAAGTGTTTAACTTAACACATTTTTTTAGAAGGCTATTACTAAATAAAAAGCTTAAGTAACTCTATATTTCAAAAGAAAATTTAACTCCTCCATCCAAACTAGTGTTTAAAATATCTTTACTAACATTTTATTACTTTCAGTGTTTCTTTTACTTAACTTATTTTGAATCATCTATCTGCATATTTTTTGATGAATGTCAAAGGGGGAGGGTTAGGGTTTAAGTTAGAAATCTAGGAAAATTAGGAAAACTTAACCCTAAAAATGATCAAGAGAAATGAGTTTTACTGTATATTTTTCCTTCTTTTACTTCTCTTAAATCATTTTATATGTTGCTGCATATTTTTCCTAACTTTAACTCAGGTTGTCATTTTATCAAAAGGGGGGATTGCTGGTGTAGTTTGCATTAACAATCTAACTTAAGTTTTGATAAATGACAAGTGAGTTAAGTTAGGTGTATTTATGATCTAAGTACTTTACCAAGTGTTCAAGAATTGATGGGTCTGGAGGACCTGATACCATGCTGAAATCTAGCTAGGTCCGTGGGACCAGATGACTGGTGTGAAGTCTAGATAGGTCAACGGGCTGACCTAATATCTGGTAGAAAGTTTGGTTGGGTCCGTGGGACCTGAGAACGTGCAGAAGTCCAGTTGGGTCCGCGGGACCTGAAAATGTGCAGAAGTCCAGTTGGGTCTGCGGACCTGGCAATTGGCATGAAGACTTGATGGGTCAAGAGACTAGGCAAACCGATTGCAAGTTGGTAAGTAAAGGTAAGTAACTGGAGGAGAGTGACTTTGTGAGGATGCGTCCCAGTTGAGGGACGTAGGTGTCGATCTAGTTTAGGTCCATTTCGGACTCCTAAACTGAGACCTTAACTAGATCCTAGTCTTGGGGAGACAGTTTAATTACTATTCAATATTATTATGCTAACACTTATCTTGCAAGTTATTATTTGGTTTATTGGACTAACACTCTTTGTAGAGTAAGAAGAGCAAAAAAAGCCTCGAGTGAATAGTACCCGAGGCACCTTCCAAGGGATGAAAGACACCTTCATGGAAGGCACCTTCAAGCACTAAAGGCACCTTGACATTGTTCATAGAAGGTGCCTTTAGTGCATGGAAGGCATCTTCCACAGGATAAAGTTCAGAATTCATCAAAGATAAGGACCGAGCTGTTCGGGATCAGAATTTCCACATCGGAGGTACCTTCAAGGCCTTTCAAGGTGCCTTCCATGCTCAATATAAGGGGTGCTCGCCCAAGCCATCAAAGAATATATTGATACGAACGTCTGCTCTTCGGATCAAACTTCTGAATGCTTTGTCTTCCTGCTACAACTCTGCTGCGACACTGCTACACTCGTCTACTACTAAGAAGTCGCCCAAACATCGAGCTCAAGCTAACCATATTGAAAGAGTGTTTGGTAATCTTTTCATTTGTGTACTTAATTACTGCAAAAGGATAAGTGTAGTGTGTTACACTTGTTCTGAATTCTTTTGTACTCGATTCCCTCTTTCAAAGGTACTAGAAGTGGTATTTTAGTGGATTACCCATTGATAGATCTGCAGAACCTGAGTCTTAGAGTAGGAATCACCGAAGGCTCCGAACCAAGTAAAATTGAATGCATGTTCTTTTATTTGCTTTTCTATTTGACTTTCTTACTTAATTTTCTACTGCGCACTTTGTTCGTAAAAATAAAAAAGATTTGTTTTTGAAAACCGCATGATTCACCCCCCCCCCCTCTCACGTGCGACTCAATCCAACACAGAGTGCTTATTTATAAACATGGAGAAATGTTCTTTCTTTACTACATCAGTAACTTTCCTTGGCTTTATTGTATCTACTAATGGTGTGCATGCAGATCAAGCAAAGATAGACACGATCTTGGAGTGACCGCAGCTAAGGACTTTGCACAATGTTAGAAGTTCCATGGCTTGGCTTTTCTATACCATCGATTCATCAAAAATTTTATCTCTCTAATTGCTCTCATCACTGAGTGTCTCAAGAGATGAGATTTCTTGTGGTCTGAAGAAGTAGAGGCTAGTTTTCAACTGGTCAAGAAGAAGATGGCTGAGGCACCAGTTTTGGCACTTCTGGATTTTAACTAAGTGTTTGAAGTCAACTATGATACATTTGATATTGGTATAATAGGTGTTCTAAGTCAATCTTAGTGTCCAGTTGATTTCTTCAGTGAGAAGTTGTCTAGGTCTAAGAAGAATTATTCTACTTATGACTTAGAGTTCTATGCCATTGTTTAGTCCTTAAAGCATTGTCATCACTACCTAGTACAGAAGGAATTCATCCTATTTACTGATCACGAAGCATTGAAATATATCAATGGTCAACATGAGCTGACCAGGCGGCATGCCAAGTGGGTGGCTTACTTACAAGAGTCCACCCTTCATGCTGAGACACCAAGCTGAAAGTTTGAATCATATCTCAGATGACTTGAGTTGTTATCTTTGTTATTCACCACTATAAGTACCAGTGTTGCGGGCTTTAAGATTTTTTCAAATATGTACATAGTTAAACTATCATTTAGAAGTATATTCTAGGAGGTACACGATGGACACTAACATGATTTAATTTTGTATAATGATTATCTATTTCATAGGTTTCAATTGTGTGTTCCAGATTGCTCTATGAAATAGCAGATCATGAGCGAGCTTCATAATGAAGGGCACTTTGGACATGATAAGATGTTGACCCTCATCTTTGTTGATTTGTATTGGCCCAAGTTGACTAGCAATATGGCCCACTTTGTGGACCGATGTTTGCATGCTAGCGATCTAAGGGGGTGCTCACCAATGCAGACTTGCACACTCCCTTACATGCCCCCAAAGCTCCTTGGTTTAATGTAATCATGAATTTTATATTAGGATTACCCCGCACCCAATGAACCTCAACTTGCAGGAAGACTATGGATGTTGTCTGGATTGCCCATCTTTACTTCAAGGAGATCGTGCGCTTATATGGTATAACTCGATCCATGACTTTAGACCGTGATACCAAGTTTATCAGTAATTTCTGGAAAAAATTATAGGGAAAACTAAGAACACAATTAAACTTTAGCAATGTCTATCATCCCTAGATAGATGATCAGATTGAGGTGGTGAATCGGAGTTTGGGTAATCTTCTGAGATGTCTAATAGGAACTAAGCCAAAGTAGTGGGACTTGGCATTACCTCAAGCAGAGTTTGCCTATAATAGATTGAGAAATAGGGCCACAGATTTCAGTCATTTCGAGATTGTCTATGGTATGGGATGATTTAATCCTAAAGAAGATGAGATGATAGAATATCTTCAGAATATTCATGAACAGGTGTGTTGGCGCTAGGAGTTCCGTTCTGTATAAATCCCTTGTACAAAAATGTGTACAAGCACAGAACCTTTCCTAGCAACACACATGCTCGGTCAAACATGTGTTTGATCAATCAAGCAAGTTCTTGATTAATCAAAGCACACCTTGATTGAAGCACAAGATCGCTGGCCTCTTGTGTTGGTGTTCAAGATCCATATGGAAAAAAAAACAAACTAATTGCGTTGTGAAATAAGAATTAGTTGTACCTTTCCTCGTATTGTAAGACCTCTTGATCTTCTACTATATTCCTCTCCTCCTCTTGGACGTCATGTGGGCGACAATCTACCAAGACAAAATCACCCGACTCCTTGTTTCCAATCTTTCGGCCACCAAGAGATGCTAGAATAGGATGCCTCCTTCTCTTCTTCTTCTCCTCCAAGCAACCGGCCACAAAGTAAACTCTTCTCCAAAGGGGCGCCGACCCTAATGAAGAGGAAGGGAAAAATGTCGCCGGTCCTAGGGAAAGAAGCAAGGGGAAAATAAGAGAGGAGGGGCGCCGACCACAAGAGAATAGAAGAAGATTCTTAGGTTAGTTTTTGGGCACCACCCTCTCTTCTTTTATAATCTTTGTTGGCGGCTAAAAAGGAAATATTTTAACGAAAAAAACTATATTAAATAAAATTCCCCTTTTATTCCTATTGTGGATGGTTACAAAAAAAGAAAGATTATAACAAAATTAAAATCTCTCTTTTAAACCATTGTAAATAGCTATAAAAGGAAAAATTTTAACAAAATTCTATTTTAAATAAAATCTCCCTTTTATTCCTATTGTCGTCGACCCCTTGCTTGGGCACCAAGCAAGGCTTGGTCTGCCCTATGCTTGGCCAACAAGCAAGGCTTGGCTGGCCCCTTGCTTGGGTAAGAAGTAGGCCTTGGGTGGATGTGAGGCTTTATATATATAGAGGCTACAATAGAGACCGAGAGGAGGAATTGGTTTCGGTCTCCTGATGGACTTGAGCTTCCTGTGTTCATTCCGAACACTCAACTCAAGTTCATCAATAATAACTCATATCACTAAAGGGTCATTATTGAACAACCACACCAATCCCATATTACAATATGGGCTCCTACTTATCATGAGTGTGTTAATCTCCCTGTGTTTAAGATATCGTATGTCCGTTAATTAAATAAGTTATTGACAACTCATTTAATTAACATATGACTCCAAGAGTAATACCACTCAACTTTATTATCATGTCGGACTAAGTTTACCTGCAGGATTTACATGATAATCCTTATGAGTTCCTCAAGGGGACATCATCAACCTAAATAAATAGGACACAGTTTTCCTTTATAATCAACAACACACCATATAAATGGTACTATCTGTCAACTTATCGGGCCTATTGATTTAACGAATAAATTTCACCCATTGATAAGTTAAAAAAAATAAATACTAAGTATATGTGTTTGTTATTATATCGGGATTAAGAGTACGTACATCCATAATAATAGAGGTTCTGTTCTTTTATATAGTCAGTATAAATCGAACAACCTTAAATGATCCTGCTCAATACACACATAGTGTACTAGTGTAATTATATAGTCAAGATAAATTAATATCAAATTACACTACAACCGTCCCAATGGTTTTTCCCTATCCATTTTGGTTGTGAGCTACTATTTATAATTTATAAGGAATCGATAACATGATCTTCTATGTGGCACCACACACCATGTTATCTACAATATAAATTAAATGGACAACTGCATCGACATATATATAAAATGCAGACATTTGACCAATGTGATTCTCATTTTAAAATATTTCAAAAATAGATGTTCATACAAAATCTAGGCTTATAGTATACATCTCAACAATCTCCCACTTATACTAAAAGACTATGCTGCCATATATGCTACCATACATCTGATTCGCATCCCCTCAACATGCCCATCAAAAGCTCTCACCGGAAGGGCCTTAGTGAAAGGATCTGCTAGGCTATCTACTAATGCAATCTTGGCGACAACAACTTCTCCTCGCTTTACGATGTCTCATATCAGGTGGTACTTGCGCTCAATGTGTTTACTTGCCTTATGGGCTTATGGTCACTTCGAGTTTGCTACTGCACCACTATTATCACAATAAATTGTGATAATTTTGGGTAAATCAGGAATCACATCTAAGTCCATCAAGAAGTTTCTGAGGCATACAGCTTCTTTGACTACCTCAGAGGCTGCCACATACTCAGCTTCCATGGTGCAGTCCGAAATGCATTTCTGCTTAACACTCCTCCATCTTATGGCTCCACCTCCCAAAGTAAACACATACCCTGAGGTTGACTTACTATTATCCCTATCTGATTGGAAGTCAAAATCCGTGTAACCCACAGGGAGCAAATCATCTGCCTGGTAAACCAGCATATAATTTCTAGTCCTTTTCAGGTACTTTAATATATGCTTTACGGCAGTTCAATGCCCCTGTCCTGGGTTTCTTTGATATCTGCTAGTCATGCTCACGGCAAAACAGATATCCGATTTTGTACATAGCATCGCATACATTAGACTTCCTACAACCGAAGTATAAGGAACTACCTTCATCCCCTCTATCTCCTTTGTGTTGGGATGTATACTATAAGCCTAGCTTTTTATATGAAAATCTATTTTTGAGATATTTTGAAATGAGAATCACTTTAGTCAAATATTTGTATTTTATATATATGTCGATGCAGTTGTCCATTTAATTTATATTGTAAATAACATGGTGTCTAGTGCCACACAGAAGATCATGCTATCGATTCCTTATAAATTATAAATAGTAGCTCACAACCAAGATGGATAGGGACAAACCATTGGAACGATTGTAGTGTAATTTGATATTAGTTTATCTTGACTATATAATTACACTAGTATACTATGTGTGTATTGAGCAGGACCATTTGAGGTTGTTCGATTTATACTATCTATATAAAAGAACAGAACCTCTATTATTATAGATGTGCATACTCTTAATCCCGATATAATAATAAATGCATATACTTAGTATTTATTTCTTTAACTTATCAATGAGTGAGATTTATTCGTTAAATCAATAGGCCTGATAAGTTGGGAGATAGTACCATTTATATGGTGTGGTGTTGATTATAAAAGGAAACTGTGTCCTATTTATTTAGGTTGATGATGTCCCCTTGAGGAGCTCATAAGGATTGTCATGTAAACCCTGCAGGTGGACTTAGTCCGACGTGATAATAAAGTTGAGTGGTACTACTCTTGGAGTCAGATGTTAATTAAGTGAGTTGTCAGTAACTCATTTAATTAACGAACATACGATATCTTAAACACAGGGAGATTAACGCACTCATGATAAGTAGGAGCCCATATTGTAATATGGGATTGGTGCGGTAGTTCAATAATGACCCTTTAGTGGTATGGATTATTATTGATGAACTTGAGTTGGGTGTTTGGGTCGAACATAGGAAGCTCAAGTCCATCAGGAGGCCAAAACCAATTCCTTCTCTCGATCCCTGTTTTAGCCTCTGTATATAAAGTCTCGCGTCCACCTTTCCATAACCGGGTTTGGTTTAACTTGGTTTAGTTTAATTTAACTTGGTTTGGTTTAACTTGACTTGGTTTGTTTTAACTTAACTTGGTTTGGTTTAACTTAACTATGTTTAGTTTAACTTAACTTGGTTTGGTTTAACATAATTTGTTTAGATTATTTCTAAACAAAATTTTATTAATTTTTCTTTTCTTGTAACCGACGGCTAGTCTATAAAAGGAGTAGGATGTGGCCCCTAAAACCTAACTTTCTATTATTCCACAACTCCCTTCTCTCCTTGTGGTTGCCGCCCCCTCTCTTCTCTTGCTAGGGCCGGCGGCACAAACTCTTTCTCCTCCTCCTAGGGTCGGTGCCCTTCATAAAGCCTCCAAGGCCGGCGACACTCTCCTCCTTGGTGGCCGGCGCCCACCTCCTCCTTGGTGGCCAGCACCCCACCTCCTCCTTGGTGGCCGGCACTCCCTCATCCATTGGTGGCCTGCGGCTTGAAGAAGAGGAGGAAGAGAAGAAGAAGAAGAGGAAGAAGAAGAAGAGGAAGAGAAGGAAGAAGATTAGAAGGTGCACTATCCTAAAGACTCCTTTTATGGCCGGCGGTTTGGAAGAGAAGAAAAGAAGGGTAGTGTTGTCTTGGTAGATCGTCGCCCACATGACATCCAAGAAGAGGAGAGGAATACGGTATAAGATCAAGAGGTCTTTAGCAACGAAGAAAGGTACAACTAGTTCTTTAATTCCGCTGCACAATTGGTTTTATTTTTTTCGTGTCGATTTTGGATATCAATTTTGAATACCAACACACGAGGGCAGTGATCTTGTACTTCAATCAAGGTGTGCTTTGATCATTCAAGAACTTGCTTGATTGATCAAACACATGTCTGATCGAATGTGCGGGTTGCTAGGAATAGTTCTATACTTGTATAATTTTTGTAAGGAAAATTTAAACAGAACAGATATCCCAGTGCCAACACTTTGATGTTTTAGGGCATATCTCTTTAGATAAACGTACTCCATGCCGAAAAGGTAGAAAACCTTTCTTGGAATTTTGCATGTTAAAATCAGCTAGGATAGTATCGATGTACGAAGCTTGGGATAAGCACAACATCATTTTCTTGCAATCCCTTATTAGTTTGACCCCAAGAATATGTCCACATTCTCCTAAGTCCTTCATATCAAACTGCTTGAACAAACATACTCTTACGTCTGACAACACTTTGACATTGTTGCCAATGAGCAAAATGTAATCTACGTATAGTACAAGGAATACCATCACGTTTCTGTCACTTTTCTTGTATGCACAAGACTCATCCAGACATTGAATGAATCCATAAGACTGGATCACTTCATCAAACCGGATGTTCCAAGATCTCGAAGCTTGTTTCAGTCCATAAATGGACCGATTGAGCTTGCATACAAGATGCTCTTTGCCCTTTACAATGAATCCCTCTGGTTGCTTTATATAGATATTTTCTTCAAGACTTCCGTTAAGGAAAGCTATATTGACATCCATTTTCCAAACCTCATAATCCATATGAGCAGCAATAGATAAAAGAATTCAGATAGACTTGAGCATGACTACCAGCGAAAAGGTTTCCTCATAATCGATTCTCTCTTTCTGAGTATACCCCTTCGCAACAAGCATTGCTTTAAAGGTTCCCACCTTCTCGTCTGTCCCTCTTTTCCTTTTGTAGTTCTATTTACATCCAATGACTTTTATACCATTTAGTGGTTCTACAAGCTCCTAGACTTGATTAGAATACATAGATTCTATTTCAGAGTTCATTGCACTTTGCTAAGATGATGCATCTTTATCTTGGAGTGCTTCATCATATGTCCAGAGATCGAGTTCATGTTTACCAGGGATCAAGTTCGAAGACTCTCCCAAAAACATGAATCTATCAGGTTGTCGAACAGCCCTCCCACTACGATGAGGCGCTACTTGTAATTGTGCATCATTTGTGACACGTGTTATAGTTTCTTGTGGTATCTCATCTTGTAGCATTGGTACTAAATTAGACGTGTCCTCTCTTATTTCCTCAAAAATAATTTTACTCATGGGCTTGTGGTTCATTACATAGTCCTCTTCTAAAAATCGGGCATTGGTGCTAACAATGACCTTCTAATATTTGGGACTATAAAACAAACCATCTTTCGTTCCTTTAGGATAACCCATAAATAAATAAACTTTTGTACGTGATTCCAACTTATCAATATCTCCCTTCAGCACATGTGTTGGACTACCCCAAATCTGAATGTGTCTTAGACTAGGCTTACGCCCATTCCATAATTCTGTGGAAGTAGAGGGTACTGACTTAGAAGGTACCAAGTTCAGAATGTACGCCACCGTTTCCAGAGCATATCCCCAAAATGAATTTGGTAATTCTGAATAATTCATCATTAATCTAACCATTTCCATAAGAGTCATATTCCTTCGTTCTGCTACACCATTCTGTTGGGGTGTACTAGGTGCAGACAATTGGGATTGGATCCCGACCTCTGATAAGTAACTCCTAAACTCTCCTAAGAGGTACTCTCCACCACGATCAGACCGTAGTGTCTTGATAGTTTTACCCTAATGTTTCTCCACATCAGCCTTGTACTCTTTGAACTTATCAAAGCACTCAGACTTGTGGCTCATCAAGTAAATGTACCCATATCTTGAATATTCGTCTATAAAAGAGACAAAATATTCGAAACCACCTTTTGCTTGGATAGTCATAGGCCCACACAAATCAGAATGAATCAATTCCAACACTTCTTTGGCTCTATACCCCTTTGCCTTAAAAGACCTCTTGGTCATTTTTCCTTCCAAGCAAGACTCGCAGGTCAGAAAGTTTTCCACTACCAATGAACCCAAAGGTTCATCAGCTATTAACCTTTGAATCCTACTCAAGTTAATATGACCCAAACTTAGATGCCAAAGATATGTTTGGTTCATTTCTGAAGGTTGCTTTCTCTTATTAAAATTAGAAGATGTATTATTAATTTCTATTTATTGCATCGTGGGAGTTATTGGATTAAGAGTATACAAATTGCCAACCAACGCACCAGAACAGATAACCATCATATTTTTCTTGACAACCTCTTTGTCATCAAAAGAAACAGAATATCCATCCATGAATAATTTAGAAACTGAAATCAAATTCTTTCTAAAACATGGTACGTAAAGACAATTTCTCAAAATCAAAATTTTATTCCTATCAAAAGATAAATAAACATCTACCACTACATCAACCGCCACTCTCGTAGCATTGCCTATGTAGACAGTGATCTCCCCTTTATGTAGTCATGTAGTCGTCAGGTTTCCTGGAACCCCTGCAATGAATTGCAGACATGATTAGTGGCTCCAGTATCTACACACCAGGTACCGGTAGATAATATCGCTAAACATATTTCAACAAGTAATGAATAAGATATATCTTTATTGTTCTCCTTTCTACGAGGATAATCAACCTTTCTCATGGCCTCCTTCCTGGTAGCCCGATTCTTGAGTCTGAAGAGTTCCTTGAGATTGAGCATCATGTCATAGGCAGTGGTAGGGCCTGATGCTGATGTTACATCACATTTGACATAGAAGCCAAAATGTAACATCGCGCCATCTCATCTACCTTGACTCATTTCCTATGTCTCTCTATCTCCTCTTCACTAGAATTATTTTCAGGCACGCTAGGACAGACCTCGAAAAGTACTAACTTGTATTCTTCAGCAGTTAAGACAATGTCCAAGTTCCGTTTCCAATCAATATAATTTGAACCAGTAAGTTTGTTTTCTTTTAAAATAACAACAAGAGGATTGAAAGCCATTTTGAAATCCTGAGAATCACAAAATAAAATATTTGGTCAAAATTTTAGAATTTAAAATAATATTTATTCCTTAAACAATATAATTTAAATTCACCAACACCTCAAAACACCGTGAACTTCGTATATCATGATAGTGTGGACGTATACTAATTCAAACATTTGTAAGAGGAGATTTTACCCATTAATTTTATTATGTTGTCAACCTAACTTTATGACAAATAAAATTAACAGTTGGTTTGTTTTCGGTCACACAAATAATAACAGTGATTCCGATGAGGAGGATACTATTAAATGCGCCTAAGTGTATACCATTACTAGATACTTAGTCCATTAATTAGAATTGTGCCCCTTCAGATGGAGAAGATCACACAAACCTAAAAATTTCCTATAATCATCCATAGAGGAAGTTTGATCTAGTGATCCGCAAACAAACTCATCCGATATGGAGAAAGGCACTTAAAGCCAACGCGCAAGTTTGTATGCATCTCTTACAAACCAGTAATGGAGACCATGGAATTTATTTAAATAATTCCTCTCCCACTTAGTTATTTAAAATCGAGGAATTTTAACATGCACACACATCACACATGCACACAAGCACACAAACACAGTATATAAAGGCAATAAATATGAAAATAAATTTCCAACTATTATGACCTCATCTATCATTGTCCTCCGTTTGCCACCAACCCTAGCCGCCGCCAACCCTAGCCAGGTGAGGAGGAGAAAACCTTGCCGCCGGCCCTAGGGTTTATGTCGTCGCGTCTATCTTGCTTCCTTCTTTGTTGCACCTTCGGTCCTCAAGGTAGCACCATGCATAGCAAACCACGACAATAAGAAATAAAAAAAATTACATTTATCGATCCTATATTCCACGAAAGAATGTACATGTAATATAGATTGAACAAAATGTAAAATAAATTAATACAGTTCTGGCTGTATTTAATAATTACAATCATGTACACACAAAATACCCTCGATATGCCCGAGGGTTCAAATCACATACAAACACAATAGACCATAATAGTTGAAACTAGGATGCCTGCAACCGCATAGTTAATCTATTTTGCATATCCTACTATTATCCTGCCAAAATTCTATTTGAACAGTGCATTATTTAACCGAAAACCAAATACTCAAAGGCAGAAAACTTGCTATGATACCAATTGTTGGTGTTGGGAGTTCTGTTCTGTGTAAATCCCCTGTGCAAAAATTTGTACAACCACAGAACCTTTTCTAGCAACTCACATGTTTGATCAAACATGTGTTTAATTAATCAAGCAAGTTCTTGATTGATTAAAGCGCACCTTGATCGAAGCACAAAATCGCTGGCCTCTTATATTGGTGTTCAGGATCTATATGAAAAAAACAAACTAATTGCGCTGCGGAATAAGAATTAGTTGTACCTTTCCTCATATGCCAAGACCTCTTGATCTTCTACTGTATTC
Source organism: Zingiber officinale (assembly GCF_018446385.1). NCBI lineage: Eukaryota > Viridiplantae > Streptophyta > Magnoliopsida > Zingiberales > Zingiberaceae > Zingiber > Zingiber officinale. The sequence continues at coordinate 27,717,573 of NC_055992.1, read as the reverse complement.
CTTTCCTCCTCTTGGACGTTGTGTGGGCGACGATCTACCAAGACAAAACCACCCGACTCCTTCTTCTTGTTTCCAATCTTTCGACCACCAAGAGATGCTAGAATAGGATGCCTCCTTCTCTTCTTCTTCTCGTCCAAGCAACTGGCCACAAAGTAAACTCTTCTCCTAAGGGGCGCCATCCCTAATGAAGAGGAAGGGAAAAACGTCGTCGGCCCTAGGGAAAGAAGAAAGGGGGAAATAAGAGAGGAGGGGCGCCAACCACAAGAGAATAGAAGAAGATTCTTAGGTTAGTTTTTGGGCACCACCCTCTCTTCTTTTATAATATTTGCTGGCGGCTAAAAAGGAAAGATTTTTATTAAAAACATTATTTTAAATAAAATTTTCCTTTTATTCCTATTGTGGATGGTTACAAAAAGGAAAGATTTTAACAAAATTAAAATATCTCTTTTAAACCATTGTAAATAGCTATAAAAGAAAAAATTTTAACAAAATTCTGTTTTAAATAAAATCTCCCTTTTATTCATATTGTGGTCGGCCCCTTGCTTGGGCACCAAGCAAGGCTTGGCTGGCCCTTATCTTGGGCACCAAGCAAGGCTTGGCCGACCCTATGCTTGGGCAACAAGCAAGGCTTGGCTGGCCCCTTGCTTGGATAAGAAGCAAGGCTTGGGTGGATGTGAGACTTTATATATATAGAGGCTACAATAGGGATCGAGAGAAGGAATTGGTTTTGGCCTCCTGATGGACTTGAGCTTCCTGTGTTCGATCCGAACACTCAACTCAAGTTCATCAATAATAACTCATACCACTAAAGGGTCATTATTGAACTACTGCACCAATCCCATATTACAATATGGGCTCTTACTTATCATGTGTGCATTAATCTCCCTGTGTTTAAGATATCGTATGTTCATTAATTAAATAAATTACTGACAACTCATTTAATTAACATCTGACTCCAAAAGTAGTACCACTCAACTTTATTATCATGTCGGACTAAGTCCACCTGCAGGGTTTACATGATAATCCTTATAAGCTCCTCAAGGGGGCATCATCAACCTAAATAAATAGGACACAGTTTTCCTTTATAATCAACAACACACCATATAAATGGTACTATCTCCCAACTTATTGGGTCTATTGATTTAACGAATACATCTCACTCATTAATAAGTTAAAGAAATAAATATTATGTATATGTGTTTGTTATTATATCGGGATTAAGAGTACGCACATCCATAATAATAGAGGTTCTGTTATTTTATATAGTCAGTATAAATCGAACAACCTTAAATGGTCATATTCAATACACACATAGTGTACTAGTGTAATTATATAGTCAAGATAAACTAATACCAAATTACACTACAACTGTTCCAATGGTTTGTCCCTATCCATCTTGGTTGTGAGATACTATTTATAATTTATAAGGAACCGATAACATGATCTTCTGTGTGGCACCATACACCATGTTATCTACAATATAAATTCAATAGACAATTGCATCGACATATATATAAAATGCAGACATTTGACCAAAGTGATTATTATTTCAAAATATCTCAAAAACAGATGTTCATACAAAAAACTAGGCTTATAGTATACATCCTAACAGGTGAAACTATCAATTCTAGATAGCAATACTATGTACAAAACTTGGGTTGACAGTTATCGTCATCAAGTACTTTTTGAGGTAAGAGATTTTGTCTGTACTGTGTTAACTTATGGTCTTTTCACTGTTGATGAGTATAATAAGCTGAAGGATCGGAAGATTCGACCGTGTGAGATACTATAAAAGATCAATGATAATCCCTACAAGTTGTGCCTTCATAGTCATCTGAAGATGTCTGATGTCTTTAATGTGAAATACTTGACTCCTTATTTGGTGGATGCTGATGAGACTGCTATGAACTCAAGGGCGAGTTCTTTTAAAACTAGAGAGACTGATAAAGGATCAATTCAGCATGACCCTTTGAACTTCAAACAGTCTTAACTTTTGACTCAGGACTCAGAATCAGGCTTTGTTGGTGGCCACATATGCATAATTTGTAAATCTACATTTGTTATAGGGGTACCCATAACTATCAATTTTCGGACCAAAATTTTATCGTTTAGCCTTTCATCCGAGCCTCCATAGATTTTATTACTATTTTTTTAGTAATTTCTATTTTTATTGTATTTAGGATATTTTTGGTAATCTTAATAATTATGGGTCATAGTTAGTCTATAACAACGTCCCGTTTTATTAATTTTAATTTATGTCAAGAGATTCTTTTTTCTTTCTCTACAAGATTGGAATTGAGATCCAAATATTATGATTTCTTTCCTTTCTTTGTCTTAGGGTATAGTTGTATGAGAGATCATCTCTCTTTTAATAACAAAGTTTATTTTTCTAGTAAATTTGACGAGTTTCCCTTATTGTTTTGGCATTCTCTCTTCTTGTCTTCTTTTCAATTCCTCTCTTCTCGTCAACTTGTAGATAATCTCTATCCGGTCCAACATCACAATGGGCAAGATAAGTTTTTCTTTATTAGCTCAGTTTTTTGAATCTAAGAGATTATTTATGAGGTCTTGTTATCCTGGGCTGAGAGTAAATTGCCAAGCATTTGACAAGTCCAACCTTCTCATAAGAGAAGCTAAGATTACTTTGGTTATCGTCCATGTTTATTTATGTTACGTAGTTGATTGTAACCTACATAATTTATAACTTAATTAGACTCAGATATCCAGTATATACACAACATGAGTTGTTAACACGAGTGTTCGTGTTAAGAGTATCACGCGAAAGAGATGTAGAATCTAAGTATATAGGGATTTGTAATAGCCCTTCCTCGTTTTATTTCCAAGTGTGTTGCACTAGATTAGTGTGCTTCTTTTTAACCTTGTACAGAAATACGGCAGCAAGAAGAATTGCTTTCAAATACCTTTGTGTTTAGTCATGGACAGCAAGTTTACTCTTCAGATTAAACAAACTGTTTTTGGCTTTCCTTCACGCCATTCGATTGTGTGATATTTGCTCACTCTGGTCATATAGTAACTAGAAAGGGTGTGACAGGCAACTTACTGTATCAGCCCAGACTAATGATGACAAGAATAGAAATTCAGGATAATAATTAGAAGCTTTACCATCTTCCGGATAGTTATTTATTTGCACAAGTATATTATTATTATTATTATTCTTGTCATTATGCACTCAAGGTGCTCCATTGCAATAATAGATTAGCTGTCATGGATGACAACCATTATATGGTAATCACATTATTATCATTAGATCGAGTATGCTGGAAACAATGGTTCCTCTCTTGTGATTGAGTTTAATGATGGTATTTTGATGCGTTGATAATGCATCTTAATTAAGTTAGATGTATATTTAATATAGCTGATTAAGTGTGCAGAGGTGCCACAACTTAGAAATCATAGACAAGCTTAGGGTGATACATATCTTGGTTGAGTTAGGAGTCATGAGAAGCTTTGGACACAAGGATGTCAAGCATAGAGAATGAAGATTAATTAAGTTTAGAGGAGATGATAGACATCTAGTCATGAGGAGCTGTAAAAAGCTTGGGATTTGAGGATGATTATTATGTTTGGAGGAAGATTCTTGAAGATACGCGAAAAAAATAATTTTTTCGTGAATTGGATATCAAATAATAAAATACCGAATATCCTAACTACATTAATAAAGTATAGGGTATGACATGAATCATATTTTACAAAGCATGCAGTCCATGCATGATAATTCTAGGATCAAGTTTATTTGAAAATGGAGTTTTGAGTTTGATTGGAATCTAAATCTAATAAATGAAAAGCGATACAAATAATGAAACCTAATATAACCTAAACTACAATTGCATGCGAATTAAAAGCGACATCAATAAAACATCTAACGAAAAGAAACTAGAGCATATGGTAAAACCTAAACTAATCTAACCTCATTGTAATCAAATGAAGAGCACAAACATAATGGATACGAAACTAACAAAGCAATGCAAACATCTAACTAAAAAAATCCAAACTAAAGTCTAACTACTTAAGCAAACATTCCGTCAAACACCTTGGAAGCATCATTTAATAAAACCGCATGTACATGAAATCTAAAACATGGGAAGGTGAATTTGATACAAGCATACAACATCACAATCACAAGAATCAACCCAACCCATTAAACAAATCAAATGATCGAATTAACTCATCAAACGATTAAATCCAGGCTTGGTGATGAAGATAGTGCTGTGAGATCCAGATTGGGGCTGATCAGAGAAGAGAGATGGCTGCTGTTGGAAGCTTCGGATGGGGGCTATCGAAGACAAATCTACCGCGGTGTGGAGGACTGACTGTGGAAGAGGAATTGCCGGTGAATGACAGTGTTGTGATTGGAACCGGATCAGATGGAATTGGAGATGCAGCCAGCGGTGGAGATCTTAGCGTCAGGTGCTTGGCGTCGGGAGATCCCGGAAGAAGAAGCGCAAGGTGGTAGGAACCTCTCCCAATCGGGAGAGGGTGAGGTGAAGAGAAGATGGCCGGCGGTGGAGAAACGGAGATTGGCGTCGGGTCGAGAAGATGAAGTGCGATATGCGATCGAAGAAAGATGAAGCGCGATCCACCTTAAGAGTGTAGCTTCGCCCCTCTTTTAAAATCTAATCCAGATCTGAAATCAACGACTGATAATCACAGATCTTTTGAAAATTGGAATAGAATAAAAAAAAACTAAACGAAGTAAGTTAAATGGCAAAAGAAAAGGAATCAACGAGGAAATAAGAATATTGGAGGAATATATTTCATTAGTTTATCAATTTGATATGAAAAAATATGAATATCATTTATCAATGATTATATACAAGAGATTACACCAAGCTCTCCTTTAATTTGATCATTACCCAAAGTTCTTAGCATTATCCTCTCTAGTTGATACCCTCCTTGCCACTGTTTTCTCTTTTTATTTTTATCTATGAACTACACAACTTACCACTGGACTGCTGCAGAGTACAATTTTAAGTTCCCAGGAATTCTTAAACTAAAGTCTACATTTTACCCCTCTATGAATCCAAAACTGAATTCAGCTATCTTACTAAAGACCTCTAGTCTTGAATTTATTCCTCTAAACTTTGATTTTTAGAATACATTTTCTGGGGTTCAGAAAATATTCAGATTCAACAGCCACCAAAATTTAGTTCTAACAATCCAGGTTTCAATAGGTTCAAAGCTTAAAGCATGTCTGTTTTAGAATAAAAGCAGTAGCAGATGATGTATCTTAGAATTTCACAATACAGTTCACAGTTAAGTTCATTGCTGAAATTCTAGATTTAAGTTTCAGAACTTGAACTCTAAATTAATCTCGGCTTGTCTCATACAAAATTAAACTTCACGAGGGACCTCATTAGGCACTAAAACTACAAAAGATTTAATTCAAGTTGCTGCCATTCGCAAAACAGATTCAGAGTTAGCACTAAACATAAGTATTTTCCTTGGTACAGAGTTCATAATTTTGAGGTCTTACTCAATTCTGAAAATCACAACATCCCACTTGGATCCAACTTGTTTCACACTTCTACTTATGACTTGATTCGAAGCCACTTCAATTCTGACTTCAGAATGATGTTTAGTTAGGCAATCTCAGATTCAACAGAACAGAAAATTGAGTTCAGGAATTCAGATTCATGGTTAATTTTGGAAACCAGTTCAGCCAGAATTCAGCCATTAATTGCTTCTTTGCTGCTTGAGTTTATCTCTCAATGAAAGCACCAATCTTCTCTTTATTATCTTTCTTCTTCTATAGCTCAAAGATGTAAGGGTACTGTCCCCTACTCCCCTTAGTGTATCAATGGAGACAAGCGCAGCTTCCTTTCCATTTCATATTTAGCCTCCAGTTTTAGAAATTGGAACTTGAAGGAATTTTGGAATGAATCGTGTAGCTTGGCACTAAATGAGCCTAGGTTGATTCTTCAATTCCAGAGACTGCCCTGCAGTTTATTTCTTCTTTTTTTTTTTGTTTTTGTTTTTGCACTCATCCCTATTATTGTTTTGATATTAGCTTAGGGTCTCTCTTACAACTTGTTGCAACCGGAAACTCATTCCCTACACATGGTATTGGAAGATCAGATTCTCCTCGGATTCCTTCTGTTCAGGAGCTTGTAACACAAACCCAGCACCCATATAAATCAAAAGCAATTGTTCAAACAGATTCTATCAAATCCAGAAAATTCAGCTAAAAGCAATAAAAAATTCAGATTCAAACGATGTTTAAAGTTCTTGAATCATAAAGGCTTGTAAAAGAGATTTTGTCATTTGACAATGAGTCAATAAGAGCTTCACCTTAGTGCTTTACTGGTCAAGAACTTGCAGCAAAAGCTTGGCACAAACATATTGAGATTGATACATTCATTTTAGCTATTTTCTACATATTATTCATGTTGACAGTTCTAAAGCATGAAAAATAGTAAACACTTACAGCGATCTCCCGTAGATCTGCAATTGGCGCCGGCAAGACTTGCTGACGGAAGAACAATCACAGAATCAAAAAGCTCTTCGTGGTTCACAAACCAAATCCCTCTTGCAAGATTGGACAAACCAATCTTGAATGTTCTTCTTTGCCCATTTACAATCTTGTTCACACGGACGAACCTTGTACGGAGACCTTTTCGAAATGAGACGAACCCTTTCTCAAACCTCACACACAGCAAGCCCCCTCTTCCTTTTTCTCTTGTGTTCCTCATCCTTTTAGATTGCTTGGACGACCTTATATAGGTGCAGAAGGTCTCTTCCCGTTCCTTCATTTATGGAGAAGGTGATTGGATTGGAAGAGGAAGGGGAAGGGGTACCTTTTCACCTTCCTAATTCCAACATCTCCCACTCGTCCAAGTCAATCCATAAAGGTTATCTGGTCACATAGACCGTGTCAATCACATAGACTACAAGATGATCATGTCACAGGGCCAAAGCCAAACATTAATTGGTCACATGACTATATGAAGGTCAGAGCAAAACACTAATTAGTCACAAAGACTAAATAAGAACATCCAATTCATACTTTAGAGAAAATGGTTCATGCGATAGCAAGCACATTGAGCGATAGATGCTAAGAAGATTATTACACCTTACATAGCCGCTCTTTGAGCAATGAATCAGAGTCATCCTCATAATGGCACATAGCCTCTCTGTCCTGGTGGCACATAACCTTTATCTAGGAAGCATCCAATCTCCTAGTAGCACACAACCATTATCTTGGAGATTTCCATGTCTTGCTATTTACACAGATTAAATAATCTTCATTTACATCAATATGAACATCTCTAATCCCTTATAATGACCATTATGTCAAGAGCATGCTACATATTTAATATTCACATTCATTTCTATACATAACATAAATGGGTCGACCAGTGAATAACATTAAAAGATATAAATCTATTTAATCTTCCTTTTTAGCTAGAATCTATTCATTTCAATCAGTCGCTTTCCTAGTTCTGTTCCATAGACCGAATCATCCATAGTCATAGGATACATGCTAAAGTAGCAAACACTGATTAAAACTTCAAGTAAACTGCTAAATAGTGACTAAGGGCAAAAACTGAGATTAACTTATAATCTCAAAGGTCTCACATAGTAGAGAAACAGGGATCCATTCTCCTACTACCCTTTTTGTCGTCATAACACATGTGATATGAATCACATGCTACGATGTTATTCTCTTTACTAAAAAGAGCGCATGTGTTTCTCAAATTTTAACATCGTACAGATTTCAATCTAGACATATCTAATGTTTAATCCCGAATTCAACATATGAATTCCAATCTGGCTTTCTACAGGTTTAGTAAATGGTGGGTTCATTTACTTCGATCATTACATAAATGATCTCATCTTGATATAATTATCAAGGCGACCTTAACTTATAAGTATGTCTCTATTCATAGCTACATAAGTTGTCCCATAAATAACGATCTTACCTCTATTTATACTTAACAAATAGAGATGATTGTCCATGTGAGTGGACCAATTTCAACCTGCCAACATGCTCATCGAGACATTTATCCAAAATGTAACAACTTATATACTAAATAGATCATGACATTTTACAATATGTTACATTTTATGAAGTCACAAAGACTTTCCATTCTTTGAAATGACTCTTTAGTTAATGGCTTAGTAAAAGGATATGCAAGCATAGTACGTGTAAGGATATTCTCAAGAATTATCATTTTCTTGACCACAATATCCCTTATAAAATTATACTTAATTTAATATGTTTGTCTTTGCTGTGATATTTGGGATGCTCAGCTTGATCATTACAGTACACTGTAATAGGAATACCACTGTCCTCAGCAATCTTCAAATACTTCATGAATCTTTTCAACTAGACAAATTGTTGCACAACTAATGTGCAAACCACACAGCTTCCATTGTCGACAAGGCTACACAAGCCTAACCATATAGCTTCTATTGACGACAAGGCTACATAAGCTAAGCCACACAACTTCCATTGTCAACATGACTACATAAACTTGCTTCTTGCTATTCCATGAGATGACGCCACCATTTAGCAAGAAGGTATAGCTAGATGTAGATTTTCTGTCATCAAGGTCTCCTGTTTAATCTGCATTTGTGTAGTCACTCAGGCTCATCTTAGATCCTTAAAAATAGACACATAATCTGTTATCCTTCTTAGGTATTTTAATATCCTCTTTACCACTTTCCAGTGTCTCGATCTTAGGTTTAACTGAAAACGACTAACTAAGTCAACATCATAACTTATATCAAGATAAGCATACAATATAGTGCACAACAAACTACCAATAGCACTGACATATATTTTTTTTTCATTTCGGCTATTTCTTCAGGAGTCTTGGGATACAATGTTGCAATTAAGTGTTGTAGCATCTTAATGATATAATCCTCTTGAGACAAACTCAAAAGCCTTTTTGATCGATCTTACATGATCTTCACTCCTAAGATGTACTTAGCTTCTTTTTAAAAATAATACCCTCCATTTGGGTATACCCTTTTGCAACTAGTCAAACTTTGTATCGATTAATCGATCCATTCTCTTTCCTCTTGATTTTGAGAGTCAACTTATTCCCAATAGCCCTTCGGCCCAGAGGAAGATCGACTAAATCCCAAAATTGATTCTTTCTCATTGAATCTATTTCCTCATCCATTGCAACTTACCCCTTTTTTTCTCTAACGGAGCATCTTAATGCTTCCTCTACCGTTCGAGGTTCATTGTGTCAACTGAGAGTGTTATTAATGCCTTATTCTCAATATCAAACCATTTCTTCGTAAGTTGGGTTGTTGAGAAGCCAACTTATGACTTGGAAAATCACTCCCACTAGGTTGACTAGACTTAGGCATCTCTTTTGACACCTCTCTTGTTGATAATATCTCATCCCCTCAAAGAGCAATACTTTTATCAACATCACCTCTGGCAGTTGCTTTTGTATGAACAGGGGAGATGCTTCCAAGATGGGCCTAGCTTTTGGTTGTGAGAAATTTTTCCTTCTGCAGTGGTAGGGCTAATGATGACATAGATATCAGGGATGCACTGGATTTTCTGCTTAGTGCATCTGCCACTGTGTTAGCTTTGCTTGGGTGGTAGAGGATTTCACAGTCATAATCTTTGACCAACTCTAGCCACCTGTGTTGTCTCATGTTTAAGTCTTTCTGAGTAAAGAAATACTTCAAGCTCTGATGATCTGTGAAGATTCTGCACTGAACTCCATACAAATAATGTCGCTAGAGTTTTAATGCAAAGACCACAGCTGCCAGCTCAAGATCATGAGTGGGGTAGTTCTTCTCATAATCTTTGAGTTGTCTGGAAGCATAAGCTATAACTTTTCCATCTTGCATGAGTACAGCTCCTAGGCCCATCTTGGAAGCATCACTGTAGATGTCAAAACTCCTGTCACTTTCTGGAACTGTCAAGATAGGAACACTGGTCAGTCTCTTCTTTAGCTCTTGGAAACTCTGCTCACATTTATCTGACCATTCAAACTTCTTGTTCTTCCTAGTGAGGGTTGTTAGTGGAGAGGCTATCCTGGAAAAGTCCTCCACGAATTTCCTGTAGTACCCAGCTAAACCAAGGAAGCTTCTGATCTCCCTAGCGTTCTTGGGTTTACTCCAGTTGTTGACCGCTTCTATTTTGGCTGGATCCACTTGGATGCCTTCTTTAGAAATAATGTGACCTAGAAACGCCACATGATTTAACCAGAACTCGCACTTCGAGAATTTGGCATAAAGCTGTTTCTGCTGTAGAGTCTACAGGACTATTCTCAAGTGCGTGTCATGCTCCTCTGGGGTTCTGGAATAGACTAGAATGTCATCGATGAACACGATGATAAATTTGTCGAGGTATTCTCTGAACACTCTGTTCATCAAGTCCATGAAAACTGCAGGTGCATTAGTCACACCAAAAGGCATGACTACAAACTCATAGTGTCAGTATCTAGTCCTGAAAGCTGTTCTGGGTATATCACTTTCTTTCACTTTCAACTGATGGTACCCAGAGCGCAGGTCTATCTTGGAGAACACTGTTGCCCCTTTCAATTGATCAAATAAGTCGTCAATTCTGGGCAGTGGGTACTTGTTCTTGATTGCCACTTGATTCAGCGCCCTATAATCTATGCACATCCGCATAGATCCATCTTTCTTCTTGACAAACAACACAGGAGCTCCCCATGGTGAATGACTAGGGCGGATGAAGCCTTTGTCAAGCAGCTCCTGAAGTTGTTCTTGTAACTCTTTCAGCTCTGCTGGAGACATGCGGTATGGAGCTTTTGAAATTGGACCGGTACCAGGAACCAATTCAATCTCAAACTCTACTTCTCGGTTGGGGGGTAGTCCAGGTAGCTCTTTTGGGAATACCTCTGGATACTCACAGACTATCTGAACTTCCTCCTGCTTGGGTCTTTCTTGTTCTTCTGTACTCATAATGAATGCAAGAAAACTAGCACACCCTTTAGCTAACATCTGGTGAGCTGTCAGAGAAGAGAGAAGCTTCTGGGTCCTCCTTCTTGGCACTCCTGTGAATTCAAAGGATGGTTCACCTTCTGGACTCTATAAACTCTTCATAATGTTTATTGGTGATCCGTTAGTGGAAGAATTCTTCGTGAAACTCTGTCTCGGAGTTAGTCCATCTCATCTGATTGTCTACTCTCTTGCTCTTAACTCTCTCTCCCAGCACATACGAGCATTTCCTGATAGGCAGAAAGAGGCACACTTGACCTTCTCAACTTCTGGCCAGTCAAGAAGCTCCATGGTGCTCTCTAGTGTCTTGAACCAAGCCTAAGCATCCCAGGGCTTAGTCGTGCCTGAGAAAGTTTCTGGCTTCAACTTTAGCCACTGTATCAGATATGCTTCTTGTCTTCTAGGTGTTGTGGGGACTTCCAGGGCGGCTGGTGGAACCTCAGTCACCACTGGAGTCTCCACATTGATTGTTGGAGGAGTGGGAGGGACTGGCTGTTGATTCGCCATCAGATTGACGATCACTTGTTGCTGCTCCGCCACTTGTCTCTGGAGTTGAGCAACAACTTCAAAAAGATTGGTCTCGGTTGTTCTGGGCTCCTCATTCTCCTGAGCTCGATTCTCAGTACGAGTGGTACGGGGACACCCTCTTCTTGACATCTCGTCATGCAGAGGTAAAACTTGAAATCATCACTATACTTTCTAGATATATCTTACTTAAGCATGATTCTTGACTTTAAACACATATGAGCAGGTACTTCTAAACATTTCTCTATACTGCAAGCACTAAAGGAAAAGCATAAAAGAAAGTATAAATACATTCTTACTTGAAGACGGCAAGGTTAGTGATGATGTGTGATGCTCTGATACCAACTGTAACGACCGCCCTTCTTACTACTACTCTCTAAGGGTGACCGTTACTTAACTACTAACTCTACTTAACCGGTATGATCGAAACCACGAGGAGTCTCTACCGAAAAATTTCGACAGTATCTCCCCTGTACCGGTGACCATAAAATGAGATACATACATAGTATACTTCAACCACAGGAGGCTGGAACATATATCATACAACCACGCAGTTCATATATAACCAAAATAATCAACTCTCGCAAAGCACGATAAAACGATCCATAGAATAGCATGTACAAGTTCTAAATTCTTTTAACAATTTGACGAAAACAGTCTTAATAAATTCTTGGCAAATCCCCAGATCTCTCCATAGTCCAGGCATCACACATCATCGAACACCTCCTTGTCACCTTCCTTTGCTAAAACTTTTCCTTTCCTGTATCTGCAGTAAGAGGAAATGCAAACTATAAGCGAATGCTTAGTAAGCGCTGTCTAACTCACAAAAACACGAATGTGCATGTATATAAGAAGAAACTAGAAACTGAATGCTCTAAAATAAAGCATATATAGCTACTCATGTTAATCTAATAGCAATAAATATTACTCATGCCCAACTAATAGCAAAGCAATAAAATTAGCATACTTGTGACATACAAGAATAAAAACTGCATGCTGAAAGATAAAGCTAATCATGCTAAATAACTACTCAGGAAACAAATACAACTAATACTGCATGCTTCGAATTAAAAGAAGCTAAACTTGCTGACTCTAAACATAAGTGAAGCTCGTTTCATTTGTTCCAAAACTTATACTTTAATACTTCAAAATAATAATAAACTTTTCTTGGGCCCAGGCTTAGTACCAATGTGCGCTCCCTAATAGAGACTGTGGTAGCTAGTCACAAGTCCTACGAGGGTAAAGACCTTGGTCTTACCAGGGCCAAGACCTTGGAATTGGTCACCTAGATTTGTTTAATGACAACCTTGGAAGTCGGGTACTAGCCTCTTTAAAATAAAATACTTGTTATCTTGTAATATTCTTATAATAAAATGTCTTGGCATTCATTTGGCCACTTAGTGTGCTGCGGATCCCAATACTTAAAATTTAGGGATCCTATCAAGACCTTGGTCTTTTCTTTACTTATAGCTACTCATTATAGCAGGGAAAGTTTAAACTAAATGTTATATATATATATATACCATAATCTGTTCATGCACATCTAAAAGCAAGGGGAAGACAAAATCAGCCTACAATACTTATAAAAATCTACATGTCATACTTATCAAAAATCTGCGTACATTACTTGTAAAAAAAATCTGCACTTGTAACTCTAAAGCTGGTATAGAATCCATGAACTGTTCTTGTTCAGTGTATAGCATAACCGAAACTAACAGTAAGGGGTTGTTCGTGCCCACTTCGTAGCGCAACAAACTATACTACAGCTCTAAATTAACAGTAAGCAATAGTAAGGTAACAACATAAAGGAAACTACATGCTATTCAACAAATCTAGGCCTTCTTATGTTCAGCTAAGTAGCCGAATTGCACAGCAACCCAAAGGGAGTTACTCGTGCCCCTTTTTCTTTGCATAAGATCAAATTCAACTTGCTGTAAAGTTAAAACAAACCTATATAACACCTTCACAGCTTAACCTTTTTGTAAAGCAACCCAAAATCTCCAATCATGCTTCATCAGATTGGCAAGAAAGCAAGCAAAACCTTGAATCTATTCTAAGATCCCTAAACATCGTAATTCTCTACAAATAAAATTTCGAAAACCCAAAAGAAGCAATTCCTCCCGGAATTGTGGCATGGCAGAAAACTTTGAACTCATCCCTCCTCACGGCATACCCAAAAAGACACAAAGAAAACACCAAACTGAACTCAAACAACTCTTACCACAGGTGAGTAGCGACTTACCTCGGTTCCTTGGACTCACAGCCGAAGAGGGAAGGTTCTAGGGTTCGGATAACTCGAGCTCTCAGTCTCTTCTTGTGCTCACAGCTCCTCCTCGACGAGAGGAACTCAATCCGGCGAAGAATCCCTCGAAGAACACCCTCGCCGATCGCCGGAGGCGTGCCCTAGGTCCGCTTCTTTGTTTCCGCCCGAGAGGAAAAACGCCGTCGGGAGAGGAAGGTAGGAAAGGTTTTGGTCTCGGGAAAAAAAATTAAGCCCTTTTTTGTAACTAGGGTTTTTTTATTAAATACTATACCTTAAATATTTGTCGCTGCACATCTGATCAGCATCGACCGCTGGCACACTTGGTCAGCCGGATTTTGACTAAGTCAAAGGTCGCGGATTCGATTCCTCAGCCGCCCCTTTTTATTTCAATTTATTTTCGATTTCCTTACTGCTTAAATATATTTTCTTTCCCTATTTGATTAGCATGCCCTCTTGGGTTTCCTGGTCAGCCGGATTTGCTTAAGACATTGGTTCGGCTGGAGGTCGCGGGTTCGAATCTCGGCTTGGACAATTTTTTTTGTCGAAACTTCTTTCGTTTAGTAAAAATACCAAACGACCTCCAAAAATTGCATAAAAATACTCTAAAAATCTCTAGAATATTTCTAAGGCAGTTTTAATTATTTTTAAATTACTTTTGGGACTCAAAATGAGTAAATTTAGGTTGTTACATAATACTGATGTTTAGGCTGATAGAACTGAGGTTCATGCTGATAACACTGAGGTTCAGGCTAGTAACACTGAGGCTGCATGGTCTATTGCTGTTGGAATTGATTTGCAGTGTATTGTCTGAGATGGAAAGTTATTTCATCCAACTTATTCACCATTTTATCTTCAAACTATTGAGAATATGGATCCATAGCCACTTACAAAAGGAAATTCTCGATCTTACCTAAAATACTAGAACACAAGATCAAACACATTGGAAACATATAATGCAAAACACATGGATATAATAGACATTAAGACACTCAAATACTTTTTTTCATTTTCAAAATAGAGAATAGTCCTAATACTATCAAACACCATTAACACTCCCCGTCAACGGTGCCAAATTTGATAAACTCATTTTTTTTGTGAATTGAGTGTCAAATAATAAAGTACCAAACCCCCTAATTACACTAATGAAATATAGGGTATGGCCTAGGTCATATCTCACAAGGAATATAGTCGTTGTATGATAATCCTAAGATCAAGTTTATTTGGAAATGGGGTTTTGGGTTTGATTGAAATCTAAATCTAATAAATTAAAAATGATGCAAGTAATGAAACCTAATCTAACCTAAACTACAATTGCATGCGAATTAAAAGCGACATCAAGAAAACATCTAATGAAAAGAAACCTAGAGCATGTAGCAAAACCTAAACTAATCTAACCTCATTGTATTCAAATGAAGAGCACAAACATAATGGATATGAAACTAACAAAGCAATGGAAACAACTAACTAAAAAAAAATTCCAAATTAAAGTCTAACTGCTTAAGCAAACATTCCATCAAACACCTTGCAATCATCATTCAATAAAACCATATGTATATGAAATCTAAAACATGGGAAGATGAATTTGATACAAGCATTCAACATCACAATGGCAATCAAATGTAAGGGACAACTACACACAAGAATCAACCCAAGCCATCAAACAAATCAAATGATTGAATTAACTCATCAAACAATTGAATACAGGGTTGGTGATGAAGATAGTGCTGTGAGATCAAGGTTGGGGCTAATCAGAGAAGAGAGATGACTGCTATTGGAAGCTTCGGATGGGGGCTACCAAAGACAAATCTTCTATGGTGTGGAGGGTTGACTGTGGAAGAGGAATTGAAAGGGATTTCAAGAGTGATTCACTAACAAGACAAAAGTTTTGGAGTTGGAATTGAAAGTTTTCACTGATATAAAAGGTTAAGTGTTTGGATTGCATTTGCATTTTGTGTTTATTATGATGTTCCACTACATACTAACACAATTATAGAGACAAACAAGCAAAATGAAGCTATTAGTTATTCACCCTCTTTAACCTCACAAATGATCCAATAACCACATACTCATTGAAAACATATTAAAACTTTTGTTATGCATCAAGAAAAAATGTACAAAGAAATCTAAACGCTTTACAATTTAAAAGCTTCTGTTAATACTTCGAGTGGTTAAAAGGGAGATCTATGGAAATCCAAATGGTTTGAACCATGGTTGTTTTGATGTATTATCAAACTAGTTTAAGTTATGTATTGCTTTTATTATTAATATGTGTGTCTAAGTATGTAAGAACTTAAGAGAACATATAGGTACCCGTTAGCTGAAGATCTAGTGGACTATGATGAAGCGTGGTATGGGACACTCGAGAGATCTGAAAAGATGAGGAACCTCAGAGACAATGAGACTTTGGAAGAAGATGCAAGCAAGCGAGAAGGATGACATTGGAAGGAAAGAGAGTCAAAAGGCATAGTGCATCCGAGGAACGAGGAGTTGGGGAAGAGTGTAAGTATCCCGGGTTAGTTTTGATATGGTCAACCAAGTTAAGTTAGGTCATGCAGATTTGATGTCTTATGTCTAAGTGTGCAAGGACTTAGGAACACAAGAAGTCAAGTGGAAGATGCAATGAGCAAGCAGGATGGCACAAAAGTGAGATGATGAGCTCAGTGTATCAGAGACATTAGGAGTTGCCGAAGAGTATACCGATGGAGTGAGAAGGAAGTGTGCAACACATCTAATGGATAAGAAGCTGGGGAGGAAGCTTGCTCAAGGAGAAGATCTGTTCAGGTGTACTTAACTCTAAATAATCAGAGCATCACCCAAGTGAACAGGAAAGTGGAATGGTCAATGTTGAAATTGACCATTTAGTGAACAGTGCTCAAGGGGCCTCAATTTACTAGAGGTGCCTTGAATGAATAGTACCCAAGATGCCTCCAATAAATTGGAGCCATTGGCAAAGAGATAAGATGTGGAGTCCAGCTCAGCCTATCCGAGGCACCTCAATGATCTAAGGCAGTAGCAAAGGCTCCTTGGATTACTCGAGGCACCTCCAATATGTCAGATCAGAAAAGTGCGCATTGGTGTGGATAAATCTTTATCCACTTGGAGGTGCCTTCAACTGTTCGAGGAGCCTCGAGCTGTCATGTCAATAAATGATCACTTTTGACCAGTGGACTATAAATAGAGGACTTATCCTCTTGGCACAAAACATACTATGTACTTCATTTCTACATTCATTCTTTAGTTTCTAAGCTTTCAAAGTGTGTAAGAAGCTACTCCACCTTTAATGAAGGAGACCTTTCTGTTGGTGCGGGTAGCACTAACGGTCTAACCTAGGTTTTGATGAATGACAAATCAGGTTAAGTTAGGTTCGTCGTTATCTAACACTCTGATCGAGTGTGCAGGATAAGTCCAGACAGGTCGACGGGCTGACCGGATGTCTGGCACGAAGTCCAAGCGGGTCGACGGGCTGACCGGACGCTTGGCGAGAAGTCCAGCTAGGTCGATGGGCTGACCGGATAGCTGGCAAGAAGTCCAAGCGGGTCGACGGGCTGACCGGACGCTTGGCAAGAAGTCCAGCTAGGTCGACGGGCTGACCGGATAGCTGGCAAGAAGTCTAGACGGGTCGAAGGGCTGACCGGACGTCTGGCAGGTAAGTGAGGTAAGTCACTGGAAGGGAGTGACTGCGAGGACGCGCTCCCGGGAAGGGAACATTAGGCGTCGATCCGGCTTAGATCCATTTCGGATGTCTAAGTCAAGATCGTGACTAGATTCCGGTCTCGGAAAGACGGAATCTAAGTCATACTATTTGTGCTAATTCATACTATTATAAAATGTGCTAACAATCTATTTTGCAGGATATATATTGCCTCGGACTAACTTTGTTTTGCAGGAAAAGGGAGTTTTCTGGAACAAGGTGATCCGGGCGCCCGGAAAGCAAATTATATCCAGGCCAAGTCGTCGCCACGTGGAGCATCTCGATTTGAGCAACTACGTCACATTCCAGGCGCCCGGAAGGAATCCAGGCGCCCGGAGCAACATATAAAAGAAGCCCCAGGCAGGAGCTTGATAATCATCTTTCACATCGAGAACTCGAGATTACTCGCTCTGCTGCTCTACGCTCCGACGACACGATCCCGCTCTTTTAAATTCCTTGTCTGTCGGTACAGCTTTGTTTTTCTTTTCATTAGCTTCTTTTTGTACTTAAATTGTAATTATCCGAATTGCTAGTGAATTGCCCAACGAAAGTACTCAAGGAGTACGGGCCTTCGAGTAGGAGTCGTCACAAGCTCCGAACGAAGTAAAAAACCTTGTGTCTACTTTACTTTTCCGCTGCGCTTATACTCTATATTTTCGAATCGATATTCACCCCCCCCCTCTATCGAATCTAACGGTCCTACAAGTGGTATCAGAGCGGGTACCGCTCTGATTTGGTGCAACCACCAATCAGGCAAAGGGGGGACCTTTTGAAAGAAAAATTAGATATCGTTTGTCTTTAAAATAAAACCTTACGCCTTTCATTTTTTCCCTCCAAAACTGTTTTTGAAAAATACATCGCCATCTCTTCACCATTGCTTAGTATTGACAAAATATTACATTTTCAAAAATTTGAAATAATATTTTTTTATTAATATTTTAATAATATTTTATTACTTTTTTCGAAAATAGTGAAATATTATTTTTTTCCAACACTGCTAATCCAAGACCAAGTCTTGGGATTTTTTTTGTTTGTTTCTCTGTGTGCAAGAATAATGACTCTTCTAGAAGGACGGAACCCTCACGAACCTCCACCATACGATCATGAAGACTTCAACTACTGGAAGCGATTAATGGAATGCTTCTTAGGAAGCGTAGACATCGATTATGTGCTAATTTTGAGGAAACCTTCTCAAAACTCGGAACTGAATAAAAAGGTAAGTAACATTATTTGTAATGTTTTACCTAACAATATTTTATGCAGATTAGAAAAGTACAAGAATGCATGAGCTGTGGACCCCGTTGATCAAGCTTCACGAGACGCCGATGGAGCTAGAAGATTAAGTTAAAGTCAAATATGGACTCGAGTCAAATCCAACGGAGAAGCCTACTGAATTAGGGGTTGCGCTCAAGGTTAGTAATATTTACCAAAATACCCCTGCTAATAGTAGTTTAAATAATCAGCATGATGATAGGTATGAAATTAGTCCAAGTATGGTGCATGATAATCTAGATTTAAATGATTTAGATTCAAAATCACAAAATAATCTAGACTCTAATCAAGTCAATCAAGACTCTGATCAATTTGGCATCAACCTTGACTTGGTCAAACAGAACAATGACCAAATCAATTCAAATAATTTAATCAATTCAGAAAATTTAAAACTAGGTGAGCATTTAGACATAAATGAGTCAAACATTAAAATAAATTTGAATTTAAATGCTAAAAATGAGAAAATGAATAAAATCAATAAATACCTTGATAAAATATTTAGTAATCAAGATAAAATCAGTCTAAAAAATGCTATCCAAAACCAAGATAATTTAATTAATAAAAAATTAAACTTTAAAGATAAAACTAATCTAATAAATTCAATTAACCATATCAATTTAAAAGGCAAAGAAAATGTAAGGATAAAATCAAACACTTTGATAAAATCAGAACGGAATTTAACAAACTTAAAATTAAATGTTAAAGATAACATATTAAACAAAAATAATCTAGAAATATCAAAATTAACAATTAATAAAAAGCTATTAAAGAAAGATAATTCAATTAACCCAATAAAATTGAAATTGAAAGAACATTCAAATATTAAATACACTCTCTTAAAGAAAGATAATTTGACCAATTTAATTAATTCAAAATTAAAAACTTAAATTTAAATTACAAATTAAACATTAAAACTTAACTAAAACCAACTCTAATTATACAAAAATCTTAAATTAAAGACCAATGATTCAGGGGGAGGCTCCAGAATAGTTGGCACCTCCAAAACTAACTTACCCGACAGGGTAACCCAAACAAACTAACCCGGCAGGGTGATTAGGATTAGTTAAAAAGAGACCGCGTCTAACTTGAATCCTGGTACTGGTGAAGTTTTTGGATGATAGTACGTTAGGGAAGCTTGGGCATCGCATGTCTAGAAAGATATGGCTTCGATCTGGTGCATTTGGCCAAGTGGAACTGACGGAAGCTACCCTTAAATGGATCGTAACTAGTTAGACCAAGGTTTAGTACTAAGCTCCGTGGATAGGATTATTCGGAAAACCTCGAAAGGTTGGTTACTTCTAATGATGTCCAAGTGACTCACCAAGCTTAGAAGTTTATCCGAAGAATGCATATTTGTTGAGACCAAAGCTAAACCTGAATCTAACACAAGTTAAACCAAACTCTATAATTAAATCTAATTCATCTCACAAAATTATAGGATTTCCTGATTGAAAACTTAGATCGGGTGAGATGACTAAGGATCAAAACAAAATTTCGAATTAAGTTAATTAAATTAATTTTCGAATTAAATTAATTAAACTAAAATTAAATTTTGAATTTCAAATTAAAATTAAATTTTGAACTTCAAATTAAATTAAAATTAATTCACATTAAATTTCAAATTTCAAATTGAATTAAATTTTGAATTAAAAATAAATTATTTTTAAAAAAAAAATTTAAAAAAATATTTTAAATTAAAAATTATTTTAAAATTTTAACTGAAAAGTTTAACTTTCAAAATTTTATATTTAACTTAAAAATTTAACTTTAAAAATTTTATTCTAAACTTAAAAACTTTTTTAAAAATTCTTTCAAAAAAAACTATTTTAAAATTTTTTTAAAAAACTCCTTTAAAAATTCTTTAAAAACCTATTTTAAAAATTTTATAAAAACTTTTTTAAAAATTCTTTAAAAAACTATTTTAAAAATTCTTTAAAAACTATTTTAAAAATTATTTAAAAACCAATTTTAAAAATTCTTTAAAAACTTTTGTAAAAATTCTTTAAAAAACTATTTTAAAAATTCTTTAAAAAACTATTTTAAAAATTCTTTAAAAACTATTTTAAAAATTCTTTAAAAAAAAAACTATTTTAAAAATTCTTTAAAAACTCTTTTAAAAACTCTTTAAAAAATATTTTAAAAATTCTTTTAAAAATTCTTTAAAAACTATTTTAAAATTCTTTAAAAACTTTTTTTAAAAATTCTTTAAAAACTATTTTAAAAATTCTTTAAAAAAAATTTTAAAAATTCTTTAAAAACTAATTTAAAAATTCTTTAAAAACTTTTTTAAAAATTCTTTAAAAACTATTTTAAAAATTCTTTTAAAAATTATTTAAAAACTATTTTAAAAATTATTTAAAAACTATTTTAAAAATTCTTTAAAAACTATTTTAAAAATTCTTTAAAATTTTTTTTTTAAATTCTTTAAAAACTATTTTAAAAATTTTTTAAAAACTTTTTTTAAAATTATTTAAAAAACTATTTTAAAAATTCTTTAAAAACACTTTTAAAAACTCCTTAAAAAATATTTTAAAAATTCTTTAAAAAAAAAATTTTAAAAATTCTTTTAAAAATACTTTAAAAACTATTTTAAAAATTCTTTTTAAAAAAAAACTATTTTAAAAATTCTTTAAAAACTATTTTAAAAAATTCTTTAAAAAAATTCTTTTAAAAATTCTTTAAAAACTATTTTAAAATTCTTTTAAAACAAAAAAATCCATTTAAAAAATTATTTAAAAACTCATTTAAAAATTGTTTAAAAAATCTTTTAAAAAAAAAATATTTTAAAAACTCATTTAAAAATTATTTTAAAAACTCATTTAAAAATTTATTTATAAACTCATTTAAAAATTGTTTTCATTTAAAAATTATTTAAAAACTCTTTTAAAAATTATTTTAACTTAAAAATTATTTTAACATAAAAATTATTTTAACTAAAAATTATTTTATCCAAAAAAAAAATATTTTTAAAATTATTTAAACTTAAAAATTATTTCAAAAAATTATTTTAAAAAAAAATACACTTTAAAAAAAAAAATCTATTTTAGAAATCGCTTTAAAACTATTTTAAAAAATTATGTATCATTTTAAAATATTCTTCTTATTTTTTTCACTCTAATAAAATTCTGTTAACTAAAAAAAAAATAGTAATAATAATAAATTATTTCTATAGATTATTTTTACTTTAATTTTGACTTTAAACTCATTTTTAATCTTAAACATCTTTTTAACCTTAAAATTATTTTTTAATTTAACTGAAAATTAAATCTTAAATTAAAACTTAGTATTGAAATTACAAATTTTAACTTAAACTTATAATTAAACTTAAACTTAAATTAACCACTAATATTAATTTACATTTAAAATCAATCAAGCGTATGTTAATTGACATAAAATATATTATAAAAATCATGTTAAATTCCTTTTAAATGCTGTTTTAGAAATCCCATTAGAAATCCCTTTTAAAAAAATATATATTTAATAAATAAATAATAATTATTATTATTATAACTAACACTTTCATTTGACCAACTCAATCAAGTAATATGAAATTTAAATTATTTCACTAAGTATTAAATTATTAAATCAAGTAAAAACTGATCAATAAATTATTGATAATGCTTAACTGTTATTGAATTAATAAAATCTTATTTTATTTAACCTTAAACTAAAGTTAAGTGTCTGAATCTAAAATCAATTATTGATTATTCAAACTCAAAGAAACAATTATACTAAGGATACAGAGATAATAATATAAGTATTACTAAATTAGACAAATGTGTTAGAGCTTTAAAATTTAACACAACCAAATCTTAGTATTAACTTAAGGGGGAGATATTAAATTAAGGGGAGTAACCAATTCAGGGGGAGGTTCAATTTTCTCTTTTTAAATCCCCTATAAAGATTAATAAATTAAAGGAGAGTAATAAATTAAAGGAGTATCAAATTCAGGGGGAGGTTTTTTTTAATCTCTTTAAGTGCTATTTTTTTCTCTTTAAAATCTCTTTAGAAAATTCTACCCCAATTACTTTGAAAATCTTATATTAAAATTCTTAGCAAATATTTTCAAAAGCTTTATTTTAGATATCAGGTTTAGGGGGAGAATTAAATCAACACTTAGCACCTAAATTATTTTCTCCACCTTAAACATAAAGTTTTTTTAAAAAAACTTAGTCAGTATTGAAAAGTAGATTTTTCAAAATTAGTTTTGGAATTTTGGTTTTGAAAACTTATAAAAGCGTTTCAAAGTTGAAACTTGTTTTGAAAATTTAAAACCCGATCTTGAAATTTAGAACTTATTTTTAAACACCAGTTTTCAAAAAGTTAAAATTAACTAAGTGTTTGAAAAACTTGGAAGTTTAATCCCACCTAATTTTTAAACCTGATTTTAAAAGTTGAATATTGCAAATTTAAACTTATTCAGTTTTGTAACATATGCTTGAAAATTAAACTTTCCAAACTTAGCTTTTATCAAATTAGCCTTAACAAAATTATTTTGGCTAAAATTTTACTTCTTGAAAAATTAATTTTACTTGTTTAATTCTTGCTTTGTTTTGAAAAATCAAATTTTAAACTTATACTTTTTAAAATTTAAACTTGACTCCCCCAAGTCAACTTGACCATTTTTTTTTGTTTTAAATTGTGCGTTTATCAGTATCTTTGAATTTTGAATCAGACTTAGATATTCTCCAAAATTAGCTGTTTCTTAAATTTTTACAGTAACTCTACACTATGCTTGTTTATCCTTGCCTATTTTTGATGAATGCCAAAGGGGGAGGGTTAGATGGTTAAGTTAGCTAAACCAAATTGAAAACACTAAAACTAACTACCATGTACCTGTTTTATTCATTTCACTAACTTAACCAGGTTGTCATTCCATCAAAAAGGGGGAGATTGTTGGTGCGGGTAGCACTAACGGTCTAACCTAGGTTTTGATGAATGACAAATCAGGTTAAGTTAGGTTCGTCGTTATCTAACACTCTGATCGAGTGTGCAGGATAAGTCCAGACAGGTCGACGGGCTGACCGGATGTCTGGCACGAAGTCCAAGCGGGTCGACGGGCTGACCGGACGCTTGGCGAGAAGTCCAGCTAGGTCGATGGGCTGACCGGATAGCTGGCAAGAAGTCCAAGCGGGTCGACGGGCTGACCGGACGCTTGGCAAGAAGTCCAACTAGGTCGACGGGCTGACCGGATAGCTGGCAAGAAGTCTAGACGGGTCGAAGGGCTGACCGGACGTCTGGCAGGTAAGTGAGGTAAGTCACTGGAAGGGAGTGACTGCGAGGACGCGTTCCCGGGAAGGGAACATTAGGCGTCGATCCGGCTTAGATCCATTTCGGATTTCTAAGTCGAGATCGTGACTAGATTCCGGTCTCGGAAAGACGGAATCTAAGTCATACTATTTGTGCTAATTCATACTATTATAAAATGTGCTAACAATCTATCTTGCAGGATATATATTGCCTCGGACTAACTTTGTTTTGCAGGAAAAGGGAGTTTCTGGAACAAAGTGGTTCGGGCGCCCGGAAAGCAAATTATATCCAGCCAAGTCGTCGCCACGTGGAGCATCTCGGTTTGAGCAGCTACGTCACATTCCAGGCGCCTGGAAGGAATCTAGGCGCCCGGAGCAACATATAAAAGAAGCCCCAGGCAGGAGCTTCAGAATCATCTTTCACATCTGAGAACTCTGAGATTACTCGCTCTGCTGCTCTACGCTCCAACGACGATCACAAAGCTCCGACGACACGATCCCGCTCTTTTAAATTCCTTGTCTGTCGGTACAGCTTTGTTTTTCTTTTCATTAGCTTCTTTTTGTACTTAAATTGTAATTATCCGAATTGCTAGTGAATTGCCCAACGAAAGTACTCAAGGAGTACGGGCCTTCGAGTAGGAGTCGTCACAGGCTCCGAACGAAGTAAAAAACCTTGTGTCTACTTTACTTTTCCGCTGCGCTTATACTCTATATTTTCGAATCGATATTCACCCCCCCCCCTCTATCGAATCTAACGGTCCTACACTTTCTAGTTGATCTTCTATTGCCTTGGATTAGCAACCTCCCCAATTGTAAACCAAGTAAATTCAATGTGTCTCTTACTTTGTTTTTGTTTTATTATTTTAATAAATTAACTATGTTTTATTACTAAGTTTGATAACAAGAGAAGTGTTAACATTTTGTTGCAAGCTATTCACCCCCTTTAGTCGGTCCACAACAGTCCAACAAAGAGTACTCTAGTAGAGCGAAAAGGATGCACGAATAGTGAGTCAGAAAGGTTTGATGCATCTAAGGGATGAGAAGTCGAGAGAAAGCCTGCATAAGGTAAGCTGGTGAGATGAGTTGAGCAACCTGCTCTTGGGATGGGAGTCGGCACAACCATAGGCAAACTTAGGCATAGTCGATTGAGTTAGGAGGTTTGGGTGACCGAAATAAGGATTTCGATTAACTAAATCTTTCGGTGGACTGAATTAGTCGATCTGGTCAACTTATACATAGTTTATCCATTATCTATTTGACATGTTATTGCTAGATTCAGATTGAATAACTGGATATTGAGATTGAGTGACCAGAAGCCACATGGAAGTTGAATCAATAGTATATATCCAATATAAGTGGTATCGGGCGATTAGTGTATGGGATCAAGTGATTATATGCCATGTCAGATGTGATCCAGAGTAGTGATCCGAGATTACCAAGTTTTAATCTATTAGAAGGGTGATCGAGTGACCGAATGGATGCCACGTTAGCAACAGGGATAAACAAAGACCTCTTCATGGATGAGATCAACCTTCCACATCAACAGTTTTAGATCAACCAAATAAGGTTTTTTAGTCGACTAAACATGTCATGTTAACACTTGCCCAAAGTTTATAAAAGGAGATGAGAAGCTCGTGTTCTCAGTACCATAAAACCACACACAAAGTAGCATTTAAAGTGTTATGTTCTTTATTCCTCCATTTATCTTATACTCAAACATGGTAAAAGGTTTCTCCACCTCTAGTATCTTAGTGAAGAGGAGAAGGATAGTGATACATCGATGTCAGGCATGATAGCAATTATTTTGTGGGCCAATGAGAAGGGAGATTTGAGAAGAAGGCAAGAAGAGAAACTGCAAAAAATAAAGAGAAACCTGCCATTCTCAAGGTTTTACCAAATTAGGAAATGTTATTAAGAATAGAGGATGATTCATCAAACAGCTAAATTAAGTAGGTGTTTATATAGACTCTAGACACTAAGACTCAAAGAAAGAAAAGAAATCCTAATAAATAGACCTCAATTCCTATCTTTTAAGGAAAGAAAAGAAATCCTACTAGAAAAATAAATTTATAACATAACTCCTAACAGAAAGAAATTACCAAAATAGGACACTTACAAACCCTAACCCGTAAATGCCCGTTATACCAAAAATATCTTAAATATAATAAAAATATAAATTACTAAAAATTGTAAAAAAAAATTATTCTGATCCTCTAAAAAGGACCTAAATAGTGTTTTTTAAATTATACACGCATGAGTGTGGACAAATATTGATTTTGAGTCCCGAGTCAAAAGTTATGACCCGTTAAAAATTGGGTCCTCCTATGTTAGCCCTACATTAGTCACTTAGGGTTGAAAAGAACTCATCCTCGAGTTCATAGTAGTATAATTAGTATCCTTAGAATATGGAGGCAAGTGCTTCACATTGAAGACATTAGAAGTCTTCAAATGACCAAGAAGGCGTAACCTGTAGACATTATTGTTAATCTTCTACAGTATCTCACACGATATAATCTTCCGATCTTTAAGCTTGTTATAGTCACTCACATGAAAATGATCATGAGTCAATATAGACCAAATAAAATCGCCAACATCAAATAGTACCTAACGACGATGATGATCAACCTAAGTCTTATACTTAGTGTTATTCTCTGGAATAGCTTGCTTTACTTTCTCATGAATACCTAGAAGATTCTATGCTATCTCATCTTCTTTAAGACTGAATCATTGATGTGTGTAGAATATATCTATTTTTATGCATACTTTAACACACATTCACTTACTTTTCTTGCATATATTCGATGCCTTTTCACCCCTATTTGTTATATTTTCAACATAATTACTCTCTTTTTCAAAGATCTACTTTTGTTTGATTTTCTATTAATAGGATGTATTTTAGGAGCGAAAATAGTATGAAACATGCTTTAGAGAGATGAAAGAAGAATAATAGAGTTTTGGCTGTGTGGTTTCATACAGCGGTGTCCCTTAACCTGTGAGCAAGTAGCATACGGCCGTGACAAAAGGCATGGTCGTGCCATTCATCCAGAGAAAAGGAAGACTCTGGTCATGTAGTTTCACATGGTCGTGCCTGTTAGAGTGTATACTAAAAGCCTAGCTTTTTGTAAACATTTATTTTAAAATAAAGAATCACATTGGTCAAATGTTTACATTTATATGCTAAGTGTAGTTGTTTAATTAATTTATATTGTAGATAACATGGTATGTGGTGTCACATAAAGAAGATCATGTTATCAATTCCTTATAAATTATAAACAGTAGCTCACGACTAAGATGGAAAGGAATAAACCATTGGAATAGTCATAGTATAATTTGGTATTAGTTTATCTTAACTATAAAATTACACTAGTAAACTCTGAGTGTATTGAGCAGGACCATTTAAGGTAAGTTCTTTTTATAGTGACTGCATAAAAGAACAAGACCTTTGTTATTATGGAAGTGTGTGCTCTTAATCATGATATAATAACAAGCACATATACTCAATATTCATTTCTTTAATTTATCAAAGGGTGCGATTTAGTTCGATAAATCAATAGACCCGATAAGTTGGGAAATAGTATTATTTATATGGTGTGTTGTTGATTATAGAATGAAACTGTGTCCTAGTAATCTAGATTGATGATGTCTCCAAGAGGAGCTCATAAGGATTGTCATGTAAATCTTGCAAGTGGACTTAGTCCGACATGACGATGAAGTTGAGTGGTACTACTCTTGGAGCTAGATATTAATTAAGTAAGTTGTCAGTAACTCATTTAATTAGTGGTCATTCTATATCTTAAACACAGGGAGACTAACACACTCATATAAGAAAAAGCCCATATAGTAATATGGGATTGGTGTGGTAGTTCAATAATAACTCTTTAGTGGAATGAGATATTATTGATGAACTCGAGTTGGGTGTTCGGGGTGAACACGGGAAGCTCAAGTTCATCGAGAGACTAAAACCAATTCCTCCTCTCGGTCCTTGTCGTAGCCTCTTATTTATAAAGTCTTATACCCACCCATACCCACCTTAAGGTGGTCGGTCAAGCCTAGCTTGGAGCCCAAGCTAGGGCCAGCCAAACCAAGGTGAGTTAGTGGCCGGCCCTAGCTTGAACCCAAGATTAGGTGGCCGACCAAAACAAAATAAATTAAAAGGATTTTATTTTTAAAATCTTTTCTTATGTGGAAACCATGGTTTTAAAAGAGGTTTTAAAATTTAAATCTTTCCTTTTATAGTTTTCTACAAAAGATTAAGGGAGAGGTTTGATATCTTTCATTATTTGTAGTTAAAAGAAAGATTTTAATTTTTGATAAAACTTTCCTTTTATGTAACCATCCTCATGATTTTAAAAGAGATTTTTAAAATTAAATCTTTCCTTTTATAGTTTCTATAAAAGATTAAGAGAAAAGATTTGATATGTTTCCTTATTTGTAGATTGAAAGGAAGATTTTAATTTTGAGAAAACTTTCCTTTTTGTAATCATCCACATATTTTAATAAAGAGATTTTAATTTATAAAAGTTTCCTTTTATAACCAACCATAAAGAGAATTTTTGAAGAGAAATTTAATTAGAAAGTTTTAATTTTATGTTTAAAACTTTCCTTGTTTGGAGAAATTGAGGTGGCCGGCCACATTAATAGAGAAAAGGAAAAAAAATTTCCCTTTCTATGGCAAAGAAAATAACGAAGTTTTTATTAAAACTTTCCTTATTTTCCAAGACCAAGGAATATAAAAGAGAGGGTAGAGGTGCCTCACCTCACAACAATATACATCTAGTATTCCTCTCTTCTCTTCCTTGTGGTGGTTGGCCCTCCCTCTCTTCTTCCTCTTCTCCTTTTTTCTTCCTTGGCCGGTGGCATCAACTCTCTAGGAGATCCTTGGTGGCCGGATTTTTCTTGGAGAAGAAGTAGAGAAAGGAGGCTTTGTTTCTTTACATCCCTTGGAGCTTAGTTGGTGGCCGAAGTTCTTCAACTCAAGGAGTTTGTTGTTGGCCGAAACTTGCTTGGAGAAGAAGGAGGCTTGGGTGGATTCTCGTCTTGATAGATCGTCGCCCACAAAACGTCCGAGATAAGAAGAGGAATACGGTAGAAGATCGTGAGGTCTATAAGCTATAAAAGGTATAACTAGTTATTAGTTTCCACATTATAACTAGTTCATCCTTTTATTTAAATCTTGAAATACCAAACACAAGAGGCTAATGAATCTAGGTTATCGAATTTATGTTTTCGATTTTGTGTTTCTTTTGTTTTACGAACTTGTGATTCGATTGTTCTTTTTGGTTAAACCTAGGGTTACTATAAGGAAATTAAATATTGAATTTCATTTAAAGGCTTTGTCTAGGAAGTGGTGGATGCTCCCATACCCAAGAAGGCCTAGTGCCTATCCATTTTTAACCTAGAAGTCGATCTCTGAAATTAATATTTAATTGAATTTGTAACATGGGTGGATTTGAATCAATAATGTTAAGCATCATTTGCGATCCAAGTCTAAACCTCTAAGAACAGATAAATTGAATTTGGAATCAATAATGTTAAGTTCTGTTTGCGATTCCAAATTTAATTTCTAAAGAACACAATAGGTTGTTAGGAATGGTTCAGGACTTGTACAAACTTTTTATACAGGGGAACCAGTACGATATTCTGAATAACAACCAACAGTGCCATCTCACCAAAGCTTAATCAAGCCTTGGTCATACCAAGCAAACAAAGCCAGGTAAAGCCACGACCGTGCCACTCAAGCTGAGTGGCTTTAAGGTCTGGTCGTGCCAATGGGCATGACCCTGATACGGGCCATGCCTTGGCTCGTGCCCTACTCTATTTAAGGGAAGTTCTTCCTCTTCTTTAAGGGAGGAAAGTTCTCCCCTTTGGAAGACCCATCTTGGTTCAGATCTATATCCTCTCTACACTTTGACTGAAGATCCGGAGCCATTTTTATCATCACCTTCAACTCCAGAATTTTGGGATTGGATCCGAAGAAAACTCAACATCTTGGATAACCTTCTTCTCCCTTCTTCTCTCTAGATTGGGTTTTGATGCTTATGATTTCATTGTCTTCAGATTCTTTCTTCCCTGTTATGGAGTAAATCTTATTGTTCTAGGATTAAAGGAGTAATTGTGATGTGGGATTGATGCATACTCTTGGATTTATCAATTTCCTTTTCATATGACATTACTTATGTCTTGTATTCATTCGATCTAATGTGTGGGCGATATGGTTATGCTTAATTCACATGTTTGGTTGAATGATTGTGTGTTTTGTTCACTCTAAAGAGGGAATGCTCTAAATTATATGATCAGGGGGCCTTAATGATAAGGGTAACTCTCTAACCGTACATCTAGAACATCTCCTCGAAAGGGGGAGTAATTCTCTACAAGGTAGTGTAGAATTAGTTATTTCTATGTTCATGATATCAAGTGTTTTGTGTATTCTTATGGATGCATGACCGGGGGCTCTAGTGACAAGGGCAACCCTTGAACTAGACTTCATAGGAATCGCTTCCATTAGGTAGCATTGGATGTTAATAGAGATGACACTCTGACATTATCACCGCGGGGAAGTGTTGGTAATTAATCAAACTTCCTACATATGCATAGGAATAGAGGATGGGTAATTGGTGATCCTTAGTACATTTATTAGCATCACAATGAAACCAAACTCCTAGAACATTTCCTTCAACTCAAGGCCTCAACCAATTCTCAACTCTCTCTCTCTTTCTTTATGTCTCTCCCAACTTTACTTCTCTTTACTTTAGTGTGTGATTCTCAACCATCGCACGTTTAACTAATTCGATATGATTAATCTCTAGTGCTTATATTCAGTCCTCGTGGGATCAATATCTTTTATTACTCGATGACAACCATGCACTTACGGATTGTACACATCAAGTTTTTGGCATCGTTGCCGGGGACTACGCATATAATATTAGTTGATAATAACTTGTGTTAGACTAAACATTTTTTTTCTTCTCCATTTTTGTAAATATTTATGCACGTCTATTTTTCATATATCTTGTATTTTCTTACTTTTATTTTTATAATTTCTTTCCTGTATTTTAATTCTGTACTTTGATTTTTGTTTTTCCATTTGAATACTCTATTTTTCTACAACTTAATTTCTACATTTCTAAATTTTTGCAAGTTTGATTTTCAATAGTCTTTTTCTTATATATGAAGATCTAATCCTGCAAGGGACTTATTACAACTTGATCCTGAAACAGATAGAACCTTTCAAAAAAGAAGAAACCTGCAGAGACAACAAAAAGAACAAGAAATATCTCAAATGACGAACAAATCTCTTAAGGATTACGCAACGCCTTATGCACGTGAGCTTCATTCTGTTGATACAGTCTGACCTGGCTGTTGTTTTGATATTGACACTGATTTAAGTTTGTATCAGATATTAATTAAACTCAGAATGACTACTGATCGAGGTTGATCAGTTGGGAGGGAAAGTCCTAGTGAGTGAAGCCAGGCAAGGGAAATCCAGGTGGGTCAAGCTTGACCAGACATCTGGTGGAAAGTCCAAGCAGGGAGCTTGGCACGGGAAAAGTCCAAGTATGGTGACTTGGCACGGAATGGTCAGAGAGGGCTCGGTAGCTTGTTCTCTGGAACGGACGAAGTCGGAGAGGGCTCGGTAGCTCGTTCTCCGGATTAGGTCGGAGAGGGCTCGGTAGCTCGTTCTCTGTGTTGGTTGCTACTCGGAAAGCCTAGAGGTTCCACTGTACAAAAATTTTGTACAAAGGTCTGAACCTTTTCCTAGCTACCATGTGTTCTTTTAAATTAAATTTTGGATCGCCTGCGGAACTTAACACGTTTGATCCAAAACTTAATCTATTTGTTCTTTTAGGTTTTGGCTTGGATCTCCTGCGGAACTTAACACGTTCGACCCAAGTCACCTTAAGTTATTAATTCCATTAAATATTAATTTCCATAATCGGTTCCCAGTACTGACGTGGCGAGGCACATGACCTTCTTGGATATGGGAGCAACCACCACCGACTAGACAAAACCTTTTATAGAAAGCTAATATTTAATTTCCTAAAATAACTTTAGGTTAACTGAAAAGAACAATCAAATCACAAGGAAAAGAAAAACAAAAGAACACTATATCGAAAACGAATTCGAAACTCTAGAATCGTATGCCTCTTGTATTTAGTATTATTTTCATAAATAACTAGCATGATGCGGAAAGGAAAAATTACTAGTTATACCTTCTAAAAGACCTCTTGATCTTCTACCGTATTCCTCTTCTAACCTCTGACGTTGTGTGGGCAACGATCTTCCGAGATGAGAACCACCAAGCACCTTCTTCTTCCTTACAAGTTTCGGCCACCACAATTCTCCAAGAGAAGTAGAGGTCCGGCCACCACCACCAAGCTCCAAGGGATGCAAGAAACAAAACCACCTTTCTCTCCTTCTTCTCCTAGTTAGAACCGGCCACCATCAAGAGCTCCAAGAGAGGTTGCCGCCGGCCATAAGAAGAAGAGAAGAGGAAGAAGCTAGGGCCGGCCACCAAGGAGGAAAAGAGAGGAGAAGAATAATAGAGTTGATCACCCGTGAAGGCACCTCTACGCCCTCTTTTATAATCCTTGGTCTTGACAAATAAGGAAATTTTAATAAAAAATTCCTTAATTCTTTTGTCATAAAAAAGAAAAATTATTTTAATTAAAAAACAATTTTCTTCTTTTAATAATAATGGTCGGCCACTTCTAATTCCCGAAACAAGGAAAATTTAATTCACACAAGAATTAAAACTTCCTAATTTGTTTCTAGAAATTTATAAAAATTTCTCCAATAATTTTTATCCCTTCATGATTGGTTAATAAAAGGAAATTTTATAAATTAAAATTCTTCTTTTAAACATGTGGATAATTTCCAAAAGGAAAGTTATCTCTAAAATTAAAATCTCTTTTCAATCTACAAATAAGGAAAGATATCGAATCTTTTCTTAATCTTTTGTAGAAACTAATAAAAGAGAATATTTAATTTTAAACTTCTCTTTAAATTATTATCATGGTTAAAAGGAAAGTTTTTCTTAAAAATAAAATCTCCTTTCAATCTACAAATAAGGAAAGATTTCAAATCTTTTCTTAATCTTTTGTAGAAAGCTTTAAAAGGAAAGATTTAATTTTTAAACTCTCTTTTAAAACTATGATATCCACATAAGAAATAATTTTAATAAAAAATCCTTTTTAATATGATGTGGCCGGCCACCTAAGCTTGGGCTCCAAGCTATTGGCCGGCCACCTTAAGGCCAACCTTTAGGCTTGGCCGACCCTAAGCTTGAGCTTCAAGCTTAGCTTGGCCGGCCCCTATTGGTTGGGTAAGAAGGTGGGTATGTGGTGGGTATAAATCTTTATATACAAGAGGCTATGATAGGGACCGAGAGGAGGAATTGGTTTTGGTCTCCCGATGAAATTAAGCTTCCCGTGTTCGCCCCGAACACACAACTTAATTCCATCAATAATAATTCATTCCACTAAAGAACTATTATTGAACTACCGCACCAATCCCAAATTACATTTTGGGCTCCTTCTTATTATGAGTGTGTTAGTCTCCCTGTGTTTAAGATGTCAAATGTCCATTAATTAAGCGAGTTACTGACAACTCATTTAATTAATATCTTAGTCCAAGAGTAGTACCACTCAACCTTATCGTCATGTCGGACTAAGTCCACCTGCAGGGTTTAACATGACAATCCTTATGAGCTCCTCTTGAGAACATTCTCAACCTATATCACTAGGACACAGTTTCC
Source organism: Zingiber officinale (assembly GCF_018446385.1). Lineage (NCBI taxonomy): Eukaryota > Viridiplantae > Streptophyta > Magnoliopsida > Zingiberales > Zingiberaceae > Zingiber > Zingiber officinale. The sequence continues at coordinate 27,683,866 of NC_055992.1, read as the reverse complement.
TTCTATAATCAACAATACACACTATAAGTGATATCATTTCCCAACTTATCGGGCTTATTGATTCATCGAACTAAATCTCACCCATTGATAAATTAAAGAAATAAATATCAAATATATGTGCTTGTTATTATATTAGGATTAAGAGCACACACTTCCATAATAACTGAGGTCTTTGTTTCTTTATAAAATCAGTATAAAAGAAACGACCTCTAATGGTCCTACTCAATACACTCTAAGTGTACTAGTGTAATTATATAGTTAAGATAAACTAATACCTAATTACACTACGACCTTCCAATGGTTTGTTCCTTTCCATTATGGTCGTGAGTTACTGTTTATAATTTATAAGGTACTGATAATATGATCCTCTGTGTGTGACACCACACACCATGTTATCTACAATATAAATTAATTGAACAACTATATTTATCATAAATGTAGACATTTGACCAATGCGATTCTTATTTCTAGATAAATGTTTATACCAAAAGCTAGGGTTTTAGTATACACTCTAACACTCTGGACCGGACGAAGTCGGAGAGGGCTCGGTAGCTCGTTCTCCGGACTAGGTCAGAGAGGGCTCGGTAGCTCGTTCTCTGGACCGGACGAAGTCAGAGAGGGCTCGGTAGCTCATTCTCAGGACTAATCCTAGTATCACATAGGCGTTGGATCGGTCAACAGACCGATCCAGTGAGATTTTGATTGCCTGATCGGTGCACAGACCGGTCTGATGAAACTAGGTTTGCTGATCGGTCTGGTGACCGATCAGGAAACACTCAGTAGCACACTGAGTGTAATCTGATCGGTCTGTAGACCGATCAGGAGATGATGTCGCGAGAAGGAAAAAGGCAGGGGATCGGTCTGTGGACCGATCCATATGCACTCTGATCGGTCTGTAGGACCGATCAGGCCATATCCTGATCGGTCTTGGGACCGATCAGGTGACGATCTTAGGAGTGCGAGGAACCGCACTCATTAAGCCCTGATCGGTCTGCAGACCGATCAGGCCATACCCTGATCGGTCTTCACGACCGATCAGACATCAATTCAAAGGTGTGGATCGGTCCGCTGACCGATCCACCACACTGTCTGCACACACTGTCAGGTTCTGCTGGTTTCTGATTCGTTTGAACTAATCAACTTCTGCTGTGAGCTTTATGTGGTGCAGGTTGCAGGTTCCATTCCAATGCTTAATTTCAAATTAAGCCTCATCAAAGGAATAAGACAGAGCTTACTTTCTTCTGTGTATCACTGCGATGAGGGAAGATTGAGCATCAACGGATACTGATGCTAACAGACTGCAATCTCTGTTCGCGATCAGCTTGACTCCTGTGGGTTGGTTGGAGCTCATAAGACACCAGCAAGACCAAGGATGGTATTGGTGTGAGTTCAGAGAACTAGCTGAGGAGGAAGAGTGATTGGCGATGCTTGTGTTTACAGTAGAGATTCGACGCAGAGTTTCTGCAGCAAAAGAGCATAGGCATAAGAAGAGAGACGAGGAAGCAAGGAATAGTGCTCTCGATTGATTGTGTGAAATAAGCTGTGCTGTGCTTTGTGCTTGAAGAGAGGCTATATTCTTGTGTTCCTGCTTGTGCTTATTCTTCGCTGATTGTGGCTGTGAGTTTCCTTTGATCATTTCACTTGAGCCACTACTGTAAGTCTTGTGCTTAATTTCTTACTGCTGTTAAAGACTTTGTGGAGAGGTTACTCCACCGAGAAGGAGAATCCTTTAACCGGATAGCTTCCGGGGTGATCCGGAAGATCAAGGGATCGTCCACCTTACGGACACGCCGAGGAGTAGGGGCAAGTTATCCCCGAACCTCGTAAATCTCTGAGTTAGTGTGCTGTGTTCTCTCTTTGTTTTAGTTTTCTAATTCCGCTGTGCTAACAAAGTTCTTGAAGAAATTTGTGTTTAGTATTTTTCAAAGAGGCTATTCACCCCCCCTCTAGCCATCTAAGATCCTAACAAGTGGTATCAGAGCAAGGGGCTCTTTGATTCGGATTAACACCCAAAAGAGCAAACAAGGATGGCTATGAAGAAAGGCTTTAGCACAAATCGACCACCCTACTTCGAAGGAGCAGATTTTCAATATTGGAAGGGCCGCATGGAGTATTACCTCAAGACCGACATTGCCATGTGGTTCTCAGTCAAGGAAGGTTTCACACCACCAAAGGATGAAGAAGGTAAGGAACTCTATTCGTCAAGGTGGTCTACCGAACAACTCCGCAAAGCACAAGCCGATGCCAAGGCTATGGTCACCTTGCAATGTGGAATCGCCAAGAACCAACTCGTCAAGGTAGGTCCGTTCTCGAGTGCAAGAGACCTATGGAACAAACTCATCGAGCTCCAAGAGGGAACTCGAGATTCTCGGATTGCCAAGAGGGACCTATTCTTGAATCAGCTCCAAAATCTAACCATGAAGGACAATGAAACGGTAAGTGAACTTCATGGGAGATTCAAGGAGATCATCAACGGTCTACACTCTGTGGACGAACGAGTGGAGAATCACGATCTAGTAAGGTACGCTCTTAAATCTTTTCCTAGGAATGCTTTGTGGTCATCTATGGTAGATGCCTACAAGGTATCCAAGGATCTTTCCATTGTTAAACTAGATGAATTTTTCTATGAGATGGAACTTCATGAGCTTGCTAACAAAGGTCAAAAAGAGAAGGGTATTGCTTTATTTGCAGGACCAAAGAGCAAGGATGGAAGAAGGAAGAAGGAAAAGAAGAAGGAAAGGGAGATTTCCTCATCCACCTCTTCCTCCGAATCCGATGATGAAAGTGGATCATCATCAAGTGAGATGGCGAACTTCGTAAGAAGGATTATGAGAAGAAGCCGAAGATACAAAGGAAAAGGTAAAACTAATGATCAAAATTTTGATAAATCTAATGTTATATGTTATGAGTGTAGCAAGAAAGGACACATTCGGAGCGAGTGTCCGAAATTAAAGAGGAAGGAGGAACGAGCCAAAAAGAAGGAGGAAAGAGTCAAGAAGAAGAAGGCTCTCAAGGCCACTTGGGATGAGTCCTCATCAAGCTCATCGGAGGAAGAAGAGAAGATTGAAAAGAGCACACGACAGTTAGCACTCATGGCAAGGGAGGTTTCGGACTCCGGAAGTGAGGGAGATTCGAGCGACGCTTCAACCGCGGCTTCATCATCGTCGGATGATGAAGAGGCAACCTCTTCTCATATAGAAAAGTGTTATAAGACTATCACTCACTTATCTACATTGCTTAAAAAGTCAAAAACAGAAAATAAATTGTTAAAAGAAGAAGTAAAAACCTTAAGGACCCTTAGGGAAGATGAGGTCGATGACCTACATCTAGAAGTCCTTGAGGATGAGAACAAGGCTTTAAAGGGTGAGGTTAAGAAACTCAAGAAAATGCTTGAGAAGTTCTCAACTAGCTCTAAGACTCTAGACATGATTCTAAATGCCCAAAGGGCAGTCTACAACAAGGCCGGGCTAGGGTATCAATCCAAGGAGTCGAGTTTCATTTCTCTAATGTCTAGAACTCAAAATAGTAGATCACATGTTTCTAGGGCTCATGGAACTAGGAAAGGTATGACCAAGGCATGGATTCCTAGGTCTTTCGTTGTAGAAGCATTAGGTCCCAAGATTTGGGTACCTAAAACCTCTATCTTCCGTGTCTTGTAGGCATTGGTCGAGGGGGAGCATCTATCAACTTGGTTTGTTGATAGTGGATGCTCCAAGCACATGACCGGGGACAAATCACTGTTTACAATCATTCAAAACAAAAGTAGAGGTAATGTGTCTTTTGGTAATCATGGTAGCCTTAAGGTTGTAGGAGTTGGAGACATTCATATATCCGAATGTCTCCATATCAAGAATGTCCTTCTAGTCAAGAGGATGACTTTTAATCTCCTAAGTGTCAGTCAATTGTGTGATACGGGTTACACAATTGAATTTCATTCAAGTCAATGTTTGGTTAAACACATTGACACACTTGACACGGTACTAGTAGGCACAAGGGTTGATAATATTTATCAAGTATCGTTTAAAAGTGCTACTAATGCTTTGATTAAGTGTTTCATGTCGAAAGAAGAAGAGTCTTGGCTATGGCATAGAAGGTTGGCACATGTAAACATGAAGAACATCCGGAAGTTGGCCAACCAAGGATTAGTGCGAGACTTACCCAGCATCAAGTACCACAAGACCAAACTATGTGATGCATGTCAAAAGGGTAAGCAAACAAAAGTTGTTCATAAAGGTAAAAGCACTGTAAGTACATCTACTGCTTTAGATTTATTGCACATGGACCTATTTGATTGCAGTAGTGTAATATCATTGAATGGAAGTAGATATTGCTTGGTAATCGTTGATGATTTTACTAGATTCACATGGACTTTCTTCTTGAAACATAAGGACCAAACCATAGATATTTTTATTTCTTTTTGTAGAAGAACTGAAAATGAAAAATCAACAACGATTAAAACCATTAGAAGTGATCATGGTGGGGAATTTCAAAATCATAGGTTTCTAGAATTCTGTCAAGAAAAGGGATATAGGCATGAGTTCTCTACTCCAAGGACCCCACAGCAAAATGGGGTTGTGGAGAGAAAGAACCGAGTCCTACAAGAGGCTGTACGAAGCATGCTCAATGAGTACTCACTACCGAGTTACTTGTGGGCTGAAGCTGTAAATACAGCTTGCTATGTGCAAAACCGAGTCCTGATACATAGGTTTTTAGGAAAAACTCCTCATGAACTTTGGTTTGGGAAACCACCTACAATTAAACATCTTAGGGTGTTTGGTTGTAAGGTGTTTATTTTGAACATCAAGGACCATCTTGGAAAATTTTCGGCCAAGGCTGATGAAGGGATACTGGTCGGGTACTCGCTCACCAGCAAAGCCTATCGAGTCTACAACAATAGGACTAAATTGATTAAAGAGTCCTCTGATGTAGCTTTTGAAGAAATCCCTAACTTAAATGATCAATCAAGGGCTATAGGAGAAATTCAATTTGAACTTAGAAATCTAAGTTTGAATGATCAAAATGAAGAACGAGTCGAAGTTGACTCTGATATTGATGAGCAAAGGCAACAAAGACCTCAATCTGATCCTTTGCCTGATACTGAGTCTCTGCCTGTGCATAGTGAGACCATTCATGAGGCACCGCCAACACCAAGGCAGCCTAGGTTAGCCTCTAGTCATCCCCAAGACCAGATTGTGGGAGACATCCAACAAGGGGTTAGGACTAGATCATTCTTTAGAAATGAGTCCAATGAGGTTGCTTTAATCTCAGAAATTGAACCAAGACTAGTTGATGAAGCATTGCACGATCCTGATTGGACCATAGCTATGCAAGACGAATTAGGTCAATTTGAAAGGAGCCAAGTATGGGATTTAGTTCCTAGACCTAGGAAGACCACCATTATTGGAACCAAATGGGTCTTCAAAAATAAATTAAATCAAAAGGGTGAAGTTGTAAGAAACAAGGCAAGACTTGTAGCCAAAGGCTATAGCCAAGTCGAAGGTCTTGATTATGATGAGACATATGCTCCCGTGGCCCGATTAGAGTCCATTCGCCTGGTGCTAGCTTTTGCTGCACATAGAGGTTTCAAGCTCTATCAAATGGACGTTAAATCGGCTTTCTTGAATGGTCTCATCAAAGAAGAGGTCTATGTTGAGCAACCACCGGGGTTTGTGGGTACCAAAGCTCCAAACCACGTATACAAGCTCAAGAAAGCTCTTTATGGGCTTAAACAAGCACCTCGAGCTTGGTACGAAAGGCTGTCAACTTATTTACTAGAGAAGGGATTTGTAAGAGGTTAAATAGACCCAACACTATTTCTACGAAGAGATGGTGAAAACATTTTTGTAGCCCAAGTATATGTCGATGACATAATTTGTGGCTCAAATAACAAGGGCTATTTGAATGAATTCATTTCTCACATGGAAAGTGAGTTTGAGATGAGTCTAGTAGGAGAGTTGACATTCTTCCTCGGACTTGAAATCAAACAAACTCGAGATGGAATTTATGTTCATCAGACAAAATACACTCAAGAGATGCTTAGAAAATTCAATATGAGTGACTCTAAGGAAGTGTCCACTCCAATGGCAACAAACACTCGCCTTGACAATGATGAGAGTGGAAAACCAATTGATCTAACGCAATATAGAAGCATGATTGGTAGTCTTCTATATCTCACAGCTAGTCGACCGGACATACTCTTTGCTGTGGGCATGTGCGCTAGGTATCAAGTATGTGCCAAGGAATCTCACTTAATTGCAGTTAAGAGAATTCTGAGATACCTTAAAGGCACAATTAGAGTAGGTCTTTGGTACCCACGTACTGAGTCTTTTGACTTGATAGGTTATACCGACTCCGATTATGCTGGGTGCAAATTGGATCGGAAAAGTACTAGTGGGGGCTGCCAATTTTTAGGTTCATCTTTAGTTAGTTGGTCAAGTCGGAAGCAACATTGTGTTGCTCTCTCCACGACCGAGGCCGAATATATTGCCATGGGAGAGAGTGTATCACAGTTGCTGTGGATGATACACACCCTAGAGGATTATGGACTTTCTTATAAGGGTGTACAAGTGCTATGTGACAACATTAGCATGATCAACCTAACTAAAAATCCAGTCCATCATTCGAGGACCAAACACATTGAAGTGCGTCATCACTTCATAAGAGATCACGTAGCTAGGGGAGACATTGCACTCACATATGTTGAGTCAAAGTCAAACCTAGCTGATATTTTCACCAAACCCCTTCCGGAGAATGAATTTAGTCATTTAAGGAGGGAGTTGGGAATGTGTTTGGCTCCTTAGGTCCTTAGGACTTCATCATGATCAATAAGGACAATTAAAATGACAAGAGAAATTGGGAATGATTTTGGGCAACTTGGGAACATCTCACACAAACTATAAGGTTGAACAAAATGTTTTTGCTTGCTAGAAATGGGGTGAGATGCTAGGATCAACCAAATTGTTCAAAATGTATCATGCATCCCTTGAATAATGAGGTTGACGAGATATAAATTGAGTATGGGGAAGACCATTACATAATTTATGTGTATTTGGTTCCTAGATCTTACTCATATATTCCAACCAAGGAATCTTGGTTGGACATTTGCCTAATAAAAAAAAAAACATCTAACATGGTTGATGTGGTTGATTGATACCTTTTCTTGATACATTTCGTGACCTTGATTGAAAATAGGACAAGTTGGTGAAGAAATATCAGCAATTTAGACATATTTTGATAAACTTGAAACTATTTATAGAAAGGACGAATTTTGAACCAGGTTATAGATAGCCTAAGTTAGTTTTGGTACCTTGGTTCACTATAGATTATAGTTTCAGCAAATAAATAACACAAACTTCTCAGGTCTTGAAAGTTCTCTGGTTTTGAGACTTTCAGATTCAAGAAGAAGTTTAAGTATCTGAAATTTTCGAGCCCTGGATGATTCCAAACCAGGAGAACAAATCCTTAGAAAATATTCATTGGTATCACTGAATATAGTCTGTGGGCTCTCCAAATCCTAGGTTCTGACCTTAGAAGTTGTTGAACAAAGTTTCAGAGTCTTTGATACGAATTACAGAGATTGAAATCACTGGATCTCAGTAACTGATCGGTCCAGGGACCGATCAGGATGTTCTCTGATCGGTCTCTACGACCGATCAGGAGAGTTTCAACCTCTCCATTCGACATCTGATCGGTCTGCAGATCGATCAGAGGTTCTGGCACGTTTCAACCTCTCTGTTCGACCTCTGATCGGTCCGGGGACCGATCAGGCGATACTGGATCGGTCTGTTGACAGATCCAGAACGAATCCATAACTCTCTGTTCACTAACTGATCGGTCCAAGGACCGATCAACTCTCTATGGTTCGCAAGGACCGATCAGGACGATCGCTGATCGATCAGGACGTTCCCTGATCGGTCAGGATTTCTCTGATCGGACAGCCGTCCGATCAGATCACACTGTGCACTATCCCCTCATTAAATCCTCCCGACCTCCTCTCTTCCCGATCTTCTTCCTTCTCAAAACCCTAGCCGGCCGACTCATAACCTAGTCGACGCCCCTCTCTTCCTCCCGTCTTCTCGACCCATCGTCTTCTAAAAGCCGAAGGTCAAAATGGCACCGAGGTGATCTCTCGATCTCTACTGTTTATTGTCTTTGGCAGGTCATGTTATCATGTTCTTACTGTCACTGTGGTTTGTGCTCGGTGGTTTGCCCATGGCCGGTGCTCTTTCCTTGTTCCCATTGTCCTAATTGTTAGAAAGAAACCAACTGGTGTTGAGGGAACCTCTAAGGAATCGACCAAGAAATCCAAATCCAAAGCTCCTGCTCCCTCTCGACCCCAACCAGCTAGTTCCAGTAGATTTTCTAACCAACAGTTTGAACAAGCGTTTAAACAGAGGACATTCAAGCTACTCCCTTATCGATCTGTTGATAAGAAGTTCATGCAGGAATTTTGTCCCTCTATTCTAGAAACCATTGCCTATTACAAGCTCGATTCTTTGGTTTTTCTAGAAAGGGACATCAACTTTGACCTAGTATCTGAATTCTATAACAATCTTCATCAGCCCGGTGATGGTATCTATAGAACTAGAGTCGCTAAGAGATCTATCGATTTCTCCATTACAGAATTCTTTGAGTATCTAGATTGCCGAAGAAGTTCAGGAAATCCTTTTTCTATTTATCCTGATTTACCAGTCCCATTACTTCCCCCACTTGATGTATCATCTGACACCATCCATGGTATTTCTTTGGACATCCTAGACCGGATGGGCTAGATGAGTTAGATTCTGAGTTCCCTACTTTTGCAGCTTTGAAACTTTCTGCCTCCGATTATATTCTTTTTAAGATTGTCACGAACTGTCTCCTACCAATCACATCCAAACCCCTGGCTGAGATCCGATCATTTCATTGTCTGATGCTCTATGGATTACGTCGGCGTCTCGATTTTAATATCATGTCGAGCATTTACACTTCGATCATCTTATATAGTCAGCCTAGCAGCTTCACTGTTTATATGCCTTATGGGCATATAATTACAGATTGGCTCGCGTCCCTTCAGGTAGATGTGTCCAAGGGTAGGATAGTGAAGATGGTAAGACAGGATTGCCGACTTGGGAAACGGGCATTTTCCAAGTCTGGTATCATAGGCTAGAATGGGGCAGTACAGTGGAAGGATGGGAGAGCACTTAGTGAGCTACCACGGGCGCTTCCACGACAGGCTGCTGTTGCTGAGTACGAAGAGGCGGATCCGGATCTGCGTTGGCAGATTGCAGAGCTGGAGAGCCGCTTTGATCAGCACGATGAGATGATATCTGCTGGCCTGGATGACCTGCGTATTCGGATAGACCAGCGCTACGATGACCTGCGCGGGCAGATTGACCAGCGCTTCGATGATCTGCGCAGTCATCAGGTGGTGACACAGCAGTTGCTACTCGGATGGATGGCGCGCTACCCGCCTCCGCAGTCTTACCCAGGCTATCCATCCTCCAGCGTGCCACCTCAGGATTTCACCCCTCCTGCCGATGATGGTGATGTTCCTCAGTGTGAGGATATTGATTGATATAGTTTGTTTGTTGACTGTCTGTATTTTGGTTGCTATTTGTTAGTTTTTATGTCTGACCTAGATGTTTGCACTTCTGATGCTACTCATGTATTTATGCTACTCAGTTTTTATATTTGCTTGCTCTTTATTATGCTTCATTTTCTATCGGCTATTAATATGCTGTTCACTTGCATGTCTTGTTTGTCCTTTATTTCTTTATTACTGTCTTATAATACACTTAGAGGGAATTCTAAGTGTTTTAAGAAACAGACGATAAGGGTTAAGGGGGAGTTCTTTAAGTTATCCAACCTTATTCGTACCTTTTCGGTGTTTGACAAAGGGGGAGAAGATAACTGAGTTTAGATGAATGCGAATTTGATTTTAGAAGACCCTCACATAGTGTTGTATCCGTCTTAGGGGGAGGATCTTGATTCCCCTAAAATTATGAAAATTTGAACAATTCTGATCTAAACTTAAATCGTGTTGTCAAACAACAAAAAGGGGGAGATTGTTGATACAGTCTGACCTGGCTGTTGTTTTGATATTGACACTGATTTAAGTTTGTATCAGATATTAATTAAACTCAGAATGACTACTGATCGAGGTTGATCAGTTGGGAGGGAAAGTCCTGGTGAGTGAAGCCAGACAAGGGAAATCCAGGTGGGTCAAGCTTGACCAGACATCTGGTGGAAAGTCCAAGCAGGGAGCTTGGCACGGGAAAAGTCCAAGTATGGTGACTTGACACGGAATGGTCAGAGAGGGCTCGGTAGCTCGTTCTCTGGACCGGACGAAGTCGGAGAGGGCTCGGTAGCTCGTTCTCCGGATTAGGTCGGAGAGGGCTCGGTAGCTCGTTCTCTGGACCGGACGAAGTCGGAGAGGGCTCGGTAGCTCGTTCTCCGGACTAGGTCAGAGAGGGCTCGGTAGCTCGTTCTCTGGACCGGACGAAGTCAGAGAGGGCTCGGTAGCTCATTCTCAGGACCAATCCTAGTATCACATAGGCGTTGGATCGGTCAACAGACCGATCCAGTGAGATTTTGATTGCCTGATCGGTGCACAGACCGGTCTGATGAAACTAGGTTTGCTGATCGGTCTGGTGACCGATCAGGAAACACTCAGTAGCACACTGAGTGTAATCTGATCGGTCTGTAGACCGATCAGGAGATGATGTCGCGAGAAGGAAAAAGGCAGGGGATCGGTCTGTGGACCGATCCATATGCACTCTGATCGGTCTGTAGGACCGATCAGGCCATATCCTGATCGGTCTTGGGACCGATCAGGTGATGATCTTAGGAGTGCGAGGAACCGCATTCATTAAGCCCTGATCGGTCTGCAGACCGATCAAGCCATACCCTGATCGGTCTTCACGACCGATCAGACATCAATTCAAAGGTGTGGATCGGTTCGCTGACCGATCCACCACACTGTCTGCACACACTGTCAGGTTCTGCTGGTTTCTGATTCGTTTGAACTAATCAACTTCTGCTGTGAGCTTTATGTGGTGCAGGTTGCAGGTTCCATTCCAATGCTTAATTTCAAATTAAGCCTCATCAAAGGAATAAGACAGAGCTTACTTTCTTCTGTGTATCACTGCGATGAGGGAAGATTGAGCATCAACGGATACTGATGCTAACAGACTGCAATCTCTGTTCGCGATCAGCTTGACTCCTGTGGGTTGGTTGGAGCTTAAAAGACACCAGCAAGACCAAGGATGGTATTGGTGTGAGTTCAGAGAACTAGCTGAGGAGGAAGAGTGATTGGCGATGCTTGTGTTTACAGCAGAGATTCGACGCAGAGTTTCTGCAGCAAAAGAGCATAGGCATAAGAAGAGAGACGAGGAAGCAAGGAATAGTGCTCTCGATTGATTGTGTGAAATAAGCTGTGCTGTGCTTTGTGCTTGAAGAGAGGCTATATTCTTGTGTTCCTGCTTGTGCTTATTCTTCGCTGATTGTGGCTGTGAGTTTCCTTTGATCATTTCACTTGAGCCACTACTGTAAGTCTTGTGCTTAATTTCTTACTGCTGTTAAAGACTTTGTGGAGAGATTACTCCACCGAGAAGGAGAATCCTTTAACTGGATAGCTTCCGGGGTGTGATCTACCGGAAGATCAAGGGATCGTCCACCTTACGGACACGCCGAGGAGTAGGGGCAAGTTATCCCCGAACCTCGTAAATCTCTGAGTTAGTGTGCTGTGTTCTCTCTTTGTTTTAGTTTTCTAATTCCGCTGTGCTAACAAAGTTCTTGAAGAAATTTGTGTTTAGTATTTTTCAAAGAGGCTATTCACCCCCCCTCTAGCCATCTAAGATCCTAACACATTCTAGCATCACCAGACCAACTATTGAAGCCAATAATTTTGAGATAAAGCCTCCGGTAATCACGATGGTACAACAACATCAATTTGGGGGCAGATCACATAAATATCCAAACTAATACTTGGAAGTCTTTTATGAGATATGCGGGACCATGAAGATGAATGGAGTCCCAGCAAAGGCAGTGAGATTAATGCTATTCGGGTTTTTTCTAAGGGATAGAGCCAAGTTGTGGCTCACTTTTTTACCAGTCAACAACATGGGAGCAATGTGAGCAATTATTTCTTGACAAGTTCTATCCACTAAGCAAAACAAAGCATATGCGGAATCTGATTGCTAGCTTCAAGCAAGTTGATACAAAGTCTTTATATTAAGCTTAGGATAAATTTAAAAACATGGTCAGAATATGCCCACACCATGGTCTGGAAAAATGGTTAGTGATTCACATATTTTATAATAATATCAACTTTCACACTAAGGTATCTTTAGACTCTACAGCTGGATAGGCACTAATGAACAAAAGTTTAGATGAACCCAAAGAAATCATTGAAAATGTGACTCTAAACCATCAACAATGGACATCTGAGTGAAGCGGAAGCTCTTTCCCTGGAAACCCAATGAAGGCATCAAGGTAAGTTTGATGTTGATGCATTTACACTAATATCAGCAAAAGTGAATCAATGGGAATCGGTACGGTGAATGCTATAGTAGGAATTTGTGATTCTTGTGGAAGTACGGAACATGCACAAGAAGCTTGCCCGCTTGGGGCCATTTTTCTCAGCTTGAACAATTTGAGCAATGTAACGTTATAGCAAGTTTCAACCTAAGGCAAAACAACTTATACTCCAACACATACAATCTGAGTTGGAGAAACCACCTAAATTTTTCTTACAAAAATAATCAAGACCAGAGGCAACCTATGGGTTAAATGTAGAGCTACTAACCGGAGCAACATCAGAGCTATCAACAATAATAACAAGACTAACAACAATCCTAATTAGAAAAATTACTTGAAGAGGTCCATGCATCACAAATGGAGATGGAAAATGAAATCAAGTAGCTCACTCAAAGGATGGAAAATTCTGAAAAACACCAGATGATTGAAGATAGCCAAATAGCTCAGATAGCCTCATCTTCCTCAAGAGCACTAGGAGTTTTTCCAAGGAAACCCGATGTGAATCCTGTTGAACACTACAACAGAATTAAACTTAGGAACGAACGGACCTTGGGAGACCTCTAAGTGACTACTCCCAATAAAGGAATTGATATTCTTGGAGAGCCCTCTCCTTCTTCATCACACCCAAGTGGCACAAAAATAGAGGAGGAGAGTACTGAGAAGGTTGAAGAGCTTCCTCCACTAGAAATTCAAAGTCAAGTAATTCCTTTTCCCCAAAGATTAGTCATTATCAAAAAGATGAAAAATTTGTCAGATTCTTAGAGAAGGTCAAAGTACTTTGCATTAAATGATAAAGTTTGCCAAATTTCTGAGAGAGATTATGTCCAATAGAAGGAAAAAAGAAGACTATGAGACAGTGGTGTTAATGGAGGAGTGTAGTGCTCTATTCCTGAACATCATACCCCCCGAAGCTTTAAGATCCAGGAAGCTTCTTGATCCCTTACACCATAGGAATTGCAATCAAAGATAAAGATTTTTATGATTTGAGGGCGAGTGTTAGTCTCATTTCTTACTCAATTTGTAATAAATTAGGTCTCAAAAACTTTAAATTTACTACTATTACACTACGGCTAGCTAATCATTTATATAGGTACCCTATGGGTATTATTGAGGATGTGCCAGCAGAGGTGGATGGTTGTATCATACCCATCGATTTCGTTGTGCTGGACATGGAGGAGGATCCTAAGATCCCAATTATTTTGGGAAGACCCTTGCCACCGTCGGAGCTATTATTAATGTTAAAAAAATCATAAGCTATCTCTGGTAATAAGTGAGGAAAGGTTGGAATTAGATTTATCTAAATCTCCTAACCATGTTTCTCTTTTTCTAAGTGACTGTAGTAGGATTGATGCATACTAGACTAAGGAATGGAAGTCCCATCCTCACAGAAGGCTGGAAAACACTGTACATTATCCAACAAGCATTAGGAGAAGACCCCCAATTAAAAATGAAAAGTACATCTGCCCTACAAGAGCAAAGATAAAAGGAGAAGAAGAAGCACAAACCTTGGGAGGAAAATGTCGTCCCTCCATGAACATAACTCCAACTTGATATGAGGCGGGGTTAAGCTAAAGACCAAAATCAAGTGCTACTTAGGAGGCAACTCAAGGACTTCTTTTCTTCCATTTGCTTGCATTATATTTTCTTTGTTAGTTTATCTAAAGTATCGTTAATTTTATTTTTAGGTTTATTGTGCCCTCCATGAGCTATCCATGACCCTTCCATGGGCATAGAGGGACCAGTGAAGACAGAAAGGAGGATGGTCATGGAAGAACTTGATGTCTCACACACCTAAAGCCTAGGTCATGTCTCTTAGACACGATTGTGTCAACTCTCCAGAAAAGAAGAAGAATGTTGTTGTGTCAAAGGACACGACCATACAAGGCTGACTGAGGTGAATCAAGCTACGACTATGTCATTTGACACAACTATGTCAATCTGGTTTAGGACAATCAAGGTGAGGCGTGTCATTTGACATGGCCATGTGAAATTGGCCGAGGAGATTCAAGACATGGTTGTGTCATTTGACATGGCCATATGAATTCGATCGAGGGTAAGCAAGATGAGGTCGTGCCATTTGACACGGCTATGTGACTTTGGCAATATGTATTTGTTGGTTGGTCCTAGGAAGATCATACCGGTTCCACTATACAAAATTTTGTACAAGTGTCGAACCTTTCCTAAACAACCTATTGTGTTCTTTAGAAATTAAATTAGGAATTGCAAAAGAAACTTAACATTATTGATTCCAAATTTAACTTATCTGTTCTTAATGGTTTAGATTTGGATCGCAAGCAGAACTTAACACTATTGGTCCAAATCAACCTATGTTACAAATCCAATTAAATATCTATTTCAGGAATTAGTTCCTAGGACAAACATGGCGAGGCACATGGCCTTCTTGGGTATGGGAGCATCCACCACTGCCTTGATAAAACCTCTTAACGAAATTAAATATTTAATTTCCTAAAATAACATTAGGTTTAACCAAAAGGAACAATTGAATCACAAATTCGAAAAACAAAAAAAAACACAACTTCGAAACAAATCTGAAACTCTAGAATCATATGCATCTTGTGTTTGGAATCCGTACAAAGAAGAACTAGCATGATGCGGAAAATAATTACTAGTTATATCTCTTCTTTGTATGCTAATAACCTTGAGATCTTCTGCCATATTCCTCGCCTCCTCTTGGACGTCGTGTGGGCGATGATCCTCTAAGATGAACACCACCCAAAGTCTTCTTCCTCCTTCTCTAAAATCCGACCACCACCACCACAAAGAAATAAGAGAGCAAGGGAAAAAGAGAGGGAGAGAGGGTCGACCACAAGAGGGAGCACAAGCAAGAGAATAATAATTGATATGTCATGAGGCCTCTCTTCCCCTTCTTTTATAATACTTGCCCAAGACAAATAAGAAAAGATTTTTACAAAAATTAAAATCTTCCTCTTGTTTTTCCTTTTCCCCTTTTATTTTTCGTTTTCTCCTTTAATTGATTGATTGATTCAATCATTGATTGGCCGACCCCTTGCTTGGGCACCAAGCAAGGGTGGCTAGAGCCCTTTAAAGGAAGAAAATAATCTTGTAAAAAATTTTATAAGCAAAGAAGGAAAGCTCTTATAAAATTTTACAAGCTCTCTTTTAATTTCCTAATGTGGATGTTAAAAAAGGAAAGTTTTAAAAATTAAAACCAAGTTTTAAAAATTAAAACCAAGTTTTAAAATTTAAAACTTCTCTTCTAAAATTTCCTTTTTTAACATGGTAACAAAAATAGAAAGTTTCAAATTTAAAACTCCCTTCATTTTTTCCAACATCCATGAGGATGGTTAAAAAAGGAAAGTTTTAAAACTTTTAAACTTTCTTTTAAACCATGTGGCCTAATTCAAATAAGAAAAGTTTTGTAAATCTAAAATCCTTCTTTTAAACTTGTAGTTATCTACAAAGAGAAGATTTTACAAATTCAAAACACCCATTCTAATTTGAAATATGGTGGTCGACCCCTCAAAACTAATTGTGGTCGCCCCCCTTAGGTAGAATAGTGGCCGACCCTTGGCTTGGTCACCAAGCCTTGGGCCGACTCTCTCTTGGACACCAAGATGGGCTTTACATGGGTGGATATGAGGCATTAATGAGGCTACAACAGGGACCTAGAGGAGAAATTGGTTTTGGCCTTCCGACGAGCTTGAGTATCCCGTGTTCACCCCGAACACACAACTCAAGTTCATCAATAATAACTCATTCCACTAGAGAGTTATTATTGCACTACCGCACCAATCTCAAATTACATTATGGGCTCCTTCTTATCATGAGTGTGTTAGTCTCCCTGTGTTTAAGATATTAAATGTCCACTAATTAATTGAGTTACTGACAACTCATTTTAATTAATGTCTTAGTCCAAGAGTAGTACCACTCAACCTCATTGTCATGTCGGACTAAGTCCACCTACAGGGTTTAACATGACAATCCTTATGAGCTCCTCTTGGGGACATTCTCAACCTAGATTACTAGGACATAGTTTCCTTCTATAATCAGCAACACACACTATAAGTAATATTATTTCCCAACTTATTAGGCCTATTGATTTATCGAGCTAAATCTCACCCTTTGATAAGTCAAAAAAAATAAATACTAAATATATATGCTTGTTATTATATTAGGATTAAGAGCACATACTTCCATAATAACTAAGGTCTAGTTCTTTTATTAAGTCAGTATAAAAAGAACTTACCTTAAATGGTCCTACTCAATACACTTAGAGTGTATTAGTGTAATTTATTAGTCAAGATAAACTAATACCTTATTACACTACGACTATTCCAACGGTTTGTTCCTTTCCATCTTAGTCGTGAGCAACTGTTTATAATTTATAAAGAACTGATAACACGATCTTCTGTGTGTGACACCACACACTATATTATCTACAATATAAATTAATTGAACAACTACACTTAACAAATAAATGTAGACATTTGACCAATGTGATTCTTTTATTTCAAAAATAAATGTTTACAAAAGCTTGGCTTTTAGTATATATTTTAACAATCTCCCATTTATACTAAAAGACTAAGCTGATATATCTACTTCCATACATCTGATTCCCAACCCTTCATCATGCCCATCAAAAGCTCTTGCCTTAAGGGCCTTAGTGAAAGGATCTCTCAGGCTATCATCTGATGCAATCTAGGCGGCAATAACTTATCCTCGTTATACGATATCTCGTATTGGGTGGTACATACGCTCTATTGTGTTTACTTGCCTTATGGACTTATAGTTCCTTCGAGTTTGCTACCGCCACTATTTTTACAAAAATTGTAATAATATTTGGACAAACCAGAAATCATGTTTAAGTCCATAATGAAGTATCGGAGTCATATAACTTCTATGGCTGCCTCAGAGGCTGTCACATACCCAGCTTCTATGGTGGAGTCCGGAAAAGCACCTATGATTAACACTCCTCCATGGTTTTGGCTTCACCTCCTAAAGTAAACACAAAACCCCGAGGTCGTCTTACTATTGTCCCTATCTGATTGGAAGTCAAAATCTGTATAACCCACAAGGATCAAATCATCTACCTTGTAAACTAGTATATATTCTCTAGTCCCTCTAAGGTACTTTAATATATGCTTTACAGCAGTTTAATGTCCTATCCTGGTTTACTTTGATATTTGCTCGTCATGCCCACGACAAAGCAGATATCCAGTCTCGTTCACGACATAGCATACATTAGACTTCCAACAGCCGAAGCATAAGGAACTGCCTTCATATCCTTTATCTCCTTTGATGTCTTCGGAGACATCTCTTTAGATAAAGCTACTCCATGTCAAAAAAGTATAAAACCTTTCTTGAGCTCGTTATATGAAGCTTGGGATAAGCACAACATTCTTTTCTTGTGATCCCTTATTACTTTGATCCCAAGAATATGTGTGCATTCTCCCAAGTCTTTCATATCGAATTGTTTGGACAACCATACCCTTACTTTCGACAACACTTTGATATTTTTTCCAACTATCAAAAATGTTATCGACGTATAGTACAAGAAATATCACCATGCTTCCATCACACTTCTTATATACACAAGACTCATCCGGACACTGAATAAATCCATACGACTGGATTTCTTCATTAAACTGGATGTTCCAAGACCTTGAAGCTTTGCTTTAGTCTATAGACTAATTGAGCTTGCACACAAAATGCTCTTTGCTATTTGCAATGAACCCTTCTGATTTCTTTATATGAATGTTTTCTCCATTAAGAAAAACTGTCTCGACATCCACTTGCCAAATCTCATGTTGGTGCGGGAAGCATCCGACGATCAAACTCGTGTTTTGATAATGGCAAAGGATTCAAAGTTAAGGTGTTTTTTTGATCTAACAAGTCTGCTTGAGTGTTTCAGGAAAGTCCTCACTGCGGTTAGGCAAAGGGAAACCCCTAGGGGGTGGTAACCCTAGGTCATAGGGGGTGGTAACCCTATGCGGAAAGTCATGGCAGGTCGAAGGCTTCAGGCAAAAGTCCTAGGGGGTGGTAACCCTAGGTGGAAAGTTCTGGTGTCGCGAACCAGGTGAAAGACTGGACTAGCCGGGAAGCGGATGTCCAGTAGAAAGTCCGGAAGCTTCGAGTGCTGAGCAAAAGTCCAGTCGATCTGGAGGATCGCACTGGTAGCAGGTAAAACTCCTGAGTGGAGTAGGTGAGGATGCGTTCCCCGTAGAGGGAACAGTAGGCATCGGGTCGACCTAGGGTTTCCGGTCGGAAATCCGAGGTCAGACCCGGACAGTCCGGAGACTGTCGTTATATTCTGTTATCATATTTACTGTTGTTTTGTGCTAACTTTGTTTTGCAGGGAATGTGTTTGGGACTAACACTTTTGCAGGACCAAAGGAGCACAAGTTAACCTCGGATGAACAGTGTCCGAGGCGCCTCCATGGAGCTTGGAGCCGTCTCGAGTACGAACCAGAAGAAACTAGCGCAGCACAGTCCAAGGAGCCTTGGAAGAGGTTTAAGGCGCCTTAGACCAGCGGATGGAGGCGCCTTCGGGTGCATGAAGGCGCCTCCAGATGGGATAAGCGCAGAATGGTCAGCGCTCATCTGCACGGTGGACTCGGAGTTGTGGAGGCGCCTTCGGAGGCTTTCAAGGCGCCTTGAGCTTACTATAAAAGCAGCACTCGACGTCTAGCTTGTCACAACAATTTCCAGGCTTCCTTTCTTCGACGTGCTGCTAACAAGATCATTCCGAAGTGCTGTTACGACATACCGACGACCTGGAACATCAGTTTCGATTCTGTTATTGTCGGTATAATTTGTTTTGGTGCTTACAATTGTAAATCTCTTATTGTACTTTTAACAAACTTATAGTTGTTGTCCACCGGAAGCGATCAAGGATCGCGGGCATTCGAGTAGGAGTCGTCACAGGCTCAGAACGAAGTAAATTCTTCGTGTCCTTTTTTATTTACTTTCCACTACGTTATTTCTGAACGAGTTTTTACGATTCCGATAATCGAACGAAATAGCCGCGAGCGCTATTCACCCCCCCTCTAGCGCGTCTCGATCCAACAATTGGTATCAGAGTGGGGTCACGTTGATCTGGTGCAACCACCAATCACGTATTTTTTCGTGGTTATTTTCTGTTTTTTCGGAGTCAATTAGAATTAGCTAATTAGCTACATTCTAATTATTTTACGAATCAGTTTTTACTCGAAGCTGGTGCAACACCACTTGAGTTCATTATTTCTTATCCTTATCTTCCCGCACTGCTAATCCAAGACCTAGTCTTGGCACATTTCTTTTGTTTTTGTTTTACATATATTGTCGATATTACAAATGGCCCAACAAGAAGGGTTCAGCACCATTCGCCCCCCACTTTTCTCCGGAGAAGACTTCAGATATTGGAAGGGGCGAATAGAAACCTTCTTGAAGACACAATTCGATACGTGGATGATAATCAAGACCGGAATACAACTCCCATCCGACGAAGACGGCAAGGCGACACCCTGCCAAAAATGGGAATCTACCACAATCAAGAAGGTGGAAGCTGATGCCAAAGCGACCTGCATCCTCCAGTGTGGGCTGACCAAGGAGGAGCTCAACAGAGCTGGTCTATTCTCAACGGCAAAGGAGCTATGGGAGAAATTAATCAAACTTCACGAGGGCACCTCCGAAACCAAGGTAAGTAAGCGTGACTTATTATTTAATAAACTGTACAATCTAAAAATGTAGGAAGGAGAGACGGCGAGTTCGCTCCACGCACGGATTCAAGACATCCTCAACTATCTTCATGCGATCGGGCAGAAAGTCGAGAATCGGGACGTCATAATGTACGTTGTGGGCATCAACGGTAGATGCCTACAAAGTCTCCAAGGACCTGTCTTGTTTAAAATTAGATGAGTTATTTTCTGATTTTGAACTTCATGAGCAGACTAATACACAGGCAACCGAGAAGGGGGTTGCTTTAGTTACAGGTACCAGTCGAACACGGGAACTGAGATTACGGTGAAAAACTGAACTGGAATCAGAAGACGAACCCGACTTAGAAGATGAAGAAGATAAACTGACCAGCGAACTCGTGAACCTCGTTAAGAAGCTCTACAAGAAGAAGAAGGGCTTCAACAAGAAAGACCTGAAGAAGGCGGTACAATCCAAGGAGGTCTAACCGAGTTCTAAGGTAAAATTTGAAGTAATCTGCTACGGATGCAACCAGAAGGGGCACATCAAAGCCAACTGCCCCAACCAAAAGGAAGCAAAAAAGCAAAGAAGGAAGAAGGCTCTGAAGGCGACGTGGGACGAATCTTCTTCGGAGGACGATGACGACGAACTCAATCAGACGAGTTTACTCGCGTTGGTGGCCCGGGACCAGATCGACGAATCCGAGAGCGAGAGCGAGTCAGAGGCCAAGTCCGAGCGAAGCCACAGATCCGCATCCGTTTTCGAAGGGCCAGACTCCACTGTAAGTATTCCTAGATTTAATAATTTAGTCAATTATTTATTACGCAAGTTATCTAAATCAAACCTTAAACTAAAGTCACTTCTAAAGGAAATAGCAGTCCTTAAAGAAGTGACTAACTCCAAATCCTTGCCTGACCCAGTTCAGACTGGAGATTCAACTCAGGTCTAAAAACTTGAGGAAGAAAATTCCAGTCTAAAAAATCAGATCAAGGATTTGAAGTTAACATTAGAACGGTTTTCTTTAGGATCCAAGAATCTCGACCTAATTCTTGGGTCACAAAGAGCCGTCTACAATAAAACTGGGCTAGGATATAAAACCAAAAAGAAATATAAATCTTATTTATCTTTAATAAACAAACCAAATAAGAATAAATGCGTGTAAAATGAGGAAGATGGACCTAGAGACCCAGAATGACACGAAACAAGTTTTTATGCGTTCATATCGATCTCCTGATCACATTGATGGCTTCAAATATTTTTTCACCAAATATATTAAGGTTCATAAATTTTTCAAGATGAAATGACTTTAATCTTTTTTAAACCCTACCTATTTTTTTACTAAGTCTTATGATTGATTAAGTTGATCTAATTAAATTAATTAAGAAAAAATTGTATTTGATATTTGTGGCCATCAATGTGATTAGGAGTTCGATACGAATGCATAGGATCTTGTTTTGTGCCATTTTGAGGTATCTAGGTCTATTTTTACATTTTAGATGCATTTATTCTTATTTTTTAAAAAAAATCAAGAATCTAGGACGAATTTGGAAATTCATCCCAGATTTGCACAAATTTGGAAATTCATCCCAGATTTGTGACAAATTTGGATATTCATCCCAAATTTGCAACGAATTTCCAAATTCGTCCCAGATTCCTTATTTTTTTAAAAAAATAAGAATAAATATGTTTAAAATGTGGAAGATGGACTTAGAGACCTCGGAATGACACGAAACAAGTTTCTATGCGTTCATATCGATCTCTTGATCATATTGATGGCTTCAAACATTTTTTTTTACTAAATATATTGAGGTTCACAAATTTTTCAAGATGAAATGACTTTAATCTTTTTCAAACCCTAACTATTTTTTACTAAGTCTTAAGATTGATTAAGTCAATCTAATTAAATAAATTAAGAAAATAATTATATTTGATATTTGAGGTCATCAATATGATCAGAAGATTGATATGAATGCATAGAAACTTGTTTCATGTCATTCAGAGATCTCTAGATCCATCTTCTATATTTTAGACGTATTTATTTTTATTTTTTAAAAAATCAGGAATATGAGACGAATTTAGAAATTTGTCCCACATTGAACTGTATTTTCGTCGCCAAATCACATTATATCACCCGACCTCCAGAAAAAACCTAGGTCATCTTTCGGTCCTTTCTCTCTGTCGGCGGTTCCGTCGATCTCGCCGTCTCCAGCACACCGGAATCATGCCGCCCTCGAGGTGCTTCTTCCCCTCCCCTCACTGGCCTCTGATCTCCGCCGCCTCATCGTCAACACGCCGGCCAGTCCATCATCATAGGACATCGATTGCTGCCTCTAGCTCTTCGGCGCCCGCGGCGAAGCTAGGAAGGAGAAGAAGGTCAAGGAGTCGAAGCAGAAGAAGGCAATGGAGTCAAAGGAGAAAGGCGAGAGCACGGTGACCCTCTCTAGGCTGCTCAACTTCATCGACGGCCACTGGTCGGCATGCGGTGGTGAGCGACGCATCATCTTCACCACCAACCACGTGGAGAAGCTGGACCCGGGGCTGATAAGGAAGGGGAGGATGGTCATGCACGTTGAGCTGGGGCACTGCGAGGTCGAGCCCTTCAAGGTCTTAGCCAAGAACTACCTAGAAGTGGAGGCGCATCCCCTGTTCAAGAAGGTGAGAGAGCTTCTGGCGGCAGTGAAGATTTCTCCGGCCGATGTTGCAGAGTAGCTGATGCCCAAGAACATACGTTCCCACGACAAGGCCACCGGATGCTTGCAAGACTTGATCCGTACTCTTTAGACCTTGATGAACGGCAAGCAGCTGAAGGATGAGCCCATTTGAATCTAGCTATTGTTATTGCTATGAATTAATATGAGTATTTGCTACTTAATTAGCATTAGCTTTTCGCTAATGAGTATTTCAAATGATCCTACGAAGGAAAAAGTGCCTTTTTATCTGATTGATCTGATAAAGTGTGTGACTTTAGTGGCGAATGATGTGGTATTAGAGCAGTGCTTCTACCAAAATTTATTCTTTCTCTTGAATTTAATATGTGCTCAACTTAGTATTTTTCATTACATGTCCAAAAAGATCTTATTCCCATTCTTAACATTTTTAGATTCAGAGTCAGCTTCGTCCAATGTCTATGGTTTTAGGGCTCTTTAGCACTATAAGATGTGCAGTAACTGAAACAAGTGTTTACAGGTATGTATATGTATATTTTTTACCTTTCCGCTTGAATTATATTTGTGAATTTTAGCTTATAAATGATATTTTTTCAGCTAGACTTTTTATTCTTATCATATTTTTAGGTGTACACATGACATAGAGAGTTCATTTGTTGTTTCATGCTGATAGCTTAAATTTAACATTATGATCATTAAGGTTGTTTTGAGTTTGTCATGAATTTTTATGCACATAAAGGCAAATCTCAATTCTACAACACTAAACCTTTTTAAGATTTATCTATGCTAATTTTATTACTGATGAGTTAGAAGCAATTTATTTGTGTTCTTTTTTACCTTCAACAAACTCTTCCTTTCATGTTGTACTTGTGATTTAAAATTGGACAATCACTCAGCCTGTCTGGAACAAAATTATGAACTTGGAATTCCGTCTCCACATTCCACAACTATTATGGATTGCTTTGTTTGGAATAACCAAACTCTTGGATATTATAATTCTATGTTTTAGAAGATTGGAACTTGAGAATCTTATTGACAACTTGTTGGTGATCAATTCTCGAGAGAAAAGAATTCTGAGTCTATAATAGTTATAATTTTCAAGAATTAACTTCTCAGATCTTATGTTTGAACTGATGGGAAATGGTATTTCATTTCTTAATGTACTTTACTAACTTTTTCCTGTACTATGAGTACACATGTTTCTTTATTAAATATGGGTAAAAAACAATGAAGCAAAAGAGTGAGTGGATTAGATATTAGAATTCTAGTTCCCAATTTTTTATTACTCCAAACAAAATATTCCATTGGTACTAAGGAATTGGACTCTGGGTTACATGATATGTTTCTATGACTGTAATTCTTTTTTCTATTTTTTTTTTGTTTTGAAATTGCTAATGTGCAAATACTCTATGTTTGTAGCAAGGAACCTACGGAAATAGTAGACTTGTACTGGGATCATCTTGGATTTCGATGGGTTCCCACTGATTATATGTTGACAATGAAATGTATCCAAAATGGGATATTCACAGAAGGAGAATTGATACATTATGGGCAGGTTAGCATAGAGCTAAAATTCATGATTTGTTGCATTTAAATAGATTTAAATTTTATATGTAATTATGGGTGAGGCATTGAGATATGCTATTGCATCCGTTCTTCTAAAGGGATAGAAAATATCTTGTTTGTGACAATAAATTCAAGCAATTTGGTCTATATTCTATATATGCTTTGAGAATTAATAACTCATCTCTACTATTATTTTTTTTTAACAGTCCTTTAGTGGAGTAAGTAAGTCTTTACCTATTAATTTTAATATTAGGATTTTTTTTCAATGTCATGTTATAATTGCTTGTATATTTTATTTTTCCTTGATACCTTGCATGTTATGCTATGTTTTGCATAGTTTTAACTTGCTTGCTACTAATCTATGCAAAGTTAGCTATATAGGTTTTGATACTTTTATTATGTCATAGAACATTTGATACATGTATTTTTGATTAGGCCTATACATTTTTTTTTTGTTACGCTTAGTTATAAGTTTCATGTATATATATGGTTCATGCAATTTAGGATGAATCATATCTTTTGCCATATCATTTATTGTTAAACACATTTTTGTTGTTATAAATATTACTTATTGTTTGTTTGTAATTTGACGTAGGATAAGAAGAAAGGAAAAAGGTCTTGAGATATGACGATTTGTATTTTTTTTTTGTTATTTAGATGACTTGTTAGGTTTATTGTTTATATTATGACGGTTGAACTTTGATATGTTTGGATATTATAACTTGTTGTTTTTGTTTTATTATGTATGAATATGAAATGTTTAATTTTAATTGACTTCTTTGGTGGTTAATAGGATGGGTTGGATATGTTAATTGTAGGATGTGTTGATGTGTTATATATGATGTGATTATGATGTTGTATGTATGTAAACATGATAAAAGTAAAAACAGGGGAGATGCTTGCAAAAATTTTTGAGTTTTGTGACAAAAGTTACGACGAAATTATTTTCATTGTAAACTTATCATAATATCTAGATTCGTTGCAGATTTGCGATGAATCTGGATTCGTAGCATATTTGCGATGAATTTGGATTTGTCCTTAATTTGCGACGAATCTAAATTCGTTGTAGATTTACGAGGAATCCAAATTCATTGTATATTTGTGACAAATCTAGATTCACCCCTAATTTTCAACGAATCCAAATTCGTTGTAGATTTGAGACAAAAATATATTTTCGTTGCAAATATATGAGAAAAAATGAATGTTTTTGGCATTGTTGTTCACAATTTGCAACAATATTAGCAATGATTTTTTGCAACAAATCTGGATTTGTCCCAAATTTGGGGCGAGTCCATATTCGTCGTAAATTTGGGACGAATCCAGATTCGTCGCAAATTTGGGACAAATCCAGGTTCGTCCCAAATTTGGGATGAAAATCTGGATTCGTCGTAAATTTGCATTGAAAAAAGGATTTTTTGAATTTGTCTTCTTCGCCAATATGCAACATTTTTTGCTATAAAAAATAATTTGTCGTCAATCTGTGACAAAAATATATGTTCGTCACAAATTTGAGATCATGAAATTTGCGACAAATTAATTTTTGTCTCAAATTTTCAACAAAATCTGCGACGAATTTTAATATTCGTCCCAAAATTTTGTGATGAATTTTCATAAATTCATCGTAAAATTTTGGAATGACAAATTAACGACGAATGTTTTTTTGTCACCAATTTTGTCACAACATTTTTTACAATGAATTTTTTAATAAATTTTGTCCCAAAATGGGTCCTAGAATCTCCTATTTTTTTTGTAGTGGAATCACACATCAACATTCGTGGGTAGGGATCACAGGTCTATTTATTTTCAACTTTAATTTTTCAATTCAAATGGAAGGAAGTTCATCTCGATCTTGCAAAAGGAGAAGACAATTTCAACAAGAAGACCATTCTTAATTTAGATTATCGATGTTATTGAATTTATACTGATGCTGAGCTAGTTTTGGTATTTGTAACTATTGGGATTCAATCAAAGTCCCACATTGAAAAGATTTGGTAAAAATCATGAGTTTAAAAGAATGCAAGATATCTCCAATGACATGAGGCCTTTTAGGGAGAGCCCAAGAGCAAAGCCATGAGGACCTAGGCCCAAAGTGGATAATATTATGTCATTGTGGAGATATATGGACATCCTTCGGTCCCAACAAATGGTATCAGAGCCACTTGCAAAGGCGTATACTAAGTTGTAGTAGATTTTGATATGCGATATAGAAATGTATGAGATTTTACTATGATTTACGTGATTATAAGTAAGATTTAGGCCAACGGTCTCGGCTAAAGTTTTGTGGGTAGCGGGGTCTCGGGCATGACAGCAACTCATACAATGAGTATGCAACTTCTGGGGTGCTGACCCCTCACCCCGCTAGGGGTGCTGCCTCCTTGACCCCCGCCTACTAACCGGCTAGCAGGACCGCCATGACATTGCAACTCATAAGTATTTGTTTAAATCATAGTAGATTTTATATCATAAAATATTATGAATGTTATGTGACATGGTGCATCGTTATGACCCTTAACCCCGATGTGATTAGATGTGTGCTGTAATTCATAATACGACTTGCATGTCGTGCCTCTCCCTTTTCTTTATTGTTGTAAATTTAGACTACCCTGAAATATAACTCGAGGTTTCTTTAAGTTTTGTAATGTACAAATTAGAGAAGAATAAGTCTACTGGATGACGGTGAAAAGGGATAAGGACAACAACGCACGACGACTGTGGAAACACTTGGAGAAGATGCTCTAACCTAGGTTGACCTTATGATCTTCTCATTGGCTTGAGAGGATCATAGAAAATGGGGGCATAACCATGCCACGTTTTATTTGATGCATATATGTGATGTATGTCATGATATGTTATGCGATGCATGTGTAGTTTAATCATGATTAGATCACTTTTATATATGCCTACCAAAATTTGGTGCTCACTTCTAGCTCGATCAATTGTAGTTAGGTTTTGCCAAAGTAAAGTGACTCGATTTATCTTACTAGAGTGCGACAAGACAATTGTGATGTCTGACTATTAAACTTTGGATGTGACTTAACTAAGTTGAGAACTTAGAGGCATATCTGATATGATGAAATTCAAATTATACTAGTCTTGGGCAATTAGCCAAAGCTAACTCAAGATGAGTTATAATGTGGATTTCATTGTTGGTGCAATCATGCCCTGGAAGTTTCAAAGTGTTGACAATTATTTAAGTTTAGGTTAATACGGTGGAACTAACATGCATTGTGAGTTTGCAGGAGAAGTTTCTTGCAGGTCAGAAGACCAGATGCAAGAGAAGACCAAGAAGGTCGAGGACTGGATTCTTGGCAAAAAGAGTTCTTGCAGGTCAGAAGACCAGATGCAAGGCAAGAGAAGTCCAAGAAGGTCGGGGACCGGATTCTTGGCAAGAGAAGCTCCTACAAGTCACAAGATTATGTGTGTGATAGGCTCACTGTCAGAGATCGACTGGAAAATCGATTCAGACATGGCTGTGTGGCAAATTGCCTCTGAATCGATTAGTCGATCGATTGAAGGTAAGGCAATCGATTGGCTGATCGATTGGTAAAGTTCTGCGCAGCACAGAATGCGTCTGGATCGATCAGCCGATCGATTCAAGATACTGAATCGATCGGCCGATCGATCCGTGAACATTCTGTGCGAAGCACAGAATCGTTCTGAATCGATCAGCCGATCGATTCAAGGGATTGAATCGATCGGCCGATCGATCCGTGAACATTCTGTGTGAAGCACAATCGATCAGCCGATCGATTCAAGGTATTGAATCGATCGGCCGATCGATTCACGCAGCTGCGAATTTCATGAGCAAGCGCTTGAATCGATTCAAACGCTGCCCCAATCGATCCAAGTCAAATAAAAGAATCTGCACCGTCGATCTTGACGCGATGGCTTCCAACGGATAGTTGTGAATCGATTGGAATATGACCTCAATCGATCAACGGCGACGGCGGCGTGAGAAACGGCTAGTTTTCTCAACGTATAAAACACGGGAAGAAACTGGAAAACAATAACAACAACGAAAAACATACTGTTCCATTGCTCTCCAAGCCTTTTGAAAGCTCTCAAGTGATCAAGATTCAAAGCAAAGGGTTCAAGCTCCTCTCCACTACGTACTGAAATCTCACCTGCAAAGAAGAAGCTGGTTAAAGCTTGTAATCCTTCTCTACTTCTTCTTTGTAGCGTTTGTGATATTTATTTTGAAGAAAAGGGAGAGGTGTATTTCTGTTAAGGTTTCTCCATCTTCGGTGTGATTCCGAGAAGGAGGGTTTTTGATAGTGAAAGAGTGTGAGTGGTGTGGATCCTTGGATTAGTCACCTCCTTGAGGAGGTGGATACCAAGTAAATACCGGTGTTAGCATTGCCTTCAGATTTCCGCTGTGCAAAACAAAGTTGGTCAGAAAAAGAAGTGAGCCATTCACCCCCCCCTCTAGCTCAACCGATCCTAACAAGTGGTATCAGAGCATTGGTTTGCTTTTGAGGATTCATCGTCAAGAAAGCACAAGTTAAAGAGCTACAAGATGTCAATGAAGGAGGGACATAGTACTTCACGACCACCATTCTATGAAGGCAGCAATTTTGCTTATTGGAAGAGCCGCATGGAACACTATCTCATGACCGAAATTGATATGTGGTTCTCAATCACGGAGGGATTCATGGCGCCAACTGAAAATGGAAAAATGCTTGAGTCATCCAAGTGGACTGTTGAACAAAAATTGAAGGCTCAAGCAAATGCAAAGGCGATTATGACTCTTCAATGTGGATTAAGCTCGGAACAACTCAACAAAGTTGGACCCTTTAAGAGTGCCAAGGATTTGTGGGATAAGCTTATTGAACTAAATGAAGACACCAAGGATTCAAGAATTGCAAAGAGGGATTTGTTGATAAATCAACTTCAAAACTTCACCATGAAGGATGGAGAAACGGTAAGCTCACTACATGGGAGATTCAAGGAACTCCTAAATGGTCTTCATTCAGTTGGAGAGAGTGTGGAGAACCGAGATCTCATAAGGTATGCTTTAAAATCTTTTCCAAGAAACTCTTTATGGTCATCCATGGTGGATGCTTATAAGGTTTCAAGGGATTTGTCAATAGTGAAATTGGATGAATTATTTTGTGAACTTGAATTGCATGAGCAAGCTAACACAAGCCATAAGGAGAAATGTATAGCCTTGGTTGTAGGTGAAAAGAGCAAAAAGAAGCACAAGGAAAAGAAAAAGGAGAAGAATGAGTCATCTTCAGAATCCGAACAAGATAGTGATAGTGATAGTGATAGTGATGAAGAGCTATCATCAAGTGAAATGGCAAACTTCGTTTGAAGAATGATGAGACATTCAAGGAAGTTTGACAAAAAGGATGTTAAGAAAATCTTCAATGATGAGAAAAGAAAAGGTAAATCTCTTGTGGATTCTAAGAATAAAACTGATGTAATTTGCTATGAATGTAAGAAAAAGGGGCACCATAAAACGGAGTGTCCAAAGTTGAAGAAGCAAGAGGAAAAGATCAAGAAAAAGAAGAAGGCGTTGAAAGCCACATGGGATGACTCATCATCAAGCTCATCGGAAGAAGATGAAAGGAAGAGCTCAAAGCACATGACTCTCATGGCCTTAAGTCATGTAGAAGATAGTGAAGATGAAGATAGTCATGAAGAAGATGTGGAGTCTTCAAGTGAGTCATCTTCTAGTGATGATGAGATAATTTCTCCCAAGCTTGATAAGATGTATGCCACCATTGCATGCTTAACCAATGCACTAGCTAAATCAAAAGGGAAGGTCAAAAGATTGCAAAATGAATTCAAATCACTCAAAAATGAAATTGTGCCATGTGAAAGTTGCATGCTTCATGAAAATGACAAAAATGATGTTGATGATCTTGAAAAAGAAAATGTATCATTGAAATCACAAGTTGATGATCTTAGATGTGCTCTAGTAAAATTTACTTCAAGCTTAAAATACTTAGACATGATTCTAGGAGCTCAAAGAGGCATGTACAATAAAGCGGGACTAGGTTTCAAATCTCAAGATAAGGAAGTTAAATTCATGTCCCTAATTAGTAGAAACCATGCTTCAAGGGTTAAGGTTGTTCAAGCTTGGGTACCCAAGCAATTTGTTATTGATGCTACCGGACTCAAAGTGTGGGTACCAAAACATTTGGTTCATCGTGTTTAAACAGGCATGCGCAAAGGGGGAGCATCCAACAACATGGTTCGTAGATAGTGGATGCTCTAAGCATATGACGGGAGACTCATCAAAATTTTCATCATTTAGACACAAAAGTAAAGATACCGTTTCTTTTGGTAATAGTGGTGAGTTAAAAGTTATAGGAATTGGAGATATTAGAATTTTCGAGAAATTTGTAATAAAAAATGTGTTACTAGTAAAAGGCATGGCTTTTAATCTCTTGAGTGTTAGTCAATTATGTGACTCGGGGTATAGAGTTGAGTTCAACTCATCTCAATGCCTAGTCAAACATAGTGAACTAAACACCAATGTTCTCATAGGCCATAGAAAAGAAAATATTTATCAAGTTGAACTATTTGGTGCTACTAATGTGTTTGCTAAGTGTCTCATGTCCAAAGAAGAGGAGACGTGGCTTTGGCACCGGAGGCTCGCTCACACCAACATGAAGAATATCAAAAATCTCTCAAGGAAGGAGTTGGTGCACGGATTGTCAAAGTTGAAGTTTCAAAAGGACAAAATATGTGATGCATGTCAAATGGGTAAGCAAACCAAAGCTACTCATAAAGGTAAAAATGTTGTAAGTATTTCAAATGCTTTAGAGCTCATTCACATGGATTTATTTGATAGTAGCAAATATATTTCTTTAAATGGTAGTAGATATTGCTTTGTAATTGTGGATGATTACACTAGATATACATGGGTGTTTTTCTTGAAACATAAGGATCAAACTCTAGATACCTTGATTGCTTTTTGTAATAGAGTAGAAAATGAAAAGGCTCATAAGATAAACAAAATAAGAAGTGATCATGGAGGTGAGTTTGAAAATGATAGATTCACAAGTTTTTGTATGGAAAAAGGCTACAAACATGAGTTTTCAACCCCTAGAACACCTCAACAAAATGGAGTTGTTGAGAGGAAAAATAGGGTGTTACAAGAGGCCGCTAGGAGCATGTTAAATGAATATTCACTACATAGTTTCCTATGGGCCGAAGCAATCAATACGGCTTGTTATGTCCAAAATCGAACTTTAATACATAGGTTTCTAGGAAAAACACCTCATGAATTGTGGTTTGGTAAACAACCTACAATTAAGCATCTTAGAGTATTTGGGTGTAAGGTCTATATTCTAAACACCAAGGATCACTTGGGAAAGTTTTCCGCTAAGGCGGATGAGGGGATTCTTGTAGGATACTCAAGTCATAGCAAGACATACCGAATTTACAACAAAAGATCAAAACTAGTTGAAGAATCACTAAATGTTGTATTTAAAGAAAATCCCTCTTTAAACTCTATAAGAACAAACGATGAAGAATTACAATTTGAGTTAGAAAAACTAACACTAAATGAGGTAAATCATCAAGGAGAAGAATATCAAGAAAGTGATGGTGAGAAAAATGAACCTTTGCCACTTGAACCCGAAATTATAACAAATCAAGACTCAAGACCTACTAGGACTCATGTAAATCATCCCTTAGATCAAGTAGTAGGAGACATTACTCAAGGAGTGAGAACTCGATCTTACTTTAGAAATGAAGGAAGTCAAGTTACCTTAATATCTCAAATAGAACCAAAAACCATTGATGATGCCTTGTTTGATCCGGATTGGATTTTAGCAATGCAAGATGAATTATCTCAATTTGAGAGAAGTCAAGTTTGGGATTTAGTTCCTAGGCCTAACAACAAATCAATTATTGATACAAAATGGGTTTTTAGGAACAAACTTGATGATAAAGGGATAGTGGTGAGAAACAAAGCTAGATTGGTCGCTAGGGGTTTCAATCAAGTAGAAGGGTTGGACTATGATGAAACTTATGCACCCGTAGCAAGATTGGAGTCAATTAGAATGATGTTGGCCTTTGCCGCCCACAAGGGCTTCAAATTGTACCAAATGGATGTAAAATCAACATTTTTAAATGGTGTAATAAAAGAAGAAGTATATGTTGAGCAACCGCCGGGATTTGAAAATTTGGAGTGTCCAACCCATGTATATAAACTTAAAAAGGCCTTATATGGACTAAAACAAGCTCCTCGGGCTTGGTATGAACGATTGTCAACATTTCTAGTATCAAAAGGGTTTCATAGAGGAAAAATTGATCCTACTTTATTCTTGAAAAATAATAGTAATGATTTGTTTGTGGCCCAAGTATATGTAGATGACATTATTTGTGGTTCCACAAATAAAGATTTTTTAAATGAATTCATTAATCACTTAGAGAGTGAATTCGAAATGAGTTTGGTTGGTGAGTTGACATTTTTCCTAGGATTACAAATTAAGCAAACAAAAGAAGGCATTTACATTCATCAATCCAAATATGTCAAAGAGCTATTTAAGAAATTTGGAATGGAAAATGCAAAGGAAATATCTACCCCCATGGCCACAAATACTAAGTTGGATAAAGACATTGAGGGGAAAGAAGTTGACTCCAAAGTGTATCGTAGTGCTATAGGAAGTCTTCTCTATCTCACGGCTAGTAGACCGGATATACTTTTCGTCGTAGGTATATGTGCTAGGTACCAATCTTGTGCCAAGGAGTCACATTTGAGTGCCGTTAAGCGAATTCTTCGTTATCTCAAGGGGACTCAAAATGTTGGTCTTTGGTATCCTAGAACCGAAACTTTTGACCTAGTGGGCTATACCGATTCCGATTATGCCGGATGCAAGTTGGATCGCAAAAGCACTAGTGGTAGCTGTCAGTTTCTAGGGTCCTCTTTAGTAAGTTGGTCAAGTAGAAAACAACATTGTGTAGCTCTCTCCACAACCGAAGCGGAATATATTGCCATGGGAGAGTGTGTATCGCAATTATTATGGATGACTCATACTCTAGAAGACTATAAGCTTACCTATAACAATGTTCAAGTACTTTGTGATAATGTGAGTACAATCAATTTAATGAAAAATCCCGTTCATCATTCAAGAACGAAACACATAGAGGTTAAACATCATTTTATCCGCGATCATGTAACTCGAGGTGATATCATTTTAAATTATGTTGGATCAAAATCAAACTTAGCCGATATCTTCACCAAACCTCTTCCCGAAGTTGAATTTAGCTTTCTTAGAAGAGAATTGGGAATGCGTTGTATTGATTAAATCAAATCCTCCATGGTCACTTTATAGGTAAAGCTTTTAGGTTCTTCACCTAAATTTTTGCCTCTCACAAACATTTAGGGGTATCTTCTTTGTGTGATTTAGATGGAGGTGAGAGGTTAGGAGCATTTATCTTGATCATAATGCTTGTTATGATGCATTAAATTGGTCAAGAAAAATGATTTTAACATGAAACATTCATTTGTCCAATCATAGGGAAAGCAAGTGTACAACTCATGTGCTCGTTGCCCTACGATTATGATTGGAAATTTTCAATTAACCATATAACAACTCACTTCTGAAATATTGGTTGAAGTGTGTTATTAGATGGGGATTATTATGAAACAGGTAGATACAAACTTCCTCATATCTTTGAAGTTTTCAATAATTTATGATTTTGTGTAAGTTTTCACTAAGGCGAGTTCATTTTTATTAAACTTTATTTTTCTTATAATTTGGGACATACATATAGTGTATATGCAAATTTTCGTGATTTTTGGGGTAGTGTACATTTAGTTGTGTTTTTCCAAATCCTAGGTCTGAAAGTTTTTCAGCTGTGCTGAAAAATCAGGCTTCCCAATCGATTGGTCAATCGATTGGGAGGCTCGCGCTTGATCACAGAAGGCATCTGAATCGATCAATGGATCGATTCAGAGCACCTCGATCGATCAATGGATCGATTGAGACGCCTTTTCGGTTTTCACAGAGGGCATCTGAATCGATCAATGGATCGATTCAGCGCACCTCGATCGATCAGTGGATCGATTGAGACATCCTTTCGTTTTTCCACAGAAGGCGTCTGAATCGATCCATGGATCGATTCAGCCTTTTGTTCGACTTTCACAGAAGCATTGTGAATCGATCGACCGATCGATTCAATTACTCTCAATCGATCGGTCGATCGATCGAAGCCCTAAAACCCGTCTTAAACCCGTGGATCCGAATCGATCCCTTAATTTTTTTTCTCTTTCTCTCTCTCGACGCGGTTTTTGCCCTAGGCGACTTCCCAGGCGACGGTTCTGCCTGTCTCGATCGTCACTCTGGCGTGCTTCTCCGGCGAAGAGGAGCTATTCCACTTCTCTTCCAGTTCTCTCTCGACGCACTGGGCAGCTCCTTTACTCTTCTCCGCGTCCTCACACAAAATGCGGACTCCAAACCCTAAACCTAGGTAAAACTCGTTGCTCTACTCCTTGTTGTTCCTTTTTGCTCCTATTCTTGACCTAATCTGTATTTTTGTGTGTCTGTGCATTGCATTATCCCTCATGCATTACATTACTTGCATTACCCTTGAATCTTTGCATTACTGTCAAACCATTCACTGTCCCTTCCTCACGCACTTTGTATTCCTTCCCGTTCACTGTCAACTCTGGGCATCTCGTGCATTTGCTTTCTATCCCACAGAAAGAAACAAAAGGTCCGTGAATCGGGCGAAGGGTCGTCTGTTCCTTCCTCACGTCCTCAACCTCCCACTGACCCTAGGTTTCCAAATGCTGCAATGCAACAAGCTTTCACCAAAAATGCTTTCAAACTTATACCCCCTAGATCAGTTGATTTACCATACTATAGGACATCATGTTTTGATACCTATAATAGGTTCAAGCATTATAAACTTGACTCCTTGTTGACCTGTGAGAGGGACGTCAATATAGGTCTTGTCTCCGAATTCTATAATAATTTACACACTTCAGATGGTGTAAATTATCGCACTCATGTTGCAAAACGGAGTCTGGACTTCTCTTATGAGATTCTTCAATCTTATCTCGAATGTCTACCCTCAAACAATGATTTTGTCTTTTATCCGAATCTTCCCGATGAGTTGCCTCCACCTTTTGAGCATATTAGCATTGCCTCCATGCATAAGTTCTTCTTTGGTCGTCCTCGTCCGGATGGGCCAGATGCTCATATCACTAAGTTTTCTTCTCTTGAGTTATCGGCTGAAAATGCCGCTTTGTTTAAAGTAATCATCAACTGTCTTTTCCCCATTGCCTCTCGTGCTCTAGCCGCTCTACGACCGCCTCATATGTTTGCTCTCTATGCCATTCGTCATTCCCTCGACATCAACATTCCTCTGAATATCTTTCATTGCATCATCCATTTCACCCAGCCCGTGCAGCAGACGATACATATGCCTTTCGGGCATCTGATCACAGATTGGCTGGGGTCTCAGAAGGTTGATGTCTCGCGGGGACGTTTGGAGCACATGACCGTGGCTTATTCTCGGATTTCTTCACGCTCCTTCAAGAAGTTGGGTCTTATTGGTGGTCCAGCTGGAGTTAGATGGATCGACGACCGTGCTTTTGGGGAGGGACCCCGAGCTCGCCACAGGGGGGAGGCACAGGCCTTGGCTCCTGCGGAGGATGAGGCTGAGGAGGAGTTCCATGGGCCAGCTTCTCCGAGTTTTGAGGAGACGGTTTCCACTCGCCTTGAGGAGCTGACCCTGGAGGTAGCCAGCCTGCGTACCACGATAGATACCGTGGTCCAGCAGCAGACTTCGATGCAGCGGACTCTGGATACTGTGGTCCAGCAGCAGACTTCGATGCAGCGGACTCTGGATACACTGGTGGACTTAGTGGGCTCGTGGGTGACGGTTCACCCGTCTCAGTCTGGTCCATCCACTGCCCTTGTTCCCTCTACTGAGGATGCCCCTGATCCTGACTCTGCGGTGGTTCCTGCTCCGATTACTACGTCCGCTATAGCTGCTGATCCTGATCCCACTCCTCCTAGAGACGAGCTTATCGAGTTTTATGTTCCTATATGATGTATTTTTATCTTGTTGTATGGATGGTTGTTCTGGAGTCCTTTTTGTGAACTCTCTTTTATTTTGAATGTATGATATAGTTTTTGCTACACTCTCCTTTTGATTCTATATTTCAATGTTGTTATGTTCTGTTGATATATGTGTTTTAGGGGGAGCATTCCTCGGATTTATCATATTTGCCTTGTGCACTTATTGAGGGGGAGTTATTTGCTTTTGATTTTTGACAAAGGGGGAGATCTATGTTGAAGTTCATGCTTATTGCTTATGCCTATCTTAGTAAATTAAAATCAAGCTTACTGCAATTATGCAATTATTATTTCAGCAAGCTACAATCATTATTTATCATTGTATTGGAAATTAGCCTAAACTTAAATAGATTGTCAAATATCAAAAATGGGGAGATTGTTGGTGCAATCATGTCCTGGAAGTTTCAATGTGTTGACAATTATTTAAGTTTAGGTTAATACGTTGGATTTAACATGCATTGTGAGTTTGCAGGAGGAGTTTCTTGCAGGTCGGAAGACCAGATGCAAGAGAAGTCCAAGAAGGTCGAGGACTGGATTCTTGGCAAAAAGAAGTTCTTGCCTACTTGCAGAAGACTAGATGCAAGGCAAGAGAAGTCAAGAAGGTCGGGGACCGGATTCTTGGTAAGAGAAGCTCCTGCAAGTCAGAAGATTGGATGTGTGTTAAGCTCACTGTCAGAAGTTGATTTGTAAATCGATTCAGACATAACTGTGAGGCAGAATGCCTCTGAATCGATCATCCGATCGATTGAAGGGAAGTCAATCGATCGGCCGATCGATCAGTAAGGTTCTGTGCGAAGCACAGAATCCTCCTGAATCAATCAGCCGATCGATTCAAGGTATTGAATCGATCGGCCGATCGATCGGTGAACGATTTGTGCGAAGCACAAATTTCTCCTGAATCGATTAGCCGATCGATTCAAGGTATTGAATCGATCGGCCGATCGATCTGTGAACGATCTGTGCGAAGCACAGAATCGATCAGCCGATCGATTCAAGGTATTGAATCGATCGGCCGATCGATTCACGGCTGCAATTTCATGAGCAAGCGGCAGAATCGATTCAAACGCCCCAATCGATCCAAGTCAAATAAAAGAATATGCACCGTCGATCTTGACGCGATGGCTTCCAACGGATAGTTGTGAATCGATTGGAATATGACCTCAATCGATCCACGGCGACGGCGGCGTGAGAAACGACTAGTTTTCTCAACGTATAAAACACGGGAAGAAACTGGAAAACAATAACAACAACGAAAAACATACTGTTCCATTGCTCTCCAAGCCTTTTGAAAGCTCTCAAGTGATCAAGATTCAAAGCAAAGGGTTCAAGCTCCTCTCCACTACGTACTGAAATCTCACCTGCAAAGAAGAAGTTGGTTAAAGCTTGTAATCCTTCTCTACTTCTTCTTTGTAGCGTTTGTGATATTTATTTTAAAGAAAAGGGAGAGGTGTATTTCTGTTAAGGTTTCTCCACATTCGGTGTGATTCCGAGAAGGAGGGTTGTTGATAGTGAAAGAGTGTGAGTGGTGTGGATCCTTGGATTAGTCACCTCCTTGAGGAGGTGGATACCAAGTAAATACCGGTGTTAGCATTGCCTTCAGATTTCCGCTGTGCAAAACAAAGTTGGTCAAAAAAAGAAGTGAGCCATTCACCCCCCCCTCTAGCTCAACCGATCCTAACATTCATAAGATGGGCAAATGAACAAATCGTCTTGTTCACCCAATGATACAAAAGTTACATATGATGTAATTGGTAAACGTTGTCTACCTATGTTATATTAAGTCTTGAGCAATTGACCAAAGCTAACTCAAGATGAGGTATAATATGGATCTTGTCCCGCATGAATATCAACGCGATTGGACTTGGAGGTAGTAGTGTGGGTAACACCACATCCATGACTTGCTCCTACCAAAGCTTTATAATTCAGTGGGAGAATTATTTAATTAAAGGTCTAATTAAATGACCTAAATATGATACTTATTTCTACATTTTATTGTTGTAAATCACCATGTCATCAAATATATCGAATACTCTCTCTCTACGATTTGTCCTTGATAAGGACAAGCTCAATGGAGCTAACTTCTTAGACTGGTACAGAAATTCGAGAATAGTTCTCAAGCAAGAAAGAAAACTGTATGTCTTAGAGCAACCCATTCCTGAAGCACCCCACGACTGCCACTAGAGCTGATAAGGATGCTTATAAAAAGCATCAAGATGATGTATTAGATGTATCATGCCTTATGCTCACTGCTATGAACTCTGAGCTTCAGAAGCAACATAAGAATATGGATGCTTATGATATGGTTGAACATCTTAGACAATTATATCAACGACAGGCAAGGCATGAGAGATTTGAGATTTCCAAGACTCTATTTCAATGCAGAATGCAAGAAGGAAGTCCCGTAGGACCTTATGTGCTCAAAATGATCGGGTATGTAGAGAACCTACAATGATTGAGATTTCCACTAGGCCAAGAATTGACCACTGATTTTATTTTACAATCATTGTTTGAAAGCTACAATCAATTTATCGTGAATTATAACATGAATGAAATTGACAAGCCATTACCTGAGATATTGAGCATGTTGAGAACTGCTGAACTCAACCTTAAGAAGGTAAAACCTAGTACCATTTTGAAGGGTAAGATGCAAGACAAAGGCAAGGGCAAGACTCATGCATTAAAACCCAAAGGTGGGGTTGCTAAGGAAGGAACCTGCTTCCACTGTAGTGAAATGGACACTAGAAGCGGAACTGTAAGTTGTACCTAGAGGAAGTGAAACGGAAGAGAAGTAAGACTTTTGCCTCTAGTATAAATGTTATAGAAGTCAATATATCTATTTCTTCTTCATGAGTATAGATACCGGGTGTGTATCTCACATTTGTACTAATATGCAAGGGCTAAGAAATAGTAGATCTTTGACAAAGGGCGAAGTGAACCTACGAGTAGGCAATGATGCAAGAGTTGCTGCTATAGCTGCAGGAACATATTCCTTATCTTTGCCCACTGGGCTTATCTTAGAACTTAAAAATTGTTGTTATGTTCTTGCCTTAACTAAGAACATCATCTCTGTTTCTTGTTTGGACAAGAAAGGATTCTCATTTGTAATAAAGGACAAATGTTGCTCCATTTGTTTCAATGAAATGTTCTATTGTAGTACACATCTCGTGAATGGACTCTATGTTCTAGACTTTGGCAACTCAATCTATAACATAAATACTAAATTGTTAAAGTCTAATGATTTGAACCAAACACATCTCTGGCATTGTCGTTTGGGTCACATAAATGAGAGTCGCATATCCCAACTCCATAAGGATGGACTTTTGGACTCATTTGATTTTGAATCATATGAGGTATGCGAATCTTGTCTTCAAGGAAAGATGACAAAAACTCCATTAAGTGGGCATAGCGAAAGAGCTAATGACTTGTTAGGACTCATACATACTGATGTATGCGACTCTTTTAGAATAGCAGCTAGAGAAGGCTATCATTACTTCATTACTTTCACTGATGATATTAGTAGATATGACTACGTGTATCTGATGAGACACAAGTCAAAATCCTTTGAAAAGTTCAAATAATTCAAGAATGAAGTACAAAATCAACTTGATAAGCGTATTAAGATGCTTCAATCAGATGGAGGTGGGGAATACCTTAGTTGAGAATTTCATGATTATCTCGTTGAGTGTGGGATCATATCTTAACTTACTCCACCTAGCACACCACAATGGAATGGTGTATTAGAAAGGAGAAATCGTACTTTATTAGATATGGTACGATCGATGATGAGTCAAACAGAACTTCCTACTTCCTTCTGGGATATGCTCTAGAGATGGCCGCTTTCACATTTAACCACATTCCATCTAAGGCTATCATAAAGACACCATATACAATATGGACTGGGAAGAATCCCAAGATGTCTTTCATAAAGATTTGGGGATGTGAGACTTATGTTCGACGACAAGCTTCAGATAAACTAGGACCTAAATCAGAAAAGTACTACTTTGTAGGATATCCCAAAGAAACAAAGGGATATTACTTCTATAAACCCACACAAGGCAAAGTGTTTATTGCCAAAACTGGTGTCTTTCTAGAAAAGGAATTTATTTCTAGATAAACTAGTGGGAGTTAAGTCAATCTTGAAGAAATTCAAGATACACAAACTAGCACTGAAGCCTAAGTGGAAACTAAACAGGTACCACAAGATATTGTGGATCATGATTTTGTTACACCACAAGAAATTATGGAGCAACAACCTGTTCAAGTAGCATAAGCTCTACACAGATCTGATAGGACCCGTCGTCAACCTGAGAGATATTCTTTTCTCTTATTTGACCACGGTGATGTAGTGCTTGTTGGTCTCAATGAGCCTACATATTATCAAGAAGCTGTACAGGGCCCAGATTCTGAGAAATGGCTAGAAGCCATGAGATCTAAAATGAAATCCATGTATACTAACCAAGTATGGACTTTGGTTGATCCACCTGAAGGAATCAAACTCATTGGGTGTAAGTGGGTCTTTAAAAGGAAGACTGACATGGATGATCATCTGCATACCTATAAAAGGTGATTGGTAGCTAAAGGATTCAAGAAGATTCATGGTATAGACTATGATGAAACCTTTTCATTAGTTGCGATGCTCAAGTCTATTCGGATCATGCTTTCTATTGCAACTTATTATGATTATGAGATCTGGCAGATGGATGTTAAAACTGCATTTCTTAACGAAAATCTACTCGAGGATATGTACATGACACAACCTGAAGATTTTATAGATCCTAAGATGCTGGAAAGGTGTGTAAGTTGCAATGATCCATTTATGGATTGAAGTAAGCTTCTAGAAGCTAGAATCTTCAATTCGATGATGCAATCAAAGCGTTTGGTTTCATCAAGAATGAAGATGGACCTTGTGTCTACAAGAGGATTAGTGGGAGCACAGTCATCTTTCTCATATTGTATGTAGATGACATACTTCTCATTGGAAATGATATCCCTACTCTTCAATCAGTGAAAACTTGGCTTGAGAATTGTTTCTCAATAAAGGACTTAGGTGAAGCATCCTACATTTTAGGCATCAAGATCTATAGAGATAGATCTATGAAATTACTTTGTCTAAGTCAGAGTACGTATATTGACAAAGTGCTTAAACGTTTTGCCATGCAGAATTCCAAAAAGAGATTTCTGCCGATGTCACATGGTGTGAGTCTCTCGAAGACTCAATGCCTTTCTTCTAAGGAAGAAAGGGACTATATGGATCAGATTCCTTATGCATCTGCTATAGGGTCTATCATGTACGTCATGCTTTGTACTCGCCCAGATGTCTCATATGCATTAAGCATGACGAGCATATACCAGTCAGATCCAGGTGAAGGTCACTAGACAGCAATCAAGAATATTCTTAAGTACTTGAGAAGAACTCAAGATTATTTCTTGATCTTTGGAGGCGATGAAGAGCTTGCTATAAAGGGTTACATCAATACTAGCTTCCAAATAGATAAGAATGATTACAGTTCATAGTTAGGGTATGTATTTTGCTTAAATGGTGGTGTTGTGAGCTGGAAGAGTTCAAAGCAGGACACAGTAGCTGATTCTACAATAAAGGTTGAGTATATTGCTGTTTCAGCTGCATCAAAGGAGGCAATTTGGATTAGGAAGTTTATTGCTGAGCTTGACATTGTTCCTAGTATAGCGAACCCAATATACCTCTATTGTGATAACAATGGGGCTATTGCACAGGCTAAGGAACCTTGCTCTCATTAGAGATTCAAATATATACTACGGCGATTCCATCTCATTCGAGAGATTATTGATAGAGGAGATGTGAGGATATGCAGAGTACCGACCGATGCTAACATTGCGGATCCCTTGACCAAGACTTTGGCACAGAGGAAGCACAATGCTCATACTAGGTCACTTGGTATTAGATATTTCAGTGATTGACACTAGTGCTAGTGGGAGATTGTTAGTACTAGCCCTAGTACCAATTATGAGATGATTATAAAATGCTCCTTTTGTATCATATTTCATTATTAATAAAAGGCAAAGTTAGTTATTATATTTATTTCAATTCAGTGTCGAATGAATAAGTATAATAATGTCCTAAAGTAGGAGGTTCTAATCTACAACGTATCAATTGGTTGAATTGATAGTGAGATAATGTAAATATACATAGAACACTACTCTTAACTATTCCTAGTCAAGCATTAATATGTAAGAACAATATTAATGCATTGAGACTAGCATGTAGGTCAACGGATGACTTAATCTCACAAGTCATGGATATGATATATTAGGTTGACACATGAGTATATATTAGAGAATATATACTGAATGACCCGCCATGAGAATGTTTCATGGATTGTTATATGAGTGTCATAAACATTCTCATGTGACTATTAGTATGAATAATCCTTAGACCTGAAGTCACTACAGTTCCCTACATATGAGTTGTGTACTTTGGTATCAACAAACGCCACCTGTAACAAGGTGAACTATAAAGTCGATTATTGGGTATGCAATAACTTATGAAGGGATGTGAGTGATGTAGATGAGATCTATCTCTTCAATATAACGGAAGTGATATCTATGGGTCCCTTGATTAGTAGGACACAAGAATGCATGGTCATGCTCAAATGAGTCAATATGCGATATTGAGCTTATTTGATTTAGTGTGTCTACTTAGAGATCAAGAAACACAAAGATTAATAATAGGATGACATGTTCTATGTCATTAATCAATCTAGATATCAACGATAGAAGGATTGAGTCATACAAGATAATAGACACGGAAAGGTTAGGTCGGATCTCGACATTCTCGTCACTTGGGTAGCAATGATGCATTGCTAGATGCCACTCATTCCTTATGTATATAAAATAGTTTTAGATACATTGCCAACGTTACGAGAGCCTATTGGGTCACACACAAAGAACATGTTGATTTGGAGATTGATTATGAGGTTAAGTTTAATCCAAATTATACACATTGAGTTAGACTCGAATGAATTCGGATTAGACTTATTGAGTAATCGGTTAGACTCATTGGTTTATTGAGTTAATGGCTAATCCAATATTCTAAATCCAATCCATTAAGATTAATGAATATTAATAGAGATTAATATATTATCATTAATCAAAAGGAAGATCAAGAGACAAAAACGTTTTTTTATTCATTGGATGAATACAAAAGTCATTTGTAAAAGTAACCTTTAGGTGAAGTAATCTTTTTTTTGGTAAAATAACCTTTTGGTGAAGTAACCTATTTGATAAAATAACTCTTTTGTGAAGTCAGCTTATATAGATGAAGTGACATTTTGGGCGGTGTGATCTTCTTGTTTTTTCCTCTTCTTTCTTTTTCCACTCTTGGCCAAAACTTCCACAAAAGGTTGCTAGCACAACCTTTGGTTGTTTCTTTCTCCATTTCATGGGTTCGTGAGATGGATAGAGAACGTGTTCGTGTGGATACCGTAGAGGCGCGGACGTGTTGATCGCACTGAGATCTACATCTTAAAGAAACATTGTTGTCGGGATTACAAAGGCCACACAATAAAGGTATATATCTTTTAACAAAACTTAGTATATGATTTCCTTTGCATAGATCTTCTGGATAGGAACTTATTTTTTCGCTGTGCTTTTTTAGCGTGTTTAGTGCTATAGTTCCTTACAGTAACATAAGAAAGCAAAACTTCCAAAGTTTAAGATACTCAACTTCTAAAATTATCTATTTTTATAAAATATTTTGAAAAAAAAACTCTTATATTTTGAGAAATGCATGAAAAATATCAGTATTGTAATGTAGTTTACAAATTTCAAATTGGTGTGGAGTCATTTTGAAGTTACATAAACTAAGTATCCAATTGAATTTGGAATCGAGATTCTCAAATATAATTATTTAAATTTTTTGATAGTTCTCATAAAACCTAAGCTACATGGATTCTAAGAACCGTATAAAAATTCACATATATGAAATACAAGAATATATGAATATGGATCTTCGTTTCATCAATTAAACATGGCATAAGAAAAATAAATATATAAACATAATAGATAAGAAACTTGATTAAAGAGTCATATCCTTGTCTTTAGCGTCGTCAGCTTGATTTCTATGGAAGAAGATGCAACAGAAAGGAAGGTCATCTAAGGGGCTTAAGGAATGGCGGCACCATAAAGCTTCTTATCAATGGGGAAGAAGAAACTATGTCAAGATGATTCCCTATGTCACGCCTCCAAAGAAGTCTCTACCGACAAAATTTTGACATCATCTCCCCTGTACCGGTGACAATATGAGGCATATATACATACATCCACAAGCATAGTCATCAGCAATATACAATAGCCCACACGGCTGGATGAAAACACAACCACACAGTTTAATAGCAGCACACACGGTGGGAAGTAAGCACAACCACGCAGTTTAACAGACAACTCACATGGTTGTA
The DNA here is from genome assembly GCF_018446385.1 of Zingiber officinale. NCBI lineage: Eukaryota > Viridiplantae > Streptophyta > Magnoliopsida > Zingiberales > Zingiberaceae > Zingiber > Zingiber officinale. The sequence continues at coordinate 27,638,980 of NC_055992.1, read as the reverse complement.
ACATAAACACAGCAGAAATCACAAAATAACGAACATAAAACAAACCAAACAACTAACTGCGAGCCGGCTCGGCTTGACACAACCTCACTAAACCAAATACAAGATATCACAAGACAAAACTTCAAGTCCACATCAAACTATTACAATGCCAAGATCACAAATCCAAAACAAAATAGTGTAAGAAATCGAAACCAAAAGATCATCCTTGAATGTGACGTGGGACTAGCAAACAAGACCTCCAAGCTACTCCATAAATCATTTACCTACTACCTGGCAAAATAAACCAGTTTATGGGGTGGTGAGTACTAAGACTCAGTGGGTAATAGACAGATAGTGCATGAGTATAGTAAAGAACTAGAGATACAAAGGTATACAATCTCGTAAGGAAAATAGCAGATGCTACGGTGATATCATAAAAAGGTGTCCATACCTGAAACCATATCCTAAGCTAGTAATAGAAGGTCAGGTGTATCAAAGACATGTTATAGTACAACTCATAACTACATAGGTATCATGTGAGGTATATACATATTAACAATAAGTAAGCCAGTGTCTAAACATATACCACAGGTATATATCTCAACTTATGTAAATATACCAGCATAAGTAAGCATCAGCGGCATAAACTAGCAACAACAACATAAGTAAGCAACAATATCAGCAGATATAATAATAACAGCGTACACACGGATGGTCACTCCCGTCCACCCCTCTGCACCATGACCCCTGTATGGTCGAGAGGTCGAGTCAGTGACAGACTGTACACCACTTCAGCTACCACTACTCTCGAGTGGCGGAGGGGGCAGTTGAATAGTAGCTAACTAACTACGTCTACGACGGGAGTCCCTGCTACTCGCAACTCTAGCTATCACTACCCATGAGTAAGCGAGTGGGAGCATGATAGGACAAGCGGCACGCTCCATCTATCTATAAAATACCGAACCAGATAATAATTAAATAATAAGGTTTAATAGGCTAATAGCCTTAATAGAATTTTTATAAATTTTTAGGAATTTTTTGAGATTTAATTGGGGCTCGTATGACATAATCAGAGGGGATGCATTACTGGGTTTGAGAAAAGTCTGTTTGGAATATCCGGAGGTGGAAGTTGATTGAGGAATAGATCTAGGGTTTAATTATTAAAATCTCTATGTTATAAGGTTTTGCCCGTGCCCTAGCTTCCCACACGGCGCCGAGCCTCCATCTTCCCCGAGCCCTAATCTCCCTTACGCCGAACTCCTTCTTCTTTCCTCTTCCTCGCGACGTTCGAGCTACCGTCGACCAATCTTCCTCTTCTCCCAATTTCGCCGACTGTCCTCAGCCTTGACGCGCGCCTCTGCACCTAATCGTCTCGGCGTTGCTCATCCCGGTGTCGGTCAAGCCTTTGTCTCCCCTCTTCCATCGTCGGTCGTCTTCTCTTCTTCCCTCCCGAGTCGCACACCGCTGAGTTCCCCTCGCGTCATCCTCGAACGCCATGACCTGACAATGACGGATGAACACCGACTTCACCCGATCCTCTCTGAGGTGCCGCGAGCCATTACGAGTGTCACCTCTTCTTCACTTGGTTGGCTGAGCAGTGGCCTGCCTGTGCCCTAACCTGATCTTGTTAGACACCGCTTCTTTCTCCCTCTATCACAGGATGCCGTAGTTTTACATCGCCGACACGGTTGGTCGTAGGCACCAACAATACTCGATGGTCACCACTCTTCTGACTACGAGAAGGTATGGTGTGTCGCTCTATCTCTGTTCAATTTTGTGTTGATCCGATTAGCATGCTGGTTGTATATCTAGGGCTGCAGCGACATCTTCTGGACAGAATCCTAACCACCACAATAGACCAGTGATTTCTGAGGCGTCGTATGTTGCTAGGATCAGATTCGCAACTACTAGAGTCAAGTTACTTGATGTTGAGCTTCACCTAGCTCCAACCATTGAGAGCAGTCCCACTTCAATCTAGACATCTTTGCCTCCTCTTCCGATCTGGCGTTGCTGGCACAGAGATTACCCTCAGTCAGCTGCCACCATTGCCGGTGAGAATTAAGTAATGATTTATTTAGTTGTCAATTACATTGAATAACAAATTAATGGATAGTGATTAATAAGATGTGAAATGATTGGCGGGTTGTTGAAGCTCTATTTTCTATGAGTGATAGTAGTATTGGTTTGAGGATGTTAATTGGAATCAGATTGGGTTAAATGATTATTTAATCCATTATAGTGTTGGAATGCTTAAGGATACTTAAATCCAAAGTAGTTGTAATTGATTATCACCCTATTGTTCATCATGCTTGTAGTTGATAATACATGGATTAATTGATAGATTTGTAGGTTAATGGAGGTTCTATAGGGAGATTTACTTGATTAAGTTGTTATCCATGTTAGTTGATTAGTTCTGTTATATGATTATGTGCACGTGAATAGGAAGAAGAAATGATTGATTGATTGAGGATTATTGGATTCGTTGGAGGGAATTATTAAACCTAAACTAATTGTGTTAGGATTGAGTTTTAGATTTAGATAATTGTTGCTTACCTGATTAACTAAACTGTACATCATGTGATTTGTAGGGCGTTGATTTGAGACGAGCGTCTCGACGTAGGATTGTTTAGCATGATCGATAGATAAAGGCGGGTACTTCTTACCTTTATTCTGTAGTTCTTTGAACTTAGTGCATGAGCTACCGTTGGATAGAAACTATTTTTACCTTGACTCCACTCTTATTTTCCTGCGCTTGATACTTCCATGCGATCTTTGAGAAACTCGTTTCCATAACTATACAGTCTCTCGTTGTTGTTCATGATAGGTAGCAAATACTAGATACGATAGTTGTATGCTTTGACTGTTGTCTATTTATGTATTATATTGAGCATGCTGGCTTCATGTAGCATACCTAATTTTTGCTTATATTGGTATAATGAATGTTGTTTATTTATGTATCGTATTGAGCAAGTTGGCTTCATGTAACATACATAATTTCTGCTTATATTTGTATGATGACTGTTGTATGTTGCGCATCATATCATTGCATACGTGTTAACGACAAATTCTCCCTTGCGGTCGAGAGAGTTGTTAACTAGGGTCGCACGCTCGGCCACTCGAGAGAGTGGTAGCTGGAGCAGATGTCGCTTATCCTGTCGTGCCGCACTCGACCACTCGTAGGTAGTGGTTGCTGGAGTTGCGAGCAGCAGGGACCCCCTTTGCTGTGTAGCTAGTTAGCTACTCAGCACCTGTCCATTCGGTCACTCGAGAGTAGTGGCGGTCTTTGAGTGGTACAGTTGTCATCGATCCGACCTCTCGACTATACGAGGGTTGTGGTGCAGAGAGATGGGCGGAGTGACCATCCGTGCATACGCAGTTATTATACTTGCTTTAGCTGCTACTGTTTACATATGTTGTTATTGCTTACTTATGCTATTGTGGTATATTTATGCTACTATCGCTTACTATTATTATTCACTTATGCTGATATGTTTCCTTATGTTGAGATATGTTCTCATTTTATGTGTTTAGACATTGGTTATTGGAAATGTTTGTATACCTTACATGTTATCTCTGTAATTATGAGCAGTATGGTAGCAGATTAGTACTGCTTCTGACCTTCTATTACTAGCCTAGGATATGGTTTCAGGTATGAGCATTTATTGTGATTTTATTTTAGTATATGGTATTTCCTTTATGAGACTGTATACTCTTGGCTCACTCTCTAGTTGTACTTGTTGGTGCGGTTAGCACTTGTTGGTGCGGGAAGCATCCGACGATCGAACCAGAGTTTTGATAATGGAAAATGATTCAAAGTTAAGGCGTGTTGTAATCTAACATGCTTGACTGAGTGTTTTAGGAAAGTCCTAACTGTGGTTAGGCAGGTGAAAACCCTAGGGGGTGGTAACCCTAGGTCATAGGGGGTGGTAACCCTATGCGGAAAGTCTTGGTGGGTCGAGTGCTTCAGGCAAAAGTCCTAGGGGGGGTAACCCTAGGTGGAAAGTCCTGATGTCGCGAACCAGGTGAAAGACTGGACCAGCCGGGAAGCGGAAGTCCAGCAGAAAGTCTAGAAGCATCGAGCACCGAGCAAAAGACCAGTCGATCCGGAGGATCGCACTGGCAACAGGTAAATCTCCTGAGTGGAGTAGGTGAGGACGCGTTCCCCGTAGAGGGAACAGTAGGCGTCGGTTTGACCTACGGTTTCTGATTGGAAATCCGAAGTCAGACCCGGACAATCCGGAGACTGTCATTATTTTCATTATCATATCTATATTGTTTTGTGCTAACTTGGTTTTGCAGGGTATGTGTTTGGGACTAACACTTGTTGCAGGACCAAAGGAGCACAACTTAGCCTCGGATGAACAGTGTCCGAGGCGCCTCCATGGAGCTTGGAGGCGCCTCGGGTGCAAGGCTGAAGCTGGCTGCGAAGTGGAGTTGGAGGTGCCTTCATAGGGATTGAAGGCGCCTTGGACCATTGATTGAAGGCACCTTAGAGCTTTGATGAAGGCGCCTTCAGGTTGGGATAAGCAGCAGTCAGCGGAGGTTATCACATCGCAGGAACAGGGATAAGTTTTGGGGTTTCAGGCGCCTTGACTGGCACTGGAGGTGCCTTCAACGTCCAATAAAAGGACATCTCGACCAGCAATTCACAATATCTTCTTTCAAGCGAACTTTCTGCTACAAGCTGCCTACGAGACGATCCCGTAGTGCTGCAATGACACCCCGACAACCCGGAGCTTCAGATTTAGTCTTTTGTTGTCGGTATAGTCTTTTTACTGCTTTGAATTGTAATTAGTTTGTAATAGTTTTTATGAGCTTATAGTTGTTGCCCACGGAAAGCGATCAATGATCGTGGGCCTTCGAGTAGGAGTCGATCTAGGCTTCGAATGAAGTAAATTCTCCTGTGTCTCTATGTTTACTTTTCTTTTCCGCTGCGTGATTTAAACTCCGATAATTTTACGAATCGAACGAATTAGCCGCGAGCGCTATTCACCCCCCTCTAGAGCGTCTCGATCCAACAATTGGTATCAGAGCGGGGTCGCGTTGATCTGGTGCAACCACCAATCACGCAATTTTTTTTTCGCGGTGATTTAAATTTTTCGGAGTCAACTGAAATTAGTATTCTTACTATATTCTAGTTTTTTTTTCGTTCGTATCGATCTCGCTCGAAGTTGGTGCAACACCACTCGAGTTAGTTCTTTTTCAATTCTTTACTCCCGCACTACTAATCCAAGACTCAGTCTTGGGACATATTTTTTTTCTTCTTTGCATATTCTCTCAATGGCCCAACAAGAGGGTTTCAGCACCGTTCGTTCCCCCCTCTTCTCCAGAGAAGATTTCGGGTACTGGAAGGGACGAATGGAAACCTACCTAAAAATCCAATTCGAAACTTGGATGATAATCAAGACTGGTCTGGATCTGCCAACGGATAAAGATGGCAAGCCTACACCCTGCGAGGACTGGGAGTCATCCCTAATCAAGAAGGTGGAAGCCGACGCCAAAGCTACCTGCACCCTCCAGTGTGGTCTTACCAAGGAAGAGCTCAACAGAGTCGGTCCATTTTCAACCGCAAAGGAGCTGTGGGAGAAACTGATAGAACTCCACGAGGGCACCTCCGACACCAAGGTAAGTAAAAGAGATCTTTTACTTAATAAACTATATAATCTGAAAATGCAGGAAGGTGAGACGGCAAACTCTCTACACGCTTGAATTCAAGACATCCTCAACTCTCTCCACGGAATAGGGCAAAAGGTAGAGAATCGGGGCGTCATAAGGTACGCACTAAATTCGTTTCTGAGGAGCACATTGTGGGCATCAATGGTAGATGCCTACAAAGTCTCCAAGGATTTATCTTCAATAAAATTAGATGAATTATTCTGTGAGTTTGCATTGCATGAACAGACTAATGCACAGTCAACCGAGAAGGGAATTGCTTTAGTTGCAGGTACCAGTCGAACGCGCGAACAAAGATCACGAAGAAGAACTGAGCCAGAGTCAGAAGAAGAACCCGACTCAGATGATGAAGATGAAGAACTAACAACGGAGCTCATGAATCTTGTGAAGAGACTTTACAAGAAGAAGAAAGACTTCAACAAGAAGGACCTAAAGAAGGCAGTCCAATCCAAGGAAGTCCAACCAAGTTCTAAGGTAAAGTTCGAAGTGATCTGCTATGGGTGCAACCAGAAGAGACACATCAAGGCCAACTGCCCGAATCAAAAGGATGCAAAGAAGCAGAGAAGAAAGAAAGCCTTAAAGGCAACATGGGACGAATCTTCCTCAGAAGACGACGACGAAGAACTCGATCAGACGAGTTTACTTGCGTTGATGACCCGGGACCAGATCGACGAATCCGAGAGCAAGACCGAGTCGGAGACCGAGTCCGAGCGAAGCCACGGATCCGTATCCGTTTCCGAAGGGCCTAATCCCTCTGTAAGTGTAACGACCACCCTTCTTACTACTACTACTACTCTCTAAGAGTGACCGTTACTTATCTACTACTCTACTTAACCGGTTTATTAAAAAATCTCTAGGAAAACCCTACCGAAAAATTTCGGCAGAATCTCCCCTGTACCGGTGACCATTTCCCATAATACAAGCATAATATACTCAGCCACAGGTGGCTGGAACATATAATCACTCAACCACGCAGTATAATAACTCAATAAGAAGAATGAAACTACTCTAGCAATAGTAAACAGATAACACTCCAACAATAAAACATAACAAAGTGCAGAATAGACTCAATTACAATCTCAACTTCATCATAGCATTAAGGAGAAAAGAAAAGGAAACTCTAATCAGGTAAGTTTTAACAACTCCATAGCAGACTCTTGATTTCTCCATAGTCCAGCCATCACACACCTTCATCACCACCACCTTGTCGCCTTCCTTTCATACCTTAGCTTTTCCTTTATCTGCAGTAGGAGGAAATAAGCATAAAGCTTAGTGAGCGCTATCTACTCACAAAAACTCGATATGCATGTATACAAATAAAAACATGCTAAAACTGAATGCTAACATGTAAAGCTACTCATGCTCATAAATAGTAAATAAATCAACTAACAGAAAAGCTAACATGTATAGCTACTCATGCTCATAAATAGCAAATAAATAACATGTAAGAAATTAAACATGGAAAAGCTGCTAGCATAAAAGAAAGCTAAACTTGCTGATCTTTTAAAACAAAGTGAAACTTACTTCATTTACTCTAAATTTATTCTTTTATTTCACTTGTTTAAAATTTATACTTTAATACTTGAAAATAATAATCAACTTCTCTTGGGCCCGGCATTGTACCACTTTGCGGGCATTCTTAATAAGAATCGAGGTAGCTAATCCCGAAACTACTAAGATACTTCTAGGCCTTGTGCCTAGGGGCAACTTGGAGCCCATCCCTTGGACCTTGTGTCCGGTACATGCCCTTTAAAAGTAAAATACTTATTATCTTATTTACTACTTCTTTAAATGCCTTGGCATTTTAATAGACACCTTGTGTGCAAAAAATCCCTAAAGTCTTGACTTTGGGATCTACTTAAGGCCTCGGCCTTTTCTTTCTTTTCTTTATCTTTCTTATACTTTTCTTTATCTTTCTTATGCATCTATGAATGAAACTAACTATGTAACACATAATCATGCATAGAATACAAAAGAAATCTGCACATACAATACTTATCAAAAATCTGCACTAATGCTTAACAAAAATCTGCATACTAGCTTGATAAAAATCTGCATAATAGCTTAACAGAAATCTGCATACTAGCTTAACAAAATCTGCACTTGCTTAATAGAAATTCTGCAAAGCAACTTAACAAAAGAAACATATTCTGGCTAGTACAGATTTTCATCGTCTCTCAAACTTCCTCTCCATAATATGACTAATACACAGCTTATCTGGAATTCACTCAATAAAGATATTATAACTCGTATTCCACTTAAAATTCCAGAATCAGCCAAGCACAGATGTTATCCATATACTTGAATGGAAGTAGCATAACTAAACCTCAAACTCAGATTCAACATAAACAATTTATCTAAACCTCATGCTCAGATTTAATGTAAGCAAATTATCTAAACCTCATGCTCAGATTTAACATAAGCAGATTATCTAAATAGAAACTCCAAAGTGGGGTTGTTTGTGCCCATTTCATAGCTAGAGCTATTACTTATACTTTAACAAAGAACTGTCCTTGCCCATTAAATAACACTAAAAAGGTCTAAACTTGTTAGAACTTGAAACTCTAGCACTTCCGAAATTCTTTATGGCTAAATCCGAAGGTAAAGTTTCCATCCTTAATTTACATCATCAACATTTGATCATCATCTTTTCAAAATCCAACAATCCCTTAAATCTATGCATTTTCTTCCCATAAATCAATCAATATGATATCTATCTCAATTCATGGTTTCAAGCTTATTATAGAAATCACTATATGCTTAAAAAACTTGTTATACTTACAACCTTTTTCTTTTTCAGTTCTAAATCTCTGTTATTTAAACAATGCAAGGAACACAAAGCAGCATATCCTTAAACTGCATCAAATCTGCATGCAAGCTCTAAAACTAGTATAGGATTAATGAGTTGTTCTTGTTCATCATATAGCACAAGAGGAATGGGTTGTTCTAACTAATTAAGGAAGCATAAGAAACTAAATCTAAAACTGAAATCTCATACTTTATAAAGCAATAGAATCCTCAAGAAGTCAACTTGCTGAATTGAAACTTAAAATGCATTACTGGTTGGAATGCCTTTGAAACAGCTGATGATAAACTAGAATTTTATGCTTTCTTAGGGTGTATCTTGATCTAGATGCATAAAGCAATCCCAGGTATTAGTAAATTCTAGTTTCTTCATTAACCATCTTATAACTCACACATCAATTCCAATTATCCAGCAAACTGAAACCAACTCAGAAATCAAACACCCATCACCACTAAAACCTCAAATCCAAATCAAAACTGAAATCTTTTAACCATGCTTCAATAGAGTTGCAAAGGAAACAACAAATCTTGGGGCTATTCTAAAAATCCCTAACAATCAAAGCTTTACAAAACAAAACTGTTCTGAAATAGATTTCATGGCGACACACTTTAACAGAACTACAAAGGAGTAATCAGATCTTCCTTAAGCTTGCTACAATGGGACTACACAGAAACAATCGAATTCCTCCTTAAGTATGCTACAACAGGACACTAATTCTTGCTACTACAGAATTTAAAAGCAAGGAAAACAAAAACGCATGCTTCTAAAACTTCAACAAAATAGAACCCTAACCAAAAAGGGAACATGGCAAGGCTACACGGAAAACCCATAATCGTGGCAAGAAACCAAACCAATCGAAAACCAATCGAAGGGAACTTCAAAGCTCGCGGAACTACTCCTACTGCAGGTGAGAAGCAACTCACTCCTTGTATCCTTGAACTCACAGCTGGAAAAGGTGGCTTCCAATACTTCTAGGGCTTGCAGAGGACTCAAGCTCTCGGCAACTCCTTCACCTCCACTTGTTCTCCTCGACAAGATGATCACGATGGCAGAGAACCCTCTCGGATTAGGTCCTTGGCCGGCCGCCGGAGATGAGCCCTAGTTGCGGCTTCGTCGTCTTCGTTTTCGCCCGAACAGAAACGCCGCGCGCCGTCGCGAGAGGAGGAATTTTGAGAGAAATTTTTAGGTTTTAGGAAAAAGATTTAAATCTTATACTTAAGGTTATTTTCGTTTCCAACTATAGCTTATATACAATTTATTCCATAATTTATTAACAAAACTCTTGCAGACCGGTTGGTTGGCTGAGTTCCGCTTAAAATGGGGTTCGAGTCTCGGCTGCAACCATTTTATTTCCTTTTTATTCTCTGTTTCCTAACTACTGCTTAAATAGAATTTTTCTTCTCCTTTAATAACAAACGATCACTAGCACACTTGGTCAGCCCGGCTTTAACCAAGTCTGAGATCTCGGCTTCGATTCCTCAGCCGCGCACTTTTATTTCCAATTTATTTTACTGTTCCTAACTACTACTTAAATATATATCGCTCCATATATGATTAACAAATCGAGCGTAGCTCGGTTGGTTGGGCCGGTTTTGCTTGGGTCCGGGGTGCTGGGTTCGAAACCCAGCTTCTACAATCCTTTTTTTTTATTTTAGTTTATTTGTAAAACTTATTCTCCTTGGTAAAAATACCAAACGAACTCCAAAAATTGCATAAAAATACTCTAAAAATTTCTAAAAATCTCTAGAATTTTTCTATAGCATTTCTAAATATTTTTGAATTATTTTTGGGGCTCAAAATGAGGAAATTTGGGTCGTTACAATTCCCCATACCTTATAAAAAGTTCGTCCTCTAACTTAGAATAATTCTAGATATTTCTGTCTCATACTGTCTCCCGCTCCCAAGTGACTTCCTCGTGCTTCTGGTTCTGCCAGACGACCTTCACTAGTGGCACTTCTTTATTTCTTAGTCTCTTGACTGCTCTGTCCACTATCTGTGTAGGTCTGCTCTCATAACTAAGATCCTCTTGGATCTGCACTGACTGAGGCTCAATCACTTGGCTAGGGTCATGGAGGCACTTCTTTAACATGGAGACATGAAACACATTGTGTATTGCTGACATGTCCTGTGGTAAATCCAACTTGTAAGCTACTTTCCCAATCCTTTCTATGATTAGGTAAGGTCCTACATAACGAGGACTTAATTTACCCTTCTTGCCAAATCTCATCACTCCCTTCATAGGAGCGACCTTGAGAAAGACTGAATCCCCTACTTGAAATTCAAGTGGCCTACGGCGTGTGTCAGCATAACTCTTTTGTCTACTCTGGAACTGTCAGGATAGGAGCACTGGTCAGTCTCTTCTTGAGCTCTTGGAAACTCTGCTCACATTTATCTGACCATTCAAACTTCCTGTTCTTTCGGGTGAGGGTTGTTAGTGGAGAGGCTATCCTGGAAAAGTCTTCCACGAATTTCCTGTAGTACCCAGCTAAACCAAGGAAGCTTCTGATCTCCCTGGCATTCTTGGGTCTCTTCCAATTGCTGACCGCTTCTACTTTGGCTGGATCTATTTGTATGCCTTCTCTAGAAACAATGTGACCTAGAAACGCTACCTGCTCCAACCAGAATTCGCACTTTGAGAATTTAACATAGAGCTGCTTTTGTTGAAGGGTCTGCAGAACTATTCTCAAGTGCGTGTCATGCTCCTCTAGGGTTTTGGAATAGATTAGAATGTCGTCGATGAACACAATGACGAATTTATCAAGGTATTCTCTGAACACTCTATTCATCAGGTCCATGAAAATTACAGGTGCATTAGTCACACCAAAAGGCTTGACTACGAACTCGTAGTGTCCGTATCTGGTCCTGAAAGCCGTTCTGGGTATGTCTCTTTCTTTCACCTTCAGCTGATGATACCTAGAGCATAGGTCTATCTTTGATAACACTGTTGCTCCTCTTTACTGATCAAATAAGTCATCGATCCTGGAAAGGGGTACTTGTCCTTAACTGCTACTTTGGTCAGCGTTCTGAAATCTATGCACATTAGCACAGACCCATCTTTCTTCTTACGAACAACTCTTTTAGCTCTGCTAGAGAAATTTAGTACAGAGCTTTTGAAATTGGGCTGGCGTCAGGAACCAATTCAATTTCAAATTCCGCTTCTCTGTTGTGAGGTAGTCCAGGTAGCTCTTCTAGAAATACCTTTGGATACTAACAGACTACCCGAACATCTTCCTGCTTGGGTCTTTCTTGTTCTTCTGTACTCCAGTTCTGATTACTTGACTGGGTCTCTGTTTCCCCACTGTCTTGTGTTGCGTTTGTTGTGCCTTGTTGCTGTTCAGATAGTGCTCACTAATGCCCTGCTGACCAGCTCTTCACCAATCTATGGTCGGTGAGTTTCACTACTCACATTAGGTGTTATTTCTGGTCTCAACATTCGGAGCATCAGTCTGACTTGTTCTTTCACTGTACTTACTAACTCTAGGAAAAGGTGAGCTAGCCTGTTAAATCTTTTAACCGCTTCTTCTACTGGTAGGTCACCTGGTCTAAATTCTATAAACTGCTCATAATGTTTATTGGTGATCCGTTGGCGGAAGAACTCTTAGTAAAACTCTATCTCAAAGTCAACCCAGCTCATCTGGTTGACTGCTCTTTTACTCTTAACTCGCTCCCACTACATACAAGCATCTCCAGATAGGCAGAAAGAGGCACACTTAATGGTATCAACCTTCTCGACTTCTGGTCAGTCAAGAAGCTCCATTGTGCTCTCAAATGTCTTGAACCAAGCCTGGGCATCCCAGGGTTCAGTCGTTCCTAAGAAGCTTCTTGGTTTCAGCTTCATCCACTGGATGAGATATGCTTCTTGTCTTTTAGATGCTATGGCGACTTCCAGGGCAGCTGATGGGACTTCAGTCACCACTAGGGTCTCCACATTAATGGTTGGGGGAGTGGGAGGAGCTGACTTCTGATTGGCCATTAGATTGACAATCACTTGCTGCTGCTCGCTACTTGTCTCTGAAGTTGAGTAACAACTTCAGAGAGAATAGGCCCAGGGATTCTGGGCTCTTCGTTCTCCTGAACTTGGTTCTCAGTATGAACAGTATGGGGATGTTCTCTTCTTGCCATCTAATTATGCAAAGAAAAAGACTTGCTATCTTCTCTATCCTTCCTAACCAAACTTAGGTATATGAATAAAAGAGAAACAAACTTCTATCTTACTTAAGCACTTAAAAACAAATACTCTATACTGCAGTTAATAATAAGGAAAGCAATAAAGAAAGAACTTAAATACTTTCTTACTTGAAGACGGCAAGGATGATGCTGATGTGTGTGTGATGCTGGAGAATGGGAACTGCTCTGATACCAACTGTAACGACCACCCTTCTTACTACTACTACTACTCTCTAAGAGTGACCGTTACTTATCTACTACTCTACTTAACCGGTTTATTAAAAAATCTCTAGGAAAACCCTACCGAAAAATTTCGGCAGAATCTCCCCTGTACCGGTGACCATTTCCCATAATACAAGCATAATATACTCAGCCACAGGTGGCTGGAACATATAATCACTCAACCACGCAGTATAATAACTCAATAAGAAGAATGAAACTACTCTAGCAATAGTAAACAGATAACACTCCAACAATAAAACATAACAAAGTGCAGAATAGACTCAATTACAATCTCAACTTCATCATAGCATTAAGGAGAAAAGAAAAGGAAACTCTAATCAGGTAAGTTTTAACAACTCCATAGCAGACTCTTGATTTCTCCATAGTCCAGCCATCACACACCTTCATCACCACCACCTTGTCGCCTTCCTTTCATACCTTAGCTTTTCCTTTATCTGCAGTAGGAGGAAATGCAGTCTATAAGCATAAAGCTTAGTGAGCGCTATCTACTCACAAAAACTCGATATGCATGTATACAAATAAAAACATGCTAAAACTGAATGCTAACATGTAAAGCTACTCATGCTCATAAATAGTAAAGAAATCAACTAACAGAAAAGCTAACATGTATAGCTACTCATGCTCATAAATAGCAAATAAATAACATGTAAGAAACTAAACATGGAAAAGCTGCTAGCATAAAAGAAAGCTAAACTTGCTGATCTTTTAAAACAAAGTGAAACTTACTTCATTTACTCTAAATTTATTCTTTTATTTCACTTGTTTAAAATTTATACTTTAATACTTGAAAATAATAATCAACTTCTCTTGGGCCCGGCATTGTACCACTTTGCGCGCATTCTTAATAAGAATCGAGGTAGCTAATCCCGAAACTACTAAGATACTTCTAGGCCTTGTGCCTAGGGGCAACTTGGAGCCCATCCCTTGGACCTTGTGTCCGGTACATGCCCTTTAAAAGTAAAATACTTATTATCTTATTTACTACTTCTTTAAATGCCTTGGCATTTTAATAGACACCTTGTGTGCCAAAAATCCCTAAAGTCTTGACTTTGGGATCTACTTAAGGCCTCGGCCTTTTCTTTCTTTTCTTTATCTTTCTTATACTTTTCTTTATCTTTCTTATGCATCTATGAATGAAACTAACTATGTAACACATAATCATGCATAGAATACAAAAGAAATCTGCACATACAATACTTATCAAAAATCTGCACTAATGCTTAACAAAAATCTGCATACTAGCTTGATAAAAATCTGCATAATAGCTTAACAGAAATCTGCATACTAGCTTAACAAAATCTGCACTTGCTTAATAGAAATTCTGCAAAGCAACTTAACAAAAGAAACATATTCTGGCTAGTACAGATTTTCATCGTCTCTCAAACTTCCTCTCCATAATATGACTAATACACAACTTATCTGGAATTCACTCAATAAAGATATTATAACTCGTATTCCACTTAAAATTCCAGAATCAGCCAAGCACAGATGTTATCCATATACTTGAATGGAAGTAGCATAACTAAACCTCAAACTCAGATTCAACATAAACAATTTATCTAAACCTCATGCTCAGATTTAATGTAAGCAAATTATCTAAACCTCATGCTCAGATTTAACATAAGCAGATTATCTAAACAGAAACTCCAAAGTGGGGTTGTTTGTGCCCATTTCATAGCTAGAGCTATTACTTATACTTTAACAAAGAGCTGTCCTTGCCCATTAAATAACACTAAAAAGGTCTAAACTTGTTAGAACTTGAAACTCTAGCACTTCCGAAATTCTTTATGGCTAAATCCGAAGGTAAAGTTTCCATCCTTAATTTACATCATCAACATTTGATCATCATCTTTTCAAAATCCAACAATCCCTTAAATCTATGCATTTTCTTCCCATAAATCAATCAATATGATATCTATCTCAATTCATGGTTTCAAGCTTATTATAGAAATCACTATATGCTTAAAAAACTTGTTATACTTACAACCTTTTTCTTTTTCAGTTCTAAATCTCTGTTATTTAAACAATGCAAGGAACACAAAGCAGCATATCCTTAAACTGCATCAAATCTGCATGCAAGCTCTAAAACTAGTATAGGATTAATGAGTTGTTCTTGTTCATCATATAGCACAAGAGGAATGGGTTGTTCTAACTAATTAAGGAAGCATAAGAAACTAAATCTAAAACTGAAATCTCATACTTTATAAAGCAATAGAATCCTCAAGAAGTCAACTTGCTGAATTGAAACTTAAAATGCATTACTGGTTGGAATGCCTTTGAAACAGCTGATGATAAACTAGAATTTTATGCTTTCTTAGGGTGTATATTGATCTAGATGCATAAAGCAATCCCAGGTATTAGTAAATTCTAGTTTCTTCATTAACCATCTTATAACTCACACATCAATTCCAATTATCCAGCAAACTGAAACCAACTCAGAAATCAAACACCCATCACCACTAAAACCTCAAATCCAAATCAAAACTGAAATCTTTTAACCATGCTTCAATAGAGTTGCAAAGGAAACAACAAATCTTGGGGCTATTCTAAAAATCCCTAACAATCAAAGCTTTACAAAACAAAACTGTTCTGAAATAGATTTCATGGCGACACACTTTAATAGAACTACAAAGGAGTAATCAGATCTTCCTTAAGCTTGCTACAATGGGACTACACAGAAACAATCGAATTCCTCCTTAAGTATGCTACAACAGGACACTAATTCTTGCTACTACAGAATTTAAAAGCAAGGAAAACAAAAACGCATGCTTCTAAAACTTCAACAAAATAGAACCCTAACCAAAAAGGGAACATGGCAAGGCTACACGGAAAACCCATAATCGTGGCAAGAAACCAAACCAATCGAAAACCAATCGAAGGGAACTTCAAAGCTCGCGGAACTACTCCTACTGCAGGTGAGAAGCAACTCACTCCTTGTATCCTTGAACTCACAGCCGGAAAAGGTGGCTTCCAATACTTCTAGGGCTTGTAGAGGACTCAAGCTCTCGGCAACTCCTTCACCTCCACTTGTTCTCCTCGACAAGATGATCACGATGGCAGAGAACCCTCTCGGATTAGGTCCTTGGCCGGCCGCCGGAGATGAGCCCTAGTTGCGGCTTCGTCGTCTTCGTTTTCGCCCGAACAGAAACGCCGCGCGCCGTCGCGAGAGGAGGAATTTTGAGAGAAATTTTTAGGTTTTAGGAAAAAGATTTAAATCTTATACTTAAGGTTATTTTCGTTTCCAACTATAGCTTATATACAATTTATTCCATAATTTATTAACAAAACTCTTGCAGACCGGTTGGTTGGCTGAGTTCCGCTTAAAATGGGGTTCGTGGGTTCGAGTCTCGGCTGCAACCATTTTATTTCCTTTTTATTCTCTGTTTCCTAACTACTGCTTAAATAGAATTTTTCTTCTCCTTTAATAACAAACGATCACTAGCACACTTGGTCAGCCCGGCTTTAACCAAGTCTGAGATCTCGGCTTCGATTCCTCAGCCGCGCACTTTTATTTCCAATTTATTTTACTGTTCCTAACTACTACTTAAATATATATCGCTCCATATATGATTAACAAATCGATCGTAGCTCGGTTGGTTGGGCCGGTTTTGCTTGGGTCCGGGGTGCTGGGTTCGAAACCCAGCTTCTACAATCCTTTTTTTTTTTATTTTAGTTTATTTTTAAAACTTATTCTCCTTGGTAAAAATACCAAACGAACTCCAAAAATTGCATAAAAATACTCTAAAAATTTCTAAAAATCTCTAGAATTTTTCTATAGCATTTCTAAATATTTTTGAATTATTTTTGGGGCTCAAAATGAGGAAATTTGGGTCGTTACAGTAAGTATCCCTCGCCTTAATAATCTAGTTAATTATTTATTGCGAAAATTAGCTAAGTCGAACCTTAGAGTTAAGCCCCTTCTAAAGGAAGTTGAAATCCTTAAAGAAGCGACTAACTCCAAATCGTTGATTGAACCAGTTCAGACTGGAAACTCGACTCAAGTTCAAAAACTTGAAGAAGAGAACTCCAGTCTGAAAACTCAAGTCAAGGATCTGGAGAAAAGAATAGAACGATTTTCTTTAGGTTCCAAGAATCTTGACCTAATTCTTTGGACACAAAGAGCCGTTTACAATAGAACTGGTTTAGAATTTAACCCCAAAAAAAAAATTTAAATCCTACTTATCTCTTGTACAAAAATCAAATAGAAAAATAGTCCAAGCATGGGTCCCCAAGTCCAAATTGATTAATCAAGTTGGACTTAGTCAATATTGGATCCCGAAGGATCAAATACGCTACCTCGATAGACCATATCGAGGCTATGATCCAGGGAGAGTAAAAAGGAAAACGATCTTAATAAAATTAAATAAAAAATTTAAAATTAAATTAAAATTTAAAATTAAATTAAAAAATTCAAAATTAAATAAAAAATTAAATTAAAATTCAAAATTAAATTAAAAATTTGAAATTAAATTAAAAATTAAAAATTAAATTAAAATTAAAAATTAAAAATTCGGAATTAAATTAAACTCAAAATTTAAAATTCAAAATTAATTCAAAATTCAACTTAAATCAAATAAAAATTAGAAGGAGGATCCAGAATAGCTGGCACCCCCAACTAAACTACCCGACTGGGTAACCCAACTTAATTTACCCGAAATGGGTAAACAAAAGTAGACTACCCGGCAGGGTAATTAAGAGTAGATAAAATAGGCTAGGTTTAACTTGACCCACGGTACTGGTGAAGTTTTTGGATGATAGTACGTTAGGGAAGTTGGGGATCGCATGTCTAGGAAGATATGGCTTCGACCTGGTGCATTTGGCCAAGTGGAACTGACCGAAGCTACCCTTAAATGGATCCTAACTAGTTAGACCAAGGTTTAGTATTAAGTTCAATGGGTAGGACTATTTGGAAAACTTCAAAGGCATGGTTACTTTAATGAGTTCCTTGTGACTCACCATAGCCCAGAAGTTTATCCAAAGAATACTTACTTGTTGAACCTCAAGCTAAACCTGAATCTAACACAAAGTTAAACAAAACCCTTAAATTGAACCTCAATTCATCTCACAAAAATTATAGGATTCCCTGATTGAAAATTTAGATCGGGTGAGAGGACTAAGTAATTAAAATCAAACTGATAATTAATTCAAATTCAAAATGATTTTAAAAATCTTTTAAAATTTAATTTCAAAATTATTTAAAAAAAAACCTTTTAAAAAAATCATTTAAAAATCTTTTTAAACTTAATTTCAAAAATCTTTTAATTTTTTTTTAAAAATCTTTTAAAATTTAATTTTAAAATTCCTTTAAAAATCTTTCAAAATTATTTTAAAAATCTTTAAAAACTTAACTTCAAAATATTTCAAAATTATTTTAAATCCTTTAAAACTTAATTTCAAAATTCCTTTAAAAATCTTTTCAAAATTTTTTTAAATCTTTAAAACCTTAATTTCAAAATTCCTTTAAAAAATCTTTTCAAAATTATTTTAAAAATCTTTAAAAACTTAACTTCAAAATATTTCAAAATTATTTTAAATCCTTTAAAAACTTAATTTCAAAATTCCTTTAAAAATCTTTTCAAAATTATTTTAAAAGTCTTTAAAACTTAATTTCAAAATTCCTTTAAAAAATCTTTTCAAAATATTTCAAAATTATTTTAAAAGTCTTTTAAAACTTAATTTCAAAATTATTTGAAAAAACTTTTAAAAAATCATTTTAAAATCTTTTAAAACTTAATTTCAAAATTATTTTAAAAATCTTTTAAAACTTAATTTCAAAATTATTTGAAAAATCTTTTTAAAAAAATCAGTTTAAAATCTTTTAAAACTTAATTTCAAAATTATTTTAAAAATATTTAAAAAAATCATTTTTAAATCTTTAAAAAAATTATTTTAAAATCATTAAAAATTGATATGTGGCAAAGTGTTTTCTACACAATTGATCTACCCATATCCTCTACAAAGTGTTTTCTAACACAACAAGAGGAAACTGATCTGTGGCACAGAAGATTGGGCCACACTCACACTAGACTCATTTAAAAATTGAGTCAAAATGGTCTAGTTAGAGGTTTATCCAAACTAAAATTTATTGAAAACTCAATCTGTAATGCTTGTCAACAAGGAAAACAAACTAAGTCAACACACAAGTCAACTAATCTAGATAGAACCAACTCCTTACTTGAGCTCCTACATCTAGACCTATTTGATTCACATTGAGCCAAGGCACTAAGCAAGAACCAGTATTGCTTAGTTATAATTGATGACTATTTTAGGTTCACTTGGGTAAAATTTCTAAAAACGAAAGATGAAACTTTTGAAGTATTTAGTAATTTTTGTAATTTAATAGAAAATGAAAAAGATACTAAAATTAAAAGAATAAGAAGTGATCACGGGGGGAATTTGAAAATCATAGGTTTACCCAATTCTGTAGAATCAATGGGTATAAACATGAATATTCTTACCCTACGACTCCCCAACAAAACGACCTAGTAGAACGTAAGAACCGAACCCTACAAGAAGCCGCTAGGACTATGTTAAATGAATATAATTTAAATCATCAATTTTGGGCTGAAGCAGTAAATACTGCAAATTATATTCAAAATAGAATTCTAATTAACAAATATCACAATAAAACTCCTTATGAAATATATTATAATAAAATTCCTAACTTAAACTATTTAAAAGTTTTCGGGTGTAAAGTTCACATTTTAAACACTAAAGATTACTTAGGAAAATTTAAACCCAAATCAAACAAAGGAATCTTTTTAGGGTACTCTACAACAAGTAGGGCATACAGAGTCTATAATCAAAATACCCTAAAAGTTGAAGAAACAACTAATGTAATATTTGATGAAGAAAATAATCTACCAAATATAGATGAAAGTATTAACATTAATCCAAAAACTAATGAAGATGATGAAATTCATCCCAACACTAACAAACCAGAGGAACCAATTTCTGACCCAAATATAAGACCAACTAGAGCAAGTGCCTCTCACCCACCTAACCAAATTTTGAGTGATCCAAACTTAGGAGTCAGAACCAGATCCTCATATAGGAACCTAAGTCAGATTGCCCTTATTTCAAAGATTGAGCCTAAGACCTTAGAAGAGGCCCTACCTGACCCAGATTGGATCATTGCTATGCAGGAAGAGCTAGCACAATTTGAACGAAACCAAGTCTGGGTACTTATACCTAAACCCATAGATAAATCCATAATTGACACCAAATGGGTATTTAGGAACAAATTGGATGATCAGGGAGAAATAGTTAGAAACAAGTCCAGACTAGTAGCCAAAGGATTCAGTCAGGTTGAAGGTTTAGATTATGACGAAACTTATGCACCAGTAGCTAGACTCGAATCCATTAGGATGCTGCTAGCCTATGCAACACATAAAGGGTTTAAGTTATACCAAATGGATATAAAATCCGCATTCCTAAATGGATTTATTAAGGAAGAGGTCTATGTAAACCAACCCCCAGGATTTGAGGACCTAGACTTTCCTAATCATGTATTTAAATTGAAAAAGGCCTTATATGGACTTAAGCAAGCTCCTAGAGCTTGGTATGAAAGACTATCTAATTACCTAACATCCAAATACTTTAACCAAGGTCACATAGTGTTGGTTGCAACTCGGAAAACCAAATGGTTCCACTGTACAAAAATTTTGTACAAAGGTCTGAACCTTTTCCTAGCTACCATGTGTTCTTTTAAATTAAACTTGGATCACCTGTGGAACTTAACACGTTTGATCCAAAGTTTAATCTATTTGTTTTTTTATGTTTAGACTTGGATCTCCTGCGGAACTTAACACGATCGATCTAAATCACCTAGGTTATTAATTCCATTAAATATTAATTTCCAAAATTGACTTCCAGGACTACATGGCGAGACACATGACCTTCTTGGATATGGGAACAACCACCACCGCCTAGACAAAGCCTTTTAAGGAAAGCTAATATTTAATTTCCTTAAATAACTTTAGGCCAACTGAAAAGAACAATCAAATCACAAGGAAAAGAAAAACAAAGAACACAACATCGAAAACAAATTCGAAATACTAGAATCGCATGCCTCTTGTATTTGATATTTTTACATGAAGATAAAACTAGTATGATGCGGAAATAAAATACTAGTATACCTTTTCTTTTGCAAGCAAAAACCTCTAGATCTTTTACCGTATTCCTCTTATAACCTCGGACGTTGTGTGGGCAACGATCTTCCGAGATGAGAAACCACCAAAGCACCTTCTTATCCTCCTTGCAAGGTTCGGCCAAATCAAGTGCACCTCCAAGGAAGAAGAGAAACCACCACCAATGCTCCAAGGGATGAAAGCTTTCTCTCCTTCTTCTCCAAGCTAGAAACCGGCCACCACTTGATCTCCAAGATGAAGGAAGTTTCGGCCACAAGGATGGAGAGAAGAGAAAGGATGAGGCCGGCCACACCAAGGAAGAAAAGAGGGAGAAAATAATAGAGGTTGTTCACCTTGAAGGCTCCCAAAACCCCCTTTTTTATAATCCTTAGCTTTGGCAAATAAGGAAATTTAATTACAATAAAATTTCCTTAAATTTCCTTGATATGAATTAATTAAGAAAAATTAAACAAAATTTCCTATTCCTTCATGTCATGGCCGACCACATCATTAAGAGCAAACAAAGCTATTTCAATCAACAATTAAAATTCCTTATTTATCTTTGGAAATAAAAAAAAAAATTCCCTTTAAAATCCCTTCATGGTTGATAAAAATAAATTTCTATAATTTTAATTTTTCTACATGCGAATAATTTACAAAGAAGAAAAATAAAATATCTTTCCTATCTATAAATAAGGAAAGAGATCTAATCTCTTTTATTAATCTTTTGTAGAAGAGATATTTTAATTTTTAATCTCTCCAATAAATTATATCTTTCACATAAGAAAAATTTAAAATTAAAATTCTTTTTTAATTTAATAGGGTCGGCCACCTTAGCTTGGGTTCAAGCTAGGGCCGGCCACCCATGGACCAAGGTTGGCCGACCCTAGCTTGATCCACAAGCTAGCTTGGCCGACCCCTACACCATGGGTATGAAGGTGGGTAAAGGTGAGTATAGTACTCTATAAATAAGAGACTACGATTGGGACCGAGAGGAGGAATTGGTTTTGGTCTCCTGATAAAATTAAGCATCCCGTGTTCGCCCCGAACACACAACTTAATTTTATCAATAATAATTTATTCCACTAGAGAACTATTATTGAACTACCGCACAAATCCCAAATTACATTTTTGGGCTCCTTCTTATTATGAGTGTGTTAGTCTCCCTGTGTTTAAGATGTCGAATGTCCACTAATTAAGTGAGTTACTGACAACTCATTTAATTAATATCTTAATCCAAGAATAGTACCACTCAACCTTATCGTCATGTTGGACTAAGTCCACCTGCAGGGTTTAACATGACAATCCTTATGAGCTCATCTTGGGGACATTATCAACCTAGATCACTAGGACACATTTTCCTTCTATAATCAACAACACACACTATAAGTGATATCATTTCCCACTTATCGGGCTTATTGATTTATCGAACTAAATCTCACCCATTGATAAATTAAAGAAATAAATATCAAATATATGTGCTTGTTATTATATTAGGATTAAGAGCACACACTTCCACAATAACTAAGGTATTTGTTCCTTTATATAGTCAGTATAAAAGAAACGACCTCTAATGGTCCTACTCAATACACTCTAAGTGTACTAGTGTAATTATATAGTTAAGATAAACTAATTCCTAATTACACTACGACCTTCCAATGGTTTGTTCCTTTCCATTTTGGTCGTGAGCTACTGTTTATAATTTATAAGGTACTGATAACATCATCTTCTGTATGTGACACCACATACTATGTTATCTACAATATAAATTAATTGAACAACTACAAACAAATATAGATAATTTGACCAAATGTGATTCTTTATTCAAAATAAATGTTTACAAAAGCTTAGGCTTTCAGTATACACTCTAACAATCTCCCACTTATACTAATGACTAAGCTGTCATATCTTCTGCCATAGATCTGATTCTCATTCCCTCCACATGCCGATCGAAAGCTTTTGCCGGAAGGGCCTTAGTGAAAGGATCTGCCAGGTTATCTGCTGATGCAATCTTGGCGATAACAACTTCTCCTCGCTTCATGATATCTCGTATTAGGTGGTACTTGCGCTCTATATGTTTACTTGCCTTATGGGCTCATGGTTCCTTCGAGTTTGCAACTGCACCGCTATTATCACAATAAATTGTGATGATTTTGGGCAAACCAGGAATCACATCTGTAACGACCCAATTTTCCCTATTTCAAGTTCTAAAAGTCCATAAAAATATTTGGAAATACTTTTAAAATATTCTAGAGATTTTTAGGAATTTTTAGAGTATTTTTATGTAAATTTTGGAGTCCGTTTAGTATTTTTACCGAGAGGAGAAAGTTAAAAAAAAATAATAATAAAAAAATAAAAAAGTTGTAGAAGCTAGGTTTCGAACCCAGCTCCTTTGACCCAAGCAAAACCGGCCCAACCAGCTGAGCTACACGATTTTTGTTAATTATATATGGAGCAATATGTATATAAGTAGTAGTTAGGAATAAGAATAAATAGGAAGGAAAATAGTGGCAGCCGAGACTCGAATCCACGAGCCCTGACTTAGTCAAAGCGCAGCCAACCAACCGGTCTACGAAAGCTTTGTTAATTACATAGGAGGTGGAATATATTTAAGCTATAGTTAGAGTGTTTTGAATAAAAGGGGAATAAAAGTGCGCGGCTGGGATTTGAACCCATGAGCTGGGCTTTAAGCAAAACCAGCCCAAACCAGCTGAGCTACAAGATTCTTAATAACTATATAAGGGAAGAATAGAGTTATAGCATAGTTTTGGATTTAACCCTAATATATTAAAGGGAATTAGGTTTTGATTTTTCCAAAACTAAACATTTTCTCCCGATTCCTCTCCTCTTCTCGCGACGGCGCGCGGCGGTGCTCTCGGGCGAAAGAAGCGACGGAACTAGGGATCGTCTCCGGCGCCGGCTAAGGTTTTCGAGAGGTTTTCTTCACCTCCTTGAGGTCGGCTTGTCGAGGGGAGCACGCGGGCGCAGAAGGATCGCCGGATTTGAAGCTTCATCCAAACCCTAGATCTCTTTCTCGGTTGTAAGCCCAAGCAAACCAAGGTGAGTTGCTTCTCACCTGCAGTAGGAGTAGTTCCGAGCTTTGATTTGTTTTCATGACTTTCGGATTTTAGGTTGTAAAGATTATGGTTTTGTGCTTACTGCCGGGGATCTCAAAGAAAAAGGAATGAATTGATTAGTTTAGGCATATGATTTGGATTTCCTTCATGCCTTGCAATTAGAAATTCAAGTTAGAGTTAGAATTTTCTGTTGTGACCTTGCTGTGCAATTCGGGTTTGTGACCTTGCTGTGCAAATCGGATTGGTACGGATTTGGATTTGTGCCATGCATTAGCTTGAGTAACCTTGATTTGAAAGTTCAGTTTTGAAATCTTGTTGTAAATTCCGAACATGAACAGCCTTTACAAGTGCAGATCTAGTTTTGTTGAAATCTGAGATAAATGAATAAGTTGTTTAGGTTTAACATGTGGTTTCGGTTTCTACTAGTTGAACATGAGCAGCCGACCCTTTAGTTTGCATCATTGATATCTTTAAATTCCTTTCTTTGCTACTGCATGAGAATGAGCAGCCGACCTTGAGCTTGCAGTGTTGATTTTCTTGATTTTTCTTCCTTGCTATTAATTGAGCATGAACAGCAGTGTAGTTTCCTTAATGAGCATGCACAACTTGGTACCTTAGTATATTTGGATAGATCTTTTGTTGTTGTTTTAAGGGCAAGAACAATCTTTACTTAGTTAGAATGAGTTTAGCATTACAGCTTTCTTGTCTTTGCACTTAAGGAGCAAGAACAGTCCTTAACATCAGTATTTTAGTTTTGGGTACCTTGCATTTTAACAAGCATGAATAATTTGTGTCGAGTTTCGGATTTCTTTTGAAGTATGAACTTATTCCAGTAAGCATGAGATTTCCTATTTGTTATTCCAGCAAGAATGAAGTTTTCAGTGCTAGTTAATAAGCACGAACAACCTCTAATTTTCATAAAGCAGTTTGTTTTTGTTTAATTACAGATAGTATATCTTGAGCATGCAATTATTAGTTTCTTTGCTATTACATAAGCATGAGTTTTTGTCTTTAAGAACTATAAGCAAGAAAGACTAAGGTCTAGACTTGATTTCAATTCCAGAAGATTGAATATCAAAAGCGCACACAAGGTGTTTGCTTAAATGCCAAGTAAGGGCAAGTATAAAGAAGTTATAGTTAAAAAGAAAGTATTTTACTTTTAAAGGGCATGTACCAGACACAAGGTTCAAGGGATGGGCTCCAAGTTGCCCCTAGGCACAAGGCCTAGAAGTATCTTAGTAGTTTCGGGATTAGCTACCTCGATTCTTATTAAGAATGCGCGCTAAGCGGTACAATGCCGGGCCCAAAAGAAGTTTATTATTATTTTGAAGTATTAAAGTATAAGTTTTGAAACAAATGAAACAAGCTTCAAATATGTTTAGAATTAGAAAGTTTAGTTCTTGTTGTTTGAAGCATTCAGTAGTAGTTTTATTTGTTTCTTGCTATTAGATTATTCAGCATGTTTAGTTTTATTTGCTTTCTGTTATAGTTTTATTCTTATGAGCATGTTTAGTTTTACATGTTTAGTAGCTTTACATGTTTAGTAGTTTTACATGTTTAGCTTTACATGTTTAGTAGTTTTACATGTTTAGTAGCTTTACATGTTTAGTATGCTTCTTTTATTGGTTTATAAGCATGATAAACAATACATGTTTAGTATTTCAGTTAGTATGCTTCTTTTATTGGTTTATGAGCATGATGAACTACAAATGTTTAGTATTTCAGTTAGCATGATTCCTTTGCTATATATGAGCATGAGTAGTTTTATATGTTAGCATTTAGTTTTAGCATGTTTTTATTTATATACATGCATATCGAGTTTTTGTGAGTAGATAGCGCTCACTAAGCTTTATGCTTATAGACTGCACTTCCTCCTACTGCAGATAAAGGAAAGGAAAAGATTTAGCAAGGAAGGCGACAAGGTGGTGGTGATGAAGGTGTGTGATGGCTGGACTATGGAGAGATCCAGAATGAGCTGGCAAATTGCCAAGACTTTTCTGTTTAGTTATTTTAGTTCTCTTTTAATGCTATGATGAAGTTGAGATTGTAATTGAGTCTATTCCGCACTTGTAGTTTGGTATGTCTTATCGTTGGAGTTCTATTTGTTTACTATTGCTAGAATAGTTTCCTTTTAGTTATTGTGATATTATTACTGCGTGGTTGTGAAGTATTTATACCAGCCGCATGTGGCTGATGGTTTATTATTTGTTTGTATTATGGGAAATGGTCACCGGTACAGGGGAGATTCTGCCGAAATTTTTCGGTAGGGTTTTCCTAGAGATTTTTAATAAACCGGTTAAGTGGAGTTAGTAGATAAGTAACGGTCACTCTTAGAGAGTAGTAGTAGTAGTAAAAAGGGTGGTCGTTACAGTTGGTATCAGAGCAGTTCCCATTCTCCAGCATCACACACACATCAGCATCATCCTTGCCGTCTCCAAGTAAGAAAGTATTTAAGTTCTTTCTTTATTGCTTTCCTTTATTATTATTTGCAGTATAGAGTAATTGCTTATGAGTACTTAAGTAAGATAGAAGTTAATGTTTCTCCTTTCTTGATCCATATATATATATGATTAGAAAGGGTTAGAGAAGCTATTTAGTCTTTTTCCTCTGCATAATTGGATGTCAAGAAGAGGACATCCCCGTACCGTTTATACTGAAGACCAAGTTCAGGAGAACAAAGAGCCCAGAACTCCTGGGCCTATTCTCTCTGAAGTTGTTGCTCCACTTCAGAGACAAGTAGCGAGCAGCAGCAAGTGATTGCCAATCTAATTGCCAATCAGAAGTCAGCTCTTCCCATTCCCCCAACCATTAATGTGGAGATCCCAGTGGTGACTGAAGTCCCATCAGCTGCCCTGGAAGTCGCCACAGCATCTAAAAGACAAGAAGCATATTTCATCCAGTGGCTGAAGCTGAAACCAGAAAGCTTCTCAGGAACGACTGAGCCCTGGGATGCCCAGGCTTGGTTCAAGACATTTGAGAGCACAATGGAGCTTCTTGACTGACCAGAAGTCGAGAAGGTTGATACCATTAAGTGTGCCACTTTCTGCCTATCTGGAGATGCTTGTATGTAGCGAGAGCGAGTTAAGAGTAAGAGAGCAGTCAACCAGATGAGATGGGTTGACTTTGAGATAGAGTTGTACTAAGAGTTCTTCCGCCAACGGATCACCAATAAACATTATGAGCAGTTTATAGAATTTAGACCAGGTGGCCTACCAGTAGAAGAAGCGGTTAAAAGATTTAACAGGCTAGCTCACCTTTGCCTAGAGTTAGTAAGTACAGTGAAAGAACGAGTCAGACTGATGCTCCTAATGCTGAGACCAGAAATAACACCTAATGTGAGTAGTGAAACTCACCGACCATAGATTGGTGAAGAGCTGGTCAGCAGGGCATTGGTGAGCACTATCTGAACAGCAACAAGGCACAACAAACGCAACACAAGCTAGTTAAAATAAAAGACAAGACAGGGGGAAACAGAGAACCCAATCAAGTAATCAGAACTGGAACGACAAAGATAACAAGAAAGACCCAAGCAGGAAGATGTTCGGGTAGTCTGTGAGTATCCAGAAGTATTTTCAGAAGGGCTACCTGGACTACCTCTCAACAGAGAAGTGGAGCCAATTTCAAAAGCTCTGTACCAAATTTCTCTATCAGAGCTAAAAGAGTTATAAGAACAATTTCAGGAGTTACTTGACATTCATCCGCCCTAGTCATTCATCCCGGGAAACTCCAGAGTTGTTCGTTAAGAAGAAGGACGGATCCATGCTAATGTGCATAGATTTTAGAGCGTTGAGCAAAGTAGCAATTAGGGACAAGTACTCTCATTCCAGAATAGATGATCTATATGATCAGCTAAAAAGGGTAATAGTGTTCTCTAAAATAGACCTGTGCTCTGGGTATCATCAGTTGGAAGTGAAAGAAAGTGATACACCCAGGAAAAGCTAACAAAGTGGCAGATGCACTAAGCAAAAAAAAATCCAGTGCATCCTTGATGTCTTTCTCATCATTAGCCCTACCACTACAGAAGGAGTTGTCAGACTTTGGAATGGAAATTATTTATGGGCAACTCTCTGCATTGACTCTAGAGTCAACCCTGCTTGAGGATATATAGAAGAAGCAAAGTGAAGATCTTGATATCCAAAAGATCAAGCAAGGGATACAGAAAGAAGAAAATTTAGAGTTTCGAGTATCAGACAGTGGAATTCTTTATCAGGGGAGCCACCTTTGTGTTCCCAATGACGAAGAGCTGAGAAAGAAAATTTTAGAAGAAGCTCATAGACACCTTATTCCATGCATCCTGGTTCTACCAAGATGTACCAAGACGTGAAACAGAGGTTCTGGTGGTCTGGACTCAAAAGAGATGTAGATAAATATGTCAGTACCTGCTTGACATGTCAGAGGGTCAAAGCAGAACACCAGAGACCAGGAGGAGTTCTACAGCCTCTTCCTATACCAGAGTGGAAGTGGGAAGACATCTCTATGGACTTCATAACAGGTCTCCCAAGAACTACAAATGGATATGATGCAATATGGGTAATAGTAGATAGATTGACCAAGTCTGCCCATTTTCTAGCCATCAAGGTGTCTCACTCTATAGAGCAGTCGACACAGCTGTATGTTAAAGAGGTGATCAGACTTCACGGAGTTCCTAAATCTATTGTTTCTGATAGAGATGGGCGCTTCACCTCTCACTTCTAGGAGTGTGTTCAGACTGCACTAGGCACCAAACTCAAGTTCAGCACAGCTTTCCATCTTCAGACTGATGGACAGACAAAGCGAGTAAATCAGATTCTAGAAGATATGCTCAGAGCTTGTGCACTAGATTTCAAGGGAAGTTAGTGCAAGTACTTGTGCTTAGCTGAATTTGCCTACAACAACAGCTATTAGGCCACCATCAAGATAGCTCCTTATGAGGCATTGTATGGCAGGAAGTGCAGATCACCCATTTGCTGGCAAGAAGCAGGTGAGAGAAAAGAAATGGAAGTAGAACTGGGCATTCAGACAGAGTTGATAGATGAGACTATTCAGGCTATCCAGAAGATCAAACAGAGAATTGAGACTGCCCAGAGTAGACAAAAGAGTTATGCTGACACACGCCGTAGGCCACTTGAAATTCAAGTAGGGGATTCAATCTTTCTCAAGGTCGCTCCTATGAAGGGAGTGATGAGATTTGGCAAGAAGAGTAAATTAAGTCCTCGTTATGTAGGACCTTACCTAATCATAGAAAGGATTGGGAAAGTAGCTTACAAGCTGGATTTACCACAAGACATGTCAGCAATACACAATGTATTTCATGTCTCCATGACCCGAGCCAAGTGATTCAGCCTCAGTCAGTGCAGATCCAAGAGGATCTTAGTTATGAGAGCAGACCTACACAGATAGTGGACAGAGCAGTCAAGAGACTAAGAAATAAAGAAGTGCCACTAGTGAAGGTTATCTAGCAGAACCAGAAGCACGAGGAAGTAACTTGGAAGCGGGAGGACAGTATGAGACAGAAGTATCCAGAGTTATTCTAAGTTCGAGGACGAACTTTTTATAAGGTATGAGGAATTGTAACGACCCAATTTTCCCTATTTCAAGTTCTAAAAGTCCATAAAAATATTTGGAAATACTTTTAAAATATTCTAGAGATTTTTAGGAATTTTTAGAGTATTTTTATGTAAATTTTGGAGTCCGTTTAGTATTTTTACCGAGAGGAGAAAGTTAAAAAAAAATAATAATAAAAAAATAAAAAAGTTGTAGAAGCTAGGTTTCGAACCCAGCTCCTTTGACCCAAGCAAAACCGGCCCAACCAGCTGAGCTACACGATTTTTGTTAATTATATATGGAGCAATATGTATATAAGTAGTAGTTAGGAATAAGAATAAATAGGAAGGAAAATAGTGGCAGCCGAGACTCGAATCCACGAGCCCTGACTTAGTCAAAGCGCAGCCAACCAACCGGTCTACGAAAGCTTTGTTAATTACATAGGAGGTGGAATATATTTAAGCTATAGTTAGAGTGTTTTGAATAAAAGGGGAATAAAAGTGCGCGGCTGGGATTCGAACCCATGAGCTGGGCTTTAAGCAAAACCAGCCCAAACCAGCTGAGCTACAAGATTCTTAATAACTATATAAGGGAAGAATAGAGTTATAGCATAGTTTTGGATTTAACCCTAATATATTAAAGGGAATTAGGTTTTGATTTTTCCAAAACTAAACATTTTCTCCCGATTCCTCTCCTCTTCTCGCGACGGCGCGCGGCGGTGCTCTCGGGCGAAAGAAGCGACGGAACTAGGGATCGTCTCCGGCGCCGGCTAAGGTTTTCGAGAGGTTTTCTTCACCTCCTTGAGGTCGGCTTGTCGAGGGGAGCACGCGGGCGCAGAAGGATCGCCGGATTTGAAGCTTCATCCAAACCCTAGATCTCTTTCTCGGTTGTAAGCCCAAGCAAACCAAGGTGAGTTGCTTCTCACCTGCAGTAGGAGTAGTTCCGAGCTTTGATTTGTTTTCATGACTTTCGGATTTTAGGTTGTAAAGATTATGGTTTTGTGCTTACTGCCGGGGATCTCAAAGAAAAAGGAATGAATTGATTAGTTTAGGCATATGATTTGGATTTCCTTCATGCCTTGCAATTAGAAATTCAAGTTAGAGTTAGAATTTTCTGTTGTGACCTTGCTGTGCAATTCGGGTTTGTGACCTTGCTGTGCAAATCGGATTGGTACGGATTTGGATTTGTGCCATGCATTAGCTTGAGTAACCTTGATTTGAAAGTTCAGTTTTGAAATCTTGTTGTAAATTCCGAACATGAACATCCTTTACAAGTGCAGATCTAGTTTTGTTGAAATCTGAGATAAATGAATAAGTTGTTTAGGTTTAACATGTGGTTTCGGTTTCTACTAGTTGAACATGAGCAGCCGACCCTTTAGTTTGCATCATTGATATCTTTAAATTCCTTTCTTTGCTACTGCATGAGAATGAGCAGCCGACCTTGAGCTTGCAGTGTTGATTTTCTTGATTTTTCTTCCTTGCTATTAATTGAGCATGAACAGCAGTGTAGTTTCCTTAATGAGCATGCACAACTTGGTACCTTAGTATATTTGGATAGATCTTTTGTTGTTGTTTTAAGGGCAAGAACAATCTTTACTTAGTTAGAATGAGTTTAGCATTACAGCTTTCTTGTCTTTGCACTTAAGGAGCAAGAACAGTCCTTAACATCAGTATTTTAGTTTTGGGTACCTTGCATTTTAACAAGCATGAATAATTTGTGTCGAGTTTCGGATTTCTTTTGAAGTATGAACTTATTCCAGTAAGCATGAGATTTCCTATTTGTTATTCCAGCAAGAATGAAGTTTTCAGTGCTAGTTAATAAGCACGAACAACCTCTAATTTTCATAAAGCAGTTTGTTTTTGTTTAATTACAGATAGTATATCTTGAGCATGCAATTATTAGTTTCTTTGCTATTACATAAGCATGAGTTTTTGTCTTTAAGAACTATAAGCAAGAAAGACTAAGGTCTAGACTTGATTTCAATTCCAGAAGATTGAATATCAAAAGCGCACACAAGGTGTTTGCTTAAATGCCAAGTAAGGGCAAGTATAAAGAAGTTATAGTTAAAAAGAAAGTATTTTACTTTTAAAGGGCATGTACCGGACACAAGGTTCAAGGGATGGGCTCCAAGTTGCCCCTAGGCACAAGGCCTAGAAGTATCTTAGTAGTTTCGGGATTAGCTACCTCGATTCTTATTAAGAATGCGCGCTAAGTGGTACAATGCCGGGCCCAAAAGAAGTTTATTATTATTTTGAAGTATTAAAGTATAAGTTTTGAAACAAATGAAACAAGCTTCAAATATGTTTAGAATTAGAAAGTTTAGTTCTTGTTGTTTGAAGCATTCAGTAGTAGTTTTATTTGTTTCTTGCTATTAGATTATTCAGCATGTTTAGTTTTATTTGCTTTCAGCATGCTGTTATAGTTTTATTCTTATGAGCATGTTTAGTTTTACATGTTTAGTAGCTTTACATGTTTAGTAGTTTTACATGTTTAGCTTTACATGTTTAGTAGTTTTACATGTTTAGTAGCTTTACATGTTTAGTATGCTTCTTTTATTGGTTTATAAGCATGATAAACAATACATGTTTAGTATTTCAGTTAGTATGCTTCTTTTATTGGTTTATGAGCATGATGAACTACAAATGTTTAGTATTTCAGTTAGCATGATTCCTTTGCTATATATGAGCATGAGTA
The DNA here is from genome assembly GCF_018446385.1 of Zingiber officinale. NCBI lineage: Eukaryota > Viridiplantae > Streptophyta > Magnoliopsida > Zingiberales > Zingiberaceae > Zingiber > Zingiber officinale. The sequence continues at coordinate 27,606,689 of NC_055992.1, read as the reverse complement.
GTTTTATATGTTAGCATTTAGTTTTAGCATGTTTTTATTTATATACATGCATATCGAGTTTTTGTGAGTAGATAGCGCTCACTAAGCTTTATGCTTATAGACTGCACTTCCTCCTACTGCAGATAAAGGAAAGGAAAAGATTTAGCAAGGAAGGCGACAAGGTGGTGGTGATGAAGGTGTGTGATGGCTGGACTATGGAGAGATCCAGAATGAGCTGGCAAATTGCCAAGACTTTTCTGTTTAGTTATTTTAGTTCTCTTTTAATGCTATGATGAAGTTGAGATTGTAATTGAGTCTATTCCGCACTTGTAGTTTGGTATGTCTTATCGTTGGAGTTCTATTTGTTTACTATTGCTAGAATAGTTTCCTTTTAGTTATTGTGATATTATTACTGCGTGGTTGTGAAGTATTTATACCAGCCGCATGTGGCTGATAGTTTATTATTTGTTTGTATTATGGGAAATGGTCACCGGTACAGGGGAGATTCTACCGAAATTTTTCGGTAGGGTTTTCCTAGAGATTTTTAATAAACCGGTTAAGTAGAGTTAGTAGATAAGTAACGGTCACTCTTAGAGAGTAGTAGTAATAGTAAAAAGGGTGGTCGTTACAACATCTAAGTCCATTAGAAAGTTCCTGAGCCATACTGCTTCTTTAGCTGCCTCAGAGGCTGCTACATACTCAGCTTCCATGGTTGAGTCTGTAACGCATTTCTGCTTAACACTCCTCCATGCAATGGCTCCACCTCCTAAAGTAAACACATAGCCTGATGTAGACTTACTGTTGTCCTTATCTGATTGGAAATCTGAATCCGTGTAACCCACAGGGAGCAAATCGTCTGCTTGGTAAATTAGCATATAATCTCTAGTCCTTCTCAGGTACTTTAATATATGTTTTACCGCAGTCCAATGTCCTTGTCCAGGGTTACTCTGATATCTGCTAACCATGCCCACGGCAAACAGATATCAGGTCTCGTACATAGCATTGCATACATTAGGCTTCCTACAGTCGAAGCATAAGGAACTGCTTTCATGTCCTCTATCTCCTTTGATGTCTTCGGAGACATCTCTTTAGATAGAGCTACTCCATGCCTAAAAGGTAAGAAACCTTTCTTGGAATTCTGCATGCTAAAACGAGCAAGGATTGTATCTATATATGAAGCTTGGGATAAACACAATATTTTTTTCTTGCTATCCCTTATAACTTTGATCCCAAGAATGTGTGCACAATCTCCTAAGTCCTTCATATCAAATTGTTTGGACAACCATACCCTTACGTCCGATAATACCTAGATATTGTTGCCAATTAACAAAATATCATCTACGTATAATATAAGAAATACCACCACGTTTCCGTTACACTTCTTGTATACACAATACTCATCCGGACACTGAATAAATCCATATGACTGGATTACTTCATTAAACCAGATGTTCCAAGACCTTGAAGCTTGCTTCAGTCCATAAATGGACCGATTGAGCTTGCACACTAGATGCTCTTTGCCTTTTTCAATGAACCCTTCTGATTGCTTCATATGGATGTTCTCTTCAAGACTTCCATTAAGGAAAGCTGTCTTGACATCCATTTGCCAAATATTATAATCCATATGAGTAGCAATGGATAAGAGTATCCGGATAGACTTAAGCATGACTACCGGTGAAAAGGTCTCCTCATAATCGATTCCCTCTTTCTGAGTGTACTCTTTCGCAACAAGCCTAGCTTTGAAGGTTTCTACCTTCCCGTCTGTCTCTCTTTTCCTTTTGTAGATCCACTTGCATCCAACGACTTTTACACCATCGGGTGGTTCTACAAGCTCCCAGACCTTATTAGAGTACATAGACTCTATTTCAGAATTCATTGCTTTTTGCCAAGATACTGCATCTATATCTTGGAGTGCTTCGTCGTATGTACGGGGATCAGGTTCATGTTTACCCGGGATTAAGTCCGGAGACTCTCCCAAAAACATGAATCTCTCAGGTTCCCTCACCACTCTCCCACTACGACGAGGCACCGTTTGTGGTTGTGTATCATGTGTGACACGTGTTGCAGTCTCTTGTGGTACTTCATGTTGTACTGTTGGTACTAAAGTAGACGTGTCCTCTCTAAGTTCTTCTAGAACAACTTTGCTACTGGGTTTGTGATCCATTATATAATCTTCTTCTAAAAACTGGTCATTGGTGCTAACAATGACCTTTTGGTCTTTAGGACTATAAAATAAACCACCTTTCATTCCTCTGGGATAACCCACAAACACGCGAACTTCTGTACGAGATTCTAACTTATCAGCATCTGGTTTCAGCACATGTTCTGGACTACCCCAAATCCGAATATGTCTTAGACTGGGTTTTCACCCATTCCACAATTCTGTGGGAGTAGAAGAAACTGATTTAGAAGGTACTAAGTTTAGAATGCACACTGCTATTTCCAGAGCAAATCCCCAAAACGAATTTGGTAATTCTGAATAACTCATCATCGATCTAACCATCTCCATAAGAGTCCGATTCCTTCGTTCTGCCACACCATTCTATTGGGGTATACCAGGTGCAGACAGTTGGGATTGAATCCCGACCTCTGATAAGTAATTCCTAAACTCTCCTAAGAGGTATTCGCCATCACGATCAGATCGTAGTGTCTTGATACTTTTACCTAGTCGTTTCTCCACATCAGCCTTGTATTCTTTGAACTTATCAAAGCACTCGGACTTGCGGCGCATTAGGTAAATGTATCCATATCTTGAATAATCATCTATAAAAGAGACAAAATATTCAAAACCACCTCTTGCCCGGACAGACATAGGACCACACAAATCAGAATGAACCAATTCTAACACTTTTTTGGCTCTATACCCCTTAGTCTTGAAAGGCCTCTTGGTCATTTTACCTTCCAAGTAAGATTCATAAGTTGAAAAATTTTTCAACTCTAATGAACCCAAGAGTCCATCGGTTATAAGCCTCTGAATCCTACTTAAGTTAATATGACCAAGCCTTAGATGCCAAATATATGCTTGGTTCATTTCCGAAGGTTCTTTTCTCTTATTTGAGTTAGAAGATGTGTTATTAATTTCCATATTATGCTTTGTGGGAGAAATTGGATTTAAAGTATACAAATTGTCAACTAATGTACCAGAACAGATAATCACTTTATTTCTCTTAATAACTACATCGTTACTAAAGGAAACTGAATATCCATCTAAAAATAGTTTAGAAACTGAAATTAAATTCTTTCTAAAACTGGGTACATAAAGACAATTTCTTAAAACCAAATTTCTATTCCTATTAAAAGATAAGTAGACATCTTCCACTGCAACAGCCGTCACCTTAGTAGCATTGCCCATGTAGACTGTAATCTCTCCTTCAGTTAGTCGTCGGGTTTCCTGGAACCCCTGCAAGGAATTGCAGACATGATCAGTGGCTCCCATATCTACACACCAGGTGCTGGTAGATAACACCGCTAAACATGTTTCAACAACTAGAGCATGAGATATACCTTTGTTGTTCTGATTCCTACGAGGACAGTCCGCCTTCCAATGCCCTGACTGCTTGCAGATGAAGAACTTGCCCTTCAGCTTCTTCACTCCAGCTTTAGGTCCTGTACTCTGAGATTTATTCACCATTTTTGCTGAGCTAACTTGTTTCTTCTTCTTCTTCTTTCCTTTCGGTTTAGAAGTAGAACCATTTTCAGCATAGTGAATATGAGAATTATGACGGAATAAACCTTCTGCTGCCTGAAGTTCTGTCAGTAGTTCCACCAATGAATATACCCTTTTATTCATATTGTAATTCAGGCGGAATTGCTCAAAACTTCTAGGTAGCGTTTGAAGGATCATATCAATCTGGGTTTCCCCATCAATTTCTCCTCCAAGGATTTGTATTTCATTTAGATATGCCATCATTTTTAGGATATGATCCCTTACGGGAGTACCCTCTTGCATGGTGGCTGTCATTATCTTTCTCATGGCTTCTTGCCTAGAGGCCCGATCCTGGTGACCAAAGAGTTCCTTGAGATTGTTCATAATATCATAGGCTGTTGGTAAATCTTGATGCTGATGTTGTAATACATTTGACATTGAAGCCAAAATGTAACACCGCATCATCTCATCTGCTTTTACCCATTTCCTATGGTACTCAATCTCCTCTTGGGTAGATTCACCATTGGGAGTATCAGGGCAAGGATCAGTCAGTACAAACTTATAGCTTTCAGCAGTTAGAGCAATGTCCAGGTTCCTTTTCCAATCTATGTAGTTAGGACCAGTAAGTTTGTTCTCTTTTAGTATGATGGCCAGTGGGTTGAAAGTCATCCTAAGAATCACAAATAACTTTTGGTCAGAACTCTAAATTTATAATAATATTGATTCCTCAAATAATACTATTTTAAATTAACTAACATCTTAAAATACCGTGAATTTTGTATGCCACGATAGTGTGGACATATACAAATTCAACATTTGTAAAAGGAGGGTTTTACCCATTAATTTTATTATCTTGTCAACCTAACTTTTTGACAAATAAAATTAATAGTTGGTTTACTTTGGTCACACAAATAATAGCAGTGACTCCGATGGGGAGGATACTATTAAACGTGCCTAAGTGTGTACCATTACTTGACACTAAGTCCATTAATAAGATTGTGCCCCTTCCGATGGGGAAGATCACACGCTCTTAATTAACTTCCTATAGTTATCCAAAAATGGAAGTTTAATCTAGTGATCCGCAAACAAGCTCATCCGATATGGAGGAAGGCACTCAGAGCCAACGCGCAAGCTTGTTGCATCACTTATAAACCAGTAATGGAGACTGTGGAATTTATTTAAAATCTCTCTCCTACTTAGTTATTTAAAATGAGGAACTTTGATTATGCTAGCCTACTAAACATGTATACTAACATGCACACACAGCACGACATAAAAGCAATAAATAGAAAAACTAATTTTCAACTATTATGACTTTTATCTATTGTTGTCCTCCATGTGTCGCCAACCCTAGCTGCTGCCATCTTTGGCCACTACCACCGGGTCTAGTTGTCGCATCCATCTTGCTCCTTGTTCCGCTGCGTCTCTGGTCCTCAAAAGGTTCCACGGCTTGCAAGATTCGATCCGCGGCATAAATAGAATTTTACATTTTTTGATCCTATATTCCTCGAAGGAATGTACATGTGAACTAGATCGAACATAAAATAAAAATTTACATCCATCGATCCTATATTCCATAAAAGGAATGTACATGTAACTAGATCAAAAATAAAATCCTAATAAAACTAAATACAGCTCCTGCTGTATTTTATAATATAATCATGCACACACAATAAATGCCCTTGACATGTCCAAGGGTCCAATCATACACATAAAAACTATAAGTCATAATAGTTGGATCTTGCATCCACAAAGTTAGCACATCCTTTTATTAACTTGCCTAAATTATGTATGACATGTGCATAATGAAACTAATACCAAATACACAGAGGCAAAACCCTAGCTCTGATACCAATTGTTGGTTGCTACTTGGAAAACCTAATGGTTCCACTGTACAAAAATTTTGTACAAAGGTCTGAACCTTTTCCTAGCTACCATGTGTTCTTTTAAATTAAACTTGGATCTCCTGCGGAACTTAACACGTTTGATCTAAAGTTTAATCTATTTGTTCTTTTAGGTTTAGACTTGGATCTCCTGCGGAACTTAACACGTTCGATCCAAATCACCTAGGTTATTAATTCCATTAAATATTAATTTCCAAAATTGGCTTCTAGGACTGCATGGCGAGGTACATGTCCTTCTTGGATATGGGAACAACCACCACTGCCTAGACAAAGCCTTTTAAGGAAAGTTAATATTTAATTTCCTTAAATAACTTTAGGTCAACCGAAAAGAACAATCAAATCACAAGGAAAAGAAAAAAAAAGAACACAACATCGAAAACAAATTCGAAATACTAGAATCGCAAGCCTCTTGTATTTGGTATTTTTACATGAAGATAAAACTAGTATGATATGGAAATAAAATACTAGTATACCTTTTCTTTTGCAAGCAAAAACCTCTAGATCTTCTACCGTATTCCTCTTCTAACCTCGGACGTTGTGTGGACAACGATCTTCCAAGATGAGAAACCACCAAAGCACCTTCTTCTCCTCCTTGCAAGGTTCGGCCAAATCAAGTGCACCTCCAAGGAAGAAGAGAAACCACCACCAATGCTCCAAGGGATGAAAGCTTTCTCTCCTTCTTCTCCAAGCTAGAAACCGGCCACCACTTGATCTCCAAGATGAAGGAAGTTTCGGCCACAAGGATGGAGAGAAGAGAAAGGATGAGGCCGACCACACCAAGGAAGAAAAGAGGGAGAAAATAATAGAGGTTGTTCACCTTGAAGGCTTCCAAAACCCCCTCTTTTATAATCCTTAGCTTTGGCAAATAAGGAAATTTAATTACAATAAAATTTCCTTAACTTTCCTTGACATGAATTAATTAAGAAAAATTAAACAAAATTTCCTATTCCTTCATGTCATGGCTGGCCACATCATTAAGAGCAAACAAGGCTATTTCAATCAACAATTAAAATTCCTTATTTGTCTTTGGAAATTAAAAAAAAAATCCCTTTAAAATCCCTTCATGGTTGATAAAAATAAATTTCTATAATTTTAATTTTTCTACATGTGAATAATTTACAAAGAAGAAAAATAAAATATCTTTCCTATCTATAAATAAGGAAAGAGATCTAATATCTTTTCTTAATCTTTTGTAGAAGAGATATTTTAATTTTTAATCTCTCCAATAAATTATATCTTTCACATAAGAAAAATTTAAAATTAAAATTCTTTTTTAATGTAATAGGGTCGGCCACCTTAGCTTGGGTTCAAGCTAGGGTCGGCCACCCATGGACCAAGGCTTGGTCGGCCCTAGCTTGATCCACAAGCTAGTTTAGCCGGCCCCTACACCATGGGTATGAAGGTGGGTATAGGTGGGTATAGTACTCTATAAATAAGACGCTACGATAGGGACCGAGAGGAGGAATTGGTTTTGGTCTCCTGATAAAATTAAGCATCCCGTGTTCGCCCCGAACACACAACTTAATTTTATCAATAATAATTCATTCCACTAGAAAACTATTATTGAACTACCGCACAAATCCCAAATTATATTTTTGGGCTCCTTCTTATTATGAGTGTGTTAGTCTCCCTGTGTTTAAGATGTCGAATGCCCACTAATTAAGTGAGTTACTGACAACTCATTTAATTAATATCTTAATCCAAAAATAGTACCACTCAACCTTATCGTCATGTTAGATTAAGTCCACCTGCAGGGTTTAACATGACAATCCTTATGAGCTTATCTTGGGGACATTATCAACCTAGATCACTAGGACACAGTTTCCTTCTATAATCAACAACACACACTATAAGTGATATCATTTCCCACTTATCGGGCTTATTGATTTATCGAACTAAATCTCACCCATTGATAAATTAAAGAAATAAATATCAAATATATGTGCTTGTTTTTATATTAGGATTAAGAGCACACTCTTCCACAATAACTGAGGTCTTTGTTCCTTTATATAGTCAGTATAAAAGAAATGACTTCTAATGGTCCTACTCAATACACTCTAAGTGTACTAGTGTAATTATATAGTTAAGATAAACTAATTCTAATTACACTACGACCTTCCAATGGTTTGTTCCTTTCCATTTTGGTCGTGAGCTGCTGTTTATAATTTATAAGGTACTGATAACATCATCTTCTGTATGTGGCACCACATACTATGTTATCTACAATATAAATTAATTGAACAACTACAAACAAATGTAGATAATTTGACCAAATGTGATTCTTTATTCAAAATAAATGTTTACAAAAGCTTAGGCTTTCAGTATACACTCTAACACATAGATCTAACTCTATTTGTAAAAACTATAGAAAAAGACATCTTTATAGCCCAAATCTATGTTGATGATATAATTTTCGGCTCAACCAACTCTAAATTTCTGAAAGAATTCGTTAAATTAATGAAAAATGAATTTGAAATGAGTATGGTTGGAGAACTAAATTTCTTCTTAGGTTTACAAATTAAACAAACAAAAGATGGAATCTACATTTACCAAACTAAATATGCTAAAGAACTAATTAAAAAATTTGGCATGGAAAACTCAAAAATCATAAATACCCCAATGGCCACTAACATCAACATTGACTCGGACCCAGAAGGAAAATCAGTAGACCCAAAGTACTATAGAAGTATAATAGGAAGCCTACTCTACCTAACTACAAGTCGACCAGATATAATTTTTACAGTTGGTATGTGCGCAAGATACCAGTCTTGTGCAAAAGAATCACATTTAACATATATTAAAAGAATACTTAGATATATAAAAGGCACCCTCAATATAGGACTTTGGTACCCTAGAACTAGCACCTTTGACTTGTTTGGCTATTCTGACTTGGACTATGTCGGGTGTAAATTAGATAGAAAAAGTACAAGTGGTAGCTGCCAAATCCTAGGTCATTGCCTAGTAAGTTGGTCAAGCAGAAAGCAACATTGTGTTGCTCTATCCACCACTGAAGCTGAATACATAGCCCTAGGAGAGTGTGTCTCTCAACTTTTGTGGATGATGCATACCTTAAAAGACTATCAATTAGAATACAAAAATACAAAAATATTAATTGATAATATAAGCTCAATTAATCTAACTAAAAATCTAATTCATCACTCTAGGACTAAACACATAGAGGTAAAACACTACTTTGTAAGGGATCATGTAGTTAAAGGTGAACTTGCACTCAATTATGTTGAGTCCAAATCAAACCTAGCTGACATTTTGTAACGCCCGAAAATTCTCAAGACTATTGTAGGAATATTCTATGATTTTTCTGGAATTATTAGATATTTTTCCGGAATTTTCCGAGTAGCGGAAGTAGCAAAAATTATTAGAAAAGTAAAATGGCTTAAGCGGGAATCGAACCCGGGACCCCTCGGGTCCGCTAAACCTTTGGTTAGCCTTAGTAACCGGTGAACCCAGCAGGGCCGTGCTGAAAGGAAAGGGAATCAATTATATTTATAATTGGTTTGGCCGAATTAATTACTTAGTATAAATGGGAAAGTTAAGTTGGGGTTTGGTTTAATTTTTTTAGAACTTGGTTCGGCAACTCCTCTCCAAAACCCTCACACCGACGCCAACCCTCTTCCCTCTCCTTCTCTCGGCACCACAACATGGGAAGAACTAGGGTTCCATCCCTAGGGTCCCAAGGTCACTTTCCGGCGACGATTTCAGCACAAGGACGTTCCCCTCCGCGAGTAGAGCACGTGGACGCGAGCGAATCGTCGAGAAGTCGTCTCCACCGAAATTTCTAGCGATTAGATTTGTAAGAAATCTAGTACACAAGGTAAGAAACCCCTCACCTGCAGTATAAGTAGCTTTCGCGGGTTTTCTTTTATGCACTAGATTAGTTTTATTGAATTTTGTCAGCATATAGTGTGTATTTTAACTCTTCTCACAGATTTAGGGATTAGTGAGCATCTCTAGATGGGCCGAGCACGTGTATCCTCTGTAGATAGGGGTTTAGATGCTACTGGGTGCCTAGAGGTGGTCTCCCTGATCGAGAGGAGAGTTAGAGAGCGCCAAATGCTCGACAAAATGCCTAGCACAGCCTTATGATACAGTGGGCATTTAGTTAAATGCCATGGAACATGTTATTTAGCATGATCAGTTTTTATTTCAGCTTTTATGAGACTAGAGGTCCAAATGGGTGGGCTCCCACAGTCGCCTCTAGGTTCAGATAACCTAGTTCTAGGTTCAGATAACCTAGATTCAGCAAAATAGTATTAGCTATTTCCGTATTTTACTTTTCAGTGGTACTGTACTGGATTAGATATCCATTGGGTTGGGCTCCCATAGTCGTCCCTAGGTTCAGCTAACCTAGTAAACCCTACTAGATTCGGAACTTGCAATCCCGGGTCTAGTTAGGGATGCGCGCACAACAAGTACAGTTGTCAGGGCCCATCTGCAGCATGTTTAGTATTTTTACTTACTATATGTATATGGTTTTCAACCTCTCACAAATTAGTTCGTGAATTCAGTACAGTCCTAGCAGTAGTTCAGTATTAGCTTAGCTTAGTTTTTAGTATCAACTTAGTTCTTCATTGATACCATGTGATTGATATCATGTTCAGCTTTAGATATGCCATGATTGTATGCTTATATGCCATGCCATGTTTAGTTTATCCAGTATACTTAGCATATCCTTTCAAACAGCATGATTTAAAATCATATTTGCATCGTATGTATGTTTTAGTGAGGTAGATGGTTTCTTACTAAGCTTTTTAGCTTACAGATACTATTTTCCTTATACTGCAGATACAGGTAAAAGGAAAATGGACTAGCAGTGGAGGCTGGAGGTCAATGCAGATTAAGATGTGTGTGGAAGGAACTGGAATAAAGATCCTAGGGATCTAGTTTTATTCTAGTATGCATTAGTACTTATAGCAAGCGTTATCTTATGTTTCTGTTAGTTAGCAAGAGAACAGTTTAAAACCTTGTTAGTTTTGGTTTCCATGTGTTTACATGCCATGAATTAGTATTCTATGCCTTAATCATGTTTAGTATGTTAGCCATTACCTTGTAGAATGTTTCCTTTAGCTTTTATAGTGTTGTGTAATGGCTTTGGCACGCATCAGTGCTGAAATCAGACCTTTGGGTCGAAATCAGAAACTCGGATCGATCAGCCGATCGATTCGAGGGTCTTCAATCGATCAACTGATCGACTGGACGATTCAGCTCGCGAACAGTGGGCGTCTGGATCGATCAGCCGATCGATCCAGCCAATTCCGTCGCGAACAGAGAGCTCTGGGATCGATCAATGGATCGATTGACCAGCTTGGATCGATCAGTCGATCAATCCAAATTATCATCCCGGGCACAGTAGCATGCTGGATCGATCACTGGATCGATCCAACCTATGTTCCGCATACAGTAGCCGGCTGAGTCGATCACTGGATCGATCCGACTATTCCAATCGATCCGTGGATCGATTGGGAGGTCTGATAAGAGCTGGAAAACATATATTTCAGTTCCTTGACCATAGGGGATGTAGTATATGTTAGGTATACTTTAGATTACACTCCTTAGTACATGTAGCACCAAGAAATGTTAACAGCTTAGCAAAATTTTAATTAGTCCAGCTTCCGCATCTAGTTCTAGAGATGGTCCGGGAATAGTTTAGCACAACATAATGTGACGATCGGCCTTATAGCCTAGTTAGTAGAAGGCGGGTCGTTACACATTTTCACAAAACCCTTACCTGAACTTGAGTTCAGTGCACTTAGAAGACAAATAGGAATGTGCTAGGTAGAATAGATATCAATTTTCAAAACTTATTGTTCTGTTCTTTTCAAAAATTTGTTTTGAAAAAATTCAGGAAAAAATAATGATTTTAAAATCCCATTTTCTTATAATTTTCAAAAAATTGGACTTAGCTTAGGCTCTACCCTAGAAATCTTGTTCCCCTAGATTTAAGCCAAAGCATCTCACAAACACCTAGGTATACCTTGATTGTGTTTGAAAAACATAGAATGGTGTGAGATGCATAGGGTACAGCCTGGACTCAAGTATGCTTATTTCTGTGCATCAATATGAGTCTGGGCGTTAAATACTTTATTAAACAGTAATCAAGTCAAGTCTTCCAGCTTTAATCAAATCTAACTGGACTAAATGACTTAATTTGACTAACCAGGTGAAAGTTGCTGCCCTGTAGGCAATCAGTAAGTAGCTAAAGGTTAGACAGTTGGTGAAGGAAATATTAAGTTTAAGCATGCTTGTACTTTAGGGCTCTGATACCTGATCAAACCAAATTAATAAGTTAACAACCATTTCACTTGACTCATGCTTGGACTTAAGGACCAACCAATTTAATTAAATTTTAGTTTCTCCCTGTTCATCCTAAAAATTAAAATGTTTTCAACATTACATATTGTTTTATTCAAATTAAACTAAGTGTCTTTTTTATCTTAAGCTATATTTTCAAAATTCATTGCAAAAGACTAAGCTAAGTAGTTCATATAGAAACCTTCAAACTTTTTCAAACTTAGTCAACCTTCAAATCCAACTCCTTATTAATTCTTGCTAAGCTATTTTTACTTACCTAAAAGTATTAAAAATCGTAGCTTTCAAAATATTTTTTTTTCTTAGTAAAAAGAGACTTCAAATTTCTTTAAGATTTTCAAAATTTAGCTAAGTATATTTCAAAAACAACTAAGTTCCAAAAGTGGCTAAAGTCGTTCTTAACAATCTACTAAATATTAGCCTTTTAAACTTAGGTGGAAATTTTTTCCCAAAGTCAATTTACCATTTATAAGCCTAATCTATTCTTTCAATACGAAAAAATTAAAAATTACTTAAAATTGGCTTTTTTTTTTTTTTTGATAAATGGAAAAGGGGGAGAGTAGGAAATTCAAAAAGTAAAAATCTATCTAAAGTAAAAGGAAGCCCTGGATTAAGGGGGAGCTTCACAAAGTTTAGGTGTTAGCTTAAGTTATGCTTTTATTTGAATTTATATACTTAAGCTTGCTCACTTAAAATCTTTTAATATATTCATACATTTGTTTTACTTAACTTTGAATTTGGGTTGTCATAATCAAAAAGGGGGAGATTGTTGGTGCGGGAAGCATCCGACGATCGAACCTGAGTTTTGATAATGACAAAGGATTCAAAGTTAAGGTGTGTTGTGATCTAGCATGCTTGACTGAGTGTTTCAGGAAAGTCCTAACTGTGGTTAGGCAGGTGAAAACCCTAGGGGGTGGTAACCCTAGGTCATAGGGGGTGGTAACCCTATGCGGAAAGTCTCGGTGGGTCGAGTGCTTCAGGCAAAAGTCCTAGGGGGTAACCCTAGGTAGAAAGTCCTGGTGTCACGAACCAGGTGAAAGACTGGACCAGCCGGGAAGCGGAAGTCCAGCAGAAAGTTCGGAAGCATCGAGCACCGAGCAAAAGACCATTCGATCTGGAGGATGGCACTGGCAACAGGTAAATCTCCTGAGTGGAGTAGGTAAGGACACGTTCCCCGTAGAGGGAACAGTAGGCGTCGGGTTGACCTAGGGTTTCCAGTTGGAAATCCGAAGTCAGACCCGGACAGTCCGGAGACTGTCATTATTTTCATTATCATATCTATATTATTTTGTGCTAACTAGGTTTTGCAGGGTATGTGTTTGGGACTAACACTTGTTGCAGGACCAAAGGAACACAACTTAACCTCGGATGAACAGTGTCCGAAGCGCCTCCATGGAGTTGGAGGCGCCTCGGGTGCAAGGCTAAAGCTGGCTGCGAAGTGGAGCTAGAGGCGCCTTCATAGGGATTGAAGGCACCTTGGACCATTGATTGAAGGCGCCTTGGAGCTTTGATGAACGCACCTTCAGGTTGGGATAAGCAGCAGTCAACGGAGGTTATCACAGCGCAGGAACAGGGATACGTTTTGGGGTTTAAGGCGCCTTGACTGGCACTGGAGGCACCTTCAACGTCCAATAAAAGGACATCTCGACCAGCAATTCACAATATCTTCTTCCAAGAGAACTTTCTGCTACAAGCTACCTACGAGACGATCCCGAAGTGCTGCAACGACACCCTGACAACCCGGAGCTTCAGATTTAGTCTTTTGTTGTCGGTATAATCTTTTTACTGCTTTGAATTGTAATTAGTTTGTAATAGATTTTACGAGCTTATAGTTGTTGCCCACGGAAAACGATCAAGGGTTGCGGGCCTTCGAGTAGGAGTCGATCTAGGCTGCGAACTAAGTAAATTCTCTTGTGTCTCTGTGTTTAATTTTCTTTTCCGCTGCGTGATTTAAACTCCGATAATTTTACGAATCGAACGAATTAGCCGCGAGCGCTATTCACCCCCTCTAGCGCCTCTCGATCCAACAGCACTAACGGTCTAACTCAGGTTTTGATGAATGACAAATCAGGTTAAGTTAGGTTTGTCGTTATCTAACACTCTGACCGAGTGTGCAGGCGAAGTCCAGACAGGTCAACGGGCTGACCAGATGTCTGGCACGAAATCCAAATGGGTCAACGGGCTGACCGGACATTTGGCACGAAGTCCAAGCGGGTTGACGGGCTGACTGGACGCTTGGCACGAAGTCCAGCTAGGTCGACGGGCTGACCGGATAGCTGCCAAGAATTCCAGACGGGTCGAAGGGCTGACCGGATATCTGGCAGGTGAGTAAAGTAAGTCACTGGAAGGGAGTGACTGTGAGGACGCGTTCCCGGGAAGGGAACATTAGGCGTCGATCCGGCTTAGATCCATTTCGGATATCTAAGTCGAGATCGTGACTAGATTCCGGTCTCAGAAAGATGGAATCTAAGTCATACTCTTGATATTGAATTTATAAAACTGTGCTAACACTTTGTTTTGCAGGAAACATATTATATATTTGCCTCGGACTAACCTTATCTTGCAGGAGAAGGAATCTCTGGAGAAAGGTGATTCGGGCGCCCGGAACAGGTCCGGGCGCTCGGGAGGCAATTTTATCCTGATCGCGTCATCGCCACATGGAGCTCGCTGGTTGGACCTGCCACGTCTCACCAGGGCACCCGGAAGGGATCCGGGGCACCCCGAGCCTCATATAAAAGGAGGGTCAGGGGTGGAGCTCAAAACAACAACTGACAAGAAGATCTTCTACTGCTTGCTCTGCTACTCTGCACTCCTGCGACGCTAACGAAGCTCCGACAACGTACGTTTTCCTTTTCAATTTATTCCTTTGTCGGTATTGCTTTTATTTCATTAGCATTTTCTGTATTTATTTTGTAATAGTTTTCGAACTGCTAGTGATTGCCCACCGAAAGCACTCATCGAGTGCGGGCCTTGGAGTAGGAGTCGACACAGGCTCCGAACCAAGTAAAATTGGTCTGTGTTAGCATTGCTTACTTTTTCCGCTTCGTTTACTCTTTTCGAAAGAATTTTTCGTAATCGATATTCACCCCCCCTCTATCGAAACATCACGATCCAATAGTACTTTGTGTTCATGCACTATCTTTCTCTTACCCACTGAGTTCCAATACTCACCACCCCACAAAATGGTTTTTCTTTCGCCAGATAGCAGGTAGATGAGTCATGGATGCTTGGAGAGTCCTGACTACCAGTCCCACGTCACACTCGAGGATAGTCTTCTTTTTAGTTTTATTTCTCTTCACTTGCATTTCACACTCGTTGGATTTGGTGTTGTGAGAACTAACTATGTTTTGATACTTTTCTTGTGGACTTTGTATCTACAATGTTTTGTGGACTTTGCATTTGTAGGTTTTCTTTCCATTATTCCGCTGTGTTTTCAGTGCAGCCGTGTGGATTGTTAGCGTTTTAAACTACATGAGTGTTGTTGTTTTGTTCCAACCGAGTAGGCTGTATTATATAAATTGCGTGGTTGTGTTTATATCCAGCCGCGTGGGATGTTGAATATGTTATATGTTGTGTGTATGTATTTATTGCTTCATATTGTCACCGGTACAAGAGAGATGCTGCCGAATTTTTTTTCAATAGGGACTCCTCTTGGGCGTGACACTACCACTACCCATGAGTGGTCAAGCATGCGACCCTAACCATCGACCCTCTCAACCACAAGGGAGACATAGTCACCGACATGCATGCAATGACATGATGCGTAAAATGCAACAGTCATCATATATATATATAAACAGAAAATAGGTATGCTGCATGAAGCCAGCATGCTCAATAAGGTATGTAAACATACAACATTCAAAGCAAGTAAATATGGTATCCAGTATCCATATATCCAATATCTACTATCTAGTATCTGGTATCTGGTATCCGGTATCTGCTAAATATCATAGATAGCAATGAGAGACTGTATAGATATAGAAATGAGTTTCTCAAAAATTGAGTAGATAAGTATCAAGAACAGGACAAATATGAGTGGAATCAAGATAAATACAGGAACTATATGAAAATATAGCTCATACACTAAGATCAATGTACTAAAGGGATAAAGCAAGAAATACCCATCTTTATCTGTCAACCGTGTCAGATAAACTAATCCCACGTCGAGACGCTCGCCTTGAAACAAAGTCCTACGATCATGTAATATATTTAGCTAATACATAGGTAACAAATAGCTAAATAAAACTCCCCAATCTAATTAGGGAAACCCCTAATTGAAATAATTAACCTAATTCCTAAATCCAATTAGGTTTAACTAAATCCACAATCCTTCACTTCAATCCTACTCACAATCTCCCAAAAACCATAAATGAAATCCAACCTCTGTAAAATTAATACTATGTGTCTTACCTTAACCTAAAACATATCCACACCCTTGATGAAGAAATCCGAAGTTGCTGTGGAGAAAAAAGGAGCTTCCCCACCAATTCACAGCTGGTCCGGCACAAACAGAGGTGACAAGAAACTTAACGCATTTTTTCAAACACCTATTATGCACAAGAAATGCCACTGCCCTAATCAACTCTACATAAATCAAACGCCCAGAATCCACAGCTAGATCTAATTTCTTACCTCCAAGAAGACAAGGTAGCTAGAACAAAAGGTAATCGGATTTGTCCGGAGATGAAAAGCGTACTGCAATTATGATGAAGAGGAGGCGATGAACCCCCCTGATGGAATCGTCACAGCTCTGCTCACATCTGCCAGCGGGATGAAGAGTTTGCCCTCACCCCTACTCATCAACTCTACCTTTCCGACAACAAGATGAATCTAGGGCTTGAATCTGTCATCGCGTAGAAAGAACGGAGGGGGGCGTCGGCTCCAGATGCATCGCAAGAAGAAGGCTGAGTCCGGCTAAAGAGGGAAAAATAGAGAGATCGACGACGGATCGAGAAAAAGGGTGGCCATGTCCGATGGATCGGGAGAGTCCAATGGTCAGCGTTGCTGCGTCACCGACGAATCCCGCCGGATGGTTGGCGACCATGACGCGACCATAGTGAGGGAGAAAGAAGAGGGCTCGGCGGCTTGGTAGCCAAGAGGGTTTACTAGTGGTGAGACACGCCGGAGGAGGAGATCGTTGCCAGCGGTGAGCTCACGGCGATCGGCGCAGGGGCGACTTCTCACGTGCGCAAGGAAAAATCGGAATTGGGGGAGGTAGAATAATGAAAACGGGACTAGGGATAGGATTTAAAACTTAGGCGTAAATATATAACCTTAGGTTAATTAATTCCATCAACTCCCACTTGATTCTGGGTATTCTAAATAGACTTTCTCTATACCCCATAATCATCCCCTTAAACGTGTCATACAACCTCCGTTTAAATCCCGAAAAATCTCTAAAAATTTGTAAAAAATCTAATAAAATTATTTCTCAAATAACCCTATTATTTAATTTGTGATATCTTACACTCTAAGCCCTTGCGGACCAACCCTATAGATAGTGGACATCTATTATCAGTCCATAGATAATAATAGATGTGAGACAATAAGTCCATATATAATATCTATTATCAGCATATAGATGATAATAGATGCGAGACTAAAGGTTCTACACACATAAGGTCTACATCCAACAACCGAACTTAATAAACCTAAGTTAGATCACTTTAAAGAGTTTAGATCATATTCACATATATATGTAACTTACAAATAAATCCACCTAATAGGTATAATCATATCCAACATTATTTACTAGTGAAGATACAAACTCAAATTTATTTAAATATCAAATTGAGAATCGTTAGATAAAATTATTTATGTTGAACACCTTTCTTTTAATTTTGATTTTAAATATATATTTTAAGATTTTTAATCAAAAATACTTAACCCAAATGCTTAATGTGTTTCTCGACCATATTCACTTGTACACTTAAAAAATTAGTAAAACAATGTAAAAATAATTTAATCAAACAATTTAGTAAGTTAAATAATAAGTATTTTTTATGTTTCTATATTTAGAGTGATTGTTGGATTGATAATTTTGGGTCACTTAAAGAAAGTTTACTATCATTTTGACAGTTTGATGAAATATATACTTCTAATAATGTACCCTATAAAAAAACAACTAGATTTTGCGACGAATTTTAAGATAAATTAAAAAAAAAAAATTTGTTGGAAGAAAATATATTATGAAAAATATTTGTAAAAGTCATCCCCAATTTTTAACGTTAAAAATAAGAAATCCGTCGCAAATTTTCCGATAAATTTTATTTTCATCACAAAATTAGTTTGAAACTTCATAACATTTAGAAACGCATATCTACAAGGAATTTATTTTCATCGCAGATTTTACAACGAAATTTCAAATTTGTTGCTAGTTTTTACGATGAAAATAAGAAATTTATCACAAATTTTACGACGAATTTTATTTTTGTCACAAAATTAGTTGGAACATTACAAAATTTAGATTCACACACCTACGACGAAAATTTTTTTCGTCGCAGGTTTTCCAACGAATTTTCAAATTCGTTGTTGATTTTTGTGATAAATTATGAAATTTATCGCTGAATTTTGTGATGAATAACTAAACTCAGTGCAAAAATCTATGACGAATTTGAAAATTTATCGCAGATTCTACCATGAATCTGGGAATTCGTCATAGATTTTATCACTATTTTTTTCGATATGTTATGATAGATTTACAATGAAAATTTTTTTGTCACAGAATTCATCACAAAACGTAAAAAATAATATCCAAAATTAACTATTTTCTACATTTAATATGGTTAATACATAAATATCTATCAAATTATACATCAAATTGATACACATCCTATCCAACACATCATATATAACAAAATAAAACTATACATTAAACTAAATCAGAATTCATACATCAAATCCAAATGTCACAATATATTCATACAATTAGGGGCGCAGCTAGGTGGAGCTTTGGGGGTGCGACCGCACCCCCTGAAATTTGAGAAAAAAAAAATTACATTTGGAAAAAATAAAAAGACTTAATTATAAATTTTAAAATTTTATGGACTTTTATATTAAAAAAATCTAATGAAAAATTAATCATGTTTTATTTTTTTCTCTCCCCTAATTTCTTTTTCCCCTCTCCCTCCCATTTTTTTTATTTGTCTTCAATATCGTGTTTTTATTTTTTTCCTTGTGTTTTCCCCTCTATCACTACCGCCCACATTATTGTCACCACACAATATTATTGCCAGCGCTGCCATTGTTTGTTATGAGTATCGTCATCGTCGCTACACCAATTCTCCACAGCAAACACGTTTTGATTATGGTGAAATTTTCTTGTTTGATTTTTTTCGTCACAGATTTAAGTGCTAAAAAATATATATAATGTCAAATTTTCATATTCATATTTTTATTTGCCAGTCAAATATGTTATTTGTTTGCTATCAATTTTATTATTATTTTTGAATGGTTGGAAAAAAGATAGTCATTAAATTAAGTAATTATGTGTTTAAAATATTATTCTAATGATAAATTAGGTGAAATATGAATGTCGAGATATTTTAAGAAATATGAGATATACCTATTTCAAATAGGTTATCTTCCCCCTCTACTACATCCTTCTCCTCTGTCTTTTCCACCTAAATGATTCTTCGACTTTGAGTCATAGATAAGGTCAAAGGATTGACATATCATTGTTTTAACTAAAATCAAGGGCTAAGCTAAAAAATTTTCAAATTTGAGTTCATTTTTAAATTATTGAATTCAAAATTTAAACTTTTAAAGAGTGAAAATTGATCTATACTAATATTTAGAATTTTAAAAATAGCCCCGCATACAATCCAAACATTTCATTCATCAAAATGTAAACATCACAAAAGATCTAATATTCATACAATCAAAACTTCATAAGAAGTTTTAAACCATGCATCCATACATCAACAAATATCCATACATCAACAAATATTCAAACATCACCAAATCTTCTCCATCTTCCAATATCCTTTTTTTTCCTTGCATCAAAATAAAAATACAAGCAATATCATTGATTACAAGAAATAAATTACTACAAATGAACACAAAAAAATAATATTTACTTATTCTGACATCTCTTCCAAACAAATTAATAATATTAACAAAAAAAATGTTCAGAATCAAATAATTAATATTTAAAAATATTAATTATGAGATAAATTATATTCATAGAAGAAGCTCCATCACCATTATCTTCGCCATTATCGCCATCACCACCATTATCATCAAAATCAAAAGAAAAATAACTTTAATAGGAACTTAATTGAAGATATCTAAAATCTTATTGTTGGCCTATAACTCTAAGGGTGCGTTTGGTTGGGGGTTATCCTTGATAACCTTGGTTATTCATTCAAGGTTATAAACGAAAACTCTGATTGGTTTAGATAATCAATGATTCCCGAGTAATGTTCCATGTCTGACACGTCAGCAAAAAGAGCATGTAATCAATGATTAGCTTACCCAAAATACCCTTGAATATTAGAAAAATGAGATAAAAAAAGAAAAATGTAAAGGAAAAAATATAAAATAGAAAAATAAAATAAAAACATTTTAAAAAAAAGAAAAAAGACATAAAAATAGAAAAAATCAAAAAATTAATAAAATAATTAAAAAACATAAAAATAGAAAAATAGAAAAAATGTAAAAATAATTAAAAAATAAAAAATAATAAAAAAATAGAAAACATAAAAATAGAAAAAACGTAAAAAAAATTTAAAAAAATAAAAAAATAAAAAATAGAAAACATAAAAATAGGAAAATAGAAAAAACGTAAAAAAAATTAAAAAATTGTAAAAACATAAAAAAAAATAAAAACAAAAAAATAAAAATATAAAAAAACTTTAAAAAATAAAAAAATAAAAAGGTCAAAAAAAAATTAAAAAAACACATAAAAATAAAGAAAAATGTGGAAAAGAAAAAATAAAAAAAACATAGAGGGTAAATAATAATAATAATAATAATAATATATGTGTAAAATTCTCAAAGTAATCTTAGAAATATCCTATGATTTTTTTGGAATTTTAGGATATTTTTATGGAATTTTTAGAGTAGCGGAAGAGGAAAAAAAAATAAGGACATAAAATAGCCCAAGCGGGAATCGAACCCGAGACCTATGAGACCCTTATGTCTTATAGACAACTCTAGTAACCAGGAGGCCCCAGCAGGGGTGTGCTGAAAGAAGAGGGAAACAATTATATTTATATTTAAGTTGGCCGAATAAGCCACTTAATATAAATAGGAAAAATTAAGTGAGGAGTTATTAGTTTTCATCGGAAGCTTTTCCTCTCCTCAGCCTAATTCCGCCGAGCCCTCTCTTCTTCCAAACCTCACGGCACCTCAACTTCCAAGGAACCTAGGGTTCCATCCCTAGGATCATAGGAACACCTCCCGGCGACAACTCCGGCACGAGAACGCTCCTCTCCGAGAGAAGAGCACGTAGACGCGAGGAGATCGACGAAGGGATCTTCTCCACCGGAAATCTAGCGATCAGATCGTAAGGAAATCTAGCGCAGGAAGTAAGAAATCCCTCACCTGCAGTATAAGTAGTTATTTTCGAAGTTTTATGCGTTAGTTTAGTTGTATGCAGATTTTTAGTATATAGGGTGTGAATTAGTGCACGCCAGATGTTTGATTAAATGTTTAGCTCAGTTAAATGTCACCATAGGCATTTTAATAGCTTAGAAAAATGCATTAGAAGCATTTTGTAGCATGAATTTAGTCTTGCTACAGTTTATATGGGACTACGGTCCAATGGGTGGGCTCCCACAGTCGCCTCTAGGTTCAGATAACCTAGTTCTAGGTTCAGATAACCTAGTTCTAGGTTCAGATAACCTAGAAACAGTCAGATAAGATAACTCAGTATAAAACAGTATTTTATTTTTCTTAGTGGCACTGTACTGGACTAGATGTCCTTGGGTTGGGCTCCCATAGTCGTCCCTAGGTTTAGATAACCTAGTAACCCTACTAGATTCGGGACTAGCTACCTCGGGTCTAGTTAGGGATGCGCGCACAGCAAGTACAGTTGCTGGGCCCATCAGCAGCTTGATTATGTATTTTCATCTATATTATGATAAATAGTTTCAAAACTTCACAATATAGCTTATGTGAATACAGTGTAGCTTAGCATCAGTTAGCAGTAATGTAGCTCAGCTTTCACTTCAATTTAGTTTCTTATGGAGTCACATGATAGTACCATGCTTAGTTATGATTGCCATGTGTTGTATGTGGTTGTGCCATGTTTAGCATTTATATTTCAGTATGTTCAGCATATATTCCAATTAGCATGTTTTAAAAGCATGATTTCATCGTATGCATGTTTTTGTGAGGTAGATGGTTTCTTACTAAGCGTAAGCTTACAGATACTTCTTTTCCTTTTACTGCAGATAAAGGTAAAGGAAAGATGGATTAGCGGAGGCTGGAGGGCAATGTGATGAAGATGTGTGTGAAAAAGGAATTTGGAATAAAGATGTTTGGGAACAAGCAAACCTGCACTTAGCATTTCTGATTTTAGTTACTTTCCTACATTGTAGAATGTTTGAGTAGCATGAATTGTGTAGTATGCATTAAGTTTGATATTAGATAGCACCTTATGAGTAATGTTATGCCTAGTAGTTTTATTTCATGCTTATAGAGTTGATACAAGTTATTTGGGCACGAAATAGTGCTGAAATCAAATTCCTGGTACGAAATCAGAGACCCCAATCGATCAGCCGATCGATTGGAGGCTTCTCGATCGATCAGCTAATCGATTGAGGAGTTTGTACCATGAACAGTAAGCTCTGGGATCGATCCAGACGCGTTCTGTCACGAACAAAAAACCCTGGAATCGATCACTGGATCGATTGGCTAGGCTGGATCGAGCAGCCGATCGATCCAGACGGGACCTCCATGCACAGTAGCAAGCTGAATCGATCCCTGGATCGATTAGCCATAGCTGGATCGATCATCTGATCGATCCAGAAGTTCTTCCGTGCATAGTAGCACGCTGAATCGATCAGTGGATCGATCAGATGACTCCAATCGATCAGCCGATCGATTGGAGTGTCTGATTTCAGCTGGAAGGGTCTCATTTCAGTCTTTTGATCAAATCGAAAGTTTGGGTTCCTTCCCTATTGTATGCATGTCAATGGAAAGGTCTTTGAACCTAGTCTTACAGACTGTAATAGTCATTAGCAGAGTAAGATTTTAATTAACTCAGTTTTTCGCACAGTAAGAATAGTTGGAAACAGTATAATGTAACCTCCGGCCTTACAGCTTAGCCAGTAGAAGGTGGGTCATTACAATATGGTTAGTTTTGTAACTTAGGGTAATATAGTAAAATATTAAACTAGGTTATTCCTTAAAACCTTCAAACAAATACGTTTTTGTTGCATTACCTACATTGAAACAAATAACATTTGGTTATGTTTTATTCTCCATAACCTTGGTTATATAATTACTTGGTAATCACATAACTAAAGTTATACATGATAACTTGAACCAAACACGCCCTAATATCTTCATCTCTAGCTCTAATTTCTTCATCTCTTTCTAATATTATGCCCTCAAATGTGAAACCCCTCTTCAATAAAGGTATTGATTTGAGTCTTAACTATTGTTGGGGTGAAAATGAATTTACGGAAAACTCTATGATTTTTGCTTAAAGAACTCATTCATAATATATTTTATTCTTTCTGTCCTCCACTAGCCTCCATCTATAAATCTAAATTATTATCGACAGGACTCAGTTTCTTCACTAGCACATGCACTCCTATGTGCTATCTCGAGCTCATCATATTTTTCTTGTAATGACAAAATTAAAATAAATTTATTGTAATAATAATTTAGATATGCATATATTTTTAATTACTCCAAACCTTCATTACTTTTATTCTAGTCCCACTCCAAGACTTATCCTTTTCTATGAAAGTTTTGGTGAATGAAGGTTCCTTCCACATATCTTTGGTCTAAAAAAAATAGGTTTAGAAATAATGAAATAGTCACATATTAAAAAATTATTGAGAAAGTTAAAAAATGATTAGGAGAGTTAATTTCTTGTGCTTCTTCTTCTATTTCATCTATCCACTAGAAGAACCCACATCTATCATTTTTCTACATGCAAATAGTAGTTGACATCCATTAGATGTTAGTGGTTTTGAGTTTATGTAGTATATTAAGATATTTGAGTACTAACCTTATAGTCACAACAGCCTATAAATTTCCTTCCCAGATTTTGTAATATCTTTGATGTGCATATTGATGTAATTTTACCACACCAACAATTTATAAGTACCATGGGGTAGTTTTTGTAGGACCGTTGGGCCGGCTAGAAGGGGGGTTGAATAACCCTGCAAAAATCAAAACACAAACCAACCCTTCTCGAACTCTTAGACAGACACTTGTAAAATAATCAAAGCAATAAACTAAGATCAGAACAGAAAACGAGGCACCAGGTTTTGACTTGGTTACAACCGGGGAGGTTGTTAATCCAAGAAAGATGATCGCACTAGAATTTCTCCTTCAGGCGGAGAAGCCTCTTACAAAGTTGAAGCGCACAACATAAGTTAACTACAGAAAGCGTACAAGTGTTTGAAAGAAATGCGTGAGTTCTGAATTGATGAAAAGCTTCTGGACCAAGGCTATATTTATAGCCTTGGTCGAGGCGCCTGGAAGGGTTCCAGGCGCCCTAGGGGGATAAAACTTTATCCCCCAACGTTCAGATCGCGTAAATCACGATCCTGGTCAAAATCAGGGTCCGGGCGCCGGGAGGGCTCCGGGCGCCCCGGAGCCCAAAGTCAACAGGGTTGACTTTTTCGTCCGGGATCTCTTCTCTGGTTCAGTCCCGCCTCGGTCCGGTTCTTCTCCTCCGGATCCGCTCGCTTGGGTGATCTCTGCCATCCGGAAAAGGGCTCACCCGAACCCAACTTCCGGTCTTCTCGAGCAGGCTTCCCTCCGACTTCTCGTCCCTCGGAATCGCTGCGTGTTTCCTTCTCGTCCGCTGGCATACTCATCCGCAGTCTTCGTCCCTCGGACGCACCGCATGCCGTCCTTCTCGCTAGCTGCGTCTCTTGCTCCCCGAGCAATCTTCCGCTCCAGTTTTCGTCCCTCGGAACCACGACATGCTTCCTTCTCGTCCGCCGGTGTACTCTTCCGCAGCACTTCGTCCCTCTGACTGACGTCCTTCTCGCTAGCTGCGTCTTCCGCTCGACTACCTGTGCTCCTAAGCTCCTGCACACTTAGACACAAGGTTAGAAATACACAGGACCGAACTTAACTTGTTGACCACACCAAAACAACCTTGGGGTTCCAACAATCTCCCCCTTTTTGGTGTGATCAACCCAAGTTAAGCAAGGGTTAAAATAGACATTAAATAAAATTAAGTAAATTAACTTAATTTACAATTTAAGTACAAAAAGATAGAAAATAAATCTATCTACCTACCTCCCCCTAGACTTATACTTTCCCTTCTCCCCTTTTGATCACAAAAAAATGGGGTTCCAAGAAAAATAATCTAAAGGTTAAAGACTTAGAAAAAGTATTTCTAAAAAAATTTCTAAGTTTTTAATAAATTTAGAAAAATTTTCTAAGTAATTTAAGCTGAGCTTTCTAGTTTCAAGAAAAAGATCTTAACTTAGGAAAAATGATTTTTGAGAATATTTCTAAATAAATCCTAAGTAAAAAATATTTTTTATTTTTTTTTTAAAATGACTTAGGCAAAAAAAATTTCTAAGTAAGTAAATTTCTAATTTGAAATAAAATGTTTTGAATAACCTTTTTCAAGTACTAATTAATTCTCGTATTAATGCTTCATTAGTAAGTTAATTAAACATTTATTTCAATATTTTGACTTCCAGGTCGTGGCGAGGCACTAGGCCTTCTTGGTTATTAGAGCAACAACCACTTGCTTAGACAAAGCCTCATAAAGAAATTCTTTGTTTAATTTTCTCACTTAAAGCGCTAATTTTAATTTAAAATTAATTTAAGCATGACTTCGGAACCCAACATAGGTTCCAGCCTACTGGATTAACCAAAAAATTTTTAGGGACATATTTTCTTGAAATGTTCTTAATTTGTCCTGGGTGATATTTAAAGTACCAATTTAAATTATTAAATCTTCTAAAATTGGTTTTAGATGAACATGCATAGTTTTTCAAGTTATCTACTTGAATTTTCAAATCATCATTTTCAAGTTTCAAATTTTCATTTGCTAGTTTTAATTTATCTAATTCTTCTAAGGGACAAGACTTAGCTAGAATTACTTTTAAATTTTTATTTTCACTTTCTAATTTGCAGCAGTCTTTTGTTAAAAGTTTAACGAACTTAAACATTTTATCGGGAGGAAGAGATCGCACTTGACTTACCTTGTCAATCTCGTTGTCTGTTTCTCCCCCTGAGCTGCTGCTTTCTTCCGACGTGTCTCCCCCATCATCGATGCTCTCGATGCTCATTTCGGAAGAGCTTGAATCACAGTCGTCGTCTTGATGACTCGCCATCAGTGCGAGTCCGGAGAATGCTTCGACTTTCGATTCGGACGACGTATCGTCCCACGTCACCATCAGGGCCTTTCGTTTCTGGATAGGCTTCTTACCCTTCTCCTTGTCTTTGTTCTTCAGCTTGGGGCAGTTGTCCTTGACATGCCCTTCTTCGTCGCAGTGGTAGCAGCGGATCGTCCTTTTCTTCTTCCCCTGCGGATGGTTAGTAGATCTAGATTTACAAAGTTTCTTGAATCTTCTTAGCATCATTACCATTTCCTCGTCGTCGAGAGAGGATTCTGACTCAGGTTCGTCTCTCGAAGCTTTGAGGGCGACGTTGTTCTTGGGCCCCTTCATTCCTGCACATCTTGACTCATGGACTTCAAATGTTGAAAAGAATTCTTCTAATGAAATCTTTTCTAAATCTTTAGAAATGTAAAATGCATCTACTAATGATGCCCATTTGGTATTTCTAGGAAAGGAATTTAAAGCGTACCTGAGCGAATCTCGGTTACTTACCTTTTCTCCGAGATTCGAAAGTCTGGTGATAATTTCTTTTATTCTTGAGTGCAGATGCGCGACTGACTCGTCTTCCCCAAGTCGCAGGCTGGTGAGCTGATTGCGAAGCAGATCTCTTTTGGCGAGCTTGGCTTCAGACGTTCCTTCGTGCAGCACGAGGAACTTCTCCCAAAGTTCCTTTGCAGAGTTATATTTGCCGATCTTGTTGACTTCTTGAGGCGGAAGAATGCTTAGCAGATGGTACTCTGCTTTGCCGTTCGCCACGAAGTCGGCCTGCTCCTTTTTTGTCTATTTATCTATTTCCTTGTCCTCTGGATCTTGAAAGCCTAGTTTCATTGTTAAAAATAATTCAATATCTGTTGTAAGAAATACCTGCATATGTTATTTCCAAGTGGCAAAATCCCCTTCAAATTTTGGCGGGTGAATGGTTGGTCCGACCATCTCGTTGCTTCGTTCGGCGGTTAGTCCTCCTGAAGCGCCTTGGCTCTGATACCACTTCTAGGACTATTGGGCCGGCTAGAAGGGGGGGGGTTGAATAGCCCTGCAAAAATCAAAACACAACCCAACCCTTCTCGAACTCTTAGACTGACACTTGTAAAATAATCAAAGCAATAAACTAAGATTAGAACAGAAAACGAGGCACCAGGTTTTGACTTGGTTACAACCGGGGAGGTTGTTAATCTAAGATAGATCATCACACTAGAATTTCTCCTTCAGGCGGAGAAGCCTCTTACAAAGTTGAAGCGCACAACAGAAGCTAACTACAGAAAGCGTACAAGTGTTTGAAAGAAATGCGTGAGTTCTGAATTGATGAAAAGCTTCTGGACCAAGGCTATATTTATAGCCTTGGTCGGGGCGCTTGGAAGGGTTCCGGGCACCCTAGGGGGATAAAACTTTATCTCCCAACGTTCAGATCGCGTAAATCGCAATCCTGGTCAAAATCAGGGTCCGGGCGCTCGGAAGGGTTCCGGGCGCCCTGGAGGCTCCGAGCGCCCCGAAGCCTAAAGTCAACAGCGTTGACTTTTTCGTCCGGGATCTCTTCTCTGGTTTAGTCCCGCCTCGATCCGGTTCTTCTCCTCCGGATCCGCTCGCTTGGGTGATCTCAACCATCCGGAAAAGGGCTCACCCGAACCCAACTTTCGGTTTTCTCGAGCAGGCTTCCCTCCGACTTCTCGTCCCTCGAAATTGCCGCGTGTTTCCTTCTCGTCTGCTGGCATACTCATCCGCGGTCTTCGTCCCTCAGACGCACCGCGTGCCGTCCTTCTCGCTAGCTGCGTCTCTTGCTCCCCGAGCAATCTTCCGCTCCGGCTTTCGTCCCTCGGAACCACGACGTGCTTCCTTCTCGTCCGCCGATGTACTCTTCCGTAGCACTTCGTCCCTCGGACTGTCGTCCTTCTCGCTAGCTGCGTCTTCTGCTCGACTACATGTGCTCCTAAGCTCCTGCACACTTAGACACAAGGTTAGAAACACACAGGACCTAACTTAACTTGTTGATCACACCAAAACAACCTTAGGGTTCCAACAATCTCCCCTTTTTGGTGTGATCAACCCAAGTTAAGCTAGGGTTAAAATAGACATTAAATAAAATTAAGTAAATTAACTTAATTTACAATTTAAGTACAAAAAGATAGTAAATAAATCTATCTACCTACCTCCCCATAGACTTATACTTTCCCTTCTCCCCCTTTGATCACAAAAAATTGGGGTTCCAAGAAAAATAATTTAAGGGTTAAAGACTAAGAAAAAGTATTTCTAAAAAAATTTCTAAGATTTTAAGAAATTTAGAAAAATTTTCTAAGTAATTTAAGCTGAGCTTTCTAGTTTCAAGAAAAAGATCTTAACTTAGGAAAAATGATTTTTGAGAATATTTCTAAAAAAATCCTAAGTAAAAAATATTTTTTATTTTTTTTTAAAAATGGCTTAGGCAAAAAAAAATTCTAAGTAAGTAAATTTCTAATTTGAAATTAAATGTTTTGAATAACCTTTTTCAAGCATTAATTAATTCTCTTATTAATGCTTCATTAGTATGTTAATTAAACATTTATTTCAATATTTTGGCTTCCAGGCCGTGGCGAGGCACTAGCCCTTCTTGGTTATTAGAGCAACAGCCACTTGCTTAGACAAAGCCTCATAAAGAAATTCTTTGTCTAATTTTCTAACTTAAAACGCTAATTTTAATTTAAAATTAATTTAAGCACGACTTCGGAACCCAATATAGGTTCCAGCCTACTGGATTAACCAAAAAAATTTTAGGGACATATTTTCTTGAAATTTTCTTAATTTGTCCTGGGTGATATTTAAAGTACCAATTTAAATTATTAAATCATCTAAAATTGGTTTTAGATGAACATGCATAGTTTTTCAAGTTATCTACTTGAATTTTCAAATCATCATTTTCAAGTTTCAATTTTTCATTTGCTAGTTTTAATTTATCTAATTCTTCTAAGGGACAAGACTTAGCTAGAATTACTTTTAAATTTTTATTTTCACTTTCTAATTTGCAGTAGTCTTTTGTTAAAAGTTTAACGAACTTAAATATTTTATCGGGAGGAAGAGATCGCACCTGACTTACCTTGTCAATCTCGTTGTCTGTTTCTCCCCCTGAGCTGCTGCTTTCTTCCGATGTGTCTCCCCCTTCATCGATGCTCTCGATGCTCATTTCGGAAGAGCTTGAATCGCAGTCGTCGTCTTGATGACTCGCCATTAGTGCGAGTCCGGAGAATGCTTCGACTTCTGATTCGGACGATGTATCATCCCACGTCGTCTTCAGGGCCTTTCGTTTCTGGATAGGCTTCTTACCCTTCTCCTTGTCTTTGTTCTTCAGCTTGGGGCAGTTGTCCTTGACATGCCCTTCTTCGTCGCAGTGGTAGCAGCGGATCGCCCTTTTCTTCTTCCCCTGCGGATGGTTAGTAGATCTAGATTTACAATGTTTCTTGAATCTTCTTACCATCATTACCATTTCCTCGTCGTCGAGAGAGGATTCTGATTCAGGTTCGTCTCTCGAAGCTTTGAGGGCGACGTTGTTCTTGGGCCCCTTCTTTCCTGCACATCTTGACTCATCGACTTCAAATGTTGAAAAGAATTCTTCTAATGAAATCTTTTCTAAATCTTTAGAAATGTAAAATGCATCTACTAATGATGCCCATTTGGTATTTCTAGGAAAGGAATTTAAAGCGTACCTGAGTGAATCTCGGTCACTTACCTTTTCTCCGAGATTCGAAAGTCCGGTGATAATTTCTTTTATTCTTGAGTGCAGATGCGCGACTGACTCGTCTTCCCCAAGTCGTAGGCTGATGAGCTGATTGCGAAGCAGATCTCTTCTGGCGAGCTTGGCTTCGGACGTTCCTTCGTGCAGCTCGAGGAACTTCTCCCAAAGTTCCTTTGCAGAGTTGTATTTATCGATCCTGTTGACTTCTTGATGCGGAAGAATGCTTAGCAGATGGTACTCTGCTTTGCTGTTCGCCACGAAGTCGACCTGCTCCTTTTTTGTCCATTTATCTATTTCCTTGTCCTCTGGATCTTGAAAGCCATGTTTCATTGTTAAAAATAATTCAATATCTGTTGTAAGAAATACCTGCATATGTTTTTTCCAAGTGGCAAAATCCCCTTCAAATTTTGGCGGGTGAATGGTTGGTCCGACCATCACGTTGCTTCGTTCGGTGGTTAGTCCTCCTGAAGCGCCTTGGCTCTGATACCACTTCTAGGACCGTTGGGCCGGCTAGAAGGGGGGGAGGGGGGTTGAATAGCCCTGCAAAAATCAAAACACAAACCAACCCTTCTTGAACTCTTAGACTGACACTTGTAAAATAATCAAAGCAATAAACTAAGATCAGAACAGAAAATGAGGCACCAGTTTTTGACTTGATTACAACCGGGGAGGTTGTTAATCCAAGAAATATGATCACACTAGAATTTCTCCTTCAGGCGGAGAAACCTCTTACAAAGTTGAAGCGGAGAACAGAAGCTAACTACAGAAAGCGTACAAGTGTTTGAAAGAAATGCGTGAGTTCTGAATTGATGAAAAGCTTCTACCAAGGCTATATTTATAGCCTTGGTCGGGGCGCTTGGAAGGGTTCCGGGCACCCTAAGGGGATAAAACTTTATCTCCCAACGTTCAGATCGCGTAAATCGTAATCCTGGTCAAAATCAGGGTCCGGGCGCCCCGGAGGGCTCCGAGCGCCCCGGGCGCCCCGGAGCCCAAAGTCAACAGCGTTGACTTTTTCGTCCAGGATCTCTTCTCTGGTTCAGTCCCGCCTCGATCCAGCTCTTCTCCTCCGGATCCGCTCGCTTGGGTGATCTCTGCCATCCGGAAAAGGGCTCACCCGAACCCAACTTCCGGTCTTCTCGAGCAGGCTTCCCTCCGACTTCTCGTCCCTCGGAATCGCCGCGTGTTTCGTTCTCGTCCGCTAGCATACTCACCCGCAGTCTTCGTCCCTCGGACGCACCGTGTGCCATCCTTCTCGCTAGCTGCGTCTCTTGCTCCCCGAGCAATCTTCCGCTCCGGCTTTCGTCCCTCGGAACCTCGACGTGGTTCCTTCTAGTCCGCCGGTGTACTCTTCCGCAGCACTTCGTCCCTCGGACTGCCGTCCTTCTCTCTAGCTGCGTCTTCCGCTCGACTACCTGTGCTCCTAAGCTCCTGCACACTTAGACACAAGGTTAGAAACACACAGGACCTAACTTAACTTGTTGATCACACCAAAACAACCTTGGGGTTCCAACAATCTCCGTCTTTTTGGTGTGATCAACCCAAGTTAAGCTAGGGTTAAAATAGACATTAAATAAAATTAAGTAAATAAACTTAATTTACAATTTAAGTACAAAAAGATAGAAAATAAATCTATCTACCTACCTCCCCCTAGACTTATACTTTCCCTTCTCCCCCTTTGATCACAAAAAAATGGGGTTCCAAGAAAAACAATCTAAGGGTTAAAGACTTAGAAAAAGTATTTCTAAAAAAATTTCTAAGTTTTTAAGAAATTTAGAAAAATTTTCTAAGTAATTTAAGCTGAGCTTTCTAGTTTCAAGAAAAAGATCTTAACTTAGGAAAAATGATTTTTGAGAATATTTCTAAAAATATCCTAAGTAAAAAATATTTTTTATTTTTTTTTAAAAATGACTTAGGCAAAAAAAAATTCTAAGTAAGTAAATTTCTAATTTGAAATAAAATGTTTTGAATAACCTTTTTCAAGCATTAATTAATTCTCTTATTAATGCTTCATTAGTAAGTTAATTAAATATTTATTTCAATATTTTGGCTTCCAGGTCGTGGCGAGGCACTAGCCCTTCTTGGTTATTAGAGCAACAACCACTTGCTTAGACAAAGCCTCATAAAGAAATTCTTTGTTTAATTTTCTCACTTAAAACGCTAATTTTAATTTAAAATTAATTTAAGCATGACTTCGGAACCCAATATAGGTTCCAGTCTACTGGATTAACCAAAAAATTTTTAGGAACATATTTTCTTGAAATTTTCTTAATTTGTCCTGGGTGTTATTTAATGTACCAATTTAAATGATTAAATCTTCTAAAATTGGTTTTAGATGAACATGCATAGTTTTTCAAGTTATCTACTTGAATTTTCAAATCATCATTTTCAAGTTTCAATTTTTCATTTGCTAGTTTTAATTTATCTAATTCTTCTAAGGGACAAGACTTAGCTAGAATTACTTTTAAATTTTTATTTTCACTTTCTAATTTGCAGCAGTCTTTTGTTAAAAGTTTAACGAACTTAAACATTTTATCGGGAGGAAGAGATCGCACCTGACTTACCTTGTCAATCTCGTTGTCTGTTTCTCCCCCTGAGCTGCTGCTTTCTTCCGACGTATCTCCCCCTTCATCGATGCTCTCGATGCTCATTTCGGAAGAGCTTGAATCACATTCGTCGTCTTGATGACTCGCCATCAGTGCAAGTCCGGAGAATGCTTCGACTTCCGATACGGACGACGTATCGTCCCACGTCCTCTCCTCGTCCTTTCGTTTCTGGATAGGCTTCTTACCCTTCTCCTTGTCTTTGTTCTTCAGCTTGGGGCAGTTGTCCTTGACATGCCCTTCTTCGTCGCAGTGGTAGCAGCGGATCGTCCTTTTCTTCTTCCCCTGCGGATGGTTAGTAGATCTAGATTTACAAAGTTTCTTGAATCTTCTTTGCATCATTACCATTTCCTCGTCGTCGAGAGAGGATTCTGATTCAGGTTCGTCTCTCGAAGCTTTGAGGGTGACGTTGTTCTTGGGCCCCTTCATTCCTGCACATCTTGACTCATGGACTTCAAATGTTGAAAAGAATTCTTCAAATGAAATCTTTTCTAAATCTTTAGAAATGTAAAATGCATCTACTAATGATGCCCATTTGGTATTTCTTGGTAAGGAATTTAAAGCGTACCTAAGCGAATCTCGGTTACTTACCTTTTCTCCGTGATTCGAAAGTCCGGTGATAATTTCTTTTATTCTTGAGTGCAGATGCGCGACTGACTCGTCTTCCCCAAGTCGCAGGCTGGTGAGCTGATTGCGAAGCAGATCTCTTCTAGCGAGCTTGGCTTCGGACGTTCCTTCGTGCAGCTCGAGGAACTTCTCCCAAAGTTCCTTTGCAGAGTTGTATTTGCCGATCCTGTTGACTTCTTGAGGCGGAAGAATTCTTAGCAGATGGTACTCTGCTTTGCCGTTCGCCACGAAGTTGGCCTGCTCCTTTTTTGTCCATTTATCTATTTCCTTGTCCTCTGGATCTTGAAAGCCAAGTTTCATTGTTAAAAATAATTCAATATCTGTTGTAAGAAATACCTGCATATGTTTTTTCCAAGTGGTAAAATCCCCTTCAAATTTTGGCGGGTGAATGCTTGGACCGACCATCTCGTTGCTTCGTTCGGTGGTTAGTCCTCCTGAAGCGCCTTGGCTCTGATACCACTTCTAGGACCGTTGGGCCGGCTAGATTGGGGGGGGGGGGGTTGAATAGCCCTGCAAAAATCAAAACACAAACCAACCCTTCTCGAACTCTTAGACTGACACTTGTAAAATAATCAAAGCAATAAACTAAGATCAGAACAGAAAATGAGGCACCAGGTTTTGACTTGGTTACAACCGGGAGGTTGTTAATCCATGAAAGATGATCGCACTAGAATTTCTCCTTCAGGCAGAGAAACCTCTTACAAAGTTGAAGCGCACAACAGAAGCTAACTACAGAAAGCGTACAAGTGTTTGAAAGAAATGCGTGAGTTCTGAATTGATGAAAAGCTTCTACCAAGGCTATATTTATAGCCTTGGTCGGGGCGCTTGGAAGGGTTCCGGGCACCCTAGGGGGATAAAACTTTATCTCCCAACGTTCAGATTCTGGTCAAAATCAGGGTCCGAGTGCCGGGAAGGGTTCCGGGCGCCCCAGAGGGCTCCGAGCGCCCCGGGCTGCTCCGGGCGCCCCGGAGCCCAAAGTCAACAGCGTTGACTTTTTTGTCCGGGATCTCTTCTCTGGTTCAGTCCCGCCTCAATCCGGCTCTTCTCCTCCGGATCCGCTCGCTTGGGTGATCTCTGCCATCCGGAAAAGGGCTCACTCGAATCCAACTTCCGGTCTTCTCGAGCAGGCTTCCCTCCGGCTTCTCGTCTCTCGGAATCGCCGCGTGTTTCCTTCTCGTCAGCCGGCGTACTCATCCGCAGTCTTCGTCCCTCAGACGCACCGCGTGCCGTCCTTCTCGCTAGCTGCGTCTCTTGCTCGCCGAGCAATCTTCCGCTCCGGCTTTCGTCCCTCGTAACCACGGCGTGCTTCCTTCTCATCCGCCGGTGTACTCTTCCGCAGTACTTCGTCCCTCGGACTGCCGTCCTTCTCGCTAGCTGCGTCTTCCGCTCGACTACCTATGCTCCTAAGCTCCTGCACACTTAGACACAAGGTTAGAAACACACAGAACCTATCTTAACTTATTGATCACACCAAAATAACCTTGGGGTTCCAACAATCTCCCCCTTTTTGGTGTGATCAACCCAAGTTAAGTTAGGGTTAAAATAGACATTAAATAAAATTAATTAAATTAACTTAATTTACAATTTAAGTACAAAAAGATAGAAAATAAATCTATCTACCTACCTCCCCCTAGACTTATACTTTCCCTTCTCCCCTTTGATCACAAAAAAATGGGGTTCCAAGAAAAACAATCTAATGGTTAAAGACTTAGAAAAAGTATTTCTAAAAAAATTTCTAAGTTTTTAAGAAATTTAGAAAAATTTTCTAAGTAATTTAAGCTGAGCTTTCTAGTTTCAAGAAAAAAATCTTAACTTAGGAAAAATGATTTTTGAGAATATTTCTAAAAAAAATCCTAAGTAAAAAATATTTTTTATTTTTTTTTTAAAATGACTTAGGCAAAAAAAAATTCTAAGTAAGTAAATTTTTAATTTGAAATAAAATATTTTGAATAACCTTTTTCAAGCACTAATTAATTCTCGTATTAATGCTTCATTAGTAAGTTAATTAAACATTTATTTCAATATTTTGGCTTTCAGGTCGTGGCGAGGCACTAGGCCTTCTTGATTATTGGAGCAACAACCACTTGCTTAGACAAAGCCTCATAAAGAAATTATTTGTTTAATTTTCTCACTTAAAGTGCTAATTTTAATTTAAAATTAATTTAAACATGACTTCGGAACCCAATATAGGTTCCAGCCTACTGGATTAACCAAAAAATTTTTAGGGACATATTTTCTTAAAATGTTCTAAATTTGTCCTGGGTGATATTTAAAGTACCAATTTAAATTATTAAATCTTCTAAAATTGGTTTTAGATGAACATGCATAGTTTTTCAAGTTATCTACTTGAATTTTCAAATCATCATTTTCAAGTTTTAATTTTTCATTTGCTAGTTTTAATTTATCTAATTCTTCTAAGGGACAAGACTTAGCTAGAATTACTTTAAAATTTTTATTTTCACTTTCTAATTTGCAGCAGTCTTTTGTTAAAAGTTTAACTAACTTAAACATTTTATCGGAAGGAAGAGATCGGACCTGACTTACCTTGTCGATCTCGTTGTATGTTTCTCCCCCTGAGCTGCTGCTTTCTTCCGACGTGTCTCCCCCTTCATCGATGCTCTCGATGCTCATTTCGGAAGAGCTTGAATCGCAGTCGTCGTCTTGATGACTCGCCATCTATCCAAGATTACCCATATAGTGTCATAGCCGTTTGTTGTCTTGGGTATTCCTGACTACCTCCTTAGCCTTTCTTCCCAGCCCGGGGCAGTTGTCCTTGACGTGCCCTTCTTCGTCGCAGTGATAGCAGCGGATCATCCTTTTCTTCTTCCCCTGCGGATGGTTAGTAGATCTAGATTTACAAAGTTTCTTGAATCTTCTTACCATCATTACCATTTCCTCATCGTCGAGAGAGGATTCTAACTCAGGTTCGTCTCTCGAAGCTTTGAGGGTGACGTTGTTCTTGGGCCCCTTCATTCCTGCACATCTTGACTCATGGACTTCAAATGTTGAAAAGAATTCTTCTAATTAAATCTTTTCTAAATCTTTATAAATGTAAAATGCATCTACAAATGATGCCCATTTGGTATTTCTAGGAAAGGAATTTAAAGCGTACCTGAGCGAATCTCGGTTACTTACCTTTTCTCCGAGATTCGAAAGTCCGGTGATAATTTCTTTTATTCTTGAGTGCAGATGCGCGACTGACTCATCTTCCCCAAGTCGCAGGCTGGTGAGTTGATTGCGAAGCAGATCTCTTCTAGCGAGCTTGGCTTCGGACGTTCCTTCGTGCAACTCGAGGAACTTCTCCCAAAGTTCCTTTGCAGAGTTGTATTTGCCGATCCTGTTGACTTCTTGAGGCGGAAGAATGCTTAGCAGATGGTACTCTGCTTTGCCGTTCGCCACGAAGTCGGCCTGCTCCTTTTTTGTCCATTTATCTATTTCCTTGTCCTCTGGATCTTGAAAGCCAAGTTTCATTGTTAAAAATAATTCAATATCTGTTGTAAGAAATTCCTGCATATGTTTTTTCCAAGTGGCAAAATCCCCTTCGAATTTCGGCGGGTGAATGCTTGGTCCGACCATCTCGTTGCTTCGTTCGGCGGTTAGTCCTCCTGAAGCGCCTTGGCTCTGATACCACTTCTAGGACCGTTGGGCCGGCTAGAAGGGGGGGGGGGTTGAATAGCCCTGCAAATATCAAAACACAAACCAACCCTTCTCGAACTCTTAGACTGACACTTGTAAAATAATCAAAGCAATAAACTAAGATCAGAACAGAAAATGAGGCACCAGGTTTTGACTTGGTTACAACTGGGGAGGTTGTTAATCCAAGAAAGATAATCACACTAGAATTTATCCTTCAGGCGGAGAAGCCTCTTACAAAGTTGAAGCGCACAACAGAAGCTAACTACAGAAAGCGTACAAGTGTTTGAAAGAAATGTGTTAGTTCTGAATTGATGAAAAGCTTCTGGACCAAGGCTATATTTATAGCCTTGGTCGGGGCGCCTGGAAGGGTTCCGGGCACCCTAGGGGGATAAAACTTTATCTCTCAACGTTCAGATCGCGTAAATCGCAATCCAGGTCAAAATCAGGGTCCGGGCGCCCGGAAGGGTTCCGGGCGCCCCGGAGGGCTCCGGGTGCCCCGGGCGCCCCGGAGGCCAAAGTCACCAGCGTTGACTTTTTCGTCCGGGATCTCTTCTCTGGTTCAGTCCCGCCTCGGTCCGGTTCTTCTCCTCCGGATCCGCTCGCTTGGGTGATCTCTGCCATCCGGAAAAATGGCTCACCCGAACCCAACTTCCGGTCTTCTCAAGCAGGCTTCCCTCCGGCTTCTCGTCCTTCGGAATCATCGCGTGTTTCCTTCTCGTCCGCTGGCGTACTCATCCGCAGTCTTCGTCCCTCGGACGCACCGTGTGCCGTCCTTCTCGCTAGCTGCGTCTCTTGCTCCCCGAGCAATCTTCCGCTCTGGCTTTCGTCCCTCGGAACCACGGCGTGCTTCCTTCTCGTCCGCCGGTGTACTCTTCCGCAGCACTTCGTCCCTCGGACTGCCATCCTTCTCGCTAGCTGCATCTTCCGCTCGACTACCTGTGCTCCTAAGCTCCTGCACACTTAGACACAAGGTTAGAAACACACAGGACCTAACTTAACTTTTTGATCACACCAAAACAACCTCGGGGTTCCAACAGTTTTAATGTGATCAACCAAGTTCAGTTAGATTGTGTCATGTTTATCCTTGTGACTAAGTGTGCAGGAGCTTAGGAACATAAGAAGTCGAGCGAAAGACACAGCCAATGAGAAGGATGACACGGGAAGGGAGT
This sequence comes from Zingiber officinale, assembly GCF_018446385.1. Taxonomy (NCBI): domain Eukaryota; kingdom Viridiplantae; phylum Streptophyta; class Magnoliopsida; order Zingiberales; family Zingiberaceae; genus Zingiber; species Zingiber officinale. The sequence continues at coordinate 27,568,609 of NC_055992.1, read as the reverse complement.
CGACGGACTCAGTGCATCCAAAGGACGAGATGCTACGGAAGAGTACACCGACGAATGAGAAGGATGTGCACGGTGGTTCGAGGGATGAGAATCCAGGGAGAAAGGCGGCTCGAGGAGAAGGCCAGAGGTGGATTCAGGTGAGCTCAATTTTGGATAGCCGAAGCATCACCCAAGCGAGCAAAGTAAAAAATGGTTAATAAGGGATGTTAACCATTTTCGGATGAACAGTACGAAGGTGCCTTCAAAGACTTAGAAGGTGTCTTCCGTGAATAGTATAAAGGCGCCTTCAAAGGCTTGGAAGGCGCCTTCTATGAACAGTATGAAGGCACATTCAAAAACTTGAATGCTCCTTCAGTGAACAGTGCCTTCCACCCACGGATAGGATTTTTCAAGAGCTATAAAAATTCCTCTGGGGCTAAGAAATTTTCAACAACATCTGTATTCACTTTTATAGTCATTCTTGAGCTATCAACGTGTGTAAAAGGCTTTTTCACCTTCAACGAAGGAGATCTTCTAGTGCTTTTCAATGTCTTGAATTAACAACCACCTAGGTTGTAACCAAGTAAAACTACAACCTTTTACCTACTCTTTTTAAGTTGTTATTTCTTTTATTATTGTTATTTTTATTGTGCTACTAATCAAATCAAAAGAACGAGAAGAGGTTATTTTTTCTTATAGGCAATTCACCCCCCTCTTGTTGGCCTCGTTACATCAACAAGTGGTATCAGAGTCATAACACCTCAGAAGGACTAACTACAAACTGAAGCATCGAGACGATGGTCGAACAGAGTATCTACTCGTTGAAGTTCAAGGGAGAATTTACGTTATGGAAAAAATGCACGGAGATATTTTTTAAAATTGACTTTAAAGTTTTATTAATAATTAAATATAATTTTGAAGCTCTAAAAGATCAAAAAGATGAAAAAAAAGAAGAGTACCTTTGGATAAAGAAAAAGAAGCGAACTTTATGGTGAATGGACGAGCTAAATTCTACCTACTAAGCATACTGCCACATCAAGAAATCAGTAGGATTGGTGCCTATGCATCAGCAAAGGAACTTTGGGAAAAGTTCCTGTAGCTACACGAAGGAACGTCTGAAGCAAAGCTCACTAGATGGGATCTTCTCTAGAACCAACTGACGAACTTCCAGCTCAAAGAAGGAGAATCAGTAGCGCAACTACATGCTAAACTGAAGGAGTTGATCACCAGAATCACGAATCTCGGAGAAAATGTAACAAACCGAGATTCTCTAAGGTACACATTAAATACTTTTCCAAGGACACCTGAATGATCGTCAATTGCTGACTCCTATTATATTTCTAAAGATTTAGAGGTAAGCACATTAGAAAGTTTATTTTCCACTTTAGAACTTCACGAATCTAGATGTGCAGAATCAAAGGAGCCAAGTCAGACAATTGCCCTAAAGGCAAGAATAGACAATCTAGACTCCGAAGCATCAATCGACGAAGATGAAGTTGCGTTATTGGTAAAAAAATTTAGGAAGTTTATTAAATCTAATAAATTTAATAAATTGCAGGAGACAAAGTACTTTCGGAGCAAAAGGAAGATACGATACTACAACTACTAAGGAGAAAGGCACATCAAGGACGATCGCCTTGAAATGAAGAAGAAAGATAAGGACAAGGGCAAAAGACCAATAAGATTGAAGCACAAGAATATGAAGACAACATGGGATAAATCTTCATCCTCTGAGTCCGAGATTGAAGCCTATGCCGGACTAACTCTGATGGAAGATCACTAGAGGGACATTGAAAGTTCTTTATAGATGAGCATCTACGAAGGGAGATGATCCTCTGAAGAAAGTAGCGACGAAGGGGAGCATTAGAACACGAGGTAAGTGAGGTACGTACACTATCTCTGAAACAATCTTTTTGAATTTATTAAAATACTTTCAAAGAACATAGTACAATTAGAAAAGGATAATGCTAGATCAAAATTAAACTTAGCAAAGTCATGCCCCTTAGATATATTTGATAATCTAAAGATAGAAAATGAAAAATTGAAAGCACAAATAGAAAAACTAAAAAATGACTATGCATACTTAAATTTGAATATCTTTCAAAAATCAGAATTAAAAAATAATGGTAGAATTAATTGGTACATTAGAAAATACGAGGGACAAATTATTTTATTTTTAAAAAATTATGTACCTCCTAAATTTTTAGTAAATTCAGTAGGCATGAACCTATATTAGATTTCATTTTTTTTAAAATTAAACTCTAATTTTTTTTAATTATTAGGATAGAAATTATCTGAATTGGATTTTTTTTTAAAAAATTTCTTTTCGTATTTTGAGATAAAATTTTTTTTCTATGATGTCCAATGATTTAATTTACAAACAGAATTTTTTTTCAAATTTTTTTTATTGATGAGTTATTTTTTAAAAAAATTATTAACAAAAATTATGCTTTGAAATTAAAATTTATTTTGCAAACTTAAATTTTGAAAATCTTTTTTTTTGTGATAAAACATAATATTCTCTATCCTTAAAAATATTTTCATTTTTTCAAATAATGTTTGATTTATTACAAAATATTTTTAAAAAGATAATTATTAATATTAAAAATTCAAGAAAATAGAAATTTGAAAATTTTATTTTTCTTCCGCTAAACAATGTATCCGATACATCTAGGAAAAATAATAGAATTTTTAGAGTTGAAAAAATATTTTTAAAATTTATTTTCAAAAATTAGTTTCTGTACTGAAATAATTTATTTCTTTTCAAAAACAAAGTATTTATTTGTGTAAATTTTTTTACTGATCTAACTTATTCTATTTAGATTTGACAAATATTTTCAAGATTTTGTGAAATAGAAAAGAAATTTTTATATTATTTGTGTCAAAATGGAAGCTTAATTATTAAAAATATAATATGTTTGAAAATTATTTTTGAAAAATATTAACCTACTAGTAATGTTTGTAATGTACCCCTAAAAATATTTGTTTAACACTTTATTGTATTTTTTTTAAATTTTTTTATGTGATCAAAGAGGGAGAAATTAAGTACAAGTTCAGGGGGAGTTAGGATTTTTTTTATATTTAGAAATTTTACTTATTTTACAAGCAATTTGTTATCTACTTTAGTTATGTTATTACATTTTTCACCCTAACTTGAACTTGGGTTGATTCACATCAAAAATGGAGGAGATTGTAAGTACCCCGGGTAGTTTTGATGTGGTAAACCAAGTTCAGTTAGGTCATATTGTATTTGATCCTTGTGTCTAAGTGTGCAGGAAATTAGGAACACAAAAAGTCGAGTGGAGGACATAGCTAATGAGAAGGATGGCACGGGAAGGGAGTCGACGGACTCGGTGCATCTGAAGGACGAGATGTTGCGGAAGAGTACACCAGTGGACGAGAAGGGCGTGCGCGGTGGTCCAAGGGACGAGAAGCCGGGGAGGAAGACTACTCGAGGAAAAGGCCAGAGTTGGGTTCGGGCGAGCTTAATTCTGGACGGCCAGAGCATCGACCAAGCAAGCAGAGCAAAAAAATAGTTAACGAGGGGAGTTAACCATTTTCAGATGAATAGTATGAAGGCACCTTCAAAGGTTTGGAAGACGCCTTCTATGAATAGTATGAAGATTCCTTCAAAAGATTGGAAGACACCTTCTATGAATAGTACGAAGGAGCATTCAAATGCTTGAATGCACCTTTAGTAAACAGTACAAGTCTCAAATGACTGTTTGTTGCCATAGAGTTGTGAATAAAATTTTATCCACTTGAAGGCTCCTTGAACCCTTTTGAAGGTGTCTTCTACCCATGGATAAGATTTTCCAAGAACTATAAAAAGGCCTCTGGAGCTAGGAATATTCAACAACTTCTGTATTAACTTTCATACTTATTCTTGAGCCGTCAATATGTGTAAAATGCTTCTCCACCTTCAATGAAGGATATCTTCTAGTGTTTTTCAACACATTGGATTAACAACCACGTAGGTTGTAACCAAATAAAACTCCGACCTTTTACCTACTCTTTTTAAGTTGTTATTTCTTTTAATATTGTTATTTTTATTATGCTATTAATCAAATCAAAAGAACGAGAAGGAGTTATTTTTTCTTGTAGGCAATTCATCCTCATCTTGCCTGCCTCGCTGCACCAACACAATTTACTCCTACTTTATTGTATGTCGTATATGATGATGAGGAGGAGATTTTAAAGATGAACTTTGCTCAATATACATTTGATTATGGTTCATCAATTTAGAATTCTATTTTTTTTTAATTGGGTGAGAATGATGGAACAAGTTTTTAGCTGGTTATCTTTTTCAGAATTACTGTTTTTCTATTATTTATACTGATACATGTATGAATTTTATGAAAATTTTTATCAAATAATATAATAATTAATTCAAGATATTTTTTTCCTCTTGATATTATTATCGAAAAATGATAAAAAAAATAAAATGACAACTATTTTATAAGTTTTTTCATATCTAACTTTTAGTTAAAAAAAGATTAAATATTATTTTTTAAATACATAGAAGTAAAATACTATTTGATAGGAAACACATGTAAAAGGTATTTAGCCTAAATTAAATATCCAGCGTCAGTTTAAAAAATAAAAAAAAAAAAATCTTGCAATAAGAATTGATATTTCTTGGAGCATCAACTAGTCGAGTACAAACTGTTGTCAAGTCAAGCCTCGACCACGGTGTATTAAATGGTGGTGGCATATCATCTAATACACACTTTAAACCTAGGAGCCAAAATAAATAGTGACCAATGTCATCTGTCACATCGACTTTAATCCCACCATTTCAACTTGTCTCCATTTCCAAAAAAAAATAAAAAACCCTAATCTATCTGTCTAGATCTCCTATTCCACACTCTTTTCATTCGTACAATCCCATAGAGAAGCACACCATAACATTCTTCCCCATTTCCTCTTCCTCTTCCTCTCCTCTGATGACCAGGTGGAAGTAAAAGAGGAAAAAGCGGTAGCTGATCTTCTCCTCCTCTTCCTCCTCCTCTTCATCAGCTAGTAGTTACGTACCTTCCGCTCGCTCATTTCCCTCCTTATATACAGACTCGATCCTCTCCACTTGAATCGCTCAGATCTCTGCGTGTTAGGACTTCCAAAATCCTTCCTCGAGCTTCTGACAGAAGATCTGCTATCTCCAGCCACCAAAGGTAAACCAAGTTCATTTAATAATCCATATTTAAACATTTTATAAACATATATCCAATTTAATTTTGCCCTTCATCTCTCTCTCCTCCAAATTCAAACTAGCTCCATGCATCTGACTTATAATCCTCCTCCTTCTCCACCAATTGTAAGACCATCAAGAAAATTCTCAATCGATGGAGTTGATACCCAAGGCAGATGAGAGCCCCAACTCAGACCCACAGGAACACTTGGCGGCCGGAGGCAGCGTGAGTGCGGCGGCGTCGTCGTCGTCGTCGTCGTCTCCGTCACTGAGTCGGTATGTGTCGCAGAAGCGGCGGGACTGGAACACGTTCGGGCAGTACCTGAAGCACCACCGGCCGCCTCTGTCGTTGACGAAGTGCAGCGGCGCGCACGTGCTGGAGTTCCTGCGGTACCTGGATCAGTTCGGGAAGACGAAGGTGCACGTGCAGGGGTGCCCGTTCTTTGGTCACCCCTACCCGCCGGCGCCCTGCCCCTGCCCGCTCCGCCAGGCCTGGGGCTCCCTCGACGCCCTCGTCGGCCGCCTCCGCGCCGCCTACGAGGAGAACGGCGGAAATCAGGAGACCAACCCCTTCGGCACCCGTGCCGTCCGCCTTTACCTCCGCGAGGTCCGGGACCTCCAGTCCAAGGCCCGTGGTGTCAGCTATGAAAAGAAAAAGCGCAAGAAGCCGCCGCGTCCTCCGACGGAGCACCTAGATCAGCGCCAACCTCCCCTTCCTCCATGATCAGTATATTGATGATGATGGTTAATTATTATATATATATATATCATGTGTGAGTTGCTTGGTTAATTAGTTACCTTTGGTTCTTCCTCATCATGCCTCAAGTAGATATATAATTTTAAACTTAATGGATCAAATGCGTACCTAGCTACTATTTTATGATATAGGAATATTAAAACTGAGAGAAGATTTGGTCGTTGATCCATCTAAATATATATTTTAGCTGTCTTCTTAAGTTTTCCTGTTTAGTATCATCAGTTCTCATAGGATATATGCTGTTTTTAGCCTTGGAACTTATGCTTCCTGCTCCATATATAAATCTGTACTATCTAATTAATGAGATTTTACTCTATATATCTTCGAATTATTTCAACTCTTTTGTTTTTATCTTATCTTTTTGCGGAGATGGAGGAGTGAGTATTGATAGCTGTGGATGTATTGATGAGTATGGCCATCAAAAGTGAAGTAGGGAAGTGAGTGCTGTACTTGGAGTCAAGAGTCCATTGCTCAAGTACAGTGCATGCATTAACCGACATATCTCATGATAATCACTTCAAGAGTTTGCCTATTAATAGTTTGCCTATTAATAGGGAATAACTAGCAAAGCCAAATGACTACCCTTTATTTGCTATATATATATTCTGAGGTATATATATATCTATATATAAACAATATTGACAACTAACAGTTGACATTTGGATACTTTTCCTAGAGTTAAAAGTTTTTAAAGTGCTTCATATGTCTGTCAATTCAGTTTCATTTTTGCCTTTTAAAGTTAAAGAGCGATATATATATATATAAATATATATAGACCATCTATTATCCTATAGTTAGAAACTAGATGCTCCATGGTATACAGCATTTCTCTTCCTGCCACTGTTTTTGTTCTGCTATTATTTATTTATTTATTTCCTTTCTTTCCCCAGCCAAAAAGCCATTTATGTAACTGCACTCATAAAGTTAATTATCCTGGCCGACCACCAAAACATTCGATGTTTATTTAACTACCTTTTGATGATCTATATGTATTAAAGTTCACCCATGAAATAGTAAGAACTATGCAAAGGAAAATATTTATTATTCATACAATAATGTGAGTTATGTCATACTGTATATTGAAAAACATTTGAACCTATAATTAAGACAGAATTTAAGAGGGGGAAGGACTCCTGTTCACTTAAATAGTCGCTGTCTACATTTGAGGATCGAAATAGCCTGCTCATCCAACCATTTACGTGGATGTGTTATGTACGTCATCATGCGCATATTTTTCATGCAATGGTAAGAGATTGAGTTTAAGATGATTTACTTGTGTGAATAAGAGATCAAAGAAAAGTAAAGAAAAATAATTTAAAAAGTATACGGGTACTGATTCATAATGTATGTATGAATTTAGGATCAATTTCCTTTCCCGATTTCTCCCAATAGGAGTGATTGATGTTAATAGTTGAATTAAATTGCTCATCGCTCCGCAGTCATCAGTATTTCAAGGTTAGCATTCTTCATTGAAGGAAATTAATTTCTTAATATATCATAGTTAGGATTTGACCCATTGACATATGATTAACTGTGTGAAAGTATTTTATCATTACATCACATCGTAGTTCGGAGGTATGAATCTTGTAATTCACTATAGCTGATTATACTGACTCCAAGTGTAAGATACGTGATCCCGTCCGGAAGTTGAGTCGGATGGAGGCGGACCTTGATGTATTGAAAGTTAACGAAAAGTCACCGAGGCGTCGGATCTACCTGGTACCCCCTGGAAAGGTTCGCACAGACGGCTGACGAAGGAAGATGACAAGGACGATGACATTGCGGCTCTGCGCACACTCAGACGAGCCCACGAGTCGTTAGAGACTAAAAACCAGGGAAAAAGTCCCCGGGTCAGATCCTCTGACGCTCAAGTTAGGTACCTTTTCCCCAGAAAAATCAGAGAAAGTACGAAAAGTAAAGACTAGTGAGAAATGACGAGTGAGCGTACCTGCATAAGGGATAAAACATCCCTTTTTATACTGCAATGGATGTTTCTGGGACCTGGCGGGTGTCAGGGAATGTAGGTTGTCAGACTTTGTCTGGCGGTGAATGACACGTGTCTCTTTCTGATAGGCTGGCGACAGAACCAAAAGGGGGGATGAGCCCCGACTGTTAGCATATTCCCTGACACACTGATTATCCTATGACATTATCTGACGAGCAGTTACGATTTCCTGACTTGTTTGTCCTGTAGTGCCTGGACGCCCGGTCTGCATCCCGACCTGCTTCGATCCGTTGCTATCCATGGCTTGTACATTCCGACCTGCACGACCGGTCTATATCCTGACCTGCTTCTATCCGCTGTTATCCATGGCCTGTGCATTCCGACCTGCACGACCGGTCCGTATCTCGACCTGCTTATGTCCGCTGTTATCCAAGGCATGTACGTTCCGACCTGCACGACCGGTCTGTATCTCGACCTGCTTATGTCCACTATTATCTAAGGCATGTACATTCCGACCTGCATGACCAGTCTGTTTCCCGACCTGCACTCATCTACTGTTATCCATGGCTGGTACGTCCCGACCTGTAGGCCAGGTCTGTTTCCCGACCTGCATTAGTCTATTGTTATCCATGGCTGGTACGTTCCGACCTGTACGGCAGGTCTATTTCCCGACCTGCATTTGTTTACTGTTATCTATGGCTGGTACGTCCCGACCTGTACGCCAAGTCTGTTTTCCGACCTGCATTTGTCTACTGTTATCCATGGCTGGTGATCCTGTCCGAATGCTGAATCAATGGACGCTGGGCACGTGACGCTCCCCAGCTGCTGACGTGGATCTTCGGCTGGTTGCACGAACCTCCGGCGAACCTGCACAGAAGTCGGGCCGGGAAGGGGTTCCCGGCGGCGACCCTCCGACGCTCAAGTCAGGCAAGCAAGTAATGAAAAAAGTGGCTCCAAAGGTGTCCCACGCGTACCTCCGGCGAAGTATAAGGCTCTTTATATAGAGTGGTGAAAGAGCTCCTGCACGTCCACCGAGGCGCATACGTGTCCGCAGCCCATACCTTGGTATATGTCTGTCAGAAAGCTTACCTGACGCTATACTGCTACAGTCCAAGTATGTTTTCGATGGGACAACAGAACACCTCATTGTCAGACTTGGAATATGGCCTAGCCATAGGACTTGACAGTTGTCATAAGATGTTCTCGTCCTCCTCTATCGACCACAGGCCGGGGCGTCCGTCCGGCCGGCGGGACGGGGCGTCCGTCCGGCCGACATTCTTCTTACGCCTGGTCGGACGGCACTTACTTCACGTCCGACCTTCTCTCTCCATCGGCATGCTAGGGAGATCTTCGGTAAGATGTTGTGTAGGGACTACTAGCAGTATGTTACATTGCCTTTGGACGATCATGACGTCCGCTCGGCCCTTCGTTACTGTTCAATCGAGCGTCGGAACCCCGATCCCTGTCAGGGCGTCTTTTTATTATCGGATATTCATCGGTCGGCCGGTCGGGCGGCCGACTCATCCTTCTCCGGTCGGCCGGTCGGTCTGCCCTTTTCTCATGAGTCCGGTCGGCTCACCCTTCCCCGATGGACCACTTGGCCCTTTGACTTCCACGTGGCGTTGACCCCTCGCTATGGGGTCCCGTGTTCTAACCGCCGGATCAGCTGGTATGTCCCGACTTGTACGCCATGTCTGTTTCCTGACCTGCATTTGTCTACTGTTATCCATGGCTGGTACGTCCCGACCTGTACGTCAGGTCTGTATCCTGACCTACTTCAGAGGCTTTCTTTGCCCAGCCTTTGCGTGGTTTGTGGGCTCATTCCTCAGCTGTACCTGACCCGTGGGTCTAATTCTTAATCGTTATCGAGGCTGGTTCTTGCTCGACTTGTGATCCTTGCCCTTAACCGCCCCGTCAGCTGAGACTTTGACCCTGGCCACGTAAGCTTGAATTTTGACCCCCACGTAAGCTTGACTTCTGACCAGCCACATAAGCTTGACTTCTGACCAGCTACGGAGGCTGGACTTCTGACCTCTACGTAAGCTTGACTTCTGACCATCCTGTGGTCTTGGCTCCTAATCACATCATCTTACTGACCCCACAATCATGCACCGTATCACAAGCCTCCCCCTCAAGTCTAGTCGAAGGAGGCTCTAGTCCGACTGACTAGACCCCAGTCCCTTTGTTACCTGATCTGGGTCTCGCATCTTCTGCCAACCTGTTTTCCATCTCCATCTACCTTCTATAGGACTTCCCGCTATCCTAGGAGATAAACGAGCTTCTTCTATGCGTATGCTGACTCCTCAACTTCCGAGCGTACTCTTATCCCATAAATGTCACACGGTTCTCCTAGCATCAACTTAAATTCCAAGGAAATCCCTTCACCTTCTTCTTTCTTATAAAAGGCCCAAGCATCTGATGCCTCTAGTTATTCTCTTGTTAATAAAGTATCTCGTCTCCATGGAACCTACAACTAAACCTATCGCACTTGCTTCATTGCTCAAGCAAATTACCCATCTGAGGGAGTTATTAGCTCAGAAAGAGGAAGCCTTGCTTCAGCAAATTGCTCATCTGCCAGAGTTGCTGGCTCAAAAAGAAGAAGCCTTGCTAGAAATGACTGCGAGCAGAGATCTTCAAACATCCCTTATTTATTGGTGCAATCATGCCCTAGAAGTTTCAATGTGTTGACAATTATTTAAGTTTAGGTTAATACGTTGGATCTAACATATATTGTGAGTTTGCAGGAGAAGTCCTTGCAGGTCGGAAGACCGGATGCAAGGCAAGAGAAGTCCAAGAAGGTCGAGGACTGAATTCTTGGAAAAAGAATCCTTGCAGGTCAGAAGACCGGATGCAAGGCAAGAGAAGTCCAAGGAGGTAGAAGATCAGATTCTTGGCAAGAGAAGTTCCTGCAGGTCAGAAGGTTGGATGTATGTTACACCATTTATTAGAAATTGATTGGTAAATCGATTTAGACACGACTGTGAGGTAGAATGCCTCTGAATCGATTAGCCGATCGATTGGAAGGAATCCAATCGATCGGTCGATCGATCGAGAAGTTCCAGCGCGAAGCACAGAATGCTTCTGGATCGATTGACCAATCGATTGGGATAAACCAATCGATCGAGTGATCGATCCAGGAAGTTTCTGTACGAAGCACAAAATGCTTCTGGATCGATCGGCCGATCGATTGGGGGTAAACCAATCGATCGAACGATCGATCCAGGAAGTTTCTGTGCGAAGCACAGAAGCCTCCTGAATCGATCAGCCGATCGATTGAAGTTACTCAATCGATCGATCGATCGATTCACAGAGTCCTGTGATTCTGTAACTTCACGAAGGTGTGTCTGAATCGATTCAAGGAGTGCACCAATCGATTCAAGTTCAAGTGAAGTAATCTACACCGTTGATCTTGACGCGATGGTTTCCAACGGATACTTGTGAATCGATTCAAATGTAAATCCGATCGATCCACGGCGACAATGATGTGAGAAACGGCTAGTTTTCACGACGTTTAAAACCGTGGAAGAAAAAGGAACAAAAGGTATCCAACAATAAATACTGTTCTATTGCTCTTGCATTATCAATCATGGAGTGCTGAACATCTCTCAAGGGTTTGAAGCAAAAGCTCTCCATCTCTCACGTTCTCTAGTTGCACGCCGCAAGGAAGAAGCATTTTCAAGTGTGTAATCTTTCCTTTCTTCTTTTGTGTGTTGTGTGTGATCCTTTCTCTTATAAAGGGAGAGTTGTAAGAGTTGTAAGGTTTCTCCACCTTCCGTGTTATTCCGAGGAGGAGAGGTTTGATAGTGAAAGTGTGACGGTGGTGTGAATCCTTGGACTACTCACCTCCTTGAGGAGGTGGATACCAAGTAAATATAAGTGTTAGCATTGCCTTCAAGTGTTCGCTGCGAAAAATCAAGTTGATCAAGAAAACGAAGTGAGCCATTCACCCCCCCCCCCCTCTAGCTCAACCGATCCTAACAAGTGGTATCAGAGCATTGGTTTGTTTTTGAGGATTCACCGCCAAGAAAGCACAAGTTAAAGAGCTACAAGATGTCATTGAAGGAGGGGCATAGTACTTCACCACCACCATTCTATGAAGGCAGTAATTTCGCGTATTAGAAGAGCCGAATGGAACACTATCTCATGACTGAAATTGACATGTGGTTCTCAATCACAGAGGGATTCACGGCGCCAACTGAAAATAGAAAAATGCTTGAATCATCAAGGTGGACCGTTGAACAAAAATTAAAGGGTCAAGCAAATGCTAAGGCAATCGCGACTCTCCAGTGTGGGTTGAGTTCGGAACAACTCAACAAGGTTGGACCTTTCAAGAGTGCCAAGGATTTATGGAACAAGCTCATTGAGCTAAATGAAGGCACCAAGGATTCAAGAATTGAAAGAGAGACCTCTTGATAAATCAACTTCAAAACTTCACACTGAAGGATGGAGAAACGGTAAGCTCACTACATGGGAGATTCAAGGAACTCCTAAATGGTCTTCATTCAGTTGGAGAGAGTGTGGAGAACCGAGATCTCATAAGGTATGCCTTAAAATCTTTCCCAAGAAACTCATTATGGTCATCCATGGTGGATGCCTATAAGGTTTCAAGGGACTTGCCAATAGTAAAATTGGATGAATTATTTTGTGAACTTGAATTGCATGAGCAAGCTAACACAAACCACAAAGAGAAAGGTATAGCCTTGGTTGTAGGTGAGAAGAGAAAAAAGAAGCACAAGGAAAAGAAAAAGGAGAAGAAGGAATCATCTTCAGAATCTGAGCAAGATAGTGATAGTGATAGTGATGAAGAGCTATCTTCTAGTGAAATGGCGAACTTTGTTCAAAGAATGATGAGACATTCAAGGAAGTTTGACAAAAAGGATGTTAAGAAGATTTTCAATGATGAAAAGAAAAAAGGTAAATCTCTTGTGGATTCTAAGACTAAGACTGATGTAATTTGCTATGAATGCAATAAAAAGGGGCACTACAAAACGGAGTGTCCAAAGTTGAAGAAGCAAGAGGAAAAGATCAAGAAAAAGAAGAAGGCTTTGAAAGCCACATGGGACGACCCATCGTCAAGCTCATCGGAAGAAGATGAAAGGAAGAGCTCAAAGCACATGGCTCTCATGGCCTTAGGCCATGTTGAAGATAGTGAAGATGAAGATAGTCATGGAGAGGATGTAGAGTCTTCAAGTGAGTCATCATCTAGTGATGATGAGGTAATTTCTCCCAAGCTTGATAAGATTTATACCACCATTGCATGCTTAACTAATGCACTAGCTAAATCAAAAGGGAAGGTTAAGAAATTACAAAATGAATTGAAAACACTTAAAAATGAAATTGTGTCATGTGAAATTTGCATGCTTCATGAAAATGACATAAATAATTTTGATGATCTTAAAGAGGAAAATGCATCATTGAAATTACAAGTTGATGATCTTAGAGGTGCTCTAGAAAAATTTACTTCAAACTCAAAATATTTAGACATGATTCTAGGAGCTCAAAGGGGTGTGTACAACAAAGCGAGACTAGGTTTTAAATCACAAGATAAGGAAGTTAAATTCACATCTCTAATTAGTAGAAATCATGCTTCAAGGGTTAAGTTTATTCAAGCTTGGGTACCCAAGCAATTTGTTATTGATGCTACCGGACCTAAGGTTTGGGTACCAAAACATTTGGTTTATTGTGTTTAAACAGGCATGCGCTAGGGGGGAGCATCCAACAACATGGTTCATAGATAGTGGATGTTCTAAGCATATGACGGGGGATTCTTCAAAATTCTCATCATTTAGACACAAAAGTAAAGGTACCATTTCTTTTTGTAATAGTGGTGAATTAAAAGTCATAGGAATAGGAGATATCAAAATTTCTGAAAAATTTGTGATTAAAAATGTGTTATTAGTGAAAGGCATGGTCTTTAATCTTTTAAGTGTTAGTCAACTATGTGATTCGGGTTATACAGTTGAGTTTAACTCATCTCAATGCCTAATCAAGCATAGTGAGCTAAACACTAATATTCTCATAGGCCATAGTAGAGAGAATATTTATCAAGTTGAACTATTTGGTGCTACTAATGTGTTTGCTAAGTGTCTCATGTCTAAAGAGGAGGAGACTTGGCTTTGGCACCGGAGACTTGCTCACACCAACATGAGGAATATCAAAAAACTTTCAAAGAAGGAGTTGGTGCAAGGATTGCCAAAGTTGAAGTTTCAAAAAAATAAAATATGCGATGCATGTCAAATGGGTAAGCAAACCAAAGCTACTCATAAAGGTAAAAAAGTTATAAGTACCTCAAATGCTTTGGAGCTTATTCACATGGATTTGTTTGATAGTAGTAGGTATACTTCCTTGAATGATAGTAGATATTGCTTTGTGATTGTGGATGATTACACTAGATATACATCGGTGTTCTTCTTGAAACATAAGGATCAAATTCTAGATACCTTGATTGCTTTTTGTAATAGAGTAGAAAATGAAAAGAATCATAAGATAAACAAAATAAGAAGTACTGATCATGGAGGAGAATTTGAAAATGATAGATTCACAAGTTTTTATATGGAAAAAGGTTATAAACATGAATTTTTCACCCCTAGGACTCCTCAACAAAATGGAGTTGTTGAGAGGAAAAATAGGGTACTACAAGAGGCCGCTAGGAGCATTTTAAATGAATATTCACTTCATAGTTTTCTATGGGCCGAAGCAATTAATACGGCTTGTTATGTTCAAAATCAAACTTTAATACATAGGTTTCTAGGAAAAACACCTCATGAGTTGTGGTTTGGTAAATCACCTACAATTAAGCATCTTAGAGTTTTTGGATACAAGGTCTATATACTAAACACCAAAGATCATTTGGAAAAATTTTCCGCCAAGGCGGATGAGGGCATTCTTGTAGGTTACTCAAGTCATAGCAAAGCATATCGAATTTACAACAAGAGATAAAAATTAGTTGAAGAATCACTAAATGTCGTATTTGAAGAAAATCCTTCTTTGAACTCTATAAGAGCCAATGATGAAGAATTACTATTTGAGTTAGAGAAACTAACACTGAATGAAAAAAATCATCAAGAAGAAAACCAAGAGAGTGATGGTGAGAAAAATGAACCTTTGCCACTTGAATCCGAAATTATAACAAATCAATAATCAAGACCTACTAGGATATATGTAAATCATCCCTTAGATCAAGTAGTAGGAGACATCACTCAAGGAGTGAGAACTCGATCTTACTTTAGAAATAAAGGAAGCCAGGTTGCCTTGATATCTCAAATAGAACCAAAAACCATTGATGATGCCTTATTTGATCCCGATTGAATTTTAGCAATGCAAGATGAACTATCTCAATTTGAGAGAAGTCAAGTTTGGGATTTAGTTCCTAGGCCTACAAACAAATCAATTATTGATACAAAATGAGTTTTTAGAAACAAACTTGATGATAAGGGGATAGTTGTGACAAACAAAGCTAGATTGGTTGCTAGGGGTTTCAATCAAGCAGAAGGGTTAGATTATGATGAAACTTATGCACCCGTAGCAAGATTGGAGTCAATTAGGATGATGTTGGCCTTTGCCGTCCACAAGGGGTTCAAGTAGTACCAAATGGATGTAAAATCAACATTTTTAAATAGTGTTATAAAAGAAGAAGTATATGTTGAGAAACCACCGGGATTTAAAAATTTGGAGTGTCCAAACCATGTATATAAGCTTAAAAAGGCCTTATATGGGCTAAAACAAGCTCCCCGAGCTTGGTATGAACGATTGTCAACATTTCTAGTATCCAAAGGGTTTCATAGAGGGAAAATTGATCTCATATTATTCTTAAAAAATAGTGGTAATGATATGTTTGTCGCCCAAGTATATGTAGATGACATTATTTGTGGTTCAACATATAAAGATTTTTTAAATGAATTCATTAATCACATGGAGAGTGAGTTTGAAATGAGTTTGGTTGGTGAGTTAACATTTTTTCTAGGGTTACAAATTAAGCAAACAAAAGAAGGCATTTACATTCATCAATCAAAATATGTCAAAGAGCTATTTAAGAAGTTTGGAATGGAAAATGCAAAGGAAATATCTACTCCCATGACCACTAGTACTAAATTGGATAAAGACGTTGAGGGGAAAGAAGTTGACTCCAAGGTGTATCGTAGTGCTATAGGGAGTCTTCTCTATCTTACGGTTAGTAGACCCGACATACTTTTTGCCGTAGGTATATGTGCATGGTATCAATCTTGTGCCAAGGAGTCACATTTGAGTGTCTTTAAGCGAATTCTTCGTTATCTCAAGGGGACTCAAAATGTTGGTCTTTGGTATCCTAGAACCGAAACTTTTGACATAGTGGGCTATACCGATTCCGATTATGCCAGATGCAAATTGGATCGCAAAAGTACTAGTGGTAGTTGTCAATTTCTAGGATCTTCTTTAGTAAGTTGGTCAAGTAGAAAACAACATTGTGTAGCTCTCTCCACAACCGAAGCGGAATATATTACCATGGGAGAGTGTGTATCACAATTATTGTGGATGACTCATACTCTAGAGGACTATAAACTTACCTATAACAATGTTCAAGTTCTTTGTGATAATGTGAGTACAATCAACTTGACCAAAAATCCCGTTCATCATTCAAGAACGAAACACATAGAGGTTAAACATCATTTTATTCGTGATCATGTAACTCGAGGTGATATCATTTTAAATTATGTTGGATCAAAATCAAACTTAGCTGATATCTTCACTAAACCTCTTCCCGAAATTGGATTTAGCTTTCTTAGAAGGGAATTGGGAATGTGTTGTATTGATTAAATCATATCCTCCATGATCACTTTATAGGTAAAGCTATTTAAGTTCTATTCACCTTAAAATTGCTCTCACAAGAACATAAGATTGTACTCTTAATATGATTTAGATGGAGTGAGAGGTTAGGAACATTTATCTTGGTCATGATGCTTGTTATGATGCATTATTTTGGTCAAGAAAAGTGGTTTTCATATCAAACATTCATTTGTCCAATCATAGGGAAAGCAGGTGCACAAATCATGTGCACTTTGCCCTATGATTATGATTGGAAATTTCAAATTTACAATATGTATAAAACTTTTGTTTGAAACCTTGGTTGAAGTTTGTTGTTGGATGAGAGTTATCATTGCACAATTGGATACATACTTACTCAAAGTATTAAAGTTTTTGACACCTTTCAATTTTGTGTAAGTTTTCGCTAAGAAGAATCAATTTATGTCAAACTTTATTTTTCCTTGATAATATGAGACATATATAGTGTATACACAAAATTTCATGATTTTTAGAGTAGTGTACAATTATTTGTGCATTTCCAATCCTTGGATCTGAAAGTTTTTAGAAGTGTAGAAATATCAGTCTTCCCAATCGATCAGTTAATCGATTGGGAGGTTTGCTTTTCACCACAGAGAGCGTCTGAATCGATCGATGGATCAATTCAGCGCGTTCCGATCGATCAATGGATCGATTGGAACGCGTAATCGATGTTTGCAGAAGGCATCTGAATCGATCAATGGATCGATTCAGCGAGTTTGAATCGATCGATGGATCGATTCAGACGCATGTTCGATTCTCACAGCGGCCTCGTGAATCGATCGACCGATCGACTTGTTCTTGATCGATCGGTCGATCGATTGGGAACTTAAAACTCATCTTAAATCTCTGATTGACCTAAGTCTTCTCTCACTCTATTTTTTTTCTCTTCCGACTCTTTCCCTCTAGCGCTTAGGCGATTTCTTCGACGCTCCTCCCACCTCTTCCGCCGTCTTCTCCGACGGCCTTCTCCGACACCGAGTGCTCTCTTTTTCCTCTCCAACTTCCGCTCCCCTCATCTCGGAGACAAGGGGCTCGCAGACTGTCCCTCGTCTCCTCGTCGCGGAGCTTAATATGCCGAACCCTAACCCTAGGTAACTCCTCCGTTTCTTTTCTTCTCTTTATTTCTTTTGTTTTGCTTTTGTTAGTTAATTGTGGCTAATCATACTATGTTTTCGGTGCATTTCATTCATGCATCATGTGCACGACATTTTGTGTTCTCCTTGCATTTTTTTTCTTCTTGCATTTTTCTTCCTTGCACATTCTGTTGCCCTGTCAATTCGTGTGCCATCTCTTGTTTTTTTTTTTGCTATTCAATAGAAAGAAATGAAAAGTTCGTGAATCGGGCGAAGGATCGTCCGTTCCTCCATCACGCCCATTACCTCCTACTGATTCAAGATTCCCTAATGCTGCTATGCAGCAAAACTTTAGCAAGTACACCTTCAAACTAATAACCCCTAGGTCTGTTGATCTTCAATACTATAGGGACTCTTGTTTTGATACCTATTCCAGGTTTAAGCAATATAAACTTGACTCATTGTTGTCTTGTGAGAGAAATATCAATGTTAGTCTTGTCTTCGAATTCTATAACAATTTACACATTTCTGATGGTGTAAATTATCGCACTCGCATTGCGAAACAAAGCTTGGACTTTTCCTATGAGATCCTTCAGTCTTTTCTAGGGTGTCTGCCATCCACTAATGCCTTTGTTTTTTATCCCACCCTTCCTGATGAGTTGCCTCCACCATTTGAGCATCTCAGCATTGCATCCATGCATCAATTCCTTTTTGGCCGTCCTCGTCCGGATGGGCCGAATGCTCAAATCACTAACTTCTCCTCTCTTGAGTTATCGGCTGAGAACGCCGCCTTGTTTAAGGTAGTTATTAACTGCCTTTTTCCCATTGTCTCCCGTGCCTTGGCCGCTCTTCAACCCCCTCACATGTTTGTCCTATATGTCATTCGTCATTCCCTTGACATCAACATAGCTCTAAACATTTTTCACTGCATCATTCATTTTACCCAGCCAGTACAGCAGACGATTCACATGCTGTACGGTCATCTCATCACTGACTGGCTGGAGTTCATGAAGATAGATGTCTCCCTGGGACGGCTGGAGCCCATGACTGTTGCTTATTCTTGGATTTCTTCCCGCTCCTTCACGAAGACGGGCTTAGTGGGAGGTCCAGCGGGGGTTCGATGGCGCGATGGCCGTGCTCTTGGTGAGGGACCCAGGGTTCACCGCAGGGGGGATGCACAGGCAGTGGTTCCTGCGGCGGATGATGCTGAGGAGGATTTCCCTGAGCCAGCTTCTCCAACATTCGAGGAGACTGTCGATACTCGCCTTGAGGAGCTGACCTTGGAGGTAGCCAGCATGCGCACCACGATGGATATCATGGTCCATCGACAGACTACGATGCAGACCACTCTGGATACATTAGTAGATTTGGTGAGCTCATGGGTGACGGGTCATCCGTCTCAGTCTGTTCCCTCCACTGATCTTGTTCCACATGCTGAGGTTGTGCCTGGTGCTGACTCTGCAGCGGCTCCTGCTCCAGCTACTACATCTGCTCCTTCTGCTGATCCTGATCCCACTCCTCAGGGAGATGATCTCATTGATTTTTTTGTCCCCATATGATTCATGTCGTTGTACGCTATATGGATGTTTGGTGTGGAATCTCTATGTGAACTTCAGTTCATTTTGACTGTATGATATACTACTTATGATATATTTCATTTTGTTCCTAAAATCAATGTTGTTATATTCTATTGATGTTTGTGTGTTTTAGGGGGAGCACCCTCGGATTTATCGTGTTTGCTTAGTGCACATATTGAGGGAGAGTTTTGTTTTTGATCTTTGACAAGGGGGGAGATATATGTTGAAGTTTATGCTTAAGTTAACTTAAATCAAGCTTATTGCTTATGCATGTTCATGCTTATTGCTTACGCTTAACTCAGTAAATTAAAATTAAGCTTATTGCAATCATTATTTCAGCATAGTTGTTCATGCTTATTGCTTACGCTTAACTCAGTAAATTAAAATTAAGCTTATTGCAATCATTATTTCAGCATAGTAACAATCAACACTTATCATTATATTATTATGGTGTATTGAAAATTAGGCTAAACTTAAATGAATTGTCAAACATAAAAAAGGGGGAGATTGTTGGTGCAATCATGCCCTAGAAGTTTCAATGTGTTGACAATTATTTAAGTTTAGGTTAATACGTTGGATCTAACATACATTGTGAGTTTGCAGGAGAAGTCCTTGCAGGTCATAAGACCGGATGCAAGACAAGAGAAGTCCAAGAAGGTCGAGGACAGGATTCTTGGAAAAAGAATCCTTGCAGGTCAGAAGACCGGATGCAAGACAAGAGAAGTCCAAGGAGGTAAAAGACCAGATTCTTGGCAGGAGAAGTTCCTACAGGTCAAAAGGTTGGATGTATGTTACACCATTTATTAGAAATCGATTGGTAAATCGATTTAGACACGACTGTGAGGCAGAATGCCTCTAAATCGATCAACCGATCGATTGTAAGGAATCCAATCGATCGATCAATCGATCGAGAAGTTCCTGCGCGAAGCACAGAATGCTTCTGGACTGATCGGCCGATCGATTGGGATAAACCAATCGATCGAGCGATCGATCCAGGAAGTTTCTGTGCGAAGCACAGAATGCTTCTGGATCGATTGACCGATCGATTGGGGTAAACCAATCGATCGAGCGATCGATCCAGGAAGTTTCTGTGCAAAGCACAGAAGCCTCCTGAATCGATCAGCCGATCGATTGAGGTTACTCAATCGATCGACCGATCGATTCACAGAGTCCTACGATTCTGTAACTTCACGAAGGTGTGTCTGAATCGATTCAAGGAGTGCACCAATCGATTCAAGTTCAAGTGAAGTAATCTACGCCGTTGATCTTGACGCGATGGTTTTCAACGGATACTTGTGAATCGATTCAAATGTAAATCCGATCGATCCACGGCGACAATGATGTGAGAAACGGCTAGTTTTCATGAAGTTTAAAAACGTGGAAGAAAAAGGAACAAAAGGTATCCAACAAAAAATACTGTTCTATTGCTCTAGCATCATCAATCTTGGAGTGCTGAACATCTCTCAAGGGTTTGAAGCAAAAGCTCTCCATCTCCCACGTTCTCTAGTTGCACGCCACAAGGAAGAAGCATTTTCAAGTGTGTAATCTTTCCTTTCTTCTTTTGTGTGTTGTGTGTGATCCTTTCTCTTATAAAGGGAGAGTTGTAAGTGTTGTAAGGTTTCTCCACCTTCCGTGTTATTCCGAGGAGGAGATGTTTGATAGTGAAAAGGTGACGGTGGTGTGAATCCTTGGACTACTCACCTCCTTGAGGAGGTGGATACCAAGTAAATATAAGTATTAGCATTGCCTTCAAGTGTTCGCTGCGAAAAATCAAGTTGATCAAGAAAACGAAGTGAGCCATTCACCCCCCCTCTAGCTCAACCGATCCTGACATTATTCATGAAATGGAAAGCCTCTGGCTGGCCGCCAAATCCAAAACCCGGGCCGAAGTTGCCTCAAGCTGAAAACTCAATCGAACTTCCAGAGCCAAGTTACTATATTATTTATTTAAAGATGAAACACGAGGACGAGGTGACTCTCCTGAAAGAGGAAGGACGGATCAAAGACGAGACTATTGGGCAACTGAAGCGCACCATCGATCTTATTAAGGAAGATCTGACTAGAGCTCAGGCTCATCTGGCTAGAAAGGATCAAGGTTCTGGATCTGGCAGCAATGTAAACCCTTAAAAAATGTACCTCTGATTAATGAAATAAAACCTGTTTCTTGAGTTCCAATCATGGTGTAGCCCCACACCCTATTGCTCGGGTATCATTATGCTTCTATAGAACACTTGCGTTTCTCTAATATTTCTAGCAAAAATAGAAAAAATAATAAAGATAACTTGCTTACCTTCTCTTCCTCTTACCTCATAACATATGAGCCCCCAGCCGGAGCAAATGAAACGCTTGAGAATGTGTCTGTGCCTTGAGAATGTGCCTGTAAAATTTCATATTTTAGCAAGAACCCTTGAAATATGGCTTACCGACTAGTCAGGCGCGAGAACTTGGTTTCCTGCATTTTGCTTCGGTGAGTATTACGAGTACTGCCTAAGAAAAATCATTGTATCGACCGGGAAGGTCGTTGGGCGTGAGAGCCTTGCTCACTTATAACTCGCACTGGGGCGAGAGTCTGGGACAGCCGACCGGTAAGGTCGTTGGGCGTGAGAGCCTTGCTCACTTATAACTCGCACTGGGGCGAGAGTCTGGGACAGCCGACCTGGAAGGTCGTTGGGTATGAGAGCCTTGCTCACTTATAACTCGCACTGGGGCGAGAGTCTGGGACAGCCGACCTGGAAGGTCGTTGGGTATGAGAGCCTTGCTCACTTATAACTCGGACTGGGGCGAGAGTCTGGGACAGCCGACCGATAAGGTCGTTGGGCGTGAGAGCGTTGCTCACTTATAACTCGCACTGGGGCGAGAGTCTGGGATAGCCGACCGATAAGGTCGTTGGGCGTGAGAGTCTTGCTCACTTATAACTCGCACTGGGGCGAGAGTCTGGGACAGCCGACCGATAAGGTCATTGGGCGTGAGAGCGTTGCTCACTTATAACTCACACTGGGGCGAGAGTCTGGGACAGCCGACCAATAAGGTCATTTGGCGTGAGAGCCTTGCTCACTTATAACTCGCACTGGGGTGAGAGTCTGGGACAGCCGACCGATAAGGTCGTTGGGCGTGAGAGCCTTGCTCACTTATAACTCGCACTGGGACGAGAGTCTGGGACAGCCGACCTGGAAGGTCATTGGGCGTGAGAGCCTTGATCACTTATAACTTGTACTGGGGCGAGAGTCTGGGACAACCGACCGATAAGGTCGTTGGGCGTGAGAGCCTTGCTCACTTATAACTCGCACTGGGCCAGAGTCTAGGGCAACCGACCGATAAGGTCGTTGGGCATGAGAGCCTTGCTCAGTTATAACTAGCACTGGGGCGAGAGTCTGGGACAGCCGACCTGGAAGGTCGTTGGGCGTGAGAGCCTTGCTCACTTATAACTCACACTGGGGCGAGAGTCTGGGACAACCTACCGATAAGGTCGTTGGGCATGAGAGCCTTGCTCACTTATAACTCGCACTAGGGCGAGAGTCTGGGACAGCCAACTGATAAGGCCGTTGAGCGTGAGAGCCTTGCTCACTTATAACTCGCACTGGGGCGAGAGTCTGGGACAGCCGACCGATAAGGTCGTTGAGCGTGAGAGCCTTGCTCACTTATAACTCGCACTGGGGCGAGAGTCTAGGACAGCCGACCTAGAAGGTCGTTGGGCGTGAGAGCCTTGCTCACTTATAACTCACATTGGGGCAAGAGTATGGGACAACCAACCGATAAGGTCGTTGGGCGTGAGAGCCTTGCAAACTTATAACTCGCACTGGGGCGAGAGTCTAGGACAGCTGACCGATAAGGTCGTTGAGTGTGAGAGCCTTGCTCACTTATAACTCGCACTGGGGCGAGACTCTGGGACAGTCGACCGATAAGGTCGTTGGACGTGAGAGCCTTGCTCACTTATAACTCGCACTGGGGCGAGAGTCTGGGACAGCCGACCTGGAAGGTCGTTAGGCGTGAGAGCCTTGCTCACTTATAACTCGCACTGGGGCGAGAGTCTGGGACAGCCGACCGGGAATTCTTATGAAAACCCGTTCGGAAATACATGTTGTCGACCTGGGGGTAATTTCCGTACCAGGATAGATGTTGCCGACCTGGGGGTGTTTTCTCGACCAGGATAGATGCTGCCGACCTGGGGGGTGATTTCCCGACCAGGGATTACATGAAGAGACTGCTTCAACTTTGTCTACAGGCAAGAGATATACAGTATCAGATGTATTGTGAAGATAAAAATATTAAGATCTTACTCAGCCCCTGGGAAGAGGATGTCTCGTGGCCTCGCCCCATTCAAATTTATTTCCCGCCACTTTTCTTCGCCACTTCCCGAGAAGATCGCGCGACAGACATTTCGCTTACGCCCGCTTCATCTCATGATTTCCTTATCACGTCCATCATTAATACGCTTCCTAGGGGGTGACACCTGTCCCACGCCTTTATTGCTTATGCCGTATGACGCCGCCGACTCTACTCCTTTTTGTACACGCCTTCCCATAAGAGCATGTCGTTCTATGATCGGACGACCCTGGGCGCTTTACCCAAAAAGATACTCGACCCATCTTTCGATATTTCCTAGGAAAACCTCCTTTATAAGCCCTAAAGGCAGTCCGCCGTAGTTGCCTTGAGCTCTTCGACTACCCTCGTCTTCTCTCTGCTCTGCTGCCTCTGGTGTCTCAACCCTTCCCCTTCTCGACTTTTCACGCCCAGTACACTCCTCTTCTCGACTGACCTCTTCCTCAACCTTCCTTACCTTGATAATGGTTGACGGTAAGACCTCCTTTTGATATTCGTGTTTCATTTCTGACATATATGACCATGACCTGCCCGTGATTCGGTCTGATTTGAGACTTTGTGAGGCTTACGAGCTTCGAATTCCCACACCTAGGGAACATCCATCATCCCCTCTTGAAGGTTTTATGATTGTTTTTAGGGATCAACTTCTGGGAGGTCTTCGTTTTCCCATACATCCCTTTATCTACTCCCTGAGCCGCTACTTTGGTATCTGCCCTTCCCAATTTACTCCCAACTTCTTCAGAGATGTACCTGGCACTGTCATTCTATGTCGCATATACCAAATTCCCTTGACCGTTCAACTATTCCATCATTTTTATTCTTTCAAGCGCTCGGAACCGGGAGTGTTCATGGTACAGGCTAGGCCTAGTTATAAGTTCTTTTCGGACATGCCTCTTCCAACAAGGGGTGGAAATCTCGTTTCTTCTTTGTTAGATCACCTGAACCCTTGGTCGAGTCGACCCAATGGCGTTCTGATATCTCTTCCAACCTCCCTGTACATCAGCATTAGCCTTCCTGCGACGCCGCTTCAGAAAAACTTCAAGACGTGAGCGTTCGCTTGTCTATACTACTATTGGAAGGCTTTTTATATTCTTTTAGGCTCAACCTAGTTCAGGCAGAGATAGGAGCTCCGTTAGGTAAGACCCCGTTTTCCTCCTTACTATTCTTCGCTAACTGAGGTATCTTTCTTTCCCTTTGCAGAGGCTTCCATTCTCCGGGCTTATTCCTCAAATTTAAAGCACCAATCTCTAGCCGTTTGAGAGCCGTAAGCTTGGAGCTCAAACAAGGCTTGGCAGCTTCTTCATAGTCTGCCCCTTCTGCCTCCCAATCGGTCCCTTCCGCCTCACAATCTGCCCCACCTGCGCCAGCTCGGGAGGAAACTTCCCCGGCTCTTCACCTAGATGCCGCTCCTACGGAAGATTTTGCCACCTTGGAGCAGGCCGAGGAAGAGCGAGCCGCGCCCCCCCCGCTACGGCTTCAACACAAAAGGAAGAGGGTTACTTCAGCAGCTCAGGCGTCTCCTCCCCCTCTTCCTTCTGGCCGTCACTCCTCCGCTGCCTCTCAATCTTCAGAAGTCAAGAATGTTACTCCCGACCGGGAGATGACTTTGGGACCAGAGGTTCCCATTCTGTCGCCTCGAATATCAGCCCCGACACCCGGTCGGGATTTATCTCCCGAACAGGCCACTCTTCTCGCCCAGTCCTTCTCTCCTAGGCAGACCCCTTTTCCTGCAATTGACCAGCCCGGGAGTTCTGCCACTTTATCCGCCTCGCTTCCAGTAGCTGCTCCGGCCTCCACATCTCGAGCCAGGGGGAAAATCTCCAAAAAAATATGCCTTCACCACCTCCTGGCGCCTACCCTCCTCCACAGAGCCAGATGACGCCGAAGAAGTTGCAGAAGATGCTCCTTCTGCTGTCAGCCTGGTTCAGTTACAGGGCAAATTAGCCACGTCCTAGAGGACAGGCAATCAAAAATTTTGGAACAATCCGCCGCTGGAAGGGATGGACCAAGCTTCCCTCCAGATAGTTTCTGTGAGTTTTCTGTTTTCAGGGCTCTTCCTTGGGAATTTTTTATAATACTTCCTTGTATGCTATATGCAGGTCTGTTCTACCAGCCTAAGTGCGTTTCAACATGACGCCCACTTGGACAGGGAGAATGAAGTGTTGAAGGCTCGTCTTCAGGAGTTGGAGTTGCTGCTCACACCTCACGATCCACTCAACCCGACCCCTGGAGACCTGGCGGGATATCTACGCTTGATTGGGGAATCCGCAGAGTCCGCCCGGAACATCTCCCACGCAGCCTTTGATAAGATAAGGACCTTGGAGGGGTCCCTGCAGACCAGCGAGTCCAAACTGGCTTCTGAGGCGGAGAGGCGTCGCTCGCTGGTAGTTGAGTTAGATGAGAAGGATGCCCGGCTGACCACATTATCCTCCGATCTGAAGAGTCTGCAAGAAACCCACACTACAAGAAAAAAGCTAAACAACAACGCTTTTTTGGCGTTGTCGTATGTACTTAAAAAGTGATGTTGTAGATGGTGTTGTAGAAAGTCATATCAAAGACAACGCTTTAAAAGCGTTGTGGTTGGTCACAAAGACAACGCTTTTTAAGCGTTGTCTTTTCGTTCTTAAAAAGCGTTGTTATAGATGTTGTAAAAATGCACATATCAAAGACAACGCTTTAAAAGCGTTGTGGTTGGTCTCAAAGACATTGTTTTTTAAGCGTTGTCTTTTATTACTTAAAAACGTTGTCTTTTTAAATTTATAAAAAATAGTGTTTTTCTTAAAATAGCAAAATTATAAAAATACTCAAAATTTACATATAATTGAATATCCACAACCACAATCATTTTTATAATAAGACTATTTAACAAATAAATAAAACTTTATATTATACAAACAAAATGTATACATATTGATCCACTAATTAATTTTGTATCATACAAGTTATCTTTAACTTCATGACAATAATTTTTCAAATACACAAGTTTTACAAAACCTCATCATTGACTCTTCTTTAAGATTGCTGGACTTAATCTTAAAGGATCCATATCCAGTAGAGAGCAACCTATACATCACATTGAAACAAAATGATCAAAAGTTACAAGGTAATAGTGTGAAGTGCTACATAATAGAACAAGTTTCTATGCTTCCTCAAAATGGAGAGAAATCAATTGTGTGCTTTCCTTAAAGAAGAGAAGAACCATTCCTGTCTTATTGAAACAGAAAGATAAAGCATGATTAATAGTCTTGCTGCTATTATTCGAGAAGGATGGTCGCTTGATTAGAAGAATTATACATAGGGAATGGCAATCATAAGCTCTTCTACAATATTTAATGCCAAGATCAGCACAGCAGTTCAATAAATCGTAACTGCTTTATCAGCTGATACTGATTTTTCTGGCAATTGCCAGAGATGAAAGAAGGCTATTTCAGTATTGGGTGTTAATGAAATTGGGAGGCTGCAATTTTCACGTTTACTCACCTTCCAATGTGTGCTTCCACGGTGCAGATCGACCCTAACACAATAAGCAAAGGATGAATCATAAGTAAATCGTCAAAAAAAAAAATCCAATTCTATATTTTGCAGTAATCACTAAAGGGATCTATGAATATCACCTCTGGCACAATCCGATTCAGAAATGTTTCAGTGTCGCTCTGAACATCAGAGTCATAATTCTCATTTATGGTGAGAGAAGCACTTGTATGCTGCACTGAACAAGTATTTAACCTTCTGATCAGAAGAACAGCAGCAAAATGCAACGGACAATTTGTTTTTAATAAAATTGTAATCGCAGTCAACGAAAACTCACGGAAAAGATGAGCAAGGCCGCATTTGAAGCCCGACAAATCTTGTTGTATCTCTTCAACAATCTGGCACAACACCAGAAGCATACGAGTTATGTTTCATCACATTTTCCTATACATCGAGCGTCCATCAGTAAGAAATATAAGAGATCAAGTACAACCAAACGCATCTATCGATTGACCAGTGGATCATTTTCCAAACACAACAGGAAAAAAATTGCTTTTTACTGATTAATAAGGGAGATAAAATCAAGAAATGATCGGAAGAAAAAGAGACAGATTTGGGGGCGATTGAACCTTGGGGGTGATGAGATGGCATCCGCGCCTCTGAGCAGGGACGACGACGGTCTTCTGTGCCCACTTGGCGGCCATGGCCTCAGAGACAGCACTAGAAATGCCGGCGGCGGCCACGACAAGTGTACGAGGGCCCTTCTGGGATCTCAAACGGGGGATCGCATGGAATTGCTTCTTTAAGTCCAGCAATCTCTTCTTCTGAAAGGCTTTCAGCTATCACTCTTAGAGCCATCTTCTTCAACTTGTCATCAACACACCGGGGTTGTAGGCAATCAAGAAATTTTGTATGAAAACTTTCATACATGTAAATCTCGTACTAAATAATATGTCAATGTTATATATACATGTAATTCATACCGTAAGTGTGTTTATATAGAACTGACAAGTTTTCTTTAGGGCCAACTTCTACTCAAGCTCTTTAAACACTGCATCAAAATAAAAAAATTGGCATTAGTTCTGTGCTAAATGAAAATCATATTTAGAGGAAAAAGCGGGAGTCTTGTAGATGGATATATTAACCAAGCATATTAATGTTTGACCTGTCTTTACAAGTTCTAAGCATATATATTAACCAAGCATATAACCTAAGAGGAATAAGTTACAAAATGCTACTTGATGTTTGACCTGTCTTTATTGGATTTTGCGGCCCCGGTCTTCTTGTAGCCAGGTACAATGTAATACTTGATGTTGACTCTACCTTTGCAGTTGTTTCGGCTTGAGGAGTGGCACAGAATGGTGGAGTAGAGGATGGATTTCAGGTATTCATCCATGCCATCGAGGAAATGACTCCAGTAGGTGACTAGCATGTTGACCAGGGCATGCTTGGAGAAGATGACTTGTTTCAGAAGCTTTTTAGATCAAAGATACGAAGTGCATTGTTATAAAACTAGATGCACGAACACTTGCTTATACGGTTCTTGAAATAAAATACATTCGTAACCGTCACTAGCCCAAGCTCAATAAGGAAAATTCACGGTAAATGTGCATAGTATACCTCAGATACTGCAGATGATAGGGAAGGCCAAAAGACAGTTTGACGCAAATATTGAGATTGCCCAAGCCAATCCATGGTACTAATCCTGACAGCTCCTCCAAATCAAGGGATTCACTTCAACTTTCCTAAACCAAAGAAGAAACAGATGGATTACAAAAGAAAACAATTTGCACCATCAAACTGAAACTTATAATAAGCCTTAATAAATTAATGAAAAAAGAATTGTTTAGAAGTTCACTGAGAAACATATGAAAATACAACAAATGCAACTGCAAAAAAAAATAAAAAACTAGTATCCAATTAACTTTTTTTTATACTTTCAGATCAAAAGGTCAAATTTATATACTTTGGTTCATGTTCAAGCAAGAGGATAACAATCTCATCGACAGTTAGTATTTCCTTTTAATATAGAACACTAAAAAGAAGGAATATCAATGATGAAACAAACCTGAAAATGCGAGCTACTGAGGCAGCGAGCAATCTGCTTGAACAAGGTAATCATGCAGCGTTGGAACTCTGTCGTGAGCATCAAAGACCAAATATTACCAAATATTAAGATCACTGAATTGTCTGGACCACCACATAATTGAAGCTAATTGTCTGGAGTTGCAGGAAAGAATAATCAAAAGTAAAGTTGTTCCCAACCTCTCAAGTTCCGATTCATGAATCTTATGCTTTAATTCAAACTAAAACAGCACAAAGAGAATGCTCAAGGAGACAAGGAGCTTTATTTGTCACCAATCAAGTGGGAAAACATAATAGAAGCTTCAGAGCAGTGGTCTGGGGAACAACTTTACTGGCCCTTGGGTTACTGAAGCTTACAAATTGCTTACTGCCAAGAACGTTTCAAACACGGTTGATTTATCTGCATCTGTTCTATAGAAACTCTAGCTATCACCTCTAAGTTCTCAATGCATTCACCATTAATTGATTGCAGCAAAAGGAAACCACTGCATGTAATAGACTTTTCGACTTGATCTCTTCTCCAAGTAAGAACATTTCAAACCTAGATACCTAGTAAATCCACATCTGTTCTATATAAACTCGTCACCTCTAAGCTCTCAATGCATTCATTCACCATTTACTTCCTCAATACATGCTCTAGTACTGAGAATTCAAGCTATGCAAGGAATGGCTGTTAAACTCCTCATTGCACTGCTTGCCTTGGCTTCCTCACGCAAAGGGTATGCATGCATGCAACTTTACTCTCGAAAACTAGAAGATATATTGAAGTCATTATCAGAAGAACATGAAAATTTACTTACAATCTTGTGTACTGTGTTCACCAAATCTTCACCTTCAAACTCTCCTCCTTTGTTGGCGCGTCCTTTCTTCCACATAATAGCTCTATTGATGTCATTATCATCACATAATTCAGTCCCCTACAACAAAGAAAAATCAAATAACAAATGTGAAATAATTTAATGTGAATCAATTAGAGGGTTCTTAGAGAAATATATTTTAAAAATACTTACAGGAGGAAAGAAGGCACTACAAATTAGCTTAAGGGGATCACACTCGGTTTAAATTAGCTCCTTATTTTATCATGTTAGAAGCAAGCTTATTAACCGAGCTTGATTAATGAGTATACCTATGCCCCTGACCCTGAATGAGGGGAATATTACAATATAGAGAAAGGATAGGCATGGAGTATGACAGGTTGTGTGGCTAGATTGATGCTTATTGAGCATGTGCATGCTTTAAATGTTTGTGCCACTAGCTAAAAGAGTAAATTTTATTGCTTAAAAGAATAACAAAATGTAAAATTGAATAGTAAAAATTCCTAGTACCAACCAAGAATAAAGGTATATATGAAGCATTAAATATAATCCTAAGTTAGGTTCAAATGCGCAAGAAATCACAAAGATTATGCTGAAAAACAGATCATTTTTAAGCAGGACATAATTTTGGAAGTCTAATTAAATCCGATATGTAATTATACACTAAAGCATTATATTTGCCCATGTAGAAAATCGCATGCAAAAATTGTAATCTGCAAACTAAATTGATAAGATTTTAACAACAAGATAAAACTTCATTATTGGAAAAAAGAAAGAAAGAAAGAAAGTTCGTTCTTTTGTTGTTAATTCCAACAAAGGAAAAATGAAATGAAAGGCAACGATGAGAACAGCACTTGTTAGATGTTACCCCCAACCAGAACCAGCTAGCCAACCAGATGAGATCGTTGGAACATTAAAACTCTGGTCAACTCCAAGATCCAGCAGCTCTATTCTCTCTACAATGAAAGCAGGACCCTTTGCCGACCTAATATAACAACGAACAGAGGTAAGTAACTACTGCTTTCTAACATTACTTTCTGTCAAAAATTGACCAACCAGATCAGCAAGAAGGGTGTTGAAGAGAAGGAAATGGTTGAGAGGTTTACCTTGGCTTAGTTTACGAATTGGGATGGAAGTCTCTGCCCTGTGCAAAACCCTAGCAGGAAGGCCTGCACGGTACAAAATTATTTATGATAGATAGGTTACAAAATCGAAAATGGGGCCAGCACAAAAAGGTAGACCACGCTCGTCCCCCCCGTGCGATCCCTTTACTACACCATAACTGATCCCATCTCTCTCGACTTGGAGGAGTTGGGCCGGCGTGAGGAGTTTTGTGTGAGGAGTTTGGGTCGAGATTAGGGTTCAGAGGAGATCACGCGGCAAGGAGAGGAGAAGGCGCTCGTGGAGAGGAGAACTCGTGGAGAGGAGTGGTGAGGAGAAGGCGCGCGCGCGTTGAGGGTTTAGAGTTTAGCAAAGCGAGGGCTGCGAATTTATTTTAAGTGAGTTTAGGGGAAACATACACAACACTTTAAAAAACGTTTTTTAAAAAAATGTTGTCTTTGACCATAAACAACAACACTAAAGACAACACTTCATTAAAAACCGTTGTCTTTAGTAAAAAGTAAATACCATAGACAACGCTTTTCACTAAAAGCGTTGTAAAACAAAGAACGACAACGTTTTTATTAAAAAGCGTTGTCTATTGGGTGTTGTTGAATGCAAAAATTCTTGTAGTGCCAAGATACTCTTCAGAAAAGTTTAACAGACGTTCAGGATCAGCTCGCTTCCAGTGCCGACCGGGAGAAGACCATTCAAAGCCAGTGGGAGGTCAGTCAAGTGACCCTCAAATCAATGCAGGTCGACCTTTTGAAAGCTCAAGAGAATGCTGCCCAAAGTCAACAAGATTTGACTTTGGCCCGAGCTGATGTGGAGAAGGCCCAGGCGGAGCTAGCAAATTATCAGGCAGGTGAAGCAGAGCGTCTAAGAGCATACAGGCGATCCTATGTCACCTCTCCCTTCTTCTTGAGGAAGATTGGAGGTCTGATAAATCTTATGTTATGCTGTGGCGTGGCCGGCGGGGCTCGTCAAATGTTCGAGGATTTGCTTCGCTCTGCCCCTTCAGAAGATTTCTTAGACACTGCTCGCCTGATGAACGAGCTTCCGGTCGGGTCACTTCCTTCCTTCAAAGATGACGACGACTTATTTCTCCTCCCTGAGCCTCCTGCTGACACTGAGCCTTGATGTGACACTATGTTCTGAACTTTAATGTAACAATAAAGCTGCCAAACTTTCGCTCGAACTATTTGCTGTGTAATTTCGAATTTGCCTTTGCCTTGCACTATTTAACTTTCTTATGACATGTTAGCCTTCTTATGATATGACATGACTGCTTATTTTCGATCTTTCCTTAGCTCGTTAACTCCTTATCAGTTGCTTTGTATGTTTCCAGACAGCTACGAACCTTAGCAATAGGGAGATGTACTTTGACCTTCTGGTTCAAGTTTTATTTGTCCCCAGTCGGGATTCCCTTTTTTACCCTGACCTGCTTTCCTTGCCTTTTTCTGCTAGCCGCTTCACTTAGCTTAGCAAATCACCCCGGTCTGTCCTTTCCACCATAATCCACTTGTTCTGCTAATCGTTTAGCTTAGCTTAACAAATTGCCCCGGTCTGCTCCTTCCACCGTAATTCAGGTCAGGAGATAATTCTCAATCGAGAAATCGAGGGTTAAGACCAGACCAGGAAAGCGATGACACTTTTCCATAGGACATAACTGTTGCGTCTTTTCCCGAAATCCATCTCCTCGTACTTTGCATCGACACTTTTCCATATATACCCTTGGGTGTTATTTTCAAAGAAGATCTATCGACCCTCTTTGTTCCCGCCAATTATTGTGCACCGGTGGATGATGCCTGACGAAATTGCCCTTCTGCCCAGCGGCTATAAATAATCTCCTCTAGCTTTTGCCTCCAGACTTAGCATGTCTTCTCCTTCCATCTTCTTCCTTCCGTGTGAATTCATTATTACTCCTGAATCTCTGCTTTTGCGTCGATAGCTTCCCACTTGATCTCTTCTCCTTTTGTTTCTTTTCTCATGGCATCCTCCTCTTTTTTGTCTTCTCTGACGACGGTGTACTATCCTGACTCATCCACTTTCGACAAACCAGATCGGGATGACCTGCGATATACCTATGGAGTCGGGGATAACACACATGTAATCATCTGTTAGCTAGAGCCCTAGAGCCAATCATTTGATGATTGTATTTTGGACTTGTTGTATCATATTTTATATAAATAAAGGCATTTGGTTTTTCGTTATTATACTTACTTGTATTGGTGCCAATAAATTAAGTATAATAACGTCCTTGAGTAGACAGTTCTCACCTATATCAATCGGTTAGTTGAACTGATAGTGAGATGATATAGGGAACACTACTCTTAATGATTCCTAGTCGAGTATTAACATTCAGGGACAATGTTAATGCAATAAGACTAGCATGTAGGTCAACTCGATGACTTGATCTCACAAGTCATGGATATAGAGATATCAAGTTGACACATGGGTATGC
The DNA here is from genome assembly GCF_018446385.1 of Zingiber officinale. NCBI lineage: Eukaryota > Viridiplantae > Streptophyta > Magnoliopsida > Zingiberales > Zingiberaceae > Zingiber > Zingiber officinale. The sequence continues at coordinate 27,535,014 of NC_055992.1, read as the reverse complement.
ATTGGAGAATGTATACTGAATGACCCGCCATAAGAAAGTATCATGGATCGTTATATGAGTGTCATATACTTTCTCATGTGGCTATTAGTATGACTACTAGTCCTTAGACCTGAAGTCACCATGGTTCCCTACATAAGGAGTTATGTACTTTGGTTTCGTCAAACGTCACCCGTAACTGGGTGGACCATAAAGGCGATTACTGGGTATGTAACAAATTATGCGGAGGGATGTGAGTGATGTAGATGGAATCTATCCCTCTTATATGACGGGAGAGACATCGGTATTCTTGATAGAGTGAGACCACAAAGTGCATGGTCATGCCCAAATGAGTTAATATAGGATATTGAGCTCATTTGATTTAGTGTGTTTACTTGGAGTTCAAGATTTAGATTGATTAGAGGATGACACGGTCTATGCCTCATATTGATCAATCTAGATGTCTTGGATAGAAGAACACTTGTCATATATTGTGAGGAGTCACAATTAGTAGTCACAAGGTGATGTTGGATCTCAACATTCTTGTAACATTGGGTAGTAATGATGTGTTGCTAGATACCGCTCATTACTTATGCTCCTAAATGGGTTTAGGGGCATTGCCAACGTTACAAGAACCTATAGGGTCACACACTAAGGACAATTAGATGGAGATTAGGTTCATATGATGAACCAAGAGGATTAGATTCATTTGATGAATCAAATTGGATTAAGAGTAATTCTAATTGGGCTAACTTGAGTTGGACTCAAGTTGATTCATGTGTTTAATGAGTCTAATTTAGATTATGACTCATTGAATCAATTTAATTATATGAATTAGATTCATTATATTAAATTGGCTTGAATTAAATGGTTGGATTAGATCAACCATGAGAGGGATTAAGTCAAGTTTGACTTGACTTGAGAGGAAGATGAAGAGTCAAGTTTGACTTGACTTCATGCCACCTAATTGGTGAGTTGACATTAAGTGGCCAATAATGAGGTGCCACATCATCATGTTTAGCACATTTGTGTGCCACCTCATGGAGGTTACAAAACTCTTAATGGCCACACTTAATGGAAAAATGGGGGTTACACTTGGGAAAGTGGCCGGCCACCTTTTGTTGTGGTTGTGAATTCATTTTCTCATTCATGTGCATTCACTTCATCTCCTTCCTCTAGCCATTTTTGCTCTCCCTCTCCTTTCCTTGGCCGAATCCCATAAGGTGCTAGCACACCTTGTTTTGGTCATCTCCAACTAGTGTGTTCGTGTGGATACATATAGAGAAGTATCTATCTTTGATACTTTCGAGATCCGACGAATCTTGGACGAGCGGGATACGAAAAAGGGCACGCATCGAAGGTATAGATCTCTTCCATGTAGATCTAGGAGTAGATCTAAGTTTTAGTAAACTCGTACTCGTATTTAAATTTTGAAATCTATCCTTCGAACGAGATCCAGTGGCATGGGTGATTCGAGATTTCCGCGACGCGAAAACGCGGTTTTCGCGGCCCGATAACCCAACAGTGGTATCAGAGCCACGTGCGAAGCGAGTACGAGTTTAGATTCGTATTTTTATGAAAAATATAGATCTGTAAACTTTCTGTAAATTCATGTTTTTATAGTTTCAATGGGTATTTTTCTCGTAGAAGCGAAACACAAGTGTTTAGACACTTGTAGGCTTCGACTACGGAGAAGAATTTTTGAAACGGCAATGTTTCGCCCCAAAATTTTTTTTGGACAGCGGGCTTAGGTGCTGTTAGATCGCAAAGGAACTCTCGCGATGGTTAGATCGCGGGTAGGGGCGCTGCCCCTGGCCCCGCAAGGGGATTAGTTCCGCGATTGCGCCCAAAACGCTAAACGGGATCGCCGGGAAAAATTTACTCATAAAATTGTAAAAAAAAATTATGAAAATTACAGAAAATTATGAAAAATATATAATTTAGAATTATATATTAATTTTGTGATAGTCATGGCCCAAACGACCCAAATTGGATTTGGAAATGTGTTGTAATTCATAATACGGCCTGCGTGCCATTATGTGATGTGCGTGCTGTATTTATTTTATTTTATTTTATTTTCACGACCTGCGCGTCGTGCCTTTCTCTTATATTCTGGTTGTAAATTAGATTTAGACTCGAATTTAACTCGAGTTTCAAAATTATAATGTAAATTTTGAAGCGGTGGAAGGTCCACTCGAGACGGAGTTACGAGGAGGGCGCGAGCAACACGAGGTGGTCAAAGGAAGGAGCTTGAGAAACTGTTGACCTTAGGTTGACCATCCGATCTTCTCATTGGCTTGAGAAGATCGTAGTAGGGCCATGACACAATCACAAAATAATTTAATTAATTGCTTATATGTATGTGATGCATGTTTAATTAAGTAGTTAATTAGTGCCTAGCGATTAGATTAGATCTAAATCGTGCACATGATGCACCCCACGATTAGATTAGATCTAAATCAAGTATTTGATACGCATCATTATTTAGATTAGATCTAAATCGCATCAACTCGTAATGCCTACCATGCCGTGATACCTACCACTACCTCGATCACATGTTGTTGTTGAATCTGCCAAAGTAGAGCAACACATACTATCTTGGTAGGGTACGGAGGGACAATTTTGGTCTCGCCTATCAACGCATGGGTGAGTACAACTCAATTAGATTAAGTAACTAGTTAACTCAATTAGATCGAGTTTAACTATAGGCATTATCCAATGGTTGGTTGATAGGTTAAAATCACGTTTATATTAACTCTTGGGCGTATTAGCCAAAGCTAACTCAAGTTTTAATATAAATGCAGATTTTTGATTCTATAAACAAGAGTTGCATAGAGATGTAATTGGTAATCGTTACCTACCGATCATACTAAGTCTTGGGCGTATTAGCCAAAGTTAACTCAAGGGTTAGTATGATGTGGATCTTGTCCCACATGAATTATAGAATTCAGTGGGAGCATCATTTAGTTAAATGCCTAATTAAATGATTAAGAATATGATATTTATTTCTGCTTTTATTTCTGTTATAGATTACCATGACGTCGAATACGAACACTTTCTCCCTGCGATCTGTCCTCGAGAAGGACAAGCTCAACGAAGCAAACTTCCTGGACTGGTACAGGAACCTGAGAATAGTTCTCACCCAAGAACGTAAACTGTACGTTCTGGAGCAGCCCATTCCGGAGGCTCCTCCTGCCACTGCCCCGCGTGCTGACCGAGATGCTTTCAAGAAGCATCAAGATGACGCATTAGATGTGTCTTGTCTAATGCTCGCGACCATGAACTCTGAGCTTCAGAAGCAACACGAGTTGATGGGCGCTTACGATATGGTTGAACATCTTCGTCAACTGTATCAAGGTCAAGCGAGGCATGAGAGATTTGAGATCTCAAGGGTATTGTTTCAGTGTAAGATGTCAGACGGGGCTCCTGTAGGCCCATATGTACTCAAAATGTTTGGGTACATAGAGAACCTACAAAGGTTGGGGTTCCCACTTGGCCAAGAGCTGGCCACTGACCTGATCTTGCAATCCTTGCCGGATAGATACAGTCAATTCGTTCTAAACTACAATATGAACGAGATTGACAAGCCACTGCCCGATCTTCTTAGCATATTAAGAACTGCTGAGTTGAACCTTAAGAAGGCTAAGCCCAACACTGTTCTGATGGTTCAGAAACATAAGGGCAAGGGCAAGCCCAAAGGCAAGGGAAAGTCCCAAGCAAAGTGCAAAGGCAAGACACTGAAGCCTAAAGGAGGGGTCGCCAAGGATGCTACCTGCTTCCACTGCGGTCAGACCGGGCACTGGAAAAGGAACTGCAAGGAATACTTGGAGGATCTTAAGAAGAAGCGAAGTGAGACTTCCACTTCAGGTATATATGTTATAGAAGTCAATCTATCTATTTCTACATCATGGGTATTAGATACTGGATGAGCTTCTCACATTTGTACTGATGTGCAGGCGCTGAGAAATAGCAGGGCATTGACAAAGGGTGAGGTGGGCCTACGAGTAGGTAATGGAGCACGGGTTGCTGCTGTTGCTGTAGGGACTTACTTTCTATCTCTGCCCTCTGGGCTTGTACTAGAGTTAGTCGATTGTTGTTATGTGCCTGCATTAACTAAGAACATTATATCAGTTTCTTGTTTGGGCAAGAAAGGTTTCTCGTTTACAATAAAGAACAAATGTTGTTCCGTCTTTTTAAACGATATGTTCTATTGTAATGCACCTCTGATAAACGGACTCTATATTCTAGACCTTGAGAGCCCTATCTATAACATAAATACCAAGAGGTTCAAGTCAAACGACATGAACCAAACCTACCTCTGGCATTGTCGCTTAGGTCATATAAATGACAAGCGCTTATCCCAGCTCCATAAGGATGGTATGCTGGACTCATTTGATTTTGAATCATATGAGGTATGCGAGTCATGCCTACGAGGCAAGATGACCAAGACTCCCTTTAGTGGGCACAGCGAGAGAGCGACTGATTTGTTAGGACTCATACATAGTGATGTATGTGGCCCTTTCAATGTCACTGCTAGAGGCGGTTATAGGTACTTCACCACATTTACTGATGACTTCAGTAGATATGGTTATGTGTACTTGATGACACATAAGTCTGAATCCTTTGAAAAGTTCAAAGAATTCAAGAATGAAGTACAGAACCAGCTTGGCAAGAGTATTAAGATACTTCGATCCGATCGAGGTGGAGAATACCTTAGCCATGAGTTTCGTGACTACCTAGCTGAGTGTGGGATTCTATCCCAACTCACTCCTCCTGGAACACCACAGTGGAATGGTGTATCCGAAAGGAGGAATCGTACCCTATTAGATATGGTGCGATCTATGATGAGCCACACAGATCTTCCGACATACCTTTGGGGTTATGCTCTAGACACGGCAGCTTTTATTCTCAACCGAATTCCATCCAATGCCGTGATAAAGACACCATATAAGATATGGACTGGGAGAGATGCCCAGGTGTCTTTCATGAGGATTTGGGGTTGTGAGGCTTACATTCGACGTTAAGTCTCAGACAAGTTAGGACCCAAATCTGACAAGTTCTACTTTATTGGATATCCCAAGGAAACTAAGGGATATTACTTCTACATTCCCAGTCAGCACAAGGTAGTTGTGGCAAAGACTGAGGTCTTTCTAGAAAGGGACTTTATTTCTAGAAAGACTAGTGGGAGCGCGTTCGATCTTGAAGAAGTTCAAGATGCGAACAATAGCACTGAAGCCTCGATGGAAATTGAACTGGAACCACAAAGTGTTGTGGATGATGTTATTCTACAAGGAGTTGAGGAACAACAACCAGTTCAAGTAGACATACCTCTTCGCAGGTCTGATAGGGTACGTCGTCAGCCTGAGAGATACTCATTTCTCTTGTCTGACCATGATGACATTGTGCTCATAGAGGATGAGCCCACCACCTATCAGGAAGCTGTGATGAGACCAGATTCCGAGAAATGGCTAGAAGCCATGAGATCCGAGATGGAATCCATGTACACCAACCAAGTATGGACTTTGGTTGATCCACCTGAAGGAGTAAAACCCATTGGGTGTAAGTGGGTTTTTAAGAGAAAGACTGACATAGATGGACTTATCTATAAGGGTCGCTTGGTAGCTAAAGGTTTCAAGCAGATTCATGGTATTGACTATGATGAAACCTTTTCTCCAATAGCGATGTTTAAGTCCATTCAGATCATGCTTGCTATTGCAGCTTACCATGACTATGAGATATGGCAGATGGATGTCAAAACCGCGTTTCTGAATGGAAACCTGCTCGAGGATGTGTACATGACACAACCTGAGGGTTTTGTAGATCCACAGCATACTAACAGAGTATGCAAGCTGCTCGACTAAAGCAAGCTTCTCGGAGCTGGAATCTTCGATTTGATGATGCAATCAAACAGTTTGGTTTCATCAAGAACGAAGATGAACCTTGTGTCTACAAGAAGGTTGTAGGGGACATAGTTGTCTTCCTCATATTGTATGTGGATGACATACTGCTCATTGGGAAGGACATCCCTATACTTCAGTCTGTCAAGACCTGGCTAGGGAGTTGCTTCTCAATGAAGGACTTAGGTGAGGCATCTCGCATTCTAGGGATACAGATCTATAGAGATAGATCCAAGAGATTGCTTGGCCTAAGTCAAAGTACATATATTGACAAGGTACTCCTTCGGTTTGCCATGCAAAACTTCAAGAAGGGATTTCTACCGATGTCACATGGCGTGAGTCTTTCGAAGACTCAAGGTCCCTCTTCTAGAGAGGAGAGAGACCGCATGGATCAGATCCCTTATGCCTCAGCCATATGATCGATCATGTACGCCATGCTATGTACTCGACCTGATGTCTCGTATGCTTTGAGCATGATGAGCAGATACCAGTCAGATCCAGGTGAAAGTCACTGGATAACGGTCAAGAATATTCTTAAGTACTTAAGAAGGACTAAAGAATATTTCTTGATATATGGAGGTAATGATGAGCTAGCTGTAAAGGGTTACAGTGATGCTAGCTTCAACCGACCGGATGACTATAGATCGCGATCGGGGTTCGTGTTTTGCATTAATGGTAGTCTTGTGGTGGAAGAGTTCAAGCGGGACACGATGGTGATTCTATGGCGAGGAGTATATTCTTGCATCGGAGGCGAAAGGAGGCGCTGGATTCGCAAGTTCATCACTGAACTTGGCGTGGTTCCTAGCATTGCTGACCCTATTGAGCTCTATTGTGACAACAATGGAGCTATAGCACAGGCGAAGGAACCTCGCTCACACCAGCGGACCAAACACATACTACGGCGCTTCCATCTCATTCGAGAGATCATCGAGAGAGGGGATGTGAAGATTTGTAGAGTACCTACAGAGGCTAACATCGCAGATCCTTTGACCAAGGCTTTGGCATAGAGGAAGCATGATGGTCACACTAGGTCATTTGAGCTTAGAGCCTACACTGATTGACACTAGTGCTAGTGGGAGATTGTTAGCTAGAGCCCTAAAGCCAATCATTTGATGATTGTATTTTGAACTTGTTGTATCATATTCTATATAAATAAAGGTATTTGGTTTTTGGTTATTATACTTACTTGTATTGGTGCCAAATAAATTAAGTATAATAACGTCCTTGAGTAGACAGTTCTCACCTATATCAATCGGTTAGTTGAACTGATAGTGAGATGATATAGGGAACACTACTCTTAATCATTCCTAGTCGAGTATTAACATTCAGGGACAATGTTAGTGCAATAAGACTAGCATGTAGGTCAACTCGATGACTTGATCTCACAAGTCATGGATATAGAGATATCAAGTTGACACATGGGTATGCATTGGAGAATGTATACTGAATGACCCGCCATGAGAAAGTATCATGGATCGTTATATGAGTGTCATATACTTTCTCATGTGGCTATTAGTATGACTACTAGTCCTTAGACCTGAAGTCACCATGGTTCCCAACATAAGGAGTTATGTACTTTAGTTTCGTCAAACGTCACCCGTAACTGGGTGGACCATAAAGGCGATTACTGGGTATGTAACATATTATGCGGAGGGATGTGAGTGATGTAGATGGGATCTATCCCTCCTATATGACGGGAGAGACATCGGTATTCTTGATAGAGTGAGACCACAAAGTGCATGGTCATGCCCAAATGAGTCAATATAGGATATTGAGCTCTTTTGATTTAGTGTGTCTACTTGGAGTTCAAGATTTAGATTGATTAGAGGATGACACGGTCTATACCTCATATTGATCAATCTAGATGTCTTGGATAGAAGAACACTTGTCATATATTGTGAGGAGTCACAATTAGTAGTCACAAGGTGATGTTGGATCTCAACATTCTTGTAACATTGGGTAGTAATGATGTGTTTCTAGATACCGCTCATTACTTATGCTCCTAAATGGGTTTAGGGGCATTGCCAACGTTACAAGAACCTATATGGTCACACACTAAGGACAATTAGATGGAGATTAGGTTCATATGATGAACCAAGAGGATTAGATTCATTTGATGAATCAAATTGGATTAAGAGTAATCCTAATTGGGCTAACTTGAGTTGGACTCAAGTTGATTCATGTGTTTAATGAGTCTAATTTAGATTATGACTCATTGAATCAATTTAATTATATGAATTAGATTCATTATATTAAATTGGCTTGAATTAAATGGTTGGAATAGATCAACCATGAGAGAGATTAAGTTAAGTTTGACTTGACTTGAGAGGAAGATGAAGAGTCAAGTTTGACTTGACTTCATGCCACCTCATTGGTGAGTTGGCATTAAGTGGCCAATGATGAGGTGCCACATCATCATGTTTAGCACATGTGTGTGCCACCTCATGGAGGTTACAAATCTCTTAATGGCCGCACTTAATGCAAAAATGGGGGTTACACTTGGGAAAGTGGTCGGCAACCTTTTGTTGTGGATGTGAATTCATTTTCTCATTCATGTGCATTCACTTCATCTCCTTCCTCTAGCCATTTTTGCTCTCCTTCTCCTTTCCTTGGCCGAATCCCATAAGGTGCTAGCACACCTTGTTTTGGTCATCTCCACCTAGTGTGTTCGTGTGGATACATATAGAGAAATATCTATCTTTGATACTTTCGAGATCCGACGAATCTTGGGCGAGCGGGATACGAAAAAGGGCACGCATCAAAGGTATAGATCTCTTCCATGTAGATCTAGGAGTAGATCTAAGTTTTAGTAAACTCGTACTCGTATTTAAATTTTGAAATCTATCCTTCGCACGAGATCCAGTGGCATGGGTGATTCGGGGTTTCCGCGACGCGAAAACGCGGTTTTCGCAACGCAAAAATGCGGTTTTCGCGGCCCGATAACCCAACATCATCCCCACCGGAATACACCAATTTTTTGCTCCTCCCGAGGGATATTGCACCTTTTTTAAAGAACAATTCATGGTTGGCCTTCATCTTCCTCTTCACCCCTTCTTTTCTGACGTGTGCCGCCACTTCAAGATTCCCTTGGGACAACTGACGCCGAATTCTATAAGGATCCTCTGTGGATTTGTAGTGCTCTGCGACGTATGCGAGCTTTCCTGGTCTGCCCCTTTGTTCCATTGCTTTTTCACCCTTCGGCACCAGGAAGAAGGCACATTCCGATTCCAACCTCGTCTTCGAACTATTTTTTTCTCACCTCTGCAACCTTCTAAGCCGTACTGGAGGAGCAAATTCTTCTTCATTCGATTTCCTCATGAAGTAGATTGGCCCTACAATGGCAATCGTCACTTCCCCCGAGCCCTCCACTAGGGGATTTCCATCTTGATACATCTTATATAGAGGCTTCTTCTCGCTTAGCGGACTGGCAATTGAATCTAACACGCTTATTGTCTGAGGAGTTGCTATCATATTTCCATCTGAGCTATCTTACTCCTAAAACGCCTCATTCACTGGGTAAGCTTCTATTTTAGTTCTCTCGTAACTTTATGCATTTTATTTTTCTTACTATAGCTGACCTCCTACTCTTCTTGTACAGCTGAGGTCTTAACTCATGCTTCAGAAGTTCAACCTCTTCCTATAAGTGATATGGAGATAATGAGACGCGGTCGAGTTATTTTAGAAAGGAGATCGCTCCCCTACTTGTCTTCGACCTCTGTCGGTGTAGCTTCCCTTGCAAATCCTCGACCCCGTCTTCCTCGCCGAGCCTCATCTACTATCCGACTTGCCCCCTTCGCTCATCCCACTTGTCCTAGGACTGCACGCCCATCCTGGCCTACCGCCCCTGTTCGTCCCAGGGCCTCGCCTACTGCTCGGCCCTTCACCCCGACGCCCCTTCAGTCAATTGATCCTCTCCGACCGACCTACAGCCCTAGTTGTGGCCGCGGTGGCAGATTGGCCAACGTCCCCTATGCCAACCCTGCCTTCAGAGAAGCTTCTCAGGCAGCTCGTCAGGCCCATTCTGTAAATGACCGCTCGGGTCGTGATGCCCCCTCTTCTTCTCAACGCAGGGTTCGGCTACCTTCAGAAGATTTTGACTCGGATGACCAGCCCTTGGCTCAGAGACTTCGCTGTAGAGCCCCCGATCCTAGCCAAGATTCGGGCCCTTCCACTATTCCTCCTCTGCCTCCTGTTACAAACCCGACTCCTGTCCCGAGCCAAGCAGATGCTTCCCCTGCTCTGCCCAAGGTTCAAGTCGAGCCTCCGTTAGCTCAACCTTTCACTTCGCAACAACATCAGAGTACTAAGGCCGGCCCCTCGCATCGCCCTTCACCAACTACCTCACCTCCTGAGCCCTCTCCTGTGCCCCCTTCAGCTCCTTCTGGGTTAGCTGCTGGGCCCTCTGGCTCAGTGGCTGGGCCTTCCCAACCACCACCACCTGTTCCTCTCTATTATCGTACCACTGCTCCTTCTGAGGCTGGGTTACATTCACTTCAAGATGTTCCCACCAGCTCCTTAACAATGAAAGGTTGTTTGGCTACCTTATGGGAAGAAAGCATGCATCAGATGGAACTCTTGTCACCCCATGCCCAGATGGATAGATTCTCTGAGCTGTATATCAAGGTAAGCTTTCATGATTAATTACCACAGCTATTATCCTCCCCCTTCTTATCAGATGTTTCCTTTATGTCTCAGGCCTGTGCAGAGTCCCTAATAATAAACCAGTCTTTCCATGTGTTCATCATCAAAATAAGGTGCTGCGGGACATGGTAACTGAACTGGAGCTCCAATTAACTAACCCGACGCAGGCTAGTCATGCCCTGAGAGCCGAAATAAAGGATCTGACCAAAAGGAAGAACCATTTGGAAGTATCCCTGGCTCACACTAACCATAAGCTTAAGGATCTTCAAGAAGAAAAAAGCCAGGTTGATGTTGTGCACCAGCAACGCATGGACCAACAAGCTTTAGAGCATCAGCGAGCTATTGATCAATTGCCCAGAAGCTGAGAGCTGTCGAAACTTTAGCACAGGAGCAGGACAAGAAATTAAAATCCCAGGCGGCTCAATTAGCGTCCTAGGGGGCAGAACTTCTGGAAGCCCAGACTGAACTGCCCCAGGCCCGAGCTACTGCTGAGGGAGTATCTACAACCCTGACAGTTTATAAGGAAGGGGAGAATGATCGCTGTAAATAGAGCCGCGACCTGTACCTGCGTTCTCTAGAGTTTTGTACACAAGCAGGACAACGTTTCTCCACATCTGTTGCATATGGTGTGGTCGGGGCTCTACGACAACTTTATGAACAGGGCTACTTAAAATCAGCCCCTCCGGCTGAGTTTTTAGATGTTGACCGGATCCTTAAAGAGATCCCGGATAACATTTTTGCTCCTTTCAAATGATTCTTATTCACTGCCTGTACTTAATGTAACTTTAAAGGCTTCCTATGAAACTTTATTTCTTTTCTTAATGCACATCCATTTGCACTTCAAGGCCTATTTTGCTAAAATTTCTTTGTCTGTCGAAAGAAATAGAAGGATATACAATTTTCGCTTTCACATATCCTCGTACCACCCTATCCGATCTACTTTTAGCCCCAGCTTGTTATCCCGACCTGTCCAACGTTTGCCAGCCCGACTTCTTCTTCTTTATATGACTCTTTAAACTCGGTAAGGCTGCAAGTAGTTAGCACTCCAAGGTCGATCTAACCTTTTGCCCTGATTATCCTGCAAATAATAAGCTCCGGACGATAATTTCTTGATAATTTTGTAAGGCCCATCCCATTGCGGTGCTAACTTGTCCGCATCTCCCACAGTCTTAATTTGTTTCCAAACCAGATCTCCCTCCTCAAAGAATCGAGGAATCACTCTTCTGTTATAGTTTTGCCTTATTCTTTGTCGATAGGCCTCCAGCCGAGCTGTCGTCCTATCCCGAGTTTCACTGATGAGATCCAGTTCAGCCAACCGCTGTTCTGCATTTCCTTCATCATATAATGCCCTCCTGACTGATGGCACTCCAATTTCTATGGGTACTACTGCTTCGTTGCCATAAACCAGATGGAATGGTGTTAGACATATACTTTCTCGAGGTGTCGTACGATAAGCCCATAGGATACTTGACAACTCCTCCACCCAGTTACCTCCCACATGATCCAGTTTAACCTTCAGACCTCGTACTATTTCTCAGTTGACTACCTCAGTCTGACCATTGCTTTGTGGGTATGCCACTGAAGTGAATGCCTACGTTATGCCAAACCCCTTGCACCAGGCCTGGATTTTTTGCCCTTGAAATTGCCTTCCGTTGTCTGACACCAGTTTGTGTGGAATACCAAACTTGCAAAGAATGTTCTTCCATAGAAATTGGATGACGACATCTTATGTGATCCTGGCCAGGGCCTCTACTTCCACCCACTTAGAGAAATAATCCACCGCCACCAATAAGAAACGTCTCTGACTCGGAGCCATCGGAAATGGTCCCACAATATCGATGCCCCACTGATCAAAAGGACATGAGACTATAGATGTTCTCAGCAGAGCCGTTGGTCGATGTGTTAAATTTTGATGTTTCTAGCAGGATAGGCAGGTATTTACCAGCTTGTGGGCATCCCTCTGTAAAGTAGGCCAGAAATACCCGGCCAGGAGTACTTTGCGAGATAATTTTCGACCGCTTACATGACTGCCACAGCATCCCAGATGTATTTCTCGCAAGGCCTGGTCGACCTCCTCCATACCCAAGCATTTGAGTAAGGGTCTAGAGAAGGACCTCTTGTAGAGCTGATCCCCGATCATGATATAAGCATGGGCCTGCTTCCTGACCAGCAGTGATTCTTCTGGGTCAGCCGGTAAAATACCCTGCCTAAGATAGCTGATCATAGGCGTCCGCCAATCAATAGTTGCTTCCCTATTATTTTGCAAATCTATCTGAGCTATAAGGAAGGTTTGTGTCGTTGACCGATCCAATACCCAAGTGGTTAAGGAACTAGCCATCTTTGCTAGCTCATCTTCCTTTTCATTCTCCGCCCGGGGGATCTTGGTTACTGTGATTTCTGCAAATTCCTCTTTCATTTTCTCATAAGCTTCTCGGTACACTTGTAATTTATCACAATTTATCATAAAGTTTCTGGCTACTTGCTGAGTTACTAGCTAGGAATCTGAATAAATGATTACCCGGGCTGCCCCTACGTGCCGAGCTACTTGTAGTCCTGCCAACAAAGCCTCGTATTTTGCCTCATTGTTGGTGGCTCGAAAATTCAATCAGATCGCCAATTGGAGTATATCCCCTTGGGGAGATATCAATAAGACCCCGACCCTGCTTCCTTGATGACTTGTCGATCCGTCCACATAGACCTTCCAAGTTTCTTCAGAGTTGGTATAATGGATTTCTGTTAAGAAATCTACTAAGGCCTGCGCCTTAATGGCTGTGTGCGGCTGGTATTGTATGTCGTATTCCCCTAACTCTGTCGCCCACTTGATAAGCCGACCTGCAACTTCTACATTAGTCAGGGCTCTTCCCATGGTGCTGTTGGTTAGGACTGTGATAGGATGTGCTAAGAAGTAAGGTCTTAACCGCCGAGCCATAAGGACCAATCCATAAACTTACTTCTCGAGGGTCGTGTATCGAGACTCGGCCCCTTTTAATAGATGACTAAAGAAATACACTGTTCGTTGTACATTGTCATGTTCCTTAACAAGCACAGCCCCTACGGCCTCGGGGGTGGCAGATAAGTAGACCCATAATGGTTCTCCAACAACTGGTTTGAATAGAGATGGTAGAGCCTCTAAATACTTCTTCAGCTCCTCAAAAGCTAAGGTACATTCTTCATCCTATTGGAACTTGGAGGCCTTCCTAAGCACCTTGAAGAAAGGAGCAGCCCGGTCTACAGATCTGGAAATGAATCTTGACAGGGTCGTTATTCTGCCGACCAGCTTCTGTGTTTCCTTCAAATTATGGGGAGCCTGCATATCACATAGTGCCTGAACCTTCTCTGGATTAGCTTCTATTCCCCGCTCTGTCACCAAGTAGTCCAAGAATTTTCCTCCCTTAGCCCCAAACAAGCATTTCAAGGGGTTCAGCTTCAGTCCATATTACCGGAGAGTCCTGCAGGTTTCTTCTACATCCTTGATCAGGTTTACGGCTAATGGAGACTTAATAAGTATATCGTCTACATAAACCTCCACGTTGCACCCGATCTACTCCCAGAAGATCTTGTCCATCATCCTTTGGTACGTGGCTCCTGCGTTCCTGAGAATAAAGGACATAATAGTATAATAGAAGATACCATCAGCTGTAATGAAGCTAACCTTTTCCTGGTCTTCCACTGCTAAAGGTATCTGATGGTACCCCTGGTAGGCATCCAACATGCAGATCCTTTCGGAACCGGCAGTTGAGTCCACTATCTGATCAATCCGGGGAAAAGGATAGCAATCCTTGGAACTAGCTCGGTTGAGGTCTCGGAAGTCTATGCACACCCTCCACTTATTGTTGGGCTTCTTTACTAAAACCACATTAGAGAGCCAGGATGGGAACTGCACTTCTCGAACATGGCCTGCCTTCATGAGTTGATCCACCTCAGCTCTAATTTTTTTGTTCTGGTCGGCTGAGAAGTTCCTTTTCTTTTGCTTGACAGGTCAGGAGTCTGTAGTAAATGTAACTTATGTTCGGCTACTTCCGGCTTGATCCCGAGTAACTCCTCTATAGACCAGACAAAGACGTCCCGGTTACGGATCAAGCATTGCACTAACTCTTCCTTGAGAAGAGGAGGCAGATCACTCGACAAGTGAGTTACACTTTCTGGGCGTTCGGCATATAATTGCACCTCCTCCCAAGGGATGGGTTCTTCAGCCATAGGCAAAGGCTCTTCTTGAACAGCATGGACACCCCATCTTGCATCCTTTGATTTTTTCAAGCCTCCACCCAGACCATATCAATATAGCATTGGCGAGAGACCCTCTGCTCTCCTTTAACTTCCCCGACCTGCTCGCCCATGGGAAATTTGATTTTCTAATGGAAGGTCGAAACAGCAGCCCTAAATTCGTGCAGAGCGGGCCTTCCCAAAATGACATTATAAGAGGAGGGAAAGTCCACCACTATAAAAGTGCTCCTCCTTGTGCGCACTACCGGCTCGGTGCCCAGAGATATGGCCAGTTTAATCTGACTCATTGGTTTCACCTCATTACCTGTAAATC
The DNA here is from genome assembly GCF_018446385.1 of Zingiber officinale. Taxonomy (NCBI): domain Eukaryota; kingdom Viridiplantae; phylum Streptophyta; class Magnoliopsida; order Zingiberales; family Zingiberaceae; genus Zingiber; species Zingiber officinale. Next base: position 27,519,963 of record NC_055992.1, on the reverse strand, counting down.
CATATAGAGACGTAGTCATGGGCTAAAGTTCCGTGGCATCAATCTGCATCTCCTCGAAGGCAGTTCTGAACAGAATATTGACCGAGCTCCCGGTGTCAACGAAAACCCGAGCCACTCGGCTATTGGCGATGATGGCTTTGATATAAGGGCATCATCATGAGACAACTCCAGACCCTCCAGATCTTCTGGCCTGAAGCTGATAATAGGGCTAGAAGCCTACTCCTGGCTGCATCCGACAGTGTGAACCTCCAAGCGACGCACATGTGACTTGCGCGCTCTTCCCGAATCTCCATCAGTCGGTCCTCCAGAGATCATGTCAATTTCTCGGACAGCGGCATTGCCTCTATTCTCGGCTTCCCACACTCCTTCCGGCTCTTTCCCCCGACCGGGTTGATGAGTACTGGGTCCTGCTAGGTCGGGGCGGGGTTGCCCGGCTTGTCCAGCCAAGGCTCGTTGCTCTTCCATCATCTTGATTACTTGAGGGGTTAGCTCGGGCGGCGGTAAGCCTAACTCTGCAGCCCACTTGGAATCCCGAGCAAACTAGAAACAATGATTAGTATCATGAGTATAAGATCGATGATAAGTGCAATACCGAGTGTTCCATGGTCCAGGTCGGGGAGCATGCACGGCTGTGACTCGGGGGGCTGGCCTGACCTCCGGCCCGGGATGGAAAGTAGGTCTGGTTTCTCGAGCACACGGTAGAGGTTGAGGAGGTGGTTGAGGCACCCTTCTTTCCGGCTTATTGGTAGAGGGAGGTGGTCTTTCGGCTTTCCTCTGGGCCGCCTGTGCTTCTTCCACTTTGATGTAGCAGGCAGCTTTTTCCACCATCTCATCAAAATTCCGAGCGGAATTTTTGATGAGATCTCTGAAGAATTCTCCCTCTCCTAATCCATGAGAGAAAGCGCTCATCAGGATCTCCGAAGTGGCGGTGGGGACATCCTGGGCCACTTGATTGAAGCGGTTGATATAACTTCTTAAGGGCTCGGTCGACCCTTGCTTAAGAGCGAAAAGATAGTGATCCGTCTTTTGATATTTTTTTACTGCTGGCAAAACGACGAAGGAAGGCTGTCTTGAAGTCCAAGAAACAGGTGATGGATCCTTGTGGTAACCCATCAAACCATTTTAGTGTCGAACCAGTTAGAGTATTCAAGAAAACTTGACACTTGACAGCATCACTGTATTGGTACAACAGGGCTGCATTTTTAAACTTGCGTAAATGCTCTTCTGGGTCTTTGCTCCCGTCATACTCTCCGATCGACGGGGCCCTGTAGCCCTTAGGTAATCTCTCATTCAAAATCCTGGCCGAGAATGGTACTCTCTCGTCTGGATCTTCCGGGAATACCTCTGGTTCGATAAGGGCCTTCCCTTTCTTCGAGTCTCGAGGCAAGGAACTCTCAGCCATGGAGGCCTGAGGCTGTCCTTTCTTAAGACTGAGGCCATGGGGTTCTGGCTGATAATACCCCATGTCAGGCTCGTGATAAGGAATATGAGGAAACCCCTCGGGCTGTTTTCTCTTAGAGCCCCGATTTGAAACAGGAACGGGTTCTTTGGAAGCTTCAATAGGAGCTTGGCATGGTCGCGAGACAGTCGCTTGTTTCTCGGAGGCCGCTCGTCTCTTGGCTTCCGTGAAGAGTTCATATTCTCCGGCGGTCATGGTGACATTGATGCGGCTAGACTCCTCCATCTTCACGTTCCGGAACAGGTTGTTGTGTTCCCACAGACAGCGCCAAATTTGATCCCATCCGGAAGCTGAGTCGGATGGAGGCGGGCCTTGATATACTGGAAGTTGACGAAAAGTCGTCGAGGAGTCGGATCTACCTGGTACCCCCTGGAAAGGTTCGCACAGGCGGCTGACGAAGGAAGATGACTAGGACGATGACACTGCAGCCCTGCGCACACTCAAACGAGCCCACGAGTCGTTAGAGACCAAAAACCAGGGAAAAAGTTCCTGGGTCAGGCCCTCCGACACTCAAGTCAGGTACATTTTCCCCAAAAAAACTAGAGAAAGGACGAAAAGTAAAGACTAGTGAGAAATGACGAGTGAGCGTACCTGCATAAGGGATAAAGCATCCCTTTTTATACTGCAACGGATATTTCTGGGACCTGGCGGGTGTCAAGGAATGTCGACTATCAGGCTTTGTCTGGCGGTGAATGGCACGTGGCTCCTCCTGATAGGCTGACGACAGAACCAAAAGGGGGGATGAGCCCTGACTGTTAGCATATTCCCTGACACACTAATTATCCTCTGACATTCTCTGATGAGCAGTTACGATTCCCTGACTTGTTTGTCCTGTAGTGCCTGGACGCCCGGTCACATCCCGACCTACTTCGATCCGCTGCTATCCATGGCTTGTACGTTCTGACATGCACGGCCAGTCTGTATCCTGACCTGCTTCTGTCCGCTGTTATCCATGGCCTGTGCATTCTGACCTGCACGACCGGTCCGTATCTCGACCTGCTTATGTCCGCTGTTATCCAAGGCATGTACGTTCCGACCTGCACGACCGGTCTGTATCTCGACCTGCTTATGTCCGCTATTATCCAAGGCATGTACGTTCCGACATGCATAACCGGTCTGTTTCCCGACCTACACTCATCTACTGTTATCCATGGCTGGTACATCCTGACCTGTACGTCAGGTCTGTTTCCCGACCTGTATTTGTCTACTATTATCCATGGCTGGTACGTCCCGACTTGTACGCCAAGTCTGTTTCCCAACCTGCATTTGTCTACTGTTATTCATGACTGGTACATCCTGACCTGTACGCCAGGTGTGTTTTCCGACCTATATTTGTCTACTGTTATCCATGGCTAGTATATCCCGACTTGTACGCCAGGTCTGTTTCCCGACCTGCATTTGTCTACTGTTATCCATGGATGGTATGTCCCGACTTGTACGCCAGGTCTGTATCCTGACTTACTTCAGAGGCTTTCTTTGCCCAGCCTTTGTGTGGTTTATGGGCTCATTCCTCAGCTGTACCTGACCCGTGGGTCCAGTTCTTAATCGCTATCGAAGCTGGTTCTTGCTCGACTTGTGATCCTTTTCCTTGACCGCCCCGTGAACTGAGACTTTGACCCTGGCCATGTAAGCTTGATTTCTGACCCCCACGTAAGCTTGACTTCTGACCAGCCACATAAGCTTGACTTCTGACCATCTACAGAGGCTGGACTTATGACCTCCACATAAGCTTGACTTCTGACCATCCTGTGGTCTTGACCCCTAATCACATCATCTTACTGACCCCACAATCATGCATTGTATCAATACGATAATTCAATAAATAGGTGTTATTGGAGAAATAACCTTATTATATTTTTCAGGAATTTTTAGAAACTTTTCGGGATTTAAACGGAGGTCGTATAACACATTTTAAGAGGATGAATATATTAAGCTCGGAGAAAGTCTATTTGGAAAATCAATTAAGTGAAAGTTGATTAAGAAATTAACTTAGATTTTAATTAATTTAACTTAATTTGATTAATTAACCTAGGTATATATGCCTAAGCCTACGTCGATGCCTTCTTCTCCCAACCCTCTTTCTCTCTACCATCTCCACCTGACGCCGCTCTCTCCTCTCCTCTCCTCTACCGATCTCCAACGTCCCTTTCTCTCACAATTCCACCTGATTGTTGGTTGTGCCACTATATCTTGGTAGCCTTGTCGCGTGCCGAGGGTCGATCGATCATCGTCATGACGTTGTGTCCTAGCACGTAGTTGCCCCTATGCCGTAGTTGATCTTCTGTTGCCCTTCATGTTAGGTTGGATTGACGACGTCGGCCGCCGCCTTCCTATTCTTGGTCACAAACATCAAGCATCTGCTGGGAGCTAAGCACCTGATTTCATCTCTTCGACCGAGCCCTAGCCATCAATCCATCACTCTCCGATCGTGTTGGATCTTTGCTCGAGGTCGCCTCCTGATCTCTCCTTCTTCCCTCTCTCGGTCCCAATTGCACTAATCGTTGGTTGCTAGGCATTGACGCCGACGACCACAGAGGGTCATATATCACTATTCCGCCATCTTCCTCCTCACGCGCATCGCCGCTACCCAGATGCCACTGCTCGATCCCGATTTACTAACCGTCGGGCGTGGAAGAGTGGGGCTTGCAGCTTTCTAGCGGGCAGAAGTAGGGGATTTGCCATTGCCAGGCAATGATGGCTTTGTGAGCATGTTGTTGGAAGAGTACGGGACCACCGGGGGAGAGCCAACTATTATTTTCTCTTCTTTTCCCCTCCTAATCTCCATCGATCCATGCCCTAGCTCATCAATGCCACCCTTTTCTCTTTGATTGATCAACAATTGATCGACTTGGGCTATTGTCAGTCGTGGCCCCGACCCGACTGAGTGCCACCATCGTAGCGCCTTCTTCCTCATCTATCTCCATCCAACACTGGCAGGCCACTATGCGTTCCACCACCATGAGCAGATACCAGCACTTCCAGCCACAGTCATGGCCACGTTTCTAGGCCATAGCCGCAACCAATTTGTAGTCATCAGTTCCACAGGGAGGTCACCATCGTTGCCTCCGCCGGCCACTGTAAGCAACCATCAGAAGAGGAGTTGTATGGTAATAAATTCTGCCTTATCTAAGTGGTTGTTTAACATGGTTAATTTTGTATAGCTATGTAAATCCATTTGCATGTTAGATGAATTTTTGTTCAAGGGTGCCTTGGATGGTTAATTCATTAGAGCATGTGAAATGTGATGGAAGGTTTAAGATATGATGAGATTGATTATCAAATTTGGTGGTTAGCAATTGATCATGAGGATAATTATGCATGTTTGATTCATGACGTTTAGTGGATAATAATGGGATGTTGTAGTTTATGATCGGTTGTGGTTTGATTATTTGATTGATAGGTTGATTTGGATGATAGCATGCTCATTATCAAGATTATTAGAATAATTATAAGTTGTGGAATGGTTGTGGTTAATTGAAGGATTAAACCTAATCTAATGAAGATAATGGAGTAGTTAGGGTTAAACTGACTTAACTCTAGTTTAGGTGGTGAATTGTATTTGTAAGACCTAGACATTAATTGGGGGTTAATCAATGATCGTGTTCGATTGGAGTTACCCTAAATAGGTTTTGGGGATTGAATTTAGCTGTTTAATTCATATGTGAATAGCTAAACTATATAGTATGTGATTTGCAGGACATTGATTTAAGACGAGCGTCTAAACGTGGGATTGTTTAGCACGATCAACAGATTAAGGCGGGTATTTCTTTCTTGGCATCTATATAGTTCTTTGAACTTAGTGCATGATTATTATATGATGGTTTAGACTGCTTTACCTTAAATTCATTTGTATTGTTATTCTGCTTGATACTTACGTGCTTGATCTTAGATATGATTCAGTTGTTTCATATACAGTCTTGGCTTTGAATATCTATACTCTGTTGTGTTTACACATGTAGAGTATGTATTGTAGGTGAAGTCTTGTTGATTTAGTTAACATGCTGATTATACATATGATGTTGAGTGCACACATGTGTGGTATGTGTCAAGGTGTTATCATGTTGATCGAGCATTTATATGTTGTAGAGGGTCTATGTGTATGATGTGTTCTACTGGAGTTACTTATGTCGATTGAGGTGTTTTATTAACGATGATTGTGTCGATATCGTGTCGGTATCATGATTATTTATATCATGGTATCATTGCATCATATGCACACTGACGACCATTGCTCCCTTATGGTATGAGCTAATTGATAGTCATATATATATATATATATATATATATATATATATATGCATGTTGACAACCATTGCTCCTATGTGGTATGGACTAGTTCGTCGATCATTGCTCCCTTTCGGTATGAGCTAGTTGTCAGTCATGTTAGCTGCCTATTCGACCACTGAGGGAGAGCAATAGCTAGGAATGGAGCTAGTCGTTCTCACTTGGCCATTCAGTATTGTACTCTATCAGCCTCAACCACTCATGAGTAGTGGTATCTGGAGGGTACAGTAGTCAAGGGGCTAGAGATGTGAGTAGTGAGGGACCTTAATACTATGTAGCTAGATACCTACTTAGCTAACTATCCACCTCGACCACTCTATTATGGTATCAGAGGGTAGTACAGTTGTCACAGACCCAAGCCTCTCATCCATATAGGGGTCTTGACGTTTGGATAGGTGGCGGGGGTTACCATGTGGCATGCATGCGTATTTGCATATGATGCGCGATGCATCTTGTGGAGATATATTTGCATACATGTTTAGTAGATATTAGCTACATATGGTTGTGATATGTTGCACTTGTTTGAGTTATGATTGTTACATATGGTTGTCATGCTTCATACATGCCATTTATTATACATGTATATGTTATCGGTTATATTGCTTAGGTGTTACGAGCAGATCTGTTGCTGATACTTGGTGAGTTTACTGATTATTATACAATATATGTCAATTCCAGATTTCGTATGTGTATTTATTATGTCATTTTCGGTCTTGACCTTATGTGTTAGATCCAGATTGAGTATATATGTTTATTATGTTATGGGTGATCTTGACCTTATATGTTAAATCTAGATTGGGTATGTGTATTAAATATGCAATTATAGTTAGATGCATTAATTATGTTAGCATGATCATATTTTTATTTCCCTATTGAAACTCTATACTTTGATCTGCATGTTTTATTTAGACTATGCACTATCTTATCTATTACCCGTTGAGTGACCCACACTCATCACCACATTTCTGTGTTGTTTTTTTTCTCAGGTAGCAGGTAGTTGATTGTGGAGTCGCTTGGAGTATCCTGTCTACCAGTCACACGTCATATCGGAGAACAATCTTTACTTTTCTTTATGTTTTTAATTGCATTTCTTTGGTTTTTATATACTTGTCATTGTAATAGTTTTGTCGTGGACTTGGTGTTTAGCCTTGTGGCTATTTTTTATGTTTCTCATGGTTGTCGTGTAAACCCTAGCTGACTAGCAGTGTATCGTTTTGGTTTATGGGTTTTTTCGTTCATTTTCTGCTGCGTTTTTAGTACAACCATGTGAGTTGTTTATTATATAACTGCGTGGTTGTGATCATTTTATTCCAACCGAATGAGTTGTGTATGTTCCAGCCACGTGGGTTGTTGATTATAGTTTGTGAGTAGCCTTATGGCATTGTGTATATATTTTATATTATCACAGTTACAGGGGAGATGCTATCAGTTTGTCGGGCAATAATTCCTCTGGGGCATGACACCAAGGATTTTTCACAACTCATTACTAGATTATGTGAAGAAAGATAAATCACAATATTAATTTATAATCGACCATCACGTGTCTAAAAAGTGAGAAATTTTTTTCGCTAAAGAGTATGCGTCATTCGAATTTGATTCCTTTTTTTTCCTAAAAAGTTAATGTATCTTGTAATATCCGTACCTATATAGTAATATATGCACCTATATAGAATAATTTCATGTATATAATTAATGAAAAGTGGTCTAGTAGTTTCAATTGTATAGTATAAATAGGCATATAATATAATATAATATAATATAATATAATATAAAATTAAGTTGCAAGACAAGTCATTTTTACTATACAAAATATTTTATTACAATTCATTTTCTCTTTCTAAAAAGTCATCTGAGAGCCCACCATGTTTTAGCATAGTGGTATTAGAGCCAATAACATTAAATCCTTTTCTTTTCAATACCTTCAATTTACCAAGCTCAACCATCAGAATTAGTCACTTAGAATTAAGACTATACTGGGTTCCTAATGAATGTGAGATATTCTTAAAAATAGTTTTGAATAGCCCATGGAAATGACAACTCTATCTTAAAATTAAAAGGATATTTTCACTATAAGAAAATTAATCTATTATGACATACATAAATGTTCTTATAATATATTTATGGTGATACTAATGTTTTAGTGACATTTACTAAAAACACTGTATAAAGTGATGTCGTCTTAACCCCTCCTTAATTTCTTAATATTTTATAATGTCGTTATACAATATCAATACTAACATCAAAAGTGCCACAATTTAAAGATATAATGACATTCTAAAATATTAGGAAAAGTTTTTTTAAAAGATATTTATATATGCCATGTTATCATCATAACAATGATAAAAATTAAATGTCACCAAAACTCATTTATTATGATATTTATATTTTTTATAAGGACAATACAAAGTGTCAGTGAAGATAATTTATAAGATTATTTTAAATATCACCTTAACTAATCTATAATGACAATAATAAATGCCAATATAATAATTTATAAATATATTTAAACTAATCATTAATATTTATTTAGAATATTTAACATGAATTTAATTTTACACTTCATCACAATCCATCCACCATTTAGAATAGAGAAATTATAAAATACAATTTAAAATGTAAATAGATAATCTAAATTCATCCATCAAATATTTGAGTCAAAATTACAAATAACAAACTAATGACAAGTTTTTTACATCCAAAACTAATTACACATTACACTCGAAATATTAAGTTTTAGAACTAACAAAGCCTTATAAAATAAAAACTCAATTAGGCAAACCAACTTTAACTGTCATATTGATTCACAAAAATATAAGTACTCATCACCTACAAAATACAATGAATATAATTGTATTAGTGAAATAAAATAATATTGCAGACAAAAAGTAAATAGAAATAATGATAAATATTGAATATCATACCAAACCAGAAGAGGTAAATTATCTTTTTATATTCACCTAATAGTAATCTTCGCTTACTGTTTGTTAACTACAAATATATTCCATATTTATTTAAAATTATGATAACACGGTAAATATAAAAAAATAATAATATTTTAATGACAAGTTAAAATTATACCAGATGATAAGACCATGCTATCATTCCTCCAAGTGTATCCACAAACTTTTATAAAAGATCATAAGGTCTAATCAAACTCTCTTCTCGTTATAGGACAACTTGTATTCTTACTTCACATCAATTTAATCCTAGTGCTTGTCTCCCTAGTATTTGGATTCATGCTATGGAGCACTCATGAATCAAATAAATTTTTGATCAAATCAGAGCATCCAATCTATATACAAGTGCAAAAGAGATAAAAGTTTGAAGAATTTGAAGATGTGTGAAACAAATAATAAAAATGAAATTAAACAAATTTTACTTGTAAAATACCGAAAATAGGCGAATATTAATAAGGGAATTTTCAGGATTTTTTGGAAATTTTTCGGGAATTTTTCGGAGCTCGTATGGACGAGTTAACGCAGTCGACGCAGTTTGAGACAGTTAACGCAGTCGACGCAGTTAACGCAGCCGACCACCGGGGAATCACGACAGTCGACGCAGTTTGAGACCGAACCCTAACTAATCAGAGCGTCGCCTTTTCTTTTCCCCAATTTCGCCACTTTGTCCGATCGTCGGATTATGCCTCCCGATCGTCGGAAGGAAAGGGCCAATGTTAGTCGGGCAAGCTTCTTCCTCCCTCGGAGTCACCCTCAGCCAAGGAGAGGTTCTGTGCCGAGCCCCAAGTTTCTTCTCTTCTCCCCGACGCCAATGTTTTCTCCTCGCCGGCACTCATGCACCGCTGACAGCTATTGTGGGCCGACGCCAGAGCAGTGTCGATGCTGTCCTCGTTGTGCCCTAGGACTAGCGCTGGACCATCATTCTGATTGGCGACCGCAAGCTTTCTTCTGCCGGTGCCCTAGTTTTGCTGCTGCCACACCTCTGCACCTCACTGTTCCAGCCATTAGATCTAGTTCAGTCACGTTGTGCCCTAGTCTGGATCATCTGCCATCTTTGCTAGATCGTTCATCACCTCTGACCAGTGGAGAGGAAGAGCAACTAGCTGAGGGTTGTGGAGCAATAAACACGGCTGTGAGGTATAGTTATTGTGCCATGTGGAGTTGAAAGGTTATGTGTTGTGGACTTCTCTTTGATCCAGCAGTACCTTGGATTAATCCAAGGACCTCCTTCAGGCAGTACACGTTTTGGCTGAGCTTGAGGTATGGTTTATGTATCGAATTATGGATAAATTGGATTACTAGATGGTTAGATTTATTAGGGTTTTACCCTAATTGAGCCTCAAGGATTTTTTTTATTTGGTCATGCATTTGAGTGTAGTTAAATAAAATATTTATTTATTGGATACAGGACTTTGACGCGAGACGAGTATCTCGATATCGGATTGGACCTTTCTATTTTCGGAGGCGGGTACTTTTGACTTATGTCATTTGATATGCTTAGTAATTAAATTAACAGGTTGCATTAATTGTGTTTCTTATCTGTTTCGGTTAATCACTACCCAGATCTTACATGCTTGATTGATTGATTGATTGGTTTTGCATCTCAGGTATATTTTACCTGTTTATACATGCTTATAGGGGTAGTGATATACCATGCTTTACCATGTTCAGGACCTAGGTTTTATACCTTCTGTATACCTTTGGATTGTTTTGGATTCGTTGACCTATGATGCATTTTTATATATGTATGGATTAGGTCAGGATGTTTATATGGTTATTGCCATGCATCATTTGCATGATTGCATGCTGTGCGATAGTCCGCTCCATTATTGTTGAGCACATCGCCAGTTACATGGATCTGCACACACCACCACTCATGGGTTAGTGGTCGATTCAGGCTGAGTGTGTTGCAGCAGGGACTCTGTTAGGCACCGTTGGTCCGCTCATGGGTAGTGTGACACAACGTGTTATCCGGCAGGGATTCCTCCCCATCATCGTGTACCGGGAGTTGAGAGCATTGCGCTCCCCCATCTATGATTTGGGGTAGGAGGATAGGTGTACTCCGACAGCATCCCGTCCACTCGGTCACTCATCAGGAGTAGTGACGACAGAGTGCACGGTTGTCACAGCCCTACCCACTCGGCCTCACTTTTGTATGAGACGATCGACTGGCGTTAGGGGTGACCAGGACGCATCATTGGCATCATATGCATGATGCATTTATTGCTTGTGTTTGTGGTTGCTACATTTATATGCTGCATATTGTTTGGATGCCTATGTTTGACATGCATACAGAATTCCTATACCACTCGGACTGTTTGACCTTATACTCAGGACCTGGTTAGTACAGCATTCTCCTGTTTACTTCAGATGCATATTTATATCTTTCTTATATCAGGAGACTGTACGCATGATTAGTGTTAGGTGTTATTTCTTTACTTTGCATATCAATTGTACCTGCTGAGTGTTGGACTCACCCCGCCTCCATTGTTGATATTTTCAGGTTGATGCTGTCAGGAGAGAGTTCCAGTTGCTGGTCCCTGCAGACCTCGAGGATAGGATTTGGTTTCCGTTTTGGTTTCTTTTCTGTTCTAGACTATTTAAAACTTGTTATGTTTTAGATTTATTCCACCTATGGACGTTGTATGGATTTTATGATGTCGATGAAATTGGATTTGGTTTTATTCTACTACATGCCTGCCTGGACGGCAGAAGAGGTAAGTTTGTCGGATTTGAGCTTTACGAGTGTAGTGAAGTAGGGTGGATTTCGAGTCAGAGTATTATTACTGCGTGGTTGTGTCAGCCAGAGGCTGAATATATATATAAACTGCGTGGTGATTGATTTTATTTATTGTTATGATTCCAGCCGCCTGTGGCTGAGTATTTAGTGCTTGTAGAAATTTTTGATTGTCCGTCGTACAGGGGAGATGCTGCCGAAATTTTCTCGGACAGGGACTCCTCTGGGGGCGTGACATTACTAGTAAAGTTGATGATGAGGAATAGAAATTTGTGGATTACTACTTGATGATGTGTGTCGATTACTATTGTAATTTGAAAGAGGAACATAAATTTGTGGATTAATTCGTCCATGCAACCATTAAATTAGTAACAAACCTTATCAAACAAACTACTTATTTTGATGAACACTATTACTTTCAACTTAGAATATTTGTCCTAAAAGATATGGAAAATGATGAATACACCAAACTTGTTACAAATAGTTAATTCAACTGAGATGAGAAGGGGTTAAGCATAACATAAACTAGTTAAACAAAAAATGATAATAAGGTGCACTTCCACAAATCTTCAATCATAAATTTGAATAACAAGTGTAATTACTCTCCACAATAGCAAATAGTTTGATCCAAAAACTTCTTCTTATGACAAGCTAAAATAGTATAAATTACAGATGTGGTGAGCAACTTATTATGAAAGGAAATTTTCATGCTTCCAATTAGGTGACACTTTTGTCAGAGACTACACAGACATAATATACATAAAGAATAGTTATAACTACTTAACAATAAATAGTATGACAAAATCCATTTATGTAATATTATCATAATGAGATCAGGTATTAGAAATTTACTCGAGAGATCTATTGTGTCGGCAAAAGAAAAAAAAACTGATGTAGATATGGCATGCACATTTCTTATCTAATGAAATTGATGTGGATAACTTACACATGTGAGAGTGACATAATTATCATGGCAACCTAGAAAAAACTTAAAGGATTAAAAGGCCTATGCCAACTAACAGCTAATTGCTTTTAGAAAGCCTGAAAAAAAGTAATGAAATATAAGTTATATAGAAAATATATTTTTATAAGTGATCCGGCAGTAAAGACGGGGGACCCCCTTTGAAGGAAGTCAACGCCACGTGGAGGTCAAAAGCCTAAGGGCAAGATGATGTTCGGCCGATCGGGTAAAAGTCGGATCAACCGGCCGGACGGGTCAGAACAGAATCAAAGACAACCCGGCGGGGAGTCGGGTTTCCGACGCTCATGGTGAATAAGGTGGCCGGGCCGAGAGGGTGGCCCGCTCGGCCGAGGCATAAAGCAGTAATGCTGAGAACAGTTTCATCCGAGCACACGACCTGGAATATCCCGACCGGATCAGTACCTACGTCCGGTCGGACGTGATGGGACTGCCGAGCGGCCAGATGCTCGGCGCGGGAATAGAAGGTGTTGGTTGCTACTCGGAAAACCTAGAGGTTCCACTGTACAAAAATTTTGTACAAAGGTCTGAACCTTTTCCTAGCTACCATGTGTTATTTTAAATTAAATTTTGGATCGCCTGCGGAACTTAACACGTTTGATCCAAAACTTAATCTATTCGTTCTTTTAGGTTTTGACTTGGGTCTCCTGCGGAACTTAACACGTTCGACCCTTATTAATTCCATTAAATATTAATTTCCATAATTGGTTCCCAGTACTGACGTCGCGAGGCACATGTCCTTCTTGGATATGGGAGCAACCACCACCGACTAGACAAAACCTTTTATAGAAAGCTAATATTTAATTTCCTAAAATAACTTTAGGTTAACCGAAAAGAACAATCAAATCAGAAGGATAAATAAAACAAAAGAACACAACATCGAAAAACATATTCGAAATACTATAACGTTAGCCTCTTGTATTTGGTATTATTTCCATAAATAACTAGTATGATGCGGAAAAGGAAAAACTACTAGTTATACCTTCTAGAAAGACCTCTTGATCTTCTATCGTATTCCTCTTCTAACCTCGGACGTTGTGTGGGCAACGATCTTCTGAGATGAGAAACCACCAACCACCTTCTTCTCCTCCTAGCTAGGTTCGGCCACAAAGAAAGAAGCTTCACCAAGGAAGAAAATCAAAACACTAACCAAGCTCCAAGAGATGCTCGCTTCCTCTCCTTCTTCTTCTTATTCTCCAAGTAGTATCCGGCCACCACAAGAGCTCCAAGGAAAGAGAGGGGTTCGGCCACCACAAGAGGAAGAGAGGGAAAGGATGGCCGGCCACACCAAGGAACAAAAGAGGGAGAGAAATAATAGAGGTTGTGTCTCTTGAAGGCACCCTCACCCCTTCTTTTATATTCCTTGGCCTAGGCAAATTAGGAAATTTAATTACAATAAAATTTCCTTAATTTCCTTGACATGATTTAATTGAGAAAAATAAAATAAAATTTTCCGAATTAAATTCAAGTGGTCGGCCACATCATGAAGAACAAATTGGACAAGTTTCAATCAACAATTAAAACTTCCTAATTTGTTTTCGGAAATTTTAAAATTAAAATTTCTCTTCAAAAATCTCTTCATGGTTGATAAAAAGAAATTTTCATAATTTTAATTTTACAACATGTGAATAATATTTAAAGAGAAAATAAAATATCTCACCAATCTACAAATAAGGAAAGAGATCTAATCTCTTTCTTTAATCTATTGTAGATCTTTTACAAGAGAGATATTTTAATTTTAATTCTCTTTAATAAATTATATCTTCCACATAATAAAAATTAAAATTAAATTTCTTTTTTAATTTAATTTGGCCGACCCCCACTAGCTTGGGTTCAAGCTAGGGTCAGCCACCCAATCTTATACCTAGGCCGACCCTAGCTTGGTTCCCAAGCTAGCTTGGCCGACCCCCTATTGGTGGGTATAGAAGGTGGGTATAGGTGGGTATAGTACTCTATAAATAAGAGGCTACGATAGGGACCGAGAGAAGGAATTGGTTTTGGTCTCCCGATAAAATTAAGCATCCCGTGTTCGCCCCGAACACACAAATTAATTTTATCAATAATAATTCATTCACTAGAGAACTATTATTGAACTACCGCACCAATCCCAAATTACATTTTTGGGCTCCTTCTTATTATGAGTGTGTTAGTCTCCCTTTGTTTAATATATCGAATGTCCACTAATTAAGTGAGTTACTGACAACTCATTTAATTAATATCTTAGTCCAAGAGTAGTACCACTCAACCTTATCGTCATATCGGACTAAGTCCCAGTTTAACATGACAATCCTTATGAGCTCCTCTTGAGGACATTATCAACCTAGTATCTCTAGGACACAGTTTCCTTCTATAATCAACAACACACACTATAAGTGATACCATTTCCCAACTTATCAGGCTTATTGATTCATCGAACTAAATCTCACCCATTGATAAATTAAAGAAATAAATATCAAATATATGTGCTTGTTATTATATTAGGATTAAGAGCACACACTTCCATAATAACCGAGGTCTTTGTTTCTTTATAAAGTCAGTATAAAAGAAACGACCTCAAATGGTCCTACTCAATACACTCTAAGTGTACTAGTGTAATTATATAGTCAAGATAAACTAATTCCTAATTACACTACGACCTCCCAATGGTTTGTTCCTTTCCATTTTGGTCGTGAGCTACTGTTTATAATTTATAAGGTACTGATAACATCATCTTCTATATGTGACACCACATACTATGTTATCTAGAATATAAATTAATTGAGCAACTACAAACAAATGTAGATAAATTGACAAAATGTGATTCTTTATTTAACATAAATGTTTACAAAAGCTTAGGCTTTCAGTATACACTCCAACAATCTCCCACTTATACTAATGACTAAGCTGCCATATCTTCTACCATACATCTGATTCCCATTCCTCCACATGCCGATCAAAAGCTCACTTAAGGGCCTTAGTGAAAGGATCGCCAGGTTATCCTGATGCAATCTTGGCGATGACAACTTCTCCTCGCTCACGATATCTCGTATCGTGGTACTTGCGTTTATGTTTACTTGCCTTATGAGCTCGTGGTTCCTTCGAGTTTGCAATCTACATCGCTATTATCACAATAAATTGTGATAATTTTGGGCAAACCAGAATCACATCTAAGTCCATTAGAAAGTTCCCGAGCCATACCGCTTCTTTAGCCGCCTCAGAGGCTACATACTCGCTTCCATGGTTGAGTCCGATACACATTCGCTTAACACTCCTCCATGAAATGGCTCCACCTAAAGTAAACACATAGCCTGATGTAGACTTACTATTGTCCCTATCTGATTGAAATCAATCCGTGTAACCCACAGTGAGCAAATCGTCTGCTTGGTAAATTAGCATATAATCTCTAGTCCTTCTCGTACTTTAATATATGCTTTACCGCAGTCCAATATCCTTGTCCAGGTTACTTCGATATCTGCGACCATGCCCACCAAAAACAAATATCGGGTCTTGTACATAGCATTGCATACATAAGGCTTCCTACACCAAGCATAAGGAACTGCTTTCATGTCTTCTATCTCCTTTGATGTCTTCGGAGACATCTCTTTAGATAGAGCTATTCCATGCCTAAAAGGTAAGAAACCTTTCTTGGAACATACTAAAACGAGCAAGGATTGTATCTATATATGAAGTTTGGGACAGACACAACATTCTTTTCTTACATCCCTTATCACTTTGATCCC
This sequence comes from Zingiber officinale, assembly GCF_018446385.1. NCBI lineage: Eukaryota > Viridiplantae > Streptophyta > Magnoliopsida > Zingiberales > Zingiberaceae > Zingiber > Zingiber officinale. The sequence goes on along the minus strand of NC_055992.1, from coordinate 27,503,828 downwards.
AAGAATGTGGCACACTCTCCTAAGTCCTTCATATCAAATTGTTTGGACAACCATACCTTACATCTGATACTTTGACATTGTTGCCAATTAACAAAATATCATCTACGATAGTACAAGAAATACCACCACGCTTCCACACTTCTTGTATACAAGACTCATCCGGACACCGAATAAATCCATACGATCGATTACTTCATTAAACCGGATGTTCCAAGACCTTGAAGTTTCTTAGACCATAAATGGACCGATTGAGCTTGCACACTAGATGCTCTTTGCCTTTTTCAATGAACCTCTCGTTGCTTCATATGGATGTTCTCTTCAAGACTTCCATTAAGGAAAGTCTTGACATCCATTTGCCAAATCTCATAATCCATATGAGCAAAGAATGGATAAGAGTATCCTGATAGACTTAAGCATGGCTACCGTGAAAAGGTTTCCTCATAATCGATTCCTTTCCGAGTGTACCCTTCGCAACAAGCCTAGCTTTGAAGGTTTCTACCTTCCCGTCCTCTTCTTTTGTAGATCCACTTGCATCCAACGACTTTTACACCATCGTGTGGTTCTACAAGCTCCCAGACCTTATTAGAGTACATAGACTCTATTTCGAATTCATTGCCTTTTGCCAAGATGCTGCATCTATATCTTGGAGTGCTTCATCATATGTTCAGGGATCGGTTCATGTTTACCCGGATCAAGTCCAAGACTCTCCCAAAACATGAATATTTCAGGCCTTACAACCTCCCACTACGACGAGGCACCGTCTGTGGTTGTGTATCATGTGTGACACGTGTTGCGCCTCTTGTGGTACTTCATCTTGTATTGTTGGTACGTAGACGTGTCCTCTCTAAGTTCTTCTAAAACAACTTTGCTACGGCCTTGTGATCTATTATATAGTCTTCTTCTAAAATCGGCATTGGTGCTAACAATGACCTTCCGTCTTTAGGACTATAAAATAAACCACATTTCGTTCCTTGGGATATCCTACAAACACGCGAACTTCAGACGTGATTCTAACTTATCAACATCTTGCAAAGATGCCGGACTACCCCAAATCAATATGTCTTAGACTGAGTTTTCGCCATTCCACAATTCTATAGGAGTAGAAGAAACTGATTTAGAAGGTACTAAGTTTAGAACGTATAGTTTCCAGAGCATATCCCCAAAACGAATTTGGTAATCTCAATAACTCATCATCGATCTAACCATCTCCATAAGAGTCCTATTCTTTCGCTCGCACACCATTCTGCTAGTGTTCCGTGCATAATTGGGATTGAATCCGCCTCGATAAGTAATTTCTAAACTCTCCTAAGAGGTATTCGCCACCACGATCAGATCGTAGTGTCTTGATACTTTTACCTAGTCGTTTCTCCACATCAGCCTTGTATTCTTTGAACTTATCAAAGCACTCGGACTTGCGGCGCATTAGGTAAATGTATTCGTATCTTGAATAATCGTCTATATTCAAAACCACCTCTTGTCTGGACAGACATAGGACCACACAAATCAGAATGAACCAATTCTAACACTTCTTTGGCTCTACACCCCTTGGCCTTGAACGGTCTCTTGGTCATTTTACCTTCTAAGCAAGATTCACAAGTTGGAAAATTTTCCAACTCTAATGAACTCAAAAGTCCATCGGCTATAAGCTTCTGAATCCTACTTAAGTTAATATAACCAAGCCTTAGATGCCAAAGATATGCTTGGTTCATTTCCGAAGGTTCTTTTATCTTATTAGAGTTAGAAGATGAGTTATAAATTTCCATGTTTTGCTTTGTGGAAGAATTTGGATTTAAAGTATATAAATTGCCAACTAATGCACCAGAACAGATAATCACTTTATTTCTTTTAATAACTACATCGTTATTGAAAGAAACTGAATATCCATCTAAGAATAGTTTAGAAGCTGAAATTAAATTCTTTCTAAAACTGGGTACATAAAGACAATTTCTTAAAACCAAATTTCTATTTCTACTAAAAGATAAGTAGACGTCTCCCACTGCAACAGCCGCCACCTTAGTAGCATTGCCCATGTAGACGGTAATCTCTCCTTCGCTAGTCATCGGGTTTCCTGAACCCCGTAGGGAATTGCAGACAAGATCAGGGCTCCTCGTGATTCACACACCAGTGGTAGATAACACCGCTAAATATGTTTCAACAACTAGAGCATGAGATATACCTTGTTGTTCTGATTCCTACGAGGACCCTGCCTGCTTTCAGATGAAGCACTTGCCCTTCTGCTTCTTCACTCCAACTTTAAATCCCGTACTCGAGATTTATTCACTTTCTTTCTTGAGCCCTTGTTTCTTCTTCTTCTTTCCTCCGCTTAGAAGTAGAACCATTTTCAATAATGAATTTGAGAATTGTGACGAATAATCCTTCTGCCTGAAGTTCTGTCAAGAGTTCCCCTAATGAATAAATCCTCTTATTCATATTATAGTTCAGTGGAACGCCCAAAACTTCTAGGTAGCGTTTGGAGGATCATATTGATCTGGGTTTCCATCAATTTCTCCTCCAAGGATCCGTATCTCGTTCAGATAAGCCATCATCTTTAGGATATGATCCCTTACAGGAGTACCCTCTTGCATGGTGGCCGTCCATTATCTTTCTCATGGCTTCTTGCCTAGAAGCCCTATCCCGATGACCAAAGAGTTCCTTGAGATTGTTCATAATGTCATAGTCGTTGGTAAATCTTGATGTCGATGTTGCAATACATTTGACATTGAAGCCAAATGTAACACCGCGTCATCTCATCTGCTCTTACCCATTTCCTATGATATTCAATCTCCTCTTGGTAGATTCACCAAGAGGGTGCAGTCTGTGGTCGATTAAATTTATAGCTTCAAAGAAGAACAATGTCTAGGTTTCTTTTCCAATCTATGTAATTAGGTCCAATAAGTCTATTCATTGAAGTATGATGGACAAAGGGTTGAAAGTCATCCTAAGAATCACAAATAACTTTTGGTCAGAACTCTAAATTTAGAAAAATATTGATTCCTCAAACAATACTATTTTAAATTAACCAACACCTCATAACACCGTGAATTTTGTATGCCACGTTAGTGTGGACGTATACAAATTCAACATTTGTAAAAGAAGGGTTTTATCCCATTAATTTTATTATCTTTTCAACCTAACTTTTTGACAAATAAAATTAATAGTTGGTGTCTTTTGGTCACACAAATAATAGCAGTGACTCCGATGGGGAGGATACTATTAGATGTGTCTAAGTGTATACCATTACTTGACACTAAGTCCATTAATAAAATTATGCCCCTTCCGTTGGGGAAGATCACACGCTCTTAATTAACTTCCTATAGTCATCCAAAAATGGAAGTCTGTTCTAGTGATCCACAAACAAACTCATCCATTATGGAGGAAGGCACTCAGAGCCAACGCGCAAGCTTGTTTGCATCACTTACAAACCAGTAATGGAGACCATGGGATTTATTTAAAAATCCCTCTCCCACTTAGTTATTTATAAATGAGGAATTTTAACTATGCTAGCCTACTAAACATGTAAACTAACATATACACACAGCACAATATAAAAGCAATAAATAGAAAATCTAATTTTCAACTATTATGGCTTTTATCTCTAGTTGTCCTCCGTGTGTTGTCATCCCAAGCTGCTGCCATATTTGGCCACCGCCACCGGGTCTAGCTGTCGCATCCATCTTGCTCCTCCGCTGCGCCTCGGTCCTTAGAAGGTTCCACGCTTTGCAAGATTCGATCCGCGACATAAATAGAATTTTACATTTTTGATCCTATATTCCATAAAAGGAATGTACATGTATCTAGATCAAAAATAAAATCCTAATAAAACTAAATACAACTCCTGCTGTATTTTAATACAATCATGCACACACATATAAATGCCCTTGACATGTCCAAGGGTCCAATCACACACATAATAACTAAAAGCCATAATAGTTGGATCCTGCATCCACAAAGTTAGCACATCCTACTATTAACCTGCCTAAATTATGTATGACATGTGCATAATTAAACTAATACCAAATCCACAGAGGCAAAACCCTAGCTCTGATACCAATTGTTGGTTGCTACTCGGAAAACCTAGAGGTTCCACTGTACAAAAATTTTGTACAAGGGTCGAACCTTTCCTAGCTACCATGTGTTCTTTTAAATTAAATTTTGGATCGCCAGAACTTAACACGCTTGATCCAAAACTTATCTATTCGTTCTTTTAGGTTTTGACTTGGGTCTCCGAACGTAACACGCTCGACCTAAATCACCTTAAGTTATTAATTCTTAATTTCCATAATTGGTTCGCAGTACTGACGTGGTGAGGCACATGACCTTCTTGGATATGGGAGCAACCACCACCGACTAGACAAAACCTTTTATAGAAAGCTAATATTTAATTTCCTAAAATAACTTTAGGTTAACCAAAAAGAACAATCAAATCACAAGGATAAATAAAACAAAAGAACACAACATCGAAAAACATATTCGAAATACTAGAACGTTAGCCTCTTGTATTTGGTATTATTTCCATAAATAACTAGTATGATGCGGAAAAGGAAAAACTACTAGTTATACCTTCTAGAAAGACCTCTTGATCTTCTATCGTATTCCTCTTCTAATCTCGGACGTTGTGTGGGCAACGATCTTCTGAGATGAGAAACCACCAACCACCTTCTTCTCCTCCTAGCTAGGTTCGGCCACAAAGAAAGAAGCTTCACCAAGGAAGAAAATCAAAACACTAACCAAGCTCCAAGAGATGCTCGCTTCCTCTCCTTCTTCTTCTTCTTCTCCAAGTAGTATCCGGCCACCACAAGAGCTCCTAGGAAAGAGAGGGGTTCGGCCACCACAAGAGGAAGAGAGGGAAAGGATGGCCGGCCACACAAGGAACAAAAGAGGGAGAGAAATAATAGAGGTTGTGTCTCTTGAAGGCACCCTCACCCCTTCATTTATATTCCTTGGCCTAGGCAAATTAGGAAATTTAATTACAATAAAATTTCCTTAATTTCCTTGACATGATTTAATTGAGAAAAATAAAATAAAATTTTCCCAATTAAATTCAAGTGGCCGGCCACATCATGAAGAACAAATTGGACAAGTTTCAATCAACAATTAAAACTTCCTAATTTATTTTCGGAAATTTCAAAATTAAAATTTCTCTTCAAAAATCTCTTCATGGTTGATAAAAAGAAATTTTCATAATTTTAATTTTACAACATGTGAATAATTTTTAAAGAGAAAATAAAATATCTCACCAATCTACAAATAAGGAAAGAGATCTAATCTCTTTCTTTAATCTATTGTAGATCTTTTACAAGAGAGATATTTTAATTTTAATTCTCTTTAATAAATTATATCTTCCACATAATAAAAATTAAAATTAAATTTCTTTTTTAATTTAATTTGGCCGGCCCCCACTAGCTTGGGTTCAAGCTAGCCACCCATACCAATCTTAGCCGGCCCTAGCTTGGTCCCAAGCTAGCTTGGCCGACCCCTATTGCATGGGTATAGAAGGTGGGTATAGGTGGGTATAGTACTCATAAATAAGAGGCTACGATAGGGACCGAGAGGAGGAATTGGTTTTGGTAACTTAAGCATCCCGTGTTCGCCTGAACACACAACTTAATTTATCAATAATAATTCATTCCACTAGAGAACTATTATTGAACTACCGCACCAATCCCAAATTACATTTTTGGGCTCCTTCTTATTATGAGTGTGTTAGTCTCCTTGTGTTTAAGATATCGAATGTCCACTAATTAAGTGAGTTACTGACAACTCATTTAATTAATATCTTAGTCCAAGAGTAGTACCACTCAACATTATCGTCATATCGGACTAAGTCCACCTGCAGGGTTTAACATGACAATCCTTATGAGCTCCTTTTGAGGACATTATCAACCTAGTATCTCTAGGACACAATTTCCTTCTATAATCAACAACACACACTATAAGTGATACTATTTCCCAACTAATCAGACTTATTGATTCATCGAACTAAATCTCACCCATTGATAAATTAAAGAAATAAATATCAAATATATGTGCTTGTTATTATATTAGGATTAAGAGCACACACTTCCATAATAACCAAGGTCTTTGTTTCTTTATAAAGTCAGTATAAAAGAAACGACCTCAAATGGTCCTACTCAATACACTCTAAGTGTACTAGTGTAATTATATAGTCAAGATAAACTAATTCCTAATTACACTACGACCTCCCAATGGTTTGTTCCTTTCCATTTTGGTCGTGAGCTACTGTTTATACTTTATAAGGTACTGATAACATCATCTTCTATATGTGACACCACATACTATGTTATCTAGAATATAAATTAATTGAGCAACTACAAACAAATGTAGATAAGTTGACCAAATGTGATTCTTTATTTAACATAAATGTTTACAAAAGCTTAAGCTTTCAGTATACACTCCAACAGAAGGGACAAAAGAACATCGGGAAACATCCTCTGACAACAGGCATATCCCACGACCAAGTCACACGCTGAACCTTACGACAGAAGGTTCTGTCGTCCCATCAGAGAGGTGCTCGGACTGTAGCAGTATTGTAAAATATCGGAAAATGACGAATATTAATAAGGAAATTTTCTGGAATTTTTGGAAATTTATCGGGAATTTATCGGAGCTCATACGAACGAGTTAGCGGGGACAAAAACGGAGCCCGGAAAAGCCTGTTTAGGTTACCCCATTTAAGCGAGGAAAAGATTATATTTATGTATCCTTTTCCTTTTATTTTGTTTTATTTCTTTTGATTTACTTGTGTCGCCTTTTCTTCCTTGCCGAACCAATTCCCCCGCGCGCCCCTCTTTTCTCCCCGACGCCGCCGACGATCCGAGCCCTAACCGCCGGGTCGGCGGTTTCTTCCTCACCGCCCTTCCTTTTCTTCTCCACAGCAGCGACGCCGAGCACAGCCCAACGCCGGCCACTGCGTGCCACAGCCGAGCCCCTTCGCTGGGAGATCGGGTGTCAAGCTTTGCCTAGGTTCCGGCCGACGCCTCCTCACCGGCAACCGAGTCCCTTTCACTTTCGGCTGCTACTTTTCGCTGCCCTAGCCGACGCCTTCTCACTTCTGAGTTGCCACTGCCCGAAGCCAGACCGCCCGGCCGACGCAGACGCCACTGCCGCGTCTCCTCGCGCCAACGGCCAATGCCAGAAGCTTCTCTTCGCCTCTGCCCGATCCTCCTTGCGTTGACTTGGAGCCCTAGAGCTCTGCCACCTCGCCGACGCCATCAAATGAACCTAGCCGAACAATTCCAGCCGTGCCCTAGTTCCGAGTCTAACTCAGCCATTGATCGCCTCTTTTGGGCCAAGTTTTTTGCCAGTGAGGTAACAGAATTTGTGGGATACAAGTTTGGGATTTTTGGTATTCAGCCTTGATGTCAATTGATGTGGAATGAGGATTTCAATGAGTGACTTGTTTTAGAATCTTTGTAGGTGTTGTTAGCCATTGCAGCTCTAGCTGTGCTGTTCGTGGACGATCCATGGCTTCGACCAACCTTCCGATCTAAAGTCATCCTTTGATGGTGAGCTATCAGCAACCCACTTGCATTCGGGTAAGTGTTGAAGTTGATTCATGATGCTTACTAGTTGATGGTAGTGAATTTGATTTGGATAAGTGGATCATTAGTTTATGTGTTCTTGGATTAAATTGATGTGAAGGGAAGGGATGGATCAGATTAGAGGGATTAATAGTTGATATGTTGATCATAGATTTTAAGTTTTGTTGAATATCCTGTGTTTGTAGGATTTGAGATGGATGTGATTTCTTGGACCTGTTGAAGACGGTTGATACGACCTGCGTATGAAGGCGGGTACCTCTTGACTTATCTTTATGATATTGTCTATTGGATATGCATAGTATTTTATAGCTGCAAGCAATGATCATGTTTGCCTTGGTATGTCACGGTTTGATACCCATAGCATGATCTGTTGGCCGTTTGTTATGTATCCATGTTTACGTTCCAGGATTATTGCCATGAGTACCTTGGTTCCTAGAGTAAGTGGCATACCATACCTACTGAGGTTCGGACTAGGTTCTGGATTTTATTTTCTGGCATGTGTATCTAGATTATCTAATACCTAGGGTTTTATACCATACCTGACTTGTGTACCTCTATTTGTATATCATATCTGATTTGTGTACCTAGACCCTTTTTCTTTGATCTGTGCATATTGTTGGTACATATGCTATGGAAGGGGGATATATTTAGGATCTAGGTTGTTATACAATAGAGGACCTGTATACCCTAGATCCGTGGATTTGACATACTGATACTGTGGTACCCATATTATGTATATATGGATTTTTCTTTATGCTGATCGGGACATTCCATACTTATTATGTTCAGGACATCGGTTTTTGATATTCTATCTGACCTGTGTACTCTAGATCTTGGTATGTGACCATCGATTTTACCGTACTCATTTTATATATATGGATATGGTTATGTTGATAAGCTTATGACTATGCTTAGTGTCATGCATCATGATTGCATGCTGCGCGATTGTCGGCTCCACTATAGTTGAGCACATCGCCAGTTACATGTACTGCACACACCACCACTCATGGATTAGTGGTATATCAGACAGGTGTGTGGCGGTTCTGCTGTTTGGCTCCGTTGGTCTGAGGACTCAGCGTGGTAGCCAGGCCTCGCTCTGTTTGGCTCACTGGCATTTAGTGTAGCAACAGAGTAGCCTGCAGACGGTGGACTCGCTTGGCTCCGTTGGTCGTGTGACTCAGGTAGCCGGCAGAGATACCTCCTCGTCATCGTGTACCGGGAGATGAGATGCGAGCCCCCATTTATGATTTGGGGTCACAAGACAGAGTACTCCGACAAGATCCCGTCCACTCGGTCCACTCATCGAGTAGTGACGACGAGTGCACTGCTGTCACAGTTTCTACCCACTCGGTCTCACCATTTGTGTGTGAGATGACTGACTGGCGTCAGGGGTGACCAGGACGCATCATTAGCATCATGTGCATTGATGCATTTATATTTTTATGATTGTGTTTGCTGCATTTGGTTGCTGCATTTTGGTTGGATACATACTTTTGACCTGCATACAGGATTATTGACACTTTCGGTTTGACGACCTTTTTGTCTGGATAGGAGTTCCTGGTGAGTACAGCTTCCTCAGTTACCTTTCGGTTTTGCCAATTCCCTATATATATGATTAGGAAGCTGTATTCCATGTTTGTTGTTGTTAGATATATCTTACTACTCATGCCCATTGGTATTCGCTGAGTTGTTGAACTCACCCCCGTTGACACTATCTTTTTCAGGTACCAGGTTATTTATGGTGTCGCTTGGAGCATCCTGTCTGCTGGTCCCCATGTCACATCAGAAGACTTATCAGTTTCACGTATGTTTTGTTTTTGGTACAGCCGAGTGGGCTGCTTTATTTTTAACTGCGTGGTTGTGTCAGCCAGAGGCTGAATTTGATATTAACTGCGTGGTATTTGTTTTCTTTTATTGTTATTATTCCAGCCGCATGTGGCTGAGGTATATAGTGTTTGTAGAAAAGTTTCAGATTGTCCGCCGTACAGGGGAGATGCTGTCGAAATTTCTTCGGACAGAGACTCCTTTGGGGCGTGACAATTTAGTGGTATCAGAGCAGGTATACGATACTTGCTATGTGTTTTGGATTTTCGAGATTTATCTGATATCAATTTATTTGGTATCAGAGATCGACTTACGTGTCTTATTTTTCCGGTGTTTCGGATTTTGTGTTTTGGACTTCTCGATGTGACTTTTTGGATTTTGGGACCTGGCAGCGATAGGACATCTCCAAGCTATAGGAGGTATGTGGTATACTGTTATCCTACATTTTTGTTAGTATATGCACTGTTGACTATTACTGTTTATAACCTGTATTAGCACTCTTTACTGGTACCTGTCTAGTTGATATAGCATATATTTTATGTATTAGGTTAGCCACTGATGATGATCGACCTTGATAGAGATTAAGGGTTACAGTTTCTGGTGATTTATCATATCATACACTAGTAGTTTTTAGCTTATGTTATTACTAGTTGGTTAGCAGATTGAGGCACATACCAGCCTCTGCTTTTAATAGCTGGGTAGTGGATAGTATTTATATCTTTATGTTGACCTAGCCAGTAGTATACCATGTTATTTTAGTTAATTTCATCAGTAAATATTGATTTACTCTTGTTAGATCAGTCAGTAGAAGTCTGATTTACACTTATTGATTTGGGTAGTCGTATATTGATATACCTTAGTTGCTTGTGGAGGATTAAGGTATTCTTGATTAGTTAGAAGATGATTGATTTAGTTTTGTTGGGTTGATCAGTAGAGGACAATTATACTCTATTTTTAGAGGTTTGAATCTTTTGATTTTTCGTGCTTAGTTGGATATTATGAGCACATTGGAGTACATGATTGTTACTGACGTGGGAAAAGACTGAATTATCGTATATCATTGTGGATTTTGGTCAGTCTTTAGAGGATTAATTTATCCTATTCCGTGGGTACCTTAAATTTAGACTGTATGTACCTTGTAGGATAACTTAGAAGGTGGCGTAGGGTTTGTGTGGTAGATTGGATTTAAAATATGTTGATTATGCATATTTATGTGGCATGTACATATGTGTTTGGTGTGGTATCTGAGGCATCTTGTTGATTATGTGTGATTTGTGAATGCACTTGGGTTTTAGTATGCCTTATTGGAAGTATACATTGATTATATTCTTGGCATAGGTGTATGTATGCCATGTGAGTGTTGTTTGAGAGGTATTGTTGATTTTACCTACGATGTTATATGCACACGTGTTCGGTATGTAGTGTTGGAGATATCACGGTGATTTATACCTGTGATGTGAGTATTTTTTTGGTGTGTACTAATTGGAGGATTATGACGATCATACATATGTTGTGTGTGCACGTGTGTCAGGTGTATGGTATTAAATATCTACATTATGATATTGGTTGTTTTACCCTGTCAACTAATTCTTTCATTAGTGGGTGACCGACCCACTAGGAGGATGATAGAGTTGACTATGAATTTGATTTGCTTACTGGGTGATTATACCCTAGGCTACCCACAGTGATCTGTGGTAGAGAGATCTCGCACAGTCTCTAGCTAGATAGTTAGGTGCCTTGGACACTTATGAATTGTTTATGATGGAGCGTTGCTTCCACAGGTTATGGATCATTTGTGGTGGAGTGTAACTCCCACATATTATTGTTTGTTTGTGGTGGAACGTTGCTCCCACATATTGCGGATTGTTTGTGGTAGAGCGTTGCTCCCACATATGTGGTATTTCGTGTGATAGAGCATTGCTCTCACACTGGAGGTTCTGTTCTTTGGTGATTATATATCGTTGGTGATTAGATCTGTTTATTGTTGAGGATCTTATGGTTAGGAATGTCTGTGATACGGACATTATTTGTCTTGGTTTTACCATTAGTTCTTGCGGTGCCCTAAATGTTATCATGGACTCGATGATTTGGGTATCCCTAGAATGTTTGGATCGGTTTCCATTTTCTTTGTTGACGATGTTGTGATTTATTACGGATCTGAGGTGAGTCACGTACACTACCTTTGCTTAGATCTAGAGATGTTTCGACGAGAACATCTATATGTGATGATCAGTAGTGCTTATTTGGATTGTCTTATGTGATGATGATTAGGACACATGGTCACCAGCAGGAGTATACCGTGGTTCCACAGGAGATCGAGGTAGTTACCGTTGGGAGTAGACAGAGTCTATAGAAGAGGCTCGCAACTTCCTTTGTTTGGCCGATATTTCCGGAGATACGTTGAGGGTTTCTCACGGATTGCTATGCTACTTACGCCTGACCAGGAAAGGCGTGAAGTTCACTTAGACTGAGGAGTGCAAGACCAGCTTCTAGGAGCTGAAGCAGAGACTAGTGTCGGCTCCGATTTTGGTTTTGCTTTCTGGAGAGGACGGATATGTCCTCTACACCGACGCATCTATTCAGGGTTTGAGCGCTGTTTTGATGCAGCACGAAAGAGTAGTCTCCTATGTTTCTCGTTGATTGAAGGAGCATGAGAAGAACTACCCTGTATATGATCTGGAGCTAGTCGCCATTATTTTTGCCATGAAGATTTGGCGACAATGTTTATATGACGTTACATTTGAGATTCTCACTGACCATAAGAGTCTCAAATATCGGTTTACTTAGAAGGAATTTAATCTCCGACAGAGGAGAGGGATGGAGTTCCTGAAGGATTTTGATTGTACCACTAGCTATCACCAGGAAAAGCTAATGTGGTTGTCGACACACTTAGCCTGAAGTCTAGAGTGACTTTGTCTTGCCACCGAGTTGTGGTCACAGACTAGTTACCATGGTTGCTCAGTCGTCGATCAGGACGAAGATTCGAGAGCCCTAGGCTGTATTTGCTGGTTATTTGTAGTCATATAGCTTCCGGGTAGCAGACCGAGTTCACACGAGACAAGGAGGGTATTATATACTTCCGAGGTAGATTATGCGTACCTCAGTCTCATCCGGTCTTATAAGAGTTACTTCCGGAGGCTCATCGCTCATGATTTGCTGTCCACCTAGGCGGTACCCGTGTGTACCAAGATTTGAGATGTTTCTATTGGTGGAACGACATGAAGGAAGACATCGCGGATTTTGTAGCTAGATGTTTTGCCTGTCAGCAGGTGAAGGCTGAGCATCAGAGACCTGCCGGGTTACTTCAGCAGATTCCTATTCCTGAGTGGAAATGAGAACATGTCACTATGGACTTTGTGGTGGGATTATCGAGGACACGACGAGGCCCTGACGCGATTTGGGTAATCGTTGATCGATTAACCAAATCCACGCATTTCTAAGCGATCCGGAGGACTGATTCCCTGGACCGATTGGCAAATCTATATTGTCGGGAGATCATCAGATTACATGGTGTTTCTTTGACTATCATTTCGGATAGAGACCCCGGTTCACGTCTCGTTTCTGACAGAGTCTGTAGCAGGCCTTGGGCACTCAGCTCTGTTTCAGTATAACTTTCCATCTACAGATAGATGGACAGTCGGAGCGGATCATTCAGACTCTAGAGGTTTTGCTGAGGTCTAGTGTATTGGATTTTGGAGGCTGGGGAGGCCCAGATGTTGGGACCTCATAGAGCTCAGCATGAGGCAGAGTTGGACCGTACTGTCTGACGGAGGATGTCAGAGGCGTAGGACGCCAGAAGAGTTATGCTGATTGAAGACGCATATCCCTAGCCTTATCTATATGTGACCATGTATTTTTGTGAGTCTTCACCCACGGAAGGAGTGAAGAAATTTGGCTTCATAGGAAAGCTAGCTCTGTGATACATTAGACCTTTCCAGATCTCGGAAAGGATTGGAGCGGTAGCTTACCGGTTGACACCACCACCGTCTCTGGCAGGAGTTCACGATGTATTCCACGTATCTATGTTGCGGAGATATGTGCCCGACCCGACGCATGTGCTGGCTGATATTCCAGTTCCAGTTCAGCCTGATATTTCATATGAGGAGATTCCGGTACGGATTTTGGACCGGAAAGAGCGTCAATTGTGGAACAAGACTATCCGGCTGGTTAAAGTCGGATGGCAGCATCATTCGGATGAGGAGGCTACTTGGGAGCTCGAGGATATGATCCGAGTTCGATATCCCCATCTTTTCACTTGAGGTATGTGATTTAATTTACCGTTCAGCATTTTGTACTCTTTACCTGTTGTTAGTATTTGCTGATGGTAGATAACGAAATTTGGGGACCAAATTTTTATTAGTGGGGGAGAATGTAAAATACCGGAAAATGACGAATATTAATAAGGGAATTTTTTGGAATTTTTGGAAATTTATCGGGAATTTATCGGAGCTCATACGAACGAGTTAGCGGGGACAAAAACGGGGCCCGGAAAAGCCTGTTTAGGTTACCCCATTTAAGCGAGGAAAAGATTATATTTATGTATCCTTTTCCTTTTATTTTGTTTTATTTCTTTTGATTTACTTGTGTCGCCGTTTCTTCCTTGCCGAACCAATTCCCCCGCGCGCCCCTCTTTTCTCCCCGACGCCGCCGACGATCCGAGCCCTAACCGCCGGGTCGGCGGTTTCTTCCTCACCGCCCTTCCTTTTCTTCTCCACAGCAGCGACGCCGAGCACAGCCCAACGCCGGCCACTGCGTGCCACAGCCGAGCCCCTTCGCTGGGAGATCGGGTGTCAAGCTTTGCCTAGGTTTCGGCCGACGCCTCCTCACCGGCAACCGAGTCCCTTTCACTTTCGGCTGCTACTTTTCGCTGCCCTAGCCGACGCCTTCTCACTTCTGAGTTGCCACTGCCCGAAGCCAGGCCGCTCGGCCGACGCAGACTCCACTGCCGCGTCTCCTCGCGACAACGGCCAATGCCAGAAGCTTCTCTTCGCCTCTGCCCGATCCTCCTTGCGTCGACTTGGAGCCCTAGAGCTCTGCCACCTCGCCGACGCCATCAAATGAACCTAGCCGAACAATTCCAGCCGTGCCCTAGTTCCGAGTCTAACTCAGCCATTGATCGCCTCTTTTGGGCCAAGTTTTGTGCCAGTGAGGTAACAGAATTTGTGGGATACAAGTTTGGGATTTTTGGTATTCAGCCTTGATGTCAATTGATGTGGAATGAGGATTTCAATGAGTGACTTGTTTTGGAATCTTTGTAGGTGTTGTTAGCCATTGCAGCTCTAGCTGTGCTGTTCGTGGATGATCCATGGCTTCGACCAACCTTCCGATCTAAAGTCATCCTTTGATGGTGAGCTATCAGCAACCCACTTGCATTCGGGTAAGTGTTGAAGTTGATTCATGATGCTTACTAGTTGATGGTAGTGAATTTGATTTGGATAAGTGGATCATTAGTTTATGTGTTCTTGGATTAAATTGATGTGAAGGGAAGGGATGGATCAGATTAGAGGGATTAATAGTTGATATGTTGATCATAGATTTTAAGTTTTGTTGAATATCCTGTGTTTGTAGGATTTGAGATGGATGTGATTTCTTGGACCTGTTGAAGACGGTTGATACGACCTGCGTATGAAGGCGGGTACCTCTTGACTTATCTTTATGATATTGTCTATTGGATATGCATAGTATTTTATAGCTGCAAGCAATGATCATGTTTGCCTTGGTATGTCACGGTTTGATACCCATAGCATGATCTGTTGGCCGTTTGTTATGTATCCATGTTTACATTCCAGGATTATTGCCATGAGTACCTTGGTTCCTAGAGTAAGTGGCATACCATACCTACTGAGGTTCGGACTAGGTTCTGGATTTTATTTTCTGGCATGTGTATCTAGATTATCTAATACCTAGGGTTTTATACCATACCTGACTTGTGTACCTCTATTTGTATATCATATCTGATTTGTGTACCTAGACCCTTTTTCTTTGATCTGTGCATATTGTTGGTACATATGCTATGGAAGGGGGATATATTTAGGATCTAGGTTGTTATACAATAGAGGACCTGTATACCCTAGATCCGTGGATTTGACATACTGATACTGTGGTACCCATATTATGTATATATGGATTTTTCTTTATGCTGATCGGGACATTCCATACTTATTATGTTCAGGACATCGGTTTTTGATATTCTATCTGACCTGTGTACTCTAGATCTTGGTATGTGACCATCGATTTTACCGTACTCATTTTATATATATGGATATGGTTATGTTGATCAGCTTATGACTATGCTTAGTGTCATGCATCATGATTGCATGCTGCGCGATTGTCGGCTCCACTATAGTTGAGCACATCGCCAGTTACATGTACTGCACCCACCACCACTCATGGATTAGTGGTATATCAGACAGGTGTGTGGCGGTTCTGCTTGGCCCGCTGGTCCGAGGACTCAGCGGTAGCCGGTCAGATCGCTTCTGTTTGGCTCCGGCATTTAGTGTAGCGGTAGTAGCCGGCAGTGGACTCGCTTGGCTCCGCTGGTCGTGACTCGGCTGGGTGGCCGGGGAGATACCTCCTCGCCATCGTACCGGAGATGAAAGCATTAGCTCCCCATTTATGATTGGGGTCACAAGACAGGAGTACTCCGACAGATCCCGTCCACTCGGTCACTCATCGGGAGTAGTGACGACAGAGTGCACGGTTGTCACAACCCCTACCCACTCGGTCTCACCATTTGTGTGTGAGATAACTGACGTGACCAGGACGCATCATTAGCATCATGTGCATTGATGCATTTATATTTTTATGATTGTGTTTGCTGCATTTGGTTGCTGCATTTTGGTTGGATACATACTTTTGACCTGCATACAGGATTATTGACACTTTCGGTTTGACGACCTTTTTGTCTGGATAGGAGTTCCTGGTGAGTACAGCTTCCTCAGTTACCTTTCGGTTTTGCCAATTCCCTATATATATGATTAGGAAGCTGTATTCCATGTTTGTTGTTGTTAGATATATCTTACTACTCATGCCCATTGGTATTCGCTGAGTTGTTGAACTCACCCCCGTTGACACTATCTTTTTCAGGTACCAGGTTATTTATGGTGTCGCTTGGAGCATCCTGTCTGCTGGTCCCCATGTCACATCAGAAGACTTATCAGTTTCACGTATGTTTTGTTTTTGGTACAGCCGAGTGGGCTGCTTTATTTTTAACTGCGTGGTTGTGTCAGCCAGAGGCTGAATTTGATATTAACTGCGTGGTATTTGTTTTCTTTTATTGTTATTATTCCAGCCGCATGTGGCTGAGGTATATAGTGTTTGTAGAAAAGTTTCAGATTGTCCGCCGTACAGGGGAGATGCTGTCGAAATTTCTTCGGACAGAGACTCCTTTGGGGCGTGACAGGTATGGTGTCAGGCAAGCTCCTCTGACAAGCCCATACTGAGGTATAGTAAGGGGACACGTATTCACCTCGGTATGTGTACACAAGTCTCTTCACAGCTCAATATAAGGGTCCTCACATTTCGCCGGAGGTACACAATCACGTAGTCTCTGATATTCGAAGCCACTTCCTAGTTTCCTCTTGCCTGACTTGAGCGTCGGAGGGTCATCGCCGGGAACCCCTTCCCGGCCCGACTTCCTTGCAGGTTCGCCGGAGATCCTTACGACCGGTCGGAGACCCACGTCATCAGTTCTGAGAGTGCCACTTGCCCAGCGTCCATTGATTCAGCGTTCGGACAAGATCAAATTGGCGCCGTCTGTGGGAACGTACCTGCATCCGAGCAGAAGCAATGGACGAAGCTGGACGACCGCACACGGTGTTGCTCTCCACAGAGGAGCTCGACGCTCTGATCGAGGCAAGAGCAGGTAAGCTTGTGGAACAACAAAAACAGAAGGCGCAAGCCGAGCGGATTGAACAACAAGCGACGTCCACGTCAGGAGGCCGAGCAGAAGCACCACCGACCATAGTTCCATTTCATCGGGCCCTATTTCGTACGCCTCCTGAAGCCGCAACAGTTAATCGTGACCGAGGATCTTCATCCGACGAAGCGCTCATGCGAGAAAACAGAAAAGGCAAGGCTCCCCGAACGGACGCCTCCCCCGAGCGGATCAACCGACAATTTTCAGAGGCCATCCTTCGGGACCCTCTACCAAAGCACTATGTGCCCCCGGCGATCGGTGAGTACAACGGAACCACCGACCCGGACGATCATCTGGGTAAGTTCGACAACACAGCTACCCTACATCAATACACAGATGGAGTAAAGTGCCGGGTGTTCCTTACCACCCTCTCAGGATCGGCGCAACGGTGGTTTCGGAGGCTGCCGGACGGATCCATTACAAGTTTCAAGGAGTTCCGCACGGCCTTCCTCCACCATTTTGCAAGCAGCCGGCGTTATCAGAAGACCAGTGTCAGTTTGTTTGCCATCAAGCAAGAGCCCAGGGAGTCGCTCAGAGTATACATCCAACGATTCAACCGAGTGGCCATGGATATTCCAACGGCCACCTCAGAAACAATGATGAATGCGTTCACACAAGGCCTTGTGGACGGTGATTTCATCCGGTCACTCATTCAGAAGCCACCCCAAGACTACGATTATATGTTACACCAGGCCAACGAGTACATTAATGTGGAGGAAGCCCAGGCGGCCCGAAGAAAAGAAGTTCCAACTGAGCGGCTAGCCCCTGCTGAGCGGAAGCCTGTCAATCGCCAGGAGCCACCTAAAGGACCGAGGGTCGAAGCAGTCTGCCCTCACCACACAAGGTCCCAAGCAGTCCAAGAGGTAGCTGCCGAACGACCCAAACCAAAGAAGAAGGTATGCCCCCCTATGTTTTGCTCGTTCCACCGGACTGACACGCATAACACCAGAGATTGCCGGAGCCTTCCCCTGATCGCCCACCCCGCTCCTCAGAGTAGCCGACGTCGCTCACCATCATCCGACAGGCGACAGCAACACCATGAAGCCGATCGGTGTATATCCGACAGGCGACAGCGACAGTCTCCTGAGTGGCATCATCCTCAGAGGCACGAGAACTATCCCCGGGTGTCTAGGGAGTGGCCTAGGCCGTCGGCTCGGGAAGAAGAAAATAGAAGCAACACGTCCCGCGGCGAAATCAACATCATCGCTGGCGGGCCAACCGGAGGTGACTCCAACAGAGCACGGAAGGCAAGTGTCAGGCAACTCCAGATCCATGCGGTCGGCTGCAGCCAAGAACGGGCGAGCGGGCCCGAAATCAGTTTCGGGCCCAGGGACTTGGAGGGAGTCAAAGTGCCACATGACGACGCTCTCCTCATCAAAGCGGTAATAGCTAACTATACTATTCACCGCGTTTTCATCGATACAGGAAGCTCGGTCAATATTATATTCAAAAAGGCCTTCGACCAACTGCAAATTGATCGAGCCGAGCTGCTGCCCATGACAACCCCCCTCTACGGGTTTACGGGCAATGAAGTTCTGCCGGTCGGACAGGTCCGACTGGCTATTTCGCTGGGAGAGGAGCCGCTCAGAAGGACGCGGACTGCAAACTTCGTCGTGGTCGACTCTCCCTCAGCATACAACGTTATCTTGGGGCGACTGGCGCTCAGCGAGTTCCGAGCGGCCGTCTCCACCTTCCACCAGAAAATCAAGTTCCCGGTGGAAGATAAAGTGGGAGAAGTACGAGGAGACCAGCTGGCGGCTCGGCGATGCTACATCGAGATGGTCTGAGCTGAAGCTAATTCTGCTCGGAAGACGCCACGGATTGAGGTGAACGCCATAACCGAAAAACCACCCTCCTTGGTTTATGAAGAAAAAGAGGAAGTGCAGATTCACCCGACCTGATCGGAGGCCACTACATTCATTGCAGCCGATCTGGAGGCAAGCCAGAAAAAGGAAGTGATCAAATGTCTCCAGAGAAATTGTGATGTCTTCGCTTGGTCGACGCATGAGTTGCCCGGAATTTCGCCAAGTATAGCGCAGCATGAGCTCCACGTCCGACCGGACGCTCGGCCGGTGAAGCAAAGGAAGAGGGACTTCAGCGCCGAACAAAATGCCATCATCAGAGCGGAGGTTGAGAATCTCCTGGAGGCCGGCCACATACGCGAGGTCCAGTTCCCGGGCTGGCTGGCGAACGTGGTATTAGTCTCCAAGCCGGGCAACAAGTGGAGGGTTTGCATCGATTTCCAGGATCTCAACAAAGCATTCCCAAAGGATTCTTATCCTCTTCCCCGGATCGATCAACTGGTGGACTCCACAGCCGACTGCGAGTTGATATGCATGCTCGATGCCTATCAGGGCTACCATCAAGTGTCGCTCGCCCGAGAAGATCAAGAGAAGGTCAGCTTTGTTACAGCCGACGGCACTTACTGCTACAATGTGATGCCGTTCGGATTGAAGAACGCAGGAGCAACTTACCAGCGCTTGATGAACAAAGTATTCAAGGAGTAGATCGAACGCAATTTGGAAGTGTACGTGGATGATATTCTCATTAAGTCCGCCCGAGCGGCTGATCTTTTTAAAGACATGGAGGAGACTTTCCGAACGCTGAGGAAGTATGAAGTTAAGCTGAACCCTCAGAAGTGTCTGTTCGGAGCAAAAGGTGGGCGTTTCTTAGGCTATATAGTGATCGAGCGGGGCATCGAGGCAAATCCTAGCAAGGTAAAAGCGTTGCAAGATATGCCGCCATCAAGAAATCTGAGGGAACTACAGCGCTTGACCGGGCGGATAACTGCTTTATCCAGATTCATCTCTAAGATCGCCGACCGGAGTCTCCCTTTTTTCAAGATCCTACGCAAAGCTACTAAGTTCCATTAGGACGAGGAGTGCGATCGGGCGTTCAAAGAGCTGAAGACATACCTGAACTCTTTGCCCGTACTAGCCAAGCCGGCTGTAGGTGAGCCGCTCTGTATTTACTTATCTTCAACCGAGCAGGCAGTAGGCTCGGCATTAGTGAGGACGAGTGGAGAAGAACAACCCATGTACTTCTTGAGCCATATTTTAAAAGACGTTGAATCTCGCTACACTGGGCTCGAGAAGCTGGCTTTTGCTTTGGTCCTCGCCGCTCGGAGACTTCGTCCTTATTTCCTAGCACATACCATCATAGTCCGGACAAATAGCCCATTGGGAAGAGTGCTGCTGAACCAAGAAGCGTCCGGCTGGCTCATCAAATGGACAACGGAGTTGAGTGAATTGGACATCTAGTTTCAACCCCGTTCGGCAATAAATGTGCAGTCCTGAGCAGATTTTGTTACCGAAGTGCAAAATCTCGAGCCCGAAGCCATGTGGAAAATATTTGTGGATGGATCGTCGACTCGGCTCGGGAGCGGGATTGGTGTATTATTACTCTCTCCCCAAGAAGAAAGGATGCACCTATCCGTCCGACTGGATTACAAGGCCACAAATAATGAAGCGGAGTATGAGGCTCTCATAACCAGTTTGCAGGCAACTCGGCATGTAGGCGCCGGTCGGGTGACACTCCATTCAGACTCCCAGTTGGCCGCTCAGCAGCTCTCAGGCACTTTTGAGATTAACAATGCTCGGCTCAAGCTTTACGCTGAGGCCTTTGAAAAGCTCAAGGCCCACTTCAGAGAGGTCATTATCCAAAAGATACCCCGAGCGAAAAACCAAGCAGTAGACGAGTTAGCCAAGCTTGCAAGTTCAATATCACCGGTCGTCATTCAGCAGCCAATTGAACAAGTATCTTTGGTGGCGCACGCCGACCGGATGCAGAGCCTCGCGTTTCCGAGCGATTGGAGGACAGCCATCATGGAGTTTCTCCGCTCGGGTGCTACACCTTCCGATCGGGAGGAGGCTCAGCTATTGAGGAGGAGAGCCGGTCGGTTCACACTCGTTGGAGACCAACTCTACAAGAAGGCTTTCTCCCGCCCACTTTTGAAATGTGTGAGCTCGGAAGACGCGGCGTACATACTCCAGGAAGTGCACCAAGGATCGTGCGGGGGACATCCGGGCGGACGATCGCTGGCTAGGAAGATCCTGCTGGCTGGGTACTTCTGGCCAACCCTGCAAGCAGACACCGCTCAGACCGTCGCGACGTGCCTCTCCTGCCAGAAGTACCACAATTTTTCCCACCGACCGGCAGAGGAGATAAAAGCGTCTGCAGTATCCTGTCCATTCGATCAGTGGGGAATGGATATCGTGGGTCCGTTCCCTATGGCGACCGGTCAGCGGAAGTTTCTACTGGTGGCGGTCGACTACTTTTCCAAATGGGTGGAGGCCGAGCCACTGGCCAACATCACCGAGCAGATGGTCAAAAAGTTTATCTGGCAGCATATAATCTGTCGGTTCGGCGTTCCTCGCCGACTCATATCTGATAACGGGCGACAGTTCGTCGGGAAGTAGCTCGAAGAATGGTGCAAAAGTTATGTCATTGAACAACACTTTACTTCCGTGGCGTATCCCCAAAGCAACGACCAAGCGGAAGTAACCAATAGAGAAATACTCAGAACTCTTCGGGCTCGACTTGACCACATAGGAGGAAGTTGGGTGGATGAGTTGCCAGGCGTCCTATGGGCTATCCGCACGACTCCTAAGGAGGGAACGGGCGTCACGCCGTTCCATTTAGTGTACGGCGGCGAAGCGGTTATCCCGGTTGAAGTTGGCGTAGAGTCCGTCCGGATCCAGAACTATAATGATGACAATGCCGAGCAGAGGAACATGGAGCTGGACTTAATCGACGAAGAACAAGCCAAGGCGTCCGTCCGGCTGATGGTGTACCGGCAGAGGATGAAGCAGAACTACAACCGGCGCGTGATCCCTAGAGCGTTCCAGGTTGGCGACCTAGTGTGGAAGAAAGTAAAGCCGGTCGGGGACGTTGGCAAGCTGGAGGCTCCTTGGGCAGGCCCCTTCAAAGTCATCGAAAAGCTCCGCTCGAGTGCCTATTATCTGGAGGATGAAGACGGACGACAACTAGATCGACCATGGAGCGCGAACCACCTCCAGCCTTATCGGGCGGGGTGAAAGGTGCGCCAATGAAATGTATATTGTATATTTTCCGTTCGGTTGTATATTTGAAATGTAGGAGTAAAAATCGGAAAGTTAGCGCAAGTATAAGGCATCGTCAGCCGAATCGGAACACCGTCGAGCTCCGACGTTAAAAATCGAGAGTCGCGCGGGCGACTATAAACCCTCCGGCTGGAAGACCGTCGAGCTCCAACGTTAAAAATCGAGAGTCGCACCGGCGACTATAAACCCTCCGGCCGGAAGACCGTCGAGCTCCGACATTAAAAATCGAGAGTCGCGCCGGCGACTATAAACCCTCCGGCCGGAAGATCGTCGAGCTCCGACATTAAAAATCGAGAATCGCGCCGACGACTATAAACCCTCCGGCCGGAAGACCATCGAGCTCCGACGTTAAAAATCGAGAGTCGCGCCGGCGACTATAAACTCCTCGTCGAAGATCATCGAGCTCCGACGTTAAAATCGAGAGGCGCGGCGACTATAAACCCCGGAAGGAAGATCCTAAGCGACTAAACAAGAATCGCATCGGCGACTATAAACCCTCGACCGGAAGACCGCCGAGCTCGAGGATAAAATCGAGAGTCGCGGCGACTATAAACCCTCCGGGAAGACCGCCGAGCTCCGACGTAAAATCGAGAGTCGCTACGCGACTATAAACCCTCCGCCGGAAGACCGCCGAACTCGACGTTAAAAATCGAGAGTCGCACCGGCGACTATAAACCCTCCGCGGAAGATCGCCGAGCTCCGACGTTAAAAATCGAGAGTCGCTACGGCGACTATAAACCCTCCGGTCGGAAGATCGTCGAGCTCGACGTTAAAAATCGAGAGTCGCGGCGACTATAAACCCTCCGCCGGAAGACCGCCGAGCTCGACGTTAAAATCGAGAGTTGCGGCGACTATAAACCCTCCACCGGAACGCCGAGCTCCGACCATAAAAATCGAGAGTCGCGACGGCGATTATAAACCCTCCGGACGGAAGACCGCCGAGCTCGACGATAAAAATTGAGAGTCGCGACGGCGACTATAAACCCTCCGCCGAAGACCGCCGAGTCTCGATGATAATAATCGAGAGTCGCTACGGCGACTATAAGCCCTCCGGCCAAGACCGCCGAGCTCCGACGATAAAATCGAGTCGCGCCGGCGATTATAAACCCTCCGGAAGACCGCCGAGCTATGACGTTAAAATCGAGAGTCGTGGCGACTATAAACCTTTACCGAAGACCGCCGAGCTCGACGCGTTAAAATCGAGAGTCGTGGCGACTATAAACCCTCCGGACGGAAGACCGTCGAGTTAAATATCGAGAGTCGCGCGGTGACTATAAACCCTCGAGTCAGAGACTCCCGCGTTAATCGAGTTGCGCCGACGACTATAAACCCTCCGGACGGAAGACTGTCGAGAGTCGCGCCGGCGACTATAAACCCTCCGGCCGGAAGACCATCGAGCTCCGACGTTAAAAATCGAGAGTCACATCGGCGACTATAAACCCTCCGGCCGGAAGACCGTCGAGCTCTGACGTTAAAAATTGAGAGTCGCGCCGGCGACTATAAACCCTCCGGCCAGAATACCGTCGAGCTCCGACGATAAAAATCGAGAGTCGCGTCGGCGACTATAAACCCTCCGGTCGGAATCCTGTCTAGCTGAGGTCAGACTATTAAGTCGTTTGACCGATCGGCTAACTAACCAAAAGTACTTCGTGAACATCTGGCGAAAATCCCGTTTGCGAAACCAGATATATTCCGCCGAGAGGACTAGCTACGCAAAATACTTCGTAAAAAACCCCTTTCGAACACAAGAAAGGTGGGATGAGAGACGAATAACGAGGAGAAGCAAAGGAACATGAACAACGGTAGTTGGCGAGCCGAGCGGACAACACTCATATTGACTAGCAAAAGAAAAAGAAAAAGCAAATAAAAGGATAGCATTAAAGAAATTAAGGTCGAGCGACCGAATTACAAAAATGGATAAGTGTTTGGCTGAGCGGCCGAGTTACATAAAAACTTCCTATTCAAGGAAATCATAAATGTCTTGGGGGATGGTGCCGAAAAGCGCCGCTTGGTCTTGGGCCGGGATGATGACGGAGTCGGCTAGATTACCCTTGGATTTCAAATAAGTGAGGGTGGCAGTCATAGCCAGATCGAAGGCAGTGTACATCCGTTCGCAGACTTTCTCCGAGAACTCTTCCGAACGAATGTAATTCAGCCTAAGGGCGGCGACTCGGCCAGGCTCAGCCTCTTGATATTCTTTAAAGGCCGCTTGGGAGGCTGCGAGGGACTCCTGCAGAGTTTTCAGTTCGTCCTTATGCTTAATTGCCGTGGCCGAGCGGCTTGCCTTCTCGTCGTCCAGCTGCTCCATCAACTCTTTGACTCGCTGCTCCAGGCCCCGAGCCTCGATATTCTTCTTCTCTAGATCGGAGATAGCTATCTTCTTCCGCTCGGTCGCTAGGCTTATTTTTCGGTCAAGTGATTTGACCTGTCGATCGAGCTCGGACAGAGTATGCGCCTGGTCGGCCGTTTTCTTGTGCTCCGCCGCCAACAAAGCTTGGGTCCTTTTGAGCTCCCTCTGTAGCTCGGCGTATGATGGACCCTGAGAGGGCGCGCCGCCCGATCTCCTTAACCTTTTTAGCTCCTCGTCCACCATCGCCAAACGGTTGGATACGGCGATCTCCTCCACCCATCTCTGTCAACAAATAAGATCATTAACAGCCGATCGGAAGAAGCGTATAAAAGACTTGAAGAAAACAAACTTACCCCCGTGGCCTGTTGCATGTGGTTGTTGGCCAAATTGCTGAGGGGAATCATAGCCACGCGTGCCCGAGCGTCGGCCCACATTTCGGCTAGAGGCCCCTTCATCGTGATCATGTGCTCGGGCGCGGTTGGCCGATCGGACTCCGACATCAGCTCTTCAGTGGGGAGATGCAATGAGACCCGGATGGTACGGTGCCGACCGGGAGTCGTTTGGACCGAAGCCGGGGAAGGATCGGAGGCCGGTGCAGACATCTGGGACAAAATGGCCGAGCGTTCGACTCGACGTGGAGCGGGCGGAAGGATGCTGATTGGAACGACCTCGAGGGGGTCCGCAGACGCATCCAATTGGGATGGGGTCCGATCGGACGATATGGCCTCCACCGCTGGGGCTTTGCCGCGGGAATCAGCGGTGGTCCGTTCGGCCAGCTGGACCGCGGAAGTAGCCGAGCCAAGAGTTGTCTCCACTCGGCGTCTCTTTTGCCTGAGTGGGCGCTCTTCCTCTTGAGCGGAGCCTTCCTCCCGGACGGAATGCTCTCGGCTAGCAGTTGCGCCAGTCGCTGGCTCCGGAAGAGAAGCCTGAGCGGCCGACTCCCCAGCATTTATCTCGCTCTCTCCTTCGTTAGAGCCGACCGGCTGAATGCCAAGCGTCTCCATCTCTTTGGCCGCCGCGGCCTCGAGCGCCGCCGCCTTCCTCTTCAAAATTCCAGCCATCACCGACTCCATGACAATGTTCGCTGCAAAGGAAAAAGGAGAAAATCAGTTAGCAATCAAGGCAAATGTACAAGTAAGATTCTTACCGAAGCCGCTCGGGAGGGGGGTTCTGATCGGACTCAGGCCGAATATGTACATCACCCCTTCAGGCAGGAACTTGGTGATGTCAAACTTCAGACCGACTAACATGTTGGCGGCATGTAGATAGTCCGGTCGGGTCTTGAACCTTTTGAGCTCTGGTGAGATTGGTGGTCCGACCTGCCACTGGGTTCGGAAGGGAGCCCGCTCGGGCATACGAAGGTAGAAGTAGAACTCTTTCCAATGTTTATTGGGAGAGGGCAATTTATTGAAGAAAACTAAACCGGGCCGAGCCTGGAACATATGTGCCTAGCTCGGACTGTTTAGGGTAATAAAAAAAGTAGAAAACCTCCGGTCGGAGGGGGATATTGTGGATTTTAAACAGGACGATGACGCCGCATAAAAGGCGGAAAGTGTTGGGGACCAGGCTTCCGAGTGGAATGCCGAAAAAGTTGCAAACTTCTACGATGAACGGATGGATGGGAAAGCGCAGACCGACGATGAGCTGGTCGCGGAAAACACAGAATATCGCGGCGGTTTGTGTGGCCGAGCGGAGGGAGAAGGTAAGATAATTTCGAAGTCAGATGGGATGTCAAAAGTATCCATCAGAATATTGGCGTTGCGCCGATCGAAGCGCGACTCCATGGTAGTATACCATGGGCCGAGAGCTTGGTCTTGAGGTTGGGAGGAGCTAGCCATTGTCCGACCGGACAAAACCAAAAAAGACGAAAGGCAGAGGATAAAAGAAAGAAGATGGCAAACGAAACAGTGCCCCGAGAACCAAAACTCGGGAAAGAAAACACAAGAACCACAAGAACCAAAGATAGAGCAGAGGAAGAGCCTTACAGAGGAGAATGAGGATCGAGGAAAGAACGCCGGAGATCGTCGGAAAATAGAAGAACAGGGTCGCCGGAGTGTTGAGAGCGAGAATCTGTGGAGCACGCGATAGCAGAAATGCGGCGAAGGAAGAAAGCGAAGCCTTTATAGGGTGGAGCCCGAGCGGCCTCCACCGTCGGATTCAGGTTGCGAGAACCGGAGCACGCATCGCACCGTCCATTTCAAACCGCCTCGATCTCATCACCCGCGGCGCCGACGCCGTACGATGACGGTAGCAATGCCACGTGGCATTCCACCACGGGAGAGCATTTAATAAGCGCCTTATCGAGGCACAGAGCGCGTGCTTACCCTTAATGTCGAAGATTGGCACAAATTCCAAAGAGATCCTACGAATGTGGCCGTTGACTGAACGCCGTAGCTGCCCCCGTGGGGGCCGAGCAGAGGATAGTGGCGTATGGACGCCGCTCAGCGCAACTGATGGTCCAGTCAGTCGGACTAATCGCCTCCTTCGACTAGACTTGAAGGGGAGGCAAGTGATCTGGCAGTAAAGACGGGGGACCCCCTTTGAGGGAAGTCAACGCCACGTGGAGGTCAAAAGCCTAAGGGCAAGATGAGGTTCGGCCGATCGGGTAAAGGTCGGATCAACCGGTCGGACGGGTCAGAACAGAATCAAAGACAACTCGGCGGGGAGCCGGGTTTCCGACGCTCATGGTGAACAAGGTGGCCGAGCCGAGCGGGTGGCCCGCTCGGCCGAGGCATAAAGCAGTAATGCTGAGAACAATTTCATCCGAGCACACGACCTGGAATATCCCGACCGGATCAGTACCTACGTCCGGTCGGACGTGATGGGACTGCCGAGCGGCCGGATGCTCGGCGCGGGAACAGAAGGGACAAAAGAACATCGGGAAACATCCTCTGACAACAGGCATGCCCCACGACCAAGTCATACGCTGAACCTTACAACAGAAGGTTCTGCCGTCCCATCAGAGAGGTGCTCGGACTGTAGCGATATGGTGTCAAGCAAGCTCCACTAACAAGCTCATACTGAGGTATGGTAAGGGGACACATATTCACCTCGGTATGTGTGCACAAGCCTCTTCACAGCTCTATATAAGGGTCCTCACACTTCGCCGGAGGTACGCAATCACACAGTCTCTGATATTCGAAGCCACTTCCTAGTTTCCTCTTGCCTGACTTGAGCGTCGGAGGGTCGTCGCCGGGAACCCCTTCCCGGCCCGACTTCCATGCAGGTTCACTGGAGATCCTTACGACCGGCCGGAGACCCACGTCATCAGTTCTGAGAGCGTCACGTGCCCAGCGTCCATTGATTCAACGTTCGGACAGTATCAATAAGCAAGAAGTATACATGCATCTATGAATGGCTTGACATAAAAAGTTAGAATTCAGATAAAAGGGTTAATACCTAAAAGTGAGAATTGTTCAAACATCGAGCAATCTTGTAGAAAAGTGAATCATGCATCGTTGAAAATCTGCAGGTTGAGTAGCTTCTAGAACCTCTTCTAACTCTCCCAAGAATATAACTTCTTTTGTGCTGTTTGTAAGAGCCCAGTATTTCAATAACCCCCTTATAACAGTGTCAACAAGTTTACAATCCATATCAATAAATTGAGTTACGCAGTATCATAATTATTAGTGCAGGGTGCATCAAAATTGAACTTAAATTTTGATATTGTCAAAAGTTCAAATTAAATCATGTTATGATCTAACAAATTAACTGAGTGTGTATGATGTTTATTCAATCAGGAAAGTCTTAGCAGATCATGGAAGTCGGGCAGGAAGCTCAAATGGGCTGAGAGGACCTAACACTTGGCAGGAAAGCTCGATAGCTCTGGAGAACCGAAGATCGAGAGGAAGTCCTGGTGAGACAATCTGATACTAAGAGGCAAAGTCCAAACAGGTCTGGAGGATCAATTTTTGACAGGTAGATTGAGGTAAGCAACTTGAGAAGAGCGACAATGAGGTCGTGTTCCGGAAAAGAACAAACCCTAGGTTCTGATCCAACTGAAGAAATCGGGAAGGTTTTCAAGTTGAGATCAAGATAGTTCAACTGTTAAATACTATTTATGCATCTTACTACTCATATATTATACTGTGCTAACTTTATTTTGCAAGAATATTTGTCTTAACTCTGATTCGGCCTAATCAGTCCATCGAACATAGGGTTCGATCGACCGAACCAGCTTGATACAAGCATAGATCTACTTGAGAAGCAAAGTTGGAAGTAAGCCTGATCGGTCAACTAAACCAACAGATCGACCGACTGAACCAAGTCGACTTGGCACAGATCAGATCGATCAAAAGTAAACTTGGAAGCAAGCCTGATCGGTTTACCGAACCCAGGAATCAGTCGACTGAACATTAAATGCAATTAAAGGCTCATTAATGGAGAATTTTGATGAACAGGGAAACAGGGCTGATCGATTGATCGATCAAAGGGATCAATCGATTGAACATTAATTACTCATTATTGCTTGAAGATTGGATCTCAGCGAAGAAGGAAAGCACAGTGTTCAATCGACCGATAGAGTGTTCGATCGACCGAATGGATCAGTCAACCGAAGGGTTTATCAGTTGACTAAAGGTGGCTTATAAAAAGGGAGCTTGAGTTCCAAGGCAGATATTCATTCGAATTCCAATTCACTCAGTGCTAAAGCTTTCATTCGTTCTATTCTTCTACTTGACTTCAAGCAAGCTACTGCTCCGACAAAGTACCGATGATCTTCGTCACTTCTTATTCATTTCGGTATAATTTTATTTAGTTTGCTTTGTACTTAGACTCAAGTAAGAGAGTAGACTATTACTATCTTATATTTTTCTTTGTACGAATTGCTTCTTTCCAGAGGTTTTTGGAAAGAAGAATTATAGTGATTTACTTAACAGTGCGATCAAGGATCGCGGATCTTGGAGTAGAAGTCAACATAGGCTCTGAACCAAGTAACCACTAGAGTCATTTGCATTATTTTCTGCTACCACTTTGATATTTGTTCTAAGATTTGATACAAAAAGAAAAGATTTTTAACGAGCGATATTCACCCCCCTATATCGCTTTCTTTCGATCTTTCAATTTGTATCAGAGCAAAGTAGCTCTAAAGTTACTTAACTATTTTTTGAGAAAATTTTAAAACTTTTTATTTTTTCTTAAAGAGATTTTTCTTTCATTTATTTCTTTATATCACACTACTAATCCCAAAACGAGAGTCTTGGAAATATTCTTCTTCTTTTTCTTTGATTGCAAGAATATTGAACTCCTATCAAGAAGGGTATAGCACCGTCCGCCCTCCACTGTTCAAAGGGGAGAACTTTAGCTACTAGAAGAATAGAATGAAGTGCTACTTCAAGTCTGACATCGAGTTTGGTTCACCATACTCAAAGGATACACTCCTCCGATGGTAGATGGAAAGCTGATAGACCCAGAAAACTAGACTCCCCCGATGATCAAGAAGGCACAACTAAATTACAAGGAAATCAATAACATCCAATGCGGGCTAACCATGGAAGAACTAAACCGAGTCGGGCCCTACAAAAATGAAAAAGAACGATGGGACGATCTGGTAAAGGTACACGAAGGAATCGATGAATCTAAGGTAAATAAGAGAGATCTACTATTAAATCATTTATTTAATATTAAAATGCTCCCCAGAGAGACGACCACACAATTGCACGCTCGAGTAAAAGACATTCTCAATAGCCTACATTTGATCGGACACAACCTAGAAAATCATGACACAATAAGGTATATACTAAATGCCTTCCTGAGAAATGTTTTTGTGGGCATCAATAATAGATGCATACAAAGTTTCAAGGGATCTTTCTATTCTTAAATTAGATGATTTTTTTTGTGAATTAGAATTACACGGACAGTCTAACTTGAGTCAAGTCAAGAAAGGTATTGCCCTGTATGTAGGATCAAGTAAAGAAATCAAGACCATAATCAATAATGAACCAAAAAGTGAGCCTAACTCAGACTCAACCAATGAAGAAGAGTTGGTTAAGATGGTCCAAAAACTACTAATAAGAAAGAAGTACAAAGGGAGCACCAAAAAGACACTAATCAACCAGATGCAAAATAAATCAGAAGTGATTTGTTATGGATGCAACAAGAAGGAGCATTTCAAACATGAATATGCAAACCGGAAGGAGGAAAAACCAAAATCAGCAAGTAGAAAGAAGGCCCTCCAAGCGACGTGGGATGAGTCATCTTACAAGGAGTCCGATGTGAAAGAACTGAAGTACTCGAGTCATCTTGCCCTTATGGTAAGAAATAAAGATTCCGAGTCTGAGGAAGAGTATGGGTCCGAGATATATACTGAGTTTGAGAGAAGTCACAGATCCGTATCTATTTTTGAAGGTCCCGATATGGTAACCTTTTATTCCAAGTTAAACTTACTTAAAATAGTTAAATGTTTGTTTAAAAAAAATGACGAAATATGAAAAACAAAATAACTTACTACTTAAGGAAATTGACCACCTTAAGGAGCAAATTAACTTGAGTAACTCGACTAATCAAGCTCAATTCGGAATTTCAACTCAAGTTGCAAAACTTAAGGAAGAAAATTTTGACTTGAAAGGTCAAGTCAAGTGACTCAAGAAAATGTTAGAAAAGTTTGAACTGGGATCCAAGTGTCTAAATATGGTACTTGGGTTACAATGAGCCGTGTATAACAAATTGGGACTCGACTACAACTCAAACAAATCCAACAAACCATATCTATCTTTAATTAGTTAAAATGTTAGAAATCAAGTCCAAGCATGGGTTCCTAAAAGATGCTTAACCAAACCAATTAAACCAAACCAATATTTGATCCCTAAGAGCCAAATTCACTACTTAGATAGATCATATCTAAGCTATGATTCAGGGGGAGTAAATAGAAAGACTATTTAACCAATTTGATTAGTCAAATATGCAAGCATAGGATTAGATTTATTTTTCTGCTTAGCTTAGAATGGTTAGTTGAAATGGATTGGGATGATAGTACACCAAGGAAACTTTGTCGAAGACATGTCTAGGTTGAATCTTATGTACTCTACCTGGTGCACTAGACTTAGTGGATCTGGCCAAAGATACCCCAATCAAACATTGACTAGTTAGACCAAAACCTAATAATAAGTTTTTTGGAAAGAACTATTTTGGAAAGTATTCACAAAGTAATCCACTGTTGATATACAAGAAGACCTTATGTCCCGTCACTGACTGAAAACTTATCCTTAGAAAGCTTACTTGATTAACCCAAAGCTAAGTTTAAATTTAACATGGGTTGAACAACCTTTTCTAAACTTAATTAAAAACTTAATTCAAAATTATTTTAAACTTAATTTTAAAGCTTACCTAACTTAATTAAACTTAATTAATAATAATTTAAAACTAAATTTAAAATTTAATTAAAAACATAATTTAAACCTCAATTAAAAACATAATTCAAAATTATATACTTAATTTTAAAACTTAACTAACTTAATTAAACTTAATTAATAATTATTTAAAACTTAATTTAAAAATTAATTCAAAATTACTTTAAACTTAATTTTAAAACTTAACTAACTTAATTAAAATTATTTAATAATTACTTTAAACTTAATAAAATTTTAATATAAAAAATTAATTTAAAACTTAATTAAAAATTTAATTTAAAATTTTAATTTAAAATTTTAATTTAAAAACATAATTTAAAACTTAATTTAAAAACTTAATTTAAAACTTAATTAAAAATTTAATTTAAAAACTTAATTAAAAATTTAATTCAAAATTATTTACTTGATTTTAAAAATTAACTAAATTAATTAAAATTAATTAATAATTATTTAAAACTTAATTAAAATCTTAATTCAAAATTATTTTAAACTTAATTTTAAAACATAATTGAAAATTTAATTTTAAAACATAATTCAAAACTTAATTAAAAATTTAATTTTAAAACAAAATTAAAAATTTAATTTTAAAACTTAATTCAAAATTATTTTAAAATTAATTTTAAAACTTAACCAACTTAAAAAAACTTAATTAATAATAATTAAAAATTTAATTTAAAACCTTAATTTAAAAATTAAATTAAAAACTTAATTTAAAAACTTAATTTAATACTTAATTTAAAACTTAATTAATAATAATTTAAAATTTAATTTAAAAGCTTAATTAAAAATTTAATTAATAATAATTTAAAATTTAATTTAAACTTAACTTAAAATTTAATTAAAAACTTAATACAAAATTATTTACTTAATTTTAAAATTTAACTAACTTAATTAATAATTATTTTAAACTTAATTAATAATAATTTAAATTATTTATTTTAAAGTTAATTTAAAAATTATTTTAAAACTTAATTAATAATAATTTAAAATTTATTTTAAATACATAATTTAAAACTTAATTAAAGACTTAATTAATAATTATTTAAAATTTATTTAAAACTTAATTATTTAAAAATTAATTTGAAACTTAACTAATTTTTAAAATTAATTAAATATTATTTAAAACTTAATTTGAAACTTAGCTAATTTTTAAAATTAATTAAAGATTATTTACAACTTAATTTTAAACTTAACTAAATTATTTTAAAATTAATTAAAAAACTTAACTTTAAAATTAATTATTTAAAACTTAAAGTAAAACTTAAAATTTCCTTTAACCAAACTTTGGTTTAACTCCTACATTTTGTATAGGAATCCAAAGCTCTAGTCAAATGAATTTTGGACAGTGACTGCTCCAGGCATATAATTGGGGACCAACACAAATTCACAACTATCAAGTTCAAAAACTTAGGATCAGTTAACTTTAGAAACAATTACGAACTAAAAGTAATTTGTACAGGAGAAATTCAATTACAGTCAAATATATCAATTAAGAAAGTATTGCTTGTTGAACATTTCCATTATAATTTGCTTAGTATAAGTTAATTATGCGACTCTGGATTTAAAGTAAAATTTTTATCTTTTGAATGTCAAATAAGTTATAGAAACTCAACCAATATATTATTTAAAGGATATAGAGATAAAAATATTTATTCAATAAATCTACTAAAAATCTCACCAAAGTGTCTTTCGATACAACATAAAGAAACATGGTTGTGGTATAGGGGACTAGCTCACACCCATGTTAGAATTTACT
Organism: Zingiber officinale; assembly: GCF_018446385.1. Lineage (NCBI taxonomy): Eukaryota > Viridiplantae > Streptophyta > Magnoliopsida > Zingiberales > Zingiberaceae > Zingiber > Zingiber officinale. The sequence continues at coordinate 27,469,991 of NC_055992.1, read as the reverse complement.
AAAATTAAACAAAATTAGTTTAGTTAGAGGTCTACCTAAATTAGAAATCCTTGAAAATAAAATCTATAATCCCTATTAACAAGGAAAATAAATTAAATAAACTCATAAACTAACTAATCAAAACAGAACTAATAAAATACTTGAATTGTTACATTTAGACTTATTCAGCTCTCATGGAGTTAAGTCACTAAATAGAAGTCTTTACTACTTAGTTATAATAGTGATTATTTCAAATATACTTGGGTTAAATTCATAACTCATAAATATGAAACATTTGAAATATTTAGTAACTCCTGCAAATAAATAGAAAATAAAAAAGAAATCAAAATTAAGAAAATTAGAAGTCATAATGGAGGTGAGTTTAAAAAATAAAATTTTACAAACTTTTGTCTAGAAAATGGTTGTCATCATGAGTTTTCATGCCTCAAGACCCGATAACAAAATGGTCTAGTAGAACATAAAAATAGAACCTTACAAGAAGCTTTAAGAATAATACTAAATGAATATGATTTACCCAAATATTTTTGGGCTGAAGCTATTAACACGACTTGTTATGCCCAAAATAGAATTATATGTTGGTTGCTACTCGGAAAACCTAGAGGTTCCACTGTACAAAAATTTTGTACAAAGGTCTGAACCTTTTCCTAGCTACCATGTGTTCTTTTAAATTAAATTTTGGATCGCCTGCGGAACTTAACACGTTTGATCCAAAACTTAATCTATTTGTTCTTTAAGGTTTAGACTTGGATCTCCTGCGGAACTTAACACGTTGATCCAAATCACCTAAGTTATTAATTCCATTAAATATTAATTTCCATAATTGGTTCCCAGTACTGACGTGGCGAGGCACATGACCTTCTTGGATATGGGAACAACCACCACCGACTAGACAAAACCTTTTATGGAAAGCTAATATTTAATTTCCTAAAATAACTTTAGGTCAACCAAAAAGAACAATCAAATCACAAGGAAAAGAAAAATAAAAGAACACAACTTCGAAAAACATATTCGAAATACTAGAATCGTAAGCCTCTTGTATTTGGTATTATTTCCATAAATAACTAGCATGATGCGGAAAGGAAAATTACTAGTTATACCTTCTAAAAACCCTCTTGATCTATCAGTATTCCTCTTCTAACCTCGGACGTTGTGTGGGCGATCTTCGAGATGAGAACCACCAAGCACCTTCTTCTTCCTTGCAAGTTTCGCCACCACAATTCTCCAAGAGAAGTAGAGGTCCGCCACCACCACCAAGCTCCAAGGGATGCAAGAAACAAAACCACCTTTCTCCTTCTTCTCCTAGCTAGAACCGCCACCATCAAGAGCTCCAAGAGGTTGCGGCCATAAGAAGAAGAGAAGAGGAAGAAGCTAGGGCCGGCCACCAAGGAGGAAAAGAGAGGAGAAGAATAATAGAGTCGATCACCCTGAAGGCACCTCTACCCCTCTTTTATAATCCTTGGTCTTGACAAATAAGGAAATTTTAATAAAAATTCCTTAATTCTTTTGTCATAAAAAAAAAATTATTTTAATTAAAAAACAATTTTCTTCTTTTAATAATAATGGCCGGCCACTTCTAATTCCCCAAAACAAGGAAAATTTAATTCACACAAGAATTAAAACTTCCTAATTTGTTTCTAGAAATTTATAAAAATTTCTCCAATAATTTTTATCCCTTCATGATTGGTTAATAAAAAGGAAATTTTATAAATTAAAATTCTTCTTTTAAACATGTGGATAATTTCCAAAAGGAAAGTTATCTCTAAAAATTAAAATCTCTTTTCAATCTACAAATAAGGAAAGATATCAAATCTTTTCTTAATCTTTTGTAGAAACTAATAAAAGAGAATATTTAATTTTTAAACTTCTCTTTTAAATTATTATCATGGTTAAAAAGGAAAGTTTTTCTTAAAAATAAAATCTCCTTTCAATCTACAAATAAGGAAAGATTTCATGTAACGACCCAATTTTCCCTATTTCAAGTTCTAAAAGTCCATAAAAATATTTGGAAATACTTTTAAAATATTCTAGAGATTTTTTAGGAATTTTTAGAGTATTTTTACGTAATTTTTGGAGGTCATTTAGTAGGGTTACAAAAAGAAAGAAGTTTTAAAAAAAAATATTAAAGGTGAGATTCGAACCCACGATCTCGGGTCGAACTGACCCAAGCAAAACCGGCCCAACCAGCTGAGCTACACAATTTTTGTTAATCATATATGGAGCGAAATGTATATATACAGTAGTTGGAACGTTTAAGATAAATTGGAATTAAAAGTGCGCGGCTGAGGGATTGAAGCCAAGACTCGTTGATTCGGTAAAAGGCCAGCTAACCAACTGGGCTAGCAGTTGTTACTTAATCAAATAAAGGGAGAATTTTATTTAATGAGTAGAAGTTAATAACAAGAATTAATGGGCAGAAAATGGTTGCAGCCGAGTTTTGAAAGCAAAACGCAGCCAACCGACTATGCTAGTGATCGTTTGTTATTAAAGAAGGAGAAAAATTCCATTTAAGCTATAGTTGGAAACGAAAATAACCTTGAGTATAAGATTTAAATCCTTTTCCTAAAACCTAAAATTTCTCCCAAAATTCCCTTTCTCCTCTCTCGCGAACGGCGACGACGGCGGCGACTCCACTGTTCGGGCGGAGAAGGCGACGGAGCTAGGCCTTTTTTCCGGCCGGTCTTCACTCAACCGTGACCTTCTCGCCGTGGAGAGCACGCGGATGCAAAGAAGCCGCCGGGGATCTTCATCTCTCCGAAACCCTAGAACCTCTCTTTCTCGGTTATAAGTCCAAGAAAACGAAGGTAAGTGCTTCTCACCTGCAGTAGGAGTAGTTCCGAATTTTCGTTCTTCTTGTTTTCGAGTTTTCTTCTCGATTTTGAAGCGTGCGGTGAAGATTGGTGTATTAAAACTTGCTGCCGTGAGTCTTATGAAGAAAAAGGGAATTGTTTAAATGGGCTAGAATTGTTGTGGTTCTGGGAGGGTTCAGTGGATTGCAGTGCTTCATCTAGACCTGACGTTTTTTTTATTGGTCAACCTGCTGTTAGAATCTTGTGTGGTTGGTCCTGTACATACGGTTTTAGATCCATTGATAGTGTAGATTAGTATTTAAATTTGAGATTCCTTTATTAAATCTGAGCATGAAACCAATAGAAAGATTGTTAACCTACTATCATGCACAAATAGATTTTATGCTCTAGATATCACAGGCCATAGATGAATGTAGTTAGTGAAAGAATCGGATAGTAGATTTGATATTCTATTCCACTTGTTAGTTGTAGATTCTGAAGTTTAGATTGTATTTATCTGCTGTTAGATGTACAGCTTTCGGTTTCTATTAGTTGAACAGTTTTAGTTTTATTGCTATCAGTTGAGCATGTGTAGCAAATTTAGTTTATATGGATACTCATGAGAAGTAGCAAATTTAGTTCGTATAGAATAACATGAGCATGATTCACTGGCAGTAGTTGATCTTGTAATTGAATTTAATTTCCAAGATGTATTAGTTCTTAATTCTTTAGTTTTCAGCCTTTAGTTATTTACAGTTTCAGATTTCATTAAAGCATTTAGCTTTAGTTTTCTCTATATATGCAGAATTTTGTTAGCTTGATATGCATAATTTTGATTAGTATAGTTAGCATTTCAGATTTGAGGTATTTTAGCATGAAGAATTGATATACATGTGTTGGTTAGCTTTTAATAGTTCTCTAATCTAAAGCATACCGTTAGATGTCTTTGCTATTTCAATGAACCTGAACAGCCATTAACTTAAGCATGCACGGTTTAGCTTTCCTTGCTACTTAATGAGCATGCAAAATTTGGTACTTGGCATGTTTGGTTAGATCTTTTATGCTATGCATAGGGCAAGAACAACCCTCATTTTTAAAGTATGCAATTTAGATTTAAGTTTCTTTACTACCTCATTTAGCATGAACAGATCTCTTTTGGATTTAGTTATGATTCTCTACTGAATTACCAAAAGATAAGTAAAAGAAAGATAAAGAAAAGAAAGGAAAAAGGCTAAGGCCTTAAGAAAAATCCCGAAGTCAAGACTTTAGGGATTTTGGCACACAAGGTGCTTATTAAATGCCAAGACATTTTATTATAAGAAGTATTTAAAGATAAAAAGTATTTTACTTTTAAAGGGCATGTACCGGACACAAGGTCCAAGGGATGGGCTCCAAGATGCCCCTAGGCACAAGGCCTAGAAGTACCTTAGTAGTTTCGGGATTAGCTACCTCGACTCTTATTAAGGATGCGCGCAAATTGATAAAATACCAAAGTGGTACAATGCCGGGTTGATTATTATTTTGAAGTATAAAAGTAAAAGTTTTTGGAAACAAATGAAACAAACATCAAATATGTTTAGAATTAGAAAGTTTAGCTTCTTGTTATTTGAAGCATGCAGTATCAGTTTTCATTTGCTTCCTTATGAGTTTATTTGAGCATGACTATATGTCTTATCATTTAGTTGATTTCTTGCTATTAGATTATTTAGCATGATTAGCTTTATTTGCTTTTCAGCATGTAGTTATAGTTTTATTCTTGTATAGCATGAGTAGCTTTACATGTTAGCTTTTCAGTTAATATGATTTCTATGCTATTTATGAGCATGATTACATGTTTAGTATTTCAGTTAATCTGATTTATTTACTAGTAGATGAGCATGAGTAGCTTTCTTCTAAGCATTCAGATTTAGCATGTTTTTCGTTATATACATGTATATCGAGTTTTTGTGAGTAGGCAAGCACTTACTAAGCTTTTAGCTTATAGATACTACTTTCCTCCTACTGCAGATAAAGGAAAAGCTAAAGCATGAAAGGAAGGCGACAAGGTGGTGGTGATGAAGGTGTGTGATGGCTGGACTGTGGAGAGATCATGAGTTTGCTAAGGAAACTGTCAAGACTCCTTCTTTGGAGTTTTCTTTCAATTATTAAATTGATAGAGATTGTTTTAGTAGTTTCCCTTTGTCTATGTTAAGTTTATTCCGCATTGTAGTTGAGTTATTTCCTATTGTTGGAGTTCTTTTGTTTACTATTGCTAGGATAGTTTATTTTTAGTTATATATAAACTGCGTGGTGATGTTATTGCTTTGTATATGTATGTACTTATGATTATTGTCACCGGTACAGGGGAGACTCTGCCGAAATTTTTCGGTAGGGATTCCTTGTAGTTAAGTAGCGTACCGGTTAAGTAGAGTTAGTAGTTAAGTAACGGTCATCCTTAGAGTGTAGTAGCAGTAAGAAGGGTGGTCGTTACATTTCAAATCTTTTCTTAATCTTTTGTAGAAATCTTTAAAAGGAAAGATTTAATTTTTAAACTCTCTTTTAAAACTATGATATCCACATAAGAAATAATTTTAAAAAAAATCCTTTTTAATATGATGTGGCCGGCCACCTAAGCTTGGGCTCCAAGCTATTGGTCGGCCACCTTAAGGCCAACCTTTAGGCTTGGCCGGCCCTAAGCTTGAGCTTCAAGCTTAGCTTGGCCGGCCCCTATTGGTTGGGTAAGAAGGTGGGTATGTGGTGGGTATAAATCTCTATATACAAGAGGCTATGATAGGGACCGAGAGGAGGAATTGGTTTTGGTCTCCCGATGAAATTAAGCTTCCCGTGTTCGCCCCGAACACACAACTTAATTCCATCAATAATAATTCATTCCACTAAAGAACTATTATTGAACTACCGCACCAATCCCAAATTACATTTTGGGCTCCTTCTTATTATGAGTGTGTCAGTCTCTCTGTGTTTAAGATGTCAAATGTCCATTAATTAAGCGAGTTACTGACAACTCATTTAATTAATATCTTAGTCCAAGAGTAGTACCACTCAACCTTATCGTCATGTCGGACTAAGTCCACCTGCAGGGTTTAACATGACAATCCTTATGAGCTCCTCTTGAGGACATTCTCAACCTAGATCACTAGGACACAGTTTCCTTCTATAATCAACAATATACACTATAAGTGATATCATTTCCCAACTTATCGGGCTTATTGATTCATCGAACTAAATCTCACCCATTGATAAATTAAAGAAATAAATATCAAATATATGTGCTTGTTATGATATTAGGATTAAGAGCACACACATCCATAATAACTGAGGTTTTTGTTTCTTTATAAAGTCAGTATAAAAGAAACGACCTCTAATGGTCCCACTCAATACACTCTAAGTGTACTAGTGTAATTATATAGTTAAGATAAACTAATACCTAATTACACTACGACCTTCCAATGGTTTGTTCCTTTCCATTATGGTCGTGAGTTACTGTTTATAATTTATAAGGTACTGATAACATGATCCTCTGTGTGTGACACCACACACCATGTTATCTACAATATAAATTAATTGAACAACTACATATATCATAAATGTAGACATTTGACTAATGTGATTCTTATTTCTAGATAAATATTTATACCAAAAGCTAGGCTTTTAGTATACACTCTAACAATCTCCCACTTATACTAAAAGACTAAGCTGCCATATCTGCTGCCATACATCTGATTCCCAACCCTTCAACATGTCCATCAAAACTTTGCCTTAAGGACCTTAGTGAAAAGATCTATAGGTCATCATCTGATGCATTCTAGGCGGCAACAACTTCTCCTCGTTTATACGATTTCTCGTATTGGGTGGTACTTGCGCTCTATTGTGTTTACTTGCCTTATAGACTCATGATTTCTTCGAGTTTGTTACTGCACCATTATTATTACAATAAATTGTAATAATATTTGGACAAACTAGAAATCATATCTAAGTCTATCTTGAGGTAATTAAGTCATTCAGCTTTTATGGCTTCCTCAGAGGCTTGCCATATACTAAGCTTCTATGGTGGAGTCCAGAAAAACACCTATGCTTATCACTCTTCCATAGTTATGACTTTACCTCCTAAAGTAAACACAAAACCCCGAGGTTAACTTATTATTGTCCCTATCCGATTGGAAGTCAAAATCCGTGTAACCCACAGGGATCAAATTAATTGCCTTGTAAGCTAGCATATAATCTCTAGCACCTCTAAGGTACTTTAATATATGCTTTACTGCAGTCCAATGTCCTTGTCTAGGGTTACTTTGATATCTGCTAACTATGCCCTTGGCAAAACAGATTTCTGATCTCGTGTATAGCATACATTAGGTTGTCTAACTGCCGGAGCATAAAGAACTGCCTACATGTCCTCAATCTCTTTTGATGTCAACGGAGACATCTCTTTAGATAAAGACACTCCATGCTTAAAAAGTAAGAAACCTTTCGAGGAGTTTTGCATGCTTAAAACGAGCAAGGATTTTCCGATGTATCAAGCTTGGGATAAGTAAAATATATTTTTTCTTTCGATCCCTTATTATTTTGATCTCAAAAATATATACATTCTCCCAAGTCCTTTATATCGAATTATTTGGACAACCATACCCTTACTTCTGACAACATTTTGATATTGTTTCCAACTACCAAAAATGTTATCTACGTATAGTACAAGAAATACCACCACGCTTCCATCACACATTTTGTATACACAAGACTTATCCAGTTACTAAATAAATCCATAGGTCTGGATTACTTTGATAAACTGGATATTCCAAGACCTTGAAGCTTTGCCTCAGTCCATAGACTGATTGAGCTTACACAAGATGCTCTTAGCCCTTTGCAATGAACCCTTCTGGTTGCTTTATATGGATGCTTTCTTCAAGACTTCCATTAAAGAATGCTGTCTTGACATCCTCTTGCCAAATAGATAAAAGAATCCGGATAGACTTAAGCATGACTACCAGTGAAAAAGTTTCCTTTTTCATCAAGCCTTGCTTTGAAAGTTACTACCTTCCTGTCTATCCCTCTTTTCCTATTATAGACCTTTTTACACCCAACGACTTTTACACCATTTGGTGATTCTACAAGCTTCCAGATTTTATTAGAATACATATATTCTAATTCTTTTATTCATTACTCTTTTCCAAGATGCTGCATCTTTATCTTGGAGTGCTTCATCATATGACCGGAGATCAGGTTCATGTCCTTCAGGGATCGAGTTCAAAAACTCTCCCAAAACATGAATCTTTTAAGGTTGCTTAACAACCCTCCCACTACGACAAGGCATTTTCTACAATTGTGTATCATTTGTGATACGTGTTGCAGTTTTCTTGTGGTATCTCATCTTGTACAGTTGGTACTAGATTAGAAAAATTTACTTATGAGCACGTGGTTCATTATATAGTCCTTTTAAAATCAGTCATTGATGCTAACAATGACCTTCTGATTTTTAAGACTATAAACCTACTTTTGTTTATCTAGGATAACTTACAAACAAGTGAACTCCTATCCAACTTATTATTATCTCTCTTTAACATATGTGCTGGATTACCTGAATCCGAATATGCTTCAAAATAGGCTTACGCCTATTCAGCAATTCTATATGAGTAGAGAGTTCTAACTTGGAAGGTACTATGTTCACTTTCGTTTTCAGAGTTTTATCCTTAAAACAAATTTGGTAATTTTCTGAATAACTCATCATCTATCTAATTGTTCCATAAGAGTCCTTTACCTTCTTTCTACTACACCATTCTGTTGGGGTGTACCAGATGCAGTTAGTTGGGATTGAAATCCAACTAGTGATAAGTGACTCCTAAAATCTCTCAAGAGGTACTTGCCACTACGATCTTCCATAGTGACTTTTTACTTTAACATTTCTCCGCATCAACCTTGTACTCTTTAAACTAATCAAAGTACTTAGTCTTGAGGTACATTAAGTAAATTTATTTGTATCTTGAATAGTTGTCTATAAAATAGACAAAATATTCAATACTACCTCTTGTCTGGATAGTCATAGGATCACACAAATCAGAATGAACCGATTTCAACATATCTTTGACTCCATACCCCTTGGACTTAAAAGCTTCTTGGTTATTTTCCTTCCAAGTAAGACTCGCAGGTTGGAAATATTTCCACTACCAATGAACTCAAAAGTTCATTAGCTACCAATGAATCCTACTCAAGTATAACCTAGCTTTTAGATGCCAAAGATATAATTGGTTCATTTCCGAAGGTTGCTTTCTCTTAAAATTAGAAGATGTGTTACTAATTTCCATTTGTTGCATCGTGGGAGTTATTGGATTATAAATTGTCAACCATCATACCAGAATAGATAACTTCCCTATTTTTCTTGATAACAACTTTGTTATCAAAATAGACACAATATCTATAATAGTTTAGAAACTGAAATCAGGTTCTTTCTAAACTTGGTACGTAAAGACAATTACTTAAAATCCATATTTTATTCTTATCAAATGATAAACATCTCCCACTGCAACAGCTACCATTTTTACAGTAGTGCCCATGTAGACAGTGTTTTAATTTATATTTAGTTGTCGGGTTTCTTGGAACCCTGCAATGAATTGCGGACATGATTAATGGCATCTGTATCTACACTCCAGGTTATGGTAGATAACACCACTAAACATGTTTCAACTAATGAATTAAATACACCTATATTGTTCTTAGTTCTAAGAAGACAGTTTACCTTAATGTCCAAGTCCTATTTCCAATCATTACACTTGAGATTACTAAGTCTTTCTTATAGTATGACTACTAGGGGATTGACAAACATTTTAAATCCTAAGAATCACAAAAATACTTGGTCAAGATCAACTCCTTAAAAATCCCCATGAATTTTGTATGCCACGATAGTGTGGACGTATACAAAATCGAAGAGGAGATTTTATTCATTAATTTTATTATCTTGTCAACTTTACTTTATGACGAATAAAATTAATAGTTGATCTGTCTTTGATCAAATATTTGGTCAAAAACTTTTGAATTTTAAAAAAATATTGATTCCTCAAACAATATTATTTAAATTCACCAACACCTCAAACACCGTGAATTTTGCATGCCACGTTAGTGTGGACGTATACAAATTCAACATTTGTAAAAGGAGGGTTTTACCCATTAACTATCTTGTCAACGTATCTTTATGACAAATAAAATTATCTCAAACACCGTTAATTTTGTATGCCACGTTAGTGTGGACGTATACAAAATCAATCATTTGTAAGAGGGGTTTTAACCCTTTAATTTTATTATCTTGTCAACCTAGTTTTATGACAAATTAATAGTTGGTTTCATTTGGTCACACAAATAATAGCAGTGACTCCGATGGGGAGGATACTATTAGATGTGTCTAAGTGCATATCATTACTTGACACTAAGTCCATTAATAAGATTATGCCCCTTCCGTTGGGGAAGATCACACGCTCTTAATTAACTTCCTATAGTCATCCAAAAATGGAAGTCTGTTCTAGTGATCCACAAACAAGCTCATCCGTTATGGAGGAAGGCACTCAGCCAACGCGCAAGCTTGTTTGCATCACTTACAAACCAGTAATGGAGACCATGGGATTTATTTAAAAATCCCTCTCCCACTTAGTTATTTATAAACGAGGAATTTTAACTATGCTAGCCTACTAGTCATGTATACTAACATGCACACACAGCACAATATAAAAGCAATAAATATAAAATCTAATTTTCAACTATTATGGCTTTTATCTCTAGTTGTCCTCCGTGTGTTGTCATCCCAAGCTGCTGCCATATTTGGCCACCGCCACCGGGTCTAGCTGTCGAATCCATCTTGCTCCTTGTTCCGCTGCGCCTCTGGTCCTCAGAAGGTTCTATGCTTTGCAAGATTCGATCCGCGACATAAATAGAATTTTACAATTTTGATCCTATATTCCATAAAAGGAATGTACATGTATCTAGATCAAAAATAAAATCCTAATAAAACTAAATACAACTCCTGCTGTATTTTATAATACAATCATGCACACACATATAAATGCCCTTGACATGTCTAAGGGTCCAATCACACACATAAAACTATAAGCCATAATAGTTGGATCCTGCATCCACAAAGTTAGCACATCCTACTATTATCCTGCCTAAATTATGTATGACATGTGCATAATTAAACTAATACCAAATACACAGAGGCAAAACCCTAGCTCTGATACCAATTGTTGGTTGCTACTCGGAAAACCTAGAGGTTCCACTGTACAAAAATTTTGTACAAAGGTCTGAACCTTTTCCTAGCTACCATGTGTTCTTTTAAATTAAATTTTGGATCGCCTACGGAACTTAACACGTTTGATCCAAAACTTAATCTATTTGTTCTTTAAGGTTTAGACTTGGATCTCCTACGGAACTTAACACGTTTGATCCAAATCACCTAAGTTATTAATTCCATTAAATATTAATTTCCATAATTGGTTCCCAGTACTGACGTGGCGAGGCACATGACCTTCTTGGATATGGGAACAACCACCACCGACTAGACAAAACATTTTATGGAAAGCTAATATTTAATTTCCTAAAATAACTTTAGGTCAACCAAAAAGAACAATCAAATCACAAGGAAAAGAAAAATAAAAGAACACAACTTCGAAAAACATATTCGAAATACTAGAATCGTAAGCCTCTTGTATTTGGTATTATTTCCATAAATAACTAGCATGATGCGGAAAGGAAAAATTACAAGTTATACCTTCTAAAAAAACCTCTTGATCTTCTACCGTATTCCTCTTCTAACCTCGGACGTTGTGTGGGCAACGATCTTCCGAGATGAGAACCACCAAGCACCTTCTTCTTCCTTGCAAGTTTCGGCCACCACAATTCTCCAAGAGAAGTAGAGGTCCGGCCACCACCACCAAGCTCCAAGGGATGCAAGAAACAAAACCACCTTTCTCTCCTTCTTCTCCTAGCTAGAACCGGACACCATCAAGAGCTCCAAGAGAGGTTGCCGCCGGCCATAAGAAGAAGAGAAGAGGAAGAAGCTAGGGCCGGCCACCAAGGAGGAAAAGAGGGGAGAAGAATAATAGAGTCGATCACCCGTGAAGGCACCTCTACCCCCTCTTTTATAATCCTTGGTCTTGACAAATAAGGAAATTTTAATAAAAAATTCCTTAATTCTTTTGTCATAAAAAAGAAAAATAATTTTAATTAAAAAACAATTTTCTTCTTTTAATAATAATGGCCGGCCACTTCTAATTCCCCAAAACAAGGAAAATTTAATTCTCACAAGAATTAAAACTTCCTAATTTGTTTCTAGAAATTTATAAAAATTTCTCCAATAATTTTTATCCCTTCATGATTGGTTAATAAAAAGAAAATTTTATAAATTAAAATTCTTCTTTTAAACATGTGGATAATTTCCAAAAGGAAAGTTATCTCTAAAAATTAAAATCTCTTTTCAATCTACAAATAAGGAAAGATATCAAATCTTTTCTTAATCTTTTGTAGAAACTAATAAAAGAGAATATTTAATTTTTAAACTTCTCTTTTAAATTATTATCATGGTTAAAAAGGAAAGTTTTTCTTAAAAATAAAATCTCCTTTCAATCTACAAATAAGGAAATATTTCAAATCTTTTCTTAATCTTTTGTAGAAAGCTTTAAAAGGAAAGATTTAATTTTTAAACTCTCTTTTAAAACTATGATATCCACATAAGAAATAATTAAAAAAAAATCTTTTTTAATATGATGTGGCCGGCCACCTAAGCTTGGGCTCCAAGCTATTGGTCGGCCACCTTAAGGCCAACCTTTAGGCTTGGCCGGCCCTAAGCTTGAGCTTCAAGCTTAGCTTGGCCGGCCCCTATTGGTTGGGTAAGAAGGTGGGTATGTGGTGGGTATAAATCTCTATATACAAGAGGCTACGATAGGGACCGAGAGGAGGAATTGGTTTTGGTCTCCCGATGAAATTATGCTTCCCGTGTTCGCCCCGAACACACAACTTAATTCCATCAATAATAATTCATTCCACTAAAGAACTATTATTGAACTACCGCACCAATCCCAAATTATATTTTGGGCTCTTTCTTATTATGAGTGTGTTAGTCTCCCTGTGTTTAAGATGTCAAATGTCCATTAATTAAGCGAGTTACTGACAATTCATTTAATTAATATCTTAGTCCAAGAGTAGTACTACTCAACCTTATCGTCATGTCGGACTAAGTCCACCTGCAGGGTTTAACATGGCAATCCTTATGAGCTCCTCTTGAGGACATTCTCAACCTAGATCACTAGGACACAGTTTCCTTCTATAATCAACAATACACACTATAAGTGATATCATTTCCCAACTTATCGGGCTTATTGATTCATCGAACTAAATCTCACCCATTGATAAATTAAAGAAATAAATATCAAATATATGTGCTTGTTATTATATTAGGATTAAGAGCACACACTTCCATAATAACTGAGGTCTTTGTTTATTTATAAAGTCAGTATAAAAGAAACGACCTCTAATGGTCCTACTCAATACACTCTAAGTGTACTAGTGTAATTATATAGTTAAGATAAACTAATACCTAATTACACTACGACCTTCCAATGGTTTGTTCCTTTCCATTATGGTCGTGAGTTACTGTTTATAATTTATAAGGTACTGATAGCATGATCCTCTGTGTGTGACACCACACACCATGTTATCTACAATATAAATTAATTGAACAACTACATATATCATAAATGTAGACATTTGACCAATGTGATTCTTATTTCTAGATAAATGTTTATACCAAAAGCTTGGCTTTTAGTATACACTCTAACATTATCATCAACAAATTTCTAAATAAAACATTTTATAAAATTTATTTTAATAAAATTTCAAACATAAAATACTTTAAAGTATTTGGATATAATGTATACATTTTAAACCTTAAAGATTACTTAGGAAAATTTATTTCAAAAATCCTATAAGAAATTTTTCTTGGATATTCATCCACAAGTAGAGCTTATAGAGTTTATAATTAATCCACTCTAAAAATTAAAGAAACCACTAATGTAACTTTTGTTGAAAATGTTAATACAATATAATTAATCTTGAGATAACTAATAATCAACCTAATTCAACAAATCAAGAAAAGAAGAACAATTAACACAAAACAAACAAATAGAAAAAAATTAACCCAAGAGCATTATGACTAAACCCTGATCATCCAATTAAACAAATAATAGGAAATCCTATGTTAAGAGTTCAAACACGATCAACCTTTAGGAACTTAAGCCAAAGAGCATTAATATCTAAAATTGAACCCAAAACCATAATAGATGCATTGTCTGAACCTGACTAGGCAATTGCAATGCAAGAAGAGTTGGGTCAATTAGAAAGGAATTAGGTTTGGGACCTAGTACCTCCACCACAATGTAAGTCAATTATTGACACTAAGTGGGTCTTTAGGAATAAATTATATAACAAAGGTGAAATCATAAGGAACAAAGTCCAACTAGTTGCTAAAGGATAGTCAAGTCGAAAGACTCAACTACAATGAGACTTATGCCCCAGTAACTAAGCTTGAATCCATTAGGATATTGTTGGCCTATGCAGTATATAAAGGATTCAAGTTATATCAAATGGACGTTAAATCTGCATTCCTAAATAGGGAAATTAAAGAGGAGATCTATGTAAGTCAACCTCTAGGCTTTGAAAACATAGAATATCCAAACCATGTGTTTAAGCTAAAAAAGTCCCTTTACGGATTAAAATAAGAACCTAGGGCTTGGTATGAAAAACTATCTAGTTTTCTAAACTCAAAAGGGTTTAAAGAAGGTTAGATTGACCCTACACTTTTTATAAAAACCCTTGACTCAGACATATTCATTGCCCAGGTATACGCAGATGATATAGCATTTGGGTCAACCAACTCAAAATTTTTAAATGAGTTTTAATTTTAATAGAAAATGAATTTAAAATAAGTTTATTTGGAGAGTTAAACTATTTTCTAAACCTACAAATTAAACAAACTAAAGAAGAAAATTACATACACCAAAGTAAATACATAAAAGAACTAATTAGAAAATTTGGTATGGAAAACTCTAAAAAACTAAAAATGCCTATGGCAAGTAACATAAACCTTGATAGTGACCCAAATGATAAATCAGTTGACTTAAAGTATATAGAAGCATGATAGGTAACTTACTATACTTAACTGTAAGCAGAACTGACATATTATTTGCAGTAAGTATGTGTGCTTGTTATCAGACATGCGCCAAAGAATTTGTCACACCCTGAGGGTAAGGTTGTTCGACGAAAATCTGACAACACCCCCCTGTAGCGGTGACAAATAAGACTAGTATACAATGCTAGAAAGTTACTCACAATCTATCAATAGCCCACACGACTGGAATATAAACAACCACGCAGTTATATGCACAACCCACATGGCTGGAATAATAAGAACATAACCACATAGTTGTTTAATAAGAAGTCCACACGGTTGTAACAAAACACAACGGAAGTCTCAAAATAATGAACGCAAAACTATAAAACAACTAACTGCGAGATGGCTTGGCTTGACACAACAATATCAAACCAAATATAAGAAATCACAAAACTAAACTCCATACAAAAGATACAATACACAAATAAGTCCAAAGACAATAATGTGAGCGGAAGCAATAATAAAAGAAGTCGCTTGATGTGACATGGGACTGCGGGTAGGATCTCCAGGCGACTCCATAAATCCTTTACCTGCTACCTGGCGACAGAAAACTAGTTTATGGGGTGGTGAGTGCTGGGACTCAACGAGTAATAGATAGATAGTGCATGAGCATGATATATATCTAGAGATTCAAAGTTATACATTCTCATAGGGAAAAGTATCATGAACTATAGAAATATCATAATAAATATCCATACCTGAATCTATATACTAAGCTAGTAATAGAAAGTTAGGGGTAGTAAGGAACTGTAATAATACTGCTCATAACTACAAGGATAACATGTGAGGTATATACATACTACCAATAAGTAAGCCAGTGTCTAACACATGCAACAGATATATAACTCAACAAATGTAAGCATATCACATGGATACAATAAAACAACAACATAAGTAAGCAAACAACAATATAAGCAAATATAATAATAACATCATATGTGTTGGATCGAGACCACGCTAGAGAGGGGGGGGGGGTGAATAGCGTTCGTGGCTATTTCTTTCAATTCGTAAAACAAACGAGTAAAATCGCAGCAGAATAAAGAAATAACAAACACAGAGAGACAGGAAGATTTACTTCGTTCGGAGCCTAAAGCGACTCCTACTCGAAGGCCCGCGATCCTTGATCGCTTTCCGTGGGCAACAACTATAAGCACGATAAAACTATTACAGATTAACTACAATTTAAAGCAGTAAACAGATTATACCGACAACGAAAGACTAAATCGAAGCTCCGGGTTGTCGGGGTGTAGTTGCAGCACTTTCTGGATCGAGTCGTTAGCAGCTTGTCACAGGGAAATTACTTAGATTGTCGTTGTATTTTGAAGCTGCACCTCAACCCTCCTTTTATATGCGGTTCCGGGTGCCTGGATCCCTTCCGGGCGCCTGGAGTGTGACTTGTCCAACCAACCAGGATGCTCCACCTGGCGAAGTCGCGGCAGGGATAAAGTTTGGTCCCGGGCGCCCGGACCTGTTCCGGGCGCTCGGACCTCCGGGCGCCCGGATCCATCCCGGGTGCCCGGACAGCCTTTTTCCAGCAGGCTCCTCACCTGCAAACAAAGGTTAGTCCGAGCAAAATACCCTACAAGACAGTGTTAGAATCTGATAAAACATAGTAAATAATAATTGACAGTCTTCGGACTGTCCGAGTCTGACTTTGGATTTCCCACCGGAAGCCCTAGGTCGACCCGACGCCTACTGTTCCCTCTGCGGGGAACGCGTCCTCACCTACTCCACTCAGGAGATTTACCTGTTGCCAGTCGATCCTCTAGATCGACTGGACTTTTGCTCAACACTCGATGCTTCCGGACTTTCTGCTGGACATCCGCTTCCCCGGCTAGTCCAGTCTTTCACCTGGTTCGCGACACCAGGACTTTTCACTTAGGGTTACCACCCCCTAGGACTTTTGCCTGAAGCCATCGACCTGCCAAGACTTTCCGCATAAGGTTACCACCCCCTAGGACCTAGGGTTACCGCCCCCTAGGGTTTTTCTCCACCTAGGGTTACCGCCCGGACCTAAGGTTGCCACCCCTTAGGGTTTTCCTCCACCTAGGGTTACCGCCCCCTAGGACCTAAGGTTACCACCCCTTAGGATTTTCCTCCACCTAGGGTTACCGGCCCCTAGGACCTAAGGTTGCCGCCCCCTAGGACCTAAGGTTGCCGCCCCTTAGGGTTTTCCTCCACCTAGGGTTACCGCCCCCTAGGACCTAAGGTTACCACCCCTTAGGATTTTCCTCCACCTAGGGTTACCGCCCCCTAGGACCTAAGGTTACCACCCCTTAGGATTTTCCTTTGCCTAACCGTAGCTAGGACTTTTCTGAAACACTTATTCAACATGTTAGATCACCATAAACCTTAACTTTGAATCCTTTGCCATTATCAAAACTCAAGTTCGATCGTCGGATGCTCCCCGCACCAACAATCTCCCCCTTTTTGATTATGACAATCGAAATTCAAAGTTAAGTAATAATATGCAGTAAGGTATAAGTACAAGGAAAGGGGAAAAAAAATGGCATTACAAACTCCCCCTTAATATAACCTCCCCTTTGGATTTTTGTTCTCTTTGAATTTCTCTACTCTCCCCCTTTTCCATACATAAAAAATAAGCTAGTTTTGAAAAAAACTTAACTTTTCAAAACAAAACTCAGCAGAATTTTCTTACAGAATAAAAATTTTAAATAGAAGAGACTTGAAAGTCTTAAATTTGAAAATTTTTGAAAAGCTGTTTAAGGCAAAGGAGAAGCGATAACCTTAGTGTTTAATAGTTTACAAATTTTGTTTTAGTAAGGTATCAGAGCCCTAAGGTCCAAGCATGAGTCAAGATTTGGTTTTGATCAGGTATCAGAGCCCTTAAGTACAAGCATGCTTAATATTGCCTCTAGAGAACATCTTGCCAATTAGCTAAGTTTAGAAAATAATTTAACTAAGTTTAGGTAGAGAAAACTTAATTAAGTACTTAGCTTTGAAAACATTATGATTTGAAGGTCATAAATAATTTTAATTTTAAAGCTAAAAAAAAATAGCTTGAATTTTCGAAGATATGCCAAAAATAGTTTTTAATTTTGAGGTCAAGTCAAAAATTTTTTAAAGAAAAACTAATTTTAAAACCGACTCAAAATCACTCCCCCTTAATTAATGCCTTAATAAATTTTTTTTAGTTCAGGAGTTCAAGCATGAGAGGTTAAAAAATTATTTTCCTAATTTTCCATCTCACTCATTCTAGATTAACAAGCATGTTTAGCATATGAGTGAGTGTGAGATGGAGTTTACAACATTGAAAATATCAGTTAGAATTCCAAATAGGTGACCATTATTCTGAAGATTTAAAAATTAATTGAGTTTAGAATTTCAAAGAATTTAATAACTTCTGAAAAGTGTTTTGAAATTAATTTTTCAGAGGATATTTCAAATAATTTTTGAAATAATTTTGAAATTAATTTTTCAAGGGATTTTTCAAATGATTTTTAAAAGAATTTTTAAAAGATTTTGAAATAAGGTTTTAAAAGATTTTTTAAAATAATTTTGAAAAGATTTTTCAAATAATTTTAAAATAAAGTTTAAAAAGATTTTTAAAATGATTTTGAAAATATTTTTCAAATAATTTTGAAATAAAGTTTTAAAAGATTTTTAAAATGATTTTGAAAAGATTTTTCAAATAATTTTAAAGAATTTTGAAATTAAGTTTTAAAGATTTTTAAAATGATTTTGAAAATATTTTAAAATGATTTTGAAATTAAGTTTTGAAAAAGATTTTAAATAATTTTTAAATAATTTTGAAAAGATTTTTGAAAAGAATTTTAAATAATTTTGAAAAGATTTTGAAATAAATTTTGAAAAGATTTTAAAATGATTTTGAAATTTAGTTTGAAATTATTTTTCAAAGATTTTGTAATTATTTAAAATGATTTTGAAATTAAGTTTTGAAAAGATTTTAAAATGATTTTGAAATTAAGTTTTGAAAAGATTTTAAAATGATTTTTGAAAAGATTTTAAAATGATTTTGAAATTAAGTTTTGAAAAAGATTTTAAAATGATTTTTGAAAAGATTTTAAATAATTTTGAAAAGATTTTGAAATAAATTTTGAAAAGATTTTAAAATGATTTTGAAATTTAGTTTGAAATGATTTTTCATAGATTTTGTAATTATTTAAAATGATTTTGAAATTAAGTTTTGAAAAGATTTTAAAATGATTGTTGAAAAGATTTTAAAATGATTTTGAAATTATTTTGAAATAAAGTTTTAAAATTGAGTTTAAAAGAATTTCAAATAATTTTGAAGTTAAGTTTAAAAGATTTTCCAAATAATTTTGAAATTATGTTTGAAATTGAGTTTAAAAGATTTTTGAAATAAATTTGAAATTGAGTTTAAAAGAATTTTCAAATAATTTTGAAGTTAAGTTTAAAAGAGCTTTCAAATAATTTTGAAATTGAGTTTAAAAGATTTTTGAAATAATTTTGAAATTGTTTTGAATAACTATCAGTTTGAATTTTTAAAATTCCTTAGTCATCTCACCCATCTAAATTTGCAATCAGGGAATCCTATAATTGTTGTAAGATGAATTATGGTTGAATTTAAGGGTCTGGTTTAACTTTGTGTTAGATTCAGGTTTAGCTTTGGGTTCAACAAGTAAGCATTCTTTGGATAAACTTCTGGGCCATGGTGAGTCACCAGGAGCTCATTAAAGTAACCATGCCTTCGAGGTTTCCCAAATAGTCCTACCCATTGAGCTTAATACTAAACCTTGGTCTAACTAGTTAGGATCCATTTAAGGGTAGCTTCGGTCAGTTCCACTTGGCTAAATGCACCAGGTCGAAGTCATATCTTCCTAGACATGCGATGCCCAAGCTTCCCTAACGTACTATCATCCAAAAACTTCACCAGTACCGTGGGTCAAGTTAAACCTAGCCCATTTTATTTAACCTTAATTACCCTGCCGGGTAGTCTACTCTTGGTTACCCTTATCGGGTGAATTAAGTTCGGAGGTGCCAGCTATTCTGGAGCCTTCCTTTGGATTTTAGTTTGATTTTGATTTAATTTAACTCGAATTTAACTTGATTTTATTTTAATTTAAATTTTAAGTTTACTTAATTTGATTTCCCTTTTTAGCTTGTTTCGTAGTATTTAAGTTTTACTTTAGACTTGTAATCTAAGTCTAGATTTTGTGATTTGACTAAGTTATTAACAATCTTCTCTAATTTATCAATTTTATCTTTTAAAAAGTTATTTTGTATTCCTAATTTTCTTAAAGTTAATTTCTTATTTTTACTTAATAATTTGGAGTTATTCTTGTTTAGATATGAATCAAATTTAATCATGGTATTATTAGCATGCGTATCTAATTTTGAAGAAAAATCTATACTTGAGCAAGCAAGATTGGTTGAACTACTGCAATCATGTGTTGTAAAAACTTGATTTTCATATAATGTAAATTTATTTACCTTGATTTCTCCCTCTGGATTATTGGGTCTTCTTTCTGGGCATTGTCTTTTGCAGTGACCCATTTGATTGCATTTGAAGCATTTAATTTGTTCCATCCCTTTTTTGATCATTTTCTCCTTCTCCTTCGATTGTGTCGGCAGAGTCTTATGAGTAGGACACTCGTTTTTATAGTGTCCTCTCTCCCTGCACTTAAAACAGGTTATGTGACATTTGCATTTTGAATTTACATTCTTACCTCTCAAAGTCATGACAGGATCCTCCCCCTTGACTGTTCCCACCTCAAGTTCTGACTCAGATTCAGCAATTTCCTCTTTGGCCATTAGTGCTATGAAATCGGTCTGATCTGATTCTTCTGAGTCTAGTTCGGAGGTTGACTCTGGAGATTCGTATTTGGGTTCGCAGTCTTGTTCAATTTCTGACTCTGAAGGAATCTCATGATGTTTGAGTAGTTTCTCCCAAAGCTCTTTAGCTGTGTCGAACCTTCCGACTCGATCAAGCTCTGAATTTGATAGTCCGCCCAGGAGAATACATGTTGCCTTTGCATTTGTCTCGAAGTTTCTTATCGTTTGGGCATCCCACTTGTCATAGGTGATGGATACACCTTCTTCAATTGGGAGAATGAGTCCGATCTGGACTATGGTCCATGTCTCCACTTGGGCTTTCAGTTGGTGCTCCATCTGGTCTTTCCAGTAACCAAAATTTTCGCTGGACAGGAGTGGTAGGCTTGCGATGTTGTATCCATCTTCATAAGCCATTTAAAAACCTAGCACGCAATATAAACAAAAAAACTTGTTCCAAGACTTGGTCTTGGATTAGTAGTGCTGAATAAAGATAGAAATAGCAATTTATAAATTTTTTTTTAAATAATAATAAAATAATAAAAAAATATTATTAAAATAATATAAAAAATATTATTTCAAAATTTGCTAAATGCGATATTTCGTTAATCCCAATCAATTGTGAAAAGATGAAAATGAATATTTTGAAAACAGTTTTGGAGGGAAAAAACGAAAGGCGTAAGGTTATATTTCTAACCTATATAAACGACAAAGCCACGAAAGATGCTTGAATGGTGGTTGCACCAATTCAAAGCGACCCTGCTCTGATACCAATTATTGGATCGAGACCACGCTAGAGGGGGGGGTGAATAGCGTTCGTGGCTATTTCTTTCAATTCGTAAAACAAACGAGTAAAAGCGCAGCGGAATAAAGAAATAACAAACACAGAGAGACAGGAAGATTTACTTCGTTCAGAGCCTAAAGCGACTCCTACTCGAAGGCCCGCGATCCTTGATCGCTTTCCGTGAGTAACAACTATAAGCACGATAAAACTATTACAGATTAACTACAATTTAAAGCAGTAAACAGATTATACCGACAACGAAAGACTAAATCGAAGCTCCGGGTTGTCGGGGTGTCGTTGCAGCACTTTCTGGATCGAGTCGTTAGCAGCTTGTCGCAGGGAGATTACTTAGATTGTCGTTGTATTTTGAAGCTGCACCTCAACCCTCCTTTTATATGCGGTTCCGGGTGCCTGGATCCCTTCCGGGCGCCTGGAGTGTGACGTGTCCAACCAACCAGGATGCTCCACGTGGCGAAGTCGCGGCAGGGATAAAGTTTGGTTCCGGGCGCCCGGACCTGTTCCGGGCACCCGGACCTCCGGGCGCCCGGATCCATCCCGGGTGCCCGGACAGCCTTTTTCCAGCAGTCTCCTCACCTGCAAACAAAGGTTAGTCCGAGCAAAATACCCTGCAAGACAGTGTTAGAATCTGATAAAACATAGTAAATAATAATTGACAGTCTTCGGACTGTCCGAGTCTGACTTTGGATTTCCCACCGGAAGCCCTAGGTCGACCCGACGCCTACTGTTCCCTCTGCGGGGAACGCGTCCTCACCTACTCCACTCAGGAGATTTACCTGTTGCCAGTCGATCCTCTAGATCGACTGGACTTTTGCTCAGCACTCGATGCTTCTGGACTTTCTGCTGGACATCCGCTTCCCCGGCTAGTCCAGTCTTTCACCTGGTTCGCGACACCAGGACTTTTCACCTAGGGTTACCACCCCCTAGGACTTTTGCCTGAAGTCATCGACCTGCCAAGACTTTCCGCATAGGGTTACCACCCCCTAGGACCTAGGGTAACCGCCCCCTAGGGTTTTTCTCCACCTAGGGTTACCGCCCCCTAGGACCTAAGGTTGCCGCCCCTTAGGGTTTTCCTCCACCTAGGGTTACCGCCCCCTAGGACCTAAGGTTACCACCCCTTAGGATTTTCCTCCACCTAGGGTTACCGCCCCCTAGGACCTAAGGTTGCCGCCCCTTAGGGTTTTCCTCCACCTAGGGTTACCGCCCCCTAGGACCTAAGGTTACCACCCCTTAGGATTTTCCTCCACCTAGGGTTACCGCCCCCTAGGACCTAAGGTTGCCGCCCCCTAGGACCTAAGGTTGCCGCCCCTTAGGGTTTTCCTCCACCTAGGGTTACCGCCCCCTAGGACCTAAGGTTACCACCCCTTAGGATTTTCCTCCACCTAGGGTTACCGCCCCCTAGGACCTAAGGTTACCACCCCTTAGGATTTTCCTTTGCCTAACCGCAGCTAGGACTTTTCTGAAACACTTATTCAACATGTTAGATCACCATAAACCTTAACTTTGAATCCTTTGCCATTATCAAAACTCAGGTTCGATCGTCGTATGCTC
Organism: Zingiber officinale; assembly: GCF_018446385.1. Taxonomy (NCBI): domain Eukaryota; kingdom Viridiplantae; phylum Streptophyta; class Magnoliopsida; order Zingiberales; family Zingiberaceae; genus Zingiber; species Zingiber officinale. The sequence goes on along the minus strand of NC_055992.1, from coordinate 27,446,878 downwards.
CCCGCACCAACAATATGCACGGATAGTCACTCCCACCCACCCCTTTGCACCACGACTCCTGTATGTTGAGAGACCAGAACAATGACAATTGTACACTCTCCAACTATCACTACTCTCGAGTGGCCGAGTGGACAAGTGTTGTGTAGCTAACTAGCTACATAACAATGGGGTCATTGCTGCTCGCAACTCCAGCTATTACTATCCATAAGTGGCCGAGTGGGGGCACGATAGGACAAGCGACACATACTCTAGCTACCACTACCCATGAGTGACTGAGTGTGCGGCTCTGGTCAATGACTCTCTCGACCATAAGGGAGAATTTGTCGTTGACATGCATGCAATGATATGATGTGTAAGATGCAATAGTCATCATATATATAAACAGAAATTAGGTATGCTACAGTAAGCCAGCATGCTCAATAAGGTATGTGAATAAACATCCATCAAAGAAAGTAAACATGGTATTTAGTATTTGCTAAGTATTATAGATGATAATGAGAGACTGTATAGACATCAAAGATTGAGTGGATAAGTATCAAGTTCAACAAAAATATGAGTGGAGTTATGGTAAATACATTTACTATCCAAATATAACTCATGCACTAAGGTCAAAGAACTAAAGAATCAAGGTAAGAAGTACCCACCTTTATTGTAGATCTAACTAAACAAATCTCACATCGATGTGCTCACCTTGAATCAGAGTCTTGTAACCAATAGTACAGTTTAGCTAATTACAACATGCATTAGCTAGCTAAATCCAAAGCTTAAACTATTAGAAGAAAACCCTAATCTAATGATCATTAATCAATCCTAATTAATGATTAACTTCAATTAATTCTTTATTCGATCACATTCACTCTTCCTATGAATTAATCCATTCGATAGCTATCAATCATCCTTAATCTATAATCAAATTCTAACCATCATCATCACAATACAACTCAATCCAACAATCATCCAATCGTTTAATCCATTAAATTAGCTACTAAGCATCATAAACCCAACATACATAGTTCATCCACATGATCAATTGCTAACCATCAAATCTGATAATTTATCTCATTCATTAATTAAACTAGGTTTAACTAAATCATCCACCCAAATCACATTCGAAATTCCAACCAAGAATCAATTAATCTCATTCATAAATCCTTTCATCACTTGTCACAATAACAATTAATGATTTCCTATTAATGCTCATGAAATCATTCAAATCAACCTACAACTGATTAACCTAACCACCATAAAAGATTGAAATCAATCTGCATTAACAACAACAGATTAACACTCCAAAATCAATCCCAAACTAACCACAAGCATAAATTAATCCACCTATCAATCTGGTCAGAACTAGTTTGTTACCTCAGTTTATACTGCAGCAGCTCGGTGGAGATCCCAATCGTAGCTGTGATGAATAGGAACCCCCCTCGTTGAATCTAAAGAGAAGATAGTTAATTGTCATGCAACACAGTTGCCCTAAATCAGTACCAAGTTGAGATCCAGTACCAAATCCTCTACTAGGTTTAATTGATTACCTCTATGGTGGCAGCAAGGCAGCAGAGGACCACTATGATCAGTGGAGGGGTGTTGCTAGCCGCTTGAAATTCCATCACAGCTGAGATCTGGTACCAATGAATACAGGCATGGATTGCCCGCAACCAATGATGGTCGAAGCTAAGATGCATTGAGGCAATGAATCGGGAAGAATAGATGGTGATGACGTAGCGGCAATGACCTCATGATAGCATCGGGTGATAGTGAAGGTATAGGACAGAACATGCAAGGGGTGGCGTCGACCCTTCGTTCCGGCAATCGCATCACTAGGCTAGGCTGGCGATGGCAGAAATGGAGACGGTGGAGTGGAAGGGAAATCGACCGGCAAGGAGAGGCTAGGGCACAGGTGAGGTAGAGACTGGAGGCTCCTCAATAGCTCATACCACCGATCAGGTGTCGACCGATGTCAGGTGATCGGCGAAGGCAGCGACACCTGAGGGAGAGCAGCAGATCAGAGAGGAAACACAGCTTAGGGTACGATGAGCTGGGGCTTACGCCCATCCGGTGTGTCGATGGGCCTCTGATCAGGTCCATCATCCAGGGAGGAGTGGCGATGGTGGCTTGTTGATGGTGGATTGAACAAAACTAGCATGGCATCGGGGTAGTGCTGTGATGAACGACGGAGTCAAGGATGAGAGGAAGAGAGCAAACGACTTATAAGGCTTTTGGGTACTGTAGTGATAGCTTTATACATAGGTTTAGCCCTAAGTTAATTCCTCAATCAACTCCCAACTTAAATGGGTATTCCAAATAGGCTTTCTCCAAGCCCAATAGATTCATTCCCTTAAATGTGTCATACAAATTTCGTTTAAATCTAGAAAAATTTCTAAAAATTCCTAGAAAATCCAATAAGGCTATTTCTTCAATAACAATTATTATTTATTTACCGTATCTTATAGAATCTCACCTATCTTATGTTAAAAAAATTAATTAAATATCTAAAAGGAACCATAAATATAGGAATGTGGTATCCAAGAACATCATATTTTGAATTAGTTGACTATTTTGATTCAGATTATACTAGCTATAAGTTAGATAGAGAGAGTGGGAGTGGAGGATGTCAACTACTAGGTTCCTCTTTAGTTAGTTGGTTTAGTAGAAAACAATATTTTGTTGCCTTATCTACTACTGAAGTTGAATATATAGTAATGCGTGAATGCATAGCTCAATTGTTATGAATGCCCCATACTTTAAAAGTCTTTAATTTAGACTATAAAAATGTGAAAACCTACATTGATAATATAAGTTCTATAAACCTAACTAAAAATCCAGTACATCACTCTAGAACAAAACACATAGAAGTTAAACATCATTTCGTTAGGGATCATGTCACTAAAGGAAATATAGAACTTAACTATATTAACTCAAAATCTAACTTAGCTGATATATTTACCAAACCTTTACTTAAAACTGAATTTAGCAACTTAAGAAGACAATTGGGCATGCGCTTTATAGAATAGGTTCTTTTATTTCTCATATTTTTTTTGAAAATTATTAATTAGTTTTGTTGGTGCAATATCCCTAGGTAAAGGTTGACCTGGTTGACTGTGCTTGAATTGAGTCAAGCTCGAGTCTTGATGTTTAACTTTCAATGTTTGACAATACAAGTAGACAACACATGAAGTTTCAGGTGCAATTGTTCATGTGGCGAGATTGTGAAGGAGAGTCAAGTAGGTCAAGGTTGACTGGATACTTGACTGGAAATCCTAGTGAGTGAAGCTAGGTGAAAGTCCTGGTGAGTGAAACTAGGCAGATGGAAAGTCCTAACTAGGAAGTTAGGCAATGGGAAGTCCTGGTGAGTGAAGCCAGGCAGATGGGAAGTCCTGGTGAGTGAAGTCAGGCATATGGAAATCCTGGTGAGTGAAGCCAGGTGAAAGACCTAGTGAGTGAAGTTAGACAGTTGAAAGTCCTGGTGAGTGAATCCAGGCAGAAGGAAAATCCTGGTGAGTGAAGCCAGGTGAAAGACCTAGTGAGTGAAGCTAGGCAGTTGGAAGTCCTGGTGAGTGAAGCCAGGTGAAAGACCTAGTGAGTGAAGATAGGCAGTTGAAAATCCTGGTAAGTGAAGCCAGGTGAAAGACCTAGTGAGTGAAGCTAGGTAGTTGGAAGTCCTGGTGAGTGAAGCCAGGCACGAGAAAATCCAAATGGATCAAGGTTGATCGGACATCTGGTGTTGGAAAGACCAAGTAGGTCAAAGGGATTGACCGAATACTTGGCATGAGGTGGAAAGTCCAAGTAGGTTAAAGGGATTGACCGGATACTTGGCACAAGGAGAAAAGTCCAAGTGGGTCAAAGGGATTGACCGGATACTTGGTGAGTGAGTCCTAGTAGGTCAAGGGTGACCGGATGCTAGGCATGATGAACCAACAGGTCATGGTTGACCAGATGTTGGTTTAGGAGACTTTGGACTTATTTTTGGGCAAAAATAAGAAGCTGGATCGATCAGCCAATCGATTGGCACATGCCCAATCGATCGGCCGATCGATTGGGTGAGTCCCCGCGACAAGCTTTCTCCCAATCGATCAGTGGATCAATTGGGGAGAAGTGTCGTGCGAACAGAAGAGCTCTGGATCGATCGACCGATCGATCCAGAGCCCCCAATCGATCTGGCGATCGATTGGGAGGGGGCGATTTCGCATGATAAGCCCTGGATCGATCAGCCAATCGATCCAGATAATTCCCGAGAGCACAGAGGCGCTCTGGATCGATCGACTGATTGATCCAAAGCCTCCCCGATTGATTGGGAGCAATCCAATCGATCGGGATCCGACTGTTGGCGTCGATTAAAGCCGTTGTAGAGCTCTTTTTTCGCCAGCTCTCGCACTGTTCATCTCCGATATTCACAGCAGCTTCTTCACGGTCTTTTCCACTCTCACCGCCAGTTCTTGAAGGATCTTGGAGGTTCTTCCAAGTCAAGAGGCGTGACTATAACAAGAGGAAGAAGCTTGGGTTAGAGTTTTCACTGCATATCTTGTTAGATATTTCTTGTATTTATCTTCCCTTGTTTTCTTGTTGTATTGAGAGTATTGTAGGGCTTCTCTGCCTTCGGTAGTTACCGTAAAAAATTATTTTATTAGTGGAGGGTGCGTGAGTGTGTGGATCCTTGGACTAGTCACCTCTTGTGAGGTGGATACCAAGTAAATCCTTGAGTTAGCGTTGTTGTATTTGTGTTCTTGTATTTTCTGCTGCACATCATCGCAAGAAACAAGCAACGTCAAGCACGAGGATCGCGCCGAGCTATTCCCCCCCCCCCCCCCCTCCCTCCCTCTAGCTACATAATCGGTCCCAACAAGTTTTCCATTTTTTTTTCAAAATTCCCCTTTCCAAATTTACTTTTAAAATAGATTTTAAAATATTTTATCTTTTTGGAGTAGCCTAGGTCTTATCGTAGAATTGCATGCTCCTATAGTTTTAGCAGCCAACATTTCACAAGCACAGTAGGATACCTTTCTTGTGCATTTTGAAATATAAAATGGTGTGAGATACTTAGGACTTAGCCTAAGATTTTAGATGCTTATGTTAGTGCATCGCTATAAATCTGGGCTTTAAATAAAATATATTGATCAATTTAAGTTATCTAGTTAGTAACAAATTAGTTAGAACCAAACGCTCAAATTGACCAACCTAAATCAACAGCTACTATCTTAGTCAGTTAAGTATGAAGGTTGGACATTTCATCATAAGGATATTTTTTTCTTAGTTTTCAAAACATGCTTGGACTTTTTGGAAAATATCAAATTAAGGGGCAGCATTCCATCAACAGATTTTAAAATGTTTTAAATTTCAAAATTTTAAATTTTTTAGCTATTTCTTAAGAAATTTTTACTATCAAATTTTGACTTTTTAATTCAATGTATCTTGTTTCAAAATTTTTCCTAACAATGTTCATAAAATAATTTTCAAATTTATGTTTTCTAAAACTTTATCACTTTAACTTGAAAGCTTTCAAATTCTTTTCAAATATAAGCTAAATCATTTTTTAAAGCCTAAAAACAATATATACAATTTTTTTGATTTTTCAAACTTTGATGCAATATTTTTCAGATATGAATTTTCAAGTATTTTGACTTACAATTTTTATAGTTATGTTTTTAAAAATTCCTCAAATCTAAATAATATTTTGCACAAAATATTTTATAAAACAGTCTATATTTTCTAAAACTATTTTCTACAATCTTAATCCGACACTTGGTTTTTGGTTAGAATTCATATGCTTTGAACTTCAAAAATTATTTTCCATAATTTATTTATCAAAACTTATCTTACAATAATTTTCCAAATCACTACCACTTTTAGCACATTTTCCTTGAGATTTTTAAATGCCATGCTTAGAAAATTTTGTTTTAAAATTTTTAGATATTTTTCTAACTCCATTCTTGGAATAATTCAGCCTTGTTATTTATGATTCCCTTATTTTTGATGTGTGCCTAAGGGAGAGAGATAGTGAATTCTGTAAGGACCACCCTTCTTACTACTACTACACTCTAAGGATGACCGTTACTTAACTACTAACTCTACTTAACCGGTACGCTACTTAACTACGAGAAATCCCTACCGAAAAATTTCGGCAGAGGCTCCCCTGTACCGGTGACCATATTCAACAATACATGCAGTATATATACTCAGCCACAAGCGGCTGGAACACATAACTAACAACCACGCAGTATAATAAATCTAACTCAGCAACAATAAAGGAAAACTAATCCACAACCACAACTGAATAGCAAACACAGTATCAAGTGTCCTTATAAACAGTTATCAAATTTCCTTAACACATAAAGACTTAATTAACTCAAAGAACAAATCATAATTCATCTTATTCGCAAGGATCCCTAGAACTTCCATAGTGCAGACATCACACACCCCTCTTGCATCTCCTTGTCGCCTTCCTTCATATTAGCTTTCCTTTTTCTTTATCTGCAGTAGGAGAAAGTGCAGTCTATAAGCATAAAGCTTAGTGAGCGCTATCTAACTCACAAAAACTCGATATGCATGTATACAAATAAAAACATGCTAAAACTGAATGCTAATATGTAAAGCTACTCATGCTCATAAATAGCAAAGAAATCAACTAACAGAAAAGATAACATGTATAACTACTCATGCTCATAAACTAATAAAGAAAGCAAACTAACTGGAATGCCAACATATAAAGCAAAACATGCTCATCAACTAGCAAATAAATAACATGTAAGAAACTAAACATGTAAAAGCTGCTAGCATAAAAGAAAACTAAACTTGCTGATCTTTAAAACAAAGTGAAACTTACTTCTTTTACTCTAATCTTATTCTTTTATTTCACTTGTTTAAAATATATACTTTAATACTTGAAAATAATAATCAACTTCTCTTGGGCCCAGGCATAGTACCATTTATGTGCGTTCCCTAATAGGTTGGGGTAGCGAGCCGCCAATCCTAAAAGAGCAGACCTTGGTCTACCAGGGCCAAGACCTTGGAATTGAACACCTGGATTTGTTTAACGACAACCTTGGAAGTCGGGTACTAGCCTCTTCTTAAAAGTAAAATACTTATTATCTTAATTACTTCTTTAAATGCCTTGGCATATTAATAAGCACCTTGTGTGCTAAAATCCCTAAAGTCTTGACCTTAGGATTTATTTAAGGCCTTGGCCTTTTCTTTCTTTTCTTTTTCTTTCTTTTTACTTGTTAATGCTTCTAAAAGAATTTGATAGAACTCTTATTTTCCCACTAGAATACATGGTTGTTCATGCTTATTAAAATAGCAAATAAAAACCAAAGAAACTGCTCATGTGTATCTAGTAATAAAGAAAACTGATCATGCTCAACTTATAGCAATTAAAAACTGCACATGCTCAATAATAGCAAATGAAAACTAGAAAATCTGCATATAAGACTAATACAAATCTGCACTGTGAATGTTACAAAATTCTACAAACATTCCTACCTCGAGAGGAAACTATTGAGGCATATATGCACCTAAGAAAAGTAGGCTGAATTCCATACCAAAATCATGCCTAATGAGCTAGAGAAAAATGGATATTGCTTCTACTTAAACACGATGTTCACTAACTACTCAGCTAAATCCCTAGCAACCATTCTGCACAATAAATTGCAAAATAAAGGAATCAAGCTTGCTGAATTGAAACTTTAAAAATTAAACTTGCTGAATTATCAAAAAGAGAGGTTGTCCTATACTCTAATAGAGTTGTACGTTTCTGCAGTGAACACAAAGAAAACTTGATCTGGAATAAGCTCCAAAGGGGGCCGTTCTAAGCTCCAAATGGAGTTGTTCTTGTCTACAAAAATACACAAAGAAGGAGGTTGTTCTCTGCTACAATTGAAGCTATTCCTTATCTACTGCAAATAACACAGAGAAATGGGACTGTTGGTGCCCCTTTCCTAACACAAACCGAACTAAACCTGTTGGAAACTTGGAACCTAAATAAAGCTTGTTTCGTTCCAAAATCAAATCCCATATCTAACAACAAAATACTAATTCTTGCTACTACAGAATTTAAAAGAAAGTAAACCAAGGATGCATGCTACTAAACTTCAATTAAACAGAACCCTAAAGAAAAAGAACAACATGGCAGCAATCTTCATAACAAAACAGAACAATCTACATAGAAACAGATTCGAATTCCATCTACAGAGCCTGAAGAAAACAAACCACATGCTAAGCAAATAAATCTATCTCCTTTCTTTGAGATTCTCTGCAGCAACTTCAACCGGAAGAAAAACTTCGGAAACAAAGAAATTAACAAGAAATAAACCTCGGAGCTATCCTACTGCAGGTGAGTAGCAACTCACCATGATTTGCTTGGACTTACAACCAATCGGGACGAACTCTAGGGCTTCGGAAAGATGAAGTTCTCGGCTTCCTCTTGTGCTCACGCGTGCTCCTCTCTGTCGGGATGACCACCACGGATGAGGTTGGCCGGAAGACAGCTTCGCCGGCGCCGGAGGGAACCCTAGGAGACGTCGCGATTTTCGCCCGTGGGTTTGTCGCCGTCACGCAGCCGAGAAGAGAAGGAATTTTTTTTTGAGAAAATGTTGATTTTCCCAAAAGAAATCTAAATTCCTTTTCTTATACTAGGGTTTAAATCAAACTATACCTTAAATCAATTTGTTCCCATATTTAGTTAACAAAACGAGCTTAGCTCGATTGGTCGGGCCGGTTTTGCTTGGGTCCGAAGTTGTGGGTTCGAACCCCAGCTTCTACAAACTTATTTAAAACTTCTTTCTTTTTGTAACCCTACTAAACGACCTCCAAAAATTACGTAAAAATACTCTAAAAATTCCTAAAAATCTCTAGAATATTTTAAAAGTATTTCCAAATATTTTTATGGATTTTTAGAACTTGAAATAGGGAAAATTGGGTCGTTACAATTCCCCATACCTTATAAAAAGTTCGTCCTCGAACTTAGAATAGCTCTGGATACTTCTGTCTCATACTGTCCTCCCGCTCCCAAGTGACTTCCTCGTGCTTCTGGTTCTGCCAGATAACCTTCACTAGTGGCACTTCTTTATTTCTTAGTCTCTTGACTGCTCTGTCCACTATCTGTGTAGGTCTGTTCTCATAACTAAGATCCTCTTGGATCTGCACTGACTGAGGCTGAATCACTTGGCTCGGGTTATGGAGACACTTCTTTAGCATGGAGACATGAAATACATTGTGTATTGATGACATGTCTTGTGGTAAATCCAGCTTGTAAGCTACTTTCCCAATCCTTTCTGTGATCAGGTAAGGTCCTACATAACGAGGATTTAATTTGCCCTTCTTGCCAAATCTCATCACTCCCTTCATAGGAGCGACCTTGAGAAAGACTGAATCCCCTACTTGGAATTCAAGTGGCCTACGGCGTGTGTCAGCATAACTCTTCTGTCTACTCTGGGCAGTCTCAATTCTCTGTCTGATCTTCTGGATAGCCTGAGTAGTCTCATCTATCAGTTCTGTCTGAATGCCCAGCTCCACTTCCATTTCTCTTCTTTCACCTGCTTCTTGCCAGCAAATGGGTGATCTGCACTTCCTACCATAGAGTGCCTCATAAGGTGCCATCTTGATGGTGGCTTGATAGCTGTTGTTGTAGGCAAATTCAGCTAAGCATAGATACTTGCACCAACTTCCCTTGAAATCTAGTGCACAAGCTCTGAGCATATCTTCTAGAATCTGATTTACTCGCTCTGTCTGTCCATCAGTCTGAGGATGGAAGGCTGTGCTGAACTTGAGTTTGGTGCCTAGTGCAGTCTGAACACACTCCCAAAAGTGAGAGGTGAAGCGCCCATCTCTATCAGAAACAATAGATTTAGGAACTCCGTGAAGTCTGATCACCTCTTTAACATACAACTGTGCCAACTGCTCTATAGAGTGGGACACCTTGATGGCTAGAAAATGAGCAGACTTGGTCAATCTGTCCACTAGCACCCATATCGCATCATATCCATTTGTGGTTCTTGGGAGTCCTGTTATGAAGTCCATGGATATGTCTTCCCACTTCCATTTTGGTATAGGAAGAGGCTGTAGAACTCCTCCTGGTCTCTGGTGTTCTGATTTGACCCTCTGACATGTCAGGCAAGTACTGACATATTTAGCTACATCTCTTTTGAGTCCAGACCACCAGAATCTCTGTTTCACATCTTGATACATCTTGGTAGAACCAGGATGCATGGAGTAAGGTGTACTATGAGCTTCTTCTAAAATTTTCTTTCTCAGCTCTTCATCATTGGGAACACACAGGCGACTTCCTTGATAAAGAATTCCACTGTCTGATACTCGAAATTCTGAATTTCCTTCTTCTTGTATCTCTTGCTTGATCTTTTGGATATCTGGATCTTCACTTTGCTTTCTCTGTATATCCTCAAGCAGGGTTGACTCTAAGGTCAATGTAGAGAGTTGCCCACAAATAATTTCCATTCCGAAATCTGACAACTCCTTCTGCAGTGGTAGGGCTAATGATGACAAAGACATTAGGGATGCACTGGATTTTCTGCTTAGTGCATCTACCACTTTATTAGCTTTGCCTGGATGGTAGAGGATTTCACAGTCATAATCTTTGACCAACTCTAGCCACCTACGCTGTCTCATGTTTAAGTCCTTCTGAGTGAAGAAATACTTAAGACTCTGATGGTCTGTGAAAATTCTGCACTGAACGCCATACAAATAATGTCGCCAGAGTTTTAGTGCAAAGACCACAGCTGCCAGCTCAAGATCATGAGTGGGGTAGTTCTTTTCATAATCTTTGAGTTGTCTGGAAGCATAAGCTATCACTTTTCCTTCCTGCATGAGTACAGCTCCTAAGCCCATCTTGGAAGCATCACTGTAGATGTCAAAACTCCTGTCACTTTCTGGAACAATCAGAATAGGAGCACTGGTCAGTCTCTTCTTGAGCTCTTGGAAACTCTGCTCACATTTATCTGACCATTCAAACTTCTTGTTCTTTCTAGTGAGGGATGTTAGTGGAGAGGCTATCCTGGAAAAGTCCTCCACAAATTTCCTGTAGTACCTAGCTAAACCAAGGAAGCTTCTGATCTCCCTGGCGTTCTTGGGTCTACTCCAGTTGTTGACTGCTTCTATTTTGGCTGGATCCACTTGGATGCCTTCTCTAGAAATTATGTGACCTAGAAATGCCACCTGATCTAACCAGAACTCGCACTTTGAGAACTTAGCGTAAAGCTGCTTTTGCTGAAGAGTCTGCAGTACTATCCTCAAATGTGTGGCATGCTCCTCTGGGGTTCTGGAATAGATTAAAATGTCGTCGATGAATACAATGACAAATTTGTCAAGGTATTCTCTGAACACTCTGTTCATCAGGTCCATGAAAACTGCAGGTGTATTAGTCACACCAAAAGGCATGACTACGAACTCGTAGTGTCCGTATCTGGTCCTGAAAGTCGTTCTGGGTATGTCTCTTTCCTTCACTTTTAGCTGATGGTACCCAGAGCGCAGGTCTATCTTTGAGAATACTGTCGCCCCTCTCAACTGATCAAATAGGTCGTCGATCCTGGGGAGGGGGTACTTGTTCTTGATTGTCACTTGATTTAGAGCTCTATAATCTATGCACATTCGCATAGATCCGTCTTTCTTCTTGACGAACAACACGGGAGCTCCCCATGGTGAATGACTAGGGCGGATGAAGCCTTTGTCAAGTAGCTCCTGAAGTTGTTCCTGTAGTTCTTTCAGCTCTGCTGGAGACATGCGGTATGGAGCTTTTGAAATTGGACCGGTACCAGGAACCAGTTCAATCTCAAACTCCACTTCTCTGTTGGGAGGTAGTCCAGGTAGTTCTTCTGGGAATACCTCACTACTCAAACTTCCTCCTACTTGGGTCTTTCTTGTTCTTCTGTACTCACAATGTGCGCAAGAAAACCAGCACACCCTTTAGCTAACATCTGGTGAGCTGTGAGAGAAGAAAGGAACTTCTGGGTCTTCCTCCTTGGCACCCCTGTGAACTCAAAGGATGATTCACCTTCTGGACTAAAGATCACTTTCCTTCTGCGGCAGTCCACTGAAGCACTGTACTTGCTGAGGAAATCCATACCCAAAATGATATCGAAATCCTGCATGGAGAGGACCACCAGATTTATACATAGCTCACGGTCTGAAATTCTGACTGGTACAGCCCAAAGCCACTGGTCGGATTCCATGACTTCCCCAGAAGGTAGGGTCGTCAAGAACTTGGAGTTCATGTTTTCTGTAGGTACCTGTAATTCTTTGGCAAAAGGTATGGATACAAAAGAATGGGTCGCCCCAGTATCAAATAGTGCAGTAGCTATATGCTGAAAAATAACTACTTGACCTGTTACGACCGTCGAGGCACTAGCAGCTTCTTCTTTGGTGAGGGAGAATACTCTGGCACTGGCTGGATCTGGTGGGGCTTCCAACCTTCCTTGACTGATCTGAGGTCCTTCCAAAGTTGCAGGCATATAATGTAGCTGAGGTTTGCCTCCATATTGTATTGGCTGTGGCTGAGGTGCTTTGAGCTTGTTAGGACATTCTCTAGCCATGTGTCCTTCCTGCCCACATGCATAGCATCCAGTCTTACCCAAAAGACAGGCTCCTGGATGTGTTCTCCCACATTTAGGACAGAGGGGGATCTTGGTCTGCTTATTTGCTGGTCCTCCTTTCTGGTTACCTCCTGAGTTCCACTGCTTTCTTTTGTTACCCTTGCCTTTCCAGTTCTGCTTATTTGCCTGAGGTTTCTGACTCCCAACTGTCTTATCTTCGATCTTGACTGACTTTTGCTGCGCTCGTTGTGCTCTGATGCTGTCCAGATAGTGCTCAGCAACTAATGCTCTACTGACCAGCTCTTCGCCAGTCTGAGCCTGATGAGCTCCACTACTCACATTAAGTGCTATCACTGGCCTCAGCATCCTGAGCATCAGTCTGACTCGTTCCTTCTCCGTGCTTACTAGCTCTGGGCAGAGACGAGCTAGCCTATTGAATTTCTTTACTGCTTCTTCCACTGACAGGTCACCTTGTCTGAATTCTATGAACTCCTCATAATGCTTATTGGTAATCCGCTGACGGAAGAATTCTTCATAAAACTCTGCTTCAAAGTCAGCCCAGCTCATCTGATTAACTGCTCTCTTACTTTTAACTCTCTCCCACCACATACGAGCATCTCCAGATAGGCAAAATGAAGCACACTTGACTTTCTCGACTTCTGGCTAGTCAAGAAGTTCCATGGTGCTTTCCAGTGTCTTAAACCAAGCTTGAGCATCCCAGGGCTCAGTCGTGCCTGAGAAACTCTCTGGCTTCAGTTTCAGCCACTGTATCAGATATGCTTCTTGTCTTCTAGGTGCTGTGGGGACTTCTAAGACGGCTGGTGGAACCTCAGTCACCACTGGAGTCTCCACAGTGATTGTTGGAGGAGTGGGAGGAACTGGCTGCTGATTCGCCATCAGATTGACGATCACTTGCTGCTGCTCTGCTACCTGTCTCTGGAGTTGAGCAACAACTTCAGCGAGATTTGGTTCAGCTGCTCTGGGCTCTTCGTTCTCCTGAGCCTGGTCCTCAGTACGAGCGGTACGGGGGCGTCCTCTTCTTGACATCTAATTATGCAAAGAAAAGAAAGACTTGATATATTCTTTATCCTTTCTAAACATAATCCTTTCTAAACACACATATGTATGAATAAAGAGAAACAAACTTTTATCTTACTAAAGCGCATACAAGCAAATACTCTATACTGCAATTAATAAGGAAAGCATAAGAAAGAAAACTTAAATACTTTCTTACTTGAAGACGGCAAGGATGATGCTGATGTGTGATGCTGGAGAATGGGACTTGCTCTGATACCAACTGTAACGACCACCCTTCTTACTACTACTACACTCTAAGGTTGACCGTTACTTAACTACTAACTCTACTTAACCGGTACGCTACTTAACTACGAGAAATCCCTACCGAAAAATTTCGGCAGAGTCTCCCCTGTACCGGTGACCATATTCAACAATACATGCAGTATATATACTCAGCCACAAGCGGCTGGAACACATAACTAACAACCACGCAGTATAATAAATCTAACTCAGCAACAATAAAGGAAAACTAATCCACAACCACAACTGAATAGCAAACACAGTATCAAGTGTCCTTATAAACAGTTATCAAATTTCCTTAACACATAAAGACTTAATTAACTCAAAGAACAAATCATAATTCATCTTATTCGCAAGGATCCCTAGAACTTCCATAGTGCAGACATCACACACCCCTCTTGCATCTCCTTGTCGCCTTCCTTCATATTAGCTTTCCTTTTTCTTTATCTGCAGTAGGAGAAAGTGCAGTCTATAAGCATAAAGCTTAGTGAGCGCTATCTAACTCACAAAAACTCGATATGCATGTATACAAATAAAAACATGCTAAAACTGAATGCTAATATGTAAAGCTACTCATGCTCATAAATAGCAAAGAAATCAACTAACAGAAAAGATAACATGTATAACTACTCATGCTCATAAACTAATAAAGAAAGCAAACTAACTGGAATGCCAACATATAAAGCAAAACATGCTCATCAACTAGCAAATAAATAACATGTAAGAAACTAAACATGTAAAAGCTGCTAGCATAAAAGAAAACTAAACTTGCTGATCTTTAAAACAAAGTGAAACTTACTTCTTTTACTCTAATCTTATTCTTTTATTTCACTTGTTTAAAATTTATACTTTAATACTTGAAAATAATAATCAACTTCTCTTGGGCCCAGGCTTAGTACCATTTATGCGCGTTCCCTAATAGGTTGGGGTAGCGAGCCGTCAATCCTAAAAGAGCAGACCTTGGTCTACCAGGGACAAGACCTTGGAATTGGACACCTGGATTTGTTTAACGACAACCTTGGAAGTCGGGTACTAGCCTCTTCTTAAAAGTAAAATACTTATTATCTTAATTACTTCTTTAAATGCCTTGGCATATTAATAAGCACCTTGTGTGCTAAAATCCCTAAAGTCTTGACCTTAGGATTTATTTAAGGCCTTGGCCTTTTCTTTCTTTTCTTTTTCTTTCTTTTTACTTGTTAATGCTTCTAAAAGAATTTGATAGAACTCTTATTTTCCCACTAGAATACATGGTTGTTCATGCTTATTAAAATAACAAATAAAAACCAAAGAAACTGCTCATGTGTATCTAGTAATAAAGAAAACTGATCATGCTCAACTTATAGCAATTAAAAACTGCACATGCTCAATAATAGCAAATGAAAACTAGAAAATCTGCATATAAGACTAATACAAATCTACACTGTGAATGTTACAAAATTCTACAAACATTCCTACCTCGAGAGGAAACTATTGAGGCATATATGCACCTAAGAAAAGTAGGCTGAATTCTATACCAAAATCATGCCTAATGAGCTAGAGAAAAATGGATATTGCTTCTACTTAAACTCGATGTTCACTAACTACTCAGCTAAATCCCTAGCAACCATTCTGCACAATAAATTGCAAAATAAAGGAATCAAGCTTGCTGAATTGAAACTTTAAAAATTAAACTTGCTGAATTATCAAAAAGAGAGGTTGTCCTATACTCTAATAGAGTTGTACGTTTCTGCAGTGAACACAAAGAAAACTTGATCTGGAATAAGCTCCAAAGGGGGCCGTTCTAAGCTCCAAATGGAGTTGTTCTTGTCTACAAAAATACACAAAGAAGGAGATTGTTCTCTGCTACAATTGAAGCTATTCCTTATCTACTGCAAACAACACAGAGAAATGGGACTGTTGGTGCCCCTTTCCTAACACAAACCGAACTAAACCTGTTGGAAACTTGGAACCTAAATAAAGCTTGTTTCGTTCCAAAATCAAATCCCATATCTAACAACAAAATACTAATTCTTGCTACTACAGAATTTAAAAGAAAGTAAACCAAGGATGCATGCTACTAAACTTCAATTAAACAGAACCCTAAACAAAAAGAACAACATGGCAGCAATCTTCATGACAAAACAGAACAATCTACATAGAAACAGATTCGAATTCCATCTACAGAGCCTGAAGAAAACAAACCACATGCTAAGCAAATAAATCTATCTCCTTTCTTTGAGATTCTCGGCAGCAACTTCAACCGGAAGAAAAACTTCGGAAACAAAGAAATTAACAAGAAATAAACCTCGGAGCTATCCTACTGCAGGTGAGTAGCAACTCACCATGATTTGCTTGGACTTACAACCAATCGGGACGAACTCTAGGGCTTCGGAAAGATGAAGTTCTCGGCTTCCTCTTGTGCTCACGCGTGCTCCTCCTTGTCGGGATGACCACCACGGATGAGGTTGGCCGGAAGACAGCTTCGCCGGCGCAGGAGGGAACCCTAGGAGACGTCGCGATTTTCGCCCATGGGTTTGTCGCCGTCACGCAGCCGAGAAGAGAAGGAATTTTTTTTTTTTGAGAAAATGTTGATTTTCCCAAAAGAAATCTAAATTCCTTTTCTTATACTAGGGTTTAAATCAAACTATACCTTAAATCAATTTGTTCCCATATTTAGTTAACAAAACGAGCTTAGCTCGATTGGTCGGGCCGGTTTTGCTTGGGTCCGAAGTTGTGGGTTCGAACCCCAGCTTCTACAAACTTATTTAAAACTTCTTTCTTTTTGTAACCCTACTAAACGACCTCCAAAAATTACGTAAAAATACTCTAAAAATTCCTAAAAATCTCTAGAATATTTTAAAAGTATTTCCAAATATTTTTATGGATTTTTAGAACTTGAAATAGGGAAAATTGGGTCGTTACAATTCCCCATACCTTATAAAAAGTTCATCCTCGAACTTAGAATAGCTCTGGATACTCTGTCTCATCTTGTCCTCCCGCTCCCAAGTGACTTCCTCGTGCTTCTGGTTCTGCCAGATAACCTTCACTAGTGGCACTTCTTTATTTCTTAGTCTCTTGACTGCTCTGTCCACTATCTGTGTAGGTCTGTTCTCATAACTAAGATCCTCTTGGATCTGTACTGACTGAGGCTGAATCACTTGGCTCGGGTTATGGAGACACTTCTTTAGCATGGAGACATGAAATACATTGTGTATTGATGACATGTCTTGTGGTAAATCCAGCTTGTAAGCTACTTTCCCAATCCTTTCTGTGATCAGGTAAGGTCCTACATAACGAGGACTTAATTTGCCCTTCTTGCCAAATCTCATCACTCCCTTCATAGGAGCGATCTTGAGAAAGACTGAATCCCCTACTTGGAATTCAAGTGGCCTACGGCGTGTGTCAGCATAACTCTTCTGTCTACTCTGGGCAGTCTCAATTCTCTGTCTGATCTTCTGGATAGCCTGAGTAGTCTCATCTATCAGTTCTGTCTGAATGCCCAGCTCCACTTCCATTTCTCTTCTTTCACCTGCTTCTTGCCAGCAAATGGGTGATCTGCACTTCCTACCATACAATGCCTCATAAGGTGCCATCTTGATGGTGGCTTGATAGCTGTTGTTGTAGGCAAATTCAGCTAAGCATAGATACTTGCACCAACTTCCCTTGAAATCTAGTGCACAAGCTCTGAGCATATCTTCTAGAATCTGATTTACTCGCTCTGTCTGTCCATCAGTCTGAGGATGGAAGGCTGTGCTGAACTTGAGTTTGGTGCCTAGTGCAGTCTGAACACACTCCCAGAAGTGAGAGGTGAAGCGCCCATCTCTATCAGAAACAATAGATTTAGGAACTCCGTGAAGTCTGATCACCTCTTTAACATACAGCTGTGCCAACTGCTCTATAGAGTGGGACACCTTGATGGCTAGAAAATGAGCAGACTTGGTCAATCTGTCCACTATCACCCATATCGCATCATATCCATTTGTGGTTCTTGGGAGACCTGTTATGAAGTCCATGGATATGTCTTCCCACTTCCACTCTGGTATAGGAAGAGGCTGTAGAACTCCTCCTGGTCTCTGGTGTTCTGCTTTGACCCTCTGACATGTCAGGCAGGTACTGACATATTTAGCTACATCTCTTTTGAGTCCAGACCACCAGAATCTCTGTTTCACGTCTTGATACATCTTGGTAGAACCAGGATGCATGGAGTAAGGTGTACTATGAGCTTCTTCTAAAATTTTCTTTCTCAGCTCTTCATCATTGGGAACACACAGGCGACTTCCTTGATAAAGAATTCCACTGTCTGATACTCGAAATTCTGAATTTCCTTCTTCTTGTATCTCTTGCTTGATCTTTTGGATATCTGGATCTTCACTTTACTTTCTCTGTATATCCTCAAGCAGGGTTGACTCTAAGGTCAATGTAGAGAGTTGCCCACAAATAATTTCCATTCCGAAATCTGACAACTCCTTCTGCAGTGGTAGGGCTAATGATGACAA
This sequence comes from Zingiber officinale, assembly GCF_018446385.1. Taxonomy (NCBI): domain Eukaryota; kingdom Viridiplantae; phylum Streptophyta; class Magnoliopsida; order Zingiberales; family Zingiberaceae; genus Zingiber; species Zingiber officinale. The sequence goes on along the minus strand of NC_055992.1, from coordinate 27,428,550 downwards.
AGACATTAGGGATGCACTGGATTTTCTGCTTAGTGCATCTACCACTTTATTAGCTTTGCCTGGATGGTAGAGGATTTCACAGTCATAATCTTTGACCAACTCTAGCCACCTACGCTGTCTCATGTTTAAGTCCTTCTGAGTGAAGAAATACTTAAGACTCTGATGGTATGTGAAAATTCTGCACTGAACGCCAGAGTTTTAGTGCAAAGACCACAGCTGCCAACTCAAGATCATGGGTGGGGTAGTTCTTTTCATAATCTTTGAGTTGTCTGGAAGCATAAGCTATCACTTTTCCTTCCTGCATGAGTACAGCTCCTAAGCCCATCTTGGAAGCATCACTGTAGATGTCAAAACTCCTGTCACTTTCTGGAACAATCAGAATAGGAGCACTGGTCAGTCTCTTCTTGAGCTCTTGGAAACTCTGCTCACATTTATCTGACCATTCAAACTTCTTGTTCTTTCTAGTGAGGGCTGTTAGTGGAGAGGCTATCCTGGAAAAGTCCTCCACAAATTTCCTGTAGTACCCAGCTAAACCAAGGAAGCTTCTGATCTCCCTGGCGTTCTTGGGTCTACTCCAGTTGTTGACTGCTTCTATTTTGGCTGGATCCACTTGGATGCCTTCTCTAGAAATTATGTGACCTAGAAATGCCACCTGATCTAACCAGAACTCGCACTTTGAGAACTTAGCGTAAAGCTGCTTTTGCTGAAGAGTCTGCAGTACTATCCTCAAATGTGTGGCATGCTCCTCTGGGGTTCTGGAATAGATTAAAATGTCGTCGATGAATACAATGACAAATTTGTCAAGGTATTCTCTGAACACTCTGTTCATCAGGTCCATGAAAACTGCAAGTGCATTAGTCACTCCAAAAGGCATGACTACGAACTCGTAGTGTCCGTATCTGGTCCTGAAAGTCGTTATGGGTATGTCTCTTTCCTTCACTTTTAGCTGATGGTACCCAGAGCGCAGGTCTATCTTTGAGAATACTGTCGCCCCTCTCAACTGATCAAATAGGTCATCGATCCTGGGGAGGGGGTACTTGTTCTTGATTGTCACTTGATTTAGAGCTCTATAATCTATGCACATTCGCATAGATCCGTCTTTCTTCTTGACGAACAACACGGGAGCTCCCCATGGTGAATGACTAGGGCGGATGAAGCCTTTGTCAAGTAGCTCCTGAAGTTGTTCCTGTAGTTCTTTCAGCTCTGCTGGAGACATGCGGTATGGAGCTTTTGAAATTGGACCGGTACCAGGAACAGTCCAGGTAGTTCTTCTGGGAATACCTCTGGATACTCACAGACTACCCGAACTTCCTCCTACTTGGGTCTTTCTTGTTCTTCTGTACTCACAATGTGCGCAAGAAAACCAGCACACCCTTTAGCTAACATCTGGTGAGCTGTGAGAGAAGAAAGGAACTTCTGGGTCTTCCTCCTTGGCACCCCTGTGAACTCAAAGGATGATTCACCTTCTGGACTAAAGATCACTTTCCTTCTGCGGCAGTCCACTGAAGCACTGTACTTGCTGAGGAAATCCATACCCAAAATGATATCGAAATCCTGCATGGAGAGGACCACCAGATTTATACATAGCTCACGGTCTGAAATTCTGACTGGTACAGCCCAAAGCCACTGGTCGGATTCCATGACTTCCCCAGAAGGTAGGGTCGTCAAGAACTTGGAGTTCATGTTTTCTGTAGGTACCTGTAATTCTTTGGCAAAAGGTATGGATACAAAAGAATGGGTCGCTCCAGTATCAAATAGTGCAGTAGCTAAATGCTGAAAAATAAATACTTGACCTGTTACGACCGTCGAGGCACTAGCAGCTTCTTCTTTGGTGAGGGAGAATACTCTGGCACTGGCTGGAACTGGTGGGGCTTCCAACCTTCCTTGACTGATCTGAGGTCCTTCCAGAGTTACAGGCATATAATGTTGCTGAGGTTTGCCTCCATATTGTATTGGCTGTGGCTGAGGTGCTTTGAGCTTGTTAGGACATTCTTTAGCCATGTGTCCTTCCTGCCCACATGCATAGCATCCAGTCTTACCCAAAAGACAGGCTCCTGGATGTGTTCTCCCACATTTAGGACAGAGGGGGATCTTGGTCTGCTTATTTGCTGGTCCTCCTTTCTGGTTACCTCCTGAGTTCCACTGCTTTCTTTTGTTACCCTTGCCTTTCCAGTTCTGCTTATTTGCCTGAGGTTTCTGACTCCCAACTGTCTTATCTTCGATCTTGACTGACTTTTGCTGCGCTCGTTGTGCTCTGATGCTGTCCAGATAGTGCTCAGCAACTAATGCTCTACTGACCAGCTCTTCGCCAGTCTGAGCCTGATGAGCTCCACTATTCACATTAAGTGCTATCACTGGCCTCAGCATCCTGAGCATCAGTCTGACTCGTTCCTTCACCGTGCTTACTAGCTCTGGGCAGAGACGAGCTAGCCTATTGAATTTCTTTACTGCTTCTTCCACTGACAGGTCACCTTGTCTGAATTCTATGAACTCCTCATAATGCTTATTGGTAATCCGCTGACGGAAAAATTCTTCATAAAACTCTGCTTCAAAGTCAGCCCAGCTCATCTGATTAACTGCTCTCTTACTTTTAACTCTCTCCCACCACATACGAGCATCTCCAGATAGGCAAAATGAAGCACACTTGACTTTCTCGACTTCTGGCTAGTCAAGAAGTTCCATGGTGCTTTCCAGTGTCTTAAACCAAGCTTGAGCATCCCAGGGCTCAGTCGTGCGAGAAACTCTCGGCTTATCGGATATGCTTCTTGTCTTCTAGGTGTTGTGGACTTCTAAGACGGTGGTGGAACCTCGGTCATCACTGGAGTCTCCACGGTGATTGGCCATCAGATTGACGATCACTTGCTGCTGCTCCGCTACCTGTCTCTGGAGTTGAGCAACAACTTCAGCGAGATTTGGTTCAGCTGCTCTGGGCTCTTCGTTCTCCTGAGCCTGGTCCTCAGTACGAGCGATACGGGGGCGTCCTCTTCTTGACATCTAATTATGCAAAGAAAAGAAAGACTTGATATATTCTTTATCCTTTCTAAACATAATCCTTTCTAAACACACATATGTATGAATAAAGAGAAACAAACTTTTATCTTACTAAAGCGCATACAAGCAAATACTCTATACTGCAATTAATAAGGAAAGCATAAGAAAGAAAACTTAAATACTTTCTTACTTGAAGACGGCAAGGATGATGCTGATGTGTGATGCTGGAGAATGGGACTTGCTCTGATACCAACTGTAACGACCACCCTTCTTACTACTACTACACTCTAAGGTTGACCGTTACTTAACTACTAACTCTACTTAACCGGTACGCTACTTAACTACGAGAAATCCCTACCGAAAAATTTCGGCAGAGTCTCCCCTGTACCGGTGACCATATTCAACAATACATGCAGTATATATACTCAGCCACAAGCGGCTGGAACACATAACTAACAACCACGCAGTATAATAAATCTAACTCAGCAACAATAAAGGAAAACTAATCCACAACCACAACTGAATAGCAAACACAGTATCAAGTGTCCTTATAAACAGTTATCAAATTTCCTTAACACATAAAGACTTAATTAACTCAAAGAACAAATCATAATTCATCTTATTCGCAAGGATCCCTAGAACTTCCATAGTGCAGACATCACACACCCCTCTTGCATCTCCTTGTCGCCTTCCTTCATATTAGCTTTCCTTTTTCTTTATCTGCAGTAGGAGAAAGTGCAGTCTATAAGCATAAAGCTTAGTGAGCGCTATCTAACTCACAAAAACTCGATATGCATGTATACAAATAAAAACATGCTAAAACTGAATGCTAATATGTAAAGCTACTCATGCTCATAAATAGCAAAGAAATCAACTAACAGAAAAGATAACATGTATAACTACTCATGCTCATAAACTAATAAAGAAAGCAAACTAACTGGAATGCCAACATATAAAGCAAAACATGCTCATCAACTAGCAAATAAATAACATGTAAGAAACTAAACATGTAAAAGCTGCTAGCATAAAAGAAAACTAAACTTGCTGATCTTTAAAACAAAGTGAAACTTACTTCTTTTACTCTAATCTTATTCTTTTATTTCACTTGTTTAAAATTTATACTTTAATACTTGAAAATAATAATCAACTTCTCTTGGGCCCAGGCTTAGTACCATTTATGCGCGTTCCCTAATAGGTTGGGGTAGCGAGCCGCCAATCCTAAAAGAGCAGACCTTGGTCTACCAGGGCCAAGACCTTGGAATTGGACACCTGGATTTGTTTAACGACAACCTTGGAAGTCGGGTACTAGCCTCTTCTTAAAAGTAAAATACTTATTATCTTAATTACTTCTTTAAATGCCTTGGCATATTAATAAGCACCTTGTGTGCTAAAATCCCTAAAGTCTTGACCTTAGGATTTATTTAAGGCCTTGGCCTTTTCTTTCTTTTCTTTTTCTTTCTTTTTACTTGTTAATGCTTCTAAAAGAATTTGATAGAACTCTTATTTTCCCACTCGAATACATGGTTGTTCATGCTTATTAAAATAGCAAATAAAAACCAAAGAAACTGCTCATGTGTATCTAGTAATAAAGAAAACTGATCATGCTCAACTTATAGCAATTAAAAACTGCACATGCTCAATAATAGCAAATGAAAACTAGAAAATCTGCATATAAGACTAATACAAATCTGCACTGTGAATGTTACAAAATTCTACAAACATTCCTACCTCGAGAGGAAACTATTGAGGCATATATGCACCTAAGAAAAGTAGGCTGAATTCTATACCAAAATCATGCCTAATGAGCTAGAGAAAAATGGATATTGCTTCTACTTAAACTCGATGTTCACTAACTACTCAGCTAAATCCCTAGCAACCATTCTGCACAATAAATTGCAAAATAAAGGAATCAAGCTTGCTGAATTGAAACTTTAAAAATTAAACTTGCTGAATTATCAAAAAGAGAGGTTGTCCTATACTCTAATAGAGTTGTACGTTTCTGCAGTGAACACAAAGAAAACTTGATCTGGAATAAGCTCCAAAGGGGGCCGTTCTAAGCTCCAAATGGAGTTGTTCTTGTCTACAAAAATACACAAAGAAGGAGGTTGTTCTCTGCTACAATTGAAGCTATTCCTTATCTACTGCAAATAACACAGAGAAATTGGACTGTTGGTGCCCCTTTCCTAACACAAACCGAACTAAACCTGTTGGAAACTTGGAACCTAAATAAAGCTTGTTTCGTTCCAAAATCAAATCCCATATCTAACAACAAAATACTAATTCTTGCTACTACAGAATTTAAAAGAAAGTAAACCAAGGATGCATGCTACTAAACTTCAATTAAACAGAACCCTAAACAAAAAGAACAACATGGCAGCAATCTTCATAACAAAACAAAACAATCTACATAGAAACAGATTCGAATTCCATCTACAGAGCCTGAAGAAAACAAACCACATGCTAAGCAAATAAATCTATCTCCTTTCTTTGAGATTCTCGGCAGCAACTTCAACCGGAAGAAAAACTTCGGAAACAAAGAAATTAACAAGAAATAAACCTCGGAGCTATCCTACTGCAGGTGAGTAGCAACTCACCATGATTTGCTTGGACTTACAACCAATCGGGACGAACTCTAGGGCTTCGGAAAGATGAAGTTCTCGGCTTCCTCTTGTGCTCACGCGTGCTCCTCTCTGTCGGGATGACCACCACGGATGAGGTTGGCCGGAAGACAGCTTCGCCGGCGCCGGAGGGAACCCTAGGAGACGTCGCGATTTTCGCACGTGGGTTTGTCGCCGTCACGCAGCCGAGAAGAGAAGGAATTTTTTTTTTTTGAGAAAATGTTGATTTTCCCAAAAGAAATCTAAATTCCTTTTCTTATACTAGGGTTTAAATCAAACTATACCTTAAATCAATTTGTTCCCATATTTAGTTAACAAAACGAGCTTAGCTCGATTGGTCGGGCCGGTTTTGCTTGGGTCCGAAGTTGTGGGTTCGAACCCCAGCTTCTACAAACTTATTTAAAACTTCTTTCTTTTTGTAACCCTACTAAACGACCTCCAAAAATTACGTAAAAATACTCTAAAAATTCCTAAAAATCTCTAGAATATTTTAAAAGTATTTCCAAATATTTTTATGGATTTTTAGAACTTGAAATAGGGAAAATTGGGTCGTTACAAATTCAGGGGGAGTTGTTAAACTCAGGGGGAGAGTCAAATTTAAAACAAATGCTTGTTTAATTATCTTTATGTTATAAACTTAACTGTAAAACTTGATTACCAAATATCAAAAAGGGGAAGATTGTTGGTGCAAAGTGTACCAGAATCAAACATGAGTTTTGATGTTGTCAAAGGTTTAAATTAAGTCATGTTGTGATCTAACAAGTTGACTGAGTGGGAAGGATGTTTACTCAACCGGAAAAGTCTTAGTAGATCGTGGAAACTAGGCAGAAAGTCCAAGTGGGTCGAGAGAACCTGACACTTGGCAGGAAAGCTCGATAAGTCTGGAGGACCAAAGATTGAGAGGAAGTCCTGGTGAGCTGATCCAATATTAAGCGGTAAAGTCCAAATAGGTCTGGAGGATTAATGTTTGGTAGATAGGTTGAGGTAAGAAACTAGAGAGGAGCGACAGTAAGATCGTGTTTTGAAAAGGAACAAACCCTAGGTTGTTGATCTAACTAAATAAACCGAGAAAGTTTTTAAGTTGAGATTAAGACATTTTAATTGTCAAATACTATTCATGCATCTTACTACTCATACATTATCTTGTGCTAATTTTATTTTGCAAGAATATTTGTCTTAACTCTGTTTTGTAGATTCGGCCTGATCAGTCGACCAAACATAGGGATCGGTCGACCAAACATAGGGATCGATCGACCGAACATAGGGATCGGTCGACCAATGACGTGCATAGATCTTATGATCATTTATACATGTTTTGTCGCACATTCACTTACTTTATTCACGTATATTCTATGCATGTTCACCTCTCTTAGCATATATTCTGCATAAATACTCTTTTATTCAGAGATAAGCTCTTTGTATGTTTTCTTGTTGGCAGGACACGATTTGGAGCAAAAATGAAGCTTAAGTGGAGTTTAGACTTCCAAGGTGTCCAGGCCGTGTGAGATTTCCAACACTGTAGACCAAAAGTTACATGACCATAACTTTCTTCTCAGTTGGAGTAACGAGTCATTCCAGATATAAAAATGTAGATAACTTCAAGATCTACAACTCTTATGAAGACATCAACCAGAGAAAACTAAGTCTTGAAGGTCTAAAGTTCGTTTCTATGAGACACGGCTTGGCACACGACCGTGTCAAATCCTACACTGCACACTAAGAGTAAAACAGGTATAACTTTGTGGTCCGTTAGGGTTTTGGGCTGTTTTTTATACCAAATTGTAGATAACCTCAAGATATATAACTTGTATGAAGACTCCAACCCAATATTACCACGTTAAGAGATACTAAAATGTATTACAAGTAGAGACACGACCTTGATACACGGTCGTGTCAATTCTGCACGGCCAGTGCAGAAGATAGGCATGCCCGTGTCAACTCGCACGGTCGTGCCACTTAACCAGTGCAGAAGATAGGAATGGCCGTATCAACTCTCACAGTCATGCCACTTAACCAGTGCAGAAGATAGGCATGGCCATGTCAACTCGCACGACCGTGCCACTTAACCAGTGCAGAAGATAGGCATGGTCGTGTCAACTCGCACGCTCGTGACACGGGTCGTGCGACACCCGTACCTTACCCTATAAAAGGGTCAAGAACCCTATTCATGGGGAGATCTTTTGGTTCAGGACTTCATCCCTCTCATCGGGAAAGGGTTCTCCCCTTCGGGGGAAACCCTCGAGCTTCATCCACCGCCATCTCTTGATGCTCCGTCCATCTCCAGAGCAAGGAGGCATCACCAAGACATCGGAAACCTCGGCAAGCATCTCTTCTTCCCCTTCTTCTCACATCAAGGGTTGTAAGTGTGCTTTACTTTATGTTTTGGGGTTGTTCTTCCCTCACAATGGAGTATATCTCCTTTTCTATGGATGTAGGGAGTAGTTTTGGATAGGGTTTGATGTAAAACTCATGTTTGTGTATTTAGTCGTTGGATGATTTCTCTTGCTTCGTTTCTATTTGATATGCATGAGACTTGCTGCCTTGTCATGTTAATTGATTGTGTAGGAATTGCTAATTTCGTAAAGAGAGGATCTTAGATCATATACCCGAGGGGCCCTAGTAACAGGGGTAACCCGTTCACGGATGTCTAGGATATTCCCTTGAAAGGAGAGGCAACTTCTCCACAAGGAAGTAAGAGACCAAACTAAACCCCTATCTCTATCCCTAATGATACCGATTAGATTTGTATTCTTGTGATCTATCGAGGCACCCTAGTGACAGGGGTTAACCGTAACAGGATTTCACAGGGATCTTCTCTGATCAGTACTTAAGGATAGTAGCTTTAACTTCCGGCGAAGGTATGTTGATTGATAATGAGTAAAAGATAGGACATGATGCATCAGGTTCCAGCACAACGAAACCGAAATCCTAGAATCCATTTCCCAAAGCTCAATTCCCTCCAAGATCGATTCTCTCATCCTTCTCTTTCTCTCTTCAATCACTATCGTTAGTTTGTAAGTGCCAAAGACAACTTTCGATCATTTAGATAACTTACTTTGCAACATCTCTAGTGCTTAATCAACAATCTCTATGGTTCGACAATCTTATATATTACTGACGACAAATCCATGCACTTATGGAAGCGTAACAAGTTTTTGGCGCCATTGTCGGGGACTGCTCGCATTAACATTAGTAGATTAGCAATTTAGTTAATCTAGACTTGTGAATAGTTTTTATTTTTTCATTTTCATAATTCAAAACAAATATTGCAATTTGTTTTCCATATACATAATAAAAAAAACCTGCATTTTCTTTCTTGTCTTTAAATTCTGCATTTTTTCTTGCAATTTAAATTCTACATTTTGTTTCTTTTTTTTAGATATCTTGAGCACTAACATGTCAAGAAGGACTTCAAGAGAATTTTTCACACATATGAGTGCAAGAGCAAGATCTTTCATTGATGAATATTATGATTCAGAAGATGATGAATTTGAGTTCCTTTGTGGAGTGTGTGGTAGCACGTCTCATCCATCTGCCATATGTCACCTATTTCAAAAGGAAGATGGTCCTCCCACAGAACCGATTGATAATATCTACACGGCTTGTGGTAGTTCATCCCATCCAGCTGTTTTATGTCACTTCTTCCAAAATGCTGCTAGCTCTTCCACGGAACTTCAGCACTTATTCCAACCTCAACATCAAGATACATATGAGCAAGTTCCTGACACTTATGAGTATGACTGGGGAGATTATCAAATCCAGAACCTTCAACTCTAGTTAATTCCTTAGCAACATGAGCAGTCACTATCCTAGCAGCAGAATCCTAACACACATCAACATTACAATCAATTTTGGATGGACCATCAAAATTTGTACTACAACTGCATATAAAATGTTGAGCATATTTCCCAAGTAAATCAAAGTTCGTCAGAGTTTCAAGATGACTTTTCATTGGACATACCACATCATTTACAACCATATGAACTCGTGGACTTGGAGGACTCTCAAAACCCAAATTTCTTGCTCCAAGTCAGATGAAGACCACAACACATGATTTTGAAGAGCTAATGGTGCAACGGGGGATCCTAGTTTTACAACTATTACTACAAATTTCTAATAAAGTTGTTGATTCTTCTATTGATGATATTGATGCTAGTGGACTCTTCACTACTTATGATAATGATGTGGTGGATAAAAGTGTAGGGACATGTACTATGGAGGAAATGCCCCAAGAATCACCTCCTTTGATCACACAACCAATTGATGCTATGGAATTTGTAAGAATTGAATTGGTTGATGATAAATGTGTAGGGACTTGTGCAATGGAAGCAAAGCCCCAAGAATCACTACTTTTAGAGGCACCACCACTCGAACCAGAGCTAGAACCACTACAAAATTTTGAAGAGGTCACATCCACTTGTTTAGATCTTTCAGGTACATCTCAACACTACAAGGTTAGTATTCTTAGTGATCTTTTGGAAAATTTAATAGAGGTACCTATAATTTATTTTATTGGATGTGATTTAATTTTTATATACTCAGTTCATACTAATACGATTCTAGCTCCTTCTTATATTACATGCTTGTGGGAGGTTTGTCTTTCCTTTGGGTGTGTAGGTTTTCAAGAGGCCTATAATTGGAAGCTCGATCTGAACCGTGTTCGACCACCTCAAAGAACTTCAAAGAAGACAAAGATAGAGAGAGTTATACTTTACTCTGTATCTCCTTTGATGAAAGCTCTCTCCATAATAAGAGCCCTTGGTAGGAGGGTGTTGAAATATCTTACCCCTCCAAGAGCGAGATTTCGATGAATTTAATGAGGTGGTCGAGCTAATGACCTTAAACAAGCGCTTCTTGGGAGGCAACACAAGTTCATTTTCTTTGTTTTCATTCATTGGTTTGGTTCTTTCTAGTTTCATTTCTTTCTTTATAATCAACATGTATCCTCTACTTAATTTTTGTTGTCTACTTTCTTTTATAGGACTTGAAGATTAGGAGGAGTGCAACTACATGGTGGAGAAGTTAATGACATGAGCATTTGACACACATCATTTGGTAACTTCTCCTACTTTAAATCTCCTCCACATTGTTTTTAGTTTTCATTAAGACAATGAAAAGTTTAAGTCTGGGGGGATGCATTAGATGCATTTGGTTTAATTTAGTTTTTGCTTTTGCATACTTCTTTTTGCCTAATAAAATTTGCTAGTTGCATCATTCATCACATCATGATTGTTTGTTCCTTAATGCAAAATACTAGCACGTTTCATCTAGATATTTATATTGTGTGATTTGGCATGCTAGTATGCCTATTGATCTTTATTTTCCTATCCATAGTAGCATGAAGTGAGCATTTTATTACAAGAAGAATTTGAATGTTGGCCTAGTTTTAGGATCTCTTCACATTATGCTTGACTTTGATGGTAGATATTTTTGAAAATAGTCATGATTCATAGAACCGAACTAGTACTCTTGCTTCTATGTTGACCTCTCAACTACATTTTGGTTACTGGATAAACTTAGATCATGTAAGCTCATTTGGAAAAATCAATCCCAAAAGAATAAAAAAAAATTGATGAAAGTTTGTTCAAGTTTGATACTTTGCAAACATAAAAAAAAAAAAAGAAAAAAAAAAGGATAAAAAATAGTTATCGTGAGTGGAAACTAGCAATTCACCCCTTTGAGACCGAGTTAGGTTACTGGGGAAATGAATGTTATGTTTTTCTTGATATTGAGTATTCCTTTGAGACCTTGTGTAGACGATGCATAGCATTTTTGAGAGGAACAAACCTTGCGTGTGGCAGGTAAGTGTCTATCGTTGGAAGTATGAGGAACACGGTTAAATGAAAAATTGACTAAGCTTAGAGATTGATACTTGAAAAAGTTAGGCCACTTATTACACTGAGCACGGAGAACTTCTACTTAGGCCACACTCAAATAATTCTTGTATCATACTCATCAATGAAACTATATGATAAGTTTATATTGATTCATTAGGGATTATTAAATGCCATCTATGCACATAAATCTAGATTGCAGGTTTTGCTTGAGGACAAGCAAAGGTTTAAGTCTGGGGGTGTGATGTGCGTAGATCTTATGATAATTTATACATGTTTTGACGCACATTCACTTACTTTATTCACGTATATTCTATGCATGTTCACCTCTCTTAGCATATATTCTGCATAAATACTCTTTTGTTAAGAGATATGCTCTTTGTATGTTTACTTGTTGACAAGACGCAATTTGGAGCAAAAATGAAGCTTAAGTGAAGTCTAGAGCTTCTAAGGTGTTCGGGCCGTGTGCGATTTCCAACACTGCAGACCAAAGGTTAAATGACTATAAATTTCTGCTTAGTTGGAGTTATGAGTCATTATAGATATAAAAATGTAGATAACTTCAAGATATACAACTCTTATGAAGACTTCAACCAGAGAAAACCAAGTCTCGAAGGTCTAAAGTTCGTTTCTATGAGACACGGCCTTGGCACACGGCCGTGTCAAATCCTGCACTGCACACCAAGAGTAAAATAGGCATAACTTTGTGGTCCGTTGGGGTTTTGGGCTGTTTATATTACCAAATTGTAGCTAACTTCAATATTTACAACTTTTATGATGACCCCAACTCAAGATTACCACATTAAGAAGCACTAAAACGTCTTACAAGTAGAGGCACGACCTTGATACACGGCCGTGTCAATTCTGCACGGCCAGTGCAGAAGAAAGGCATGGCCGTGTCAACTCGCACGGCAGTGCCACTTAAGCAGTGTAGAAGATAGGCATGGTCGTGTCAACCCGTACGATCGTGCCACTTAACCAGTGCAAAAGATAGGCATGACTATGTCAACTCGCATGGCCGTGCCACTTAACCAGTGCAGAAGATAGGCATGGCCATGCGGATCTCACATGGCTTTGACACAGGCCGTGCGACACCCGTACCTTACCCTATAAAAGGGTCAAGAACCCTATTCATGGGGAGATCTTTTGGTTCAGGACTTCGTCCCTCTCATCAGGAAAGGGTTCTCCCCTTCGGGGGAAACCCTCGAGCTTCATCCACCGCCATCTCTTGACGCGCTCCGTCCATCTTCAGAGCAAGGAGGCATCACCAAGACATCGGAAACCTCGGCAAGCATCTCTTCTTCTCCTTCTTCTCACATCAAGGGTTGTAAGTGTGCTTTACTTTATGTTTTGGGGTTATTCTTCCCTCACAATGGAGTAGACCTCCTTTTCTATGGATGTAGGGAGTAGTTTTGGATAGGGTTTGATGTAAAACTCATGTTTGTGCCTTTACTCGTTGGATGATTTCTCTTGCTTCGTTTCTATTTGATATGCATGAGACTTGCTGCCTTGTTAAGTTAATTGATTGTGTAGGAATTGCTAATTTTGTAAAGAGAGGATCTTAGATCGTATACCCAAGGGGCCATAGTGACAGGGGTAACTCATTCATAGACGTCTAGGATATTCCCTTGAAAGGAGAGGCAACTTCTCCACAAGGAAGTAAGAGAGCAAACCAAATCCTATTTCTATCCCTAATGATACCGATTAGATTTGTATTCTTGTGATCTACCGAGGCGCCCTAGTGATAGGGGTTAACCGTAACAGGATTTCACAGGGATCTTCTCTGATCAGTACTTAAGGATAGTAGCTTTAACTTCCAGTGAAGGTACGTTGATTGACAATGAGTAAAAGATAGAACATGATGCATCAGGTTCCACCACAACGAAACCGAAATCCTAGAATCCATTTCCCAAAGCTCAATTCCCTCTAAGATCGATTCTCTCATCCTTCTCTTTCTCTCTTCAATCACTCTCGTTAGTTTGCAAGCGCCAAAGCCAACTTTTGACCATCTATATAACTTACTTTGCGACATCTCTAGTGCTTAATCAACAGTCCCTGTGGTTCGACAATCTTATATATTACTAACGATAAATTCGTGCCCTTGCGGAAGTGTAACAACTAAACTAGCTTGATACAAGTAGAGATCAGCTCAAGAAGCAAAGTTGGAAGTAAGCCTGATCGGTCGACTGAACCAGCAGATCAGTCGACTGAACCCAGCACAGATCAGATCGATCATAAGTAAAATTGGAAGTGAGCCTGATCGGTCTATCGAACCCAAGGATCGATCGATAGAACATTAAATGAAATTAAAGGCTCATTAATAGAGAATTTTTATGAGCAGGGAAACAAGGCTGATCGGTCGATCGATCGATCAAAGAGGTCAGTTGATCAAACATTAATTACTCATTATTGCTTGAAGATCATATCTCAACGAAGAAGGAAAGCACAATGTTTAGTCAACTGATAGAGTATTCGGTTATCCGAATGGATCAGTCGACTGAAGGGTTTATCAGGTGACTAAGGGTGGCTTATAAAAAGGGAGCTTGAGTTCCTAGGTAGGTATTCATTCGAATTCTAGTTCACTCAGTTCTAAATCTTTCATTTGGGCTATTCTGCTACTCGACTTCAAGTAAGCTAGTGCTCTGACAAAGTACTGATGATCTTCTTCACTTCTTATTCATTTCGGTATAATTTTATTTATCTTGCTTTGTACTTAATCTTAAGTAAGATAGTAGGTTATTACTATCTTATATTTTTCTTTGTATGAATTGCTTCTTTCTGGAGGTTTTCGAAAAGAAAAATTATAGTGATTTATCCAATGGTGTGATCAAGGATCATGAGTCTTGGAGTAGGAGTCGACATAGGCTCCGAACCAAGTCACCACTAGAGTCATTTGTATTATTTTTCATTGCTACATTGATATTTGTTCTAAGATTTGATACAAAAAGAAAAGGTTTTTAACGAGCAATATTCACCCTCCCCCCTCTATCGCTTTCTCTCAATCCTTCAATAATTACTGATGTGACAAAAAGTGAAGACAAATATTTAGATGTGATTGAGAACAACTTATAATTCTATGGCTCAGCTTGAGAGATAAAAGGTGTTCAAGTGGAAACTGGTTGATGCACTATGCCATTTGGTGCACTACACAAATTTCCAAAGGTCAACTCACAAGGTGTGCAAGGATAATTTCACACTAGAATCATCAAAACTGATTAATTGGATGAATATGGAAAGCAAATAAAGCATGTTGTCCTCAGGTGACAAGGGAGAGCTTAGTTAACTGTTAGAGTGTATACTAAAAGTCTAGCTTTTTGTATAAACATATAAGAATCACATTGGTCAAATGTCTATATTTATGGTAAGTGTAGTTGTCCATTTAATTTATATTGTAGATAACATGGTGTGAGGAGACACACAGAAAATCATGTTATCAGATCCTTATAAATTATAAACAGTTGCTCATAACCAAGATGGAATGAGACAAACCATTGGAGTGGTTGTAATGTAATTAGATATTAGTTTATCTTGATTAATAAATTACACTAGTACACTATGAGTGTATTGAGCAGGACCAATTGAGATAGTATCTTTTTATACTGACTATATAAAAGAATAAAACCTCTGTTATTATGGAAGTGTGTACTCTTAATCTCGATATAATAACAAGCACGTGTACTTAGTATTTATTTCTTTGACTTATCAATGGGTGAGATTTAGCTCGTTAAATCAATATGCCTGATAAGTTGGGAAATGATATTATTTATATGGTGTGTTGTTGATTATAGAATAAAACTGTGTCCTAGTAATCTAGGTTGATGATGTCCCCTTGAGGAGCTCATAAGGATTGTCATGTAAATCCTACAGGTGGACTTAGTCCGACATGGCGATAAGGTTGAGTGGTACTACACTTGGAGCTAGATATTAATTGAGTTATCAGTAACTCGTTTAATTAGTGGGCATGCAATATCTTAAACACTGGGAGACTAACACACTCATGATAAGGAGCTCATATAGTAATATGGGATTGGTGTGGTAATGCAATAATAACTCTTTAGTGGAATGAGATATTATTGATGAAATTGAGTTGGGTGTTCGGAGCAAACATGGGAAGCTCAAGCTCATCGGGAGACCAATTTCTCCTTTTGGTCCCTATTGTAACCTCTTATTTATAAAGTCTTATATCCACCCAAACCCAATTTCTTACCCACCTTAAGGTGGCTGGCCAAGCCAAGCTTGGAGCCCAAGCTAGGGCCGGCCAAACCAAGGTTAGATGGGTTCAAGTTGTGGTCGACCCTAGCTTCGAGCCCAAGCAAGGGTGGCTAACCACATTGAATTCAAAAGGAAGTTTTAGTTTGTAAAATCTTTCCTTTTATAGAGATCTATTAAAAGGATTTAAAAGGATGATTTTAATATAAAACTTTTCTTTTTTTTATCAGTCATAAAAGGAAATAAAAGGAAGTTTTTATTTTATTGAAAACTTTCCTTTTATGTTGGTTTTAAAAGAGAGTTTTAAATTTTAAAATATTTCCTTTTATAGCTTTCTACAAAGGAATAAAAAAGAGATTTAAAATCTTTCCTTATTTGTAGTTATCTATAATGTGAAAGAAAGATTTTAATTTTTTGATAAAACTTTCCTTTCTTGAAACTATGTTTTATTTTAAATCTTATCTTTTATAGATATCCATAAAAGGATTTAAAAGAGAGAGATTTTAATTTATAAAATATTCCTTTTAGAACTATCCACAAAAGGGATTTTTAAAAGAGAGATTTTAATTTTTTGTTTAAAATCTTTCTTGCTTGGAGAACAAGCATGTGGCCGACCATGACAAGAAGAAAAGAAAGTCTTAATTTTTTGTTTTAAAACTTTCCTTTTTAGTCATTTGCAAGGAATATAAGGAAGTTTTAATTATGTTTAAAACTTTTCTTATTTACCAAGACCAAGGAATATAAAAGAGAGGGTAGAGATGCCTCACCTCATAACAATACATCTTCTATTCCTCTTCTCTCTTCCTTGGTGGTGGCCAACCCTTACTCTTTCTCTCTTCTCCTTTGTTTTCCCTCTTGGTGGTTGGCGACATATTGGTGTGGAGATCCATTGATGGCCGGTTGCTTGAAGGAGAAGAAGAAGAGAAGGAGGTTCTCTTGTCTAGCATCCCTTGGAGGAAAGTTGGTGGCCGAACTTCATCATCTCTTGGAGAAAGTTGGTGGTCGAAACTTGAAAGGAAGAAGAAGGCTTGGGTGGATTCTCGTCTTGGTAGATCGTCGATCACACGACACCCGAGATAAGAAGAGGAATACAATAGAAGATCAAGAGGTCTATAAGTTACAAGAGGTATAAATAGTTATAAGTTTCCACATTATAACTAGTGCATCCTTTTGTATAGATCTTGTAAAACCAAACACAAGAGGTTATCGATTTTAATTATCATTTTTGTTATCGATTTTCATTTCAATTTCATGTTTCGATAATGTGTTTCTATTGAGGTCTCTATTGTTAAACCTTGTTTACTGTGAGAAGTTTAAATATCTTATTTCTTTGAAAAATTTTGTTTAGGCAATGGTGGATGATCCCATACCCAAGAAGGCCTAGTGCCTCGCCATGTTTGACTTGGAAGCCAATCCTTGAAATAGATATTTGATCAACTTCTGTAATATGGTTTAACTTAGGAAGATCACATCGGTTGAACTTGAAGTAAGAATGTTAAGTTTCGTTCCCAATTCAAGTTTAACTTCTAAAGGGAAAATTTGGATTAATAATGTTAAGCATCGTTTGCAATCCAAATTTAACTTTAGTAGAACACATGGGTAGCTAGGATAATTCTATGCTTGTACAAATTTTTGTACAGGGGAACTAGGACGGTATTCTGAGTAGCAACCAACATTAACATCCTGTAAGATCAAGAAATGTATCAGCACCTCACTTGCTAAGGAGGTTGTTGTTGAGAAGAGGGAGGTGTGTGGTGGAGGCATTGCTAGAGGGGAAAGGAAGGAAAGGAGGTGTGATAGAAGAAAAGTTGTTTGCGATGCATAGGCGATGTGGAGAGGAAAAGAGCCAGTTGCGGAGCGATGTGGAGGCATCGCAGGTGATGTGGAGAGGAAAAGGTCCGGCTGCGGAGAGATGCAGTGGAGGCGATGTGGAGAAGAAAAGGAGCGGCTGTGGAGAGCTGTGTGTGGAAAGGAAAATGCTTCGTAATGAGTGATTGCGTATGGAAAGGAGAAGGAGAAGGCACCAGTCTCTTCGGAGACATCTGATAAAATTGGAACGATACAGAGAAAGAGAAGGCACCTGATTAGGTTTAGGGGTTTAACTAATTATATAATTTTTATTAATAGATATATTGGCATTTATTAAATGTGTTTGGATAAAGGGTCTAATTTGATATTTATTTTTCAAGAAAAAATATTTTTGATAAGTGCCCTTATAAGGTGTTTGTCACAACACTATAAAACAAATTTCATAAAGAAAATGCCACAATAGACTAAATTTCTTGTAGTGTAAAAAAAAAAAAAGATCAATGTACCTTACCATCATCCATTAAGGTTTGGATGAAGACATGTTCGAGAAAATAGGCAATGAGATGACATCAAGAAAAGAATGAGAGACTTGGACAAGGTAAAAAAGGTGTGACTTCAAACTCTAAGGGATGAGTTTGAATCACTCTTTATGAAGGAGAGTGAACATATCCCCAACTATTTTACAAGAGTTGTTATTATTCTTAGAACCCGTGCGAGCCAAAGGGGAGGTGAATAATTTCAATCGCTTCATCTTGATTTAAGCTTGTTGTTTAAATGCACAGCGAAAACTTTTCTTCAAACTCTAGGCCTTCTTGGTTATTGTATCATCAACCATTTCTAGACAAAACCTCTTAAAAAATTTAAACATTTAATCTTCTTTTTGAAAAGCCCTAAGTTTAGAAAAATAGTTAACCTAAATATGATTTTGGAACTTAGTACAAGTTCCTTTCTACTGGATTCATTAAAAATTTGGGAAGTACATAATTTTTGGAGACTTTTCTAATTTGTCCCTGATGTTTTCTAATGTACCAGTTTAACCTTTCATACTTTCTAAATTTTGGTTTTTGAAAGTTATTCATTTTCAAACATGCATGTTCATTTTTTAAACTTTTGATTTATATTTTTAATTTATTATTTTCTAATTTTAAATTATCAAACAAATCTAAGGGGCATGCATTAGCTAATTATCTTTTCAAGTCTATATTTTCTTTTTCAAATTTTACTAAATCCTGGGAAAGAATCTTAATAAATTTAAATGACTTTTCAGGAGATAAGACATGCACCTAAATTTTCTCGTATTCTGATGCTCCTCCTTCATCGTAGCTTTCCTCTGATGATCCTCCCCCTTCGTCGATGCTCATCTCTGAGCCAATTTCATCTTTCTTTTGATGGTCTGCCATTAGGGCTAGTCTGGCATAGACTTCAATTTCAAATTAGGAGGATGATGATTCATCCCATGTAGCTTTTAGATTATACTTGGGCCTAGCTGGCTTCTTGTTCTTTTCCTTGTCCTTATTCTTCAATTTTAGGCAGTCATCCTTGATGTGTTGTTCTTTATTACAGTTGTAGCATCAGACATTCATTTTGTTCTGATAATGCTTTCTCAACTGCGATTTAAATTTATTAGTTTTAATAAATTTATTTAACTTTCTTACTTGTAGCGCTGCTTCATCTTTGTCGATCAACTCTTCGGAGTTAGGATCTTCCTTCTTGGCTTTCATGGCAAGATTGTTGTTCGACTTTTCAATTCTTTAGAAATTGTACATCGAGTTTCGTGAAATTTAAAAGTAGAAAACAAATTCTATAGTGTACTTACCTCGAAGTCCTTAGAGATGTAGTATGCATCTACTAAGGATGACCATTTTGGAGTTCCCGGGAAGGCGCTGAGCGCATACCGGATTGAATCTTGGTTCGTTACCATTCTTTGAGATTGTTGAGCTGAGTGATGAGTTCTTTGATCTAGCTTAAAGTTGCGCTACCTTTTCTCCATTGTTCATTCGTAGATTTTGTTAGTATTAGCCCTAGTACCAATTATGAGATGATTGTAAAGAGCTTATTTTGTATCATATATCATTATTAATAAAAGGCAAAGTTGGTTATTATATTTATTTTAGTTTAGTGTCGATTGAATAAATATAATAATGTCCTTTGGTAGTAGGTTCTTATCTATAGTATATCAATTAGTTAAATTGATAGTGAGATATTGTAGAGAACATTACTCTTAATTATTCCTAGTCAAGCATTAATATATAAGGACAATATTAATGCGTTGAGACTAGTATGTAGGTCAACAAATGACTTAATCTCACAAGTCATGGATATGAGATATCAGGTTGACACATAGGTATATATTAGAGAATATATACTGAATAACCCGCCATGAGAATATTTCATGGATCGTTGTATGAGTGTCATAAACATTCTCATGTGACTATTGGTATGAATAGTCCTTAAACTTAAAGTCACTATGGTTCCCTACATAAGGAGTTGTATACTTTGGTATCGTTCAACGTCACCCGTAACAGGGTGGACTATAAAGTCGATCATTGGGTATGTAATAAATTATACAGAGGGATGTGAGTGATGTAAATGAGATCTATCCCTTCCATATGACGGAAGCGATATCTGTGAGCCCCTTGATTAGTACGACACAAGAAAGCATGACCATGCGTAAATGACTCAATATGAGATATTAAGCTCATTTGTTTGAGTGTGTCTACTTGGAAAGCAAGAAACACAAAGATTGATAAGAGGATGACATGGTCTATGCCTCATTGATCATTCTAGATATCAAAGATAGAGGGACCAAGTCATACAAGATAACAGCCACAGACATATTAGGTTGGATCTCGACTTTCTTGTCACTTGGATAGTAATGATGTCTTGCTAGATGACACTCATTGCTTATGTATTTAAATGTTGATTTGGGTACATTGCCAACGTTACAAGAACCTATAGGGTCACACACAAAGAACAAGTTGATATGGAGATAGGTTCATGTGATGAATCATTGGATTAAGTGTAATCCGAATTTGACTTATTGAGTTAGTCTCAAAGGGATCTAATTGTTGGATTGAGTCAAGTTGCATGAGAATCAATGGGTTGGACTCATTGGGTGAACTTGTGTTCACCAAGGAAGTTTAATGGTCAAAATTGAACCATTGGATTGAATGGTTAATTTTTAGCCATTGGATGAGAAGATGAAAGGGCAAAACCCTTGGTATTCATGTGATGAGTATACATATCATTTGGATGATAATTTTTGTGTGGATGAGAAGGTGTGAGACATTTTGCATTCTTCTTCTTCCTCCTTGCCTCTCTTAGCCGAAACTCCTAGGTGAGGTTGCTAGTACAACCTTAGGTGTTTTCTTCTCCATCTTGCTTTGTTTCTGAGACAAGCAAAGACAAGGCTTGTTTGTGTGGATACCATAGAGGCACGGACATGTGATCGTGCTGAGATCTGAGCTGTCGGGAGATCGTGTGCACGCATCAAGGGTATAATCCTATCATGTAACTTAGTATAGATTGTTTGTATGCAATGTTTCTTCCCTTCGCATAGATCTGCTGGATGGAGGATCTAGTAAATTTCTACTGCATTTTCGTGTGTTTAGCGCGCTAGATCCCAACAGATTTGTTAGCTGGGTTTGGAGGATGTCTTGCCTTGCTAACTTTGCTTCCGAAGTTCCTTCGTGAAGTTCCAGGAACTTCTCCCAGAGCTCTTTGGTGGAGTTGTAGCTGCTGATTTGATTGACCTCCTGGGGCGGAAGGACACTTAGTAGATGGAACTCTGCTTTACCATTCTCCACGAAATCGCCTTGTTCTTTGGGGGCTACAAAACCATATTTCATAATTAATAGAATCTCAAAATATATTTTAAAAAATACCTCCATCCTACGTTTCCATTGTGCGAAGTCTCCCTTAAACTTTGGAGGATGAATGCTTGCACCGGCCATCGTCTCATTGCTTCAATCGGTGGTTAGTCCTTCTGAGGTGTCCTGTCCTTGATACCACTTGTTAAGACCCTTAGCGGTCGACTAGAGGGAGGTGAATAGCCTTGCAAAGAAAAATGAAAAACCTTCCTCGAGCTTTTATAACTTTAATAAAATTAACACTTGCATAAAATATATAAGACTGATTAAAAAGGAAGAGGCACAACGAATTACTTGGTTACAACCGGAAAAGTTGTTAATCCAAGGAAGTGGAAAGCACACTAATTTCTCCTTCAGGCGGAAAAGCCTCTTTACAGCAGTTGAAGTACTAAAAATATGAAGCTAGACAAAAGAAATTGTTTATAAGTGTTCTCAAGTGTTCTATCTAGGCTTCTGGAACCAAGGTTGTATTTATAGCCCTAGTTGGGGTACCTAGAAGGGTTCTAGGTGCCTAGAGGGGGATAAAACATTATCCCCATTGCAACGGATCTCGTTTGATGTGTTCTAGATAAAAATCCTAGTCTGGGCATTCAGAAGGGTTCTGGGCGCCAGGAGTCCGACGAGTCTAGGCACCCGGACCAAGAAGTCAACATCCTATTGACTCTCGGTCCCATTTTTCCACTCCAGCTCCACTCGCCTGGGTCCGTGTCTTTCCCTCCGGGTTTGCTCGCTTGGGCGATCTCGACCATCCGAAATAGGGCTCACCTGGACCCAACATCTGACCTTTGAGCAATCTTCTCCTCCGGTTTCTCGTCCCTCAGAAATGCCACGCACCTCCTTCTCGTCTACCCGCATACTCTTCCATAGAACCTCTTCGACTCTCTTCCGTGTCGTCCTTCTTGCTAGCTGGGTCTTTCACTCAACTTCTTGTACGTGCTCCTATCTTCCTGTACACTTAGACATAGGGTTTAAAAACTAACAGGACCTGATCTGACTTGGTTGATCATATCAAAACTACCTTGGCGTACTAACACAAACACTCAACACCACCACTCTAACAAGGGTTTATAAACCACCAATACAATTTCCTCAACGATTTGTTCATGTGCCTCAAGCTAACAATGACGATGAATTAGCCTATTACATCCACCGAGAACCTATGTACTGCCAATACCCTTTCCACAAAAGCTAATGAAAGCTAATAAATATAAAGAATTTGACAAATTTTGTGATGATGATGTGGTGGTGTGTAAATTTTTGGATATAGCTACTAAGGTTACAAGTGGTATTTTTTGGTTTTTATTGGAACAATGAAATATTAAGTCTAGGGGATGTATATATGGTTATCAGTTAGTTTTTGTAATATTTCCTTTTGTATAATAAATTTTTCTAGTTGCATCATATATCACGTCATTATTTGTTTATTCCTCATAGTAAGATACTAGTACACTTGTTCTAGATATTTATGTTGTTGTGATTTGGTATGCTAGTATCCTTAGTGATCTACTTATTTCTATCCATAGTAGCATGAAGTGAGCTATATTTTTATTTGAAGAGTTTAAGTGTTAGCCTATTTTAAGGATCTTTTTACACTTTGCCTAATTTTAATGGTTGATAATTCTAAAAATAGTTATGATTCATAGAATCAGATTAGTACTTATACTTCTAAGATGATTTCTCAACTATATTTTGGTTACTTGATAGTCTCAGATTATGGTAATACATTAAAAAAAGTTAAAATCTCTGTAGTTGTTTAGATTTGTCTCATTGCTATATCATGCAAACACCAACAACAAAAATTATTGGAACAAGGAATATAAAAACAGTTGTTGAAAGTGGAAACCCCTTTAAGACTAAGTTATGTTACTGGGAAAATAATTGTTATGTTTCTCTTGATTTCGAGTAGACCTTTGAGGCCTTCTGTATTTTTAGACGAATGAATTATGTGTGTGACAGGTAAGTGCCTATTACCGAAAGCATTAGGAATACGGTTAGATGACAACTTGACTAGGCTTAGAGATTGATGCTTGAAAAAATTAGGTCACTCATCACACTGAACACAAAGAACTTTTACTTAGGTCACACTCAAATAATTTTATATCATGCTCATTAATAAAACTATATGATAGGATTAGACTGATTCACTATAGATTATGATACACCATCTACACACATAAATTTAAATTACAGGTTTTGCTTGAGGACAAATAAAGGTTTAAGTATAGCGGGTATGATGTGTGTAGATTATACTTATTTTAAACATCATTTGACATATATCTTGTTACATTTCATAAACATAATTTACATTTTCACATCCTATTTTTATGTAATTTCGTTACTTTTACTCTTTTAGTTCGAAGAACTACTCTTTGCTTGTTTTGTTTGATAGTGTCACATTTTGAAGGTATACATGCCCGATGAAACAGAGGGTACCCCTTATGATAATGCAGAGTACAACATGATATAAGACCACTTAGCTGGTGCAAACACACTAAATCACACAATATAACAATATTCAACTAACAAGTGTAGAGGGAAAATAACATCCACTTAAGCATAAAATGAACTAGTTTGTATGCCAACATGACTTAAACATACAAGTAATATGACCAAGATAAAGTACCAAACAAGATCAAAATCCACACACAAGTCAATTATTATACGAAACAAGTCTGGAAACCAAAATGCAAAGGAAATGCAATATGAACTAAAACGAAAAGCTCTTAACATGACATGGGACTAGCGAACAGGAT
This sequence comes from Zingiber officinale, assembly GCF_018446385.1. NCBI lineage: Eukaryota > Viridiplantae > Streptophyta > Magnoliopsida > Zingiberales > Zingiberaceae > Zingiber > Zingiber officinale. The sequence continues at coordinate 27,404,467 of NC_055992.1, read as the reverse complement.
CTTAGTAACTCCACATATATCCTCTATCTGCTACCTAAGGAATAAAGAAACGTAAATGGGATAGCGAGTCCAAATGATTCAACGGGTAATAAAAGATAGTGCATGACTAAGTGTAAGGAAATCAAAGGTATAGAGTGTCAAAGGTAATATACACCAACTGAAAATAAATATAAGAATGCATCAATAACATATATCCACCTACTCAGTCGTATATAATACAATGAGCAATGATAAGTAAAGATCAACATGGATGTTGCACAGTCAATGGCATATACAAGTACAAATAATAGAAATATATCATCATACATATAACAATTACTTTATCACAAGAAATACAAATGACCAAGATATCTAGCTATTTAGCTATGAATTGCGGGAGAATGCTCTACTGCAAATGACCTCATGAGTAGTCAAAAATGCCAGGGTCCTTATCTGTGAGAGAACGCTCAATCATAAATGACCTCGTGGGCAAATGAGACATAACTATCTAGCTACATGCTATGGAAGAATGCTCTATCACGAATGGTCTCATGCGTAACCTAGGATATAACAATCACTATCTAGGAGAGGAATGACTCAATCACAGACAAGATGTATAAAGTAAAGCAACAAACAAGTAGTACATAAATGTGATAACCCTCATATAATAATAATATAACCACAATATATACATCTCCATATAGGGTATTCAATCATAACTAGTAGGATAAACTATCAATAGTACACACCACACACATGTGTAAACCTATAAAATATAGATAGCCAAAATGAGACTATATGAATATCAAACTGATCAACTCAAAGATCAAGCAACCAAGTATTAAACTCAAACAAAGATAAGAATAGATTTAAGGTAGTAAAGCTACCTATCCAGTCATAACTCATGCACTAAGGTCAGTATACTAAAGGGGGCAAGGAAAGACCCACCTGATCTATTAGGGGATCATTTATATAAGAGAGTCTTTTCTAGGCCATTGCTTAAATGCATCGGATCGTAGGATGTCCAATACATTTTGCAAGAAGTACGCCAAGGTTCATGTGGTAAACATCTAGGCAGTCGTTCACTAGCTCGGAAGATCTTATTGGCCGGATATTTTTGGCCTATCCTACAAGAAAATATAGCTTGGGCAGTGGCCACTTGCTTCTCATGTCAAAGACACCAAAACATATCGCACTGACCTATTGAAGAACTGAAGACATCAATTGTCTCTTGCACGTTCAACCAGTGGGATATGGACATTGTTGGACCTTTTCCTATAGCGATCAGTCAAAGGAAATTCCTCCTCATAGACGTGGATTATTTCTCTAAGTGGGTGGAAGCTTAGCCACTCACTAAGATAACCGAGCAGATGGTTATCAAGTTTTTATGGCAAAATATTGTGTGCCAGTTCAGAGTTTATTATAAGCTCGTTTCTGATAATGGAAGGCAATTTCAAAGATGAAAGCTTAAAGAATGGTGTGTCATCTATGGTATTATGTAGGCCTTCACTTCAGTGGCCTATCCACAGAGCAATGACCAGGCGGAGGTCACCAACAGAAAGATTATCAGAGGACTTAGAACCTGGCTCGACCACCTTGGAAGAAGTTGGGTCGATGAACTTCCGAGTGCCCTATGGGTGTATTCACCATGCCTCGAGAAGCCACCGACATAACCCTATTCCACTTAGTGTATGGAGGAGAAGCAGTAGTTTCGATGGAAATAGGTGTTGAATTTGATTGGAGACATCTATATGACAAAGAAAATTCTAATTGGCAACTTATGGAGCTGGACTTAGTAGAAGAAATCAGAGATAAAGCAGCCACTCGGCTGATGTAATACAGGTAGAGAATGAAGTAAAAGTACAACAGAAGGGTTATTCTGATATCTTTCCAGGTCGACGACTTAATATGGAAGAGAATCAAACCAATCGATGGTGCCAACACGTTAGAAGCTCCATGGGTCGGACCATATAAAATTATACAGAAGCTCAGCTCAGGATCTTATTATTTGCAAGATGAAAATAGAATAAATCTGGACTGACCATGGAGTGCAGACCATCTACAGCCCTATCAGGCTGGGTAGTAAGTTTGCATTAAATTTATGTAAATTGTAAAAATTATTCTTCCATGAATACAGGAATATTTATGTGAAAAATAATTAAGCGTCCCAAACTCTCACGTCGTTTGATCGAGTTATAAGGGAGCTTAGCTCTCACGCCATGTTGGGTTCTTCAAGCCGCGAAAACCGCTTTTTCGCGTCGCGGAAACCCCGAAGGACCCAAAGTCGTAGATCCGTGCAAAGATTCGTATAAAAATTCGAAAAACTATTTCTTGTACGAGTTCAAAAAATGATCTACTACTTAGATCTATGAGGAAAAAGTGTTTACCCTTGATGCGATGCCCTTCGCGTTCCCGCTCGTCCAAATGATGCCGGATCTCAAGACCGTCAAGCGCCGGTCCTCTAGAAGTATCCACACGGACACACTAGATGGAGATGACCAAAAACCAAGGTGTGCTAGCACCTATGTGGTTCGGCCAAGGGAGGAGAGGGAGAGGGAGAGCTTGAGAGGGAGAAGGAGGAAGATGCACACAAGTGAATGAAAAATGAATTTTTTCACCCAAAAACCAAGTGACCGGCCACATTTCAAAAAATTCACATTAATTGCATTAATTGCAATTAATATGAAACCATAAAATCACATTAATTGCATTAAATGCAATTAATATGAAACCATTAAGAGAGTGACTTTGTTACTTCCATGAGGTGGCACCCATGATGATGTGGAACATCATTATTGGTCCACCTAATGCCAACTCACAAATGAGGTGGCAAAAAGGTCAAGTCAAAATTGACCTTTGGTCTTCCTTCTCAAGTCAAGTCAAACTTGACTCAATCTCTACCATGGTGGATCTAATCCAACCATTTGATTCGAGCCAACTTAATATAATGAATCTAATTCATTAAATTAAATTGATTCAATGAGTCAAAATCTAAATTAGACTCATTTAACACATGAATCAACTTGAGTCGAACTCAAGTTAGCCCAATTAGGATTACTCTTAATCCAATTTGATTCATCAAATGAATCTAATCCTCTTGGTTCATCATATGAACCTAATCTCCACCTAATTGTCCTAAGTGTGTGACCCTATAGGTTCTTGTAACGTTGGCAATGCCCTAAACCCATTTAAGAGCATAAGTAATTAGCGGTATCTAGCAACACATCATTACTACCCAAGTTACAAGAATGTCGAGATCCGACATCACCTTGTGACTACCAATTGTGACTACTCACAAAATAATGACAAGTGTCCTTCTATCCTAGACATCTAGATTGATCAATATGAGGCATAGACCGTGTCATCCTCTAATCAATCTAAATCTTGAACTCCAAGTAGACTCACTCGATCAAATGAGCTCAACATCTAATGTTGACTCATTTGGGCATGGTCATGCACTTAGTGGTCTCACTCTATCAAGAATACCGATGTCGCTCCCGTCATATAGGAGGGATAGATCCCATCTACATCACTCACATCCCTCTACATAATTCGTTATATACCCAGTAATCGCCTTTATAGTCCACCCAGTTACGGGTGACGTTTGACGAAACCAAAGCACATAACTCCTTATGTAGGGATCCATGGTGACTTCAGGTCTAAGGACTAATAGTCATACTAATAACCACATGAGAAAGTATATGACACTCATATAATGATCCATGATACTTTCTCATGGCGGGTCATTCAGTATACATTCTCTAATGCATACCCATGTGTCAGCTTGATATCTCTATATCCATGACTTGTGAGATCAAGTCATCGAGCTGACCTACATGCTAGTCTTATTGTATTAACATTGTCCCTGAATGCTAATACTCGACTAGGAATGCTTTAGAGTAGTGTTCCCTATATCATCTCACTATCGATTCAACTAATCGATTGATATAGGTATGAACCTTCTACTCAAGGACGCTATTATACTTAGTCTATTTGGCACTAATATAAATAAGTATAATAACCAAACAAATGCCTTTATTAATATAAAAGAATATGATATACATGAGTCCATACAATCATCAAATGATTGGCTCTAGGGCTCTAACTAACAATCTCCCACTAGCACTAGTGCCAATCAGTATAGGCTCTAAGGCCTAAAGACCTAGTGTGACCATCATGCTTCCTCTGTGCCAAAGCCTTGGTCAAGGGATCTGCAATGTTAGCCTCTGTTGGTACTCTGCAAATCTTCACATCTCCTCTATCGATAATCTCTCGAATGAGATGGAAGCGCCATAGTATGTGCTTGGTCCGCTGGTGTGAGCGAGGTTCCTTCGCCTGTGCTATAGCTCCATTGTTGTCACAATAGAGCTCAACTGGGTCAGCGATGCTAGGAACCACCCCAAGTTCAGTGATGAACTTGCGGTTCCAAACTGTAAGACCGATAGATTCGATAGAGGGGGGGGGTGAATATCGATTCGAAAATATAGAGTATTAGCGCAGCGGAAAAGTAAAGTAGACACAGTTGTTTTTTACTTCGTTCGGAGCCTATGACGACTTCTACTCGAAGGCCCGTGGTCCTTGACCACTTTCGTTGGGCAATCACTAGCAATTCGATAATAATTACAAAATGAATACAGGAAATGCTTAATGAAACAAAGTAATACCGATAAGAAAATTAACCAAAAACGAAGAAGCACTTTGTCGGAGCTTTGTTAGCGTCGCAGGAACGTAGAGCAGCGGGACCAGCAGTCGAAAGTTCTCAGTCGATGATTGATTCTGAAGCTTCTGCCTGAGGCTTCTTTTATATGCTGTCCCGGGCGCCTGGATCCCTTCCGGGCGCCTGGAATGTGACGTAGCTGCACAAACCATGATGCTCCACGTGGCGACGACTCGGCTGGATGAAATTTGCCTTCCGGGCGCCCGGACCTCCGGGCGCCCGGATCCCCTCCGGGCGCCCGGACCCCTCTTCTCCGGAAAGTCCTTCTCCTGCAAGAAAAGGTTAGTCCGAGGCAAATGTACCCTGCAGCAAAAGAATGTTAGCACAGTTTTATAGATGAGAAAAGTATGACTTAGATTCCGTCTTCCGAGACCGGAATCTAGTCACGATCTCGACTTAGATATCCGAAATGGATCTAAGCCGGATCGACGCCTAATGTCCCTTCGAACGGGCAGTCACTCCCCTCCGGTGACTTACCTCACTTACCGCCGGTCATCCCGTCGACCCGTCTGGACTTCTCGCTAAGCGTCCGGTCGACCCGCTTGGACTTCTCGCCACCTATCCGGTCAGCCCGTCGACCTAGTTGGACTTCTCGCCACTATCCGGACGTCGACCTAGCGGACTTCTCGTAGCGTCCGGCCCGTCGACCGCTTGGACTTCTCGCCAACTGTCCTAGACCTGTCAATTTCTACACACTTGATAAAAGTCTCGAAACACAACAAACCTAACCTGATTTGTCATTCATCAAAACTGAGTTAGACCGTTAGTGCTAACCGCACCAACAATCTCCTTTTTGGAATGACAACTGGTTAAGTTAGTGAAAAAATATGCAAGAATCAAGCATGATTTTTAAGGTTTAAGTTAGTTTTTTTTAAGTTTGCATTAAGTTGCTCTAACTTAACCAACCTAACCCTCCCCCTTTGGCATACATCAAAAACCGAGGGTAAACAAACATAGTGAGAATTACTGAAAACAATAAGACTTTGAAAAATAACTGAGTTTTTAAATCCAAGAAAAGATCAGATTAACTTTGAAATGCTACTTAAACATAAGTTTTCAAAACCGAAATTCCAAAACTAAGTTTGAAAGGTCTATTTTTCAAAACTAATTGAAATTTATTTTTCAACACTAGGTGTTTAAGATTCAATTTTCAAAATCAAGGAAACTAATATTGAGAAAGCTCAATTTATCTTTCAAATTAAGTAAGATTAAGTTTAAATCTTTACTTTTAGTTTTCAAGGGTGTATTAAAATATGTTTTTCAAAATCAAATTTTTCAAAGTTTAAAAAATATTAGATTCAAAATCATGGTTTAAAATACTTGAAAGGTTAAACAAATTTTGTGAGTTTAAAATTTTCACAATTTTAAACAGATTATTAAACTTTGATTTTCAAA